>NC_030681.2:21963481-23388481 GCF_000004195.4 Xenopus tropicalis | reverse complement strand
TTATATCTTAGTTGGTACAAGGTAATGTTTTATTATTACAGAGAATAAGGAAATGATTTTTAAAAATTTGAATTATTTGCTTATAATGGAGTCTATTGGAGATGGCCTTTCCGTAATGGGTTTCCGTAATGGGTTTCCATAATGGGTTTCCGGATAAGGGGCCCAATACCTGTAATAGGAAAAAAAGAGCTCAAAGCAGCCAATCAGCAGGTTGTAAAAGTCCTTTTTAAGACATTAGTCGAAGTGGCAAGTATCCTGTTGAGTTTAACAGATATTTATGATTACAGCAACTATATTTACAAACACAAGGGCAGTTTACAAAGTGCAATTTCAAATGCTCTTCGCCATGTTTTACCCAGAATGCAGCCCTTTCCCCCACAGTTCCAGCTTATTTTGTGGCAATAAGGGGAAAATGCATCTACTAATTTGGCTTTCATAAAGCCATGCTGATTACCGCTCACTATGCCATTTTCCAGAACATACTTTTGAGTGTGGTCCCTTAACAAGCCTTCAAATAACTTGCCTACCACAGTTGCCAAACTTTGTGGCCTATAATTGCCAGGCTGAGATCGTAATCCATTTTTATATATAAGAATAAAATCAGCTTTCTGCCTATCCATAGGTTACTAAACCGGATGACAGCAAATGTGAGAAAATCAGACTATGGATATAATATATAGGGTATTCATGACTCTTGTGTATTATAGATACATATAGACCACTGACCAGTTTACCAATTACAAAAACAGTTTCATTTTACAGAAAAACAAATTTTTCTCTGAAAAAAGTTATTTTGGCCCATTTATAAGGTAGATTTGCGCCAGGTTGGTCAGATTACTCAGATGACACCTCCGTTTTCAAAACTAATGGCTACATTTTCAATTTGATTGGTATTGGGGTTTTGACTGGGCCATGGTGGGACATATAACTGAGAGACTCCAGTGTTACTTTAATCTTGCGTTGGGGATCATTGTTGAAAGTTTAACTTTTGCACAAGCTTCAGTTCTCTTGCGGTATTTCCCTGTTTTAACAAGGTGCCCAGTCTCCATGACCTGATGATGATAACATCACGCCTATGTATGTATTTGACCATGATGATGATGATGACAATCAGAATTGTATAAATGAATTAAAATATCAAATTGTCGATCCTTCAGTATTCCTCAGTTGCATAATAGATAAATCAGCCACATAATTATGAACTTTAGCAAAAAGGATCTTTCTTGCATGGGTGCTGCTGCCATTGGGCCTCAGACAGCAGAGCCCCGTAGGTTACCAGGGGTGGCAAAAAGTCATGTGATGGAACGAGAGGGGCAAATTTGCTCCCGGCTCTCATAATCTAATCTGACCTTATACCACATTACAAATGTTCCAAAGAAGCTAAGAACCTTACCCCAAGTCCCATTAACAACCACCAACATTGGCACCATGTTCCAATATTACCATTCTCTTTGCCAAACGCCATACATTCTTCAGGATTCCCTTTGAGTAACTGGTTACACTGTGCCACCCTCCCATACAGACCAGTGTCAGAGAAACCTTTTGATATGGTTGACCCATTACAGGACATTATGGTGGTTGTTTCAGGCTTTGGGGCTGCTTTTCATTACCTGGGACTGGGCATCATGTATTGAAGGATGAATGGATGGTGCATAACACCACAATAAGAACCTGTCTCAGTCTGGCTCACAATTAAAATGGTAAATTTTATCATTTTGATGCCATGTAGTGCTCCTTAAAAATTACCCATTAAATATAATACTTATGAGTGTTAAATCATGAGCCATGGCATTTAAATCAGGTACTGTATATACTGTGTGGCATAGAATCCCTGCACAGGTATAAGTTGTCCTTTCAGTTAATATTCATTTCTTCAGTATTTTGCACCCCAGTACTAAATGTATTTTCATAACAATTCTACCTTTTAGTTACCCCCAGGGGGAAAACAACTGATCGCGGGGAGTCAAAAACAGCTTGGATGAAGCAATCAAAATGCATATGAAGTTTAAATGCCAATATACATCCAAATATGATTGCAACTGTGTGTGATTTGCATTTCCATTGTTAATGGCGGCTTCACACTGGTTATTAGCAATGCTGACAATGTTACAGAGATTTAGTGCATTAAAGCATATTCAGTTTAGGAGTATGAGAAGCCCAGAGTACAGTTCTATTCAGGGCCGCAACTAGGGGCAGGCAGAAAAGGAACGTGCTTAGTGTTCATGAGCAAATCTATCCTGTTTTTCAGAAAAATTTGTGAAATGCTAATAAATTCCCGAAATTCACGAAAAGTCATTAGATTTTTTTTTGTAATTTTTGTTTACGCAAAATACATTGAAGTCAGTAGGAATTTTTTTTCACTCCAAATACATTAAAGTCAATGGACGTTTTTTCTCACTCAAAATACACTTGTCAGTGGGAGTGTTTTTTCTCAAGTTATTTTGGCTTCAAATGCATTAAAGTGAATGGGCTTTTGTGTGCAGCTTTTCTCAAAATTTTTTGAACAGTGTTCAGTGAGGGGAAATTGGATCAAGTACCAATTGGAACGTGTTAGTAAAGAATGCTCTCTGTTTCCATAGTCGAAAACTCACCCAGGAATCTGAATGCCTGCAACCACCTAGGCTTGTCTGGTATATAGGCTCACAGGGGAACAGGGAGAACAAAGGGATTAACTGGAAGGGGGGAAGATGAGAGAAAAATATGAATTGCTAGGAGCAAAAAAATAATGATGGCTAGCCACAATGAAAGCTAAAGCAGGACACTGTAGATGGTGGAGGAAAAGGCAGAGTACAAGAGGAAGGGGTCAAGGGAGAGAGAGCAGAAAACATAGGGAGAGGTTGCAGAAAAGAAAAATAGTATAAGATAAAGTGGAAAACTTTAGAGAATAGAAAGGGTAGAAGTTAGTTGGAAAGGGCAGAAGGGTCGAACAGAAGAGAAAAGGGAAGGAGAGAACAGGAATGCAGAAGGGAAAGGAGTAGAGTGGAAATGTGGGAATAAAGACATGGAAGACAGAAGAGAAATATATGAAAAAAAGAACTCATTTGATGAGGAGGAACAGAAAGGAGAAGCACATATTGTAAGAGGAGAAAATAATTCCATGGTTCTTATGGTATAGGATTATTATTATAACATTACCCACAGCTTTCATTTAATTTTGGGGCTGGAATTCCAGTACTCACTACTCTGTATAATTTGCAGGGGGGTGTCAACATTCCCTGCTCTCACTGTATAACATTGTACATAATTAATATTTCCAGATCTCTTAGATGTCATTTGTATACAATAAAAACTTATTTTTGACCCATAGGAATTAGATAAGCCCTGTATTATTTATTTACAAGCACCTAGCATTTAAGGGCAAGTTAAATCGCCTTAGGGCCTGTTCTACACAGGTGGCTTTTTGGATACAACAACAATTTATAGTGACAGGCAGAATTCTATATGGCAGAAGGTTCATACATTGTGGACAGTGCAGTTCTTCTCTTGACGCTGGATGTGTATTTTTAGAACAGAATTCTTAAGAACTGACTTTACAATTAAAGTTTTTATGTTGTTAAAGATCATTCACATGTTCCACAACAGTACATTAACTGACCCTTGAGATCTTTACAGTCCTTGGGGGTGATATAATAAAGGTGCAAAGTTTGCTCAGGTCTTGGAGCCCAAAGCAGCCAATCAGCAGGATGTATTTATGGGTCAGCAGTTGGAAAGCAAAGCTATTTTTAGGACATTAGTCTATTTGTATTATGTGTGCAATAAAAATAACACAAGTGGCAAGTATCCTGTTTAACACATACTTAGGATGACAGCAACTATAAAGGGACATTTACAAACACAAGAGCAGTTTGCAAAGTGCAATTTCAAAGGTCTTTGCCACGTTTTTACCCAGAATGCAGTTATATAAAGGGGAAGTTGTACCTGCAAGTGTCATTGCATGAGGTTTGACACAAATCGGACACAAGTTCTTTGTCTGGATTCTGTTGTTTCCAATGTCTGCGTCTGATTCTTTAGGTGCGAGTATGCTGCATGTATTGATGCTGGCCGCTATGGGAACTCACGGTTCCCAGTATACAGCTCTCCTATCCATCCCAATGCAAATAGACGCACATTTTGACATGACAAACATATCCAAGCCTTTAACACACTTCTTTATTATCAAGTTTGGTTCCCCTAAAATATCTATAGCTTGCTATCATTTTCCTTCATTGCAGTGCCCAGAAAGATTTAAAACAAGAAGGTTACCTGGGCTTTAGAGAAGTCCAATTATTAATGACAATCCTAATTAGAAATATGTCAGTTTGTTGAAAAGTAGACTTTCTGCAATATTCTGGCTTGTGATCAATGTTTTCACAATCAGAGCAGGAATTAGATTTTCACAAATGTCATCTGATTTTTGCTTAACAGGAAAACATAAAACATAAAGAGAGAGGTTTGTCTGAAAGTGGAACCTGTACTCTATTAATATAAAATATCTTTCTATTGGGCAACAACCCAGCAGCAGGACCGCTACCTCCATCTTTGTGCAAGGAGAAAAAGGAGGAGCACTGCCAGAATCCTGCAAAATTACCTCCAGCGGGCCCCAAATGTGCATGTGTCTGCTCAAATGGTCAGAAACAGACTCCATGAGGGTGTGCTTACAGCCCAACACCGTGCAGGACGTTTGGCATTTGCCAGAGAACACCAAGATTGGCAGATTCGCTACTGGCGCCCTGTTCTCTTCACAGATGAAAGCAGGTTCACACTCAGCACATGTGACAGATGTGACGTCTGGAGACGCCGTGGAGAACATTCTGCTGCCTGCAACATCCTCCAGCATGACCGGTTTGGCAGTGGGTCAGTAATGGTGTGGGGTGGCATTTGTTTGGGGTGCCGCACAGCCCTCCATGTGCTCGCCAGAGGTAGCCTGACTGCCATTAGGTACCGAGATGAGATCCTCAGACCCCTTGTGAGACCATATGCTGGTGCGGTTGGCCCTGGGTTCCTCCTAATGCAAGGCAATGCTAGACCTCATGCGATTGGAGTGTGGCAGCAGTTCCTGCAAGATGAAGGCATTGATGCTATGGACTGGCCCACCCTTTCCCCAGACCTGAATCAAATGGAGCACATCTGGGACATCATGTCTCACTCCATCCACCAACTCCACGTTGCACCACAGACTGTCCAGGAGTTGGTGGATGCTTTAGTCCAGGTCTAGGAGGAGATCCCTCAGGAGACCATCCGCCACCTCATCAGGAGCATGCCCAGGCGTTGTAGGGAGGCCATACAGGCACGTGGAGGCCACACACACAGTACTGAGCCTCATTTTGACTTGTTTTAAGGACATTACATCAAAGTTGGATCAGCCTGTATTGTTTTTTCCACTTTAATTTTGAGTGTGACTCCAAATCCAGACCTCCATGGGTTGATAAATTTGATTTCCATTGATAATTTTTGTGTGATTTTGTTATCAGCACATTCAACTATGTAAAGAACGAAGAATTTAATAAGAACATTTCATTCATTCAGATCTATAATGTCTTATTTTTATGTTCCCTTTATTTTTTTGAGCAGTGTATATTAGCGATGCACCGAATCCACTATTTTGGGATTTGGCCGAAACCCGAATCCTTCATGAAAGATTTGGCTGAATACAAAACGGAATCTGAATCCTAATTTGCATATGCAAATTAAGACAAGGAAGAGTTAAAGGGAACCGCCCTCAAAAATGTTCTGCATTCGGTGCATCCCTATATACTGTATATATAGTGATTTTCCCACGCTCTGCAAAGAAATAGCAAGCCTGCAGTGCTGTCAGACACAAAGGCAAAAGAAGCAATCCCTGAATGAATCTAACAAATATTTAGATGGCCGAATAAAGACATTTAAATTGTAAAACTTTGACAAGAAAATATTATTTTAGCTAAATAAATAAATCCATCTTTGACAGGCCTGTCACAAATAGTGACACCTGTGTGGAACCATGGCGCTAAGAAGTGGAAAGGAAGAAATAGCATTTTCCCCCTAACATCATTGCGAGCGCGAGAGAGAATCTATGGGAAGCCCTGCCATCATGACAGCTCACATATTTCTGTCAAAGGCTCACAGTAATCGATGACAGTGTAAATCTGGGACATATACTGAAAGATAGACACTCGGCTTAACAAATACAGATAAAGAGAATGTCGGAGGCAGAGAACGCTGCTTTGTGCCTATTGGCTCATTGATAATGGACGTCGAATGTGTCCAACTCGGCGCAGATCAAAGGCGCACAGGGAAAAGAAATCAATATTTTCAGAAGAAAAAAAAATCATCTGTCATAAAAGCACAGGTATATGCCAACTAAATATATAGAAGGAACATGGATTTAAAGTGAAATTGTCACCATTCTTTTGTTATAATCTTGACCAAGCTGGGCAGGCTCACTTTCTGCCAAGGTGCCCTCCCTCTTAAACTGCATTTGCTTTCATAGGATTTTTAGGGCCATATTTCTTTTTCATGAATCATATGGGATACAATACAACCAAAATGTCTGAAGCTATGTGCCTTTTATATGATTTTGTGAAAGAGAAATAAAGCAAATATATGGAGTTCACGCATTCAGTGTTGGGACTTTTCCCAGTGGGCCCTTTACCCATTCTGAAGCACAGAATATCAGGGCTCCGTACAAGTTATTTTTATAGGCCCCCCATGAACATAACATGTAAAGAATTCCATTGATTAATGTGCTAATTAACGGTCATTTCATTGGCAGTCAGTGGAGTTTGCCCTAAGTTTAAACTCTACAGTCCCTCCTGCCCCTGCTGACTGTCTTGCCCTAATATGGAAGTTACATGCAATTTTGCGTGTTATGTAAACTGCGTAAGTTTAGGGGCCCTATGATCTTGCTGTGGGGCCCAATAACTAGTCAGCAGTAATTCATCAAAATAGTAAAAATAATGAATGTGCTTATACTGTAAATCAGTTTGCCATATTATATGCCATCCACAGACAAAGATTATTTGAAAAGATGTAATCCCATTGTTGATGTAAAATACAGAAAGATCATACATCTACGTACGATTCGATATCGTGGTGGAAGCAGTATTTACCCCTGTCTGCCCTAAGCTCTGTGTGTGCCATACTCCTGCCAGCCCCATGCCCCTGTGTGTGCTATACTCCTGCCTGCCCCATGCCCCTGTGCTTGCCATATTCTGCCTGCCCCATATCCCTGTGTGTGCCATACTCCTGCCTGCCCCATGCCCCTGTGTGTGCCATATTCTGCCTGCCCCATGCCCCTGTGTGTGCTATACTCCTGCCTGCCCCATGCCCCTGTGTGTGCCATATTCTGCCTGCCCCATGCCCCTGTGTGTGCCATACTCCTGCCTGCCCCATGCCCCTGTGTGTGCCATATTCTGCCTGCCCCATATCCCTGTGTGTGCCATACTCCTGCCTGCCCCATGCCCCTGTGTGTGCCATATTCTGCCTGCCCCATGCCCCTGTGTGTGCCATATTCCGCCTGCCCCATGCCCCTGTGTGTGCCATACTCCTGCCTGCCCCATGCCCCTGTGTGTGCCATATTCTGCCTGCCCCATGCCCCTGTGTGTGCCATATTCTGCCTGCCCCATGCCCCTGTGTGTGCCATACCCTACTCTACCAGTAGTTCTGGGGAGTTTTGCCAACATTTTGGAAATGGTTGCAACTTGCTGCACTATCCAAAAAACATGTTTTATTAAAGGTTATATAATATGTAGCGTTCACATACGAGTGAACCCTGCAACAAGCAAATTAAGGTTCCACAAAGAACCTTCGTGTATTTCAGTATATGTTTGTTGACTTTCGCTGGCAATCATGACATGCACAGGGAATAATCCTTCAACAACAAATGTCTGGCACTTACACCAACTGGCAGATGTTATTGCTGAACGACAAAATTTTTTAACCCAGCCGTTTTTTTTAAATTTTTTGGCCGATAATGTCGGGCTGATTAGTGGCCCGACAATCGTTCATACACCCATGGGCGTCCGCAGAAAATTTTCCAAGGGGGGGCAAGTAAGCTAGCATCATCCTGCAACAGATAAATATATATATATATTTTTTTTTTTTGCAGGATGATACTAGGGGAGGCTAAATATGGCCCATACACAGACTGACCTACAGCTAATGTGACACTTAGTGGATTCACTGCTGACGTAAAAAGTTAACCTCCCAACTACCTCTTGCCGTTCCCACTGACTCCCAGGGATACTGTACAAAAGTGCGGGTGGGGGTGCTTTTTTTTTTTACCCTAAAATGTTTAGTATTAGTAGTAAAAGTATTCATACGCGCACTTCTGTTAGGGGATCTGCAAACATTTGTGTTTGGGATCAGTTAGCTTAAAGGGGTAGTTCGCATTCTAATTCACTTTTATTTTTAATGGTTTTTCAGTTATTTAGCTTTTTGTTCAGCAGCTCTCCATTTGGTATTTCAGCAGCTATCTGGTTGCTAGGGTCTTATTTACCCTAGCAACCAGGTAGTGATTTAAACAAGAGATGGGAATATGAATAGTTAAGGGGCCTACTTGGAAAAATAAGTAATACAAAATTATAATAATAATAAAATTGTAGCCTCGCAGAGCAATATTTTTGGCCCCCATTTGAAATCTGTATAGAGGCAGAAGAGAAAGGCAAATTATTCAAAAAAATTAATTAGGAAGACCAATTGCAAAGTTGCTAGGAATAGGCCATTTTATAACATACTAAAGGTTAACTTAAAAGTGAACCACCCCTTTAGATGTGTTTAGGTTATAGCAAGAAAGGCAGTGGGTACTGACTCCCCATTATATACAGTGAGATGCAGTCCGTATTTACAAACCCAGCACATTATATGCCATGAGGAGCAGTGGGTACAGATGGCAGATATTCAGGCCCTGGCACTATAACACTGGCACTGATACACAACATTGGCCCCACTGTAACTTACTATAAATGAACAAAACAATGACGACAAAAAAAAAAAAAAAATAGTAAGTGCAAAAAACAACAACACATATATAAACACACAATGAGCTTTTTCAGAGGGAAAGAGTTAACTTACCCTCCATGTGTTAGGGTAGGGGATAGATTATAAATTAAACAATTTAATGTCAGCTAGTGATTCTTTAGAACTGTATAGTACCTGTGGGATGAAAACTGCAGCAAAAGTTGAGAGTTGGTTCTCAGGTAAAGTTACAGCTGCAGATTCATCTTTTCAGTCTTTATTTCTGTTTCCAGTTTGCAAAATCTCCCGATCCCTGTGTGCATCTGTGCTCTGATTGGTCAATTTTACTGTCTGTCAAGGAAGCTATGCTCTGATTGGTGAATCCACAAGAAGAAAGATCCAATCGGAGCACAGCAAAAACGGGCTTGAGGGGAAAGTGCAGAAACGGAGTAAGGTTTTTGTTTTTTTTGCTACTTTTCCAGGGGGGGGCAAGTGCCCCCTCTTGCCCCCTTCTGTGGACGCCCATGCATACACCATCAACCATACGATAAGTTAATGGTATTATGAGATTGTTCTGGAATCAGTCATTTTAAAGTAAAAAATTGGCTTGTGTATGGCCACCTTAAGCATTGTTGTTCCACCACACTTTAATAAATAATTTCTGTGCTACAAATCTCAGCACACAATATCAAGGGTAAAAATATACAAAAACTTCTTGCAGAATTAAAACACAGGTATGGGACCTGTTATCCAGAATACTCAGGACCTGAGGTTTTCCAGATAAGATCTCCATACTGTCTACTAAAAAAATCATTTAAACATAAAATAAACCCACCAGGATTGTTTTGCCTCCAAAAAGGATTAATTATATCTTAGTTGGGATCAAGTACAAGGTACTGTTTTATTATTACAGAGAAAAGGGAATCATTTAACCATTAAATAAACCCAATAGGGCTGTTCTTCCCCCAATAAGGGGTAATTATATCTTAGTTGGGATCAAGTACAGGTACTGTTTTATTATTACAGAGAAAAGGGAATCATTTAACCATTAAATAAACCCAATAGGGCTGTTCTGCCCCCAATAAGGATTAATTATATCTTAGTTGGGATCAAGTACAAGGTACTGTTTTATTATTACAGAGAAAAGGGAATCATTTAACCATTAAATAAACCCAATAGGGCTGTTCTGCCCCCAATAAGGGGTAATTATATCTTAGTTGGGATCAAGTACAGGTACTGTTTTATTATTACAGAGAAAAGGGAATCATTTAACCATTAAATAAACCCAATAGGGCTGTTCTGCCCCCAATAAGGGGTAATTATATTTTAGTTGGAATCAAGTACAGGTACTGTTTTACTATTACAGAGAAAAAGGAAAGTCTTTTGTAAAAATGTAATCATTTTATTAAAATGGAGCATATGGGAGATAGCCTTCCCATAATTTGGAGTTTTCAGAATAAAGGGTTTCCAGATAACGGATCCCATACCTGTATTATTCAAATCCACCTCTTAAGAGCACTAAACTATCAGCTATTTTATAATAAAGGCCACATAAAACTGCTTATAGATAATCAAATGCTGAAAAGCATGATATAGCAATAAAGTATTGATCATGCAAAGGCAGCTTTCAGCCTTCCTTCCTATATAGGCCCCCAGTATCCCTCATCCACTCTTAAAGTGCCATGCACCCAGAGCTTTGAGCATTCCATGGCCCCACAAGCCTCCTTATCTCTCAGTTACCAGTTCCCCTTTGGCATCTCAATGGCAGATGGTTAAAACAGCAGAAATCATTCACTGTCACATAGAGAAAACATCTGTAGTGAGCACAGTGCCTTCTAACTCCTACTGACAAACCAGCGCAAGGAACTCGCCAGAGAACAGAACTCCACTCACAACTGCTGCGTCAGCTTCTCTTCTGTCACTGAGCTGAGACTAAGGGCCAACGTCATACACAGTTAGTCAATTAAAAAGGATTCTTTACATGGGATATAAAATCCAGAATGCTTGGGACCTGGAGTTTTACAGATATGGGGAGCAACATTGCTAACATTAATACAAAAACATCAGTGGTTTTACTAGCTAAATAGATTTAAACATTGCTGGAAAGAGATGTATGCTTAATTAGCATTAGCACTGAGGCACCTACTTTTTTTAACCTACCGGGCACCTAATGAGGCCACTGGGGGCAACATGAAAGGGGGTGGTGAGCAATATGTTGCTCCCGAGCCACTGGTTGGTGACTGTAATAGTCAAAACTTAAGACACTATAGAGTTATTTACGATTACCCCAGAAAGAAACATTAAGAGACACAAAGGATGCAAGAGTGTGTCCCTTAGTGCTTATCTGCTCTGGGAAATTACTGTACATTGCACCTGGTTTTTGCATTTTGCACACTAGGCAGGAGGTTGTAAATCACCTCCTTATAGGAAATGGCACTGCTGTTTTATAGTGGAAAAAATCTGGTCAGTTTACCATATTTTTTAATCACATTTTTAATTACATTCAGGATTATTGCCTTAGAATTCCAGCATAATTGTACTACAATCTGGTTCAATGTTGTAAATTAGTAAATTGCATGCAATTGGGGGCAACTTTTACCCGCAAGGTAAGGGGTAGCACGTAGGCAGGACAGGGATATGTACTTATACTAGTCCCATCATCTGCATGTGCATTATCTGGCACAATCATTGCCAGGCCAAGCCGGGCGAGCTCCCTAGGCAACCTGGTCAGCTTGGCCTCCCCCCCATTTGTGCACGCGCATGTGAAAACATGATGTGCGCACACAGGGCGGTGGGGTTACTGGGGCTGCTGCAGTGCGGGGAAAGGGTCCGGAACTAGTGGTAGGTGAAAGAAGAGGTTCCTGCCTGGCGCCCCCCCCACCATTGCGCCTTAGACAGGTGCCACTTCTGCCTACCCCTAGTTCCAGCCCTGGGCACGCTCAAGTGCAAGCTCAAGTGCCTATAGGTGCTAGGGTAAGTGTTAACATCACGATTACCTCATACACCACGGTAGGCTCAACAGGAAAATTCCTGTATGTCACTTATATAGTTGTTCACTTTTACATTAACTTTTAAAGTGTAGTGAGCGCTATTCTGAGCCAATCTGCGCCTGGTCTTCATTTTTTATTATTTGTGGTGCAGCAACCCTCAAGTTTGGAATTTTAGCAGCTATTTGGTTGCTACGGTCCACATTACCCTAGTAACCAGACAGTGGTTATAAGTAGTAGGGGGCTTGAATAAAAAGCAAAGTAATAAAACGTAAAATTAAAATTGTAGCCTCAAAGAGCAATAGTTTTTTTTAATTGCGGGCATCAGTGACCCCCATTTGAAAGCTGAAAAGAGTCTGTAGAGCAGCGGTTCTCAACCTGTGGGTCGGGACCCCTTTGGGGGTCGAACGGCCCTTTCACAGGGGTCGCCTAATACTGTTGAAAAACACATATTTCCGATGGCCTTAGGAATAATTTTATGGTTGGGGGTCACCACAACATGAGGAACTGTATTAAAGTGTCGCAGCATTAGGATGGTTGAGAAGCACTGCACTAAGTGATTAGTCTCCGTGACTTTTTTAAAAGTCATGTTCCAAATTTATCTCATTGCTTCGTTCTTTCCAACAGGATACACTTACCTAATATGATGAGCTGAGTGGCCATAGAACAATATGTTAAAAGACTACAAATGTCAGGAAAAAATGATAATATTGGTAAAAGAAGTGACATACTGAAAAAAGAGCGTTCTACATGAAAGAATAACTGTTTCTTTATGGCAGGAATTCCAACTTTGGGAGGCTTATTTATAAAAAACTTAAATCTTAGGGGAACATTAACTAAGCAATTTTGAGAAAAGGTGATTTTTTTTTTTACTTCAAGATAATTTCGAGATTTACAAATAGTTTTTTTGTCAGCGCTAGATTTTTCTGATATTGTTTCTCAAAAAATTCATGTTTTTGGAAATTTTCCCCGAAATATTTGAGTTTTCCAAAAATAACTCCCATAATTTGTGATTTATTAATGTTTAATTAACTTATTTTTGTAAAAAAAAAAATGTGTAAGTATCTGTTGACTACCATTGAGTCTTATGGAGGGTTAGAATACTAGAGGAATAGAATAGTCATTAACAGCCTGTCCTGTTTCTACTACGTGTTGAAAGACACAAAGCGCGTCAGGATTATTGTGAATAAAGCTGTTTCTTAACCACCTTCCCCTGTGTTTGTAGTACGTACCCATCGGCCATTGTGCTTGTGAGTGCTGGGTCTCCCTTTGCTGTGGGTCTGGGGCGCTGCGCCGGGACCATTGGATCAGTGGGGTGAGTGTCCATGAAAAACTGTCATTTATGTGATATTTTTTATAAGGAAATAGTCGGGGAACAATTTTTCCCCTGAGTGAAGGGTCCGGGGCAAAGCACCTAGACCGACTTTGTGAAGGGGTGAGCGAATGCTAGTTGAGACTGGCTGTTTTAAACTTTACATTTGGTTTGATGCACAGGGGGGCTTACAGCAAGTTTGGAACAATTGTATTTAGTTAACAACCTGTCCTTGACACATTTTCAGGGAGACGTTAATCCCCTCAGTGTTTTCCATTTCACACATTTTCAAGGGCAAGTTAATCCCATCATTGTTTCCCATTTCACCCAGTTTCAAGTGAAGCTTTAACACAAATTCCCATACATGCAAAAATGGGAAAATGAGCTGCAACTTCAAATTACCACGGAACAATGGCAGCAAATACGATCAGCATATAAAGGAACAACCAATTGCACCAACCATATAGAAGTCCATACAAAAATTACACACAGATGGTATCTAACACCTAAAAGAATAAATCAAATTAATCCACAATACCCATCGCTATGTTGGAGACAATGTGGACAACAAGGAACACTCCTACATATGTGCTGGCAGTGTCCATCAGTAAAATCCTTCTGGAGAGAAGTTTTCAACCTAATCAAACATAAACTGGGATGGAACCTACCTGTACAACCTCAAATAGCACTACAGCAACTATACCCACCGGACATATTACCACCAAATAAAAAACTTTTATTCCATATCTTTAACACAGCGCTCTCTCTTATTGCAAAAGGGTGGAAACAACCTTTCCACCCCGAACTTACAACACTTAATCCAACAAGTCAACTTCAGAGCAATGATGGAGAAAATGACAGCCAACACACCGGACCGCAAAAATAAATTAGCCTTAGTTTGGGATCCCTGGCATAATGACCAAGTAACAATAAATCTATAAAAGCCCACCAAATGCTGCAACATACTTACCTCTAGTACAATACCACACCGTCTAGATTCACTTACAAAAAGAGAAATCAAAACCTTCCAAAAGTATATAGGAATAAATATATGCTCTACAATTTTTTCCTCTTTCTTACTGTTATGTATGTAACAAATATTATTTTGTTGTATCTGCTATAAGATGTAACTTTGCACAAATACTCAATAAAAATTATGAGTTACAAAAAAAAAAACGTTAACACATTATTGTTTTCCAAAAATAAGCGCAACAGCTCCTAAAATGGCTGCTGGAGCAATATCTGTTTTGGAAAAATAAAGAGGATTCATAGAAATGAACATCCGTTTAAACTCAATTTTCTTTTGCAGAAGACAATGGGTCATTTTCACTAATTACTACTTTTGTTAATTAAATGGTTACTATGCTAAGATTTGGCCCATAATCTGATTGCATCACTGAGGAAGAGGAGGTAAATGTGTTATTCAGAAATGAACTTGCACATGATTTGCGGGAAGACACAGGCACATTTTTGTGTGTTTTGACGAATTGGGCCCAATTGCAGCAGATACAACTCAGAGCATGGCTGTTACACTGGATTGCCAGCAGAATATGCTGCATTATGCATCTTATCTATGAGGGCTCATTTACTAATAGAGGGGCAGAGAATAAAATATGGGTGTAAAGTTTTTCTTTTACTCTTTAAATTTGACTTTTTACATAGTAGGCCAAAATAGGAGCAAAGCTGAATGCAGGTAGAGTGTAAGTTCTTCAGACAGGGAGCTCATTCTTCTTGTCTCTTTAACAATTAGCACTTAATTTTTAAAGCAATTCTACTTTGTATTTATTTGCATATATTATTGTATTGCCGCCTCTTTATTATATAAATGTTCTGCTGTTCATCATTGCTTACATATATAGTACAAGATAAATAGAAATGTACATAAAATGCAGCAAATATAGCCACAATTTTTTGCCTCCATTTAGGATACAGGCAACAAATGAGTGCAAAATACACGCAAATGTTATTTGGCCTGTTCCAGATACATTCTCTAGCAGCAACTAATTCCTTATTAGAAATCCTGCTGGAAAGCTATTAATGTCATATAATACAAAAAACTTAAACGGGTGGGGTAATGAGCGAGGAAGAGAGAAAGGCACATTGAGAGGGGAAATGGAGTTCATACATATAATATGGCAGATGGGTAGGGTCAATAGAGATAGAATGATACTTGGGGGGGGGGCTAGGAGGGCAGACAAGTACAGGGAGTTTGTGCAAGGAAAAAATTAATTGGACAGTTCAAAGCAGTATTTGTAAATGCAATGTGATTTTATTGTAGAAGTGATGAAACACACATCAAAAAAAGTTGCGTGCATCTAAAAAGAAATACGGCACCGTTTTGCCGTTTCGCTAATTTTTCCATAGTTTTGCAAAATTTTCGGCAAAGTGAGACGGGACAGAATCGCTCGTCACTACTGCTACTCATATTCCATTTGTAGCATTATTTTCATCACCATGCATTCTACAAATAAAAATTGTATTGGAAGCTCTTTCATTCCATATTATTCATAATTTAATTATGGTGCCATAATATTAGAAAAAGAAAAAAAAACACAGTACAGTGAAATGTTTAAGTAGGTGGATGAAGAAAACTCATACAACCAACCAATAGCACCACCCAGTTTACATTTTGACCGATAATTATCCTTTAGCAGTTTAGATTTAAAAAATGTTAATAGACATTTTTGGATCAATTACAGATCTGCTGGCTCATATTATTAATGCTCTTTTTATATTCTTTAATGTTGAGCCACTTGAGATTTTTGCTCTTAGAAAGTTTTCTGTACTCCTGCATTAGAGAAAGGGTTGCAGTGTCATAATGCCAGTGATGCCATTGCTGGGGGTCACATGCCTCACCCAGCTCAACTGCCACAGACCAACTGCCGTTGGATAGCGAGTAGGAGAGGCAGCGTTTGTCATCAGTGAGAGAGAAAATCATAGAAATTGCGATAGAGTGCAAGTAAAATCTATAAAAAATAGTGTAGGAGGAGAGAACATCATGGAATTGAGTAAGAAAAGGAGTTTGAGTCCATCTGGAGAGGTATTAGATAGAGCAAAAAGCTTTAGAGAAGAGGAGCCCAACAAGGATTGGAGCCAGGTAAGGAGTCAGGAGATAGAAACCAGAGAAGCAGCAAACCAGCAAGAAAGCTGCAAAACTGAACAAAAAGATCAGAATGAGATCATTAAAAGAAGAAGGAGTGAAGAGAAAGAGTCAGAAAATGAAAAGAAGACCAGTGAGAATGGGAGAATTAAGAAGAGAAGAATTGAAGGACAGTTGGAAAAGGAAGAGCAAACAGAGAAAAAGACCAATGAAGATGGAAGGTTTAAAAGGAAAAGATCTGAAGAAGAACAGAAAGAAAAGGAAAGCCAAGCAGAGGAGAAGCCCAGGGAAGACCCCTTAGAAGGTAAGGGAAATACACTGCACTTTTTGTATGTATTTAATGGGCTCATATAGTACATTATAACTTAATGGGAAATTGCTTGGTGCCATTATCAGCTCTTTTGCTAAGTCCCTGTCATATTCAAAGACTTTATTGTAAATGGTACTAGGAGCCAATTAACCTGTCTGTATTTTTATGGCGTGTGGCAGGGAATATACCTTAATTTTCCCTATATGTCCCTTCTCTCCATTCCCATAATTACCAGCGAGCACAACTGCCAATTTCTCTACATACCTTGCGCTGCTAACATCCCACTGCTTTTATTTAGGTTTAACATTTGATGGCCTTTTGATTTTAATGATTGATACTTGAGGTTGTGTGGATGGCTGCTGGGTGGGGTAACTGGAAGAAAAGGTGCAGCTTCGGCTGACTTTGTTTTCTAATTGTGATTTTTAAAACGCTTTCTCCTTAACATTTATCTTAACACTGTTTTCCCTCCAAGATCCTTGAGGTTTGCGGTTTTGTAGGATAATTTAGTCCTCTAATAAGTATTAGGCAAGGTAAACTTTGAGACCGCAGCCACATCTGCCTTATCTTTGCTTTGTGGCATCCCTTAAATTAGTCAGAAACAACTGAGATAGTTACATACAATTGGGATGTCTCCACACCTCTAAAATCTTCCTTTTCTCTCTATAACACCCAATAAGGTGAATTATCAATCAATAATTTGGCTGATAGTTTGTTGTTTCATTGATTCAATAGTATTTTATTCATTTTTGACTTTGTAATAAGAAAACTACATATAAATAGTGATATTTAATGGTTTTGAAGGAATAACACATGCATTGGATGATTTCTAAAGGTCTTTTTAAGTGAGATTATAAAAATTGGCACCTTAAACACTTGCACATTTTTTATCTAATTTATTCAGTCACCAATTGATGGTTTCGAAGAGAAATTGTGAGAATACAAAACTATATAGCACATGCACTTTTAGAAAAAGGCTTTTTTAAGTGACAGTATTGAAAAAGCTAGCACTTTTGCACAATTGCAAAATTCATTTTAAGGTGAATCAAACAGTTGGAATCTATTGTTAAAAGTGTTTTCTAATTAAGGGGTTATCTTTTTCTTCATCTTATATTTCGTATTTTATACCCCCAAGAAAACACAAGTTTCAGAGGAAATTTATTGGATAAGAAAATTTCTTCTTTCCCCATTCCCCTTTTCCTGTAATAAGTCATATGTTAGTATGTACAGTCTATCTCTGATATGAGCTACTAATGGCATGTTTTTCTCTAACAAGGCGGAAGTGGACAGAAGAGATCCCGTGTGGACACCAGAAGACCTGTTCCCCTGGACATCAAGAACTACAAGTTCCACGCAGAGCTGGGACAAGGGGGCTTTGGCCAGGTGAGTGAAGTATATCCCCAGTCATTCTGTATGGAATTGTTTTATCTCTACAGGAGACACTGCGATATTGAATGTGTTTTCTTATTTTTATTAGGTGATGTTGGCTTCTTTTAGACCAAACAAACAACTAGTGGCAATAAAGGTCTTGAAGAAGCAGTCAGAGAAGATCAACCCTTATACCGTCGCTAGAGAGGCCAATTTATTGAAGATCAGCAGAGAATGTGCATTTTTATGCCATTCTTATGCAACTTTTCAATCAGAGGTAACCATACTGTATGTGTATATGTCTGTTGCTTTTGTATGTGTGTCTGAGATTCAGTTCTTGGCATCCCCTGACCTTACTGTCATTTAGTACTCACCAAAAAATGACTTTGTTAGTGTCAGTAAATTCACGTCAGTGTACAGAAGCGGTACTTTCATGGTGCTTATTACTGGGAAATTATTTATCATTGAAATATATATAGCAAAACCTATTTATATTACTTTAGTCCCCTGCAGAGGTCTCCCACCCACTTCCTGAAAGGTACCACACATTACCCTAATACTGCTCTATTTGCCCTGTTACTAAAATGCAGAGTAGCACAACAGGGTTGGCTGCTTGGCATCCTTTGCCCAACTGCATGGAGCAAGGCAGAGAGCTGCCGCCATTCAGTGATCATCAGTGATCAGCAATAGATGGCAGCCACCAGGCCAACAGCACTACTCTGCATCTTATTTGGAGTGGTGTTTGGTGCAGTTCAGCAGGAAGGGCTGTGTAGGAGGTCATTGCAGAGATCCTAAGTTATTTGGGATGGTTTTATCATTAATTAAATAAGTACCTTGAATCCCATCTTATTACCAGCTGTATTTCTGGGTGTTAGTGTCCCGTGTCTCACTTTCATTAAATCTGTCCTTACCAGCTGGAAGCCTTCTTGGTGTTGGAGTATTGCAGTGGGAAATCTATATGGGAAATGATTGGACGGAAAGGAAATCTGCCAGAGTCAAGAATCATGTGAGTATTATCGGGCAAAAATAATTATTCCAGGGTAAACGTTGTCCCTTCACTTAAAACCAGCTAGTGATGGTAGAACATGGGTCACCCTGGACTCCTTTTCCCAAATGGAACCTTGTAAAATGAAGGAGGGAGGGTTTGGGTGTTGTGCAACTACATCCCTCTACTGCAGTAATAAGTGGATAAGAAGTCAGAGGCTCTTGAACATATAACAAAAGAATCATTGTGAAACACAGCCGTTATACTCATAAATCCCGAGCAGTAGATATATAATGTCAGAAATATATATATATATACTATGCCAAAATCCCTTCAGCACTGTTGTCCCTACACTTTAAACCAGTTAAGCCTAAGGGCAAGGGCACATGGGGCAGATTGTACAGGCTAACAATCCGCCCCTATGCTTCTAGTTGCGCCTGGACCTGGAAGCATTGAATGTGCCCGGGTGCAGGCACAAGCAGCTGATATTTGCCAACAAACACCAAGTCTTGCGTTTGTTAGTAGATATCGGTTGCATGTAGCTGCACCCAGGTGGATTCAGTGGGGGCAGATATTCAGCCTGCACTTATCCACAGGCTGACAATTTGCCCCATGTTCCCTTACCCTTAGGCTTAACTGGTTTAAAGTGAAGGGACAACAGCGCTGAAGGGATTTTGGCATAGTATATACTCCCTGAATACCTAAAAGTGTATCTTAAACCTACCTAATGTCTCCATTGTGGTGCAAGGGTTAAACTCTGCTTTGAATATATCTGACATTATATATCTACTGCTCATGATTTATGAGTATAACGGCTGTGTTTCACAATAATTCTTTTATTACTGCAGCAAAGGGATGTAGTTGCACAACACCCACCTCCTTCATTTTACAAGGTTCCATTTGGGAAAATGAGTTCTGGGTGACCCATGTTCTACCATCACTAGGTTTGAAAAGGTATTTTGGGCCAAGATAGGGTAACCAAAATATATTAGGGTAAAAAAGGGTGTTGATACTTTAACTTCAACTTTGTAAGGACCAAACATGTTTGCCCTGTTCAGCTCAATAAGAACCACAGAATTTTCATTATTTAGACAATAGACAAACCGTATGTTCAGCACAAGCACTATTTAATGCACTCATGTTGAACATGGGGATGTACTGCCCCTTTTAATAAGTGGAATAAGTGTTTGTCCATGTGCTCAACACACTAATGGATACACGGATTAGTTATCAAGTTCTGTTATCAAGAGAGATATGAGAAATGTGCGTGATACAGGAATGGTTATTATTTTCTGTTTTTGAAAAGGTTCTACACAGCAGAGATGGTGGTTGCCCTCCAGTTCCTGCATGCCAAGGGAATCATTCATCGGTCAGTAAAATCTCAGTATATTATGTTATACCTTTAATGTGTTCTTTAAACTGGTCACTGTTCTCATTCTTGCCGTGGCACAGAGCATCTTGTGGGATCCATTACCGAGAGCTGTTGAAATCTTTTGAATTAGCACTTTCTTTTGTGGTTAATTTTTTTGCTCATTGCAAGGTTCCAAAAGAGCCAAAGAAGTCCAGCACAATATTTCTATTTCCTTTCCAAAGCTGAAAAGAGTCCCCACAAATGATCTCCTATGTCCCTCGGGATTGTAGGTGCACCCCTTGAGGAACCCAACAATACATAATGAATTCCCTTCCACCACCAAGACTGTGACCTTAAAAAAATGTGATTATAGAGACCCTCTAAAGTAGACCTCTACATCCTTTAACTTTATAACGTATTAACTTCCTTCCCAAAACTCGATGTACTTTGCTATGAATGCAAATTGTTCCTATTGTTTCACCTACAGTGATCTGAAGCCGGACAATATTCTGGTGGATAAAGATGGCCATATTAAGATCGGCGACTTTGGCCTTGCTCAAGTGGGCATGATTGGGCAGGAGAAGATCCGCGGCATAGCAGGAACCCCTGGATACCGGGCACCAGAGGTGACATAATTTGTTTTTAATGTTTACAATATGTGCCGAGTAGCATATACAGCATCTAACAAGTACTGGCACAATGCAATGTCGGGTTATTGCAATCTAGGGCTGTTTAAAACTTATTGGTAATTGCATTAAAAGAGCTGAAGCAAATGATGAGTTAAGCCTCACCCCATTTTTGAGTTCTTCTGGAATCCTAACACTTGTTACTCATCAAAATCAATGCCTTCTAACCTAATCTGTATGTCTCCAAAAGTCTTTCTGACACAGGGAGAAGAGAGCAGTATCTTCCTGTCACATCTTAGGTGTTCCAATATGTTAGAGCAAAAAGACATGCCGGGTTTTGGGAAAGAATTGCCTCGCTATACCATAAGCAGTTTGATACCTATTGACAGTAATGAGAAGCAGTTTACAGCAATCATATGGAGAAAACTGCCAATGTACCCTTGTAATTAACTTTCAATACTTGTTGTTTTTTCCTCAAAGCTTCTATGGACGCTTTATAATGCAGGAGCGGATTGGTGGTCATTTGGGGCTACGATGTACGAAATGGCCACAGGTGAATTGCCTTTTTCACCATCAGGCAGCATTTTAGAGCAAATTTTGGCAATTAACATGTACCAACCTAGATACCCAGAATATCTGAGCGAGGAGATGCTGGACCTCCTGCCAAAGGTAAATATCAGTAGTTATATAGAGGAATACTTAAGGGAATTAAAGGGTAATTAATATTCTATGTATATCACTTATTGTACAGCGCTGCGGAATATGTTGGCGCTTTATAAATAAATGTTAATAATAATAATAGCTTTGGTACACAAAAGTACCTTGCAAGTATCAGAGGTCCCATTTGTGTCCCATATTTAACTGAAAATGCTTGCACTTATATATTTCATATTACTGAAATGATAACCAATAAAAATAACGTTATAACAACGGTTATTAACCCTGAACTAACAGTAAGAGTAATTGATAACAATTAGCAGGAAATAGGAAATGAAACATTAACATTTGATAAGGTATATGAGTGATATTGGGGAAGAGCTACATAGAAAACTGGGAGAAGAAGGGATGAAAGGTGTCCCTGGTGGCAAACCTTTTAAAGAACAAAGTAAGGGAAAATCTCTTTATGGTACAAAATTTTTTCTATCCTTTTACTACATGTTGGCCCTCCTCTTTAAACAATTCACCATCTTTTTCAAATTTTCCAGTTAAAATCTGTACTAGTCCCAGCTGGGCGCATACGCAGTACAGAAATCTCTAAGGAAAAGTCTGTACAGCCTATGCACCTGCCTGAGCCCCTACAGGGATATCTGTATGCCGAGCCACAGTATTTTTTAGGAAGGAGTATAGTTCTGGAAGCATTAAAATAAAAAAAAGTCTTCCTTTTCTTATTCTTGCGAGTGGCAGGCAACAGTAATGGGTCTGGGTGTTGGCTAAAATAAGAGAAAATGTGGCACAAACTTGGGGGAAAGTGTTCTGCTCCATATTAAATAATGCAGAGGGCAGCCAGTATAATATCTGCAGTATTCAAATAAAGAACTGTCTTTCTCTTTAGCTTTTGAGGTATGATGAGACTCAGCGGCTGGGACTGCATGGGCACATCAGGGAGCATGCTTTCTACAGAACAATCAACTGGGAAGATCTAGAACATCGAAGATTGAAGCCCCCTTTCCAGCCAGGAATGGTAAATTCATGCACTGAACCAATCAATGTGATAATCTAGTAATATCCTGCGGGGGCACTACTACTCATTTTTTACTCTTGAGGTCTTCTCTTGCTCGTGCTATAGAAATATGAAATATATGAAAACGAAGTTGTAACAATTACTCTTCCATTGTTCAAGTGATGTCCAGGTGGAACATCCATTGTACATTTTGAACCAAAATTGGCCATCAAGTTGGGCCTCCCTTAGTGACTTAGGGTCCCATTAGGGAGACAGGCCGATAATATGCTGCTGCTCATATTTACCAGAATGATAGGAGTGTTAAGACAAAGAGGTTGTCCCAGTAGCTTAGGACCCTTGCTGTTATTGAGATAGAGGGTAGGTCAGCTCCATAATAACACCAGACAACTGGGTTAGCCCTTTTCTTCCTTGCAATTAGCAATCCCTAAGTGACCGCATTATTCATTTGTTTGATTCCCATATCCCTATAACAGAAGAAGGGAGTGTATTCTTCTTTTCTGTGAAGCCCAGATTTTAAACATTTGCCAGTATATATGCTCAATATTTCAGTAGGCTAACGGGCATAATTAATCAAGTATGATAATTAATCTACGTTAAAAACAGTGGCGGTTGAAATAAAATGATACAATGCTGTATAAAAGGTTAAATACTTTTTTTTAACTTGTTCATAGCCATCAGCTGACGACTTCGATGAATACCAGGTCGCATTCTCCCCTCATAGTTCCAACAAGGAAACCAACTGGAAGGATTTCTCCTATGTGGATCCCAGCTGGAATTGGCAGGAGTAAGGCATCACCTCGAATATAATGTGGGATAACATCATTAGTTACTGCCTGTAACAACCTGAGGCCAATAACATCGTACCATCTATAACAAGCTAAACCCCTAAACAACCAATCCACCTGCTATACCAACCCTAAACCATCTCCTGTTAATGTCATCTAGTTCTACCGTTGATGCCAGCACCACACGGGATCTCTGACTGCAACTTCTAAAGGAAGGAAAGGTAAGAAAGGTAAGTAAAAGCAGCCTTACCCCCACCCCTAAACTTCTGTCTCCCACCTGTTCCCTAACCTGTGATTTTCCTCCTAATCACTGCCTCACCCACCCCAAACTTCTGGTTTTCTTTTATTCCCTTACCTGTGATTAACCCCTTTCCTAGCCAGTTCCTCACACCAGTGGTTTAATCATGGAGGAAGCAGACCTTGCGGCCGCGGGGGGCCCAGGTCTACTTCCTACAGGGGGCTGGGAGGGGGGGTCACAGGGGACCTGCAAGCTAGATCTTATTGCAGCACAGCAGTGGTGTAACTATAGCGGAAGCAGACCCACGGCCGCGGGGGGCCCGGATCTACTTCTTCTACATGGGGGCCCACATAGGGGTGTGGCGGGAGGCCCGTGATGCACAAAAAATCTCATTGCGGGGTGGTTGGGCCCATAAAGTTACACCACTGCCCCACATCCCAACCTTCTGTCTTCCTCTTTTTCCATTACCCATAATTAACCCTCTACCTAACCACTACCCTCACCGATGATTAACCCACTTCAAATCATTGCCCCACAGCAGTGGCGTAACTGTAGAAGAAGCAGACCCACGGCCGCGGGGGGCCCGGATCTACTTTTTCTACATGGGGGCCCACATAGGGGTGTGGCGGGTGGTCCGTAATGCATGCAAAATCTCATTGCGGGGTGCTTGGGCCCATACAGTTACACCACTGCCCCACATCCCAACCTTCTGTCTTCCTCTTTTTCCATTACCCATAATTAACCCTCTTCCTAACTAATTACCCCCCAAACAAATCTTTGATCACTCTCTTACCCCCCTACCTGTGATTAATCCACTTCTAATCATTGCCCCAGAGCAGTGGCTAACTATAGAGGAAGCAGACCCATGGCCGCGGGGGGCCCGGATCTACTTCCTCTACATGGGGGCCCACATAGGGGTGTGGCGGGTGGCCCGTAATGCACATAAAATCTCATTGCGGGGTGCTTGGGCCCATAAAGTTACACCACTGCCTCCCACCCTTAACTTCTGTCTTCCTCTTTTTTCAATAGCCATAATTAACTAATTACCCCCCAAAAAAATCTTTGATCACTCTCTTATCCCCCTACGTGTGATTAACCGACTTCTAATCATTGCCCCTGAGCAGTGGTGTAACTATAGAGGAAGCAGACCCATCGCCGCGGGGGGCCCGGATCTGCTTCCTAAACATGGGGGCCCACATAGGGGTGTGGCGGGTGGCCCGTGATGCACATAAAATCTCATTGCGGGGTGCTTGGGCCCATAAAGTTACACCACTGCCCCACATTCCAACCTTCTGTCTTCCTCTTTTTCCATTACCCATAATTAACCCTCTTCCTAACTAATTACCCCCCAAAAAATCTTTGATCACTCTCTTATCCCCCTACCTGTGATTAACCCACTTCTAATCATTGCCCCAGAGCAGTGGCGTAACTAGAGGAAGCAGACCCACGGCCGCGGGGGGCCCGGATCTATTTGCTCCACATGGGGGCCCACATAGGGGTGTGGCGGGTGGCCCGTAATGCACATAAAATCTCATTGCGGGGTGCTTGGGCCCATAAAGTTACACCACTGCCTCCCACCCTTAACTTCTCTCTCCCACCAGTTCCCTAAGCTGTGATTTTCCTCCTTCCTAATCACTGCCTCACCCACCCCAAACTTTTGTTTCTCTTTTATTCTCTTACCTGTGATTAACCCTTTTCCTAGCCAGTTCCTCACACCAGTGGTTTAATCATGGAGGAAGCAGACCTTGCGGCCGCGGGGGGCCCAGGTCTACTTCCTACAGGGGGCTGGGAGGGGGGTTCACAGGGGACCTGCAAGCAAAATCTCATTGCGGGTATGCCCTCTTCCTAACCACTACCCTTACCGATGATAACCCCCACTTCTAATCATTGCCCCAGAGCAGTGGTGTAACTATAGAGGAAGCAGACCCACGGCCGCGGGGGGCCCGGATCTACTTGCTCCACATGGGGGCCCACATAGGGGTGTGGCGGGGGGGCCGTGATGCACATAAAATCTCATTGCGGGATGCTTGGGCCCATAAAGTTACACCACTGCCCCACATCCCAACCTTCTGTCTTCCTCTTTTTCCATTACCCATAATTAACCCTCTTCCTAACTAATTACCCCCCAAAAAATCTTTGATCACTCTCTTATCCCCTACCTGTGATTAACCCACTTCTAATCATTGCCCCAGAGCAGTGGTGTAACTAGAGGAAGCAGACCCACGGCTGCGGGGGGCCCGGATCTACTTGCTCCACATGGGGGCCCACATAGGGGTGTGGCGGGGGCCCGTGATGCACATAAAATCTTATTGCGGGGTGCTTGGGCCCATAAAGTTACACCACTGCCCCACATCCCAACCTTCTGTTTCATCTTTTTCCATTACCCATAATTAACCCTCTTCCTAACTAATTACCCCCCAAAATATCTTTGATCACTCTCTTATCCCCTACCTGTGATTAACCCACTTCTAATCATTGCCCCAGAGCAGTGGCGTAACTAGAGGAAGCAGACCCATGGCCGCGGGGGGCCCGGATCTACTTGCTCCACATGGGGGCCCAAATAGGGGTGTGGCGGGGGGCTTGTAATGCACATAAAATCTTATTGCGGGTTGCTTCGGCCCATAAAGTTACACCACTGCCCCACATCCCAACCTTCTGTCTTCATCTTTTTTCATTACCCATAATTAACCCTCTTCCTAACTAATTACCCCCCAAAAAATCTTTGATCACTCTCTTATCCCCCTACGTGTGATTAACCGACTTCTAATCATTGCCTCACAGCAGTGGTGTAACTATAGAGAAAGCAGACCCACGGCCGCGGGGGGCCCGGATCTGCTTCTTAAACATGGGGGCCCACATAGGGGTGTGGCGGGGGGCCCGTGATGCACATCAAATCTCATTGCGGGGTGCTTCGGCCCATAAAGTTACACCACTGCCCCACATCCCAACCTTCTGTCTTCCAATTTTTCCATTACCCATAATTAACCCTCTTCCTAACTAATTACCCCCCAAAAAATCTTTAATCACTCTCTTATCACCCTACCTGTGATTAACCCACTTCTAATCATTGCCCCAGAGCAGTGGTGTAACTATAGAGGAAGCAGACCCACGGCCGCGGGGGGCCCGGATCTACTTGCTTCACATGGGGGCCCACATAGGGGTGTGGCGGGTGGCCCGTGATGCACATAAAATCTCATTGCGGGGTGCTTGGGCCCATAAAGTTACACCACTGCCTCCCACCCTTAACTTCTCTCTCCCACCAGTTCCCTAATCTGTGATTTTCCTCCTCCCTAATCACTGCCTCACCCACCCCAAACTTTTGTTTCTCTTTTATTCTCTTACCTGTGATTAACCCCTTTCCTAGCCAGTTCCTCACACCAGTGGTTTAATCATGGAGGAAGCAGACCTTGCGGCCGCGGGGGGCCCAGGTCTACTTCCTACAGGGGGCTGGGAGGGGGGTTCACAGGGGACCTGCAAGCAAAATCTCATTGCGGGTATGCCCTCTTCCTAACCACTACCCTTACCGATGATAACCCCCACTTCTAATCATTGCCCCAGAGCAGTGGTGTAACTATAGAGGAAGCAGACCCACGGCCGCGGGGGGCCCGGATCTACTTGCTCCACATGGGGGCCCACATAGGGGTGTGGCGGGAGGCCCGTGATGCAAATAAAATCTCATTGCGGGGTGCTTGGGCCCATAAAGTTACACCACTGCCCCACATCCCAACCTTCTGTCTTCCTCTTTTTCCATTACCCATAATTAACACTCTTCCTAACTAATTACCCCCCAAAAAATCTTTGATCACTCTCTTATCCCCCTACCTGTGATTAACCCACTTCTAATCATTGCCCCACAGCAGTGGCGTAACTAGAGGAAGCAGACCCATGGCCGCGGGGGGCCCGGATCTGCTTGCTCCACATGGGGGTCCACATAGGGGTGTGGCGGGGGGCCCGTGATGCACATAAAATCTCATTGCGGGGTGCTTGGGCCCATAAAGTTACACCACTGCCCCACATCCCAACCTTCTGTCTTCCTCTTTTTCCAATACCCATAATTAACACTCTTCCTAACTAATTACCCCCCAAAAAATCTTTGATCACTCTCTTATCCCCCTACCTGTGATTAACCCACTTCTAATCATTGCCCCAGAGCAGTGGTGTAACTATAGAGGAAGCAGACCCATGGCCGCGGGGGGCCCGGATCTTCTTGCTCCACATGGGGGCCCACATAGGGGGTGTGGTGGGAGGCCCGTGATGCACATAAAATCTCATTGCGGGGTGCTTGGGCCCATAAAGTTACACCACTGCCCCACATCCCAACCTTCTGTCTTCATCTTTTTCCAATACCCATAATTAACCCTCTTCCTAACTAATTACCCCCCCAAAGAAATCTTTGATCACTCTCTTACCCCCCTACCTGTGATTAACCCACTTCTAATCATTGCCCCACAGCAGTGGTGTAACTATAGAGGAAGCAGACCCATGGCCGCGGGGGGCCCGGATCTACTTGCTCCACATGGGGGCCCACATAGGGGTGTGGCGGGTGGCCCGTGATGCACATAAAATCTCATTGCGGGGTACTTGGGCCCATAAAGTTACACCACTGCCCCACATCCCAACCTTCTGTCTTCCTCTTTTTCCATTACCCATAATTAACCCTCTTCGTAACTAATTACCCCCCCAAACAAATCTTTGATCACTCTCTTACCCCCCTACCTGTGATTAACCCACTTCTAATCATTGCCCCAGAGCAGTGGTGTAACTATAGAGGAAGCAGAGCCACGGCCGCGGGGGGCCCGGATCTACTTGCTCCACATGGGGGCCCACATAGGGGTGTGGCGGGTGGCCCGTGATGCACATAAAATCTCATTGCGGGGTGCTTGGGCCCATAAAGTTACACCACTGCCCCACATCCCAACCTTCTGTCTTCCTCTTTTTCCATTACCCATAATTAACCCTCTTCCTAACTAATTACCCCCCCAAACAAATCTTCGATCACTCTCTTACCCCCTACCTGTGATTAACCCACTTCTAATCATTGCCCCAGAGCAGTGGTGTAACTATAGAGGAAGCAGACCCATGGCCGCGGGGGGCCCGGATCTACTTGCTCCACATGGGGGCCCACATAGGGGTATGGCGGGGGCCCGTGATGCACATAAAATCTCATTGCGGGGTGCTTGGGCCCATAAAGTTACACCACTGCCCCACATCCCAACCTTCTGTCTTCCTCTTTTTCCATTACCCATAATTAACCCTCTTCCTAACTAATTACCCCCCAAAAAATCTTTGATCACTCTCTTATCCCCCTACCTGTGTTTAACCGACTTCTAATCATTGCCCCAGAGCAGTGGTGTAACTATAGAGGAAGCAGACCCACGGCCGCGGGGGGCCCGGATCTACTTGCTCCACATGGGGGCCCACATAGGGGTGTGGCGGGAGGCCCGTGATGCACATAAAATCTCATTGCGGGGTGCTTGGGCCCATAAAGTTACACCACTGCCCCACATCCCAACCTTCTGTCTTCCTCTTTTTCCATTACCCATAATTAACACTCTTCCTAACTAATTACCCCCCAAAAAATCTTTGATCACTCTCTTATCCCCTACCTGTGATTAACCCACTTCTAATTATTGCCCCAGAGCAGTGGTGTAACTAGAGGAAGCAGACCCACGGCTGCGGGGGGCCCGGATCTACTTGCTCCACATGGGGGCCCACATAAAGGTGTGGCGGGGGGCCCGTAATGCACATAAAATCTCATTGCGGGGTGCATGGGCCCATAAGGTTACACCACTGCCCCACATCCCAACCTTCTGTCTTCCAATTTTTCCATTACCCATAATTAACCCTCTTCCTAACTAATTACCCCCCCAAACAAATCTTTGATCACTCTCTTATCCCCCTACCTGTGATTAACCCACTTCTAATCATTGCCCCAGAGCAGTGGCGTAACTAGAGGAAGCAGACCCATGGCCGCGGGGGGCCCGGATCTGCTTGCTCCACATGGGGGCCCACATAGGGGTGTGGCGGGTGGCCCGTGATGCACATAAAATCTCATTGCGGGGTGCTTGGGCCCATAAAGTTACACCACTGCCTCCCACCCTTAACTTCTCTCTCCCACCAGTTCCCTAACCTTTGATTTTCCTCCTTCCTAATCACTGCCTCACCCACCCCAAACTTTTGTTTCTCTTTTATTCTCTTACCTGTGATTAACCCCTTTCCTAGCCAGTTCCTCACACCAGTGCTTTAATCATGGAGGAAGCAGACCTTGCGGCCGCGGGGGGCCCAGGTCTACTTCCTACAGGGGGCTGGGAGGGGGGTTCACAGGGGACCTGCAAGCAAAATCTCATTGCGGGTATGCCCTCTTCCTAACCACTACCCTTACCGATGATAACCCCCACTTCTAATCATTGCCCCAGAGCAGTGGTGTAACTATAGAGGAAGCAGACCAATGGCCGCGGGGGGCCCAGATCTACTTGCTCCACGTGGGGGCCCACATAGGGGTGTGGCGGGTGGCCCGTGATGCACATAAAATCTCATTGCGGGGTGCTTGGGCCCATAAAGTTACACCACTGCCCCACATCCCAACCTTCTGTCTAACTCTTTTTCCATTACCCATAATTAACCCTCTTCCTAACTAATTACCCCCCAAAAAATCTTTGATCACTCTCTTATCCCCCTACCTGTGATTAACCCACTTCTAATCATTGCCCCAGAGCAGTGGTGTAACTATAGAGGAAGCAGACCCATGGCCGCGGGGGGCCCGGATCTACTTGCTCCACATGGGGGCCTACATAGGGGTGTGGCGGGGGGGCCGTGATGCACATAAAATCTCATTGCGGGATGCTTGGGCCCATAAAGTTACACCACTGCCCCACATCCCAACCTTCTGTCTTCCTCTTTTTCCATTACCCATAATTAACCCTCTTCCTAACTAATTACCCCCCAAAAAATCTTTGATCACTCTCTTATCCCCTACCTGTGATTAACCCACTTCTAATCATTGCCCCAGAGCAGTGGTGTAACTAGAGGAAGCAGACCCACGGCTGCGGGGGGCCCGGATCTACTTGCTCCACATGGGGGCCCACATAGGGGTGTGGCGGGGGCCCGTGATGCACATAAAATCTTATTGCGGGGTGCTTGGGCCCATAAAGTTACACCACTGCCCCACATCCCAACCTTCTGTTTCATCTTTTTCCATTACCCATAATTAACCCTCTTCCTAACTAATGTACCCCCCAAAATATCTTTGATCACTCTCTTATCCCCTACCTGTGATTAACCCACTTCTAATCATTGCCCCAGAGCAGTGGCGTAACTAGAGGAAGCAGACCCATGGCCGCGGGGGGCCCGGATCTACTTGATCCACATGGGGGCCCAAATAGGGGTGTGGCGGGGGGCTCGTAATGCACATAAAATCTTATTGCGGGGTGCTTCGGCCCATAAAGTTACACCACTGCCCCACATCCCAACCTTCTGTCTTCATCTTTTTTCATTACCCATAATTAACCCTCTTCCTAACTAATTACCCCCCAAAAAATCTTTGATCACTCTCTTATCCCCCTACGTGTGATTAACCGACTTCTAATCATTGCCTCACAGCAGTGGTGTAACTATAGAGAAAGCAGACCCACGGCCGCGGGGGGCCCGGATCTGCTTCTTAAACATGGGGGCCCACATAGGGGTGTGGCGGGGGGCCCGTGATGCACATCAAATCTCATTGCGGGGTGCTTCGGCCCATAAAGTTACACCACTGCCCCACATCCCAACCTTCTGTCTTCCAATTTTTCCATTACCCATAATTAACCCTCTTCCTAACTAATTACCCCCCAAAAAATCTTTAATCACTCTCTTATCCCCCTACCTGTGATTAACCCACTTCTAATCATTGCCCCAGAGCAGTGGCGTAACTAGAGGAAGCAGACCCACGGCCGCGGGGGGCCCGGATCTACTTGCTCCACATGGGGGACCACATAGGGGTGTGGCGGGGGGCCCGTGATGCACATAAAATCTCATTGCGGGGTGCTTGGGCCCATAAAGTTACACCACTGCCCCACATCCCAACCTTCTGTCTTCCTCTTTTTCCATTACCCATAATTAACCCTCTTCCTAACTAATTACCCCCCAAAAAATCTTTAATCACTCTCTTATCCCCCTACTTGTGATTAACCCACTTCTAATCATTGCCCCAGAGCAGTGGCGTAACTAGAGGAAGCAGACCCACGGCCGCGGGGGGCCCGGATCTACTTGCTCCACATGGGGGCCCACATAGGGGTGTGGCGGGTGGCCCGTGATGCACATAAAATCTCATTGCGGGGTGCTTGGGCCCATAAAGTTACACCACTGCCCCACATCCCAACCTTCTGTCTAACTCTTTTTCCATTACCCATAATTAACCCTCTTCCTAACTAATTACCCCCCAAAAAATCTTTGATCACTCTCTTATCCCCCTACCTGTGATTAACCCACTTCTAATCATTGCCCCAGAGCAGTGGTGTAACTATAAAGGAAGCAGACCCATGGCCGCGGGGGGCCCGGATCTACTTGCTCCACATGGGGGCCCACATAGGGGTGTGGCGGGGGGGCCGTGATGCACATAAAATCTCATTGCGGGATGCTTGGGCCCATAAAGTTACACCACTGCCCCACATCCCAACCTTCTGTCTTCCTCTTTTTCCATTACCCATAATTAACCCTCTTCCTAACTAATTACCCCCCAAAAAATCTTTGATCACTCTCTTATCCCCTACCTGTGATTAACCCACTTCTAATCATTGCCCCAGAGCAGTGGTGTAACTAGAGGAAGCAGACCCACGGCTGCGGGGGGCCCGGATCTACTTGCTCCACATGGGGGCCCACATAGGGGTGTGGCGGGGGCCCGTGATGCACATAAAATCTTATTGCGGGGTGCTTGGGCCCATAAAGTTACACCACTGCCCCACATCCCAACCTTCTGTTTCATCTTTTTCCATTACCCATAATTAACCCTCTTCCTAACTAATGTACCCCCCAAAATATCTTTGATCACTCTCTTATCCCCTACCTGTAATTAACCCACTTCTAATCATTGCCCCAGAGCAGTGGCGTAACTAGAGGAAGCAGACCCATGGCCGCGGGGGGCCCGGATCTACTTGATCCACATGGGGGCCCAAATAGGGGTGTGGCGGGGGGCTCGTAATGCACATAAAATCTTATTGCGGGGTGCTTCGGCCCATAAAGTTACACCACTGCCCCACATCCCAACCTTCTGTCTTCATCTTTTTTCATTACCCATAATTAACCCTCTTCCTAACTAATTACCCCCCAAAAAATCTTTGATCACTCTCTTATCCCCCTATGTGTGATTAACCGACTTCTAATCATTGCCTTACAGCAGTGGTGTAACTATAGAGAAAGCAGACCCACGGCCGCGGGGGGCCCGGATCTGCTTCTTAAACATGGGGGCCCACATAGGGGTGTGGCGGGGGGCCCGTGATGCACATCAAATCTCATTGCGGGGTGCTTCGGCCCATAAAGTTACACCACTGCCCCACATCCCAACCTTCTGTCTTCCAATTTTTCCATTACCCATAATTAACCCTCTTCCTAACTAATTACCCCCCAAAAAATCTTTAATCACTCTCTTATCCCCCTACCTGTGATTAACCCACTTCTAATCATTGCCCCAGAGCAGTGGCGTAACTAGAGGAAGCAGACCCACGGCCGCGGGGGGCCCGGATCTACTTGCTCCACATGGGGGACCACATAGGGGTGTGGCGGGGGGCCCGTGATGCACATAAAATCTCATTGCGGGGTGCTTGGGCCCATAAAGTTACACCACTGCCCCACATCCCAACCTTCTGTCTTCCTCTTTTTCCATTACCCATAATTAACCCTCTTCCTAACTAATTACCCCCCCAAACAAATCTTCGATCACTCTCTTACCCCCTACCTGTGATTAACCCACTTCTAATCATTGCCGCAGAGCAGTGGTGTAACTATAGAGGAAGCAGACTCATGGCCGCGGGGGGCCCGGATCTACTTGCTCCACATGGGGGCCCACATAGGGGTATGGCGGGGGCCCGTGATGCACATAAAATCTCATTGCGGGGTGCTTGGGCCCATAAAGTTACACCACTGCCCCACATCCCAACCTTCTGTCTTCCTCTTTTTCCATTACCCATAATTAACCCTCTTCCTAACTAATTACCCCCCAAAAAATCTTTGATCACTCTCTTATCCCCCTACCTGTGTTTAACCGACTTCTAATCATTGCCCCAGAGCAGTGGTGTAACTAGAGGAAGCAGACCCACGGCTGCGGGGGGCCCGGATCTACTTGCTCCACATGGGGGCCCACATAGGGGTGTGGCGGGGGGCCCGTAATGCACATAAAATCTCATTGCGGGGTGCATGGGCCCATAAGGTTACACCACTGCCCCACATCCCAACCTTCTGTCTTCCAATTTTTCCATTACCCATAATTAACCCTCTTCCTAACTAATTACCCCCCCAAACAAATCTTTGATCACTCTCTTACCCCCCTACCTGTGATTAACCCACTTCTAATCATTGCCCCACAGCAGTGGCGTAACTAGAGGAAGCAGACCCATGGCCGCGGGGGGCCCGGGTCTACTTGCTCCACATGGGGGCCCACATAGGGGTGTGGCGGGTGGCCCGTAATGCACATAAAATCTCATTGCGGGGTGCTTGGGCCCATAAAGTTACACCACTGCCTCCCACCCTTAACTTCTCTCTCCCACCAGTTCCCTAACCTGTGATTTTCCTCCTTCCTAATCACTGCCTCACCCACCCCACACTTTTGTTTCTCTTTTATTCTCTTACCTGTGATTAACCCCTTTCCTAGCCAGTTCCTCACACCAGTGGTTTAATCATGGAGGAAGCAGACCTTGCAGGCCGCGGGGGGCCCAGGTCTACTTCCTACAGGGGGCTGGGAGGGGGGTTCACAGGGGACCTGCAAGCAAAATCTCATTGCGGGTATGCCCTCTTCCTAACCACTACCCTTACCGATGATAACCCCCACTTCTAATCATTGCCCCAGAGCAGTGGTGTAACTATAGAGGAAGCAGACCCATGGCCGCGGGGGGCCCAGATCTACTTGCTCCACGTGGGGGCCCACATAGGGGCGTGGCGGGTGGCCCGTGATGCACATAAAATCTCATTGCGGGGTGCTTGGGCCCATAAAGTTACACCACTGCCCCACATCCCAACCTTCTGTCTAACTCTTTTTCCATTACCCATAATTAACCCTCTTCCTAACTAATTACCCCCCAAAAAATCTTTGATCACTCTCTTATCCCCCTACCTGTGATTAACCCACTTCTAATCATTGCCCCAGAGCAGTGGTGTAACTATAGAGGAAGCAGACCCACGGCCGCGGGGGGCCCGGATCTACTTGCTCCACATGGTGGCCCACGTAGGGGTGTGGCGGGGGGCCCGTGATGCACATAAAATCTCATTGCGGGGTGCTTGGGCCCATAAAGTTACACCACTGCCCCACATCCCAACCTTCTGTCTTCATCTTTTTCCATTACCCATAATTAACCCTCTTCCTAACTAATTACCCTCCAAAAAATCTTTGATCACTCTCCTATCCCCCTACCTGTGATTAACCCACTTCTAATCATTGCCCCAGAGCAGTGGTGTAACTATAGAGGAAGCAGACCCATGGCCGCGGGGGGCCCGGATCTACTTGCTCCACATGGGGGCCCACATAGGGGTGTGGTGGGTGGCCCGTAATGCACATAAAATCTCATTGCGGGGTGCTTGGGCCCATAAAGTTACACCACTGCCTCCCACCCTTAACTTCTCTCTCCCACCAGTTCCCTAACCTGTGATTTTCCTCCTTCCTAATCACTGCCTCACCCACCCCAAACTTTTGTTTCTCTTTTATTCTCTTACCTGTGATTAACCCCTTTCCTAGCCAGTTCCTCACACCAGTGGTTTAATCATGGAGGATGCAGACCTTGCGGCCGCGGGGGGCCCAGGTCTACTTCCTACAGGGGGCTGGGAGGGGGGTTCACAGGGGACCTGCAAGCAAAATCTCATTGCGGGTATGCCCTCTTCCTAACCACTACCCTTACCGATGATAACCCCCACTTCTAATCATTGCCCCAAAGCAGTTGTGTAACTATAGAGGAAGCAGACCCACGGCCGCGGGGGGCCCAGATCTACTTGCTCCACGTGGGGGCCCACATAGGGGTGTGGCGGGGGGCCCGTGATGCACATAAAATCTCATTGCGGGGTGCTTGGGCCCATAAAGTTACACCACTGCCCCACATCCCAACCTTCTGTCTTCATCTTTTTCCATTACCCATAATTAACCCTCTTCCTAACTAATTACCCCCCAAAAAATCTTTGATCACTCTCTTATCCCCCTACCTGTGATTAACCCACTTCTAATCATTGCCCCAGAGCAGTGGTGTAACTATAGAGGAAGCAGACCCACGGCCGCGGGGGATCCGGATCTACTTGCTCCACATGGGGGCCCACATAGGGGTGTGGCGGGAGGCCCGTGATGCACATAAAATCTCATTGCGGGGTGCTTGGGCCCATAAAGTTACACCACTGCCCCACATCCCAAACTTTTGTCTTCCTCTTTTTCCATTACCCATAATTAACCCTCTTCCTAACTAATTACCCTCCAAAAAATCTTTGATCACTCTCTTATCCCCCTACCTGTGTATAACCCACTTCTAATCATTGCCCCAGAGCAGTGGTGTAACTATAGAGGAAGCAGACCCACGGCCGCGGGGGGTCCGGATCTGCTTCCTAAACATGGGGGAGGCACTCCGAATTATTTGTTGCAAAAGTAGAAAAATGCAGCCAGTAGAAAATAATTAAGTTAAAAAAGTATAAATTTTATTTTATCCATATGTAAAAGCAAATAGCCTTACGCGTTTCATACCAATAGGGTACTTAGTCATAGGCTGAATACATTAAACACAATACACCATATTTAAAGACAAATTGACCAATGAGGTAAACTTTGCAATCAGCCAATCAGACCAAAAGGTCATTTGGCTAGGGAAAGTAGATAAAAAGTCATAAATTCACATAGGGATATATTAAGCATTATATACAATAGATTTGTGTATAACCATAAAAAGCTAGATTTAGGTAATTATACATAGCAAGTAACATCATAATCGTAGTTGAGTCCATATGGTTGTCGAGTTTTTAGGAAGAAAATCCACTTTGTTTCTTTTCTAATTAACACTGAGGAAATGTCGCCCCCTCTAGGACTAGGGATAGCTCTATCTATCCCTATAACTTGTAAAAAAGACAGGGATCTATTTGAACATTCGAAAAAATGTTTTGCAACAGTAGTAAGACTGTTAACGTTAGTAATGTTCAATACGTGTTCCCTTATCCTATCTTTGAGCTTTCTACCTGTCTGACCAACATATTGTTTCATGCACTTAGTGCAAGTAAGAAGGTAAATAACATTTTTGGTGTTACAATTGATAAAATGTTTTATCTGATATTTTTTCATAGTCATAGACGAGGTGAATGAATCTGTTTTTTGTATATAGTTGCAAGTAATGCATTGTCTAGATCTAGACAATGCATTACTTGCAACTATATACAAAAAACAGATTCATTCACCTCGTCTATGACTATGAAAAAATATCAGATAAAACATTTTATCAATTGTAACACCAAAAATGTTATTTACCTTCTTACTTGCACTAAGTGCATGAAACAATATGTTGGTCCGACAGGTAGAAAGCTCAAAGATAGGATAAGGGAACACGTATTGAACATTACTAACGTTAACAGTCTTACTACTGTTGCAAAACATTTTTTCGAATGTTCAAATAGATCCCTGTCTTTTTTACAAGTTATAGGGATAGATAGAGCTATCCCTAGTCCTAGAGGGGGCGACATTTCCTCAGTGTTAATTAGAAAAGAAACAAAGTGGATTTTCTTCCTAAAAACTCGACAACCATATGGACTCAACTACGATTATGATGTTACTTGCTATGTATAATTACCTAAATCTAGCTTTTTATGGTTATACACAAATCTATTGTATATAATGCTTAATATATCCCTATGTGAATTTATGACTTTTTATCTACTTTCCCTAGCCAAATGACCTTTTGGTCTGATTGGCTGATTGCAAAGTTTACCTCATTGGTCAATTTGTCTTTAAATATGGTGTATTGTGTTTAATGTATTCAGCCTATGACTAAGTACCCTATTGGTATGAAACGCGTAAGGCTATTTGCTTTTACATATGGATAAAATAAAATTTATACTTTTTTAACTTAATTATTTTCTACTGGCTGCATTTTTCTACTTTTGCAACAAATAATTCGGAGTGCCTGCCTATCTTCATACTTGATTTTCTGTGATGGCTCCCTGTGCTGAATGGTCTGGGGCATGAGCACCCGGACCCACCGTCACTGTGGGTAAGAGCTGTATATCCACAAAAAAGTGTGATCACATTCTATTGTGTTTTGTTTTTTCCTAAACATGGGGACCCACATAGGGGTGTGCCGGGGGGCCCGTGATGCACATAAAATCTCATTGTGGGGTGCTTGGGCCCATAAAGTTACACCACTGCCCCACATCCCAACCTTCTGTCTTCCTCTTTTTCCATTACCCATAATTAACACTCTTCCTAACTAATTACCCCCAAAATATCTTTGATCGCTCTCTTATCCCCTACCTGTGATTAACCCACTTCTAATCATTGCCCCAGAGCAGTGGCGTAACTAGAGGAAGCAGACCCACGGCTGCGGGGGGCCCGGATCTACTTGCTCCACATGGGGGCCCACATAAGGGTGTGGCGGGGGGCCAGTAATGCACATAAAATCTCATTGCGGGGTGCTTGGGCTCATAAAGTTACACCACTGCCCCACATCCCAACCTTCTGTCTTCCAATTTTTCCATTACCCATAATTAACACTCTTTCTAACTAATTACCCTCCAAAATATCTTTGATCACTCTCTTATCCCCCTACCTGTGATTAACCCACTTCTAATCATTGCCCCAGAGCAGTGGCGTAACTAGAGGAAGCAGACCCATGGCCGCGGGGAGCCCGGATCTGCTTGCTCCACATGGGGACCCACATAGGGGTGTGGCGGGGGGCCCGTGATGCACATAAAATCTCATTGCGGGGTGCTTGGGCCCATAAAGTTACACCACTGCCCCACATCCCAACCTTCTGTCTTCCTCCTTTTCCAATACCCATAATTAACACTCTTCCTAACTAATTACCCCCCAAAAAATCTTTGATCACTCTCTTATCCCCCTACCTGTGATTAACCCACTTCTAATCATTGCCCCACAGCAGTGGTGTAACTATAGAGGAAGCAGACCCATGGCCGTGGGGGGCCCGGATCTTCTTGCTCCACATGGGGGCCCACATAGGGGTGTGGTGGGAGGCCCGTGATGCACATAAAATCTCATTGCGGGGTGCTTGGGCCCATAAAGTTACACCACTGCCCCACATCCCAACCTTCTGTCTTCATCTTTTTCCAATACCCATAATTAACCCTCTTCCTAACTAATTACCCCCAAAATATCTTTGATCACTCTCTTATCCCCCTACCTGTGATTAACCCACTTCTAATCATTGCCCCAGAGCAGTGGCGTAACTAGAGGAAGCAGACCCACGGCCGCGGGGGGCCCGGATCTACTTGCACCACATGGGGGCCCACATAGGGGTGTGGCGGGGGCCCGTAATGCACATAAAATCTCATTGCGGGGTGCTTGGGCCCATAAAGTTACACCACTGCCCCACATCCCAACCTTCTGTCTTCCTCTTTTTCCATTACCCATAATTAACCCTCTTCCTAACTAATTAGCCCCCAAAAAATCTTTGATCACTCTCTTATCCCCTACCTGTGATTAACCCACTTCTAATCATTGCCCCACAACAGTGGCGTAACTAGAGGAAGCAGACCCATGGCCGCGGGGGGCCCGGATCTGCTTGCTCCACATGGGGGCCCACATAGGGGTGTGGCGGGTGGTCCGTGATGCACATAAAATCTCATTGCGGGGTGCTTGGGCCCATAAAGTTACACCACTGCCCCACATCCCAACCTTCTGTCTTCCTCTTTTTCCATTACCCATAATTAACCCTCTTCCTAACTAATTACCCTCCAAAAAATCTTTGATCACTCTCCTATCCCCCTACCTGTGATTAACCCACTTCTAATCATTGCCCCAGAGCAGTGGTGTAACTATAGAGGAAGCAGACCCACGGCCGCGGGGGGCCCAGATCTGCTTGCTCCACATGGGGGCCCACATAGGGGTGTGGCGGATGGCCCGTAATGCACATAAAATCTCATTGCGGGGTGCTTGGGCCCATAAAGTTACACCACTGCCCCACATCCCAACCTTCTGTCTTCCTCTTTTTCCATTACCCATAATTAACCCTCTTCCTAACTAATTAGCCCCCAAAAAATCTTTGATCACTCTCTTATCCCCTACCTGTGATTAACCCACTTCTAATCATTGCCCCACAACAGTGGCGTAACTAGAGGAAGCAGACCCATGGCCGCGGGGGATCCGGATCTACTTGCTCCACATGGGGGCCCACATAGGGGTGTGGCGGGTGGTCCGTGATGCACATAAAATCTCATTGCGGGGTGCTTGGGCCCATAAAGTTACACCACTGCCCCACATCCCAACCTTCTGTCTTCCTCTTTTTCCATTACCCATAATTAACCCTCTTCCTAACTAATTACCCTCCAAAAAATCTTTGATCACTCTCCTATCCCCCTACCTGTGATTAACCCACTTCTAATCATTGCCCCAGAGCAGTGGTGTAACTATAGAGGAAGCAGACCCACGGCCGCGGGGGGCCCAGATCTGCTTGCTCCACATGGGGGCCCACATAGGGGTGTGGCGGATGGCCCGTAATGCACATAAAATCTCATTGCGGGGTGCTTGGGCCCATAAAGTTACACCACTGCCTCACATCCCAAACTTCTCTCTCCCACCAGTTCCCTAACCTGTGATTTTCCTCCTTCCTAATCACTGCCTCACTGTATGTATGTATGCATGGTGTGTGTGTATGCATGCTGTGTGTATGTGTGTGTGTGTATGTGTGTATGTATGCATGCTGTGTGTGTATGTGTGTATGCATGGTGTGTGTGTGTGTGTGTATGCATGCTGTGTGTGTATATGTGTATGCATGGTGTGTGTGTGTGTGTGTGTGTATGAATGCTGTGTGTATGTGTGTGTGTGTGTATGTGTATGCATGCTGTGTGTGTGTATGTGTATGCATGCTGTGTGTGTGTGTATGTGTGTGTATGCATGCTATGTGTGTATGTGTGTGTATGCATGCATGCTGTGTGTGTATGTGTGTGTGTGTATGCATGCATGCTGTGCGTGTATGTGTGTGTGTGTGTATGTGTATGCATGCCGTGTGTGTGTATGTTTTTGCATGCTGTGTGTGTGTGTATGCATGCTATGTGTGTGTGTGTGTATGCATGCATGCTGTGTGTGAATGTGTGTATGTGTGCGTGTGTATGTATGCATGCTGTGTGTGTATGTGTGTATGTGAATGCATGCTGTGTGTGAATGTGTGTATGTGTATGTGTGTATGCATGCTGTGTGTGTGTATGCATGCTGTGTGAATGCTGTGTGTGTGTGTGTGTATGAATGCTGTGTGTGTGTGTGTGTGTGTATGAATGCTGTGTGTGTGAGTGTAAGTCAGTTAAGTCAATTAAAATGCTCACCCATTCGTTGAACAGGGGAACACTGAGATAAGTTTTTTCACTATTATCCGCTGGCATTTCTAGGTGCTTCTATGGCCATTTTACTTGCAGCACAGCCCATAGCCATATATATAGTATTAAGAGCAGAGAGCTGCAGTTCAGCATATTTACAGAGCTTGCATTAACAGCGCAGCAGCTGCTGACTGTACTACAGGTGAGATTGGCTTAGAAGCACCCCCAAATGCCTGTGTGTTTATATAGAGCCTTACTGTTCTCCCATTCAACGGACCAGTAACCAGTGTTAGGATATTGTTATATCCTGGTACTTTACCAAATGTCTGCCAATACTGAGCCAGCCCATACGCCAAGCATGTAGCAGTGTACTGACTGTACGAGGCTACTGTTATTGGTATAATTAGGCCTCCATTGATCCAGGGATTGTACCGATTGCCATTTTGGAGTCAGGAAGGAATTTTTTTCCCCTTCTGAAGCAAATAAGAAATTGCTTCAGACGGGGTTTTTTTGCCTTCCTCTGGATCTTGTAGGAATTAAATAGGATTTGTTTTGTTTCAAATATAAAGCTAATGCCCCACCAGCCTGAAAAAGCTGTTCTGCTCCCATCCACTCCATGGTATAAGTGCACCAACGGAGCAGAGTTTGGCACGGAAATACATCCTTGCGCACTAAAACCCACCGTTTGTATGAGCACAGGCCGCTGCTGTGCCTATCGGTGGCACCATGGATGGGACGGGAGCGGGTCGGCTTTAGCACAGCCTGGCGTGACATTAGCCTCACTAATAAGTAATATGTCACAGCAGGTGAGACCTATATTCACCTTTAGAACATAAATAAAGCAACTAAAAGAAACCCCCCTCAAATACAAAGGATAGCTAAAGTAAATCATATACAGTAGCAGTGGTTCAGTTCTGGCTTTTTTAAGCCAGCGATTGGCTACATATGAAACTAGGGTAAGTTACCATTACAGCAGTTATATAAGCTTGTTTATACCAATTGCTTACACTGTGATTTGTCTCAAAATGTATGAATGATGTACGGTTTTGTGAGATGTGTGTGTGTCATGTGACAGTAGTGCACTTTGTAAAAATATGCCCAACTATCTCAGGCCATATTTGGTGTAAAATACAGCGAAACTCCAGGTTTAGAGAAAACCAGGCCAAGCTTGATTAACCAAAATGCTGCCTAGGCACAGCCTGCTACTTTGCCCGCAGGTTTGAGTAATTTATGTAATCTACAGCATAAATAGGGCCATCATTAGTCATTAACCAGTATTTATATTCTCAAATCCTTACTGCTTAGGGGAGTATTGCAGCAAATCATAAGGTTAGCTAAGTAGCGGAGGTATAAATGCCACCTATGCTATGCTGCAACACAGTAAAAATAGCCAATGTGTGTGTGAGTGAAAGCCAGTGATGTGTCTGAATATTCAGCTAAATAGGGACCGTATAGGGAATCATTGCAGCAAATCATGTGCTTAGCAAAGCAGTGGGGATTTAACCCTTACACTTATGATAACTCCATGTGATTTGCTGCAACAAACTAAAATGAGCTAAGATCTGTGTGAGTGAAAGCCAATTAAATATGCGTGTATGGATTAGTTAGCCAATAGCAGGAGCTATTGTTCCTGCTAAAGGTCCCATGACGTTTTGTCACTCGGTGCTGGACCAGATAGGGAACTATTGCAGTAAATGATAGGGTGAGCCATTTCCTGCAATAGGTGTGTGAATGGACAGTAACAAGAGTTGAAGCCTTGACGTGGCGTTACTGCTCACATGGGTAACCATGTGCCAATTCAACCATTGAATAGAGTAGAATTATGGAAGGTCTGAGTGCTTTGCAATAGCATTCAACCCCATGAACAATTAAAAACTGTTAGAAAATATGATGTTTGCATAAGTATTCACACTTTAATATTTGATAAAGTTGTGTTTTGCCACAATAACAGGTTTCAGCCCATGGGTAAGCAGGTACCAGCAAGGGGCTTGGGCGGCCGCAGAAAGGACTGGGCTTCCTACATAAGGGCTGGGGTTTAGCTGGTTTAGGAGTTTTGGAGGATGAGGGGGACGGATTGTGAGGATCAGGGCTTTATCAGGTTGGGTTTGGGTCCCCACAATTCCTTGCAGTTATCTTGAATGTAGGAGAGTCACCTTTTTCTTATTAATAGACAAGGAAACCTTCATTCATTGGGGGTGGCAGTATCTAAGCTACCCCTGATCTGTTTCAATCATTAAGGGGATCTTTTTCATTAACAATTGCTCTGGTCCCTGTAACTTTCATATCAGCTACATGTCATGATTTTTCTTTACTTTCCCAGTAAAGAAATCTGCACAGTAGTGTGACACCTGAATATGGACCCAGGGCCAAATGACCGAAGGATTAAGGCAGGCTGACTACTGTAGTCAGACGGATCAGCAGGGGAATAGGGGTTTAGGCTTAGGTGTTTGGGCGGAGTTCCCCTTTAACATGCTGCCAAAAGAAACAGGAAAGATGGTAGCATGACCAGTTTTAGCTATTAAACAGGATAAATATTAGCACTATACCTTTCAGAAGGTTTTGACACCTCCAGGAGGATACAGACATCATTAGATGAAACTTCAAAGATTTCAGATATGTTTATAACTTAGAAGCAGTTTAAGAAAACCACTGTGTGTGCATTTATTCCTTTATCTGTTCTTTTCTCTTACGGGTTAGAATAGCACAGTGATGTCTATGTAGAGGCTTGATTGGTTTAACATCATAAACCTGGTAGATTTGCAGTTTCATGAATATTTGTTTTTTTCTTCCTTGGCTCTTTCACCTTATCAAAGAATCTACACTACTAAGAAGTCAAAGAGATATATAATATTTACCAGGGCAGGAAATTGACCAGCTTTTAGGGTGAAGACACACTAGGGCAGTAGTTCTCAACCTGTGGGTCGGGACCCCTTTGGGGGTCGAACAACTCTTTCACAGGGGTCACCTAAGACCATCGGAAAACACATATTTCCGATGGTCTTAGGAATAATTTTATGGTTGGGGGTCACCACAACATGAGGAACTGTATTAAAGGGTCACGGCATTAGTAAGGTTGAGAACCAGTGCTGTAGAGGAAAGCAAATAATTCAAAAATTGTGAAAAAAAAAAGGAATGGAAGACCAATTGAAAAGTTGCTAAGAATTGCCATTCTATGACATACTATACTAAGCTAACTCCTCCAAGAGCAAGTCAGTGCAAATGCTTTGTATAATGAACCCTCTGGTGTTACATACAAACAAATATGGTAGACTGGTTCTATTGCTATAAAGCAAAGTATTTAGTCTGTATGACTTTGCCAGCCATTCCCTAGGTTACACACAGTACAGACGGTGCAGTGCGACCGTGTCCTGCTCAGCCTGGGCTCTTGGACTTTCCCTGAATAGCACTGCCTCCAGGGTTGCCAGATTTATTTTTCCAAACCAGCCAAAGTCAGTTCTAAAACCAGCCCAAAACTAGCCAAAAGCCACTTTGAAAGTAGCCCAAAAATATCCAAAAAAAAAATTCTAAAAAAATAAAAGTATATATGGGAAAATATGCCTTTTTAAAGCAAATCCCTACCCAGAAGGGCTGGCAACTTTCTCTTCCTTCCCTGTATAGCCCTTCCTGTAAGAAACTTTATTAACCACTCTACTTATGAACAACAACATGACAAACAAAGCAGACACAAACTAAACAACACGGATCCCAACACAAATATTACTCTCCTACACAGTTTCATTCTTTATAGCAATGTGATTTTTAATCTGCTCTCATGATCAGTCTATTTAATCACTTGTGCCGTAGGCCTAAAACAGATCCATGGAACAGGGTGCATTGGTGATATAAAGACATAGATAGCTGCATAGAAGGCATAAAGAAAGAGGAGCAGAGCTGAGGAAGGGGAGAGCATAAAGTAGCAAAGGAGAAAAGAAATATGCCATGATAGGGATACAAGAAAACCGAGAATAAAATGAATATATAACAAGATACCCTATTGATGTCAGCAGAGCACCTTGGGTATGTCATAACCTAGCACCACCCCTGCCCAACCCACCCAACAAGCTGCCTGCTTCACCGCTTCAGACAATGTTGAACAATTAAGCATTACATTTTAACAGATTGGGCAAGTTAAGGGTGCAAATTACTGACTAGTGCAGACAGGCCTGCTACTGACCTACCTGGTTACTGGGGAAGAGGGGCTTAAATCAGGGAGGCTCCTGAAACATTATTGGAATGCCTTAACCTTTCCTTACATTGGCCAGTATCCGGCTGAACATAATCTTTGTTTTCTGACTGAAAAGCACCAATGCCAACACTTTCCATTTCAATAAATAGGAGTGGCAGTGATGGATTCGGGCTCAGTACTTGAAGGGTCAATTACAAATGCAGCAAATTGCAATATTCAGATGCTCAGTAACCTGGGCATCCATTTTTGAACAGGATAGTCCCTAGTTGGCAGAGCCTTGAATAGGCTCATTCATTGGCTGACATTACCTAGCATGTATGCCGGCTCTTGCTTTGTGTGTGAGGACAGACTTTGGTACTTAAAATAGTAGTTTCTCTATATTGGATTATCCAGTGCATACTACTAGATAAATAGAAATTGCTTTACTGATATAAAAATTATTGACTCAAATGCCTTATTTAAGCTTAATACCTGCAACACAGCAGGTTAAAAATGTACACATTTTGGAACATAAGGATGTGAAATACCAGTGGTACAACTGAAGTTCTATTTAATGTCAAATAAGGACAAGAAAGAAGAAAATTCTATGATGTTAAATTAAGGAAAATATATCTAAAACATAGACCTTTAATCTAGTGGTTGTTCTATACTAAATACTGAGAATGCAAAAAGGTTTGGGTTGCCACCTGGCCGGTAAAAAAGATGCTTGATGCCAATGTTTTTACAGGCATAGGACCCATTATCCAGAATGCTCGGGACCTGGGGTTTTCTGGATAAGGGGTCTTTCTGTAATTCAGATCTCCTACCAAAAGTCTGCTAAAAAATTATTTAAACTGTAATTAAACCCAATAGTATTAGTTTGCCTCCAATAAGGATTAATTATATCTTAGTTGGTACAAGGTAATGTTTTATTATTACAGAGAATAAGGAAATGATTTTTAAAAATTTGAATTATTTGCTTATAATGGAGTCTATGGGAGATGGCCTTTCCGTAATTTGGAACTTTCTGGATAATGGGTTTCCAGATAAGGGGCCCAATACCTGTAATAGGAAAAAAAGAGCTCAAAGCAGCCAATCAGCAGGTTGTGAAAGTCCTTTTTAAGACATTAACAGATATTTATGATTACAGCAACTATATTTACAAACACAAGGGCAGTTTACAAAGTGCAATTTCAAATGTTTTACCCAGAATGCAGCCCTTTCCCCCACAGTTCCAGCTTATTTTGTGGCAATAAGGGGAAAATGCATCTACTAATTTGGCTCTCATAAAGCCATGCTGATTACCGCTCATTATGCCATTTTCCAGAACATACTTTTGAGTGTGGTCCCTTAACAAGCCTTCAAATAACTTGCCTACCACAGTTGCCAAACTTTGTGGCCTATAATTGCCAGGCTGAGATTGTAATCCATTTTTATATATAAGAATGAAATCAGCTTTCCTCCAATCCATAGGTTACTAAACTGGATGACAGCAAATGTGAGAAAATCAGACTATGGATATAATATATAGGGTATTCATGACTGATTCTTGTGTATTATAGATACATATAGACCACTGACCAGTTTACCAATTACAAAACCAGTTTCATTTTACAGAATAACAAATTTTTCTTTGAAAAAAGTTATTTTGGCCCATTTATAAGGTAGATTTGTGCCAGGTTGGTCAGATTACTCAGATGACACCTCTGTTTTCAAAACTAATGCCTACATTTTCAATTGGATTGGTATTGGGGTTTTGACTGGGCCATGGTGGAACATATAACTGAGAGACTCCAGTGTTACTTTAATCTTGCGTTGGAGATCATTGTTGAAAGTTGAATTTTTGCACAAGCTTCAGTTCTCTTGCGGTATTTCCCTGTTTTAACAAGGTGCCCAGTCTCCATGACCTGATGATGATAACATCACGCCTATGTATGTATTTGACCATGACGATGATGATGACAATCAGAATTGTATAAATGAATTAAAATATCAAATTGTCGATCCTTCAGTATTCCTCAGTTGCATAATAGATAAATCAGCCACATAATTATGAACTTTAGCAAAAAGGATCTTTCTTGCATGGGTGCTGCTGCCATTGGGCCTCAGACAGCAGAGCCCCGTAGGTTACCAGGGGTGGCAAGTCATGTGATGGAACGAGAGGGGCAAATTTGCTCCCGGCTCTCATAATCTAATCTGACCTTATACCACATTACAAATGTTCCAAAGAAGCTAAGAACCTTACCCCAAGTCCCATTAACAACCACCAACATTGGCACCATGTTCCAATATTACCATTCTCTTTGCCAAACGCCATACATTCTTCAGGATTCCCTTTGAGTAACTGGTTACACTGTGCCACCCTCCCATACAGACCAGTGTCAGAGAAACCTTTTGATATGGTTGACCCATTACAGGACATTATGGTAGTTGTTTCAGGCTTTGGGGCTGCTTTTCATTACCTGGGACTGGGCATCATGTATTATAGGATGAATGGATGGTGCACAACACCACAATAAGAACCTGTCTCAGTCTGGCTCACAATTAAAATGGTGAATTTTATCATTTTGATGCCATGTACTGCTCCTAAAAAATGACCCATTAAATATACTGTTATACTTAAGAGTGTTAAATCATGAGCCATGGCATTTAAATCAGGTACTGTATATACTGTGTGGCATAGAATCCCTGCACAGGTATATGTTGTCCTTTTCATAACAATTCTACCTTTTAGTTACCCCCAGGGGGAAAACAACTGATCGCGGGGAGTCAAAAACAGCTTGGATGAAGCAATCAAAATGCATATGAAGTTTAAATGCCAATATACATCCAAATATGATTGCAACTGTGTGTGATTTGCATTTCCATTGTTAATGGCGGCTTCACACTGGTTATTAGCAATGCTGACAATGTTACAGAGATTTAGTGCATTAAAGCATATTCAGTTTAGGAGTATGAGAAGCCCAGAGTACAGTTCTGTTCAGGGCCGCAACTAGGGGCAGGCAGAAAGGGAACGTGCTTAGTGTTCATGAGCAAATCTATCCTGTTTTTCAGAAAAATTTGTGAAATGCTAATAAATTCCCGAAATTCACGAAAAGTCATTAGATTTTTTTTTGTAATTTTTGTTTACGCAAAATACATTGAAGTCAGTAGGAATTTTTTTTCACTCCAAATACATTAAAGTCAATGGACGTTTTTTCTCACTCAAAATACACTTGTCAGTGGGAGTGTTTTTTCTCAAGTTATTTTGGCTTCAAATGCATTAAAGTGAATGGGCTTTTGTGTGCAGCTTTTCTCAAAATTTTTTTGGCAATATTTTTTGAAAGTTAAATTACTAACAGTGTTCAGTGAGGGGAAATTGGATCAAGTACCAATTGGAACGTGTTTGTAAAGAATGCTCTCTGTTTCCATAGTCGAAAACTCACCCAGGAATCTGAATGCCTGCAACCACCTAGGCTTGTCTGGTATATAGACTCACAGGGGAACAGGGAGAACAAAGGGATTAACTGGAAGGGGGGAAGATGAGAGAAAAATATGAATTGCTAGGAGCAAAAAAATAATGATGGCTAGCCACAATGAAAGCTAAAGCAGGACACTATAGATGGTGGAGGAAAAGGCAGAGTACAAGAGGAAGGGGTCAAGGGAGAGAGAGCAGAAAACATAGGGAGAGGTTGCAGAAAAGAAAAATAGTATAAGATAAAGTGGAAAACTTTAGAGAATAGAAAGGGTAGAAGTTAGTTGGAAAGGGCAGAAGGGTCGAACAGAAGAGAAAAGGGAAGGAGAGAACAGGAATGCAGAAGGGAAAGGAGTAGAGTGGAAATGTGGGAATAAAGACATGGAAGACAGAAGAGAAATATATGAAAAAAAGAACTCATTTGATGAGGAGGAACAGAAAGGAGAAGCACATATTGTAAGAGGAGAAAATAATTCAACGGTTCTTATGGTATAGGATTATTATTATAACATTACCCACAGCTTTCATTTAATTTTGGGGCTGGAATTCCAGTACTCACTACTCTGTATAATTTGCAGGGGGGTGTCAACATTCCCTGCTCTCACTGTATAACATTGTACATAATTAATATTTCCAGATCTCTTAGATGTCATTTGTATACAATAAAAACTTATTTTTGACCCATAGGAATTAGATAAGCCCTGTATTATTTATTTACAAGCACCTAGCATTTAAGGGCAAGTTAAATCGCCTTAGGGCCTGTTCTACACAGGTGGCTTTTTGGATACAACAACAATTTATAGTGACAGGCAGAATTCTATATGGCAGAAGGTTCATACATTGTGGACAGTGCAGTTCTTCTCTTGACGCTGGATGTGTATTTTTAGAACAGAATTCTTAAGAACTGACTTTACAATTAAAGTTTTTATGTTGTTAAAGATCATTCACATGTTCCACAACAGTACATTAACTGACCCTTGAGATCTTTACAGTCCTTGGGGGTGATATAATAAAGGTGCAAAGTTTGCTCAGGTCTTGGAGCCCAAAGCAGCCAATCAGCAGGATGTATTTATGGGTCAGCAGTTGGAAAGCAAAGCTATTTTTAGGACATTAGTCTATTTGTATTATGTGTGCAATAAAAATAACACAAAGTGGCAGGTATCCTGTTTAACACATACTTAGGATGACAGCAACTATAAAGGGACATTTACAAACACAAGAGCAGTTTGCAAAGTGCAATTTCAAAGGCCTTTGCCACGTTTTTACCCAGAATGCAGTTATATAAAGGGGAAGTTGTACCTGCAAGTGTCATTGCATGAGGTTTGACACAAATCGGACACAAGTTCTTTGTCTGGATTCTGTTGTTTCCAATGTCTGCGTCTGATTCTTTAGGTGCGAGTATGCTGCATGTATTGATGCTGGCCGCTATGGGAACTCACGGTTCCCAGTATACAGCTCTCCTATCCATCCCAATGCAAATAGACGCACATTTTGACATGACAAACATATCCAAGCCTTTAACACACTTCTTTATTATCAAGTTTGGTTCCCCTAAAATATCTATAGCTTGCTATCATTTTCCTTCATTGCAGTGCCCAGAAAGATTTAAAACAAGAAGGTTACCTGGGCTTTAGAGAAGTCCAATTATTAATGACAATCCTAATTAGAAATATGTCAGTTTGTTGAAAAGTAGACTTTCTGCAATATTCTGGCTTGTGATCAATGTTTTCACAATCGGAGCAGGAATTAGATTTTCACAAATGTCATCTGATTTTTGCTTAACAGGAAAACATAAAACATAGAGAGAGAGGTTTGTCTGAAAGTGGAACCTGTACTCTATTAATATAAAATATCTTTCTATTGGGCAACAACCCAGCAGCAGGACCGCTACCTCCATCTTTGTGCAAGGAGAAAAAGGAGGAGCACTGCCAGAATCCTGCAAAATTACCTCCAGCGGGCCCCAAATGTGCATGTGTCTGCTCAAATGGTCAGAAACAGACTCCATGAGGGTGTGCTTACAGCCCAACACCGTGCAGGACGTTTGGCATTTGCCAGAGAACACCAAGATTGGCAGATTCGCTACTGGCGCCCTGTTCTCTTCACAGATGAAAGCAGGTTCACACTCAGCACATGTGACAGATGTGACGTCTGGAGACGCCGTGGAGAACATTCTGCTGCCTGCAACATCCTCCAGCATGACCGGTTTGGCAGTGGGTCAGTAATGGTGTGGGGTGGCATTTGTTTGGGGTGCCGCACAGCCCTCCATGTGCTCGCCAGAGGTAGCCTGACTGCCATTAGGTACCGAGATGAGATCCTCAGACCCCTTGTGAGACCATATGCTGGTGCGGTTGGCCCTGGGTTCCTCCTAATGCAAGGCAATGCTAGACCTCATGCGATTGGAGTGTGGCAGCAGTTCCTGCAAGATGAAGGCATTGATGCTATGGACTGGCCCACCCTTTCCCCAGACCTGAATCAAATGGAGCACATCTGGGACATCATGTCTCACTCCATCCACCAACTCCACGTTGCACCACAGACTGCCCAGGAGTTGGTGGATGCTTTAGTCCAGGTCTAGGAGGAGATCCCTCAGGAGACCATCCGCCACCTCATCAGGAGCATGCCCAGGCGTTGTAGGGAGGCCATACAGGCACGTGGAGGCCACACACACAGTACTGAGCCTCATTTTGACTTGTTTTAAGGACATTACATCAAAGTTGGATCAGCCTGTATTGTTTTTTCCACTTTAATTTTGAGTGTGACTCCAAATCCAGACCTCCATGGGTTGATAAATTTGATTTCCATTGATAATTTTTGTGTGATTTTGTTATCAGCACATTCAACTATGTAAAGAACGAAGAATTTAATAAGAACATTTCATTCATTCAGATCTATAATGACTTATTTTTAATGTTCCCTTTATTTTTTTGAGCAGTGTATATTAGCGATGCACCGAATCCACTATTTTGGGATTTGGCCGAAACCCGAATCCTTCATGAAAGATTTGGCTGAATACAAAACGGAATCTGAATCCTAATTTGCATATGCAAATTAAGACAAGGAAGAGTTAAAGGGAACCGCCCTCAAAAATGTTCTGCATTCGGTGCATCCCTATATACTGTATATATAGTGATTTTCCCACGCTCTGCAAAGAAATAGCAAGCCTGCAGTGCTGTCAGACACAAAGGCAAAAGAAGCAATCCCTGAATGAATCTAACAAATATTTAGATGGCCGAATAAAGACATTTAAATTGTAAAACTTTGACAAGAAAATATTATTTTAGCTAAATAAATAAATCCATCTTTGACAGGCCTGTCACAAATAGTGACACATGTGTGGAACCATGGCGCTAAGAAGTGGAAAGGAAAAAATAGCATTTTCCCCTAACATCATTGCGAGCGCGAGAGAGAATCTATGGGAAGCCCTGCCATCATGACAGCTCACATATTTCTGTCAAAGGCTCACAGTAATCGATGACAGTGTAAATCTGTGACATATACTGAAAGATAGACACTCGGCTTAACAAATACAGATAAAGAGAATGTCGGAGGCAGAGAACGCTGCTTTGTGCCTATTGGCTCATTGATAATGGACGTCGAATGTGTCCAACTCGGCGCAGATCAAAGGCGCACGGGGAAAAGAAATCAATATTTTCAGAAGAAAAAAAAATCATCTGTCATAAAAGCACAGGTATATGCCAACTAAATATATAGACAGAATATGGACTTAAAGTGAAATTGTCACTATTTGGTTATAACCTTGACCAAGCTGGGCAGGCTCACTTTCTGCCAAGGTGCCCTCCCTCTTAAACTGCAGCCACAAGGAGTGGGTCAGTTTAGTTTAACATATAGGGAAAAGTGCATTTTCAAAGGCTAAAAACAAACTATTATACACACGTTAATCATGACTGTTTGACCGCTTGCAGCATTTGGGACTATTTTACCCAACTTTACACTATGGGGTTTATTTATTGAAGGGTACAAATAAAGCTCGCCATAATTCACTAGATGAGAGCACAGCCCTCTATTTGCCTTTAGGACCTTATTTGTTTTTCTTTGGGAATCATACTGGATGCAGTTCAACCAAAAGATCAGAAGCTATATATGTTATTTAAATTATTTTTAAAAATTAAATAAAGCTTATATATGGAGTTTATGAATTCCGTTCAGGGGCGGGCCAAGCTGACTGGGCACCCTAGGCAACCCGGTCGTCCACTCCCCCCCGAACGGTGCATGCGCCCCAAAGCCCCCAAAGTGGTGCGAGGGGGGGGCGCGATTAGAACGGTCATTGCCTCCACCGCTAGTGACAAGCGGCGGGGGCAATGACAGAGGAAGATGACTAGGGGTAGGCAGGAGAGGCTCCAGCCTGGCGCCCCCCAATCGTTGCACCCTAGGCAGCTGCCTCTTCTGCCTACCCCTAGTTCCGGCCCTGATTCCGTTGTCTAGACTTTTCCCAGAGGGCCCTTTGCCAGTTCTGAAGCAGAGAGTATCAGGGCCGCCATCAGAAATTTTGTGACCAAAATGTTGGCCACACCCCTTGTGCTTGCAATATAAACAGCTGATGTTTTTCTACAATAAGCAGTTCATATAAAGAGTTCCATTGATTAATGTGCTAATTAATGGTCAGTTCATTTGTGGCCTAACATGTTTGTGTGCACTATGAATCCTATGATCCCAGGAGAAGGCCCTTAATTCTTAAAATGGCAAGTTTTTATTTAGGATTACCCAATGGCACATACTACTAAAAAGGTATATTTGTATGGAAATGGTTTAATTAGATGAAGCAGGGTTTTACATGTTTATGCAATATATTTTTATAGAGACCTACATTGTTTAGGGGTATAGTTTTCCTTTAAATCACATAGCAAAAAGGCCACCCTATAAAAAAAATGATAGTATCACTATATGGGATTTGCTTTTCTATGGTGTGGTGGCTAAGCAACTTTATAATCATACACACTAACTAGGGTTGTCAGTCTGTGCCAGTTGGGTAGGATTTGCTTGGGCAAAAGGTTGTACTTGATGGGCATATGCCATTGTTAACCTCAACTACTATGTGATGATATAGAGAACTATTTAGAGAAATGGAGGGCACTCCTGGCTAGAATATCCTTGCCAAAATAAATTAAAATATCCAGGTACTAGGGTTTTAATAATCCCCCCATAAGAGGACTATATACATCCACAAAACCCCACAAAAACCCTGCACACCAGAAAAAACTTCCCCAGGGAGGTATTTATAATTAAAAAAACATTTTATTCATTTAAACATGATATGAACATGAACAAGCTCTGAGCTCCCTTGACAAAGGCGTTTGAGCCGAAACGTTGGGGTATTCTCTCATCCAGAGTATCTGCCTTTATATCTTGTTTTTCAGTTATTACACTGGGGGTATGTACAGTATTTATTTGTTTTTTGATGGATATACAATGTTTAAAGTTTGATACTTTTTTCTGTATCATGTTTAAATGAATAAAATGTTTTTTTAATTATAAATACCTCCCTGGGGAAGTTTTTTCTGGTGTGCAGGGATGTGGGGTTTTGATGATATAGAGAACTCCCAGAATCTACTCTCAAACTACATCTATCTGGGAATATGAGAAGCAAAATGCCAGGTGGGATTTGGTATGAGCCATTCAGTATAGACATATGTTTAACATAACATTTATAAGTCTTTCTCTCCCAGGTAAGTACCAATAGTAACCCCTATGGAATTCACCCTGCCTACAACCCTTTTTGTTCACCTGTACCCCTGAGCAGGCAGGTAAAGAAGTCAATAAACTTGGGAGAGTTGGGCTAAAATATAAAGGTTATCACTTAAATTGTTTTTTTTCTTTAAACAATCATTGTTAAACTTTACATTCTGCTCTGTAATATCCCTGTATTTGTGTACAAAATGAGAAGCCCTGTGTTTCTAAGCGTCTGGCAGCATCTCATTGCCAGGAATGGGCTGCACGGAGCATACGCAATGCCGGCTGCATCCTCGGAGGTGTTTGCATGTCAGACTTTTAGTTGGTAAGATATTGCCTTTGTTCACCTGTGCCTGCTCAGCATTAATACAGCACTTTTCATTAAACTGCAATGTCACCGCTGGAAGCACAAACGGCACCCCGCGCCCAGCTTCTCCGTCCCTAGCATACCAATATATATGGCTGTAAAAGCATTAAAATACCAAATAAGCCGAGTAAAAGCCTTGGCACCTGCAGCCACTGCCTGCGCTTTATCTTGAGTTAGTCGGGCACACTGGGCCAAGCATGTTTATGTATGCTGACAGTCGACGTGGATTCTCATCACCCTTTTCCATCACTTCAAGGGCTTCATGAATAAAGATAAGACAAATGGTTTTATATACAGCATATCCACTATTGTGAGGTGTCTGCCTAATAATCTTTCTTATCTGTGTTCTTAGAAATTACCTAAAAGCACAACAAAGCCCGAACCCCGAGCTACAGAAGAGACGTGTCAGCTTTATGGTAATGGGATCAAATGAAAACTAACAGGCAACTGGATAGAAAAGGGCCATAGAAAAATGTATTATAGAACTAGCCATTCAGGATGAAAAAAAGCAACAGAGCCCATCAAGTGCAACAGTTACACCAAAACTCTAGATCAGTGATCCCCAACCAGTGGTTTGTGAGCGACATGTTGTTTACAACCCCCTTTGATGTTGCTCCCAGCAGCCTTAGGGCAGGGATAAACGGAGAGAATAGTCGTGCAGCGTCAAATCTCCCGCAATGCCATCCCACCGGCTAGAATGTAAATCGCTGGTGGGATGGCGACTTCCTTGAGAGGAAACCGGCGACTTTGGCAAATTGCAGTGCCGCGTCCGCCATCCCACTGGCGATTTACATTCTAGCCGGTGGGATGGCATTGCGGGGAGATTAGTAGCCCGCGACAACAGTGAGCCTTCTGCAGGCTGCCAGTCCACATGGGGCTTCCAAATAGCCAATCACAGTCCTTATTTGGCACCCCCAAAGAACTTTTTCATGCTTGTGTATCTCCCCAACACTTTTTACACCTGCATGTTGCTCACGAGTACAAAAGGTTGGGGATCTCTGCTCTAGATGATCCATTGGAAGGTGCAATGAAAAATTCTGGAGGAAGGGTGAAACAATCCTTCCTTGAAATGAATTTGTCTTTGATTATGAAAGAACCAAATGTAGAAAATATTTTAATAAATGCATTTTTATTGTAAACATGTATATTAAAGAGATCTTTAAGGCTGTGAATTGCAAAGCTGTGCTTCTTTGGGATTATACAGTAGTTACATACAGTAGTTAATTTGGGTTGAAAAAAGACCAAAGTCCATATAGTTCAATTGCTCTAAATGACCCCCAGTGCGCATACTGTACTGTATATACACATCTACACTGACCTACCTACACACTCCCGAATACTAAACTTATTGTAGATCTTAAAATCACATTAGCCATAGATATTATGCTTGTTTAAGAAACCACCCAAGCCCCTTTTAAAGGCATTAACGGAATCTGCCATCAAAACTAGTGATGAGCGAATCTATCCCGAAAAATATGTGAAACTTTGAAAAGGTTCGCGAAACGGCAAAAAATTTGCGCAACTCAGAAAATGGTGCGCCCTATAAAAGCATTCCCCAACCTCACTGCCCTCACTGTGAAGAACCATCAACACTGCTTCAAATGAACGTTCAATTTCTCAAGTCTAAAGGGGGGACCTCTGGTGCGCTGGCCGCTTTCATGGGAAAACGAACATCCCCTGTCTATAATCCCCTCTAATGTACTTGTACAGAGTAATCATGGCCCTTCACTAGCGCCTTTTCTCCAGAAAAAAGACCTTCAATTTTGACAGCCCCCCCATATACTTTAAATTCTCCATCCCCTTTACCAGTTTAGTTGCTCTGTACTCCACAGACCTATAAATTATGTTCTCATCCCTCAGTTCATGAGTTAATGAGTTAATGGCCCTTATGCAAGCCAGCCCTTTTCTTGCTTTTGTAGCCACTGAATGACACTGCCTAGAGTTTCACAGCTTGTTATCCACAAAAAGCCTTGAGTATTTGTGCCTGTACCAGTAGTAGGTGCCTGTACTAGTAAGAGGTCCCTGTACCAGTAGTAGATGCCTGTACCAGGAGTAGGTACTTGTACCAGTAGTAGATCCCTGTACCAGTAGTAGATGCCTGTACCAATAGTAGGTGCCTGTAAAAGGAGTAGGTACTTGTACCAGTAGTAGGTCCCTGTACCAGTAGTAGATGCCTGTACCAATAGTAGGTGCCTGTAAAAGGAGTAGGTACTTGTACCAGTAGTAGGTCCCTGTACCAGTAGTAGGTGCCTGTACCAGTAGTAGATACCTGTACCAGTAGTAGGTCTCTGTACCAGTAGTAGGTGCCTGTACCAGGAGTAGGTCCCTGTACCAGTAGTAGGTGCCTGTACCAGGAGTAGGTCCCTGTACCAGTAGTAGGTACCTGTACCAGAAGTATGTCCCTGTACCAGTAGTAGGTGGCTGTACCAGTAGTAGGTCTCTGTACCAGTAATAGGTGCCTGTACCAGTAGTAGGTACCTGTACCAGTAGTAGGTCTCTGTACCAGTAGTAGGTACCTGTACCAGTAGTAGGTGCCTGTACCAGGAGTAGGTGCCTGTACCAGTAGTAGGTGCCTGTACCAGAAGTATGTCCCTGTACCAGTAGTAGGTGCCTGTACCAGAAGTATGTCCCTGTACCAGGAGTAGGTGCCTGTACCAGTAGTAGGTGCCTGTACCAGAAGTATGTCACTGTACCAGTAGTAGGTACATGTACCAGTAGTAGGTGCCTGTACCAGTAGTAGGTGCCTGTACCAGTAGTAGGTGCCTGTACCAGTAGTAGGTGCCTGTACCAGGAGTAGGTACCTGAACCAGAAGTAGGTGCCTGTACCAGTAGTAGGTGGCTGTACCAGAAGTATGTCCCTGTACCAGTAGTAGGTGGCTGTACCAGAAGTATGTCCCTGTACCAGTAGTAGGTACCTGTACCAGAAGTATGTCCCTGTACCAGTAGTAGGTGGCTGTACCAGTAGTAGGTGGCTGTACCAGAAGTATGTCCCTGTACCAGTAGTAGGTGGCTGTACCAGTAGTAGGTGCATGGTTGTGGCAGGTGGTAATTACAGGGCTCCTTTGTGTCCAGTATCCCCTAACATTCCTACATGAGCATCCTGAATGAGCAATATAGGGCAGTGCTAAGGGGTGCCTACCTCCCATCCATAGGCCTCCCATTTAGTGTGCAGTGCTATTAGGCACTACTTAATAGTGATGCATACTATATTAATGTTGTTATTATTATTATTGACACGCATTTATAATGCTCTGACATATTCTAAATCACTAATGACCTCCACGCACAACAACATGCCCAGTTCCCTATACTACACATTTCACCAGTAGCCAGATCAAGTACCAAAATGAAATATCAAACAAATTGTTCAAATAAATGCAACACTCATGGCAGTTTTAGCTTTGTTTGCATTAGAATATTCCTGGGGTTGCAGCATAACCTTTAGAACCTCTTTTTAGAACGTCTCTATTTTTTAAAGATTTTACCTTTAATGGTGTGTCTATCCCTTTCCATTTTTTGGATTTCCAAGTGGAACATTTTCCCATTGCATTCCTCCAACTGTGAGTGGGATCAGACTGACAGATCCTTCTTTGATAGACACTAACGGGCAGATTTATCAATATGTGAGATTAGAGCTCCCCACAGAAAACGTCACCCTCTTTCTGTTTATTACTATGGGATTTTTAGAAGCCTTTTTATCGATGGGCGAGTTTAAGATTTGATACTCTTCCAAAAATCCCATAGGAATGAATAGAAAGTGGACGTAGTTTTTGCTACCTGAAGTTGGAGTCGGCAAAAATGTGCCCACTCCGACTCCTAAAACATTTAAATTCTAACTAAAGAAAAAATACAATATGATACAATGTCCTATTTCATAATAAAGTAATTCTCTGCTGTAAGAATAAAGCCCAGGTGCAATTCCCTATGTAGATGGAGGGATGGATAGAATGATGGATAGCTAGGAAGGCTGGTAGATAGAGAGGACATTTGACAGTGGTTGCGCAATGCTGTATAAGTGGTACTTGACTTTTCAGCATTGAAACTGTGTTTATCTGTTGATATTTAAGATAGCATCATTGACAGCTAATCTGGTGAGGCAAATTTTACAAAACATGACAGGTGGGCCGGTAAAATAACCTTTACATGACAGCGATTGCAAATACATGCTAAAGCAGGCACCATTTGTGTTACTTTGATGTCAGCGTGTTCCATGTGTGCTCAATTACATTATTGTCTATGTGGGCGGAAAAAAAAACATCTCCTCTAAGTGTTCTACATTAGACTTCAGAACCTTTCAGAACACTAATACTATGACTGGATTATGATGAGTCAAGAATGCATTCCTTAAACCCTTCATGCTTAATGATTTTATTTAAATAAATATATTGAGTAGAGGAAGGCAATGATATTATAGGGATCCCACTCTCGGGTGCAGCACACAATATATAAGTGTTGCTTTATGGTACAAAGGAGAGAAGGAGCTGGATGATTGTGGGATAGTAACGTCTTCTTTCAACACTTGTTGTACAGGTATCGGATCTCTTATCCGGAAACCCATTATCCAGAAAGTTACTAATTACGGAAAGGCCGTCTCCCAAAGACTCCATTTTGATAATAATAATTCACATTTTAAAAAATGGTTTCCTTTTTCTCTGTAATAATAAAACAGTACCTGTACTTGATCCCAACTAAGATATAATTACCCCTTATTGGGGCAGAACAGCCCTATTGGGTTTATTTAATGGTTAAATGATTCCCTTTTCTCTGTAATAATAAAACAGTACCTGTACTTGATCCCAACTAAGATATAATTACCCCTTATTGGGGCAGAACAGCCCTATTGGGTTTATTTAATGGTTAAATGATTCCCTTTTCTCTGTAATAATAAAACAGTACCTGTACTTGATCCCAACTAAGATATAATTACCCCTTATTGGGGCAGAACAGCCCTATTGGGTTTATTTAATGGTTAAATGATTCCCTTTTCTCTGTAATAATAAAACAGTACCTGTACTTGATCCCAACTAAGATATAATTACCCCTTATTGGGGCAGAACAGCCCTATTGGGTTTATTTAATGGTTAAATGATTCCCTTTTCTCTGTAATAATAAAACAGTACCTGTACTTGATCCCAACTAAGGTATAATTAATGCTTATTAGAGCCAAAACAATCCTATTGGGTTTAAATACTGTTTAAATAATTTTCTTAGTATACTTAAGGTAGGAGATCCGAATTACGGAAAGACCCCTTATCCGGAAAACCCCAGGTCCTGAGCATTCTGGATAACGGGTCCCATACCTGTACTAATTATCAGTGGTGTAATATATTATAGGGGTTTTTATTATGCATGGGGCAGGGTGCAAAGATTAATAAAACAGGTGCAAGCCTCCATGTTTTTCCCACTTTACACCCAGCCCCATGGATAAGTGCCTAAAGGGACCTGCATTTCCTTAATAAATAAATAATTGCCGGCATTCGTAAGCACTATATTCATGAGTGGTAGGCAGGGGAAAGTGCGTAGATGTCCCCTCTCCCACCCCTACCTGTACTGGTGGGTGCAAGCTGTGGGAAAGACAGGGTTCATCAAGTGCATAGTGCAATAAGTGCCATTAAACCCCAGAAGCAAGTGCTTGGAGAATGAACACTAAAGGTGGCCATACAGGTTAAGATCGCTCGCTTGGGGAGGTCGCCAAGCGAGCGGATCTTCTCCCGATATCCCCAGGTGGGCGATATCGGGCAAATGTAGGCTAATTTGATCATTTGGCCATGGGGCCAAACGATTAAATTATAACGGCGGCAATGGGCGCAGTCGGTTTGGGGGCCGCATCAACGAGCCGATGCGGTCCCCGATCTGATTAAATCTTTTAACCTGCCCAATCGATATCTGGCCAATTTCAGGCCAGATATCAGTCGGGCATGCCCGTCGTTCCTGCCCCTACACGGGCCGATAAGCTGGCGAATTGGTCTAAGGGAACGATATCGGCAGCTACAATCGGCCCGTGTATGGCCACCTTAAGATTTTTCTCTAGCACTTGTGTCCAGGTCTCCAGTACTCCTGCCCTCAGCCTGCCTCCTTCAAATCCCACAATTCCCTGCACACATCATGTCAATTAGGAAAGGAACATCCCAGTGCAATGCATTGTGGGGTATGTAGTTCCTGCATGCTGTCTGTAAGCTGTGGTGAAGTTGTTATAATTTGTAACATCAGTGCTTTAGCCCCTCCTCCCCTGCCAGGATTTTAAATAATGCAGAAAGAGAAGAACTGTTTTGCAGCTGGATTTCAGCATATAAAATGGTATTTATTCATAGTTTTTGAAGGAAAAGATTACAGTGATAGGTATATTAGGGGTTTCTGAGTTGTATGGGACACTTTAATACATTTTTGTTCAGAAGCCAAAGTTTCTTTTAAGGTCTGAAAGGCAAGATCCTCATTATCTCCTCTGCTTAATATTTCCCATTGAACAGACTTACAAAGGATTACCAATGCCCTTGTACATGTCCGCTATATTTACTCGTTAAGGAAAATACTGGTTTTATGACAAAAGAGGATGCATTTTGTACTGAAGGCATTAAGCATGACTAATTCTTATTGAATTCTGTCATTGGTATCAGCGCCAATGGTTATTACCGACAAATCAGTGCCACCGAAGCCACCGTTTAACGAGAAAACCTTTAGCAATGAAGTCAAATGTTTCTGAAGTTTTATTAACAAAAAAGCTTTCTGGTATTGGCGCAGCCTTAGTTACGGGTTTGACTGTCTGTAAATGATTTTGTATCTGTGTTGAGCCATATCTGCTAAGGGAAGCAGTTTCCAGATAAAGCTCTTTTTATTATCCGTTAGCAGACAAAGTGAAACTGAGAAATGAATTACATATACATACAGCTACGTGTCATATGCCCACTTATTCCTGATCTAAATTCTAACAGAAACAACTGATAAAGGCCTGAGCGGGTTCTCCTCATATAACAATATCCTTCAGGAAAGCAGTGCATTATATTAATTGAAGCTCCCGACGTGGATTAACATCTTCGAAATCTCATTTTCTGCACAGACGCAGGGTATATTATCTCCTTCTGTTGGAAGGCAAAGCAACAGCCCTATAATAACATGTATTTTTGATAAAGCTTCGTAGGGCCTCCCATACCAACAAAAACGAAGAAAAGCGACTTTCCTCCGCTCAGTTATACACTGTATACCTTCTAAGTAAAAAATGTTCCGCTCAGTTCCCATTCATCATGTCCGCCTTGGAACCAGAGCGAGGCACCTACTGCATCTGTGACATGTAGCTGGGAAACTTTATTGCTGGAAGCCCACACGTAGCCCAGGACTGGAATATCAAGTCGCTCCCTGCTTATCCAGCTGAAACAAAAACAGCACGGGCTGTAGCTTCTCACCAAGGAAGAATCGTTGTGCATTAATATTTCTGCGTCCTATCAGCAACAAAAACATTCACTGGGTTATTATAGGGAGAAATAGCGAACGAGGCCGGGGATAATAAATCAGGGAAACACCTCGCTGCTGTTAAACAGTTGTCGCTGGAGCTGTATACTTGATATTGTTATCCAACAGCATATAAATTCACCTATAGTTGTTATTTAGTTATCCGGAAACCCATTATCCCAAATTATGATAAGGCCATCTCTCAAAAAATCAATTTTAAAGGGGAACTCTGGCTTCTGAAACTAATTTCAGAGCCCCACAACACAGAAACCCCTAATATACCTATTATTGTAATCTGTTGCCTCAAAAAGGATGAATAAATGCCATTTATATATGCTGAAATCCAGCTGCAAAATAGTTCTTCTCTTTCTACATCATTTGAAATCCTGGTAGGGGAGGAGGGACTAAAACATTGATGTTACCAATTGTAACAACACCTCACAGCTTACAGGAACTACATAACCCACAATGCATTGCACTTTGATGTTCTTTTCCTTATTGACATCACGTGTGCAGGGAATTGTGGGATTGGGAGGATACAGGCTGAAGGCAGGCTGAGGACAGGTGACTACTGTTACATTTTATTTAAGACTCAAAGTAGTCAGTCAGATCAGCAGGGGAACAGGGGGCGGGGCTTAGGGAACTGTTCCTAACTATATTATTACAAAATCCTGAAAAGGCTGCATTATTTTTAATTGATGTATATTGTAAGTTTGCTTGCAATTGTTTACTTTTAAAAAAGCACACGTTGCGTTTGGTTGGAGTTCCCCTTTAAATCAAACAATTCTAATTTTTAAAAATAATTTCCCTTTTCTCTGTAATAATAAAACAGTACCTTGTACTTGATCTCAACTAAGATATAATTACCCCTTATTGGGGGCAGAACAGCCCTATTGGGTTTATTTCATGGTTAAATGATTCCCTTTTCTCTGTAATAATAAAACAGTACCTGTACTTGATCCCAACTAAGATATAATTACCCCTTATTGGGGGCAGAACAGCCCTATTGGGTTTATTTCATGGTTAAATGATTCCCTTTTCTCTGTAATAATAAAACAGTACCTGTACTTGATCCCAACTAAGATATAATTACCCCTTATTGGGGGCAGAACAGCCCTATTGGGTTTAATTAATGGTTAAATGATTCCCTTTTCTCTGTAATAATAAAACAGTACCTGTACTTGATCCCAACTAAGATATAATTACCCCTTATTGGGGGCAGAACAGCCCTATTGGGTTTCTTTAATGGTTAAATGATTCCCTTTTCTCTGTAATAATAAAACAGTACCTGTACTTGATCCCAACTAAGATATAATTACCCCTTATTGGGGGCAGAACAGCCCTATTGGGTTTATTTAATGGTTAAATGATTCCCTTTTCTCTGTAATAATAAAACAGTACCTGTACTTGATCCCAACTAAGATATAATTACCCCTTATTGGGGCCAGAACAGCCCTATTGGGTTTAATTAATGTTTTATTGATTTTTTAGTAGACTTAGGGCTGTGGCACACACAAGTCTCTCTTGTCATGGGCGACTTATCTCCCCATATGACATCCCACCGGCGAGAATGTACACGGCGCCAGCGACTTGCTGAAATCGGCGAAGTTGCCTGTCAACGCGGCTCCGCGTATGCCATGTAAATTGCCAGTGGGATGTCATATCGGGGAGATTAGTCGCCTGCGACAAGGGAGATTTGTCGCGGACAACCAATCTCCCCGTGTGCCCCAGCCCATAAGGTATGGACATCCAAATTATGGAAAGACCCCTTATTCAGAATAGCCTTGGTCCTGAGCATTCTGGATAATGGTCTCCTATAAAAGTACAGTATTTTGTCCTTATTGTGGACAAAACCATCATATTGGTTTCATGTTTCATGTTTGAATGTTTTTGAGCAGACTTGAAGTATGGATCCTAGGTCCCAAGCATTGTGGATAACAGGTCTAATACCCCAAAATGATTGTTATGGACACAAATAGAAAGATTATTGCTTTCTGAATGTTTTAATAAAAAACTAAAATACAGTATTTTTGGCCAGATCAAATTCAGTGAGAACAAAGCTTATAAAGTGAAAACTTATGGACCAGATTCAATTTAATTTATAAGAATTTATCTCACTGTTTATCACATGGAAACTCTATTGAACTCTATGGGAAAAAACTGGAACTGAATTAGAAACGTTTTTCTCCTCAAATTGAATCTTATCTCATAGGGGCAGATTTATTCATATTTCATATGAAATTAGAGCCCACCACAGAAAAATTCACCCACTCTCTATTCATTCTTATGGGATTTTTATCAATGGACAAAAGTTAGAGTTCACCATTTGATAAATACACTTCTAAAAATCCCATAGGACTGAAAAGAAAATGTGTAAGTCTTTCTGCGGTGGGCTCTAACCTCACATTTAGATAAATCTGCCCCTTCACGTGATAAACAGTAAGATAACTTTTCCTAAAATTAATTGCATTTCAAATTGAATCTGGTACATACATTTTTATGTTATAAACCCTGAGATAATCCAAGTATTTCTCTGAATCTGGTCCATTGTGTTATTAATTCAAGTTTGTCATGGGACCATAGAGATGGAGCAAACCTGCTCCTGTACTCTGTGATTGGCTCTTTGTAGCTGGGCAGTCTGCAAGTGCCAAGCAAATATCTCACTATAAATATTGGCATCACCGGGCAGGGCAGCTGGGCCACTGACAAGGCATTGTGTAGAAACAATGTGAACAAAGTATGCTCCATCTGTATTTAGTATCACCAAATATAAAACAGCTGTTAATGGGCTGAGGAATCAAATTTTTTTTGTATATTGAAAGGCAAAAAGTTACATTAAGCTGAAACAAAGGAAATAAAAGATTAAAGAAGGAAAATATTATCCTAATTTTTATTACCAAGGTCCAAATTTACTGTATATGTTGTAAGCCAAACCAATTTCACCTTCTATTTCAACACTCCGCACCAGTCTCTTATCTTCAGATAGCCCATACTGCCCATCCACACCAGCACCATATCAGGTAGGAATCAAGCTTGAGGAAAGGCTGATGTGAGCCTGATTATCGCTGTTGCCCAAGATTTAAAAGCCCTGTCTACAATAAAAGCATTTTAAATGTATACCTGATATGGTGCTGTCAGTCTCAGGATTTTGCCTGGCAAAGTATGGTGGCCATACTGCTTTATATAATCGGGCCAACATACTGACCATTCCTTTGAATATTGAGTATTTAATCTGGGCGCCCCTAGGCCAGCCCCATTCGTTGATTCCCCCCCCCCTCCCCTGTCGCGCCGTGCTTCCCCCCATCCCCCCGTGCTCATGCACGAAAGTTTAAGATCGCATAAGGAGCAGTTGGGAAAGGTCCCCATTGCTCCGTATGGGAGAGAAAAATGGCAACACTTTGGAGCGGTGGCCCCCAAATTTGTGCCACCATAGGCCCAGTTTTCTCCTAAAAGGCGCACTGACCAGGGGCTTCAGGTAAGCAATTAAAGTCACTGGGGGGTGCCTAACATTTTGCACCCCCAAGTGATGTAGCCTTTCCCTCTCCTTTAATATGACTCTTTGCAGCTGGGAGATGTGTTCACAGAGCTATTTCATTTATCTTTGGGTCTAGCTGTGGTTCCAGCATATTTTAAAACAACTGAAATCATTCCAGTGCCAAAAGAAAAAGTATCTGCCCAATGATTATAGGCCCATAGCACTAATGCCCATTATTACAAAGTGATGAGAGAGGCTAGCAATGAAGTACATAGAAACTTCCACAGACCTTAGACCTATCACAGTTTGCCTCTCAGGCAAATGGTATTACAGAGGATGCAATTTCAACTGCCTTTTATTTGCCCCTTTCCCATCTGGACAAAAAGGATAGCTGCCACCCTGTCTGGCTTTCAGCAGGGGGAAAGGTGGCAACCCTAGTTCCCACAGTGAGCTATGTCAATAGGTGCAGCATACTATTAGTTCTCAAGGCAGTCTAGAACTACCCAGCTTAACTTCCCAAGGTTGTATCATTCATTTATTATAAACACAAAGTATTTCATGTTCTCCCTCCCTTATATACATGTATATGTCCTAGACTCTGTCCTAGGTAACAATCAGAAAGCAATTAAGACAATATACTTCATGTTACTGTAGTCTATTCAGAGGGGGTGAGAAAAATGCTTAGTACAATGTCTGGAGCCTTTGCAGCAATGACATTATCCAAGGACTTTGAGAAGTACTGTATTTCAGTTTTGGCTGAATGCTCCACCTAGTGGCAGGATGTAGAATCTCCAAGTTATTGGATCTATAAAAAATATGTAACTCAACAAAAGTACATTAAATAATAGAAAGCAGATGTGATAGTGTCCTTTTTTTTTCTGTCCCCATATGAAAGCCCAGCGCATTGCCAGAGGGATGGTGTCCGTGCCTATTAGCTGAGTATAAAACCTATATTGGCTCACTAATTGGGAGCAGCTGGCGCTGGCGCGGTACTGTACGCCGCTCTAACAGCTGACAAATATATGGCGTTGGCACGATGTTCTCATTTATACAGAAAACTGTAAAAACAATAATGTAGTAATTTTCCTCCAGAATGCGTGTTGTTATCTAATAAAACACAAAGCGGCCCTGCTATAGATTTTCCAAATGATTTCTAGGAATATAAATGCATGTTTTTATCCCCTGTTCATTAAATGTAGCATTAAATCAGCAAAGAGCGGCAAAAAATGAACATAGAAACTGGTATTTTTCTATGATCATTATCAGGATTTTACATGCCAAGTACGATGGGGGGACATTAACTAAAGCAGGACAAAACTGTCTTATTGCAGTAACCAAAACAACCAATCAAATGTTAGCTTTCTTAGTGCATCCGACTGATGTAAGCTAACTGGTGATTGGTTCTGCTTTGGGTTACTGCACTGTGTTCCAAAATACGCAAATATACTGGCACAATAGGACTTATTTAAGTGGGATAAACCCTGCTATTTTATTAGTTGCAAACCATATAATGTTTCCCCCAGGTCCTGAGCATTCTGGATAACAGGTCCCATACCTGGACTACTTATGCCATTTTTATGTCCACATAATTGTATACAATACAACCCATGACCCAGGATTGGACTGGGAGGTGCAGGGACTGCTGCCCCAGGGGCTCCACACCCTCCCCCCCAAGGAACCCCCACCGTGGCCCACACAACCCCACTTTGGCCCCTGACGCCAAATCACCCCTTCCCCTGAGCATGTGTATTTAACTCCTACCTTAGACATGTCGGGAAGGGGGGATCTGCATGCTGGGGGAGCACCAGCAGGGATTGGCCAAATCTGACCCTGCCATGACCCATGCGCGCCAAAAAGTTCATGGTCATAAGTACAGGTATGGGATCCGTAATCCAGAAACCTTTCATCCAGAAAGCTCTAAACTACGGAAAGGTCATCTCCCATAGACTCCATTTTAATCAACTTTTTAAAAACAATTTCCGTTTTTTCTCAGTAGTAATAAAACAGTACCTGTACTTGATCCCAACTAAGATATAATTACCCCTTATTGGGGGCAGAACAGCCCTATTGGGTTTATTTAATGGTTAAATGATTCCCTTTTCTCTGTAATAATAAAACAGTACCTGTACTTGATCCCAACTAAGATATAATTACCCCTTATTGGGGGCAGAACAGCCCTATTGGGTTTATTTAATGGTTAAATGATTCCCTTTTCTCTGTAATAATAAAACAGTACCTGTACTTGATCCCAACTAAGATATAATTACCACTTATTGGGGGCAGAACAGTTCTATTGGGTTTATTTCATGGTTAAATGATTCCCTTTTCTCTGTAATAATAAAACAGTACCTGTACTTGATCCCAACTAAGATATAATTACCCCTTATTGGGGGCAGAACAGTCCTATTGGGTTTATTTAATGGTTAAATGATTCCCTTTTCTCTGTAATAATAAAACAGTACCTGTAATTGATCCCAACTAAGATATAATTACCCCTTATTGGGGGCAGAACAGCCCTATTGGGTTTATTTCATGGTTAAATGATTCCCTTTTCTCTGTAATAATAAAACAGTACCTGTACTTGATCCCAACTAAGATATAATTACCCCTTATTGGGGGCAGAACAGCCCTATTGGGTTTGTTTAATGTTGAAATTATTTTTTTTAGTAAACTTAAGGTATAAAGATCCAAATTATGGAAAGATCCCTTATTCAGAAAACCCAAACATTCTGGATAACAGGTCCCATACCTGTATATAAAAAAGGTAAATTCAGCTTCCTGTAGGATGACTTTGCATTGGCCATTTCATTTTAGTTTGATTTGCCAGTTGTTGGAACATTGTTTCATTGAATAGTCTGTTCTATTCTGACAATGCGCTTCCATTTTCTGTTTCATCTGTTTTTCTCATGAGAGTTCAAAGAACGTATTTCTTTTGATCTTTCTCGTTTGCTGTTTTTCCCCATGTTTAATTAACAAAGCGCGTTAGGTACCATGCGAATGTTTGGTAAGACTAATAGTCATAAATGTTTACAGAAGTAATTCATTTTTATTATATTTTGTCCCAACACTGTTTCAAAGAGGAGAGATAAAACATTGCACAGGGTGGCAGAGCCGAGCACAGTAATTACACAAAACAAAAGCGAGTGCCAAGGTGTCACATTCCCTCTTGTTAAACAGACAATTTTACTGACAATATGACAATAGAATCTCTCTTCATTAGCAACTGACTTTAAATATATTGAATTTGCAAATTCAAAATATATTCAAATATATTGAATTTGCATTTATACTTTATATTTGAAAATGTTATTATGTAACGGGGCGACCCGTGGCTGGCAGGCACCCGTTACAGTAAGATGTAGCCCAGCGATCCCCAACCAGTGGCTCAGGAGCAACATGTTGCTCACCACCCCCTTGGATGTTGCTCCCAGTGGCCTCAAAGTGGTACTCATTTTTTAATTTCTGACTTGGAGGCAAGTTTTGGAGGCATAAAGACCATGAGTACTGCTAAAAAGAGCCTTTAGTAACCTCCCAGTCTACACTGGGCTACTAATTAACCAATCCTTATTGGTCACCTACTAAGAAAGCTTTTGTGCATGTGCTACTCCCCAGATTTTTTTTTATTGAAATGTTGCTTATGGGTAAAAAAGGTTGGAGATCCCTGATGGGCAGCCATTACTGTAAGAAGCAGGCATAAAAGACAGTTGTGCAATGATGAACCAGACACACTTATTGAGCAGCTTCTTGCAGGGAGGCAGGTTACAGACTGGGGCAGATTCTCTCTGCTCCTCATACACAGTGTTCCTCTCCTGAAGCCTCTAGGACCCGTGATGTTGGGATGCACAGACAGGGTGCCGTTAGCCATACAGGGGGCCCTGCTTCTCTGTGGTGTCCTACATACAGTGCCCAAGCTTCTCTTGAGCTTCTGTAAGCGCTTCTCTAACCTACACCTGAATGCTCCAATTCCCTAATTGCCCAGGGCTTTGTATGGTGATATAAATAAACAAAAGTAATTCTGGGAATGAATTCCAAACAAGCTCCAAAAAAAAATCCTATTTACATGGGTTTATCCTATAGGCTAAAGCTCACCCACTGACAAATCTCCCTAGTCGCTGGTGACTAACCTCCCCAAAATGCCATCCCACCAGCTAGGATGTAAATCGCCGGTGGGATGGCATACGCGGTGCCACGATTTGCCTAAGTCATGGAAGTTGCCTTGAGAGGAAACCGTGAAATCGTGTCGCCTAATCTCCCCATCTGTCACAGCCCTTTAGCAGAAGCCAGGATAATAGCTGATCAGATTCCTAACTACATATATGGTGATATAAAGTATTGTTGTCACCATCTCTCCCTACTATACCTGCTATCCCACAGCCACAGTCCCTTCCCAGAGGCTATTATCCCCCCACTGCTACTATAGGTACCATCTCTCCCTACTATACCTGATATCCCACAGCCACAGTCCCTTCCCAGAGGCTATTATCCCCCCACTGCTACTATAGGCACCATCTCTCCCTACTATACCTGCTATCCCACAGCCACAGTCCCTTCCCAGAGGCTATTATCCCTCCACTGCTACTATAGGCACCATCTCTCCCTACTATACCTGCTATCCCACAGCCCCAGTCCCTTCCCAGAGGCTATTATCCCACTGCTACTATAGGCACCATCTCTCCCTACTATACCTGCTATCCCACAGCCCCAGTCCCTTCCCAGAGGCTATTATCCCCCCACTGCTACTATAGGCACCATCTCTCCCTACTATACCTGCTATCCCACAGCCCCAGTCCCTTCCCAGAGGCTATTACACCCCCCTCTGCTACTATAGGCACCATCTCTCCCTACTATACCTGCTATCCCACAGCCCCAGTCCCTTCCCAGAGGCTATTATCCCCCACTGTTACTATAGGCACCATCTCTCCCTACTATACATGCTATCCCACAGCCCCAGTCCCTTCCCAGAGGCTATTATCCCCCACTGTTACTATAGGCACCATCTCTCCCTACTATACCTGCTATCCCACAGCCCCAGTCCCTTCCCAGAGGCTATTATCCCCCACTGTTACTATAGGCACCATCTCTCCCTACTATACCTGCTATCCCACAGCCCCAGTCCCTTCCCAGAGGCTATTATCCCCCCACTGCTACTATAGGCACCATCTCTCCCTACTATACCTGCTATCCCACAGCCCCAGTCCCTTCCCAGAGGCTATTATCCCCCCACTGCTACTATAGGCACCATCTCTCCCTACTATACCTGCTATCCCACAGCCCCAGTCCCTTCCCAGAGGCTATTATCCCCCACTGTTACTATAGGCACCATCTCTCCCTACTATACCTGCTATCCCACAGCCCCAGTCCCTTCCCAGAGGCTATTACACCCCCTCTGCTACTATAGGCACCATCTCTCCCTACTATACCTGCTATCCCACAGCCCCAGTCCCTTCCCAGAGGCTATTATCCCCCCACTGCTACTATAGGCACCATCTCTCCCTACTATACCTGCTATCCCACAGCCCCAGTCCCTTCCCAGAGGCTATTATCCCCCACTGTTACTATAGGCACCATCTCTCCCTACTATACCTGCTATCCCACAGCCCCAGTCCCTTCCCAGAGGCTATTATCCCCCACTGTTACTATAGGCACCATCTCTCCCTACTATACCTGCTATCCCACAGCCCCAGTCCCTTCCCAGAGGCTATTATCCCCCCACTGCTACTATAGGCACCATCTCTCCCTACTATACCTGCTATCCCACAGCCACAGTCCCTTCCCAGAGGCTATTATCCCCCCACTGCTACTATAGGCACCATCTCTCCCTACTATACCTGCTATCCCACAGCCCCAGTCCCTTCCCAGAGGCTATTATCCCACTGCTACTATAGGCACCATCTCTCCCTACTATACCTGCTATCCCACAGCCCCAGTCCCTTCCCAGAGGCTATTATCCCACTGCTACTATAGGCACCATCTCTCCCTACTATACCTGTTATCCCATAGCTAGAGTCCTAAAACTGTTATTAGTTATAACCCAGTTTATAATATTCTAACACCAGTTTAAAATAATTACATTAGAAGAGATAAATGTATCTCATCATGGTGGTGCAATGGCAGTGCTGTAGGACTCCAGCAGGCAGATGACAGTTAAATATAAGTGAAGTTTAATATTTCTAAAACCACTAGGAATATAAAATCATGATCAAGTAGAAAAACGCTATATAAAGGCGCTCCTGAACTCTAACATTCTCATTTTCCCTTTATGTAAATCAGATTAAGAAAAGACAAGCATAAAATGTTGTATTCTATTTATTCCGATATTAACAAATACTCTTTGCTAAATAGGTGTTGATGTCATTTTCTTTGGGTGGAATTACAATAAGGCAGAGATGGGATCTGAGTTGCTAAGAGGCTGTTTTACAGCGTCTGAGAGAAGAGACAAGTAGCGAATAATTGTGCATTTCTGCATCTCTGCTCCTTGTATATACACTAAGTGACTGCCAAAGTCGTACAAAGTCAGATTGCAAAAACTGATTCTTCATGGATCACAAGTCAGTGTCCAACAAGCTGTCTCATTCTGTCAGAATCATCCGTCCAAGAGAGAAAAATGTCAGGCGCATAGATAGGGTTGTTTGGGTGAGGATAAATATAAGGCTCCATGTGCGCTGCCTGCCTATTATTTTCCTTGTAATATTCATGTTATACTGTAGCAGCACGTCAGAACAATAGCCCAGACCTGTAGGAAAATAATAGTGCAAGAAAGACATGTCATCTATCTATTATTTATCTATTATCCATGCATCCACTGGGGTCACTGACCCCGATATCCATAAAACAGATTCTCTGGATGCAATTTTATAATTGCTTATAATTTATTATTACTTTCTAGTACAGTACGGGATCCCTTATCCAGAAATCCATTATCCAGAAAGTTCCTAATTACGGAAAGGCCATCTCCCATAGACCCTATTATAAGCAAATAATTCTAATTTTTAAAAATGATTTCCTTTTTTCTCTGTAATAATAAAACAGTACCTGTACTTGATCCCAACTAAGATATAATTACCCCTTATTGGGGGCAGAACAGCCCTATTGGGTTTATTTAATGGTTAAATGATTCCCTTTTAATAATAAAACAGTACCTGTTCTTGATCCCAACTAAGATATAATTACCCCTTATTGGGGGCAGAACAGTCCTATTGGGTTTATTTAATGGTTAAATGATTCCCTTTTCTCTGTAATAATAAAACAGTACCTGTACTTGATCCCAACTAAGATATAATTAATCCTTATTGGGGGCAGAACAGCCCTATTGGGTTTATTTAATGGTTAAATGATTCCCTTTTCTCTGTAATAATAAAACAGTGCCTGTACTTGATCCCAATTAAGATATAATTACGCCTTATTGGGGGCAGAACAGTCCTATTGGGTTTATTTAATGGTTAAATGATTCCCTTTTCTCTGTAATAATAAAACAGTGCCTGTACTTGATCCCAACTAAGATATAATTACCCCTTATTGGGGGCAGAACAGCCCTATTGGGTTTATTTAATGGTTAAATGATTCCCTTTTCTCTGTAATAATAAAACAGTACCTGTACTTGATCCCAACTAAGATATAATTACCCCTTATTGGGGGCAGAACAGTCCTATTGGGTTTATTTAATGGTTAAATGATTCCCTTTTCTCTGTAATAATAAAACAGTACCTGTACTTGATCCCAACTAAGATATAATTACGCCTTATTGGGGGCAGAACAGTCCTATTGGGTTTATTTAATGGTTAAATTATTCCCTTTTCTCTGTAATAATAAAACAGTACCTGTACTTGATCCCAACTAAGATATAAATTACCCCTTATTGGGGGCAGAACAGCCCTATTGGGTTTATTTAATGGTTAAATTATTCCCTTTTCTCTGTAATAATAAAACAGTACCTGTATTTAATCCCAACTAAGATATAATTACCCCTTATTGGGGGCAAAACAAGCCTATTGGGTTTATTCAATATTTAAATGATTTTTAACTTAAGTTATGCCGATCCAAATTACAGAAAGATCCCTTATCTGGAAAACCCTGGGTCCCAAGCATTCTGGATAACAGGTCCCATGCCTATTTATTTAATCCCTTTTCTATTCACCTTCCACTTTTTTTTGATTCACACCACTGCCTGGTTACTAGGGTAAAGAAGGCCCTAGTAACCCGATAACTGATGAAATACAAAACTGGTAAGCTGCAAAAAAAAAGATGAATAATTAAAAGAGCACAAAAAATAAAAAAAGACCTGTTTTCAATTATCTTAGAATACCAATGCCAACATCTTGCTAGGGGGCTCTAGTTTAGAGATATCAGGGTGTATCCGTATGGCAATATTGCATGGTAACGCTTTTCACAGATATCGATTGTGGATTGTTCAAGCGCTCAGCCTGTCAGACCAGATGCATCAATCCTCCAAATGGCTACCCGCAAGCCCAAACAGCTCAGAATACACGAATGAGGAGAGCACCTCTCGCTGGGTTCCTGCTTAAAAAGGCAAAACATGTTGTGTGTAGTCAGAAATAAAGCCTTTTTAAGCAGGGACCCAGCGAGAGGTGCTCTCCTCATTCGTGTATTCTGTGCTTTTCACAGTTATCTAGGGTCAGCAACACACAAAAGAGTCCCCCAAGGATTCCACATACAAAGACATTCATTATTTTGTCAGTCACCTTGATTTAAGCCCATCTAATGAAGGCTTCCCTTTTAATAGACCCAATTCTAGTAATTGAACAAAAGTGTTAGTGTCGAGGTTGGTAAGAAAAAAACGTGTTTTTAAAGCATTCAAGTTAGCTGGGACAGCGGAAACCTTCATCAGGTACAAGGAAGCAAATAAAGCAGCAAAAAAGCTATCAGGCAAGCTAAAATAGAGATGGAAAGGGATATTGCAGCTAGGAGTAAAAAGAATCCAAAATTATTTTTTAATTATGTGAATAGTAAAAAAATGAAGCAAGAAGGGGTGGGAACTTTATTATCACGGGGGGGGTAAGTTGGTTGATGAGAACAGGGAAAAAGCAGAAATTTTGAACTCTTATTTTTCATCTGTCTATACATCTGAGGAGCCAGATAATGAAGGCTTCCCATTTAATATGCCCAGTTCTAGTAATTTAGCTACTGACGCATGGGTGACTCGGGAGGAAATTCAAAAGAGACTTGAACATGTAAAGGTAAACAAAGGTCCAGGACCGGATGGGATTCATCCCAGGGTATTAAATGAGCTGAGCGCTGTGATTGCCAAACCTCTTCACTTAATTTTTCAGGATTCATTGAGGTCTGGCATGGTGCCGAGAGACTGGCGGATTGCTAATGTGGTGCCGTTATTTAAAAAGGAATCCCGTTCTCAGCTTGAAAACTATAGGCCTGTTAGTCTGACATCAGTAGTAGGAAAACTTTTGGAAGGGGTAATAAGGGATAGGGTACTTGAATACATTGCAGTTCACAATACTATTAGTTTGTGCCAGCATGGTTTTATGCGTAACAGATCTTGCCAGACTAATTTAGTCGCCTTTTATGAGGAGGTGAGCAGGAACCTCGATGCTGGAATGGCAGTTGATGTCATCTACTTGGACTTTGCTAAAGCGTTTGATACAGTACCTCACAGAAGGTTAATGATCAAATTGAGGAATATTAAACAAACCACACACAATGCTGGCCCTCCTCTCCTCACAAACTATACACGCTATACGTAACCCCTCAGGAACGATTACCAGAGATACAAAACAAATACTTCAATCATTCCAAAACTTCTATACAGAACTATACAAAGATGATAAAGCCCCTGAAGCCCACCTAGCGCCCACATCAGATTTCCTCTCAAACTGGAAACCTCCCTCACTAACACAAATACAAATAGATAGACTCGCTTCCCCAATAGACACGGAGGAAGTAGAACAGATAATAAAAGAAGCTAAGCCAGGCAAATCGCCAGGACCAGATGGCTACACAGCAAAATACTACAAAAAATTTGCAGACCACCTAATCCCACAATTAAAAGATCTCTTTCAGTCATTCCTGGAAGGGTTACCCCCCACTCCACACATGCAAACAGCAAACATAGTAATGATCCTAAAACCAGGAAAAGACCCATACAACTGCGACAGCTATAGACCCATCTCACTGATAAACGTGGATCTCAAACTATGGCCACCAGATTAAACACAGTGCTCCCCTCCATAATTCACTACGATCAGGTGGGTTTTGTACCCGGCAGACAAGCAGCAGACAATGTCCGTAAAGCAACCAACTTAATATCTTTAGCTCATAAAATGAATTCCTCAACACTCCTACTATCCCTGGACGCACAAAAAGCATTCGACAGGCTAGACTGGAGATATATGTTCGCAGTACTAGAAAAGTTAAGACTACCCAAAACGTTCATAACAGGTCTAAAACAACTATACACAAAACCGACAGCACAGGTAACAATAATGGGAACCCACTCAGACCACATCAAGATACGCGGGGGAACACGACAGGGATGCCCCATGTCCCCACTTATCTTTGCCCTTTCTCTAGAACCACTGGCCCATGCAATCAGGCTAAACTCCAACATAAAAGGATTTCAAGTAGGCCCCACAGAATACAAGATCAGCCTATTTGCCGACGACATCCTACTCACACTATCCTCTCCACAAACTTCAATGCCAAACTTAATAAATACTCTGGAAAAATTCCAAAGCACTACAGGATACAAAATAAACCCAACCAAATCCCACGTACTCCCCCTACACATGCCGAAACCGGAATTAAAACTACTACAACTAAACTTTGACTACAAGTGGGAAAAAGACGCGATAACCTACCTAGGAATCAATCTAACCTCCTCCTACCAAACCCTCTACAGCGCCAACTACCCTAAATTAATAGAAAAACTCAAAAGAGACCTAATAACCTGGCACACATATCACCTCTCATGGTTTGGCAGGATAGCAGCAGTACGAATGACCCTACTACCAAGAATACTATACTTATTTAGGACACTCCCAATCCCATTCCCAGAACAAACGGCAACGGCCCTCCAAAAAGCCATAACAAACTTTGTATAGGGAGGTAAAAAGCCCAGAATCAAAGCGCCAATCATGACCAAGCCCAAAACCCTTGGAGGCCTGGGAATCCCCCACATATACCGATACTATTTAGCAAGCAGACTAGAAGCTATGATAAGCTTACACACACCCACAAAAGAACCATGGAAAATGATTGAAAACCTACCAACTGCACCCCTACAATTAGCAAATCTATTCTGGTTACCTAAATCATCAAGAATAACCACCGCAGAACTACTACCAACCTCCAAACACGCACTAGATCTTTGGGACACAATAGCACACAAATCAAAACTGAGCCCCACCAACTCCAAATTCAGAACCATCTTCAACAACAGAGAGTTCACACCAGGCTGTACCCCTACGAATTTCAAACCCTGGATAGCTGCAAACCTGACTACGATAAAGGAGCTCGCACCAGAACAAAAAGTCATTTCCTTCCAGGAATGCACAGACAAACATGAGATCCCAAACACCCAATTCTTTCAATACCTACAGATCAAACACTATCTAGAAGCAAAAATCAAAACGCAAACGAACCAAACACTCACATACTTTGAAAGTATCTGCTACAAACAATCCCAGCCAGGACACCTAATATCCTTGCTATACTACCGACTAGCGGCAGATACAACACCCTTACAACAAACATACATGACAAAATGGGAAAAAGACTTAAAGACCACAATACCTGAAGAAACTTGGTCACAAATATGGAAAACAGCCAGCAAAACCTCAATCTGTGCAACCTCAAGCGAAAGAGCATACAAGATCATCTTTAGATGGTATTATACCCCATCCCGTATCAGCAAATTTACAAACAATCCAGAACTAGCACTCTGCTTCAGAGGATGTGGGGAAGAAGGATCATTCATACACACATGGTGGGCATGCAAAATAGCACAGGAATTCTGGAAACAGGTAGCAACTCTACTCTCCGAGGTCCTCCACACCACTATAGAACCAACCCCACAATTCTTCCTCCTAGGGCTACAAACAAGAACCACACAACCCAAACAAGCACGCAAACTGACAGCTCACATCCTAACGGCAGCAAGATCACTACTAGCAGCTAACTGGAAACAACCTAACATACCTGGAACACCAACACTGATAACAAAAATAAACTGGATCAGAGCCATGGAATCAATCAGAAATAGACTGCTGGATAAAAGCTACGAGGGGGAGCTGGAGTGGTACCCGTGGGCCCAATACCTGGAGAGCTAGCCGACAGATAGCCCCGATTAGAAATGGACGAGAACCGGTAACCTCTACCTCCCCCAGATCCCCACCCCGTCCTCCTCCTACCCCCCTAACCCTACCTATCTCAGCTTAACCCACTATACTATACTACCTTTCTTAACCAATCAACTATAGCCTATTAGAAGAGAGAATCAACCACGCTATCAAAAGAAAAACAAGCATAAAACAAATATGATGTTGAAACTGTAACTTTTATTGCAATCCATTAAGAAATAACAATTGAATGTAAATCAGTCATGTTGATTGTTCTGTTTCTGTATTAAAAAACTAATAAAAACTTTCAAATAAAAAAAAAAAAATTGAGGAAAATTGGCCTAGAACATAATAGGGCTGATTCACTAAAGTGCGATAAAACATGCGCTATTTATAGCATGCGTTAAAAATGTTATCGCGTCTTAATTTTCGCGACTTATCGCACGATTCACTATAAGCACGATATTGCATGCGATATTTTTGTCGCGGTAAATAACGTGTGCAGTATTTTTCGCATGCACGCTAATTATCGCAAGTGCTAATTGTCGCGACATTACGCACGCGGCAATCGGCAGCATAAAACTGGCGACATTTTGCCCTGGGTGCTGTATAAATGTTTATTTTAAAAAAAAAACCCCAAAAAACAATAAAAATATAAGTAACAAAAAAAAAAAAAGAAGTGCTAGAGATAATAATATGGGGGGGGGGGCATTTAAGAATATTTAGCCAAATACTTAGGGGTCCGTTTGCTAAAGTGGCTTAAATTAAGTGGGAGATTTTAAACAGAATAAATGGCAAATATGTTATGGGCACTTTATTAAACGGGAACAAATATAATATTGCAATTATTCTGGCAACAAAACATTTGATTGGCAGTTATCACACTCGCCAGAAAATACGCTACGTACTAATTAACGCAAGTTTTACTATTCAGCAAAATGGGCTAAAGGCAAAATTGTTGGCAGAATATTTGCAAACATTTAACCCATATAGCATATTGATGCTGTTACTGATAAATGTAAGAGTGTAGGAGAAACTACATGAAAGTATAGAATACCATATCAAGGAAGGAAAAATAATGAGACATTACTCAGTTCAAAAGTAGAAAAATAAAACTTTTATTTTAACAATAAAAACTTTTAAAAGGGAAAAAAATAGGAAAGATAAAACTTAGGGCTTGCTGCCCTTGAGTTCTCTGATGTCCCTCCACAGCTCGGCCATTTTCCCCCGGAGCTGGGGGGGGATATTCACTAAATGTACAAGTGCTTTATTTGCATGTTTTTTATTCAAAAGCAAAGAAAACTAAGTCATTGGCCCTCCCACCCTCCCCATGCCAATAGACTGTTAGTTTTCAGTTTTCTCATTTCTTGTCTTTAATGTCAGTTCTTTTTTTAGTCCCATTTTATAAAGTTCTCTTTCAGACAGTCAAAGGAATGTTATTGGACCCTGGTTTTATCCATACTTTGAATAGCCCAAAAACAGGCTTGTGGTCTGATTGTCTCATAAGTGAGCAAGAGCCATAATTCAGAACATGGATATCATCCTGATTCCGGCTCTTGTACATCACTCGATCAGTGTAGGAAGGTGTCCTCTGTTTCTTACTGGTGTCATAGTCATCGGATCCGATATTAAATCTATATGTGGGACGGAAATGGATTTCGCCTTCCTTAAATCCTTTGAATATAGAACCTTTAGTCACCTCTTCTGACAGCTGATCGTACTGCAGGAGGGACCTCATGTCATTCTCTGGAAGGTTCTCTAGGATGGAATCAACTTCACTCCGACTCTTGATCAAGCGGAAATTGAAGTCCCCAAACCAGAAGACTTCATCAAACCGGCTCGTCGCATCGTCGGGATCAGAGTAAACGGGGTTTGTGTCAGGAACATTTTTTGGAAGCTGCAGGTCTTTGATTATTTTCTCATAATTCTGGATTCTTTGCTTTACTTTGGAATCTCCTGCCGCAAAGTGGGCATTGATAAAAAGGAATGAGGTTCCAAAGAATGTAAATGAAGCAGCCACAGCCCCTTTGGTCTTAATCATTGGGAAGAATCTCGTAGTGACGGTTGAACATTCAACCTCAGAGCAGAACCCCATGAGATCTCGCCTGATAAACAGAGACAGGTACAGGACACCGTGGGCTGCTGAGTGGAGCAAGACATAACGATGCCCCAGTGTCAGCTGCAGACGGTATTCCCATTCCTGCCTGTAGGGGCAGCCTTCTTGCACTCCAATAACATACAAGTCTTGTGCAGACTCAGCGCCCAATGGAAACAGGAAATCATCCAGTCTCTCTGGAAGATCCTTTTTTCCATTCATATTCCAGGTGGCAATAAATATCCTCAGATTTTTTTGTGGAAGATGTCGTTCTAGTTCATCTTCTCCAAGTAAGCCTTGACCAACCAAGAGCCTCTCTTCTAGATGCCTCTTATGGCCAGTCTGGCTGGGAGAAACATTAATGCGCTTTTTAGTGGTGTTACTGAAACACCAGTCAATGGCTAATCCGAAGATAAATACCAGGAGAGCAAAGAGATAAACTAGCAAATTCTCGTCATTCTCCTCAACTTCGTCATTCTCTATTTCTTCATATTCTGGGTTTCCTTTGTGGAACTCCATAGATGCGTGACGGGTATAAAGAAGGGCTGTGAATATCATTACTGATAATAAATGGGCCCAACCCATCCCCCTTCTGTAGGGATGTCTCCAATAACGGCCAACAGTCCAATTAATGGCAACTGCCAAGGTAAATACCATTAAGACAACTGAACCCAATGGGTAAATCTCTTCAATATCTGTATCTTTAACATCTATAAATAATTCAAATTCTTCTGGTGTCAGGATGACTTTCTCGGTCAGTGATGATCGATCAGAGGAATGAAAACATTGTTCCAATAGGAAAAGAAAAGCAATGAAAGGTGTAAAATTCATTGTTAGGGAAAGATTGCTGAGCTCTAGTCAGCAGATGTTGTTCGAAGCAAGTCCCACTTCGAACTGAGCTCTGTGCTCAGTGTGGGGCTTTTATAGCCTGTAGTTGCCATGGTAACCGCATACTAATGAGCTTGTGGTTACTAATCTGTGATGTCACAATGCGGTTGCTATGGTGATCACACAAGAGAAACTAATCTTATCAGATCCTTATCAGTGTTGCCATGGTGACCGCATCCTAATTAGCTTTTCAGTGATGTCACAATGCGGTTGCTATGGTGATCACACAAGAAAAACTAATCTTATCAGATCCTTATCAGTGTTGCCATGGTGACCGCATACTAATTAGCTTTTCAGTGATGTCACAATGCGGTTGCTATGGTGATCACACCATAGTAACTAAACCACAAACTAATGTGTTTACTAGTATAGAATTGTTTTTAACCCTTTCACAGCCACACAATTCTTGAACATTTTGTGATCTTTTACTTTAGGGGCAGTTTATGGGGGCAATTTTAGAAAACTATATTTTTATAAACAATCAATTTTTTTTTTCAGGACAACCTATATTTCCAAAACATGATGAAATTTTTGCAATTCCATAACAAGAAAATATTTTCTATAATATGGACACATATATCATTACAGATTTCAAAAGTCCTATATATATGGTTTGAGATTATTATGGGATATATATGGTTGGTGATTATTATGGGATATATATGGTTGGTGATTATTATGGGATATATATGGTTGGTGATTATTATGGGATAAATATGGTTTGAGATTATTATGGTATATATATGGTTGGTGATTATTATGGGATATATATTGGTTTGATTGTATTATGGGATATATATGGTTTGTGATTATTATGGGATATATTGCTTTAAGATTATTATGGGACATCAATGTTTTTGACGCTCAACATTTTTGCCATTTTGTGAATTTTACAGAGAAACAAAACAAGACAGATTCACTCATCACTAATAATTTTCCATAGGCATGTACTGTAGAAACAAGAACTTTCTGAAAAGATACTGTAACTGTAACCCCTATTTGACTGTAACAACAGGCAATACCGGCTAGATAGGCTTTAGAGCATGGGGTACATAGGACTCTACACACCAGATGGGCTTTCGCTATGTGGAAATATCCTTGGGGTGTAGTGCAACTATAACTCACTTAGGGGGCGATTCACTAAAGGCCGAAAAAACGAGTGATATTTAGAAAGGAAACTTGTCATAATTAGGAAGCAATGTTCTTGTCGTTATTTATCTGGCGATGACATATTTTTAAGTGATATTTTAAACCACGCAATATATTTATGCGTTATTTCGTAGCACGTAATATTAGCGCTCGCTATTACACTCGTAACCGTTACTTTCTGAAAACTACTGTATTGAAAATAACCATTTCCCTGAAAACTGGAGGCTGCATCACTCTAGGGCAGGGGTAGGGAACCTATGGCCAGATGTGGCTCTTTTGATGGCTGCATCTGGCTCGCTGCCAAATCTTTAATATATTAAATCTTTAAAATAACGGGGGGCTTGGCATGCGCTCGGCGGATAGAAGACGTGTTCTAAACCTTAGAACATGTCTTCTATCCGCTGGGCGCAGGCCACGCCCTCCTCTGCATCGCATCCGCATCCGGAATCTTTGGGACCCACCCTACCTTACCCCACAGCATCCGCGGGCAAACATATTGTATGGCTCTCACGGAATTACATTTTAAAATATGTGGTGTTTATGGCTCACTCAGCCAAAAAGGTTCCCAACCCCTGCTCTAGGGTCAACACGTACTTGATCCTCTTCTTCACAGGCCAACAAAAATCCGACTGCAAACTCCATCTTGTCTTGCCAAACACTCACGTACCGCAATATTTTTAAATACCGCCTACCCCAAGTAGGTGTTAATATTAGCACAGATTACCGCAATATTTTACGTGTTTAAGGCTTCATATGTGTTTGTGAATTATGCGTTAGTATTATCTCTATTCGATAATTACCGCAATGTGATGCAAATATCGCTTTGCGATAATGCAGTTTTTTGCGCATAGTAACTCATGCGAAATGACTTTGATGAATTGGTACTTAATTATCGAACACTTTTTAATGCAAAAAACTATGCGGTAAGTGTTAACGACCTTTAGTGAATCGGCCCCTTAGGCTGTGTGCAAGCAAACGAAAGAATGGGCCCCAAAAGGTTCTTTTGTAGTAAACCAGAACGTAACGTGTTTATTGTCCAAGACGATGATACACAGGCTTATAGCAATTCTCAGGTGATTGCACAGAAGGTAGAAAAATATGGTGTCCACCGGTTTTGCCGAGTGTAGGGAAGGTAAGGTAGGGAAGGTAAGGACCACCAACCAGCAAGGCCTCCCTGTGGAGAGTAGCCTGGTCAAGTATCTGTATCCTCAGGGTGTCTCTTAGCAGCCAAGGATCCCTCACAGCTGACTATGGATTTGGGATAGAAACTGACCAGATACCTGTGTCTTAACCGTGCCCTGCTCTAAGGCAACATGGAGCCAGAAACTGCTCTTTCTATCTAATCTCACTATCTCACTTTCCTAGAAAGTGCTCTTATAAATTATCCTGATACTTACTACTCCTCATTCATGTGGTCCCTGTTTCCCGACTTCACTAAAGCTAGATGCAGCCTCTAGGGTAGAAGGCTTCACTGGGGCCTAAATAAATTATGGGAGTTGCCATCATCGACCAGAACAAAATATAGAGAAAGCAAAAGATAAAGCAAGGATAAAAGAAAGAACACAACTGTTGATAGCAAAAGGGGATCACCAAGAAATTAAAAAGATGCAGATAGTTATACAGTTAAGAAGTTGATTAAGAAAAATTGGGAGATATTAAAGCAAAATAAAGATCTAGAGCCCTTTATCGGAGATAAATCTAGAATAGTATTTAGATGTGCTGGTAACTTTAAAGAGATGTTAGCTCCATCAAGATTAGGAGAGAATAAATTAAAGATAACAGAGAGAGAAATATATGTATATTGTCTCCCTTAGTAGGGATGTTTCAGTACAACAAATGTGTCAACTGTAAATTTGTTCAGAAAGGTAAAAAAATCAACTATGGGTGAATATGATATAGGGGAATTTTATATTTGTAAATCATGTTATGTAGTGGGATACGATGTTCTTTATTATATTGGTAAAACTAAAAGTGGGGGAACATAGAGGGGCCATAAATAGATCAAATCATGTTTCAAAACAACAAACCAATTCCTGTTTTATATAAACATTATGCAGAGGTACATGGGGGGAAATTTGAGGGTACAAAAATGAATGGGATTAGGGGAATTTCTAATAATGACATGAAATAAAGGGGAGATTTTAATCATTTATTGCTTAGGTTGGAACAGAAACTTATATTTGAATAGCAAACTACATATCCTTATGGATTAAATAAGGAGGAAAAGGAGGAATGACATTGTAAAGCTTGAAGTATCGCCCCTAAGGATAGGTTAAAGCCCTAGAACATAATATTTGTACTTGGATAGAAAACTGGCTGCAGGATGGATTATAAAGCGGTAAAGTATTATTTGCATTTAGCCGTGTCTAAAACTACTGAAACAGATGCGGGTCTCTGCTCAGTCTGATGCTTTAAACACCTACAAAATAAAACATACATTAAAAAAAATTCACAACAGTGCTGATGTTTTCCCTCAAATAAATAATCCCAACATAATACTAGGTTCCAAACGCTGGTACCATTGTCAATGCAAAACAAGAGGTTTCCTTTATTACACTTACACCTTACACTTTTGGTGCAATTCATCTGTACGTATTGTTGCTGCTGTTATGGTTCTTAACTACAGATGGTTAAATACAGAAAATTCAACTGCAAACGTGGGGTCAGTTGCAGCATTCAGATGGTCAGAACCCACCAATAACTTCTTATTACATTCAACTAACATTGTTGTAACATTGGATATTTGAGAGTCAGTTTGATATACTCTGTTAGTTGTACAGGTATGGGATCCCTTATCCAGAAACCCATTATCCAGAAAGCTCTGAATTACGGAAAGCCTGTCTCCCATAGACTCCATTTTAATAAAATAATTCAGAATTTTAAAACTGATTTCCTTTTTCTCTGTAGTAATAAAACAGTACCTTGTAATTGATCCCAACTAAGATATAATTACCCCTTATTGGGGGCAGAACAGCCCTATTGGGTTTATTTAATGGTTAAATGATTCCCTTTTCTCTGTAATAATAAAACAGTACCTGTACTTGATCCCAACTAAGATATAATTACCCCTTATTGGGGGCAGAACAGCCCTATTGGGTTTATTTCATGGTTAAATTATTCCCTTTTCTCTGTAATAATAAAACAGTACCTGTACTTGATCCCAACTAAGATATAATTACCCCTTATTGGGGGCAGAACAGCCCTATTGGGTTTATTTAATGGTTAAATGATTCCCTTTTCTCTGTAATAATAAAACAGTATCTGTACTTGATCCCAACTAAGATATAATTACCCCTTATTGGGGGCAGAACAGCCCTATTGGGTTTATTTAATGGTTAAATGATTCCCTTTTCTCTGTAATAATAAAACAGTACCTGTACTTGATCCCAACTAAAATATAAATAATCCTTATTGGAGGCAAAACAATCCTATTTGGTTTAATTAATGTTTTATTGATATTTTAGTAGACTTACAATATGGAGATCCAAATTACGGGTAGACCCCTTATCCGGAATACCCTTGGTCCAGAGCATTCTGGATAATGGGTCCTATACCTGTATTAGTAAAGGTGTTACAATTATCAGTTTCTTGTTTAACGATAGCACAGTTCTTATTATTTCTCCTCCTATTTAAATAGCATGATCTGTCACTGGCAGCTGTCTGTTGGTTCATACTGTGCTGGAGGTTGACTGCTGATTGGCTACAATTTTTTAACTGAACCAGCAGTTTTTCTATAAAAGTATTTTATAAACTGTTGCTGACCAGCAGCCTTACAGTTAATGACAGGGAAGTTATTACTAAATCTATTGATTTACTTGTAATGTTTCCCTGTTGTATTAATTCAACTCTATTATTGATTATTAGAATACCATACTGTCCTCTATTCAACTTTCATTTCTCTTAAATGGCCAGCCACTTATTCTTTAAAACATATAACAAAACAAAGGGTTACAATAGGTAAAAGTTAACAAGACAAGGGTTATACAAGCTTCTGTGCTGCCTGGCAAACAGTACTTTGAGATACATTATTACCAAGACTAATGCTATCCCCACTGGGTTGCGAACCTTGTGGTACCGCTCTTTCCCATATATAGAATAAATATATCAATATATATATAAATACATATATAGTTATCAAAAGAAACTTACTTACCAAGGGCTGAGACAATCAATCCTCTTGTAACAATCAGAACCACAGGACCGTGACGAAGCCCCCATAAATGTCATATTTATACAATGTGTGTTTCTCTCTCTCTTCCAAAATGTCGGTATTCAATGTTCTGAATACTGGGTTCATATGTACTCATCTTCCCATATGATTCTCCACTAGGGATAATATATATGATTCTTGCCCACAGTGAGTAAGTCACTCTTGGATTTAAATAAATACTTACTCAAATCGAGCCTGGCCCCAAAGTTCCCCCTGGGCCTGACTAGAACCATTCAGATTCACTCAGAATATTAACCAGACAGCGTTATAAGAGGTATACATTAATACAGAGTATTACAATACAGAGTATTAAATAATAGCTCATACATGCTGAATGCTTGTGAGGACGTGAGGGGAACAAATTCAAGTACAAAAAGTTGCCATTTAACCATTTCTTCCTACATGGGGCTGATCCCATGGCATCCAATCATCATGCTTGTGTTAGGGTAACTGTGTCTTTGTCCATCTTTAGGATAGGTTAAAGTGTCTCACAGTATCAGCACAATAGCCCAATGAGGCTATTGGCATTTGGTATTTGTGTAGTTGGTGTTTCTGAGACTATTTGTGACTTTCTTAACCTTGCACTAGGGATACAACAGATGCATTCCTTGTTCTGATGAGCCTCAAGAAGGCGAAACCGGTCTGTAGTTGGGAATCTGATCAGCTATTATCCTGGCTTCTGCTTCAAACCCAGTGGGTGAGCTGTAGCCTATAGGATAAACCCATTCAAATGTTTTTTTTTTTAGGAGTTTGGAATTCATTCCCAGAATTCCTTTTGTTTACTTGTATCTGTATGAGGCAGTCTCCTCAACCTTAATGATTTGTTTGTTAAACCACATGGTGACTCTACCTAAGCTGATCAGAAAACCCTGCACTACACTGATGAGCCTCAAGAAAGGCGAAACCGGTCTGTAGTGGGGAATCAGCTATTCTCCTGGCTTTTGCTTTAAGACCCAACCTCCTGTTCCAGCCTCCCGAGTACTTGTTAGCATTCCTTGGGATAAGTGTCTCCTGAACAGGGCATTATTTCCAGTCACCACCACTTCCATCCCTTTTAAAGGAGAGGGAAAGTCATTTTGGCATTTTACTGCCAATAGATTAGCCACATTAGTGCCGCCTAGAACACTATATTTATTCTGCAGAAACCATTACCATACCTGAGTAAAGAGCCCTAGATGCTCCCTCCGTTTTTTTAAGATAGCAGCTGCCATTTTAGCTTGGTCTCAGTAGCTTCCTGCTGCAGCTCTAGCCGCTGGTAGCATAGATCACACATTCTGATAGGAAGGCAAGGGAGAGAGCTGGGCAGACTCTTGCTGGAGAATGAAGGATTTTTCTGAGAGAGGAAGTCTGGTGCCCAAAGAACATGTGTACACAAATGAAGACAAGAAGTGTTTCTTTTGATAGAGGACTCGTGAGAGCTTATGGCTGTATTTACATAGACCTTTCTGATAAAGCTTACTTAGTTTTTACCTTTCCTTCTCCTTTAATAGAGGTTAAGGGGGGCAAGGGTGGATGAAGCCCTGTGAGGCAAGCTCCATGGTCAATTTTATCATCATAAATTTGTAATTAGAAACCCCTGTTTTTGAAAGTATCAAACTAGTGTAAATCACATTCTCTGGTCTTCAGGTAATTTGCTCCTCTTAAAGTTTGCTTACAGGGCACCTATCACCTCCATATTGTTTCCCCCACCAGAGGTGCAGGATAACAGAGCCCGGACTCCAGCTGGGGTAAACAATAGCCTTTTTAATAAAAAAAAAATAAAAAATAGCCCCTTACAGTGTTAGGCTGCCCACACCAGGAGGTCACAGTTCGTTCAGCCATGTTGGGGTACTTCCATGCGCATAACAAGCCACAGCCATAACATGCATGTGTGTGATGTAGGCGAGTGAGTCGCAAATTTTCATGCCGTTTCCCAACCTTTTTGGAAAAAGGACAGCTGCCCATTTACTTCTACATATGCTTGGCAGGTTTTGTTGTTTTACTTTTGGATTTTTGACTGTTTTGACACATAATAAATGGCAAAATTTACAAAAGATTTGTTTTTTTGTGGCAAAAAACATGAATCGTGAAAAAAGAGAAATATGAATGTTAGTAAATGCCCCCTTAGCGACCAACCGATTGGTTTTTGCCATTACAGCCTTTCCTGCTTCTAATCCGTCTTTGCTCAGCATTTCAGTCCGACGTGATTTGTTATAAGGGCCAAAGAGAAGCTCATTAGTAGTGATGAGCGAATCTGTTCCGTTTCGCTTCGCCAAAAAATTCGTGATTCGTTCAAATGATCCGCGAAACGGCGAAAAATTCGCGAAACGGTGAAATTGTCGCGCGCGGCTATTGTTTCGTCTCACGCGGCTATTATTTTGTCACGCGGCTATTGTTTCGTCGCCCGCGGCTATTGTTTCATTGCACGCGGCTATTGTTTCGTTGCACGCGACTATTGTTTCGTCGCACGCGGCTATTGTTTCTTTGCACGCGGCTATTGTTTCGTCGCCCGGGACTATTGTTTTGTCGCACGGCTATTGTTTCGTTGCACTCGGCTATTGTTTCGTCGCCCGGGACTATTGTTTTGTCGCACGGCTATAGTTTCGTCGCCCGCGGCTATTGTTTTGTCGCACAGCTATTATTTTGTCGCGCGGCTATTATTTTGTCGCCTGCGACTATTCTTTTTGGACGCCGGCAACAATTTTTGGACGTGCGGCGAATTTTTCCGCGGCGAAATTTTTCATCCATTTTGTGAAACAATCCGCCAATGGCGAAACGCGGAAATTCGCCGCGAATCCATGCCTGGCGAAACTTTTCGCCCATCACTACTCATTAGTATTAGAAGCATTTTTATTAAAATATTTTCTCTTTTCATTGTGTTCTTTTGTTCTAAGATAAGATGAACATGCGCCAAGGATGGCCGGCTGCAGACGGAAATGATTCATAGCGTTTCCCTGCATTTCAGGCAATTGATCAACTAGTTATTTTACATCTGTCAGAGAATCTCTCCGTGAGTCACCCAGGCCGGGCAGCCGCGCTTCAAACGCCAGTCGGAGATATTATGTTAAGAGAAAATGATATGTACATAATACAGAGCAGATTAGGGCTGCGCCATTCTAGTCTGAGAGACTCGGGAAACATTCCAGATACCGAAGCACATCAGTCAGAGAGGCAGAAATGCAACACACGGGTTTGTGAAACAATGCGACAGAGGTGATTGGCAGCTTAATGCACATATATTTACATAGAGTTATTACTGTAACTACAGACTGGAATAGTATAACGTATAAGTGAATCATTTATTTGGGAGACATAAGGAAAGAAACCCCTACTCTAAAGGTCTTTATTCTGGAATAATTAAAGAACAACTAACCCCTCCCACCCTTTATTTTTAACCAACAGCCCCTCACAGGGCCCTCTTTTCCTTGTTGTTCTTCATGTACAGGTATGGGATCCCTTATCCGGAAACCCGTTATCCAGACAGTTCCAAATTACGGAAAGGCCATCTCCTATAGACTCCATTATAAGCAAATAATTTTGTTTTTTAAAAATGATTTCCTTTTCTCTGTAATAATAAAACAGTACCTGTACTTGATCCCAACTAAGATATAATTACCCCTTATTGGGGGCAGAACAGCCCTATTGGGTTTATTTAATGGTTAAATGATTCCCTTTTCTCTGTAATAATAAAACAGTACCTGTACTTGATCCCAACTAAGATATAATTACCCCTTATTGGGGCAGAACAGTCCTATTGGGTTTATTTAATGGTGAAATGATTCCCTTTTCTCTGTAATAATAAAACAGTACCTGTACTTGATCCCAACTAAGATATAATTACCCCTTATTGGGGGCAGAACAGCCCTATTGGGTTTATTTAATGGTTAAATGATTCCCTTTTCTCTGTAATAATAAAGCAGTACCTGTACTTGATCCTGACTAAGATATAATTACCCCTTATTGGGGGCAGAACAGCCCTATTGGGTTTATTTAATGGTTAAATGATTCCTTTTTCTCTGTAATAATAAAACAGTACCTGTACTTGATCCCAACTAAGATATAATTACCCCTTATTGGGGGCAGAACAGCCCTATTGGGTTTATTTAATGGTTAAATGATTCCTTTTTCTCTGTAATAATAAAACAGTACCTGTACTTGATCCCAACTAAGATATAATTACCCCTTATTGGGGGCAGAACAGCCCTATTGGGTTTATTCAAAATTTAAGTGATTTTTAGCAGACAAGTTATGGAGATCCAAATTACAGAATCTGCAAAACCCCAGGTCCTGAGCATTCTGGATAACAGTTCCCAAATCCAAAGCCCTTATACAGGCTCTGTATTTGCACAGATTTTCGTGGTTTTAGAGTAAAATCCAAACTAAAAAAGCATAAACAAAAAAAGACTATTTTTTCTTATAGTCACACGAAAAATGTGACTTTTTGTGCAAACTGTAGTACAAACTTTTTTATATTGTCCAACCCCCCCCCAAACCTCTAAAACCCTGAAGCAAAGAAAGAGCTTCCAGTTGTAAAAGAGACATCTGCCATTGACTTCTACATGACTTTGATTTTTATATGACATATTTTTTCTTTTGTATTTGTCACATAATAAATTGCAAAAAAAAAAAAAAAAAAATCTAATTTTTTTCCTTGACAAAATCATATTTTGGTGCCAAAAAGCCAAAATGAAAATACTGATTGTTAGTAAATGCCCCTTTGGTTGCCCATCACAGATCTCATTACAAATCAAATTGTGTCAAAAGACACATTTCTTGCTGTTTCACAAATTTTTCAGAGAAGCGAAACCGGACAGATTTACTAATCCCCAATAATGAGAAATGGTTATTGGAAATGGTGTTAACTGCGGTTGGGATCACAACAGAAGTACTTAACAATTTGTTGAGTCTTATCTCCCTGTGTAAATAAAGGCTCTAAATTTGCCCAGTAGCAGTAACCCATAGCAACCAATAAGATGTTTTGGACCCTTTAAACAGGTGACCAGTGAATTCTACCGGCTGATTGGTTGGTATGAGTCACTGCTCCTGTGCAAACTTAGTGCTTTTTATTACATAACCCCTTTTATGCTGGCCATATACAGGCTGATGGTCAGTTATATACAATATGTAGTAATCTAATATGTAATGTAATCTGGCCACACACATGTATGATCAAATTCCACAGATCAAAATAATAGTCCTCAAAATCATTACATGGGAATGTGAACTTCATACACGCAATCACACTACGGGATGTTCTGGAAATATGATTGGGCTCAACATATGGATGTGCAGTTTGCTCAGGAACATAATGTAGTCCTGTTTGGCCAACTCTAGAAAGGGTTTGAAGATGGAGACAGAGATTTTCAGATAAATCTTCATGGAAAAAAGCTCATGAGTTGATACTCTAAATACACTCACAAATGAATGGAAGGCTTGTCGCGACTTTTTTGTTGCCATTCCGAATGTTGCGCAAAATCTAGCGATTTTTTCGTAGCGTTAAAACTTGCGCGAAAAGTCGCGCCGAGTACGAAACATTCGGATTCATTCAAGCTTCAGTATGGTGACTTTTCTTGGGCCAGGTTGGAGCTGCAGGGTGCCATTGAGTCCTATGGGAGGCTTTCCTTGGGCCGGGTTGGAGCTGCAGAGTGCCATTGAGCCCTATGGGAGACTTTCCTTGGGCCAGGTTGGAGCTGCAGAGTGCCATTGAGCCCTATGGGAGACTTTCCTTGGGCCGGGTTGGAGCTGCAGAGTGCCATTGAGCCCTATGGGAGACTTTCCTTGGGCCGGGTTGGAGCTGCAGAGTGCCATTGAGCCCTATGGGAGACTTTCCTTGGGCCGGGTTGGAGCTGCAGAGTGCCATTGAGCCCTATGGGAGACTTTCCTTGGGCCGGGTTGGAGCTGCAGAGTGCCATTGAGCCCTATGGGAGACTTTCCTTGGGCCGGGTTGGAGCTGCAGAGTGCCATTGAGCCCTATGGGAGACTTTCCTTGGGCCGGGTTGGAGCTGCAGAGTGCCATTGAGCCCTATGGGAGACTTTCCTTGGGCCGGGTTGGAGCTGCAGAGTGCAATTGAGCCCTATAGGAGACTTTCCTTGGGCCGGGTTGGAGCTGCAGAGTGCCATTGAGTCCTATGGGAGACTTTCCTTGGGCCGGGTTGGAGCCGCAGAGTGCCATTGAGCCCTATGGGAGACTTTCCTTGGGCCGGGTTGGAGCTGCAGGGTGCCATTGAGCCCTATAGGAGACTTTCCTTGGGCCGGGTTGGAGCTGCAGGGTGCCATTGAGCCCTATGGGAGACTTTCCTTGGGCCAGGTTGGAGCTGCAGAGTGCCATTGAGCCCTATAGGAGACTTTCCTTGGGCAGGGTTGGAGCTGCAGAGTGCCATTGAGCCCTATGGGAGACTTTCCTTGGGCCAGGTTGGAGCTGCAGAGTGCCATTGAGTCCTATGGGAGACTTTCCTTGGGCCGGGTTGGAGCCGCAGAGTGCCATTGAGCCCTATGGGAGACTTTCCTTGGGCCGGGTTGGAGCTGCAGGGTGCCATTGAGCCCTATGGGAGACTTTCCTTGGGCCGGGTTGGAGCTGCAGGGTGCCATTGAGCCCTATGGGAGGCTTCCAAAATCATGCTAAGTGTGAAAGTTTCGCCCGCCGCTTACGAGCGCTCAATACGAAAAAGTCGCGACAAGATACGAGCGAATCGTAATGGCTACGAAAAACTTGAGTTTTTTCACGCAAGTCGTAATGGCTACGAAAAACTCGCGTTTTTTCGCGCAAATCGTATTGGTAACGAAAAAGTCGCGACAATTTCTGAAAAGTTGTAAAGGCGCCGAAAAAATCGCAAAAAATACGAAAAAGTCCCAAAATGTTCGTTTTCCAATCGGAATTTTTCCAATTCGGATTCGAATTCGTGTCTTAGTAAATCAGCCCCTTAGTTTAGCATTACAAAGAAAGAGGAATATGTTTCAAAGGGAAAGTAGTAAATATTACTAAATATACGGCCGAAGAAGAGGCTGTTTGGCAAGGAGCTAAATCAGAAAGCATAAAGTACCCTGCATCTCAAGTTGCAACTCCAAAGATAGAAAGATACTATTGTCAGAAAGAAAGGAAAACAACATGTAAAGAATATCTCATCTAATTCTGAGTAAACTGCTAAGGCATAAGTGTAATCTGTATCTAAAACAAGGAAAACAACAACAATATGCTAGTAATGTGTAAAAATAAAAAATTTATGTCATGTTACATATATATATCTTGCAAAATGTAACTCACTTACCTTTTACCCCACCCCTCTTCCTTTCTGTATCCCAAAAAAATCTGAAAACCAATAAAAAAGTTAATTGAAAAAAAAAAGAAAAAAAGAAGAGGCTGTTTGGCATCAATAGTAGAAAATTGCAAGAGCCATATTCTCCAATCAGTAGAATCATCTAGGCTAGGGGGGTGATGTAATAAAAGGCACTAAGTTTGCCCAGGTGCAGTAACCATTAGCAACCAATCAGCAGGTAGCATTTACATCTTATTGGTTGATATATGTTACTGTTCCTGGGCAAACTTAGTGCCTTTTATTACATATAGGGGCTAGTGGCTTAAACTGTTCTGTGACAGTTTCCCTTCTTTGGACTCTCTCTAACTTAATAACATACTGATTCATATACAACGTAATTGATTGGTTTACCCTAAGAATCCACTGTGTTGATAAACATTGATTTCCCTTAATCCTGCATGAATGCTACCATCATTTATCAATATGTTACTCTCTTTTGTTGACAATGTTTTTTTTTTAACAATTTTTTTCTGTTTTCATATTTTACAGTTTCCTCTATATCCCATAGGACTGTGCGCAAACTTGATTTGGTACCCAGATACTATCATCAGATATCCATCTTTTTAAATAGTGTTGGTTGGTGTTATCTTGATCCTGTTTTCCTAAAATGACATATTTTAAATATGCAGTGCAGATATTTATTTTTTCCATTTTTAAGCTCAATCCTACTGTTAATTAACCCTGTTAAAAGTTGTAAATGCTGGTGCCTTTGAGGACAACAGCGGTGGTCCAAATGCTCTTGGTTGCCATTTACATACTGGCAATGGTAGATACTGATAATGATAAGAAGGCAATGTTTAGGAATACTGAAGCAAAGGATGTTGAGGGGTGTCTGTAAGGCTACACACGTGGCCCCCCAATGCTCCACCGTACCGTCTTACATGTGTTACTCTATATCAGGGATCCCCAACCTTTCTTACTCGTGAGCCACAGTCAAATGTAAAAAGACTTGAGGAGCAACACAAGCACCATAAAAGTTCATGGAGGAGCCAAATAAGGGCTGTGATTGGCTATTAGGGGCCTCTATGCACACTATCAGCTTACAGGGGGCTTTATTTGGTAGTAAATCTTGTTTTTATTCAACCAAAACTTGCCCCCAAGTCAGGAATTCAAAAATAACTCCCTGGTTTGGGGGCACTGAGAGCAACATCCAAGGGGTTGGGGAGCAACATGTTGCCCCGAGCCACTGGTTGGGGATCACTGCTCTATATGTTCCATAGCATGTTTGCACATGGAATGAAGCGATTACTCCAACATAATGTCGCTTGCTGTGTTTGTTGGAGCGCCTGTTCATTGACATCTCTGGCCCTTTATTTTCATGCCAAGTAGCTTGAGCTAATCACTAGGTTATCTGCAAGGGGTTGTTCACCTTTGAGTTTACTTTTAGTATGGCGTAAAGAGTAATATTCTGAAACAATTTGCAATTGGTCTTCTTTTTTCATTATTTGTGGTGTTGTAATTATTTCACTTTTTGTTCAGCAACTCTCCAGTTTGGAATTGCACCAGTTATCTGGTTTCTAGGGTCAAAAATTACCTTAGCAACCAGGCATTGGTTTGAATGACAGACTGATATATTTATGGGACAGAACCCAAACAAAAAGTAATAAAAAGTAACAATAACAAAAAAAATTAGAGACTTACCGAGCAATTGTATCTTGGCTGTTGGGGTCAGTGACCCCCATTTGAAAGGTGGAAAAAGTTGTATCAGAAGAAGAAGGCAAATAATTTAAAAATGACACAAAATAAATAATGTTAATAAGTTGCTTAGAACTGGCCATTCTATGACATACTAAAAGTAAAGTGAAAGTTGAACCACCCCTTTAATTCAGATTCTACTGGGACACATTTATAAACACTGGGCAATTTTGCACCTGGGCAGTAACCCATAGCAACCAATCAGTGATTAGGTTTGAAAATGAAACATCTGATTAGGGTGAAATCAAACATCTAATTGGTTGCCACGGGTAACTGCCCAGTTGCAAATTTGCCCAATGTTTATAAATGACCCCCGTCCCGGTAGTGAAACTGAATTGATCCTTTGTTTCTATCCTGGCTTGTTCCTGTCTCTGCTGACTCCAGGCCTTTGCCTGATTCTCCAATTGCAAATCTAGCAGCTTGCCTTGACGTGGACTGCCTGACCATGCTCCTGTCTTCTCCATGGATTCCACTGTTTGGTTCATTATCGGCCACCGGCTACTCCTTTGTATTCAGTCCTCTGGTCCCAACTCACAATAGGCCGGGGGGGTTGAACAATGACAGAGAAACAAGGTTCAATGACCATCAAGGTCAAAACATCCCATCTATCACAGGCCTTAACAAAGGAGTTACTGTTGATACCCCGTAGAGCTAATATTGTGACTGTAACTACTGCACTTCTCTGCCTTTGTTATATACGTTTATAACAATTCTTCATCTGCAGGGCACTGGATTTGTACTGGTTAAAAAACTGTGAAGGACATGGTTCTGTGGAACTACAGTAATGTCCAGTTTAAATGTTATGATACTAGTATAAATAATATTAATTTTATTATGCACACTTCCAATTCTATATGTTATAACATCACCTGCCCCTTTAAAGGGGACCTGTCACCCTAAGAAATAATTCCAAATCCTTTTGAATCAGGTAAATAAAGCAAAAAAAACTTTACCTACACCATTTCAATTATTGAATTTATTTTCCCTTCAGTCTTGGAATTAGTAGTCAGAACCAGCAGGCTGGTGCCATTTTGTGGGCCCTGTTATTAAGGCAAGCTTTGTATCACCCTAAAATCTTATGCATTTGCCATCAAGGGGATGTATAGGAAGTGCTGAATGGAAAGTGAAATTAATGGTTAAAAATCTGAGCTGTAAATCATATATTGCCTGCCCCACATCTATGCTGCAGGGAATATATGATTGACAGTATGATTGAATAGTAGTGGGTAAAATGTTGTGTGGTGAGCTCTATTCTAACATTTTGTTAAATCTGCCCCTAATATTACTGTACTTTTTGAATTTTTTTAAAACAAAAGTGTAGACATGGGTTAGGTTAGACATTAATGAATGAGGGGAACAGAGTAAATGAGATTCTAGGCATTTGCTGGTCCACCTTAATAGAGCCTAGCAGGCAGCTACTGTACATAATCTAATGTTCCTATTCCAGGCCGTGGTTGTTGGAATTATGTAGTAAAAAATGGAAAGGAACCTGGAAATATAAACTCTACAGCAATGTGGTCAAATACTGGCAAACCAGTAAATTTCACAGGTAAGTGGTTAAGGTGGCCATTCATAGATCTACCTGTTTGGGAAGAGTGCAAATATAATGGTCTTTGCCTGATATCGCCACCTAAATGGTAAACCAAACCTGGGCAATGATCAGATCACATCTATAGTCCCTGCAGATCTTTCAGCAGGGACTATGATTCCATGTATATAGTGAGCTTTACTTGATGGTGGGTAAGTTAGTTGGTTTCCAGAAGATTAACTAGGGCAGAATGTGTGGGGGCAGCTACAAAGCCATATAAATAAGAGATAAAACCCATGGCTATTACTGAATTTAGGCTTTCATATACATTTAAAATATAAAGTTGTGTTTGTGTGGCTTGAAAGATTTTGGGCCTTTTTACTAATATTCCTATAGATTTTTTAAGACTGACTTAGGCTTAATGTGAAGATTTTCTGCCAGCGTCGTTATTTCTTCTAATTATGAAAAGTAAGTAAAAACTTTGCAAGTTCATTTATAGCCACTTTGTTTCTTAGATATAAAACTGAGTGGTTTCTTGAACTATCTCTTTACCTAAATATGTTTGCCTTCCCCAGAGTGGAATATCACTTTCACTTTTTTGCCTATTATAGATCACAAGACTGAGGCACAAAACGCACTTTTACTAATGTATGTATGTATGTATATCTTTATTTATAAAGCGCTATTTATGTACGCAGCACTGTACAGTAGAATACATTAATACAAACAGGGGGTTAAAGATAATGGATAAATACAAAGTACAACAATAAATACAAATAAATACAAGGTACAGCTGCAATAAGAGTCAGAAACACAAGATGAAGGAGGTCCCTGCCCCGTAGAGCTTACAATCTGTATGGGAGGGGTAACTAACAGTCACAAATGGGCAAATATAAGTGCTATAGGTCACAGTGGGTGACATTACAGTATAAGTGCCAGTTTCCCAGATCAGGTGCTGGGTGAGTGCTCCAAAAGGGAGTGTTTAAGTTTAGTAAATAAATAAGCAGTTCTGCCTATTTTCAAAAAAAATTGCCATATTTGCAACTCCATCCCTATTTGTTTTTCCTGAACCCTACCTGAGCAACAGTTGTGTGTTTTCATTTATAGAAACATATATATTTTGTTCTACTTATTGATTAAGAAGTCTAGCGAGTTCCCTATTATTCGGAACACATTTCTTGTAGAATTGACGTTGTTGGATGTGTCTGTTCTTGTATTTGTATTCCCAATTTAGAAGCATGGCCTGTAAAGCAGGACACATCTGTACCCGGCAGGCTAATCAGCTTCTGGCTCGCTTTCCTCTTGTACCTGCTGTTACCTTTCTGCACTAAGTACATCTTTCCTGACCCATCTATTTCGCTGATTGATTTTAGGAAAGAATCCAATTCACGACACGATTCCTACCTTAACATGCAAACTTGTAATTAGCATTTCCCTTTGCCAGTGTATTTATGATTCTGTGGATGAGGCATCTTGCTACTTTATTTTGCTTTACTTGCTACTCAGTGCAGAAATTAAAGATGTTAAAACTTTTTCTGGTTCAGTTTCTTCTTTTTGTGACCTCTGACTGCTTTACAGTAGACCAGTTTCAGACTCGGTGGTACCTGGAACCCCCTGGAGAAAGCCAATGTCTAGGGCTCTCTCCACTGCTGCAGCCATGCCCTCTGCTAGTCGCCATGGAAACAAGTGGCATGGACAAAAGAGCAGTTTCCTAAACTAACCCATTATGTATTGTGAAATCATTGTGATGGACAAATTGTCACTTGATTGTCAACGTGATACTGTGGTTCTACCTACCCTTGGTGTTTGGTGCAATTTTGCAAGACAGACTAGATGTCTATGACAATTTCAGGTAAGTCCTTCTGGTGTCTTTATTGCTCAAAACCTCACCCACTATATGTCCAACATGCTGGATATTTTTATACTATTCACTACTTTATCATCAATCCTTAAAGGGATTCTGTAATTTTTAGGGTAGACTTTTTATTTCTAAATTACACTGTTTACATTACAAATAATTCACTCTGCCATTTAACATTTTATTCTTGAACCTACAAATGTATTTTTAGCTGTAATATTGGTGTGTAGGGGCCATCTCAGTGCATTGTGCCTGAGTCTGAGCTTTCAGAAGGAGCCAGCGCTACACATTAGAACTGCTTTCCTTCTCCCATGCAACTGGAGGAGTCCCAAGCCAGACTTGGATTTCTTACCATTGAGTGCTATTCTGATACCTACTGGGAGCTGCTATCTTGCTCCCTTCCCATTGTTCTACTGTTCGGCTGCTGGGGGGGAGGGGGTGATATCACTCCAACTTGCAGCTCAGCAGTAAAGTGTGACTAAAGTTTGTTAGAGCACAGGTCACATGGCTGTGGCACCCTGGGAAATGAAGAATATGGCTAGCCCCATGTGAAATTTCAAAATTAAATATAAAAAATCTGTTTGTGTTTTGAAAAACAGATTACAATGCAGGATTCTGCTGGAGAAGCTCTATTAACTGATGTGTTTTGAAAAAAAACATGTTTTCCCATGGCAGTATTCCTTTAAATATTCTCCACTAAGTAGCGGCACTAACTATTCATTGAATTGACCTCAGGGCCTTTGTGTGATATACACCTTTAACCATTTCAATGTTTGGCTTTGTATTTGGTACAATTGTCCTACAGTCCTAAAGTGGCCTAAAGTCAAAGCTGTGACCTGAATCCAGCAAAGAATATGTGGCGCTGTTTAAAAATGGAGGGCACAATATCATCTTACTTAAATAAATAAGAAGGACCAAAATCATTCCCAAACAGTAAAGTTGGGGTTAAATGATTTTGTCAACAGTATAAGCATTTAAACATTAAAAAAAAATGAAATAATACATGTTGGTGAATTCTTTTTTATTTTAGTACATTGAGAAATGTGGTCAAAGGTCTGTAAATTATTTTAACATGTATGTACTAATGAAAAGGCAATAGTAGTTTTCTAAGAAACGCCCCCTATTAAGTGCTCATCCACCAGCAACAGAAGGCAGCTCCTAGCAGGGTTGAACTGGGCCGCCGGGACACTGGGAAAAAACCCAGTGGGCTCGGGCACTTGAGGGCCCAGACGTAATCCTTGTTGGTGCTTCCCCTGGCAGCTGATGTCCTCCCTTGATGCGTTTCACTTATACTTGCTCAGGGGAGGACATCAGGCAGGTGGCGGGGGCCCCTACAGGGGGTTAGGGGGAGCTGCGGGCACCCCCTCTGTGGGGTGCAGGGGATGCTGCCATGCTGAGTGCCCTGGGACGGCAGCCCCGGTGGGCCCTGCATCCCCCAGTCCGACCCTGGCTCCTAGTGTGGGTGGCCATGTTGACACACATGTATGCGCATAATGAGAGAGCGCCATTCTGTGGGGGAAAACGATTTTAAGTGACAAAAGTCCATTAACTAGAGCTGAATTTAACTATTACTGGCACTCGGTACCACTTGGTACCATGAAAATGGATCACAGGGGCTCCCAGTTTTTAGTGTCACTCATTTATGATGGATTCCACTGAATTTCAAAGGATCAAAAGGGCAGAAAGCATTAAGCTCTTCCGTTGTTCCATTTTACTACACATTATTCAAATATCTCATATTCCACCGGTCGCTAAGCTTAAAACGTCTTTATTCAATGGCTTACTGGTGCCAAAACAGAAATTCAATTTATTAAGTGAGCGCTGCCTAAATCCGTAATGTGCTATTTTTCATTCCTATGAGAAGTTTTAACTTTCCTGCCTTGGATTCCCCTTCATTACATTTCTGTCATTCACATTCCAAGAGTACATTTTGAAAGTCACATTTACTTTCCCCCTAATATATATATACTTCACTTTCAATGGCCCATCTTAAAGTTTCTTCAAGCATAAGGTTTTTCAGGGACGAGAGCATTATGTTTTCTTCAGGACAAAATCAAATCTCCAAAACACGATAACTGATTTCTGTCTGTGACATTTTTATTAATAAAACAAATAAATAAATATGAATGAAGTTCCTATCTGGATTTTTTCCCAGTAAATGTTCTTTATCTACTGTCCGCCTTCACATTTATCTAGGGTTTTAAAAGAGACAGGTGAAAGTAGGATCTTCCAAATCTCTGAAACATGAAATATACGGTCTGCTTCATTAGTAGCTCTCAAAGCAGAGTCATTTCATTTACAATTTTCCCCTTTAGTTTCCAAAAATATTTGGTTAATAATGTAAACGTAAGTATGCACAACTCACATATCAGATCTACTTAACAGGATTTTGTCATGATTTTTACGGTGTAGTTTTTATTACTAAATGATGCTGTGTACATAGCAAATAATTCACTCTACCATTTAAAATTTTATTCCTGAACCAATAAATTTATTTTTTAGTTGTAATATTGGTGTGTAGGCGCCGTCTCAGTGCATTGTGCCTGAGTCTGAGCTTTCAGAAAGAGTCAGAACTTCCCAATGTAACTGCTTTCAGATGAGCTATTGTTGCTGCTTCTCCTATATAAGTGCTATTCTCTTATCAACCACTGGGAGCATATTTAGCAATGCTGGTGTCAGGAAACTGTTATCTTGTTACCTCTCCATTGTTCTATTAATAGGCTGCGTAGGAGGAAGGAAGTGGGGTTTTTACTCCAACTTGAAGATCAGAAGTAAAGAGAACCTGAAGCTCATCAGTGCACAAGTCACATGGCTGAGGGCACCAGGGAAAACAATAATATGTCTAGCTCCACAAAAAAAATTCAAATTAAATATAAAAAAAAAATCTGTTTGCTCTTTTAAAAAAATGAATTTCAAGGCAAGATTCTTGGAACGCTATCAATGGATGCATTTTGTAAAAAACATTTTCCCGTCACAGAATCCTTTTAAAGAACTACTAACATTGTATTTGCCAACCTGCATCAAAATAAAAAGACAAGCTATACTTGGCATGAAATGTTCTACTGTGCAGTTCTGCACAGATCTATGAATTCCATATTAGTAATAGCCATGTTAGTAATAGCCATGTTAGTAATAGCCATGTTAATAATAGCCATGTTAGTAATAGCCATGTTAGTAATAAGCCATGTTAGTAATAAGCCATGTTAGTAATAAGCCATGATAGTAATAGCCATGTTAGTAATAGCCATGTTAGTAATAGCCATGTTAGTAATAAGCCATGTTAGTAATAGCCATGTTAGTAATAAGCCATGTTAGTAATAGCCATGTTAGTAATAGCCATGTTAATAATAGCCATGTTAGTAATAGCCATGTTAGTAATAAGCCATGTTAGTAATAAGCCATGTTAGTAATAAGCCATGATAGTAATAGCCATGTTAGTAATAGCCATGTTAGTAATAGCCATGTTAGTAATAGCCATGTTAGTAATAGCCATGATAGTAATAGCCATGTTAGTAATAGCCATGTTAGTAATAGCCATGTTAGTAATAGCCATGTTAGTAATAGCCATGTTAGTAATAAGCCATGTTAGTAATAAGCCATAATAGTAATAGCCATGTTAGTAATAGCCATGTTAGTAATAGCCATGTTAGTAATAGCCAAGTTAGTAATAAGCCATGTTAGTAATAAGCCATGATAGTAATAGCCATGTTAGTAATAGCCATGTTAGTAATAGCCAAGTTAGTAATAGCCATGTTAGTAATAGCCATGTTAGTAATAGCCAAGTTAGTAATAAGCCATGTTAGTAATAATCCATGATAGTAATAGCCATGTTAGTAATAGCTACTGTATGTTAGTAATAGCCATGTTAGTAATAGCCATGTTAGTAATAGCCATGTTAGTAATAGCTACTGTATGTTAGTAATAGCCATGTTAGTAATAGCCATGTTAGTAATAGCCATGTTAGTAATAGCCATGTTAGTAATAAGCCATGTTAGTAATAGCCATGTTAGTAATAGCCATGTTAGTAATAAGCCATGATAGTAATAGCCATGTTAGTAATAGCCATGTTAGTAATAGCCATGTTAGTAATAGCCATCTTAGTAATAGCCAAGTTAGTAATAGCCATGTTAGTAATAAGCCATGATAGTAATAGCCATGTTAGTAATAGCCATGTTAGTAATAGCCATGATAGTAAAAGGTACTGGCAATCTAATTCAAAATCTGTTTTGTAAATGGAACTTTTTTTTTGACTCATTAAGATTTTTACTATACGCATATATATTATAGTGAGCAGGCTGGATCTCGTAAGTTTCTGTCAAGCCCAGAGGAAAGGCACCATTGATAAGACTGAGAACTGACCATCTTACTGTAGAGGTGTAGATAGAAGGGCTTTGTTCTTCTTTAATGCTATATTAAAGTGTTTGGTAATGAATTCTTATGCAGACAGCTTATTTTATTTCTTTCTGACCAGGTAAGCACTGTTTTATTGTGCCCCTCTCTCTCAGCTAAGCCCTCACTGGAAGAGTCTGGAGAAATGGTGTTGTTGCTGCTTAATTGCAACTCTGACAATATTAAGAAAAATTGGGCCCCAGGGATCCTTGACTATAAACTGAAAGGTTCTCCCTTGGTACATCTGATGATTGTGGCTATCAATTCAGCAGGACATCAGGCATATAGTAGTACTCACACACCCAATCAACTGGAGAGAGGATGGACAACACAGTGCTTCAGGGTCCCCTCCTGGGATAAATTTAGACAGAGTCCCTTTCTAGCTGTGGTGCCTACACTAAGGAAGATATTGACTGGAGAATACTAAGCCCATTTTTTCTCCTTGGTGGAGCATAGGATGCTCTTGCTCACTAACCTTGATGATCTTACACTCCTGGGGTATACCATTAAAGCATGCTAGGCCAACACTTGGAGACTTCGTTCTTGAGGTCCCTGCACCCCCTACTTCTTTAATTAATGATTTTGACCTTTTTTCCTCAGATACTGAGGCCTGTCATTTCCTCAGCCCTCTGGCAGATCCAGTTCCTGGTATAGCAGTCTTTATACAATAGGAACAAGGAACTGTTAAGGTCCCCTTGGGCCAATGGGGAATACGTCCATGCCATAGGAATAGGTTACTACCCAGGGATTTCCTGACCAGTAGAGGGACATTCACCCTTTGGGTTAATTTTGGTCTCACTTCTTTGAAATAATATGTCACAGTGAGCAAAATGTCAGTGTAAGATTCTTTCTTCAGTAAAATAGGAGACTTGCTCAAGGGTCTGAGAACTTTTGCAAGGAACATACAGTTGAGGGAATGATATTTAAGGTTATGGTCCACGTACAGCAGAGAAAAAAAATCATCACTTGGTGAATAATGGGTTCTATTATCTTTGAGAGCTGAATGCAAACTTAGAAGAATGGAGAACATGGCCACCATTGTGCAGTATAACGATGTGGCCCCAGAGTTGGGGAAATGAATTCAGCACAAACTCCTCGTATCATTAAGGAATTTGGAAGAATTTGCCGAGCTACGGCCGATTGTGAAAAAGATAAAGGCTCACTAGTGAAAGAGCTGATGAAGCAGCTTCCCTGTCCTGGCTTCAGTTCTAACTTACTGCCATTTCCCAGTTTGAATTTGATTAATGTCCCTATTACACAGTACAGCGGCAGACATTTCCTCTGATGTTATCTCCATATCTGTCTGGAAATAAGAATGCAGCTGATTATCTGTTTTTGCTTTGTTTTCCACCGTATTTTGTCTCTACTTTATCCGATGGCAGAAGGCTTTTATTTCAGGAGGACTGTGGAATATTTTTAGTGAGTACTTTAGAGTGATTACCAGAATGCTGAAATATCTGCCGTGTTTTTTTTACATTTCTGCATTTCAAAGAAGCCATAGCCATGTGTTTCATGTACCTGAAATGCCATTGTTTGTTTCCTTCCAGCGGCAGCAGGAATTGTAGGTATGCATTGCTGATCTCATTATGGTTTTTAAATAGATGGCAACATCATTGTGAGATATGGATTGCTGCATTTTTCTATAATCTTATTTCCTTACTCCAAACAGTTGTTGCTAACCCATCGCAAGAGTGCATATGGCACGGCAGAGAAATAAAATAATAAGATATTTTCAGATTCGGGTGCAACACATTTTGAGCATATTAGCCCTTAAAGAGATAGCATACATCATAAATACCTTTAGTAGCACAATAAATAGTACTTGTGTTGACAGAGCCAAACCCAGAAAACCTGTTATTTTTAATGCTACACTAATTAATATTTTTTTTATTGGAGTTGCTTCTTTATTTTTGTTTTTTGCAGCAGCCTTTGTAGCTGGATATCACCCCAACAGGCCTCAGGACTCAGATTATAGTCATCCATTATATAGCGCCAATATATTGTGCCGCATTTTACAGGAAATGTTCAGTTATGGGTATAGGATCTGTATACCCATTATCCAGAAAGCTCTAAATTACAGGAAGCTTTTCTCCCATATTCTCAAATTATTCAAGTTTTTAAAAATGATTCCCTTTTCTCTGTAATAATAAAACAGTACCTGTACTTGATCCCAACTAAGATATAATTACCCCTTATTGGGGGCAGAACAGTCCTATTGGGTTTATTTCATGGTTAAATGATTCCCTTTTCTCTGTAATAATAAAACAGTACCTGTACTTGATCCCAACTAAGATATAATTACCCCTTATTGGGGGCAGAACAGCCCTATTGGGTTTATTTAATGGTGAAATGATTCCCTTTTCTCTGTAATAATAAAACAGTACCTGTACTTGATCCCAACTAAGATATAATTACCCCTTATTGGGGGCAGAACAGCCCTATTGGGTTTATTTAATGGTTAAATGATTCCCTTTTCTCTGTAATAATAAAACAGTACCTGTACTTGATCCCAACTAAGATATAATTACCCCTTATTGGGGGCAGAACAGCCCTATTGGGTTTATTTAATGGTTAAATGATTCCCTTTTCTCTGTAATAATAAAACAGTACCTGTACTTGATCCCAACTAAGATATAATTACCCCTTATTGGGGGCAGAACAGCTCTATTGGGTTTATTTCATGGTTAAATGATTCCCTTTTCTCTGTAATAATAAAACAGTACCTGTACTTGATCCCAACTAAGATATAATTACCCCTTATTGGGGGCAGAACAGCCCTATTGGGTTTATTTCATGGTTAAATGATTCCCTTTTCTCTGTAATAATAAAACAGTACCTGTACTTGATCCCAACTAAGATATAATTACCCCTTATTGGGGGCAGAACAGCCCTATTGGGTTTATTTAATGGTTAAATGATTCCCTTTTCTCTGTAATAATAAAACAGTACCTGTACTTGATCCCAACTAAGATATAATTACCCCTTATTGGGGGCAGAACAGCTCTATTGGGTTTATTTCATGGTTAAATGATTCCCTTTTCTCTGTAATAATAAAACAGTACCTGTACTTGATCCCAACTAAGATATAATTACCCCTTATTGGGGGCAGAACAGCCCTATTGGGTTTATTTCATGGTTAAATGATTCCCTTTTCTCTGTAATAATAAAACAGTACCTGTACTTGATCCCAACTAAGATATAATTACCCCTTATTGGGGGCAGAACAGCCCTATTGGGTTTCATTAATGTTTTATTGATTTTAGCAGAAGTAAGGTGTGGAAAGGCTGATCAGGAAAACTGCAATTTGATAAACCTCAATTTCATAAACTTTTAGGAATCTTTTTTCTGCCGTGGCTTGATTTTCAATACATATTCCCATACATAAGTACCTTGCTCTGAATTGGTAACTAGGCTAGCATAAATCCATAGTAATGGGTTTTTCATAATGTAAAATGTTATGAGAATTGTGTGAGGGACAACTTCATCAGGTTTAGGTTATTCCAGGTCAACCCAGAGCATTTGGGATCTGGGAGATCTTTGATGTGTGTAGGGCACTACTGAAAAATGGGCGTGGGCTGAGTGCAGCAAGCGGCGTGACCTCTCATGATGTCACCAGTGACAAAACTGCACATGTGCATATTTTAATGGGGCCCTGTCATGCGTCTGAAATTGCTCCCTGTGAAAGTGAATGTGTGACTGGGTAGGGAATTACTGGGGAATGGGCAATACTGATGGGTGTGTGGGGGGGGGCGGGGCTCTAAAACTGTGTTACTCTTAGGGTGGCCATACACGGGCCGATTCTAGCTGCCGATATCGGCCCCTTAGACCGATTCGGCAGCTAATTGGCCCGTATATGGGCACTACCGATGGGCCTGCCCGACCTGAAATTGACAGGTTATAAAATTTAGTCGGATCGGCGAGCGCATCGGGTCGTTGATGCGGTCCCCAAACCGACTTTGCCTATAGCCCCCATGGCCAAACGACCGTATTACCCTGGATTCTCCCGATATCACCCACCCGTAGGTGGGGATATCGGGAGAAGATCCGCCCGCTTGGCGACATCGCCAGACGAGCGGATCTGAAGGTGTATGGGCAGCTTTAGGAAAACTTGGGGAGTTGCCATGCATGTTAATTTCCAAAATAATTGGTAAACAACAAAAGATAACTGGATATTTTTGTAACAAAATGCAATATTTATTCATAAAAAAGGCCAAATAAATAGCCCCAAAAAAGGGTGAGGAGCAGAAGTACAGATTCTGCTCTTTCTATGCCTGTATATATGGGCTTGGAATGGCATCTCAAACCCAGATCCAAAGTGCTACAAGGTGCATCTGGGCCACAGATACGAATGTGGATCTTGGTCACGCCTACAAATAATAAGCACAAACAATCTATAGGCATAGATTATAGCTGTTTTTGCCTGATGCTTTTGACTCCACAATTTCCACAATAAAATGGCATTGTTTGTACATTTGGGGGCTGATTTACTAAGACACGAATTCGAATCCGAATTGGAAAAATTCCGATTGGAAAACGAACATTTTGCGACTTTTTCGTATTTTTTGCGATTTTTTCGGCGCCTTTACGACTTTTCGGAAATTATCGTGACTTTTTCGTTACCAATAAAAAACGCGAGTTTTTCGTAGCCATTACGAAAGTTGCGCAAAATCTGGCGATTTCTTCGTAGCGTTAAAACTTGCGCGAAAAGTCGCGCCTTTTTCGTAGCGTTAAAACTTAAAAGGTGTGACGTTTCGCGCAAGTTTTAACTCTACGAAAAAATTGCGACTTTTCGCCAGATTTTGCGCAACTTTCAGAATGGCTACGAAAAACTCGCGTTTTTTCGCAAAAATCGTATTGGTAACGAAAAAGTTGCGATAATTTCAGAAAAAATCGCAAAATACCGATCATTACGAAAAAAACGCAATCGGACGCATTCGGCCCTTTCGTGGGTTAGTAAATGTGCCCCCTAGCATGACTTAGGAATCAACATGTCTTGTTTGAGAGTGTAAAAAGCAAATTTTAAATACATACTCCAAAAGCTTTATAAGCAATAAATAATATATTTACCTAAGAACAAAAGAAAGTGAAAAATATCATTTTAAATTAGAATCATATTAAATTACCTTGTGGATAGAAATGAAATAAAATACTTAAAAGTCTGTGATAAACAAGTTTATATTCCTTTAGCTTACACACATATGGGCCTATATATGAATGTGAATTCGAGTTCTAAATCAAATAAACTTGCATATTAAATTCTCGCTTATTTATTAATGTGGCAAAGTCGTGCCATTAAAAAAACTTGAGTATTTTTATGTTTACAAACTCAAAAAAACCCTCAAAACTCTGCCGTTTTAAACACAAACATAGTTTACAGTGGCCTTGCTGCTGCCTCTGATGTTCCCAAGCCTAAAAGGAAGTGCCTCAGAAAGGCAGGGTCTTATATAGGCTCACTGGGGGGCTTAGGATATCACTTTAACTATTTTCATAAGTGAAATATAACTAATTTTTTCAGGCCCTTACAAATGGCTTACTCCAGATATGGTACTAAATGTTTACTCCATGGTAAAGTGAACAAGGCACCAAAACCTGGCAGAACATACCCTCCATTACTTAGAGAGGTTACTTTAGCCTGAAAGGGAATACAATCTCAGCCTTGACAGTTTGTTTTGAGATTACATTTAAGAGTATGTTGTAGAGAATGGCATTATGAGCAGTAATGAGCTTGGCTTTATGAAGTTTGATTGCTTTTTATGATGAGGTTAGTAAAAAGCTGGACAATGGGGTTGCAGCAGATATGACGTATTTTGATTTTGCCCCACAAAAGCCCTCTTTCTAAACTAAACTTGCCTAAACTGTTGCTACTTGTAGTAAGGTTCTTGGTGGGGCCCCAAAGTTTTCTCTATTGGGTCCACTTTTATTTAATTCGTTCATTAATTACTTGGTGGGGCATTGTAAGTAATGTATCAGTGTTTTCAGATGATGCAAAACTATGCAACCCAAGTCATTCCATTCTCGATGTGGCACCTTGCAGTGGGATCTGGACAAACTGGCATTCTGGGTGGCTAAATGGCAGATGAGATTCAGTGTTCATAAGTGTAAGGCCATGCACCTGCGATATAAAGATATACAGCAACGTATACCCTTAAACTGGTGGTAAACTGGGCAAATTAAACTTGGATGTAGCAAGCAATGCCTGTTAGTAGCTGCAAGGGCCAGCATGCTTTGAGTTGTATGAAAAGGTTTTCAGCTGTAGATTCACAGGGGGAGAGGGTCATTCTTCTCTCTCCCCCCTTTCAAAGTGCTGGTAAGGCCACATATGGAGTATGTGGTGCAGTTTTGGTCTCCACTGCTCAAACGGGATATTATTGACTTAGATGAGTTCAAAGAAGGGCAACAAAGCTTGTAAAGGGAACGGAAAGTCTCAGTTCTGAGGAAAGAATGGGCACGATGGGAATGTTTACACAGAAGAAAAAAGGTGCTTCAGGGAAGATATGATAACTATATATAAATATATAAGGGGATCATATAATAACCTCTATTTGTCAGTAGATCTTTCCAGCAAACACAAGGACATTAGTGCAGATTAAAGGGAAAAAAGGTACAAAAAAAAAGAGTTGTGACATTGTAGAATTATCTGCCAGATACATTAGAAATTTTCAAGAAAGTGTATGATGTCTTTTTTTTACAAGTGAGACAACACAGGGTTACTGAAATTCAAATACAAAAAGGGTCCAGTTGCCACCTCGAGGAAAAAGAAGGATTTTTTACCCAAATTGAAGAGGCTTCAGATGTGGTTTATTTGTCTTCCTCTGAATCAGCTAGCAGTTAGGCAGGTTTCATTTAGACCAAAAAGTTGAACTCAATGGATGTGTGTCTTTTTTCAACCTATGTTACTATGTCCATATACATAGAGGTATTCCAAGTATATCAAGGCAGCCCATATGGGAGTGCTTTGAGTCTGCACCACCTGATGAGTGCAAATAAGCAAAACGGTTTTAATCCAATGCAGTCATATTACCGTTAGGTATCTTTAACTTTTTACTGAAATAAAGTTATGATGTTGCTTATTTCCCCCCTTTGCAAGGCTGGACCAGGAGATGTTGGGTTAAGATGAGAGCAGTAATGGTGAGAAGGGCTCTCTCCCAGAGACTGCAGGGAAGCGTCCTACCTTACTAACCAAATGATGAATTATCTAATGAGAGCGGTAATGAGTGATCACTCAACCCTGTTTAATAGAGGATAAAGGTCTTTCTCATGAGAAGAGGCATTTGCTGTTCTTAATATAATCGTTAAAGTGATTGATCAAGGAAGTTAGCAAATTGACAATTTTGGGACCAGCGAGGAATTTTAAATGATCTAGTCCAGATTGTAGACTTTCTATATTTATGTGGACTCCTTTGGATCAACATTGGAAGGTTTAAGCAGAGACTGGTGTCAATTTTGACGTGTAACATAGAGCATATTTCTGCTGTGGTCCCAGAGAGGCTTCAGGACTAAGGTAAGTGATAAAGATATGGAGTTAGTGACTACACTGAAAGCAGAGGTAGGCCCTCATCTATGAATTTTAGAAACAATAAAGTCATAAATATAAAGGGATATTTTTACTGTGCCAAGTCTCCACACAGTCACTTGAAAAGAAAATCTCTACTGTAAACAAATGTCTAAAACTTGCATTGTTGCTTGCTGAGCAATATAAACTATGGGAGAAAAGACAATAGGTTAAATAAACCTGCTGGAATGTATCAATAAATAGCTCGGAGACAAAGAACATGATGTCAATTTATTAAGGAAATCAATAGCCTTCAGAAATCAGAAAGACATTATTGTTGAATGTGCAAGTCTGGGTTTCTGCTGTGGTGAACCACAAAAAAATATCTTTCTGTATAAGTATACAAAAACTTAAATTTACAAAAAAGGAATGAGAGGAAAGAGAGAAAATAGTAACTTTGTCAAGTCACAGAAATGAGCCTGTCTGGCCCGGACTGGATTCTGGCAAATGCCAGAGGGGCTGCTATCAGATGCCACAGACAGTCACTATTTATTGGGCTGGTGGGGGCTGTTTGGGCCTCTGTGTACTTGAAATGCCAAGGCCTATTTTGTATCCCAGTCCAGGCCTGAAGCCTGTCATCAACATTTAGGAATATTTACTGTAACCTGGGGCTCACTAGCTCTAGCTGCTTTAGAACATGCTACCATAGAGGGACAGCAGGGGCAGCTTCTTAGCATGGTGCCCTTCTGTTTGCTGCATGACTTTCAGCTACAGCACCTTTTATTTCTAGCTTATGGCATCAGGCATTTTCCAAGGAGCAACAGTAACTGCAAAACTCCCAAGCATGGAGAGAGAAAGGAGTAAACCATCAGGGACACCAGGATACAGAGTAGAAGGTCAGGGCAGGCAGCAGTTAGATGACTGCAGAAAACAAATAATGGTAATGGGCATGCAGCAGTCAGGAATAAGGGCTTATTTAAAAACACAATCCTCGGTTCCAATGGAGGCAAGTTTTGGAGAACAGAGACAAAGTTTTACCCTAAGCAGAGCCTCCTGCAGGCCAGCAGCCCACTTGAGGCTACTAAATAGCCATTCACAGCCCTTATTTGGCATCCACTTTTTCAGAACTTTCCAGAACTTTTTCCATGCTTGTTTGACTTACCAACTCTTTTTTCATCTGAGTGTAGTTCACAAGCAAAAAGTTTGGGAATCGCTGCTCTTTGGCAAGAGCACTTTAACCTTAGTGCCACTGTATATTCTCTAATCCAGTGATCCCCAACCAGTGGCTCAGGGGCAACATGTTGCTCCCCAACCCCTTGGATGTTGCTCTCAGTGCCCCCAAACCAGGGAGTTATTTTTGAATTCCTGACTTGGGGGCAAGTTTTGGTTGAATAAAAACAAGAGTTACTACCAAATAAAGCCCCTGTAAGCGGATAGTGTGCATAGAGGCTGCCTAATAGCCAATCTTAGCCCTTATTTGGCTCCTCCATGAACTTTTATGGTGCTTGTGTTGCTCCCCAAGTCTTTTTACATGTGATAGTGGCTCACGAGTAAGAAAGGTTGGGGACCCCTGCTCTAATCTGTGGCACATAGAAGGTTAAACCTACATTGCTAGCCAGTTTTGCTAAGACTCCATAACAATAGAACATGCAGGGATGGAAGCTCGCTGCCCCCTGCTCTAATGAGACCCCAGACTGAGTTATATCAATACCAGTTTATCTTCTCAACTAAAGCATAATTTTTCCTTAGCCTTGGCTCATCAGGGCAAAGTGCTTAATATCTGTTTATTACACAAGAGAACCCGCGTGCTGTGTGCAACTATAAATTCAAATCTGAAGAGTCTGTGTTATAAAGATTCAGGAGGGAAATAATGATATCGCTGTCAGAATAATTTGAAGAGTTAAAGACCATGAAGCCGTGCGTTCAATCCATATATCTCGCTAACTCGATTTTTAGCTTCTAATGCCCTGAATAAATTAAATATATATCCATTAACCTATTAGAACTGATTGAATTGTTATTATATTTGTTATTATGGCACTTCATTTAAATGCCATTCCCAATCAGCTTTCATCGAAACGTTCATGCGTGATTTCAGCGACTTACAAAATGGCTGTTTTATTCCTCTGTATGGATAGTAAATGCGAAATGTAAATGCACATGAACAGCTCATTTACTTAGTAGTCAATAAACATCAATATTCTGTAACAGCAGTTCAGCAAAAGAAATTCTGTGGGTGTTGTTTATCAAGGAAGCGTAGTGTTGAAATACCATAGGGCTCATTTACGTCCGAAAGTGCAGTTGTGGTTCCTGCAATTTCCCCGTAGCCTTTGAACATAAAACCACTTTCATTAAAGGTACTTTGTAAAAAAGCACACCTTGCGCTTCCCTATAGTAGTGCTTGGCGCTGCTTACCGCTGTACCATGGGTACTTATTGGTTTGTTGATCAGACCAAATTGCAAATCTGAACTGCCAGTATATTAGGGTGCAGAGTCAGATGAGGAAGCCACACCTACTCTTAATTTCCTACTACTGACCTCTTGTGTCATTGACCCAAAAGAACATAGAAAGATGGCCAAACTCTGTATGACCAATCATATGGTAACTGGCAGTTGGTAAGTATTGGCAAAGTATTAACCAGTGTAAGGCCAACTTAAGAGACAGTGGCCTCTACAGGAATGGCTAGTAATGGGGCAGATCAGAAGGATGTTAACACGGTGGCTATTGCCAGCATGGTAATTGAATTTATCTGACAGGTATGTTTGATTCTAAGATATATATGATATAAAATCTTCCTTTTTTAGTAATTAAAGTTTTTCTTGTTCTTACATGTCCTGCATTATTTCAATATTTGTAACCCATGTTATTAGATTCATCTTGTCTCAGATCAATATTGAGCTTAAACATGGAGTGCACCTTTCTTCCTTCCTTTCTTCCTCCCTTTCCCCCTTCCTTCCTACCTTCCTTCCTTCCTTCCTACTTACCTTCCTTCCTTCCTCCCTACCTTCCTTCCTTTCCCCCTTTCTTCCTTCCTTCCTTCCTTCCTTCCGTTACCCCTTCCTTCCTTCCTTTCCCCCTTTCTTCCTTCCTTCCTTCCTTCCTTCCGTTACCCCTTCCTTCCTTCCTTTCCCCCTTCCTTCCTTCCTTCCTTCCTTTCCCCCTTCCTTCCTTCCTTTCCCCCTTCCTTCCTTCCTTCCCTTCCCCCTACCTACCTTCCCTTCCCCCTACCTTCCTTCCTTTCCCCCTTCCTTCCTTCCTACCCCACTTCCTACCCCCCTTCCTTCCGTCTCTTTCTTTCTCTCTCTTCAGTTTCTCTCACTACAAAAACTAATTTTGTGTTCTTGTTATTATAAGTTGTACTGTACAATAAAAGGAAATTCCACAATGTAATAAACAAAGTAGAAGCCTGAATAAGGGAACTCAGAGTCTCGAATGTTTCATTGGCAATATTACTATATAGCTATCCATTCAATGGCTTCACATTTGTGCAATTGTAGTTTATGAAAGTACAGTTATATTTTGTATCCCTTTAAGAGGAATCAAAAAGTACACTGCCAACCTGAAAGCGTTGAGGACAGCGGCGCATCTCTGCACTGGAGCCTACACTGGGGCAATGAAGGGCACAATCTGATCATTATCATTAGTGGGATATAAGTTGCTTATAGTTAACCGACTGTTGGGAAAATGTAATAAGAGTCGTAAACATTGAAAAATTTTCAGAAATACAAACAAAAACCTGCAAATCTCAATGTAGTGTTTGTCATTAAACAATAAATGCATCGTGACTTGTAACTGTGTGTAGGTGTAAAGACCTGCCTGAAGGTAGCCTTCTGTTGGTGCAAATAACATTCTCAGAAAGTAAGTTTGTTACCTACACTGTGTGCCTGTTACCATTAACATTTTACCGTTAAGAGAAATGTAAACCCTCAAAATAAATGAATGTAATGCTCAGAGTGCTTGTCTAAGTACTTTTGAAATTTATATTCATTATTTTACCTGGTTTTCAAGATATCAGCAGTTTTTATACTGTTTAAATACATTTAAAACAACAGCACCACCTACAGATTATTTTCTTGCAAAAAGGGAAGCATTTTCTTGTCTCGCTGCTTTAAACTGACCAGGGAAACATCAGATAACTCTTCTCCGCTCGCTAACTTCATTTTCTAAGCAGAGCAACATCACAAGACTTTTCCTTTCTCACAATCTTAATTTTCAGCCAATCATAGCCATTCAGCTAAAATAACCAGCAGGTGGTGCTGTTGTTTCAAATTTATCATATTAGCAGTTTTTAAGTGGAAAAACTAAAAAAATCATGTGTTCATGTAATTCATATAAATTGCAAAAGTCATAAAAAGAGCTCTCTGAGCAATTTTACAGTTTGGTGAGGGTTTGCATTTTTGCAGCGGTGCTATATATATATATATATAGATTGTAAGCTCTTTTGGGCAGGGCCCTCTTCACCTTTTGTATCGGTTATTGGTTGCTTTATATGTTACTCTGTATTAAGATGAGTATGAAATGCCATGAAGAATGTTACTATTAGCCCTTTTTATTATGGATCTAAAAATCTGCCATAATTTGTGTTTTTTTCAACTAAACAGAATATCGTGGTAAAATAAAAAATGATAAATGCTTCATCTATCGAGTTACAAAAACTATAGGCAACGAGTATCATATGTAAATGAGGACAACAATGCTTGAAATTGGATTTGCAGGTTACTTAATTGGATGAGGACGCGAGCAGCATAGTAATTCACTGGAAGCAGTAAAACTTACATAAGGGATCTCAGGACAGTTAGAAATTCTAAATAGTCTAGTAATGCTAATGGGCTTCTAGGTGAGATCCAACAGATACATTTTGTTAAGTGGCGCTAAGGGACTGGAAAGTTTAATCGGAACAATAAAAAAGAGTAGAAAGTATGTGAAAGTGTGAGCGCTTGCTAATGCACTAACATACGGCGCGAGATGAAATATGAAGAGGGAAAGTGTGAAAGCACAGCTTGTTTTGCTGCTTCTAGAACTAAAGTTTTAATGGGGTTATGTAATAAAAGGTGAAAAGTTTGCTACCCATCTTATCACCAATAGCAACCAATCAGCAGGACACACTGGGGATTATTTATCAACACTGGGCAAATTTGCCCATGGGCAGTAACCCATGGCAGCCAATCAAATTGTTGCATTCATTGTTCTACCTGCAGCTAGTTGACAAAAGCAAATTACTAATTGGTTTTTATGGGTTACTGCCCAGGGGTAAATTTGCCCAGTGTTGATACATGAGCCCCACTCACTGATTATCTTCCAGACAGGGCCGGAGCTAGGGGTAGGCAGAAGAGGCAGCTGCCTAGGGCACAATGATTAGGGGGCGCCAGACAGAAGCCTCTGCTGCCTAACACTAGTTCCCCTACTTTGCCATTGCCCCCGCCGCTAATGACAAGCAGCGGGGGCAATGACCCACGGCATCGCACCCCCCCCCCGAACTGCGCATGCGCGCCAACGGAGGGGGCGGGGCAGGCGAGGTGGCCGACCGGGTTGCCTAGGGCGCCCGGACGGCTTGGCCCGCCCCTGCTTCCAGAGTCCAACTAGACTGCTTTTTTAACGTTTGATGACCATAATTTAACATAAGGGGACAGGGAGGGAAGGTGTAACTGCAGAACTAGTTATTTACCCAAATGGGTCAAAGTCAGAAATGTTATTAACGGAAATAATATGGGCAATGGCAACATGAAATGTTAAAGAGAACCCACCAATAGTGATGGGCGAAATAATTCGCCAGGCATGGATTTGCTGCAAATGATGGATTATTTTGGAAAACGGGGGTAAAAAAATTGTTGCACATTAAAAAATAATGAAGTGCGTCAAAAAAATACCAATCACTGATTGACTAATTAAAAGTCACAATAAAAATAAAATTTTAGCCTCGGCTGCCGGGTCACTGACCCCCATATGAAAGCTTGAAAGAGACAGAAGAAGGCAAATAATTAAAAGATCTATAAAAGATAGAAAATGAAAACCAATTAAAAAGTTGCTTAGAACTGGCCGTAACATATTAAAAGTGAGGTGAACTACCCCTTTAATTTATCCAGAACAGGATTTTAATAGCTTGAATGGGGCTGATTCTGAAACAAAAAAATGCTCTAGTCTGCCAGACTTTATTTCTGGCAAAGAGGTAAATCCTGCATAAATATATGCCTAATATGCATAAATACAGGCAGAAAAGGATCAATTGCAGATCCCATGTACATACAAAACATCCCAGGTGGGCAACACTAATATAAACACATTGGGGCGTCATTTACTAATTTGCCCCATGGAATAACCTGGAGCAACCAGTAAGTAGTTAGACTGGCCATGCAGTTCCATCCTGTTTTATTGGGCTGCAATGGCGGTACAAAACAAATGCAACAGGATATAAACTGTAATGGAAGTAGAACTGGTTGGGTAGGTGTAGATGTACACTATGTACAGATGGATGTAAAGTACATAGATGTACAGATATATATGTATATACAGATGTAACTAGTTAATGTTTATTAATAGTGTGGGTTTAAATATGTCACTAGCCTGTAGAACTAAGTATAGTTCTGCTAAGGACCCCCCACAACAGTGTAATTTATGGTATAAAATGTTTTCCTGAATATTGGGGTAAATAATGTAACATGAGATGATAGTCAAGACCATGCTCAAGTGTTAGCGGCCTAGATCAGTAAAACTAGACCTCTGAGGTCTATCCTTTGGGGTTGTGGGAAGGAAGGGAGCTGGAGGGGAGCAGGACTGAAATTGATCTGGGGTGATCAAGGGTGCAGGACTGAGACTAGAAGAAATATGCTGGGCTGATTCAGGGTAAATATTACTGGGCAAGTACAATAAAATGAGTTAAGGTACAACTATTAATATACAACTTCTTGTTGGAGCAACAGCTTCTTCTTCTGGCCCTGGGTTGCACCGCTAGACAAGCAGGAACATACAGGCGCTTACAGTTAGATGCTTGATATTTGGCACATGTAGGTTTGGCCAAACCCAAACTAGTGAATTTCAGCCTTTAGTGTATACCCTTTATATATAGATTTAATACACAAAATACCTTCATAATAAAGGGTATAACACAGTTAATTATTATTAATGGCTTCCATTTTCCTTTATTGCTCCTACTATTGACCACATTCAGTCTGACTTTTCCCAAAGTAAAAGTATTGTAAACTTCTAGAAACCTTAAATGACTTAGACCCACACATCCCACAGTAGAATGTATGCCTCTGTTTAATGTCAATGGACCCTGAGGGTGTCATTAACATTCAATTTTATTTCAAATGAAATATCAAAAACTCATTCTGATTTTTTGTCAGCATCACAATTTGTGTTTTGAAAAGCATAGAGATGATAAGACTTCAATAATTATTTGTATTATTTACTGTACATATTGCATTTCTATCAGGCCTTGCCATAAATCCAGGCTTGATTTCTACTTGTGTTCTTAAAGGGGTCATAAATAATGGCCAAGAAATGATTCCTTAAAGGAAAACTATACCCCTGAATGAATACTTAACCAACAGAAAGTTTATTTTATGGTAAGTGACCTATTAAAGAACCTCACTAAACTGGAATATATATATCAGTAAATATTGCCCCTTTGTATGTGTGTATGTATATCTTTATTTATAAAGTGTTACTTATGTACGCAGCGCTGTACTGTAGAATACATTAATACAAACAGGGGGTTATTAAGATAATAGATCAGTACAAAGTACAGGTATAGGACCCATTATCCAGAATGCTCGGGACCAAGGGTATTCCAGATAAGGGGTCTTTCCGTAATTAGGATCTCCATACCTTAAGGGGCTGATTTACTAACCCACGAATCCGACCCGAATTGGAAAAGTTCCGACTTGAAAACGAACATTTTGCGATTTTTTCGTATGTTTTGCGATTTTTTTGGATTCTGTACGAATTTTTCGTTACCAATACGATTTTTGCGTAAAAACGCGAGTTTTTCGTATCCATTACGAAAGTTGCGTAAAAAGTTGCGCATTTTTCGTAGCGTTAAAACTTAACGCTACGAAAAATTCGCAACTTTTCGCGTAAGTTTTAACGCTACGAAAAATGCGCAACTTTTTACGCAACTTTCGTAATGGATAGGAAAACTCGCGTTTTTACGCAATAATCGTATTGGTAACGAAAAATTCGTAAAGAATCCGAAAAAATCGCAAAACATACGAAAAAATCGCAAAATACCGATCATTACGAAAAAAACGCAATCGGACTCCATTCGACCCGTTCGTGGGTAAGTAAATCAGCCCCTAAGTCTACTAAAAAATTAATAAAACATTAATTTAACCAAATAGGGCTGTTCTGCCCCAATAAGGGGTAATTATATCTTAGTTGGGATCAAGTACAGGTACTGTTTTATTATTACAGAGAAAAGGGAATCATTTAACCATGAAATAAACCCAATAGGGCTGTTCTGCCCCCAATAAGGGGTAATTATATCTTAGTTGGGATCAAGTACAGGTACTGTTTTATTATTACAGAGAAAAGGGAATCATTTAAGCATTAAATAAACCCAATAGGGCTGTTCTGCCCCCAATAAGGGGTAATTATATCTTAGTTGGGATCAAGTACAGGTACTGTTTTATTATTACAGAGAAAAGGGAATCATTTAAGCATTAAATAAACCCAATAGGGCTGTTCTGCCCCCAATAAGGGGTAATTATATCTTAGTTGGGATCAAGTACAGGTACTGTTTTATTATTACAGAGAAAAGGGAATCATTTAACCATTAAATAAACCCAATAGGGCTGTTCTGCCCCAATAAAGGGTAATTATATCTTAGTTGGGATCAAGTACAGGTACTGTTGTATTATTACAGAGAAAAGGGAATCATTTAAGCCTTAAATAAACCCAATAGGGCTGTTCTGCCCCCAATAAGGGGTAATTATATCTTAGTTGGGATCAAGTACAGGTACTGTACATGACAGAAAATAATGCAGCTCTGACTGTAACAGGAAGTAGTGTGGGAGTAAAATACAGACCTAAATATTAAAATGGCAGTTTTCTATTTAGAATTACCCAATGGCACATACTACTTAAAAAGTATATTTTTATGAAAATGGTTTATTTAGATGAAGCAGGGTTTTACATATGAGCTTGTTTATGCAGTATATTTTTGTAGAGACCTACATTGTTTGGGGGAATAGATTTCTTTTAACAGAGAACAAAGCAGCCCTCAGTTTTATCGCGTACGCTGCACTTCACTGCTGCAAGGTTTCCTGAAGGACCCCGCTAGCTCTGTCAGAAGCCCAACATGGCACGGGGCTAAAATACCCACGGATACACCGAGGCAGCGATACTTTCCCATCATACAGCAACTCATTTTTTCCCCTGCATGCCCATGTTACATTTCCACATTTTCAAATATTTGTAAAATGAGCATTTCTCTGTAGACACAGTCCATAAAAAATATATCATGCATATTTGTACATTATTCCACCACAAGTACATTGGTGTCAGATATATACAGAAATAATTGGCACAAAGGTTCATCTTGGGTTGTGCCATGAAGACTTTTATTTTTATACTGTATGCTGAGGAGGGTTATTTCTACCAATAACTTTTTCCATTCAGGTATAGAATTAACCTCTAAGTGAAGCACTGTGACTAGCACAGCGATGATCACCTTTCTATACTTGTAATGCTTATAGTAGAGCTTTGGCCGCCAGCATTAATCTTGTAAAGGAACGGCCAGGAGTCTATGACTCATAAATACACATAGCATGAGAATGTTTTGTTCATAAATGTGATTTAAAACTTTATTTACTGGCCTAAGTGGATCTTTGTGAATGTCTAACTTTACTTTTGTACTTTTGTACAGGTCTCAATGTACAATTACATTTTATTTTCAAATCTAATTGCTGAGTGGTTGCTAAGGGCAATATCATTGGTGATTTTTGTTTCCAGTGTTAATAAATACACCCCTATATGTGAAACAAGGACGTGCAAGTATTTGGATATCTCCACCTAGCAATAACCCCATTGGCTCAGTCTCAATTTACATATTCAGGGACACATTTATCAAAGTACTAGATAGTTTTTGAATGCAAACAATTCGTATTTTTTCGACATTTTTGTACTGTGCGTATTTTTTGCGACTTTTTCGTTAATTTGCGCAACTTTTTCTTACTTTGCGACTATTTGCGCGACAATTTGTGCGACAAAATTGTATTCCAAATGTTTCGGATTCATTAAAGCTTTGTTATCGTTACTTTCCTCGGGCCAGGTTGGAGCTGCAGAGTGCCATTGAGCCCTATGGGAGACTTTCCTTGGGCCAGGTTGGAGCTGCAGAGTGCCATTGAGCCCTATGGGAGACTTTCCTTGGGCCAGGTTGGAGCTGCAGAGTGCCATTGAGCCCTATGGGAGACTTTCCTTGGGCCAGGTTGGAGCTGCAGAGTGCCATTGAGCCCTATGGGAGACTTTCCTTGGGCCAGGTTGGAGCTGCAGAGTGCCATTGAGCCCTATGGGAGACTTTCCTTGGGCCAGGTTGGAGCTGCAGAGTGCCATTGAGCCCTATGGGAGACTTTCCTTGGGCCAGGTTGGAGCTGCAGAGTGCCATTGAGCCCTATGGGAGACTTTCCTTGGGCCGGGTTGGAGCTGCAGAGTGCCATTGAGCCCTATGGGAGACTTTCCTTGGGCCGGGTTGGAGCTGCAGAGTGCCATTGAGCCCTATGGGAGACTTTCCTTGGGCCGGGTTGGAGCTGCAGAGTGCCATTGAGCCCTATGGGAGACTTTCCTTGGGCCGGGTTGGAGCTGCAGAGTGCCATTGAGCCCTATGGGAGACTTTCCTTGGGCCGGGTTGGAGCTGCAGAGTGCCATTGAGCCCTATGGGAGACTTTCCTTGGGCCGGGTTGGAGCTGCAGAGTGCCATTGAGCCCTATGGGAGACTTTCCTTGGGCCGGGTTGGAGCTGCAGAGTGCCATTGAGCCCTATGGGAGACTTTCCTTGGGCCGGGTTGGAGCTGCAGAGTGCCATTGAGTCCTATGGGAGGCTTCCAAAATCATGCACAGAAGGTTCAAAGTCAGAAAGGTTTTCCAGTTATCGTGACAATTGCCAATCGTTTGGATACGAAAATTTTGTGATTCTATCCATAAATAAATCAAAGAATAGGCTACCTCTTCTTGTACATAAATAAAAGTCTATTTGGTCTTTACATGCCTGATTTGGAAGACTGCTCTTTGAGTGCCTGCTCTACATTTAAACAGTTAAATTCTAACCATTGCCAAGGGTTCGGCATTTGTATAACTTTATTTATAAAGCGCCACAAGGGTACACAGTGCTGTACAATCTTACAAAATACAAAATTACACACAGGGAGGACAAGTGATATAATAAATAAATACAATAAATATATATAAATGCACAGGGAATAAGTGCTATATGGTATGAGACACAGTAGGATGGAGGTCCCTGCCCCGTAGAGCTTACAATCAAAACACGGACTAGATTTATTGTCAATATTCCTGCAGGGAAACATGTTAGGAATGGAATAAATAAAAACCATATGGACTATGTTAGAAGGCAACTCCCTGTTCCTATGAATAGGGCTGGTTGATATGTGGGGTCACGGATATATAGATGCCACGGTGGGGAATTGTTTCAGTGTTTCATTATTGTTACTCACGTAACTTTCACAGCTATGCATTTCCGATGTATGTTCAGTATTCATATAGTGTTCTTTTAGGGTAAAAACCATATTCCCTGGGGAAATATATAATTAACCACACAAATTCATGAAATCCAGAGCTGCTTTAATTTGACAATGTATTATCAAAATATTAATTAACCTTCAAGGATAAAATATTAAACCAATGCTCATAGATGGTGATTCATTAAAAACTCTGGCAGCTTATGTCAACCTCAATGACTTTTGCTGCTAGTTGTTAACAATTATTGCAGTTCCACCAGAATTTTGTGTTCTGGCTTTCGCACTGTAGATGATTAAAATTATAGTAAAGTTTATAACTGACTTCTTCAAGAAATTGTATGTAAAATATAACCCCTACTTGGCTGTAATACAAACAAGTCCAGCTAGGATGGATAAGAGCATGGGGTACATTGGACTCTATTTCTCAAGATGGACCTTCGCTATGTGGAAGAGTTATTATGGAGGGTGTTGTTAAACTACACCTCCCACTGTCAGGTGTAATAAAGTAGATGTAAAAGTAAAAATAAAGATGCCAGAAGCTCTTTGCAACTAAACTGAAGAACAATGTAACCCTTTCTTGGCTGTAACAGGAGAATTTGTTCTATTTGACTTTAAAGATACTGGAAACTGGGATTCAGCGCAGTGCCTCCACCTAGTGGACACTGAGGAACACACCTCAAGGGACTTTCCACTAGGAATAATCACACACAGTTTTGCAGCAATATCAAACTTTATATAACTGTTGAAAATGGAAGTAAAACAACTTTATGGATAACTGATTACCCTGCTCTGAGGAACCTGTGCAGTCTATCCACTGCTGGCACAGTCAGTCTCTATAGGTGCCCTGTCCCCACTTGGAACCAGATAAACCACAACCCTTTTTGTCAGTTCAGTCCCTTTCCCAAGAGCCCTTAAGTCCCCCCAGGTAGAGCTACCTGCCCCAGAGTACCTTCCCCTATGGAAAGATGGCTGCTCCCACGTAGCTGGCAAATGAACAATACCTGTTCTCACCAGGGGACACACACAGAGATTCCACAGAGGACTTTGTACTCCCTGGCAGCCTAGCAGACTGTTATCTTTTCAATCTGAAAGCACAAAACTTTGTACTGGCTGCTCTCTTTCAACACTGGCAAACAACAGCAGGGGCTCCCTTTATCAACTGCTGGGCCCACCCCTAGATTTTTGGCTCCAAACTCTTAAGCACACCTCCTCCCAGAGGTGCACTGCTGCATCCAGCCAATCGGGTCCCTCCCCAGTCTGTAGCTAGGTTGGATGATGTCACAGACTGAGAAACAGGGGACAGGGTTCTCTGATCCCCTACAACAATTTAATTTGTCCTTGTCAAATGATCCAAATACAGGGTTGTGCATATAAATACTCACAAGCAGATGAAGCAAATGAATAGCAGGTTCAAATGATGGTAAAGGCAGAGCAGTGATGCACCACTGTGGTGGGTAGCATGGGTAGCACAAGAAGTCCTTAGGGTTTCCAACTTAAATGGTCTGGATCCCGAACAGCAGACTTGATCAGGAAGAATCAATCTAAGTCAGAAACCATTGTCACTACTGCGGTCACTTCACTAAGGCAGCAGAGTCTGTTAAAGGGAATGCTCCCAGCTGTCTAGTTGGAGCAAAGAAGCTGCTTTTGCTAGCTAGAAATGACTCCTAGAATGTGCATTTTTTTATAAAAGATATAAAAAATATCCTGCACTTACCAAATCCTCGTTCATGGGATCCCTGCTCCCCAACTTCACTAGAGATAGAGGGTTTCTCTAGGCAATGATGCTTTACTGGGGCCTTATTGATCCCAGGCTCAGTGGGGCCTGGCTAAAGAGGAAGTAACCATGTCCTGTGACACACTATATTACAGCATGCAGGAAGTGGTCACAAGGCTTATGGCCAATAACGAACAATAGGAATTAACAATAACAAATAGCAAAACAGATACATAGGCTTCTGCCTAGTAACAGGAAACCTAGTGTAGGGGTTAAAGCCATAGGGGCATATTAACCCTATGGGTCCCTACAATCATATTTTCAGTCAAAAGATGTTTTTAAATGATTGCTAAAATGTAATTTAATTATCACACGCTCTACAAAATATATGACAATAAACTTTCAATAAGGTCACCCAAGAACATGATGAACAAGATTCATAAACATAATGGTCTACATTGGGTGAATGGTCTTAACAAATAGAAACACATGGTGGACATATACAGTACATTAGTGGACCTGTCCCACTGCTTGCCCAATTTACTAAATTATGTGTATGGTAATAATGACCAAGCTTTATAGGCTTTAATAGACCCTAAGAGATTTCCCAGTTCACTATGCATTCATCCTAGCTATATGCTAAGGGAGTTGTCTAATAAGAGATGCAAAGTTTGACATTTACTTTTAACCTGTTTAAAAGCAAACATCTTCTCCTCTCTCTGGACCTTGAAAAAGCAAATGATTCACTGTCATGGGAATTTCTCAAATATGTCCTTGCTAAATATGGTTTCCCTTATAACTTCTTGTTATATATTTTAGCATTGTATAACTTTCCAGGGGCTCAGGACAAATACTGCGGATTTCTTTCAGCCCCTATCACAATATAATGAGGGACATGACAAGTGTGCCCCTTGTCCCCTATCCTATTTGTTTTAACAATGGAACATCACAAAAATGGAAGTTCTCCCACTAAACATGCCACCACACAAGATAAAACATTTAAAAATGAATTCTGACTTTGCATGGTCCCATTTTCACATCAAATATTTAGATGTCCAAATTACCAGTTCATACAACACCATGAAGAAAGCCAGTTATAAAGATTCCTGGAAAACACTTCCAATTCCATGGTTTGGGTGAATAAACATTATATAAATTAGTATTCTCCCACATACTCTATACTTGTTTATAACCCTTCCACTAGCCCCTCCACAACAGTTACTAGCCAAATTACAGAAACCATGCATTTCAATTTGTATGGGGGAAGAAACAAACTAATATAAACTTCGTTTATCATCAGTGAGTAGGGCAAAATAGTGTCCATTTTCTAGAACACTGGCCTGGTGTCACACAACTGTTTTTACAGCTACAGTATATGCTTATAGGGGAACTATTGAAAATGAAAACTTAATATAAGCTGCATCTCATGTGAAATTAGTAATACGTTTCTCCTCACAATTCTTCTCTCAGCAATCTCTCACTTTACTCTACATGTAGGCTTTGTGTCAGAGTTGGTTATTTTAAAAGACAGTTTGCTCTAATACATTAGCTAGACGAAGGGCACAGAGACCAATATTTTTGACATAACTGCCAATCAAAATTTGACTATGACTTCACAAGGCAGATTACTGTGAGAGGTATAATGAAGAATACTGAAGTTATAATTAACTTTTACTATGATGTCTGGCAACATTTTTCATGTCTAGAAGACCCCCTTGCCTGCTCTACCAGGGGCATAATATCTGTAGCTTTTATTCATGAAGCCAGAGTAGCATGTTTTTATGACTTCTTGATTCTAGCCATTAGTGTTGTACCTTCCAAGAGGCTTTGTCTGACCTCAGGCTTTAGCTACGATGACAAATAAGTCCCATATATTCTCCTAATAACTAATCTCTACTCTCTTCTGGGCCAGACTGACGAATGTAAAACTTGTATATTGTGCAGAAGACAGATCCCTTGAGACGCTTTCCCATTATTTTAAAGTTGTGATGCAGTATAGCATATGTACGTTATCTCGTTAATGCCAATTACCTTGAGTTAGCTTTCTCTAGTGAACCCTTAAGAGCTACAGCTTTTCAATGCAGATTCAGTAATAACAGAAGATCATTAAATACTGCCTAAAGGGAGGTTTTCACTTCTGGCAGCAATGTTTCTTGGCATACATAAAGATTTGATAAATGTTATTTGTACAACAGTTAGACAATGATTATTCACCGTCAGCTTCTTTTTGAATCATTTTTTGCTCATATTCCTTTTCGGTTTTTCAGTCTGATTGGTCAAATGTGGGGCCAATGTATTAGGGTTGGAATGAAATCCACCTAGAGTTTTTTAAAGAGTTTAGATCTGACGATGACACGTTAGGCAACATCAAGGCTGAAGGAGAGAGGGGCCAAAATACCCCTTATCCAACACTGTTTACCCTTTCCCACTATTTAAGCCCCCCCTTAGTTCTGCCTATACTTCTCCCTTTGCTTTCTTGTTGTGCTTAGATACCGTGCCTTTATTTCTAAATATTGACAAACATATCCAAGGTCACAAGAGAATAAACAGTAATCCAAGGTGGCAGTAGGTCACAACCGAATACATTTAACCCTATTCCCCATTACGCCATTTAATACCCCATGCAGCCGTAAAGTTGCATTATAAAACTTAATAGACAATTATGTAGACTTACTAATACATTTTCAAGAGCAACATAGAAGAACATTTAACCGGGAACTAAACAAAGTGAAGGAAGAAATCAACCCATTCAGTAATCCTTCATGTACTGCCTCTTTCAATTCCAACTAGGAATAATATAAATAAACATAAATAATGAATATGGCAATATCTTTGCTCGGCTTTCTCATTAAAATATGCATTAGTTGTAATAAATATTTAGGGAGATAAATGCAGGCAGGCAGAGCTTGATTCCTATTTTTGCTAATACTGTTCCTCTTCTACAGATTAATCTCTAAACATTTAACTTTAATCCACTTGAATTTCACTAATACCAAAACCCACAAGATTATGTTGCGCTTTACAAGCCTGTTGCCGGCAGTAGCATTTCAGAGTTGAATGATTACATAATATTTGGTTTTAGTAAACACGCTTTGGCTACTTATGGTAGTTATGGGAACAATCCCCTAAATCAGTCTATGTAAGTGGCAGTTTAGGGATTGCTTTGAATGTAAGCAGTATTTATCTAAATGCAAAAAGCATAGGTATGAGCAAAGTGGGTGTACTGTAGGGCAGACAAATCGGCTTCAGTGGGAAAAAGTAAGAAGAAAAGAAACTGTAAATAGGGTATTTTATACACACACCAGTACAGATAGATCACAGCATTCGGGGCTTCTGGGGCATTTATATTTGTGGGCAGGGACAGGGCTTGTGGGGAATGGGCAGAGACTGTTTGTGCGCATGTTTGGGTTGATAGGACATAGTCAGGGTGGATCGGAGGGTGGATATAGTTAGACGTACTTTTTGGGGCTTCATTCTTCTTAGTTGGCAGGGCCCGCAACCAGCTGCAAACGAAGAAAGCTTCTAAAGCTTTTACTCAGGTATGATAATGGTCTCTGCAGAATAAATATAGTGTTCTAGGCGGCACTAATGTGGCAAATCTATTGGCAGTAAAATGCCAAAATGACTTTCCTTCTCTTTTAAGTTTGTAGTTTTGAGCCCGCTCCCCTGCCCGAGCCATCCCCTCCTCTCCTCCGAGCCTGCTCCTCTGCCCGAGCCATCCCCTCTCCTCCGAGTCTGCTCCCCTGTCCAAGCCATCCCCTCTCCTCCGAGCCTGCTCCTCTGCCCGAGCCATCCCCTCTCCTCCGATCCTGCTCCTCTGCCCGAGCCATCCCCTCTCCTCCGAGCCTGCTCCTCTGCCCAAGCCATCCCCTCTCCTCCGAGCCTGCTCCCCTGTCCAAGCCATCCCCTTTCCTCCAAGCCCGCTCCCCTGCCCGGGCACCAATGCTCCAGTGCGTTGCTGGTTCCCTTATTGTATATATCAATGCAGTTATTTTACTTACTTTACTTAATTGCATTTTCCCTTATGTAAAGCTTGGCCAGCCTTTCCTCATCATTCCATACCCATAAGCAGCTTAGTTGCCCTACTGAGCACTGGAGACCAAAACTGCACATTCCAGATATGTTTTTTTTTTCTGAATCCGCTGGCTGCAAATGTGCAGAACCCACTATACTATAAGTACAAGCACTACAAAGTGTCTATTATTGCTGTCATTTCATAAGTGTTATTACAGGCTTTTGTCTTTCAATAAAGGGGATTAAAAGAAAAGCATTCATTAATTAGAATTCCTGCTCCCATACTCGCCGTGTATAACAGATAATACTGTAGCACAATGTTCAGTGCAGATGATCCCTACACGGCTGGAATGGCTGCCCGAGTACAGAAGCATATTAATTCACCTGCAATTCCTTCCTCGGCGTAGCTGCCATAAATAAAATCTCATTAACTGAAATAACAAACCACTGACACTTTAAACTATTTTCCTAAGCACTACAGTAGTTACAGTAGTTGTAACATTTACATCAATACATTTTTTACAGAAATTTCAGTTTCCATGGAAACTAACACACAACTTATATATGTATATATGCATATATGTGTGTGTGTAGATATATTGTCTCATAGAGATTCAACATAATAACTGCAAATTTTGCCTGCATATATTTTATTAAATATGACCTATAAATGAGAGTCAGACTGGCTCAGCAGAGTATCAGGGAAGACCCGGTGGGCAGTGTCCTGATGTGCCCTTGGCAGCTGGGATGGCCACTATAGAGTTTTCACTTACATGAGCTGCCTGTGTTGCCTCTGAAAACAGATACACTGGGTCACTAGCCTTAAAGGGGAAGTATACCGCTGTTCAGCCTGAGTTAATAGGATTTAGGCTAGACATGCTTTTTGCCTATTGTTTTAGCCATGAAAAATTTCTGTTTTTTGTTATTTCTTGAGCTTAACAGGGCAATATAGGTTTATGCAGCTTAGTGAACATTATGTACAAGATACTATTTTACTATGTTATTAGAGAGGAAAAGGAAATAATTACACAAAATCCTAAATATTTCCTAAAAAAAATGAATTCCATTAATTTGGAACTTTTTGAATAATGGTTTTCTGGTAACAGATTCCATATGTGTAGATCTATGATTGATGATATGGATAGATAGATAGATGATAGATAGATAGATATAAAGATAAGTAATAGATAGATAAAGAGATAGATAGGCATGATTGCTAGATAGATAGATAGATAGATAGATAGATAGATAGATAGATAGATAGATAGATAGGTGATAGATAGATAGATAGATAGATGATATATAGATAGATGATAGATAAAGAGATAAATAGATAGATGATTGGTTAATTCATAGATAGATAGATGGATCATAGATGATGATAGATGATGCGATAGATAGATGATGCTAGATAGATAGATAGATGATAGATAGATAGATGATGATGATAGATGATAGATAGATAAAGAGATAGATAGATAGATAGATGATAGATAGATGATAGTAACATAGTAACATAGTAAGTTGGGTTGAAAAAAGACATACGTCCATCAAGTTCAACCATAATGCCTATACCTAACCTGCCTAACTACAAGTTGATCCAGAGGAAGGCAAAAAACCCCATCTGAAACCTCTCTAATTTGCCTCAGAGGGGAAAAAATTCCTTCCTGACTCCAAGATGGCAATCGGACCAGTCCCTGGATCAACTTGTACTAAGAGCTATCTCCCATAACCGTGTATTCCCTCACTTGCTAAGAATCCATCCAGCCCCTTCTTAAAGCTATATAATGTATCAGCCAGTACGACTGATTCGGGGAGGGAATTCCACAACTTCACAGCTCTCACTGTAAAAAATCCTTTCCGAATATTTTAATGGAACCTCCCTTCTTCTAAACGGAGTGGGTGCCCTCGTGTCCGTTGGAAGGACCTACTGGTAAATAAAACATTAGAAAGGTTATTATATGATCCCCTTATATATTTATACATAGTTATCATGTCACCTCTTAAGCGCCTCTTCTCCAGTGTAAACAGACCCAACTTGGCCAGTCTTTCTTCATAACGGAGGCTTTCCATACCCTTTACCAGCTTAGTTGCCCTTCTCTGGACCCTCTCTAACTCAATAATGTCCCGTTTGAGCACTGGAGACCAAAACTGAACAGCATATTCTAGATGGGGCCTTACCAGTGCTCTGTAAAGGGGAAGAATAACCCCCTCCTCCCGTGAATCTATACCCCTTTTAATACAGCTCAAAACCTTGTTTGCCCTTGCAGCTGCTGCCTGGCATTGCTTGCTACAGCCAAGTTTATTATCTACAAGGACTCCAAGGTCCTTCTCCATTATGGATTTGCCTAGTGCAGTCCCATTAAGGGTATACGGGGCTTGCATATTTTTACATCCCAGGTGCATGACCTTACATTTATCCACATTAAATCTCATCTGCCACTTAGCTGCCCAGATTGCCAGTTGGTCAAGATCCTGCTGCAGGGATGTCACATCCTGGATAGAATTGACTGGTCTGCAGAGTTTTGTGTCATCTGCAAACACTGATACATTACTCATAATACCCTCCCCTAAGTCATTTATGAACAAATTAAACAAAAGTGGACCCAGTACAGAACCCTGAGGGACCCCACTGAGAACCTTATTCCAAGTAGAGAATGTGCCATTAACAACCACCCTCTGTACCCGATCCTGTAGCCAGTTTTCTATCCATGTGCAAACGACTTCACTAAGACCAATAGACCTTAGCTTAGAAAGCAGTCGTTTGTGGGGAACGGTATCAAATGCTTTGGCAAAATCCAAATAGATTATATCTACTGCATCCCCACTGTCCAGCTTCTTACTTACCTCATCATAAAAAGCAATTAAATTGGTCTGACATGACCTGTCCTTCATAAAGCCATGCTGATTACTGCTCATAATGCCATTCTCCACTACATAATTTTGAATGTGATCCCTTAACAAGCCTTCAAATAACTTGCCCACCACGGATGTCAAACTTACAGGCCTATAATTGCCAGGCTGAGATCTTACTCCCTTTTTAAATATGGGAGTGACATTCGCCTTCTTCCAATCCCTAGGTACCATACCTGATGAGAGCGAGTCTGAGAATATCAGAAACAAGGGCCACTGCAATTCTGCCCCTAGCTCTCTCAGTACCCGAGGGTGTATTCCATCTGGCCCAGGTGCCTTGTTTACATTTATCGTGTGTAACCCTTTAAGCACCATATCCTGTGCCAACCACTGTGTAGTTGGAGCTGAGGCAACAGTGAAGCTATTGGGTGGGACTTGGCCCACTGGCTCCCCCTACTGTATACACAGAAGAAAAGAACTGGTTAAGCACATCTGCCTTTTCTGTATCCGCTGTAACCATATTGTTATTATAACTCAATGGGGCCACACCCTCAACCTGTATCTTTTTACTATTAATATACTTAAAAAACTTTTTGGGGTTAGTCTTGGCCTCGGCCGCGATGCACTCCTCATTTTCTATCTTTGCCTTCCGGATTGCTGTTTTACAACACTTGTTATAGTGTTTATATTCATTAAACGCAGCTACTGTCCCCTCTGACTTATATTTCTTAAAAGCTTTCCTTTTTCTCCCTATTAACTTCTTTACCTCAGAGTTAAGCCACATAGGGTGATTCTTAACACTTCTACTTTTTCTTATTAATGGAATGAATTGAGAACAGTAATGATTTAATATCATTTTAAATGACAACCATTTCTGCTCTGTGTTTTTATCAGAAAACATAATGCCCCAATCTATGCCCTGAAGCGCTGCTCTTAAGGAGCTAAAATTTGCCTTCCTAAAATTCAGTGTCTTTGTTGCCCCCGTGTAAATTTGTTTCCTGCACCAAACATCAAATGAAATAACATTATGGTCACTATTGCCCAGGGGTTCAACCACTTGCACATTTGCTATACGTTCTGGGTCATTAGAGATCACTAGATCTAGTATAGCATGGTTCCTGGTTGGCTCCTCAACAACCTGTGACATAAAGTTGTCATGCAGCAAGTTTATAAACTTGTTCCCATTTACTGTCCTGGCAGTACTATTGCCCCAGTCAATATCAGGGTAATTAAAATCCCCCATTATTATCACTTGCCCCAAACTAGCAGCCTTTTCTATTTGCAACAGGAGCTGGGCCTCCTCCTCTTCGCTTACATTAGGGGGTCTATAGCATACCCCTACAATTAGTTTGGTAGATTCTTTACTATCTGTGAGAAGCTCAACCCATAAGGATTCAGCTCCCTCTGTTACCCCCATCACTTCCTCCTTAATATTTGCTTTTAATTCCTGCTTAATGAACAGACACACTCCTCCTCCTTTCCTATTGCCCCTGTCCCTCCGAAACAATGTATACCCCCCAATATTAACAGCCCAGTCATGAGACTCATTCAACCAAGTTTCAGCAACACCAATCACATCATATTTCCGCTCCAACGCCAGTACCTCCAGCTCTCCCATTTTACCAGTCAGACTCCTTGCATTGGTAAACATACATTTAATACTGGTTCCGGAGTAAGAATGACGTGTAAACAACTTATGGGCCTCCCTGCCATTATCAGTATCCCGAAGCAAGTCTCCTCCCCCAATTTCCCTTACTATGCCCACTACCTCATCTATCCTGTCTACCACAGAATTTCCCGCTGCACCCTCCCCCCCCACTCCTAGTTTAAAATCTCCTCCAACCCTCTAGCCATCTTTTCCCCCAAAGCAGCTGCCCCATCATCATTGAGGTGCAGCCCATCCCTGGCAAAGAGCCTGTAGCCGATTGAGAAATCAGCCCAGTTATGATAGATAAAGAGATAGATAGATAGATAGATAGATAGATGATAGATAAAGAGATAGATAGATAGATAGATAGATAGCAGACACTGTATTGTTCTATAAATATTCTTTTGAATTACAAAATTACAAGAATCAAGCGCTGTGCCAAAACCAAGGATAACAAACAACCAGACGCCAATGAGTGAGTGGCAATGCTAATGCTGGATCTATGGTATATAACCCTGCATGAAGTTTGTGGTATTTGGGAAAAATAATGGCATACTGCTCTTAATTAACATGATTGATTTTAATGAGCAACAAATGAATCATCCTGGAAGTATTTTTTTTATTTCAGCTTCAGCTAGACAAATCAGTCCTGAAATAGAAGAATAGCCTCTAAGGAACCCCCAACTCCATAGGTTATTCTACATTCTGACCATGACAAGAAAATATCTCTTCGTGGCAAACAAATAAGTCTGATTAAAAGAAGCAACAAATATACAGTATATTTTTACATAATGAATGCTTCTTTTCAAGTTGCAATTAACTCTGATGTGTTTGTGTATTTGTCTTACATGGAAGTTGGAGCTACTAAAGTGCTTTTATTATATAAGGCATTCTGCCTAGCAACATGCATAGGGTGTATATACAGTAGCTTGGGCTATTCAACTTCTATAAGTAGAAATGTGTTATGTATAACATACCCTGGGCCTCTTCCTAAGATCGGGTCAGTGTTAGAAGAGCTATTCATTCACTTGGTTGGTCTTTATTCACTTTATTCAGTGGCTCCGAAACTAGAATGGGACCAGTTCATGGTCTGTTGCTCTTATTGTGAATTAAGGACAAGGTGCAGCTCATGTACAACTGCCACTGACCAGATAGCATGAACAAAGGTTTGCTCTTTCCAATTCAGGTGCCTCACTAACTGGTGTGCAAGTAGTAGCTGCTTCAGGTAGGGGCAGTTACCTTAGAAATCTAAATGCTGCATTGTGGGAAGAACATAAATGGCTAAGTGACTAAATGAATTCCCCATAGATTTTGCATAGTAGATACAGATTTAACATTAACATTTATTATTATATAAATAATATAAATCTTGTTTCCTTCCGTCTTGGAATTACTCAATCACAGCAAGCAGACAGGCACCATTTTGTGGACACTGTTATGAAGGCAAACTTTGTATCATGCCAAAATCTTGTTTATGTGCCAGAATGGGGGCCAGATGCCCATGCACAGGCTGCACAGTTAGATGAGGAGGAGGGAGGGGAAAAGTATGATGTGCAGTGACATCTAGGAAGTGCTGAATGGAAAGTACGTGTCTGCCCTGCCTTTGTGCCTAAGGCATAGAGGCGGGGCAAGCAATATTTGATTTACAGCTGTGATTTTTAAATGCCTTTATAATGGGTTTGGATGTGTTAATATTAAAATGAATTTGGGGTTCATGTTTAATTTGAAATGGACTTTTATTATACAGCTTTTCATGTCTGGGTGGCAGGTCCTCTTTAAAAAATGTTACTATAATTATCGTTGTACTTGCAGTTATGATGCTGATGCCTGAACATTCCTGCCCCTCAAAAATCAAGATCCTTAAGGTGGTCATACACAGGCAAACCAGAAATATTATTCTGCATGAGAGGGTATACATATGTGTGCCCACCTTTACATTATTCTGTTTTTTCAGGCTGAAACCCAAAACTTGGAGTGAAGTGGCAGAGTTGTGGACCAAAAATCCTAGATCCATAAGGATTATTGGTCTGAATGGCCCCTTTGACTGGAAACCTAGAGGTGCTGCCACCTCCTTACCAGGCGATAGCTCCAGGGTTCCCTACGTGCCCAGCATCAATAGGTGCAGCACACTTGCCTAAAATTTCAAGTGCAGATGTGATTTCCATGCTGAGCGCTGCAAATGACGCTGGGCTAACTTCAATGCAAAATTGCCTTTTGTGCCAAAATGCATGTGATCATTTTGCTGAAACGCCTGCAGTTGTGGTTGACAAAGTACAATCGTGTCAAGGGAATCACCAATTTGCCACCGGTACTGGAATTCTGAAAAAAAAAAACGAGGAGATTGTTCTCAAATAAGCACTTTAATCGCTGTATTATCTATTTATGTATCTATCTGAAAAAAGATGGACATGTTTTCATCCATTCTAATTGTGGCACTTACCTGCTGGTTCTGGGCTGGTATGTGAAGAGTTGGGCTTTGTTAGGAACAGCATAGTGTTTTTATTCTAGTAGACCCTCTTGGAGTATTGGTTATTTTCCCTTTGTGACAAAAACACATACGACTATCAATAAATATAACAATAGAAGGTATTTGGATTTCTCATGTGTTCCAGCTGCCTTGTTCGTGGTCAGCAATGAATTCCATGCCAGTGGCTTGGAACTTGGAATGCAGGGAGTGTTCAACCGCAACAGGCAATTTTTCTCCAGCCTGCAAGGCCGAAAGTCCCATCAAGTGGTTATTAGTTCATAGACATGTGCAGTACGCTGTATTCTGTGTATCTCAAGAATTATAAGTGCCCTATATACACACAATATCTAGTATTATGGCTGCTTCCCCAGAATGAAACAATCTCGGTACCAGAGAGTCATTAAAAAATGATATTGCAGGTTTTGTGACAGTTACCTGAGCTCTGGTTCATACATTCATGGACTTTATTCCTGTGTTAGATGTGCGCTAAAGCTGGCATATTAATCATCTATTTAAAAAATATAACACCATAGCAAACTATTATGCACATAAACCATCCCTCTCATGTCTGACTTCTAATTTGAGGCGACATGAAATACTCTGACTTACAGGCATGCTGATCCATTTGGAATGCAAAGAGTATGTCTGAGCCTGGATTGCATTACTCAGTTTAATTCAGCCCTATAGGAATGAGCAGTAATACAGTAGCTGAAAATACCTTGCAAATCACAGTAATTAACACTGAGACGTCTAAAAGCCTGAATTTGTATTCCAGAAAGTATTGTATAGAAAATATCTTTTTCATGTGTTATTTAGATTTTATGGAGAAAACGTTGTTAAGTTGTTATATTTTTTACAATAACAGATCAACTGTATTTGTGTGAGTACGGTACTTCTCAAGAGTGATTGAGTAAATGATAACTAAAGCTGGTACATACTGTTATTGTGGTTTCCATTATTTTGCTTACCAGCCATATAAAAAAATGGTACACATCAAAGACAAGTGTCTTGTGTAATGGAAACCACAATAACAGTAAGGTTTATTTGCTACTAGGTGCCTTCCTATCTACTTTATTTGCCACAGGTCTCTGTGCTCCATTTCAGAGGCTGCCCCTGATGACTAGAGCTTTGCGTGCCTGTGGGAGGCATGTAGGTAACCCCTTTCCACCCCCAACTTGTCCCCTAAAGCTGGCCAGACATGGGCAAACTTAAGCTGCTGATTCGGGTCCTTCAGACTGATTTGGCAGCTTATCTGCTGTGTATGGCGACCCCCGATGGGCCTACCCGACTGTTATCTATCAATTGGGCAGGTTTGAATTTTCCTGTTGGATCGGGGACCTTATTGATGCGGCCTTGCTTTGATGGTCCTATTCCCATTGTTCTAATTCAATTAAATGATCGGATTACTTAAATCAGTGATCCCCAACTAGTGGCTCGTGAGCGACATGTTGCTCCCCAACCCCTTGAATGTTGCTCCCAGTGGCCTCAAAGCAGGGGCTTATTTTTTAATTCTTGGCTTGGAGGCAAGTTTTGGTTGCATAAAAACCAGATGCAGTGCCAAATAGAACTTCCTGTAGGCTACCAGTCCACATAGGAGCTACCAATGACAGTCCTTATTTGGCACCCCAGGAACATGTTTTATGCCTGTGTTGCTCCCAAAGTGTTTTGACATTTGAATTTGTCTCACAGGTAAAAAAGGTTGGGGATCCCTGACTTAGATATTGCCCATCTTATATAGGCACATTGGTAGAGCGATCTGCTTGCTTGGTGACCTCACCAAATGAGCTGATCTTATAGAGTATGGCCACCTTAACTTGCGTGCCATTCAAGGGTGCACCCCTTGGTGCTCTTGTACTTTTGCCCATGGTCTATGTAAATGGCCCCCATTTTGTTCTATGTGGAAAAGACTATGGCTGCTCAGTGATCAGTCTAAGCGACTGGATTTTGACAATGTTTCACATCTCATCCAAGCACATCTTTAGTTCTACTATAGCTCTGCTGTATATCATGACCTGGATGAATGAAAACTTCATCTGAAATGTCACCATAGTCATTGCTTTAAATTGTGGCTCATAGATTATAGCGGGGGATCCCCAACTTTTTGCCATATGCAGATGTAAAAAGTGTTGGGGAGCCACACGAGCATGAAAATAGTTCTTTGGGGTGCCAAATAGGGGCTGTGATTGGCTATTTGATCGCCCTATGTAGATTGCTAGCCTGCAGGAGGCTCTGCTAGGAGTAAACCTGTGCCTTTGTGTTTCCAAAACTTGCCTCCAAGCCAGAAATAAAAATAAAATGGCACCTACTTTGAAACCACTGGGAGCAACATCCAAGGGGGTGCTGAGCAACATGTTGCCCCCGAGCCACTGGTTGGAGATCACTGTTCCTGAACCATAAAGCATTCTTGCATCTGTTATAGGGTCCCTTAGCTATTGTCCAAAACAGTGACATTATCGTTCTCTTTGACCCTTCCTTCCTTCAAATTGAGTTCAACCAAATCTTTTGCAAAGGATTCGGGGGTCCTAAAATAGTGGATTCCCCTACTTTATACACACTCCCCTTTTTAGAGTCTAAACAACAAATCACATGTATTATACTGCTTTTATTTTAAGCCATTTGCCGAATACTTGAGTGGAAAATCAAGAAATGTCGTTTTTTTTCCATACAATTTTTCTTTCCTACTTGCTCAGCTGTGCGTTGACAGCAAGAATACCACTGAGAGAAGACACCCTTGTCTCCACAGGAAAAATCTTTTTTTTTCCCCATCACTGAAATGTTGCTCTCTCAAGGCTGTGTTTCAATTGGTATAATAGGTTTTATATCTCCGGGGAGCAGATTTTCCACTAAAACACTTCTCAGCAGTACCTTTAAGACTAAGTTTATGCTCCTAATGGGAATGAGTACACAGCAGAAGGTAGTAATCATCAAAGTGTGAAAGCAGAAGGCAACACCTCTAAGGCAAAATTCTCTAAATGAACTGAACTCTTAAAAAGCAGAATAGTTGCAGGCTAAGGGAATTCGCTATTGAAGCTCTGCGGTCATACATCAGCCTTGACTGGCAGAGTTAGACAGGCATTATTCAACAACTCTACTCAACCATTTTATTTCTTAAATAGAGCTTAACATCAACATATACTTAGTGCTGCCGCTGCAATATCACAGTTTAGTTTTAACATTCAAAATGAAGTCTTTAGAGGACTGAGGGGAAGGGAAGGCACCAAAAGATGTTTTTTCTTTTCAACTTTAACCCTTTCTGTTGGATTTAGCTGAGCCGCATGTGATCATAGTCATTGTTGATGTAGTAATAGTACAAATACAGGGGAGCAAGGTGCCTTGAGTTAATTAAAATGTTTGTACCGGTTCTATTGCTCTTCACCTTCCCAATAAATGAGCCCTGAGGTGTTTGAGTGATCCATTAAAGCCCAGGAGGTATTTCATGACAAATTAGCCAACAGGAACTATTGTTAGATCAATCATGGCCGCTCACAGTGTATTAATAAGCTGTATATGGCTATTAATATCTATCTCAATACAAGTTTGGGTTCCCTTATCCGGAAACCCATTATTCAGAAAGTACAGAATTACGGAAAGGCCATCTCCCATAGACTCCATTATAAGCAAATAATTCTAATTTTTAAAAATGATTTCCTTGTACCTGATCCCAACTAAGATATAATTACCCCTTATTGGGGGCAGAACAATCCTATTGGGTCTATTTCACGTTTAAATGATTCCCCTTTCTCTGTAATAATAAAACAGTACCTTGTACTTGATCCCAACTAAGATATAATTACCCCTTATTGGGGCAGAACAGCCCTATTGGGTTTATTTAATGGTTAAATGATTCCCTTCTCTCTGTAATAATAAAACAGTACCTGTACTTGATCCCAACTAAGATATAATTACCCCTTATTGGGGGCAGAACAGCCCTATTGGGTTTATTTAATGGTTAAATGATTCCCTTTTCTCTGTAATAATAAAACAGTACCTGTACTTGATCCCAACTAAGATATAATTACCCCTTATTGGGGGCAGAACAGCCCTATTGGGTTTATTTCATGGTTAAATGATTTCCTTTTCTCTGTAATAATAAAACAGTACCTGTACTTGATCCCAACTAAGATATAATTACCCCTTATTGGGGGCAGAACAGCCCTATTGGGTTTATTTCATGGTTAAATGATTTCCTTTTCTCTGTAATAATAAAACAGTACCTGTACTTGATCCCAACTAAGATATAATTACCCCTTATTGGGGGCAGAACAGCCCTATTGGGTTTATTTCATGGTTAAATGATTCCCTTTTCTCTGTAATAATAAAACAGTACCTGTACTTGATCCCAACTAAGATATAATTACCCCTTATTGGGGGCAGAACAGCCCTATTGGGTTTATTTAATGGTTAAATGATTCCCTTTTCTCTGTAATAATAAAACAGTACCTGTACTTGATCCCAACTAAGATATAATTACCCCTTATTGGGGGCAGAACAGCCCTATTGGGTTTATTTCATGGTTAAATGATTTCCTTTTCTCTGTAATAATAAAACAGTACCTGTACTTGATCCCAACTAAGATATAATTACCCCTTATTGGGGCAGAACAGCCCTATTGGGTTTATTTAATGGTTAAATGATTCCCTTTTCTCTGTAATAATAAAACAGTACCTGTACTTGATCCCAACTAAGATATAATTAATCCTTAATGGAGACAAAATAATCCTATTGGGTTTATTTAATATATTTTAATATTTTATATTCAATTTTTTTTTAGCAGACTTGAGTTATGGAGATCCAAATCACGGAAAGATCCCTTATTCGGAAAACCACAGGTCCCGAGCATTCTGGATAACAGGTCCTATATCTGCATATTTAACTGAATGAACGCAACTGTATAAAAGAAGTACAAATTAATGTACAATAAAAGCAGCTATTACAGATGGTTCATCACCTGTAACTGTTTTGACCTCCCTCAGTGCCTGGCCAAGTGGCTGATGGGGTCAGTGACCCCCATTTGAAAGTTGGAACGAGTCAGAAGGCAAATAATTCAAAAATTATAACAAATAAATAATGAAGACCAATTGAAAAGTTGCTAAGAATAAGTTATTCTATAAACTAAAGGTGAACTGCCTCTTAAAAGTTGCTTTTTAAAGCGCTGGGTGCAAAGCTGTGATCCCCTCTGCCCAGGGTAAGTACTTATAGAAAGAAATTTCCAGCAGTTCTCTGAAATAGTGAGATCAAAGTGATTCTATTTGTGCCAAAAGTCAGGTGATGTTCCAGGCTCTGCCAGCCCATTGTAGGTCCTCTTTAACCTACCCCCTGAATGCTTCCATCCCTAACTGGCACACAATGACCTTGGGATGCTGGCCCCAATCTCTACCTCCTGATCAGGGCCATACACTGCCCTTGCTACCTACACAGCTACCTAACCACCCCTGGGGTGATTCTGGCACACTGAACTCCTGCTTACTCTAGTCCTAGCTAAGTGCAGTCCTCTATTTCTCTGGACTGGCTCAGTTGCCTGTATCGCTGTAAGTTCTTCCTAGACCAAAATAGGAAATCCTACCCTTCATTTTAAAGGCTCCTGTAAGGGAGCAGAGGTGGGGGGGGGGGGGGGGGGGGGAAGTCCCTAGAACAGGGATCCCCGACCTTTTTTACTCGTGAGCCACACTCAGATGTAAAAAGTGTTGAGGAGCCACACAAGCATGAAAAAAGTTTTTTAGGGGTGTCAAATAAGGTCTGTGATTGGCTATTTGGTAGCCCCATGTGGACTGCTGGCCTGCAGGAGGCTCTGCTTGGAGTAAAACAGTGTCTCTGTGCTTCCAAAACTTGCCTCCAAGCCAGAGATTTAAAAATGGCACCTACTTTGAGGCCACTGGGAGCAACATCCAAGGGGGCAGGGAGCGACATGTTGCTAATGAGCCACTGGTTGGGGATAACTGGCCTAGAGGCCAACCTTAAGGGTTGGTGGTACCTGTGGCTGAACTACTTATAGCCTCAACTATTACCATTTGAAATAAATCTTTATTTCACTACCTTACATGCTACTTGCATGACTTGGAAGTGAATTAGTACTTAACTGTGCTGGCATATAGGGCTCATTTACAATTACAGATGCAAGTAAAGTTGCCAAATATGAACGCAATCATTGAGCATATTAAATTAATTCATTACTTGCACCTGTAAATGGCCCCTACAGCTGTCCAATGTAAAAAGAAACAAAGGATTCTGCTGTATGATGTATAACAATATATATTTGATATATTCGGTGAAGCGACCTACCCTGCAGGTCTGTAGGTATTCTTTAACCCTTCAGGTGGGTTCTCAGCTTGTCATTAATCAACTGTTCCATACTTTCAGCCCTGATTGGTAGGAACCCCAAATATAAACGTTACTAAGAAAGAGTATAATTTTTTTATGCTAACATACCTAATGCAGTTGAGTTTAATATTTCATTTTTGTGTTGCCTTTCCATGCATTTCTATTTATTCTCTGTACACAGTAACATAATTCTCTTCTCTGTTTGCAGTAATCTGTGTGGAAGGTTCTGGAGAGAATGTCTCCATCCGGGCAGAATCCATAGAAGAGAATGCAGTGTGCTGGAGTTAGCTGTGCAGGTTATACTGTGTGAGAATGCATGTCCTTTAGGGATTTCACCTTACTCTGAGCACCTGATTAGTTATTTATGGTTTATTTATACTTTATTTATGGAGCCCTTAAAACATACAGAAAAACCCTCTGATCTGACACCTCATCGTAAATCTAAGCCAGACATAAAAATTTCTTGTTAGCTGTGCCAGTCTCTAAGTATCTACTGAGAGGCAACTCAAACTGTTCTGGGAAGTTTGGAATTTTTACTATTATGCCTTTCTTTTTAGTTAGGAATACCTAGAGTCATAATCCAAACAGAATATCTGGCCCTTAATGCAGGGAAAATACTAATAATTTCCTTCCCCTGCCCCAGTTTGTTCTAGCAGCCCTTGTCTAGCAGTCTGCTTAAGTGCAGTAACCAATAGAAACCAACAAGACATTTGTATTTAAGTAAATGACCAGTAAATGCTACATGCTGATTGAGTTACTGTGACTGGGCAAAGTAGGGGTCATTTACTGAGAGAGCTCTATTTAAAGGGGCTGACACTTGTAGCTGTGCTCTAAAATAGAGAGCAGAAACCTAGAGAGTGGCAGTTCTTCAATAGCAGAAGGTGATGCACATAGTGTGCACTGAGATTGGACTACACAAACTCTAACCCACTTTGCTACAGATGGACTATGTTGCTTTACCTGCTATGTGTCTCCCCTCTGTTTGTTGGTCTGAGGGTTTTGCTTGACCTCGATTTTGTTTTGACAAAGGCCCAGTCTAGGTATCTACAGGTTTTCAAAGCTACTTTCAGATGTTTGTATTCCTTGTGTGTAGCATTCGCATTGGTTCCCACAGTTTCAGCCTGTGTACTTATAAGTTTGTGTTCTAGAGGGTGGTGGGAATCAAACAGCAAATAATAGTCAGTATGAGTTTCCTTTATACTTCAATATCCAGGATAAATGATAACTATTGCACAGTCCAATTAGCCAGTTTGCTGTCTTTCTGTCTTCTTGTAAACATGAGGTTTTTTGTCTTCTACATATCTACAGTAAATCAATGACTCAATGCTATTCCCTTGATGGTGTTCAGGATTTCTTTTCCACTTCTTCTATGTAAAAGTTCACTACTGTGGAGGCACAGGTGAACCCATGGCACAGCCATGTATCTGTCCATAAAAAAACGTCCTTCTTCCTTATCCTTAAGGTAAGAGGTATTACAACATGAAGATGATATCTTGTGTCAGCCATTTTCTCACATCATTGTATCATCAGCTAAAAGGATTACCCCATGAATTTTGTTGACAAAACCCATGGAGTTCTGAATCTGATGTACTGTATTACCAACTAACGGAGCTATAATGATGGTCAAGTATTTAGCGATGTTATAAGGAACAGAGTTGATGATACTGACAATTGGCCACAGAGGAGCTCCTTGCTTGTGTATAGACATGGAGTGGCTTCCCCTCAGTAGAAAAGACAATACAAAGCCGGATTGATGGCCTTATCATTCTCAAGCTGTTGCAAGCAACCAATAACATTTTTTTTGTAGTTGGTAGTAGGATCCCTCTTGAGTTGTTCATATATATCAGAATCACTCAGCAGTGTGGTGACTTTTATGGCTTTGCTTGGTATTATGTTATGTTATGTTGTAGGTGACCATTGCTTAATGTTGTTTTAACCACAACTCAAAAATTGCTACAGGTGTTTCAGTCTCCCAATAGAAATGACTACAGGTAGCAGCAGAGTCAGACTGGGACCCCAAGGGGCCCACCAGAAAACCTTAGACCCTAGGCCCACTCTCCAAACCATTTTTCTCCTTTGCTCACCCAACATCTTTATTCTCCTAGTCTGTTTTATTTACATGCTAGCATCTATTCTTCTATCTATTTGTCCTCTTTGTTCCCATTCAGAAATAGGGAATGACCATGAAGCAGGCCAAATGGTCAGGAGCAGGAGGGCCCACTGACACCTGGGCCCAACGGGAGTTTTCCTGGTATCCTGGTGGGCCAGTCCGACACTGGGTAGCAGCACAAAGCATATCAGTTGCAGGGCGATGGACAGTACACAGATTATACAGGATCTGGATTGAGGAATAGAGATGTAGCGAACTGTTTGCCGGCGAACTAATTCGCGCGAACATCGGGTGTTCGCAAGTTCGCAAACTTTTCACGTATGTTCGCAATTTGGGTTCGTGTGGCATTTTTCCGCTGCATTTTTTCTCGTGCCTAAAAACGCCGCACAAGCCACACATGGCGTTTTTCAGCAAATCCCGTTTCCATTGTGCTAATAGCGCGAAATAGCAAAAAACTCCACGTATTTCCGCTAGGTCTGCCAGCTGCCTTTGCATATACATAGGAATAGCTTGCGGTTTTACGCAACGCTGTGTCAACAAAGTATTTTTCAGAGAAATTTTTGCCCTTGATCCCCCTCCTGCATGCCCCTGTCCAGGTCGTGGCACCCTTTAAACATCTTTAAAATCAGTTTTCTGGCCAGAAATGGCTTTTCTAGGTTTTAAAGTTTGCCTTCCCATTGAAGTCTATGGGGTTCGCAAAGTTCGCGAACTTTCACACTTTTTGGCGTAAGTTCGCGAACGGGTTTGCAAACTTTTTTTTTGAGGTTCGCTACATCCCTATTGGGGAATCTTGTAGGTCATGATGAAACCCTGGCAAAGAGGCAGAAAGTGAGATGGTTGGAAGAAGTTGAGTTGGCTTGTTTGAGTTGTGTGTAGGCATTGCTATACTGACTCCTAGAGACTGAAATAATAAGGGACATTCATTTTCTTTAAAATTATTTTAAAAGGAATGTTCATAAAATAATAAACAAAATATATTGTTCCCCAATTCTATGTCACGAAAATAATTATTGAAAACAAATACCTCATTCAAAGTAAGATTAACGATCATATTAAATTCAGAAATATAAAGCATCTCTAGTAAAATTTCATTTTTCTATTTATCTGGCAGCGCAGCTGTGGTCGGGGTTTATCTCTGGGAAAGTAATTTTGAAACCGGCCCCAGAGGAAACCTACATCTGACCTAACCGTGGATGGGAAGAGATATTGTTTAAAACATTTCAAACAAACAGAATTGTTCAGTGTGTCATATCCGCGTGAGATAAAGAAATGGCAGAGATAAGCGTATGTTGGCTAACCGGACTGTATATGCATTATATGGTTTACATTTCAGATAGAGAAGGTAAAACATTTAATGATCGTCTATCTCTTATTGGGGAATGATCGTATCATATTTCATATCATATGGAGGAAACCTCGTTTGTTGTAAGGATTCCAACAAGTCAAGTTTGGTTGCAAGCAGAAATGTCGATTAACGGTACAGTTGTCGGACCCCTTATGCGGAAACCCATTATTGAATTGATTCCCTTTTCTCTGTAATAATAAAACAGTACCTTGTATTTGATCCCAACTAAGGTATAATTAATCCTTATTGGCTGCAAAACAATCCTATTGGATTTAATTCATGTTTTATTGGGTTTTCAGTAGACTTAAGGTATGAAGATCCAAATTACGGAAAGACCCCTTATCTGGAATACCCTTGGTCCTGAGCATTCTGGATAATGGGTCCTATACCTGTACTCTTATGCAACAAACAGTGGTAGCAAACGAACATGCTCCAATGAATAAAGGAACGCTTTATTCTCGCCAGTAAACCACTACCACCATAATGTACCTCCAGCCATGCATAGACATGTACATTGTCTCCTATTTACTTGGTACATCTTAAGCAGTGGTTCAAAAACTGTGGGTTTGGACCCTAAATTTGTCCCCAATCTTGGATAGAGGGGCCCAGTCTGCTAAGTGGTTGGGGCAACCTTTATGCTGAATGTTTGCTTCTGTTCTGAAGGCTGAGAATTCATATGTTGGCTACTGTTATGATGATATTATACAGTAGGTGACATTTATATAAACAGTGGAGATAAACATTACTGCTGATATTGCCCATACAGTCACCTGTTATAAAATATAAGTAAAGATCTGATTGGTTGCTATGGGCAACATCACCAGTTATGTTTGTCTCCATTATTAATGAATACACTCCTAGGAGTCATTTATTAGGGTGCACAGTGCAAAGAAACAGGTGAAGAAAAGAATTGCCATAGGTCTGTGTGCTCCAAAACAAAGTGTCTCCTCCCACCCCTAACTTGTGCGATATTGAGATGAGCAAATTAGGCAAGCCAAATGGGCAAAGGCCGCAATGGAGCCCTGTATTTAGTAAGGATAGGGTTGCCTTGAACCTGCCAGCTCTGTGCTTTGCACCTTGTGCAGTACAGGTATGGGACCCATTATCCAGAATGCTTGGGACCTGGGGTTTTCCGGATAAGGGGTCTTTCTGTTATTTGGATCTCCTACCTTTAAGGAAAAGGAAAGGCTAATAAAGAGTTAATCTCAAGCTGCAGGCATACCTTCAGTTCTCTCAATAGTGCCCTTAAGTCTCCCCATATTTCACCTGTTCCGATGATCAGAAGCCAAACAGGAAGAAAAAACGCTGAGCTGTGTAAAGAAAGTTCCCATAATGCCTCACTCCTGCATCAAGAGCAAGAACGGAGTACATGCTCAGTTAGTAAGACTAGGGGGCTGATTTACTAATCCATGAATCTAAATCCGAATGAGAAAAATTCGGTTTGGAAAACGAACATTTTGCGACTTTTTCGAATTTTTGCGTTTTTTTTCATCGCCATTACGACTTTTCGTAAATTGACGCGACTTTTTCGTAACCATTGCAACTTGCGCAAATTGTTGCGTCTTTTGCATAGCCATTACAAATTTCGTGAATTGTCGCGACTTTTTCATAGCCATTATGACTTTCGTGAATTGGCGCGATTTTTTCATAGGTATTACGACTTTCGTGAATTGTCGCGACTTTTTCATAGCCATTATGACTTTCGTGAATTGGCGCGATTTTTTCATAGGTATTACGACTTTCGCGAATTGTCGCGACGTTTTCATATTGCGCTCGAAAAATTTGCGACAATTCAAGAAAAAGTCGCAAAATACCAATCATTACGAAAAAAACGCATTTGGACACTTTTCGGACATTCGTGGATTAGTAAATGTGCCCCTATGAGACAGCTTCCTGCTGATTGGCTCAGATCCACATTCCTAAGGGGGGGAGTGAGTTCTTAGCATTCTCGAGGGAGGGGGAGCAGGAGAGAGCTGTGTGTCTCTGGCACAGGAAAACAGACACAACTAATCTTTTGACAGAGAACTCAGTGCAGCGTTTCTGTGAGTGCTTATGGCTGTATTTACATAGACCTTTCTGATAAAGCTTACTAAGTTTTTACCTTTCCTTCTCCTTTAAGTCTATTAAAAAAATATTTAAACATTAAATAAACCCAATAGGATTGTTTTGGCTCCAAAAAGGATTAATTATATCAATAATTAATTATAACAATAGGGCTGTTCTGCCCCCAATAAGGGGTAATTATATCTTAGTTGGGATCAAGTACAGGTACTGTTTTATTATTACAGAGAAAAGGGAATCATTTAACCATTAAATAAACCCAATAGGGCTGTTTTGCCCCCAATAAGGGGTAATTATATCTTAGTTGGGATCAAGTACAGGTACTGTTTTATTATTACAGAGAAAAGGGAATCATTTAACCATTAAATAAACCCAATAGGGCTGTTCTGCCCCCAATAAGGGGTAATTATATCTTAGTTGGGATCAAGTACAGGTACTGTTTTATTATTACAGAGAAAAGGGAATCATTTAACCATTAAATAAACCCAATAGGGCTGTTCTGCCCCCAATAAGGATTAATTATATCTTAGTTGGGATCAAGTACAGGTACTGTTTTATTATTATAGAGAAAAGGGAATCATTTAACCATTAAATAAACCCAATAGGGCTGTTCTGCCCCCAATAAGGGGTAATTATATCTTAGTTGGGATCAAGTACAGGTACTGTTTTATTATTACAGAGAATAAGGAAATCAGGGGGGGGGCGTGGCTGACCGCCAACCAAGATGGACGCTTAGCTCAAGAGCTGCGACACAGCTCAATCCAAACGTGAGGATAAAACATATTAAACATGGGGAAACACGGCAAAAATAGAGACCCCCAGAGGGAAGAACCAAAGGGGAACAGACTCACTGAATCACAAAAGTTTCTCAAGAAGTTTTTAACGCCGGCGGATCAGGACAGTGACACACACGAGGGAAACCCAGAGACAGGCAAACCGGATGGCACAGACGTAGACTCTGAATGCGAATCCATCAATACAGATCAAGGTACTCTTTCTTATTTAAAAACTCTGCCTACAAAACAAGACTTCCTAGACTTAGCGACGCAAATTAAAACGACGCTAAAGGAGGAAGTGGGAGACCTAAAAGCCGAGATTACGGCCTTGCACTCCAGGACGGCCGACATAGAACACAGAGCCGAATCAGTGGAGAGTACATTAGAATCTTTATTAACGGTTACCGATACACAAAACAAAGCAATACAACTACTTACCCGTAGAGTTGAAGACCTCGACAACCGAGGCCGACGGTGTAACCTGAGAGTAAGAGGCCTTCCTGAGTCGATAGACCAGCCGCTTCTGAAACAAACAGTGCAAGCAATATTCAATGACATACTGGGCCAACAGCCTACAAACGACTTGCACATTGAAAGAATACACAGAGCATTACGGCCAAGAGGTCTCCCCACCGAAAAACCAAGAGACATTATATGTTGTCTGCTAAGTTACACAAAGAAGGAGGAGATACTAACCAAAGCACGTCAACTGAAAGTTGTTAAGCATGGAAATACAGAAATTGCTATCTTACAAGACCTGTCCTGGTTTACCCTCCAGCAAAGAAAACTTTTGAAACCACTGACAGATATGCTTAAAGAGAGAAAAATCCTCTTCCGCTGGGGCTACCCATTTTCCATCCAGGCGACCATAGAAGGGAAAACACATACCCTAACAGCTCCAGAAGACATACACCCATTCCTACAAGCCTGCAAAGCAGAACATCTGGACCTAACTGAATGGGTTAAATTTGTCCAACTTCCCAAACCCACCCCTCTACAATATAAAGAACCCTGGATGGAAGCAACTACACCCAAATCCAAGAGGAGAAAGATGAAACTAACACCAGAAAAACAACCTCCCCAGGATAAAACAAAAGACACAGGATGAAACTCAAGGCCCCGACAAAAAAGAAGAACACTAACATACCCTCACGAACTTGAAAACTTAAGTTTAACAAATACGCACTGAGCTGAAGCTAAATCTGGTATGACACACCAACCCCCCCGATATCTGGGAAAACTGCTTCAAAGCACAAAGCCCAACTTTTGAAAGGTTACAAAATATGTTTCTTTTAATAATAATATGGTTTAAACTAATGAAACAGTTTATTATTGTTTGTTTTATACAAGTTGAATTTTGCTATGATCACTGTCTTATTGAGGTAAAATCATACTGTCTGAAATGTTATAGGTACAAAGGTAAATGTTATAACTGTACACAAATATGCTTACCTTACTTCAATAATGGATAACACTGTTAAGGTAATTTCTTTGAACGTAAATGGTCTCAATATTCCTGAGAAAAGAAAACAAATAGTAAATGTAATGAGGAAGGGAAAGGGCGATATCATTTTATTGCAAGAGACACATTTTAAGAATAACCCACAACCAATGCACAAATTAGGCACTTTTTCACAATGGTACTATAGTAACAATCCTGACCAAAAAACTAAGGGAGTAGCAATAGCAATACGTAAAAACTTAAACTTCCAACTGGAAGCAACCTTAAGGGACCCTAATGGTAGATATCTACTCATCAAAGGACAACTATACCACACACCCTGTACTATAGGCTGTGTCTACTTCCCAAATAAAAACCAAATTCCTTTCTTGAGTAAGCTTGAGAAAAAAATTACTGAATTTGCACATGGGATATGTATCATAGGGGGCGACTTTAATTTCCCCATAGACCCACTCAATGATACCTCTAAGGGAAGCTCCATACTTCCATTCTCCAAATTAAAGATAGCTCACAAAACCCTGCAATCACTGAGACTGATCGACACCTGGAGATTCCATAACCCAACCACAAAACAATACACACATTACTCAAACACACAAAATAGCTATGCCCGGATAGACTATGTATTTGTTTCACAACATTATCTACACTGGCTAACAGAAGCCAGTATAGATAACATATTATGGTCAGACCATGCAGCCGTTCAAATAAAATTAAATATCCCACACAAAATCTCCCCTACCTGGCAATGGAGACTTAATGAAAGTCTACTGGAAGACCCAGAATGCCACAAAGAAATTATTGAAATGATTAAAGAATATAAACAGAACACACAAACAGACGGAACCTCCCAACTTACAAAATGGCAAGCATTGAAATGTGTTATAAGGGGGATCCTGATCAAACACGGCACACGAATAAAAAAAGATAGACAAAAAAAGACGACACAGTTAATAGAAGAAATAGGGAAGCTAGAAATCCAACACCAGCAGAATTTAGCACTAGAGACCTACAAACTACTCACGGAAAAAAGGAGAGAACTAAAACAACTATCCAATAGTGCCATCAAATATGCAATGACCAGACTTAGACAAAAATATTATGAGTATGGGAACAAAACGGGCAAATTGCTAGCTAGAGCATTAAGACAGAAACAACAAGACACATATGTACATAAAGTAAAAAACGAAGAAGGCATTATGCAACTACTACCTAATAGAATTGCAGATGCCTTTAGACATTTTTACAAAAATCTCTATAATATCCCTCAACATATTAACCAAATGAAACTAGAACACAAGATACAAACCTACCTCACTAAAAATGCGTTACCTAGAATAGAGCAACACATATTAAAAGACCTAGACTCTCCCATCCAACTCTATGAGGTTACAGAAGCAATTAAAAATTTAAAACTCCAGAAAGCACCAGGCCCAGATGGATACTCAGGGAAATTTTACAAAAACCTAACAGACCACCTGGCCCCCATGCTCACAAACTGTTTTAATGAAATAGGGCCCGAAAAACCCTTAAATGAGGAATTTCTTCTAGCATACATCTCAGTCATACCCAAACCTGGGAAAGACTTAACCAACTGCAGCAGCTATAGGCCCATCTCCTTACTCAACCTAGATCTTAAAATATATACAAAAATACTAGCTTCCAGACTAAACCCTATCTTACCAGACTGGATACACAGGGACCAAACAGGATTTGTCCGGGGCAGGGAAGGTAAAGAGAACACAATGAAAATACTAAATATGATGTGCTGGGCGAAAGAACACCGAACGCCCTCTCTGCTACTCTCCACAGATGCAGAGAAGGCGTTCGACAGAGTCCATTGGACTTTCTTGAAAAAGGTCCTTGAAAATTCAGGAATGGGAACAATATTTATAAACAAAATTATGGCACTTTACACAATGCCACAGGCTCAAATTAAAATCAATGGTATACTCTCAAATAAATTTACAATACGAAATGGTACCAGACAATGGTGCCCACTCTCACCACTCCTATATGTACTTTGCATGGAACATCTACTGATAGCACTAAGACAAAATCCAGATATAACAGGACTTACTATACAAAGGGAGGAGTTCAAAACAGCAGCATTCGCTGACGACCTACTTCTTTTCCTAACAAAACCACACATCTCCCTACCGGTAGCAACGAAGGAACTTAAAATATACGGAGACCTATCAAACTACAAAATCAATATGACCAAATCGGAATCACTACCAGTAGTACTGCCAGAAAAACTGCTTAATCAACTAAAACATAACTTCAAATTCCAATGGCAAACAGAGAAAATACAATATCTAGGAGTAAACATCCCGACAGATCTACATAAAATTTATGACCTTAACTATAAACCACTGCTATCTAACCTATCTACTCAGCTACAAGATTGGGACCACAACCACTTTACCTGGACAGGACGCATTAACATCATTAAAATGTCGATACTTCCTAAAATACTCTACCTATTTCAAACACTGCCGGTCACCCTGCCAAAATCTTTTTTCCATCAAATAGAACGAACAATATCACAATTTATATGGGCAAAGAAAAAAGCACGACTCAAAAAGTCCATCCTATATAAACCGAAAGAGAAAGGAGGCCTTGGACTTCCAGACATCTTCTCCTATTATCAAGCATGCATTGTATCTAAACTAGTTGAGCACACCTATATGGCAAACGACAAACAATGGATAAAAATAGAAAACCAATGGGCAGGCCACCCACTAGCAAACATAGTTTGGAATAAAGAGAAAAAGAAAGAACTATACATAGGCCAAAACTCACAAATTCAAGCACTGACCGACACATGGAAAAATCTCAATAAAAAACATAATCTCATCCCATTCCCATCTCCATTACTACCATTGGGAAATAACCTGGACTTCCCCCCAGGAATCATTGATAAAGGCATGAACAAGGCGTTTGGAATCCAAAACCTACAGCTACAACATGTCCTAGCAACAGCTACAGAACGACCAGCGATAAAGATCAACAGTACCACCTGGACTAAAAAAGACTCATGGAGATACTTACAAATAAATAATTTTCTCAAAGAACTGCATGACCTACAACAACCTCCCAGAACTTTGACAGACCTAGAACAACTATGCAATAGGAGTACAAGTCCCAACCACCTAATCTCATCCGTCTACAAAATCATCATTCAAAGTAAATATGCCAACTTACCTTACTTCACTCGCACATGGACACAGGAACTCCAGATTAACCTGGATGAAGAAAAATGGGAAAAAATCTTTAGAACCATAGCTAAATGCTCCATCAGTAACAAATTCCATGAAAACTCATACAAGATTTTATCATACTGGTACAGAACCCCAACACAGCTTTACAAAATGGGCTTGATACAAGACGATATGTGCTGGAGGTGCAATGGTGAGAGTGGGACAATTTCCCACATCTGGTACACATGTCCAAAAATGAAAAACTTCTGGGAACAGGTTGAACAAACATGTAATGACATCCTTGGTTGCCAGGTCAGACTCTCCCCCCAATTAATATTGTTATTCCATACAGATATACCTGAAAAGACGTTTAAAAAAAGTTTGCTAATACAACTGATACTAGCTGCGAAAAATTTGATCCCTAGAAAATGGAGAAATGAAAATCCCCCCTCCATAGAGGAGTGGTTAACAAACGTAAATGATATCTACCTCATGGAGGAAATCACATCCTCCTTATCGTCCACAACACAAAAGTTTATCACAACCTGGCAACCATGGGTCTCATACTTAAACCTACATAACAGATTGTAGAACAGGCATTTACCAAACAAGACAGATCAATAACAATGAAGACAGTACTAACATAGAACTAATACATAGCATTAAAGTTACTTACCTTGTTGATATTTGAATGTTTCAATGTATACAAATCTTGCAGAATAGACCTAAATGAATGAATGTACAATTCAAATGTGCCAAAAACCATTAAGGAATAATCTGTATAAAGCAATCTTTTGTTTATCAATAAAGATTTGAATACGAAAGAATAAGGAAATCATTTTCAAAAATATGAATTATCTAATTATAATGGAGTCTATGGGAGATGGCCTTTCCGTAATTCAGAACTTTCTGGATAATGGGTTTCTGGATAAGGGGTCCAATACCTGTAATACAGTACATTGCCATCCAAGACAAGTGGGAACAAATGAGAATAACAGTAAAAACAGGTAAAAAAAGAAACAATTTTGCTATAAAAAATATCGTGGTTATAACATAACTCACTTTGATGTTTTTACAACATTGTATTAGTCCTATAGCTACTCTCATGGAAAAGGCAAGTAAAGGCAGTTGGGAAGAATCCTGCTGCTCCCCGACCAGGTAAAATGGCATATGGAACTGAATCTTCTATTTCCCTAAGGTGCGATTTCTTTCCGCTAAATATTTATAAATGTTACCCACCATAGAAGAGCTGCTCTGTAGCCCAATCATTTGTATTCACATCTCGTCTAATTACGACTTCCATAAAAATCAGAAATGTGATCTCTGGCAAATGGAACCTGCTCGGTTTTTTGTTGTTTTTTTTTTTTTCACTACTAATGCAAAATGTATTAAATATTTATGCGTCATATTTAATACTTCCGAAATGGGTGTGCATGATTAAAAACTTAACATAACCTGAGAAATCTAATTCTGCTGTGCGGATACAGGATCAATAATGCAAGTAACAAATCTGACAAGGGTAAAAGTAAATGAATACAGGATCCACAGCTGCACGGGATCACATGTAGAGGTTTCATAATGACACGTTTATTAATGACTGGGCAACCGCAAAATGGCTTTTTTCCCTATAAAAATACACAACAAAAGCCTTCATGTCTAGAATCAGTCTAACTTCCCAAAATGCACATTAGTTTTTTCCATTATATATTAATTCATATTTTTAATATTTTATTGGCATTCTCTGTAATGAAACCAATACACGGCACAAGAGTTATGCTAAACTTCACCTGTGGCAGCCAAGCAATTGCATTATAATAAATCAGATAAAATGTTCTAGCCGGTATGACGTTGCTTGCTGAGTCAATGTTTAGTCTGCTTTTAGTAAATATATTAACTATATAAGCAAGATTTCTTTTTGCGACCACTACCACTATTATAAAACCATATTTCAACAAAATATTGCCAATATTGGCACTACAGGTATGGGACACATTATCCAGAATGCTCGGGACCTGGGGTTTTCCAGATAAGGAGTCTTTCTGTAATTCGGATCTCCTACCTTAAGTCTGCTAAAAAAAAAATTCAACAGTAATTAAACCCAATAGGATTGTTTGGCTCTAATAAGGATTAATTATATCTTAGTTGGGATCAAGTACAGGTACTGTTTTATTATTACAGAGAAAAGGGAATCATTTAACCATTAAATAAACCCAATAGGGCTGTTCTGCTCCCAATAAGGGGTAATTATATCTTAGTTGGGATCAAGTACAGGTACTGTTTTATTATTACAGAGAAAAGGGAATCATTTAACCATGAAATAAACCCAATAGGGCTGTTCTGCCCCCAATAAGGGGTAATTATATCTTAGTTGGGATCAAGTACAGGTACTGTTTTATTATTACAGAGAAAAGGGAATCATTTAACCATTAAATAAACCCAATAGGGCTGTTCTGCCCCCAATAAGGGGTAATTATATCTTAGTTGGGATGGGGGGAGTATAGGTACTGTTTTATTATCACAGAGAAAAAGGAAATCATTTTTAAAAATGTGAATTATTTGATTAAAATGGACTCTATGGGAGAAGGCCTTTCCGTAATGTTCTGGATAATTCCTATGGGAGATGGCCTTTCCGTAATTTAAACTTTATGGATAATGAGTTTCTGGATAAGGGGTCCGATACCTGTACTGTCACCCCAGACCATTGTATTGGCTATCTATATACAATATATATGTCTTACCTTCTGTTTTTCTATGATCTTTAGTACCTCTAGGGCAAGTTTTAGCACTGGCTGGTAATGGAATAAGTTGTAGTTTTTATTGGAATTAAGGTTTTGCCATGTTATGATCATAGCAATGAAAAAAGATGGCTATATACAGACAAATTATTAAAATAGAGTCTATGGGAGATGGTCTTTTCATAATGTTCTGGATAATGGGTTTCCAGATAACGGATCCCATACCTGTACCGTCAGAATTAAAAAGGAATGGTAGGGTCAGGACATGTCAGATTATGAAATCAAACTCAGGGTTGTTTACCATTCAGTTGAGTAGTGGGGTATTGTTTTAGGTTTGGGGATGAGACCCTTGGGCTATGTGTTAAAGACCAGAAGTTGTGTTCTTCTTGCCCACTGGGGCAGGTGCAAGATGAATTAAATATTTGTTAGTAAACCTGGCAATAGACATAATGATCAGGAAGGGAATAGATGGTGACTCCCTGATTTGGCCATCCAAGTGGTGACCTAAAGTTGATCCAAACACTCGGGCCAAGCATTGGCAATGCATTCAGATGAGATATTGTTAGGAAAGGAGATCATTTTGGTACCATTCATGGTTCAAGCAGTTGCCGTATGTTCATCAGATTTAACAGTCAGTGCTTCTGTTTGAGGTTCAAAACTGGCCCAGGGCTACTGCTGATAACTGTATATAAAGTATTTCTGTTTCAGAATCAATTGATCCAAAGCATCCAGGGCAGCAAACATATGTTTATCCCCTATGTTACCTTTTATGAGGTTCCACAAATATATAGGAGAGCTCTAATCCTAATTTCTGCTCTGCCTGGATTCCCCTTTACAACTCATTCAGGAGGGGCCACACAGTCTTTGAACCATTGCTTTAGGTGGAGGGAGTGACACAACAACACTTTACTTCTTGAATAAGACACACAAAACAGTATTGCTAGAATTACACACTGAGTTAGCCAACAGGAGCTGATGTGCTGAGCAAAGCAAGAGCCCAAGGCACTTAACACCACCCCCCAACCATGTGTGTGCAAGCAAGGTGACGCACAGAGAGGGCTGAGAGTGACGAGGGCTGGGGGGAGTGACAAGCACAGGGTGGGACTAATCAGCGTGGTGGGTGGCTGTTGGCAGAGTGGTGCATAGAAATGCCGGCATGAATATTTGCAGGACCTGCACTTTACTCACCCATGGTCGGAACTAGGGGTAGCAGACAAGTGTTATGTGCTTATTGCCCCTAATGGTTGCGCCCTAGGCACGTGCCCCTCTTGCCTACCCCAAGTTTGGGCCCTGCTGATGGGCTAAGTATCTAATACCAAACATACTGAGCCATTACAAAAGATTTAATAAATAAAAAAAAACAAAAACTGAAAAACACAGACCACAGTAGATATTTGTAGGAAAGTGGCAGAAAAAAAATCCCAAGGGCAGGTAGCAAGGCAAACACAGTCCATGAGGCAGGCAGAAGTCGGGGCAGGCAGCAGACAAGCAGAATCCAAATATCAGGACAAGTTAAAAACCGTCAATTCAGAATGTGGGGGACAAGGGCAGGGAAGGAACAGACAGGATTTAGGAGCTAGGGACAAAGTTTTTAAAATACAGGAACAGAGGATCTCAGGAGCTAGGAACAGGAGGCTTAGTCACAGCAGAAATACTAATGTTCCAGCCCCAGGGTATGGGGCAGACAGGCTAAAATAGCCCCTTCATTTGGCCATTGCCTGCAGCTGCATCACAGTTGATTAGCAGGGAACACAGCCAGCAGGATTAGTCATTGTTTTTCACCTCCAAGCCAAGACTACAGCGCCTCTTGTGGCTCAGCCTGGAGCAGCAGCCAATAAACACAGTGTTGCTGGTTCTATTCCTGGGAGTTCCTAACAAGTAAACACAGAACTATATATAGAGGCAGAGAGCACACAGATACACATTAACATCTGGAAGAGTAAACGCATGTGTGAGATTGTTATTTATTTAGCACCTCTCCTATGGTTTCTATACCATAATCACTGCAACGAAGATATAAAAGATTCATAGAGAAACAGAATGCGCCTTGAATCAAACCGAGAGGCTTCGGCACCAGCTTGTATTTCTTCCCACTTTTTTCATTACCAGAGTGCCCAAAGGAAAATGACTGCAAAGGTCACTGCACTAGACAAAAGTGGCTGCTGCTACCCGGCCCCGGCACAACGTACAGCCTTGCCATTTAAGAGACAGCAGGCTTTAACAGTAATCCTGATGCAAGCATTAGCTCTAATCCTGCTGCCACTATAGCTATTGATTTTCTGTTTTATTGTTCTTTGATTTCCATTTTGGTTATTTAATGAAAGGATGATGGATTCCTGACCTTCAGCTCGTGTGCTGGCAAGACTGGCATTTGATAATGTCCTGCACTATCCGCGGGGTCTCCTGTTTTCTCTATTAAAGCGATATTTGTAACCCATTTGCAAAACACTGATTATGGGCAAGGGACTTTCTTTGTTCATTAAGGCCAAGCAACTCGTTATGAGAGGGTTTAATGAATTCAAATGTGCTAAGTAGTATTTCAGTTTCATAAGAAAGGCTTTACTTTCCCATTAAAATAATATTTACTATAGCATTGCTTTACTTGCGCTAAAGTTAAATATCTGATGTGTATATAGGGATGTCCTAAGGCGATGCATTTATTCAGGACTGCTGGTAAATCTTACTGAGTAGTAATGCTGTTTAATGGGACCTGTCACCCTAAGTAATTCAAGTAATTGAAAATGCTATTATATTGAGCTAGTTGTTTCTTTTATTCTGTTGTAATGCACAATCACAGCAAGCAGGCGGCAGCCATTTTGTTATCAACACAAACCTGGCAGCATCCCTATGTGCACCAGAAGGAGGGCCTGATACAGGTATCCATGCTCAGGCTACAACATTATAGACAGTCGGAAGGCAGGGGGGAAAGTGAGGAAAGAAATTACATCTAGGAAGTGCAGAAATGAAAGTGAAAGTGATTGCTGTGCCTGAGGCATAGAGGCGGGGCAGGCAATAAATGATTGACAGCTGAGATTTCCAAATGGGTTTATAACAGGAATATATGTATTAATAATAATAAAAAAAATTAAATTGTATGTTTAATTTGAAAAGGACTATTATTATACAGCTTTTTATGTCTGGGTGACAGGTCCCTCTTTAACACTTGGGGGCCCATTCATTAAAGCACAAATTTTGGGTGGTTAAAAGCACAATTGTAAAAAATTCGGAGTAACCAGGATAATTTCTGATGTTCAAAAATGTCATGGAAATTCTTTTCTTGGTCGTACGAAAATATTAATCCAAACAATCGTAAACAGCGCGAAAACCTTTCTGGCTTTGAAACTTCAATGCACGATTTTGGAAACCTTCAAAGACTCAATGGCACTCTACAAATCCGACCTGGCCAAAAGATAGTCGCGATACCAAAGCTTGAATGAATTCCAAAATGGTTGTAGTCTTTGGGAAAAAACTTTTTAACGATATTATCGTGGTCATTATGACATGTTCTATAAATTAGAAAAAAATTTAAAAAAAATTCTCAAAATAAAAAATCGTGATTTAATGAATGGGCCCCATGGTAATTACTACCAACTTACTTTTGGGTCTAACAGTTTCTTTTCCTCCATAGAATGATTTGTTCCACTAAGGACAACAATTGTCAGATCTTTTCTCCCTGCATGCACTGGGTTTTGCAAGTCACCCCATAGAGTAGAATGGTGCTCGGCTGCTCAAAGTAGTCAACGTATTCTTCTAAATTCATGTAGTAGTAATCTTTGATAAATATTTATTAAAAACATTCCTAACTGCCAAAATCATTCTGGATTTCCCAGTAATCTATTTTAAATCTGTTCCATGATTGGTTTGTTTTATTACATAGAATGCTTATACTATGTTGGGGGATATCAGTGCTCTACTTGTAGCTTTGTGGGAGAGGTGATATAGACAGTGTTATCATTTCTACAGTAGAAAAGGTTTCTATTGAGTCTCAAAAAAATTAAGCATCTTAGCCATTAGGTTTGGACGCCCCAGACCTGCAGTTCTTTTGGCCGGTCTGGGATAACAAACCCTAAAGGTCCCCATACACGGGCCGATTATAGCTGCCGATATCAGTCCCTTGGACCGATTCGGCAGCTTATCGGCCCGTGTAGGGGCAGAACCGAGGGGCCTGGCCGACCGATATCTGGCCTAAAATTGGCCAGATATCGATCGGCCAGGTTAGAAAATCCAGTCGGACCGGGGACCGAATCGGCTCATTGATGTGGTCCCTGAACCGACTGCCCCATTGCCGCCTGTAGAATTGGATCATTTGGCCCCAGGGCCGAAGGATGGAATTCACCTACATGCCTCCCCGATATCGCCCACCCGTAGGTGGGGATATCGGGTGAAGATCTGCTCGCTTGGCAACATCGCTTGGCAACATCGCCAAGCGAGTGGATCTACCCATGTATGGGCAGCTTAAAGGCTTGGATGATAATACATATTAAATTTGATTGAAATTTTAAAATTGATTGAACTGTTTAGCAGGGGTCACTGAGAAAGAAAGCATAGCAAGACAGCTCCACGGGAATGTTAAACAATTTTTTTTTATCAAAATGTGAGTTTAGAGCTTAATACATAAAAACTCACCATTATCTCGTATATAAAAAAACCAATATTAATTTCAAAAGTGTTCATTAGACCATTCTTAGGGGCAGATTTATCAAAATGTGAGTTTAGCGCTTAATAATTAAAAACTCACCCACGTTCTATTCATTCCAAAGGGATTTTTAAAGGTGTTTTTATCATTGAGTGAAAGTTGGAACTCACCATTTCATAAATACAACTCTTTAAATCCCATAGGAATGAATAGAACGTGGGTGAGTTTTTAATTATTAAGCTCTAAACTCACCTTTTGATAAATCTGCCCCTAAGAATGGTCTAATGAACACTTTTGAAACTAATATTGGTTTTTTATATACGAGATAATGGCTTGTTTCACTTTGCCGCAAAATCAGCAAAACTGCCGAAAAATTTGTGAAATAGCAAAAAATTCACAAAACAAATTGAAGGCAATAGACGACAAATGTTATGTGGGCGACAATTTTCACAAACAGCTTTTTTTTTACTACAAATGCAATGGGCATTTTTTGTATCAGTGACATTTTTGTCTTGGCGGCTTTTTTTTTATCTCTGCAAAATATTTGTAGTGCCGAATTTTTTGCTGTAAATTTTTGCTTTAGTTTTGTGAACAAATTCGCTCATCACTAACCATAAGTTTACATTAATTCATTTTTGGTTTAGAACCCCTTTAAAGCAGAGCAAGGCTGTCATTGCCTACTGCATATCCGTTATTATATACCCGTAGGTACCTGAGGAATATGTTGGCAAATGTTATATACACAGGGTCGGACTGTGTGGGCCGGTGGGCCCCGGCCTTAGTGGGCCCAGTCCGACCCTTGCCGGCGCTCCCCAACTGACTGTTCCTCCCCTGACGCGTTCAATTTATACGCGCTCGGGGAGGATGTCGGGTGGGGGCCCTGTGGGGGGGGTTAGGGGGGCCCCTGGGGGGGGTAGGAGACACGGCTGGCTGGGGCACCTGCAGGGCCCTGGGGTGGGAGCCCCGGTGGGCCCTGCACCCCCCAGTCCGACCCTGTATATACATGTAATAATGAGTGCTTTTGGCACGCCAGATCCATAGATGCACAAAGTGTTAAGTTGTATTTAGGTGTCTTGCATTACTAAGAAAGGCCGATGAAGATCAAGCATTGCGTTAAATATAAACTCAGATTTCTCAAGGCTAGAGACTTCAGTGTGGAATTTATGAGCCATCTGTCAAGTCTCCGATTCCTCTCCCTTTCTGTGTGTAGCGTTTTCAAGACGCGCTATTTATAGGAATGTTAATTGCAACGACGTCTCAATTGTGTTATCGCAAAGCAAGAAGTTGTAATATTAGGTTTCCATTTGACCTTTTGTGCTTATGTTTAACATGGTTTGTCCTAAAGCTTTATATTCCTGCCACAACAAAGAACTGCTCTGCTCATTCCAACATAAGTAGTTGCTTTGGATTTCTACTAATGAAATGGTCATTGATATGATATTATTCACATTTTATCTATTTATAACCGTCCATCAGTGATCCAACAGCTTTTCTTTATATCCACACACCTGCCACATGAGACAGTTCCATGCCTATCAAGATGGGATAAACACCCTCAAAGATGATGGAGATTTGCTTTACTCTAACAGGGAACTGGCAACTTTCCCTCTGACTGCTGAATTGCTAGAGGCGACACCATCATCCTTCAGCCGGGAGGCTTCTATATAAAGTCTCCTTATAAAGATATTGCCGTTATTATTCATGTCACATGGATTTCACACAGTTCTTATTCCATGCATTTTAGAGTTTCTGAGTCAGAAGAATGTTTCAAAAAAAGCTGAAAATATGAAAGGTTTATCATAAGTTTTAGAATTCATTAAAGGGACAGTCCAACTTTAAAGGTACTTTTTATATGAACTAGACAGTGACATCCTGAGACATTCTTTCTTTGGTCAACTGGACTTGATTTTTTTGTGTTTTTTTTTAATTATTGTCTTTTACTCTGCCTATGTCCAGGCTGTAATGTAATATTGTATCTGGTTGACAGGGCCCAGAAAAATAATTAAAAAAGAGGCTAGATTTTTATTATTAGCAATACAATAATTTGTCCTTGATTTATCATTCAATTTAGAAATCTCTCCTATATCCTCAGTCTGCCATTCAGACCTTGCCAAGTAGAAATTGGCTTCAAATTCCTCAAGCTCAGGGTCGGACTGGCCCCCGGACTGGCTACAGCCCCAACCCCCTGCAGGGGCCCCCACCACCTGACGTCCTCCCCTGAGTGTGAAACTTACTTTTAACGTGTCAGGGAAGGGACACCGGCAGTTGGGGGAGCGGCGATAGGGATTGGGTCTGGGCTGCTGGGGCCATTTGGGTTTTATCTCTGTGAACCAGAGGCCCAGCCCGACCCTGCCCAAGCTGCATTAGAACTAAGGTTTGGTTCAAGGTATCTGTACATTTACCTATGGCTCGTATTCGCTAAAACACTAATAAGTGTAAGGAGAGAGTTGTTATGCTCAAAGCGTTGCATAGAGGAAGATTTTGTACAATGTGCCTACCCTCTGTGGTAGCCCAAACTTCAACAAGCAATAACACTAATAACAAATAAATGTAGCAAAGATGCAACCTCATACAGCCTGTTACCTGAATAATATGACTTCTGAGGTTTTGTGTCACTTAAATCAGGCATTTTAACATTAAAACGTCAAACTGCAAAACAAGTCTGGAAAGCGGATTCAGAAAGCTTTGGGGGAAATTTTCAAGAAGTACAGTTTTTGATAACTGAAATTGCAAGTTTATTCATTTATGGCTTAAATTAGACGCCTACATCTAATAATACATAAAATTAAAATTTTTCCTGCTAAAAAAAGTTGTAGATACAGATTTTAAAATTGTCAATGGATTTTTGGCCAGATATCAGTCAGGTAGGCCCACTGAATTTTTTTCGACCTGCACATCACTACTACAGAGACTACATTTAAAGGAGAAGGAAATGTAAAAGCTTTATCAGAAATGTCTATGTAAATACAGCCATAAGCACTCACAGAAACGCTGCAACGAGTCCTCTATCAAAAGATACAGGGTTTCTTGTCTCCTTTCTTGTAAACATGTTCTTGGGTATCTGACTTCCTCTCTCAGAAAAATCCTTCATTCCCGGGGCAGGAGACTGCACAGCTCTCTCCTCTCTCCTGCTCCCCCCTCCCATAAGAATTCATAAGAAATCACTCCCCCTCCCATCAGAATGTGTGATCTGAGCTACCAGCAGCCAGAGCTGCAGCAAGAAGCTATGAAGACCGAGCTAAAATGACAGCTGCAATCTACTCAGGTATGGTAAAGCTTTCTGCAGAATAAATATAGTGTTCTAGGTGGCACTAATGTGGCAAATCTATTGGCAGTAAAATGCCAAAATGCCTTTCCTTCTCTTTTAAGTTAAATTGCTAGGTATTTTATAGACCACATTTAAAAAATCCAGGAAATTATGCTGAACCCAAGGGTTCACTGATAGAGGAGACTGTCTATCTTCTCCTCTTTCTTTTGTTATTATTAACAATAATAATAATAATAATATATTAATATGATTTATATTAATTGTATAATTAACAAATCTGAAACTTCGTGTTCCAGTCCACTTCATTTCATCTCTTTATTATCATAGAATAATGTTAAATCTGGTTTTCGGTTAGGAATTTTTCTTTATAGCAAACCTGGCTTAGAAATCATTCAACCATGTCAAGGGATCTGATGTGGAGCGCAATGGGCAAAGCACATAATGTAATAAGTAAGGTGCAAGGATATCAGAAATAAAGGTGTAAGCGAGCCTGCAGTAATAACATTATGATATTGTGAATTTCACCATAATCAGAGCTAAATACACGCGGATGAGGTCCAATAGTTTTAAGTAGCAATATCCAGGTTTTACAAGCAGTGCCATTTGTAAACTATGAATCCAGTATGGGCTATTAATGGACACCGCGCGGCTGTAATCACTGCTCTGGAGCAACACTGCTGTCACATCAAATGAGACAAATAACCGGATCTTAAATCAGAGCCATAAATTAAACGGCGTCTTGAGTATCATCAGCATTGTGCGACTGTCGGCTGGTTTATCAGCATCAAATTTCCCCCTTAAATAAAATAATCCAGCAATAATGACCCAAGAATATTAAAAAAACGAAATCCACCGTGAGAGGCATTTTCTGTTACATTCCGTTGAGGTTTATAACTTTTTTTTCTTTTCTTTACGACCGTTTAGGAAAGTAGTCTATAAATTATTTCAGGAGCAAAGGCTGCATGAGTCTGCCAAAATCACACATTTTCCATTTCTCTGAGTTTAGACTGTTCTATTATTGATAGAATGACTAAAACGGGGTCACCTACCAGAGCCTTTAGCTTCATTACATGATGGAGAAAAATGTTTTATTCAGACGATGGCACAGTCTTTGCAGTTAATTTTTAAAAAGTGTTATCATAACTATATTTGTTTAAAGAATCCTACTTTTTACACTCTCTCGTGTTTGTTTAGGGTTTTGTTTGTGTTGCTATGACAGTGCTAGATGGTTTAATCCATTCTCAGGTAGTGGGAGCTTACTAACTAGCTAGTAGTCTCTTTTTTGGCATAATGACCTCTTTGGTCATGAATTCTTAGAGCTCATTTACAACTACAGTGAGTAAAGTGCAATTTCAAGCACAATCACCATTTTTTTCCCACAATACAGTGTTTTTCCCTGTCATTTCCATTGGTTGGCGTGTGAGTGACATCTGTGCCTGATTGTTTAGGTGCAAGTGTCCGGCGTCTTTTGATGCTGGGCACAAAGGAAACCCTATAAATACCAGCTGGTCAGGATGTAGTGGTAGCTCCAGGGTTCCCTTGCATCAATGGGCACAGCAATAGTGATGAGCGAATTTTTTTTTGCCTGGCATGGATTCTAAGCGAATTTCCGATTTCGCCATTGATGAATTGTTTTGTGGAACTTCCAAGAAAATTGGCCGCCGAAGAATTTGTCATGTGTCAAAAAAGTTGCATCAAAATGGGCATGGGCGCGTCAAATAGGAGCGGTCACGGCAAAATGGTAGTGTCAAAATGTCAGCGGGCAACAAAAATAAGGCGCAGATGACAAAAAAAATTGCGCGATAAACCCGTTTCGCAAATCTTTCACCGTTTCACTAAATTTTCGCCAAAGCGAAACCGGACAGATTTGCGCATCACTACACACCAACGCTCCATATGGAATTGAAGGCAGGAAGGAACAAGCAGCTCCAAGCGAAACTCTACGGAAGTGCAAGGAACGCATTTTGCCACAAGTACTAATAGTGCTGGAACAGAACTGGAAGGTCGGTAAATGGTTGTGGTGGCACTGAATATGGCCAGACACCTGCCTGCAACCTTCCACTGGGAGCAATTAGTCAGAACAATGTGGTTTTCATTGCAAATAAGGCTTTTTGTGGCTGAAAAAAAAATCTTTAAAAAAAATATACAAGATGTATTATATTGCCCTGTCACCTAAAGTTTGGGGCATCAGCTAGTCACATGTTCTTTTCTTCCTGTTCAGAGTATGTAGAAGACTAAACCACCATTTTGCAGTGTGTTATTATATGTTTCTCTTTTAACCCTTAGTTAAAGTTTATTCTCTACAAGTCCAGTGCCTGTGTGTGTCTGCGCTCTGGCTCCCTATCTCACCCACATACTCCTGTCAGTTCCCTGCAAAGCCTGTGTAAGGTGCCTGATAAGATTCAGTGAGGGACAAGACACTAGAGATATACAAAATCAAGAAGATTACTGAAAAACTCAACTGACTTAAATACAATTTTTTCTGCCATCGAAGTTTGAAAAACCATCGATATGTCTCTGTGTTTTCACTCTTAGTCACTAACGAGAAGAGTCAGTCAACTAATCACTCCAAGCTCACCAACCCCTTGGGTGTTGCTCTCAGTGCCCCCAAACCAGGGAGTTATCTTTGAATTCCTGACTTGGGGGCAAGTTTTGAATAAAAACAAGATTTACTACTAAATAAAGCCCCCTGTAAGCTGATAGTGTGCATAGAGGCTGCCTAATAGCCAATCACAGCCCTTATTTGGCTTTATGATGCTTGTGTTGCTCCCCAAGTCTTTTTACATTTGACTGTGGCTCACGAGTAAGAAAGGTTGGGGACCCCTGCAATAAAGTAAGGCTTTTCCTTTCATCACTATAGATTTCCATATAACTGACAGAAGCCCAATAAGGCACCATGTTTTATTTTTTTTCCTTGTTATAGTGGGTAACAGTTGGGTTACAGATGCATTAGGCTTATTAGATTCATCTAGTACACATAGTGGTGCCCTTTTCTCTTTGCACTACAGGTATGGGATATATTTTCTGGACAAGGGATCTTTCTGTAATGTGGAGTACCATGCCCAAAGACTACCAATATTAAAGATGTAAAAATAAAAACAAATAGGATTGTTTTGCCACCAAAATCGATTTATGCAGCTTAGTTATCATGAAGTACATAGTACTGTAAAAGCCAATCAGTAAACTTTAAAGAATTATTTGTCTAAATAAGATACTATAGGTAAAGGCATTCCCTTATTGTGAAGCTTTGTGGATGACAGGTTTGCTCATAATGAGTCCCATAACTGTGTAGAGCATACAATTCCAGCTACGACTGTGTCGCCTCCACCAAAAGTAATTTCCACCTCCATTTGTAAGCAGTGTTTGGGCCTCACGTATAACAGACATCTTGGGGGCTATTTTATATTGATTTTATGGTGCGTTTATTCTGCTGAAAATATTGTGCTAGATGCAACCTTAAAGGAGAGAGAAAAGGCTAAGTCACTGAAAGGAGGGTGAAAAGTGTACCCCAACTGGCAGTTGCAATCTTTAGTTTACTTTAAGTGAATCCAACAGCCTGCATGAATGCTGTACTGGTTCTTTCATTTTGTTAACAGAAAAACACAATGGAATAGATGTCATTCTGCTAGAAAATGCCTTAGTGATGTGCCTAGTCTTCTGTAATTGGGTTTAATAAATGAAGGCACGCTATCCAGATTGAGTACCCTTCCTATTGACATATCAGAACATTTGTTCAATACTGTCGTCTGCTCAAATGCCTTCATTTTGTTTGTTGTTGTCTTTTCCAGTAGAAATGTCATGTTCCTTTCCTTTAGCTGTACGTGTTGACATTTCCAATGAAATGCTCTTGCTTTTTTTTCAGGCTAATTAAAAAAAAGAAAAAAAAAAAAGAATTATTGACTGGTTAAAGAAAAAAAAACATTTCTTACATTGTTAGAAATAGGTAATTGTATTGAGATCTAGACGAATAACTTAGTAACAAATACCTGTACCTTTGTTTTAACTCTTTATGTGCCAGCTGCATTGCCAGGGAACATGGTTTCACCAAAGGGGTACAGAGAGCCTGGATATGTAGAATCTATGACATTGGCACACTGGTAATTTTACAATTTTTAGTGCTTAACGGGATAACGCCATGAAATACAGGTATGGGATCTTTGGAAAACTATCTGGAAACTAGAATACATCTAAAAACTGCAATGCCTTGTTTAAAGGACAAGGAACCCTACCTCCCTGGCAGGGGTGCTAATATGTTAGACCTCCCCCACTGAATCCAATTGTTATGTTTGTCTTACACCCAGGGGCCGATTCATTAAAGTCCAAATTACGAGTATGATTTGCGACAATTCGCATTCAATACGAAAATTTGTGATGTGCGTTACGTTTACGAAAAGTTGTGTCATGCTTGTACGAAAATATCATGGTACGATCCGAAAGTTACAACATTAGCCGTGCCATAATCTTACCTTTCCCAGGTGTTCCTCTTAAGACTCTCCAGTAGAATGGGATTTTTGGACTTTACTGCACATGTGGGTGCTATAAAATGAAAGCAATGGAGATCTGCATTCAAACATGCACTTCTACATGGTTGCCAATATGTCCATACTGCCTCTTCTGATTGAGGGTGGTAAACTGTATTTCACAAAGCTATGGAACCCTGGAGCTACCTACACACTCCAACTGGCAGTAGCTCTAGGGTTCTCACTGTGGGTAACATCAGTAGAAACACCAAACTTGTGCCCAACTATTTGGATGCCTGTAAATAAAAAAGTGATTGTATTTACTGGTGGTGCCTAACATACTAGTACCCCAGTCAATCAGAGTTTCCATTAAGGCAAAAATTCTTTATTTTTTTTTTTTTATTTCCTTTTCAACTGTAATAAGTGTATGCCTTGTAATTGATGTTAAATTACTTAGCATGAAAATCTGTATTTTTATATCACAGTACAGGTATAGGACCCCTTATCCAGAATGCTCGGGACCAAGGGTATTCCGGATAAGGGGTCTTTCCGTAATTTGGATCTTCATACCTTAAGTCTACTAAAAAATCAATAAAACATTAATTAAATCCAATAGGATTGTTTTGCATCCAATAAGGATTAATTATATCTTAGTTGGGATCAAATACAAGGTACAGTTTTATTATTATAGAGAAAAAGGAAATCAATTTTAAAAATCCAAATTATTTGATTATAATGGAGTCTATGGGAGACAGGCTTTCCGTAATTCGGAGCTTTCTGGATAATGGGTTTCCGGATAAGGGGTCCGATACCTGTACTCAAAATCAATTTTCACATAATCCGCTGTTTCAAACTTCCCATAGCTGTACAGGTACTATGAATAACACATATTAATTCAAAAGGTAATCTAGGGTAGTTATAAAACCATTTCATCTAATAACACTGTGTTGGTGGAAATAGTGTTTTAGCGATAAACTTCGTAGAACAGAGGTCTTTTGATTGGCTCGTTTGGTGGAAGACTTTTGTCATCTGAAAACAAAGACTTTGCGGTGAGTCTTTTGCAATCCAATTACTCCATAATTAATTTCAGCTTAATCTTGAGCTGTTACAGATATTGCCATTTATAAACTTCATATTAATGTGCATCACTAGTAATATCCCTTAATTATTTAATGTCCTTCATGTTTCAACCAAGGTCACTGAATGAAGCTTCTCTTTTAGAAGAAAATACTGACATTATGCAATCTGCACTTACCCATCACCGATTACAGCTACTTTGTCCCAAATTTGTTAGTCCCTTTTGTACAGAGTTGGAAAAGAAAACAGATATGTGTGCAAATCTGTACCCTTTTCATATGCATTTCAAAAATCGGTTCATCTCCTGAAATATGTAATGAAAGCCACAAAAATAAATCTACAGCACAATAACGTTTTGCTATTGTGGGTTTTCTGGACTGTATAATATTTTAGTCTTTAATCAAATGCAAAACTTCAAATTATGCCATTTTTTTTAATGCAAAAGGGGATTCAGAAAGAAAAAAACATTTGTTCAGATTTGATTAAATCCCTTTCATCCAATAAACTGTAGAGGAAGAGAGGACTCATTTCTTATTAGCGATGTCTTACCTGACCTTTACAGCTTGAGAGTTTATAACATTGTGCGCTGCTACTTGGCATGTTTGCAGCTTGGCTTTGATGCTATCGGCACATTCTGTACTGCAAGAGATTTTTGAGACAAAAAAAGAAGAATGCATTTAGTAACACTAAATTGTTTGTTAGTGTCTCTCTTTTATGCTAGTTACGTATTAACATAGTAAGTTGGGTTAAAAAAACATCCATCATGTTCAATCTTTCAAGTCTACTGTATATATAACCTGCTTAACTGCTTGTTGATCCAAAGGAAGGCAAAAAACCCTTCTGAAGCTTCTCTAATTTGCCTCAAAAAGGGGGGAGGGAATTCCTTCCTGATTAGTGATGAGCAAATCTGTTCCGTTTCACTTCGCCGAAAAATTCACGAATCTTTCAAAAGATTCGTGAAACAGCGAAAATGTTGTGCGGCAAAAAAAGAATTGTTGCCCACAGCTATTATTTTGTCTCCCGCGGCTATTATTTTGTCGCACGGCTATTATTTTGTCTCCCGCACCTATTATCTTGTTGCCCGCGGCTATTATTTTGTCGCGCGGCTCTTATTTTGTCACCCACTGCTATTATTTTGTCGCCCGCAGCTATTATTTTGTCGCGCGGCTATTCTTTTGATGCCCGCAACTATTCTTTTTTGACGCCGGCGACAATGTTTGCATGTGCGGCGATTTTTTCTGCGGCAATTTTTTTCATCCGTTGCCGCGAATCCATGCCTGCCCATCACTATTCCTGATTCCAAGATGGCAATCGGACCAGTCCCTGGATATATGTATGTATATATATGTACTGCACTCAGCAGGCTTGGTTATTGCAGACTGACTGCAGAAGATGAATAGAAAATGATTTTGCCTATCTCCTGTTTTTTTTTTTTTTTGAAGGCACGAAACACATAAATGAGCACTGCATTTAAACATGTTGGCTTTTATTTGTGATTAGAACAATGTGTTGATAAAGGCAAGGTGATCAGTTGGATCCCAATAAGAAAGTAGTGACCCATGTAGCCCTAATTAAGCCAACAACCCTACAATGAACACCAGTAATTCCCCACACAGTTCAGCTCTGCCAGGAAGATAGAGGTAATGGCCTGTGAATACTGATGCATAAAAATGGCTCATAACATGTCCTCTTATTTCACCAGGTTACTTATTCCCAAAATATCACTTCTTCCTCCTGCTGTACATAGGGCAAATCATACTTTATCAAGAAGTTGCTGTTAGTGATGACTGAATCTGTCCCATTTTGCTTCGCCATAAAATTCATGAAACGGCGAAAAATTCACAAAATGCATTTGTCGCGTGATTTTTTTTGTCACCCCCATAATTTTTGGTCGCTCGCGTCTTTTTTTTGTCGCCCGCGCTTTTTATTTACCCTGTGCAACAAATTTTTCAGCAGCGATTTTTTATGGAAGTTTTACGAAGCAATTCGCCAATGGCAAAATGCAGAAATTCGCTGGGAATCCATCCAGTTGCTGTTATTTGTGCATATTTGCAATTTCAACCAAGCCATTTCCCTGGTGACAATGATCCACTGAGCAATGGCATTTGCATCTCTGTTGAACTCAATGATTGAATTGTGCTCTCTTTTGATTATACATTTATTTAGAGCCCTCCTTCACCTAGCCTGAGCAGTGCTATACCAGCATATTGCTGAATCTTTTGTTCAACACCGACTTACTGCAAATTACAAATTGACTTCCCTGATACAAATCTGCTACATGATGATATGTAACATACAATGCAAAACTTATAGAAAATAAACAGCTGTAAAGTATTTCCTGCAGGCAAACAGCCATCATCCAAGCTTCCTAATTAGGCTTATCCCTACTGACCATATCCTGCGGGTATACAGAACTGTGCAACGGCATTTTCTGAAGGAGCCAAGCTTGTTAAAGAAATGTAAAGGTTAACATCCAGAGGATACAGAAACAGCATATGCAGCCTTTGAAACTGGCAAACAAACGAGCCGACCGAATGCTTCAAATCCAGATCTGTAAGCGTTTCTAAGGTCAGTTACTAATCTGCCTTATTTGAACACGATGAAAACAAGTATTATTCACAAAAATAAGAACATTTAGATTTTTGTATTCAACATGAAGCTGTAAATAATCAGTAAAGAACCATGCACTAGGGGGGCACGTACTTACATTCTTTTTCCACGACTAGTGGGGGTTTTTATTGTGCTTAGGGTTTTCATGAAAACCCCAAGTTTTTATGATTTATTAAGCGTCAAAACCACAAAAACAACCAATACAAAACTTCACCATCTAAAACCAGTCGACATCTTTGTAGAAGTCAATGGGAATTGTAACAATCTTCATTTCAATTGTGGTTTCTTTTTTTAATTAAAGTCTATGAAGATTCATGGAAAAATTGTGTGGTTTTCATGTTCTTTTTCACTTTTGTTCCACATTTGAATTTGTTTGTGCTTTTTTCAATTCGGAGCTGTTAATAAAAAGACATTGATGGTTTTAGGGAAAATGAGTTAAGTCATGGTTTCAGAAAATCAGAATGTTGCTAGATGGGCCTCTATATGCATCTATATTTGCTTTATAGATGAGTTAAACTGCCAGCTGTGTATCCCGCGCAGCATAGGGTTGTCTTCATCTTCTTTGAGACATGGCTTCTCTTTGTGATCTATGTTCAAATCTGTCATAAATGTTTATTCACCTTGCAACCCACTTGGATATGGACCCTGTAGCCTTGTAGGAGAAGTCTGACCGTATGTTATGCTTGCAGACACCTGGGGAAAGGAGGCTTCATCATTAATATTGCTAATAATTGTATTAGACAAATAAAAGAAGGAATACCAGCTGAGCCAAAAAGATATGTGTTGTCCCCAAGTGCCCATAAAAGGTACGGGGGATATGGTTTATCTTTGTAAAAACAGTTTGTTATTTTTCATTTTTTATTTTACAGCATCATGTCCTGGGGTATTAACTAGTCACTGCTGGAGGGGAGTCCCAGTTAATGGTCAGTTATCATCCAACCATGCTACCAGTGTCGGACTGAGATGGCAGGGGCCCACCAGAAAACTCTGGACCATGGGCCAGGGTCCTGCCTCAAACTCTTTATTATCCTAGTCTCTTTTCTCTACATACTATACTCTATTCTTCCATCTATCACAGATGGATAGATGGACCACAGGGTCAGACTGAGGGGTGAAGGGCCCACCGGGGCCCTGCAGGTGCAGGTGCCCATGCCCCCCCCCAGGGCCCCCCAACCCCCCGCGCAGGGCCCCCCCACCCGACGTCCTCCCCGAGTGCATACATTTAATGCGTCGGGCTGGAGCTGTCAGGCAGGGGGGGCGCGGGCAACGGTCGGGTCTGGGCCACTGGGGCCCACCACAGCCGGGGCCCACCGGGATTTTTCCCGGTGTCCCGGCGGCCCAGTCCGACCCTGATTGACCATGAAATAGGCTAAATAGTTAGAAGCAAGAGGCCCACTGACACCTGGGCCCAACGGAAGTTTTCCTGGTATCCTGGTGGGCCAGTCTGACACTGCATGCTACCTCTGATATCAGGGATAATAATTTAAAGGTGAAATAAACCCTTAAAATGAATATGGCTAAAAATTCCATATCTTATATAGTGTACTTACTGAGCCAGCCTAAAGTTTCAGTGTTTCAATAGTAGCAATGAGCCATGTTGGTAAGTGTCAGTGACACTGCACATGCTCAGTGCACTCTGGGCAGCTGTTGAGAAGCTGAGCTTAGGGGTCCTTGCAATTATCAAGCAGAAAATGAGGTTGGCCTGTCATATAAGCTGATCCTACAGAGCTGATTATTAAATTCTGATGCTAACTGCATTGGTTTTTGAGCTGCCATGTAGTAATTATTTGTATTATTTACTAATCAGCCTTGTATCATTATATATTATACAGTACATTATACAGTTAGATACAGTATATTATGCATCGGCCCCTTACTGACTGCAGCAGTGAATCAGCAGGCGGGGCAGAAAAGAAGATGGGGGGCTACTGGGGGGATTTGGTGCCGGTACTGGTTTAAGCTTTCTTACCTCTGGGGCAGTTACAAAGTGAAATTAATGCAAGTCTCCCTTTACAAACAGATCCACATTGATCATTTTCTTCTTCTCCTCCCATGGCTTCTCACCCTTGCTGGTCTGAAGGTAAAGGACACATAAAGACATTGTGAATATGAATCACTTTTTGGATTGTAGCTGCACTTTAAAGATCTTTACTTTCTCCTAACAATAGCCAAAGCTGTAGCACAATTTTACTTAATCACTAATTCTTCAGTGTCCAGAAAAAGAAATGACTAGCTTTGTTAGGTCACAGGCAAGACGGCTCTTTAGACAGCATGACCATGAGATTTCCCTTCGGTAACAAAGCGAGATGCTCTATTGCAAACGATCGATACTCCTGTGTTAATGGCACATCATTATTTTACTTGCACTTTGTACATTTTCTAATTGTTAGTTCTACCAAGTCTATCCATGCTTCATTGTGATGTTCTGCCCTCATCCTATGAACTCTCAATTGATGTACGTTAGCTGTAAAATCAGACTTTTGGAGGCCTGTTTATGAAAGCTGGAAATACTGTGGGTTTCTGTCGTTTGGCAGCTTCTCTTTCAGTGATGACATTTCTAAGCTATGATTAGTGATGGACGAAATGTTTCGGCAGGCATGGATTCGTGGCGAATTTCCGCGTTTCGCCATTGGCTTATTGTTTGGCGAAACGGATGAAAAAATGCGCTGCGGAATAATTCGCCGTACGTCCAAAAATTGTCGCCGGCGTCAAAAAAGAATAGTCGCAGGCGTCAAAAGAACAGCCACGCGACGAAATAATAGCCGCGGGCGACAAAAGAATAGCCGTGGGTGACAAAATAATAGCCGCGGGCGACAAAAGAATAGGGTGCGACAAAATAATAGCTGCGCGCGACATTTTTTTTTGCCGCACGACATCTTCGCCGTTTCACAAATTTTTCGACGTTTCGCGGATCTTTTGAAAGATTCGCGAATTTTTCGACTAAGCGAAACGGAACAGATTCGCTCATCACTAGCTATGATGATTTATCTGTTATTGGAAACATCACATTTTAATATATATAACTGTCTATATGTTGGGTTACTGTCTTTGTGTTATTTATATAATGTGGGGTTTCAACTTATCTCTTATCTACAGGAACCCTCTATTTCCTGTTTCAATCACAATTCGTTTTTCGGCAGGCATGGATTCGCAGGGAAATTAAGCATTTTGGCATTGGTGCATTGTTTCGCGAAACGTGCGCAAAATTTGGGCACAAAAAATTTGCGGTTGCGTCAAAAAAGGCCCCACCGCATCAAAAAGGTTGCGTCAAAAAGGGTGTGGCCACAGCAAAAAGGTGCGGTCGCATCAAAAAAGTCACGCAGTACCCGCATTCCACAAAATTTTCACTGTGTCATGAATTGTTTTGCAGTTTCACAAATTTTTCAGTAAAGTGAAACAAGACTCATTTGTAGTTCCTACAAATTTTAATAAAACGTACATGCTGTATGGCTAATTAGTATAGATGTGCACGAATTTCTATGTGGCTTTGGAGTATTTATCCGCTAAAAACACTAACTCCTTTAATTACAGATATAATATGTACCTAATGCAGGGTTACATAGGCTTCAATTAATCAGCGTTCATATCAGATATTACTAGTTGTCTCCATGTGTCACTCTAATTTCCCCCTTAGGCAGGCAGTTTTCATAGAAAAGGGGTCTTCTGCACTTTGCTTCCTGCCCTGTGCGCCAAAACAGATCTAAGAGACTCGAGTTCGCTCTATGAATAAAGTGCTCCCTTTGTTTGGCAGTGCTGTATTATTAAAAGGGGGTGGAGCATGTAGGCATCTCCCCTCCCACCCTCTAACTTGAGGCATGAAAGATAGGAGGTGCCAATGGGCATAGACTTTAACAGAAACCTGCACTTAGCACCTAGGTGATAGGTTCCTTTTAAATATATCTTTCAAGTCTAGCTTTGCAATGGGGCAACATTATTTAATTTAGGTTGCATATCTATCCATCTAGTTCAACCCTTTAGTGTCCCCAAGTAGCACCCAGGTCAGCAGCAGCACTGAACACTGTCACCTGTATGAATCCTTTGCTCCCCGGTGCATATTGAATGCAGGGTTAAACACATTCTAACAAATATTTTCAAGAACAGACTAAATTGTTAAATCTAAAAGCTTGATAAGGGTTTCCAAGCAGTAAATATTGTTCTGTAGATCTAAACTACAGGAGATGCTTAGAATATGTAGGAACTCCACCCAAATACAACTTAAGCTTTTTGAAAACAAAACATAATTTCAAGCAACTTTGCAGTATACATCAGTCAAAAAATATGCAGCCTTTTCATGATTTTTAATGTAATAATACAGTTAGGAACAGTTCCCTAAGCCCCGCCCCCTGTTCCCCTGCTGATCTGGCTGACTACTTTGATATTCACATAAAATGTAACTGGAATAATACCTGGTGGTCCAGTGGGGCGGCTGGGACGCCCGCCTCGTCGTGTGCGCCGATGCACGCGTCCTTGAGTTCTGGAACGCGGAAGTGCGTGCGTGACAGTAAGTTGGGCCATGAAAACAAGCACAAGCGCCTTGAAATATTTGAAATTCGCACCTTGCGCGATGATGTCATGCGTCGCGCCGGGTTTAAAAGGAAGCGTACGCACTTCCGCGTTCCAGAACTCCAGGACGCGTGCATCGGCGCACACAACGAGGCGGGCGTCCCCGCCGCCCCACTGGACCACCAGGTATTATTACAGTAACAGTACTCAACTGCCCTCAGCCTGCCTTCAGCCTGCTTCCTCCTACTCCCACAATTCCCTGCACACATGGTGTCAATAAGGAAAGGAACATCCCAGTGCAATGCATTGCGGGTTATGTAGTTCCTGCACGCTGTCTGTAAGCTGTGAAGAAGTTGTTACAATTTGTAACATCAATGTTTTAGTCCCTTCTCCCCTGCCAGGATATCAAATGATATAGAAAGAGAAGAACTGTTTTGCAGCTGGATTTCAGCATATAAAAATGGTATTTATTCTTACTTTTTGAAGGAACAGATTACAGTGATAGGGATATTAGGGGTTTCTGGGTTGTGTGGGGCTCAAAATTTGGTTCATAAGACGGAGTTCCCCTTTAAAGAATGAACCTGTTTCAATAGAACATCTGCCACTAAAGAACAGGACAAAACTCATTCATTCAAATACCTTCTTCTGTTTATTCCAACTAAACCAAACATTGGGCCATTTGTAGAAATCTTATAAAATACACACACAGATATAAAAAGGAAGAATCTAATAATTTAGCATAAAGGGAAGATATTCCCCCCGACAAACAGAATCCTTTGAATGCAAAACCAATGCAAGGCGGGTATAAATGTGATAGAGAGATTTGCTCTGCAGCCGAGCTCGGGATACAGGTTTCTGTACAGCGAAGATGAAAGAACGTCAGAAAAGAATTGGTTTTATTACGCAGCCGAGATTTGTTTTAAGACTCCTGCTTATGGGTACAGTTGATTTTATGTCAAAGTAGGGAGCAATAAAACCATTTGCATTAAATGGCATTTCTTTGAGATACTATATTTTCCGCTGGCAACATTTTGAGTGAGATTTGAGTGCTATTTGTCACTTTAATGGTAATAACAGCGTCAGCTCTTTGCCGGGGCGAATTTTCTCACTTGGGTAAATTGACAACGTCCCTAGTAATAGAAATAGATAAATAAACTGTAACCTGGGGCAACACAAAAGCCACAGTGTCTTAAATCAATATATTTGTTAATAAATATATTCATAAGCAATAGGCATAATTAGTCTAAATGTTATTTTGCTTGTACCTGCAAGGCATGAACTGCATAGGCATAAGGAGGGGAGAGCTGAAAGAGCCCAGAAAAACATTGTTCTGAGTTGTGAACTGTACACAGCACCAAAATGGCAGGAACTATGGGCCGAGCAGCCAGGTATAGAGATCTGGAGAACGGAAGCTTTAAAGGGGTATTTGCCCTTTAAATACTTTTAGTATGTAGCTTGTGTTTTTTTCAGTTATTTAGTTTTTTGTTCAGCAGCTCTTCAGTTTGGTATTTGACAGTCATCTGGTTGCTAGGGACTAATTTACCCTAGCAACCAGGGGCCAGTTTGAACGAGAAACTGGAACATGAATGGGTGAGGGCTTGAATTGAAAGAAATGTAATAAAAAGTAAGAAGAACAATAAAATTGTAGCTTCACGGAGCAATAGTTTTTGGCTGCTGGGGTCAGTGACCCCCTGTTTGAATGCTGGAAAGAGGTAGAAGAGGAAGGGAAATAGTTAAAAAAAAAATATACAAAAATTAATAATGAAGACCAATTGTAAAGTTGCTAGGAATAGGACATTCTATAATATACAAAAAGTTAACTTAAAGGTGAACAACCCCTTTAAAGGACCAGTGTGGGGGAGTATTATTAGTAGTATTGTTCCTGGACAAGGAGTCTCAGTCTTGCTCATTTATGACTGCAACTTCATATACAATTCACTATGTTTTTCCCCCCACAATGCAGTGTTTTCCCCACAATCCTAGGGTCATTAAGCTTGAGTGGCAAGTAGTGTCTGATGCATCAATACAACCACAGCTACACAGAGTTGGGGCTAAAATGTTTCTAGTGGAGATGGAATTACTTCCAGCACTCCACATTAATGGAGAACTAAACCCTAAAAATGAATATGACTAGAAATGCTATATTTTATATACTGAACTTATTGAACCAGTCTAAAGGTTTATCATCCCTTTGCCAGTAATGATCCAGTACTTCAAAGTTGTCACAGGGGTCTGTAAGAAGTGTCAGTGACACTGCACATGCTCAGTGTGCTCTGAGCAGCTGTTGAGAAGCTGAGGTGGTCATACCAATTATCAAGCAGAAAAGGAGAATAGTCATAAAGGGTGATGCTACAGGGCTGATTATTAAGATTGACACCTGAACTAATACACAAAAGATCCTCAATAAAGAAGCCCACGATGTATCAGAAAAAGGATATAATGGATTATGGACAAATGTAAAGCTGCAATAAATCAAAAGAAAGAGCAACTAAAGGGTAAAGGGGTGGTTCACCTTTATGTTAACGTTAGTATGTTATAGAATAGACAATTCTAAGCAACTTTTCAATTGTTCTTTATTTTTTCTTTTTTTATAGTTTTTGAATTATTTGCCTCTTTCTGCTGCTTCTTCCCACTGACCCCGGCAGCCAAAAAACTCTTCTCTGTGTGGCTACAGTTTTATTGTTACTGTTATTTTTTATCACTTAGCTTTGTATTCAGGCACACTTGTATTCATATTCCAGTCCGTTATTCTAATCAGGGGGGTAATCTTGACCCTAGCAACCAAATAGCACTTATATTGTAGTGTCACCCACTGTGACCTACAACACTTATATTTGCCTATTTGTGTCTGTTAGTCACCCCTCCCATATAGATTGTAAGCTCTACGGGGCAGGGACCTCCTTCCTCTTGTGTCCTCGACTCTTAACTTATTGCAGCTGTATTTATCTGTATTGTTATACTTTGTATTTATCTATTATTATCTTATTAACACCCTGTTTGTATTAATGTATTCTATTGTACAGCGCTGTGTACATAAGTAGCGCTTTTATAAATAAAGATATACATACATATACATAGCTGCTGCAATTACCAAACTGGAGAGCTGCTACATTTATAGCTAAATATTTCAAATACTACAAATAATAAAAAATGAAGACCAATTGCAAATTGTCTTAGAATATCACTCTCTACATTATACTAAAAGTTAATTTGAAGGTGAACCACCCCTATAAGGCTCACACATTCAAAAAAAGTGGTCCAAATTCCCATCGGGGAATAGCACCAAGAGCCTGATCCCTAAGGTTCTTATCCAAACAACAGCAGACTTTGGCTTTTATTCTGAAAGCTATTTGTTTGAAGCCTACAAGGGCTGGTAGGTTAGGCAGACGCACTGCTATTTCCGAAGCCTTTAGCTTCGTCAGTTAGACAAAGGATAATCATCTTCTAAGAGATATAACACTCAGGGCTCCAAAACCAAACAAATGGCCAGCGAGACACCATGAAATACAATTTGCTGTCTATAGAGTTTTACCAGCAATGACATGACAATGCTAACATGCTACATCTCTGAGCAACTGTAAATTGAAGGTACAAACTACCAATTTATCTCTCCTGTTGCTCCTTAAACCCGAGAGGATCTAAGCTGGCTGAGAGATATAGACATAAAATAAATCTTTTCCTCTTTAAACATATCCAAAGCTGTTATCAAGGAAATGTCAAATGCCTTGGAACCGGTGCTTCTGGAATGAAAGCATTCAGGGGCTGGTTCGTCATACACTGTAGGTGTCTCAGACATTCCAACTTTGCTGCAATTTTTTTATCCAACAGGTCTTTAAATTTGTATTGCTATACAAGCCTTTTACTGTACTATCCCAGAGCAACCAAAACAGTTTGGCTTCTATAGAAAGAAACAAGCAATTAAATATTAAAAACATATTTTTTTTACTGCTAATACAATAAATATTGATATTAATCAATGAAAGCTTTCCAGGTAGACAGATCAATTCAGAATGAACCTTACTATGAAAATCTTTATTTGGGATTATAAATCACCATTATGAATTGACAAGAATCTATTGATACACAAAGTTTTTATACATTTTCAAAGGTAACCTATGTGTATCGGGCTTCAAATATTTTCCCCTGATCATGTATTTCATACAGATATGTAAGAAAAGAATCATTTATCAGAAAGTCCAATCTCACTGCGTATAATTTCTAGTTCCTAAAGCCGTCTCCCATCTGGGTTCACACGTAGAGCAAGAAAATGTTAATGGAACTAAGACTCACAAAGCAGCAGTAAATTCTTGGAATTATATTTATTATGCCATTGCACCCAACATGTTTCGGGATTAACCCACTTTATCAAGTATAAAGATAATAGTAAGGATTTAACTCCTGCTGTCTGAGTCTTAGTACAGCTATCATTTTCTATGCAACAAGATCTGGTCACAACAGTGGGTCAGAACACAATATAGACAGCTAATAATAGTCAATTTTGTCAGCAGGAAAACCCTAGTAAGTTGTTTTGGGTTCCCAGAACTTTCTGCTGATATGTACTGATAGCAAACCTAAACTTAGCCAGTAGCATAGTACAGGCAGACAGGTATAATAGCAAAAATGCAGTTAATGCAGGGACGAGGGTCAGCACAAGCAGCAAGGAATAGAAACAGGAACCGGGCAAGTCAAAACTGCTGAAAACAAGCAGAGTAACGTATAAATAGAAGCCAGCTTGGGAAATGAGGTAACAGGATGCAGGGAACCTAAACCCGGAAAGGCATCAAAAACAGTACAGGTATGGGATTCCTTATCTGTAAACCTGTTATCCAGAAAGTTCCAAATTACGGAAAGACCATCCTCCATAGACTCCATTATACGAAAATAATTCCAATTTTTAAAAAATGTTTTCTTTTTCCCTTTTATAATAAATCAGAACCTTGTACTTTATCCTTATTGGAGGCAAAACAATTCTATTGGGTTTATTCAATACTTAAATGATTTTTAACAGACTTAAGTTGTGAAGAACCAAATTGCGGAAAGATTCCTTATCCAGAAAACCCCAGGTTCCGAGCATTCTGGATAACAGGTCCCATACATGCACTGATCAAAAGGTATTGATGTACCCACATTAAAACCCTCCTTTTTCTGTAACCTTTTTCTGTTATTTGATAAAAATTGAACTGACAGTGGACACAGTATATCAGTTATTTCAGTGAGACATGTGTGTGGGACTTTACTATGTGCCACAAAATTCAGTCATAATTATTATATTTAAATCTGGATTTCTAATTGTTTTATGTGATTGCCAAGTTAAAGTAACTGTTAAGGGCTAACCTATCTGGGTTTATTTAATGTTTAAATAATTTTAAAGTAGACTTAAGGTATGGAGATCCAAATTATGGAAAGACCCCTTATCCGGAAAACCCCAGGTCCCACGGATAACAGGTCCCGTACCTGTATAATATATATATATATATATATATACACAAATATCCTTAGCTGTGACAATGAAAATAAAAATCTATTTTTCCCCCTAGTGCCACTAATTTCAAGTCTTCATAGCTGAAAAATAAACTAACTCAATGGCTTAATGGAATCAGCTTTAATACAAGGTTCACTAACATCTCCTTTCCTGAGCAGGCTGTCTCTGCACAGACTTTGCAATGTTCTGTTAATCTACATTGCCCTAATGGAGAAATTAAGAACTTTGTAAGGTGTTACAGCAGGCCTGTCACTTTTTTCTTATAATGAAATACTAATTTATTTGTCACTTGGGGAATTCTGGTCCTGAGGAGGCCATTCCCTCACCCTCCTTGATTACATTCTCAGCATTCCGACCATAGTGAATTGCATACGCTTAGTTGAAACACTTACGGCTGATGAGTTCCAAGCTGTCTCTGGAAGCAATATCAGAACAAAAAATTATGGAATAACTGAAAAACACATAAAAAATGTTAACTATATGTCAGGCACAAAGCTTGTAATAATAGGCAAAGAGATGCAGAAAAGCCTTACATACCGCGCACATTGTAAAGAACTGGGTGAAAATGACATTGCTGCCAAGGGATTCTGGAGCAGTAACATGTTCTATAATGTCATGAATAGTGATGAGCGAATCTGTCCCGTTTTTGCGAAACGGCAAAAATGTTGCACGTCAAAAAAAAATTGTCATCCGTGGCTATTCTTTCATCGCGCGGATATTCTTTTGTCGTCCGCGGCTATTATTTTGTCGCCCGCGGCTATTATTTCGTCATCCGCGGCTATTATTTCGTCGCCCGTGGCTATTATTTTGTCGCGTGGCTATTATTTTGTCGTCCGCGACTATTATTTTGACGCGGGCGACAATTTTTGGACGTGCGGCGAATTTTCCCGCGGCAAATTTTTTCATACGTTTCGCCGCAAATCCATGCCTGGTAAAACATTTCGCCCATCACTAGTCATGAATTGTCCTTTACCATTTGTCTGAGTATTCAGCAGATGTCCGGAAAATGCTACAAGTTACTGTAACAACTGGTGGAAGAGGTATAACGGTCTGGTGCTTGTTTTTCATGGTTCAGACTAGAATGCCTGGTTTTATTGAAAACAATTAACTTAAAGCTCCAGTGTATAATTACATTTTGACTTATCAATGCATTCTAGTTTTTTGGATCTGGGAACGGGTTTTTCTGAGATGGGAGAGGAAGAACTTGGCCTGCACATAGCCCTGACCTCAACCCAACTATGTAATAAACTGAAACATTGACTGTGTGTCAGGCAAAATACAAGAATGACAGGGAAAACAGGAGGGCAGGAAGATAGTAACACCAATGATAATCACCTAGCAATGAGCAATGATAATGCTGGCATCCTTAAATAAGCAGAGGTATTTTAAACCCTTAAGGGTATTACATTCACCAAAATGCAATAACAATGGTTTCATCGGATGTATCCAGTTAGGTGTTAGCTGAAACTCACTGAGCTATATAATCAAGTGGTGCTCCCTGCAATGGGCAAGTGGGTGGCAAAGTTTATAGCGCTGAAAGGTTTGGGGATGGGAAAAAATCCTCTGTTGTATGGTAGTTACACCACTGATATGATTCAGTCAAAATAGTGTAATGAATTTCATTGAGGCAAGTGTATAGTCTAAAAATGATATGATGGAAAATGTGAAATGTTGTAAGACCACCACTCAAAGAGTTGGTCCATAATATTGACTGGTGTATGGCCAGCCTATCTGCAATGGTGGCAGTGGATCTATTTCTCATCTTTTCTGAAGCCTTGTCCACACCACTTGCCTTCTGGTTAATATCTGCACAGATAGTAAATGGTCATTATAGTGAATAAAACAGAATATTTTATACATTTAATGTAATGTACTATATATGAAACTAAACTGAAACATGAAATACATAAAATTAATTTTACAACTGTAAAAGGTAAGGGACAACAAACCACAATGTCTTAGCAATGTTTTAATGATCTTATATATAAAATCCAAAAGATTACAGAACTTCCCCCAAACAATGTTGTTAGTATACTGTATATATATATATATATAACAAAGATGCACTGTAGAACAATGCAGCCAGTGAGCAATTTTGTGTGAAGGGTAAAATGCTCAAGAAGAAATAAAATTCACAGGGTGCATTACAATGGAAAAAATGGGTTTATTGATTTATGAAATGGTTATATAGAAAGTCTCATCACACACCACATTTGTCAAAAATAGCAAATCATACACAATTGTCAAAGTAAACAGCAAAGTATAACATTCTTGTTCTTAAACATTTCTGCGTGAAGTATGTGGCAGAAAGTGGCACAAACCTGTTTTGTAAATTTGTAAGCTATGAGCGCAAGTCACAAATAAGTCCCCATGCTGTTTGGGGGGAGGCGGTCCATCAGTACAGTATTATTAGAGAGTCTTACTGGACATTATCAGAACATGCAGGGAATATCTATAGCAGCGCTCCCCAACCAGTTGCTCGTGAGCATCATACTGCTCCCAACCAACTTTGATGGTGCCCATTTTTAAATTTCTGGCTTGGAGTAAAGTCTTGGAGCACAGAGCCAAGCAGAGCCTCCTGCAGGCCACCAGTCCACACGAGGCTGCCTAATAGCCTTAATTAAGCTACCTAAGAGCGCTTATTTGGCACCCCCAAAGACATATTTTTAATGTTTGTGGAGCTCACCAACACTTTTTAAATGTGAGTGTGGCTCATGAGTAAAAAAGGATGGGGATGCCTGATCTATTGCCAGGGGCATTCCTGGGCCCCCTGTCTGCCCTAAGGTGCTAAGGTGACCTTTCAGATGCCCCCCCCCAACAGGCGCACTTTCTCTCAACTTGCGACATTTTCAGCCCCATTTGTGATTGCATTCATACATGAAACCTTAAAATTCTTTGCTATCATAGGTGTCCCCCTTTACTAAAGACTGATGCTGGGAAAATGCTTTTTATGCCCTTCCCTATTCTGGACATAATTACAAAGGGGAAAGGGCCCTGTATTCCAAGCTACCTTTCACTGCCTTTCACACAATAGAAGGAGCTTTTAACTAGTGGTAAGAACTCAAGTGCAGCTGAATCCACCAACAATATCCAGGTAATTCATGTTCCCCTAATGAGCTGAAAAGTTATTATTCCTGAGGCTGTACTGAAAGGAGACTGAAACTCCCTATACTGTACCTTAGATAATGGCATATCTCACATGAGTTATAGTGCTTCGCCAGGCATTGCACTGCATAGAAATAAGCACAATTTTCTTTAGGTACTGTAACCCTTTCTTTGCAATGACATCTTACTCCAGCTGCTCTTATAACAGTGCTACATTGCCACCCTCTTTCTTAGCTTAGTTATCTTAAATTTATGGAGGAAGGTTTAGGGAGCTGAACTGAACCTCACAATATGTTAGTACCTTATAAAATAACTGTGCGACTATGATTTTTAACTAAATAGAAGATTTATTTAATGGCACAAAGGTACAACAAGCGATGGAACAAAATTGAGGATAAATGGTATAGCAAATTTTACACTACAGACAGTGGTTCAGACCCCTGTATGCTTAGGGACATTTCCAATCAGTGGCCTCTCCACTTAGGCAGGGGTAGAGTAGCATTGGGGAATCTACTCCACACTACTTCTCCATTGTGGAGCCCAATACTCCTCTTTCTATTGTGGCCTGTCTTTCTTATAACTCTAATGAGTGTGAGAGGACTGAAAATCATATTCACTGCTTTTACTTTGTTGACAGAGCCCCTGTTTCCTGACTTATCTAAGGATGCTGATCTCCTTACAATCGCAAGATTAATATTGGAAACGTATGCTCCAGGCTCCCCCAGTATTGAGAGGAGGCCAAAGAGGTTGTAAAGGTGCTCCTTCCAATTATATAACCTATGAAAAGCAACTATTTACAAGATTGCTGGACCAGCCGAGGAATCCTTCATCCCACAGGGCATAGATACATTTGAGAGGGAGAATTACCAGAGCAGTAGGAAGAATTAATTCTTTTATGACAAAAGTCCAGGGTTATAAAATAGTAATACTATACTGTATTGCCAAGTGACCATACTGTCACGTATAGTCCTGTGCAGATCCAGTCTTTGAAACCCAGATGTGATCCAGACCTGCAACCTGTATTTTTACATGCTTGAAACCGCTACCCAGCCAAGGTAAAAATACAGGTTTCATGGTTCTACCCACAGACCACCATTAAGGTAGAAGTGCTGATGCTGCAAACTGTAAATTACATCATCTGAAGTGGGCAAAGGGTGCGAAAAAAAGGAAAAAAAAGAGACCCATAACCCACAGACCCGCCAACCCATACCCACATCTGCTAACCCACAACCAGCAGTTTATGCTCTTTTTTGCAGGTAACCAACAGGCACCCAACCCAATGCAGGACTCACCTAATTACAAGACCAAAATGGTGATTTTTGCTATGGATAATGAGCTGTATTTACAAATATATATATATATATTAATAAGACGTGGCTTTTTAACAACCTGAGGGATTTTCATCCATTTCTGTAATATTTGTTAAAAAAGCCAGCATGCTAAGATTAGTGCCCCCTCTTGGGAACCCATCGGTGGCATAAACATGTTTTGTCCTGGTCTCATCTATAACGATCAGTTATTTAGTGGCGTGTGTGTGTTCACTGAGCGTGCCTATAAACGCCTGACAGCCCCATATGTTATTAGCAAATACCTACTTACTCGGAAGCTCCCTAGTATACAATAATGACAGCCCCATACCGCATTTCTGATATAAGTTTCCCCCAGTGAGATATTGTACCTTGCCTCTGTAATACAACTCCTTACAATGAATTAATTATCATGGATTTGTTTCAGCAGGAGACACATTTCACACTGTGAGTTTCCAAACAGAACAAAAATCAAATCTTTTAAGACCGAAATCATTTGAGAAAATAGCTTCCTCCTAAAAACCCACTGTATATCATGTAAACCTGTTTCACTTGGTAACAGAACTGTTACACATTATGAAAGTTACAAAAATATAAAAAAATCGCTTCTGTTTAGGTTTCTATATTGAAGGAAATTTGTCAGCCAAATCTACACCTTGAATTTTAAAGACAAGAAGTGCCAACCTCAGCATCTGCATAAAAACGGTTATTTATGTACTTATTATGGTAAGGTAGTAAGATGTTTAATTCAGTTCAGTCTCCAATTGTAACTGTAGGGGTTTACCAAAAATGGGCCCTTAGGACAGGAACCCCTAGGACAGGCCACAGGGTGGTGCTGGGAAACAGGGACACTGGGATGACTGGGTTGTTAAACAGTTAATGGGGTGTATACCTGCAGTTCGGGTTATGGCCACAGGGTGGTGCATAGGCCCATATAAGGGGATGCAGCCATGTGCTGTGGGTCAGACATTTTAGCCCAGGGGCTGCTCAGGTAGTGTGCTCCCCTGGCACAGTTTAGATAGTAGTTCTATAATAGGTCGCTCTAGGAGTGATATGTAGGACACCAGGAGTTTAGAATGGGCGGACATTGCCCCTCCAGGAGTGGAAGCGAGGTTAAGACCTCCCGGCATTACATCAGCCGGAGTGCAGGGCCATAAGTGGTTAGGTAGGTGGACAAGGTCACCGCTAGCCCAGGAGGCTGTATCTGAGGGGGCTTAGGCGTGAGTACCGGGGTGGGCTGCCTGTGGTGATGCTGCCTAGCGCGAGTACCGGGAAGGGCCCCAAGAGGGGGTGCCTTCTGGCGTGAGTACCGGGGAGATCACCTAGAAGGAGACACTTGGCGTGAGTACCGTGAGTTGCCCAACAGGAGAAAGCTCTCAATGAGTAGTAAGGAGGTAAAGCCCTGCATTGCTGTGTATCAATAACATGTACCGCTCCTGGAGAGGTCCTGCCCTAATAAACGGATCTATCTTCTATATCATATCAATTGTGTGTCAGACTGTTTCCTGCACAAGGATCACCTACCTGCCGGTAAGCTACTACCCCAGGGAGGGGCAAGGTACTGGGGGCTGTGTGTGGATCCAAGGCAGAGGTACTAGTGACTATTAAGTTTCCCAGGGGGTGGATATAGTTCCACAACACCATCCCTGGGTGGAGGCACGCCTTTAAAGGAGAAATCCTCATTAACCCCCTTAGTAAGCGGGGGCTCAGGACTCCTGTAGCGCCAAGTAAGCAAGTAGTACCACAGTGTCTGCACAGGTGGGCTACATTTGGAGGCACTGCTGAGATCGGTTTTGAGAACCGTTTAGAAGAAAGGGCCCTAAAGGAATTGAGGCCTAGCGTAACTACAGTACCCTATTTCCGACCAGGCTAGATTTGGGCAACCCCTGATCCGCATCCCAAGAGGGGAGTTGGCGCGAAAGAGGAGCAAGGGAAGGCTCCTGGCCAATAGGATTGCAGAGAGTTGGCGCCAAGAGGGCCTAGGAAGACTCGCAAGAAAGAGGCGGGCCAGGGGGTGGCGTGTAGTTGACGTGTAAAGTGACCGCCCCGTGAGGGACTGCGGCCAATAAGAGACAATTGAAAGTGCGCCAAGAGCTGAGCAGGGGCGTGACAATGAGCGTCGACGTCATGGCAGCCATCTTGGGAAATTCCCAGACAGCATCTGGTGAGAGACGCGTGTGGGACTGGCTGCTACACTACTTCCCAGCTATGTCTGCAAAGAGTGCAAGTGGTAGCGCGGGCCTAGAGTCCCTACCTGAACCACAGTTTGCCTATGATGAGGGGTTCCGGTATGTGTGGCTGGGCCTGTTTGCCGAAAAGATCACTCCCCAGGGTGACCCAACTATGGTACCGCTGTGTGGGGAATGCGGAGCAGAGGCATACCTAGCCCTCCACCGGCCCAAGGGGCGATGTGCGCAGTGCGGCTACCAATGCTGGCGTGGCCCACTGAGGGATGAAGTGATGAGCACAGGGCATGGAGTCATCCTGGCCCTGATGGCAAAACTGAACGCGGGTAAACTGGCGACCGCGCACCAGAGAGTGGCGGCGGAGTGTGTCAGTGCCCAAGAGGCGGCTATCCCAGCACTAGAGGAGCAGCCTGAGGAGGCGGCAGCACCTGCGCCACAGGTTGGCGAATGCTGCGCCGTTAATGAAACAGTGAGTGGGGAGCCCCAGGGGGCGACGATCCAGGGAGATAGCCCAGGGGAGGTTTCAGCACCTATATCTCCCGCATCTTCCCTAGAGAAACCCGCGCTGCCCATAGAGGGGGTCCCACTACTACCAAGCAATCCCCAAGGGGAGAGTGACTGTGCTAAAGAGGTGGCCGAGGCTGCCATGCTCCCATACATAGAGGTGAGGGCTGAAGAGATATCAGCGCCCCCTTCATACAGCCAGGTCCTGAGGGAGGGAAGCCTTGCTGAGGCAAGAGCCCCTGGGTCTGCCACAAGTAGTACTCCTGCTGGGGAGGAAGACTTGAGGGAAACTGAGGAGGATGAGTACAGTCCTGCCTTGTTCAAACTACCTGATCTCTTCTATGCACCTAGAAAGATTCCCAAGGAGGAAGAGAAAGAGTTCTGGGTGCTGCCAGGGAAGGCAGATCCAGACATTTTCTGTAGAGTGTCACGCATACAGAGAGTGATAAATTATAAAATCTTTAGACTGTGGGGGTATTTTATGCCTTATGCACCAATATGGGTGTATGAAAAGATGGAAGAGATGCTGGATGAGTGGGTAGTGAATGAGATATCCACCAAGGAAAAGAGGATAGGTCATGCCTTAACCCATCCTAACCAGAGCAAAAAGATGGCTGCGTGGAGGTTTGTCCGGGCCATAGAAAAAGAGTGGTGGTGGGGCCGCACAGTGCTGCGTCACACAGTTCACAGTTGTGGCAGGAAAAGTCCGGAGCCAAAGCAGTTTTATTTGGAGGTGACTCTGCCAAATGGGAAGTCGGTAAGGAAACCTCATCCCAACTATTATGCTCCCTATGAGGACATAAAGATCCGGTTCAGTCACATGGTGTGAGCTAAAGGCCCCAAAGCCTAAAGTGTTAGCCCCAGGAGGGGATTCTTCAGTTCAGGAGACAGTACCAATGTTGGGTACCCTTCTCAAGGAGAGACTCACTTTCTCAAGGAGAGACTGTTGGTGGCTAAAAAGAGAGAGCCAAGACCGCAGCCAACCGGCTGGTTGGGAGTGAGGAGTCTGCAGTTTATCCCAGAGTGGGAAAGTTTTAAGTTAGCCCAGGAGGGCTTTTTGTGCTAAAAGTGCCACCGGCTGGTGGAGGAGAGCCCAAGGTGGGAGCACCTTGGGACCTGGACTCCCTCAAGGAGGAGGGGAGGGCCAGGAAAAGAAAAAGTTACCTTTATTTTCTTTGATGTAAAATAAAGAATGTGTTTGATTTTTGGGCAAATAAATTGTCCGGTTATTCTTTGAGGTGAAATGTCTAAGGGACAGAGACTCTTGTGGGGACTTTCACAAAGACTTTGGAGGGTGGGAATGTTGTTATGTCTCACTTTTCCTTTTCAGTCATCCATTGTACCCTGGCAGTCTCCTGGAGGAGCTGTGAAGCGTGATGTAACAACATGGTAAATGTATTGTATTTGGTAGAATGTGTGTCAGCCAGGAGGTGACAATTTTCTTGTAGGGGGAGAATGTAGGGGTTTACCAAAAATGGGCCCTTAGGACAGGAACCCCTAGGACAGGCCACAGGGTGGTGCTGGGAAACAGGGACACTGGGATGACTGGGTTGTTAAACAGTTAATGGGGTGTATACCTGCAGTTCGGGTTATGGCCACAGGGTGGTGCATAGGCCCATATAAGGGGATGCAGCCATGTGCTGTGGGTCAGACATTTTAGCCCAGGGGCTGCTCAGGTAGTGTGCTCCCCTGGCACAGTTTAGATAGTAGTTCTATAATAGGTCGCTCTAGGAGTGATATGTAGGACACCAGGAGTTTAGAATGGGCGGACATTGCCCCTCCAGGAGTGGAAGCGAGGTTAAGACCTCCCGGCATTACATCAGCCGGAGTGCAGGGCCATAAGTGGTTAGGTAGGTGGACAAGGTCACCGCTAGCCCAGGAGGCTGTATCTGAGGGGGCTTAGGCGTGAGTACCGGGGTGGGCTGCCTGTGGTGATGCTGCCTAGCGCGAGTACCGGGAAGGGCCCCAAGAGGGGGTGCCTTCTGGCGTGAGTACCGGGGAGATCACCTAGAAGGAGACACTTGGCGTGAGTACCGTGAGTTGCCCAACAGGAGAAAGCTCTCAATGAGTAGTAAGGAGGTAAAGCCCTGCATTGCTGTGTATCAATAACATGTACCGCTCCTGGAGAGGTCCTGCCCTAATAAACGGATCTATCTTCTATATCATATCAATTGTGTGTCAGACTGTTTCCTGCACAAGGATCACCTACCTGCCGGTAAGCTACTACCCCAGGGAGGGGCAAGGTACTGGGGGCTGTGTGTGGATCCAAGGCAGAGGTACTAGTGACTATTAAGTTTCCCAGGGGGTGGATATAGTTCCACAACACCATCCCTGGGTGGAGGCACGCCTTTAAAGGAGAAATCCTCATTAACCCCCATAGTAAGCGGGGGCTCAGGACTCCTGTAGCGCCAAGTAAGCAAGTAGTACCACAGTGTCTGCACAGGTGGGCTACATAACCAATGCACACTATCGTTATTTATCTGCAAGTAACTGCTGAATGGTTGCTATAGGTTCCTGAGCTGAATTAACCTCTTCCCATGTTCATGGATAATCACCATAGTATTTTAGCTATTTATAAAATACCAATTAATACCTAAAATAACAGATTTCTTTTTCCTGATGCTTTAGACTTGGGTGGCTTTGCAGGACAACCCCTGCACCAGGGCCGCTGCTCCCTATAAGCGGAGTATGCAGTCTGCATAGGGCACCAACTCCCAGGGGGGCACCATCCCAGCTGCTCAAAAAAATCATTTTTATATATTATAACATACCCCCCAACACTGTCCCGCCGGTTTTTATAGCGCATCCCGCTGTCCCAGATAGTTGTCTATGGGGGATATTGGGGGCTCTGTGTGTGGGGCCCCTATAGTAGGTGTTTTTTTATTATTTTTTATTTTACTTCTGTAAAATTTGGGGGAGGGGGCACAAAAGTAAATTTCTGCACCCATTTGGCCAGCAGCGGCCCTGCCCTGCACCCACCTACCTCCCGTATATGCAGCATCAGCATAATACTAAAATAATAATATTAGGCTGCATACAGGAATGACTCAGTTTGGTGAGCACAAGGAATGGCATAGGGCCCTTGTCCCTTAATCATTGCCCCATAATCCTTTAGCCTAATGATTGTATGAAAAGGTACATTGAAACCTCTGAAGAGGTAAAATATAATAATAATAACTTTGTTAAATCAGTATAGTGGTGCAGTTTTGTTGATATTTCATAGCAGTAGACACTAATGGCATGGAAGACATTTTCATTGCCAAAAGTCTCTTATGTAGGACTATGGGCAGGAAATATTCTTTGCCAGCAAACTGTGCCCATTCCCATAATTGGCCATAAGTGTAATCTATGCAGAATAGCATCTGTGAATAAGAAAGGGTGTTTTTTTTATTTGGTCGTTGGTCACAAGGGTGCCCTTATGCTGGGTGGAGAGGTGAACCTGTAGATTATTTTTAAAACTAATCAAATTTCCCCTAAAGGTGTAAATGAATCTGAATTTGGATTGGAAATTCTGATACAACCACTTGGCCATTGGAAATTCTGAAAATTAACTAAAAGTTACTCAGCCCAACAGCATATATATATATATATATAAAAAGGAAAATTGTCGGCACTCACAGGATTCTCACGAAAATACTCACGGACAGCCAAGCATAATATGATGCAATATAGTGAGATTTATTGGTCCTACGTTTCGGTTCTTTACTAGAACCTTCGTCAGGGAAGCAAGAGTGTACATAGAGCAGAGTTTAAATACAGTATTTGGCGCCAAGAGGCGCGTTGCTAGGCAACCATACAGTAAACAACAAGCCCCGAGATGAAAGAGCAGAAAAGAATGCAGATAATAAAAGAAGATTATTTACAAACCTATGCGTGGTGTCATTATTGCGTCAGGAGCCATCATGTGTCATTATTCTGCCAGGATCCCCGTGTGTGTGAGAATCTTTTGAGCACCGATCCGTCCATCACGTCATGCGCCGCCCACGTAACACCCCTAGGGCGCTCCTTAGCAACGGCGTGTATACCCCTACGTTGGTGTCCCAGTTTAGGGAGCCCTTTTATGACACATCTCCTGTGCGAGCTAAGCCATTTATGCTGTAGGCGCCGCATAAGCCGAGCGGTGCTGGCGGCAGTCCGACATTGCTGGTTTCGGCCAGCCATGTCAGCCAACCACACTGCCGCCTCAGGGGGGTATATAGGAGGATGTGTATTCATCACGATAGAGGGGTACCCGGGGAGCAAAGTCACGATGGGTGCGCATAAGCCCCACGCGGGGCTGTCACTTCTACAATCTCGCTCGTCTAGGAGCGGGCTGTCATATAGGAGATCGGGCTCTATTAGGTACGAGCGACACACAGGGGATATATTGGCAACAAATGCACTGTGAAATACGTCAGGGTACACCTGCTACCCATGTCTTATTTAGGGTACACCTGCTACCCTTGCGACATTTACTGACCGGGTGGAATCCTGGCAAATGAACACCTAAGGCAGGGAGGTTTAAGGAAAGTAGAAAAAGTGTGAGAAAGAAAGTATATACAATTATACATGGTCCCCAGTTTCTAGCAGATTATAGGGATACATTATCGCTACATCATGTAAGGGTCCAGCACATCAATGAGGTACACCGTATCAGATATGTAGCATGTGAAAGAGTTGCAAATTATATAGAGAATAAAGCATAAATTCAACACAACTCAGATAAAGCAACCAAGTGGCAGAGTCTCATTAAGACCCCTCGGGGTCACACAGTCCAGTCTGTGGATCCATCTGGATTCCCTTTGTAGAAGAGCTTGATCTCTATTACCACCCCGTGAGAGGGGGGGTTGAAAGTCAATTGCCATACATCTAAAGGTGGGAAGCGAGTGTTTCATTTTGAGAAAATGTCTAGCTACCGGCTGGTCCGCCTTTCCTTCTTTAAGAGCTCTGCTAACCGCCGAGCGATGATTACCAATGCGTTCACGCAGTGTGGTAATAGTTTTACCTACATAGTACAGGCCACAGGGACAGGAGATGATATAGATCACATAGATCGAGGTACACGTCAGTCTGTGGTTGATTTTGAAACGTTTACCTGTATGTGGGTGAGGGAAGTTAGGTCCCGTTAGTAGGCATCTGCATGTAACACAGTCAGGACACTTGTAACACCCCAGTTTTCTTTGTGAGGAGAGCCAGTTGGTAGAGGGAGTCGAGTGACCCTTGAAGTCAGTTTTAACCAGAAGATTCCGTAGACTGCTGTTTCTTTTGTAACCCATCAGTGGTTTTTTGGCTTGGTATAAGGAGAGAGTCTCATCTTGGCCAATCATTGGCCAGTTGTTTTGGATGCTTTTGGATAAATGTGGTGATGTAAAGTTATATGTAGTTGTAAAAATCAGTGGAGTCGCCTGAGTCTTGTTCCTATTGGTCTTTTGTAATAGCCCTTCTTGTGTCTGGAGAAGTGCTCTCTGAAGTTGCGGGTCCAATAGGTTTTTTGTGTACCCACGTGCAAGGAATCTATCGTACATCTCTTTTAGTTGAGTTCTTGCAGTATCTGGTGAGCTATTATTTCTGATGACTCGAATGAACTGGGAAAAGGGGATACCCCTAATAGTGGCTGGAGGGTGGTGGCTGGAGGCGTGTAGGATGGAATTGCGATCAGTGGGCTTTCTGAAAAGTCTTGTACCCAGACCCGAGTCAGTTTTGAAAATATTTAGATCTAAAAAGTCAACGTTGTCGTGGTGATAGTTCAAGGTCAATTTAATTGGACTATCAAGGTCATTTAATTCTTGATGAAACCTAAGCATATTCTCCTCCCCATCAAGCCAGATCATGAACAGATCGTCAATGTAACGAAAATAAGTTAAAATCTGTTCACCGAGTAAGGGAAAAATGTATTTAGTTTCAAAGTCCTGCATGTAGAGATTAGCGTAGGATGGTGCAAGCGCACTGCCCATCGCCGTGCCAGATACTTGTAAATAGTACGAATTCTCGAAACGGAAATAATTCCTGGTAAGTGTTAGTTCCAGGAGGCATAGGAGGAATTCAGTAGGAGTGTTGGCTAAAGGGCTCATGGCAAGGGCCCTTCTGATAGCGTTGATACCATGCTCATGTGGGATAATGGTATACAGACTTTTAACATCCATTGTAACCAAAATGCTATCAGAAGGAATGTCACCCAGGTCTCTCAGTCTTTGAATCACATGTGTAGAATCACGTGTATAGGATAGCATAGATTTTACAATAGGTTGTAAGTAAGAATCAATAAAGGTAGAGACAGGTTGGTAGAGGGAACCTACGGCAGATATGATCGGTCTCCCGGGGGGTGATGAAAGGGATTTGTGAACTTTAGGTAAAGTATAGATAATAGGAATACGAGGGTGTTCTGTGATCATGTACTGGGTGGAATCCTCTGTGAGCCAACCTGCATTGAGGGCAGAGAACAGAATCCCATCAAGTTCTTTTTTGAACTTATAGGTAGGGTCCCCGGGGAGGGCACTATAGGTCCCAGTGTCAGCTAGTTGTCCCAATAATTCCTCCCTGTAGTAGGAGTAGTCTAGTAAGACGATCGATCCACCTTTATCGGCAGGTCTAATCACAAGATCCCTGTCGGCCTTGATAGTTTTAATAGCTTGGCGTTCAGCCAGGGACAGGTTAGGGTGGGACTTGGTGTTATTGGCCATGGTCTTGGCCTCAAGGCTTAAAACCTTGCCGAATGTGCGTACTGCAGCAGGGGTGTTAGGGGGTTCGAAGTTGCTTTTGGCCCTAAAGCGGGGGCGAGCCGTGTCCTGGGAGTTTCTAAAGTGTTCTTTAAGTTTCAGCTTGCGCTGAAATCTATAGATATCCACAAAGGTGTCAAAAGTATTAGGAATCGTGCTAGGTACAAAGGAGAGGCCTTTAGACAGTAATGATGTTTCACCCTGTGTGAGGATGTGTTTGCTCAAATTAAAAATTATATTTTCTTCCCCCTGGGGGGTTTCCCTTTTACACTTACGGCCACCCCGTCTGGTCCGCTTTCTCCGTCTGATCCCTTCTGGGATCTGGTTTTTATTCCTAAAAAAGGTTTGGAGGTAAGGTTGCCCCCCAATGTCGTGTCCGAATCAGTTGACTGATCGGAACTGTCAACGGTATTGAGTGCCCTTGGGAGTCTTTTACGTCTAAGTGGCTGGCCCACTCGGCCCCCTTGTCTTAGACCCAACAGCCAACCGTATACTCTTTTGTTTTTGTAGTCATCAGCTACTTTTTGTAATTTTTTCTGTTTAAAGTTCGTCAGTTCCAGTTTATATTTGTCAACGTTAATCTGTAATTTGTTGAGCCAGTCAGACACCACGCATAGGTTTGTAAATAATCTTCTTTTATTATCTGCATTCTTTTCTGCTCTTTCATCTCGGGGCTTGTTGTTTACTGTATGGTTGCCTAGCAACGCGCCTCTTGGCGCCAAATACTGTATTTAAACTCTGCTCTATGTACACTCTTGCTTCCCTGACGAAGGTTCTAGTAAAGAACCGAAACGTAGGACCAATAAATCTCACTATATTGCATCATATTATGCTTGGCTGTCCGTGAGTATTTTCGTGAGAATCCTGTGAGTGCCGACAATTTTCCTTTTTATTCTAAGTTTGCTGCTCTGGCACCCAGGTATCGCTTCTTAGCTTTGGTGTGCTCTCCATTTTGCAATTTTATATATATATATATATATATATAGAGAGAGAGAGAGAGAGAGAGAGAGAGAGAGAGAGAGAGAGAGAGAGAGAGAGAGAAAGAGAGAGAGAGGGGGAAACAATATCAAAAGCTGCACAATTATGTGCTTTATGGAACCCACTGTTCCGTTAGGGCAGGTACTGTAAGTATTCACTTGTGCTGGGTTTATAAATCCATACTGACTGATAATCCGGCGATGATCCTCCAGAAATCCATTGGATAGCAACCTGTTATTTAGAACACATTTGTTATTATAAAATGACACTGAAATAAATGATAGTATTTTTTCAAATACTGTATGCTGCTTTTATATTATGCAGCCAATGTGATGTTTCAATCCGCATTTTTAAGGTGAGGAGAGAAGTGGAGGGGAGTGTTTGGCCGCTTGAAATCCAAGTCCCTAGTTCTGTGGTGATAATGGCTGACTAGGAGCAGCTGAGAACTTTAGCTAAGCATTCTCCTGGTCAGTGATCCCTGCCAGAGTGCCAGCAATGGGAAGTCAAGTGGCCAGACATGGTGGCCACTAACTCAACTGTGCTACATTGGCTTTTATTACCTGATATGGGACAGGGTCTGTGCATGGGCCCTAAGATATATATATATATATATATACTGGGGATGACTTTGACATTGTTGGCCAGCTTGAAGTATATTGCAATATATGGACAAACAATATTTGTCCATATATTGCTTGGTAGCTTAATGCACAGAATGTCTTAATGTTGTATATACTGTATGTGCAGAGGGGCCTTGTTGTTGTCTATATATATCATTTTTACCATATGAATAATTAATTCAAGTTATAGTAAAACTGTTTAGTATTAAGCAATGTGTAGTTATGATGAATGGCTTTCATGTACCTTGTGAGCTGAGTTCAATAGCAGCGTTATTAGCGCACGCTATTATGCATGTAACCATTACTTTCTGAAAACTACAGTTCTGGTACATAATGGACATAATGGACATGATGGTTTGCGATAATAGAGATTTTTGCACATGCGATATGAGTAGTAACACATGCAAAATTATTTTGATGAATCGTTACTTAATTAACAAACACTTTTTAACGCAGAAAACTACGCTTTAAGTGTTAACGACCTTTAGTGAATCGGCCTCTTAGTGCCTTTTATTACATAAGGGGATTTGTCTTCTTTCTCATTTGTATGTTTTACAGTCTTACCACTAAGAGACGGTACTAGTGCAAGCTGTGATTCTTCCTCTTCATTATGGTCAGAGTTGAGTTCTGCCCGCAAGTAATATTATCACTATCCTTACTGCTTGTCCAGTTACCTATTGAAGAAACATTGATAAAGCCAGTGTCATCTTTAACATGTCTAAATCTAAATCCTTTCTCATCTTCTTGGTAGTTGCCACCAGCTCATCATCAGTGGAATCATCATAGCAAGTACAGGCATGGGACCTGTTATCCAGAATGTTCGGGTTCTGTGATTTTCTGGATAAGAGATCTTTCTGTAATTAGGATCTCCATCCATCTCCATCTACTAAAAAAAGGTAACGTTAAATAAACACAATAAGTTTGTTATTATTATTATTTATATAGAACCATCAATTCACGCAGCGCTTTACAGAATAAAAGGGTACAAACGACCAAACAGTTAACATGTACATAGACATTTCACAAAAAATGGTTTACAGTTACATTTGGATAAGGATTGGAGACACTAGGGGGAGGGCCCTGCTCGCAGGAGGTTACATTCTAAAAGGGGGGGGGGGGCGGCTGAAACATAAGGGTCAGGGTAACTAGCATGGCGTTAGAGTTCATGTTGGTGTGTAAAGTGACAGTAAGTGGAGAGTAAGAGGTGAAGACCAGTGGTTAGTGAGTGTATGAGGGAAAATTAGGGGTGCTCAGTGGGAAATCATATTTCTGAGGGTTTAGGTTATAGGCTTGAATGAAATGGTGGGTTTTAAGAGACTGTTTAAAGGCTTGGAGAGGCTGGCAGTGTCTAAAGTTTTGTCTTCAATAAGGCTCAAGTATATCTAAGTCGGGATCAAGTACAGGTACTGTTTTATTATTACAGAGAAAAGGGAATCATTTAACCATTAAATAAACCCAATAGGGCTGTTCTGCCCCCAATAAGGGGTAATTATATCTTAGTTGGGATCAAGTACAGGTACTGTTTTATTATTACAGAGAAAAGGGAATCATTAAACCATTAAATAAACCCAATAGGGCTGTTCTGCCCCCAATAAGGGGTAATTATATCTTAGTTGGGATCAAGTACAGGTACTGTTTTATTATTACAGAGAAAAGGGAATCATTTAACCATTAAATAAACCCAATAGGGCTGTTCTGCCCCCAATAAGGGGTAATTATATCTTAGTTGGGATCAACTACAGGTACTATTTTATTATTACAGAGAAAAGGGAATCATTTAGCCATTAAATAAACCCAATAGGGCTGTTCTGCCCCCAATAAGGGGTAATTATATCTTAGTTGGGATCAAGTACAGGTACTGTTTTATTATTACAGAGAAAAGGGAATCATTTAACCATGAAATAAACCCAATAGGGCTGTTCTGCCCCAATAAGGGGTAATTATATCTTAGTTGGGATCAAGTACAGGTACTGTTTTATTATTACAGAGAAAAGGGAATCATTTAACCATTAAATAAACCCAATAGGGCTGTTCTGCCCCCAATAAGGGGTAATTATATCTAAGTTGGGACCAAGTACAGGTACTGTTTTATTATTACAGAGAAAAGGAAAACATTTTTTAAAAATTTGAATTTTTTTGATTAAAATGGACTCTATGGGAAATGGCCTTCCTGTAATTTAGAGCTTTCTGATTAACAGGTTTCTGGATAATATACCTATATTTACATATTTTTAATGCTGCACTACCGTTATGTTTCCCTGTAAGGGATTTAGGATAAAGAAGATACAGTGAATTGTTGGCCCTGCTGCTCTGTTTCATTATAGCTAAATATACAGCACAAGTTTATTACAACAGCAAGAGAACAATACAGACCCAAACAAAAGATACTTTTGTACTATATGTACCATACAGAATATACCTACTCCCAGATCTCTGTGCATGAATCAAGGTAACAATGTCATAACTCTGTATATATTGGATATTTCTCATCTATTCATGGACATCAAGTATTGAATCAAAATTACATGTAAATTGTAAGATGTTCTCACCTTGTTCTGTTCCTCAGGCTGAGGTTTTCTCTTCTTTTCATTCGGCTTTTAGTTACTTTTCTTTCTGATTTCAGTGACCGAGTCACAATGCTGTGTGTGCTCAGGCTGAGACTTTCTCTTATTTCTCAGTTTTCTATTATCTTGTGCTTTTCTTGTTCGTTCTACTATTCTCAACATCACGTGACATTACCTGGTCATTGTTCCTTTTAACGGTCCTCCTGAGAAGATCAAAAACCACACAATAATAACTGTACAGTATATTGCTTTTCCTTATCTGATCACTAAGAAAGTGCTCTTAAGGTCAGTCCCTTATAAACAGATGCAAGGACTCATTTATAAACATAAGTTGTACTAGACTGTTTAAAACTAATTGATGATTATTTGCTTTTGTCAACAAGCTACACGGCCAGCTGTGTAATTTAGCACTCATGTTTGCCAATCCCATTAAGTATACAGGTATTAGGACCTGTTATCCAGAATGCTCGGGACCAAGGGTATTCCGGATAAGGGATCTTTCCGTAATTTGGATCTCCATACCTTAAGTTTACTAAAATATCAATAAAACATTAATTAAACCCTATAGGATTGTTTTGCATCCAATAAGGATTATTTATATCTTAGTTGGGATCAAGTACAGGTACTGTTTTATTATTACAGAGAAAAGGGAATCATTTAACCATTAAATAAACCCAATAGGGCTGTTCTGCCCCCAATAAGGGGTAATTATATCTTAGTTGGGATCAAGTACAGGTACTGTTTTATTATTACAGAGAAAAGGGAATCATTTAACCATGAAATAAACCCAATAGGGCTGTTCTGCCCCCAATAAGGGGTAATTATATCTTAGTTGGGATCAAGTACAGGTACTGTTTTATTATTACAGAGAAAAGGGAATCATTTAACCATTAAATAAATCCAATAGGGCTGTTCTGCCCCCAATAAGGGGTAATTATATCTTAGTTGGGATCAAGTACAGGTACTGTTTTATTATTATACAGAAAAGGGAATCATTTAACCATTAAATAAACCCAATGGGGCTGTTCTGCCCCCAATAAGGGGTAATTATATCTTAGTTGGGATCAAGTACAGGTACTGTTTTATTATTACAGAGAAAAGGGAATCATTTAACCATTAAATAAACCCAATAGGACTGTTCTGTCCCCAATAAGGGGTAATTATATCTTAGTTGGGATCAAGTACAGGTACTGTTTTATTACTACAGAGAAAAAGCGAATCAGTTTTAAAATTCTGAATTATTTGATTTAAATGGAGTCTATGGGAGACGGGCTTTCCGTAATTTGGAGTTTTCTGGATAATGGATTTCCGGATAAGGGATCCCATACCTGTATAATACTAGAGCAGTCCATTTGGGAAACTCTGGGCTTCATACTGTATGTCCCAGTATAGATTCTACCCAAGAATTTCAGTTCCTTGTAGCCTATAAATGGTATTTCCATAATGTGGTTCATCATACATTGTCTACTGAAAACATTTAAACAATGAATTAGCTCAATAGGTTGTTTTGTCACCAATATGGATTCATGCAGCTTAGTGTCTATCAAAAAGGTGTTTTGTTTTCTGCTTTTTGCTTAAATGTACTGTACAGGATATGACCTTCTTAAATGTGAATAAACCAATCTCTCTAGGATTTAGACACATCTGAATTCTGCTAGACCAATGTGGCCAAATCCCAAACCAATCTACAGATCTTTAGGAAAGCGAAAAGCTTTCACTTCTATATAAGAAAAATAACACTTATTATGGAATGCCCATTATAACAAATTTGTGGCTGCAAAATACTTTGGCAATGGGTATTGGTAAAGTGAATAAAATGGCATTAAAGGAAAACTATACCCCCAGAATTAATACTTATCGAACAGATATACCATATTAAGTGACCTATTAAAGTATCTTAGCAAACTGGAATATATATCAGTAAATATGGGTCTTGTACATTTTTCACCTTGAGCCGCCATTTAGTGAGGGGCTGTGTGCTCTGTCAGAGATCAGCTGACAGGAAATAATGCAGCTCTAACTGTAACAGGAAGTAGTGGGGGTGTAAAATACAGAACTCTGTCTATTAATTGGCTGACGGGTGGCCCTTAGTACTTAAAACTGGCATTTTTCTATTTAGGATTAGCCAACAGCACATACTACTAAAAAAGTATATTTTTTGGAAAATGGTTTATTTAGACCAGTGCTGTTCTACTTCTGTTTACATATTTAAACAATACAGGGGGATTACAGCCTAAAGGTGGCCATACACGCACCGATATTATCGTACGAAACCTCGTTTCGTACGATAATCGGTGCGTGTATGGCATGTCGGCGAGTCGACCGATATCGCAGGAAGCTGCCGATATCGGACGACTCGCCGATCGGACAAGTTTGAAAATTTTGATCGGGCGCCATAGAAGGCGCCTGACCAAAATTCTCCCTTCAGAGCTGAATCGGCAGAAGGAGGTAGAAATCCTATTGTTTCTACCTCCTTACCTGCCGATTCAGCCCTGAATGGTGTGTGGCGGATCTTACGATGTTTCGTGCGACCGATGGTCGTACGAAACATCGTCGGATCGCCACGTGTATGGCCACCTTAAATCTGAGGTGTTAACCATGCAGGGGGCCAGTTAATCTCAGTACTGATACCATTTAAAGCTTACACAAAGGTAAGCCATCAAAGCAGCCAGATAGGTGGGGGGGGGGCACACAGAGGGGGGTCACGGGCCGCCAGTTGGACAGTATTGATTTAGATGAAGCAGGGTTTTACATATGAGCTGTTTTATGTGACATATTTTTATAGAGACCTACATTGTTCCGGGGGTAAAGTTTTCCTTTAAGAGGGGGTTTGAACTAAGGTTGCCAAAACTTGGCACAGCAGGAGAACTGGCAACATCCTTGTGTCTGTAGGGGAAAGCAGCCTTCCATAAATCAGCTACATCCATCCTGTAGCCCCACAACAATTTTACAATGGTCTTGCAAAGACCCTTTTAACAATTATAACAAATGAAACTACAGTGGGGCTTATTTACTCATAAAGAGTGCAGTGACCCATATCAACCAATCAGCAATTAGCTTTGACAAGCCTGCTGCAGGTAGCAACTAGTGGAATAGTTGCTATGGGTTACTACATTGAGGGAATTTCGCTCAGTTTTAGGATATGGACTCAAGTGCCTCTCTGCCAGATCTAAGATCAATGATATAGATCCCTGTTTCAGTTTTAGCAATACTGTATATATATATATATATATATATATATATATATATATATATATATATATACAGTATGTACATATATATAGAGAGTATTTCTATTTATGGTACTGTGTGCATTCCTCCCCAGTGCACTGCACCGTGCTGCTAAATATACTTCATAGAAAACAATATGATAACGAGAAGCACAAGAGACCATTAATTATTCTAATGCATTCAATGGCATTCAGTGGCTGTGTCATTGCGCTGTATTCTTTGTAAAATATGTCACAGCCAAAAGCAATGCTTTTCTGCTGCACTCGACTAAAAATACCTGCCATTCAGTACTGCTGCTACTAAAAATAGGATGTTTGCCTGATACACAGTGTGGGATCATATATGTTATCACACTGTGCACGAGTAAGAAAAGGAACAATCTTGCTGCAAATGTCACATTCACACCCTGCTGCGCACACACTGGTGTCACCATGGCGGGATCATACCTATTCTTGGAAAAAGAAACATTATGAAAAATATACTGTAATCTGTATATTGCATTAGAGCACAGTCCAGAGAACAAAAGCAAGAAATATGCTGTAAATAATGCACATAGGACCCCCAGAATGTACAGTGGGTTCCAGAAATCGTACAGCCCCTATTCTTGATGGGAAATATTTCATACAGGGCCGGCAGAAATAGCAGTTGCCTTGGGCCCCCAGCTTAATGGCAGGAGTAGCCCTGGAGCCGGGTTTAGGCCTAGGGCAACACTGGACATAAAGCAAGAAGCCTACAGGCGAGACATTTCCGATTTGTTATTATCCTCCAGTTCATTCCTGCATTTCCAGGGGCCTTATCTTCTAATCACGATTTAGCAATTAGTTTCCAATATTTATAAAACAGCTTTTTTTATTTACATCAGCAGGTATTTTGCCCATTAAATAATATATTTTTTTCATAAAGTGCTGCAGCTCATTAGTGTATTAGAAAAAAAATTGACCAGGGCAGTGTCAAGGCTGTCGGTTGTCCCAGTACAAATATAATCAGACAACAAACGAACTCTACATTTCTGTTACAAATTTAACAATTTTAAACACATACTGCAGCCTGCCACAAGTACTCCACAACCTGCAGCCTTGTGTCCTATATGGTCACAAAACCCCCCTCAGTGACTTCTAATATCCTTGTAAGTTACAGTAGGGGGTACATGATCCCTTATAATATATGAGTGGTGCTCAGTTCTCAGTCACAGAACCCTTCAGTGACTTCTAATATCCTTGTTAGTGATGAGCAAAATTTTACTCCAGGCATGGATTCAAATCGTTTCGCCACTGGTGGATGTTATTCGAGAGATAGGAGCAAAAATTTACCAGGGAAAAATTCACAGCTTGCCAAAAAAAAAGTCACACGTGTAAAAACAAGTTGTGTGCATCATAAGACACATTTCATTAATTTTTCACTGTTTTGCAAAGTGCTTAAGTAAACCTGACTTCATATTCTTTCTTAGTGCCAGAAATAACAGAAACAATAACTCCACTGCCTAAATTGCTTGCAGTTTGGGGAGTTACAGCATCAAACAAAATACTAAAATAATAATTACATCTTCTGTTATATATTTGTGTAATATACCGTATATACTCGAGTATAAGCCGATCCGAATATAAGCCGAGGTACCTCATTTTACCTAAGAAAACTGGAAAAACTTATTGACTCGAGTATAAGCCTAGGGTGGGAAATGCAGCTGCTACTGCTAAGTTTTTTTAGCTGTCAGGCAAGTTTGGGAAGGCTAAGGAAGCTGCCATAAAAAATTCCTGATGCCCACCACAGTCTGCTTCCCATTGACTTCAGAGCTGTGCAACTTGTCTTCAGAGCTGTGTAACTAAAACTCCTTGTTTTCTGCCGTGTGCGCTCCCAACTTAGAAAGGCACACATGCGAGTGAGCAAATGGCACTCAGGGCTGTAAACAAGGGAAAAACCCTTAAAAAAATTTTATTGCGGAGGTGCAACGTTTCGGGGCAACGTGACCCCTTTATCAAGCGGGGTCACGTTGCCCCGAAACGTTGCACCTCCGCAATAAAATTTTTTTAAGGGTTTTTCCCTTGTTTACAGCCCTGAGTGCCATTTGCTTTTTTTGTGGTTGTACTATTTTTGGAGGGTGCCGATCCCTCCAGCAGTGTGCACCGGGCATATAAGTTTGGAGTGCCAGGGTGTGCGGATAAGGTCTCTGTGGTACACATGCGAGTGAGCACACGCTCGCATGTGTGAACTTAGGAAAGGCACAACTTGGAAAAGGCACAACTTGGAAAAGGCACAACTTAGAAAGGCACAAATTGGAAAAAGCACAACTTAGAAAGGCACTAATCCGAGCGCACAAACGTATGCCATCTTCAGTACCGTATATACGCGAGTATAAGCCGAGACTGCATTTTTGTGCACATTTTTGGTGCTGAAAAACTCGGCTTATACTCGAGTATATACGGTATATCAAAATCTGTATGCACAAATGAATAAAAATTATAGAATGCTTGAGCCTTTTTTGCATAAAGTAAATAGCCAATATACCTTAACCATAAATGAGTGGTTTTTCAGATTTTTTTTGGTCAAACACCGCTTATAGGTCACAAATAAGGGTGACCAGATCAGTTAAACATTCAGTGACACATCTAAAAAATCCAGCTAGCAGGCCATAACTAATCGCAGTTTATTTTAGATTCAAGCAATGCTGCCCTGCAACATCAAACGTGTCCATGATATTTCAACTGATCTGGTCTCCCCCCATATTTGGTCCGGACTCACCATTGCTCACTCTAATTGACCTTCAGGCTCAGCTTCCAGGATATTATATAGGATTTCTTCTCAAGTTTCACCATAACTAACTTTGGTCTGGGGTCCAAACCCTTGTGTGGAAACTACTGTCCAAGTTGTACATGGTATTGAGAAGTTCAGTAAAGCCATGTTTATTTGGCTGTGCCTGAACCATATCTGCCCCAATAAAGCAGGGATTAGGTAAACTAAAGGTGTGTCTGGATGTAATTGTAAATGTTTCGCCAGGCATGGATTCACAGCGAATTTCCGCGTTTCGCCATTGGCAGATTGTTTCGCGAAACGGATGAAAAAATTTGGCGCAGAAAAATTCACCGCGCATCCAAAAATTGTCGCGGGCGACAAAAGAATAGCCGTGTGACAAAAGAAGAGCCTGCGGGAAACAAAACAATAGCCACGGGCGACAAAGGAATAGCCGCGGGCGACAAAAGAATAGCCGGGTGACAAAACAATAGCCGCGGATGACAAAACAATAGCCGAGGGCAACAAAACAATAGCTGCGGGTGACAATTTTTTTGACGCACAACATTTTCACCGTTTCGCAAATTTTTTGCCGTTTCGCGAATCTTTTGAAAGATTCGTGAATTTTTTCGGCGAAGTGAAACGTAACAGATTCGCTCATCACTAATTGTAAATAATTATCAAATGTAAAATAAGAAAACTGTAAAAAGACTGGCATTTGACCTAAGTTCCTAGCATGAATTACTATAGGACTATATAAAACAAACAATAATAGAATTTGCAGTTCAGGCATCTGCATTTTATATAAGAGATTTCTGAAGCTTATTATTATTCAACAAATCTTATGTTTTTGTTATAAAACAGCTGATGGTGCTGAAATATGTTAATCTGAATGATCTGCAGACACCTCTATCAATGAATCATATTTGTATTAGTTGCAAAAAGGTCATTAGTCTACAAAAGGGATCTCATTTCTTGGCAAGACATACACATTCACTTTGTCAGGTCTGGCCTTTACTGAAAGTCCTGACCTACTGGAAAACAGGCAGCTCAGTCATTACATTGCACTTCATTAATAGACTGGAGCAAAAGTGTTTATCTCATTGCTATAAACCTTATTTCACTGTTATATTAACTTTTTTCAACCAGTTTTATGTTTTAGCTCAGGAAAACTGCACAATACAAGCTTGCCCTGGTCCCCCATTGGCTAGTTTCTGTTTATTTTATGAACGCAACCAAAGATGGGAAATACTTAAATGCCCCTGGCATTGTTCAAATGAAGGCCATTCATAAGATGTAATTGCTCCCATTGCCAAAAATTCTTCAGTTGCTTTACATCAAAATCTTTGGGAACCTTCAACAATTTAAAAAAAAAATAAATTCTCGGGTACCTCATGAATTTGGTAGATTGTTGGTAAGAGCAACTTAAGAATTGGTCTTCCGTGCTGATTGGATTAGGACAAATGGATTTTACAGCATGGCTGGGTACACGAGTACCTTCAATGAAAACTGCATCTCAAGTTTGGACCAAAGCGAAACCATTTTGCATCTTTTTGCATTCAGCAACTTCAGATTTTCATGTCATTATATAGTCCGCAAAAGTTGGTGTCAGTGTAAAAAGAAAGAATCGTAAAATAGCTGGGGGGTCCCAAGTTGTTAGGCACCCCCCAGGCCATCTTCTGTCCATTAGAAAATGCTTTGGGTCTCACTGCCGACACAGACCCTACTGATTCCTGACTAGCGCCACCCGCGCACGCTCCTGTAGGATCTGTATCAGCGCATTTTCTTATGGACAGAAGATGGCGTCTAGGTACTCTGCTGCGCTGCTCTGCTTTTTTAGCTCCGGTTTTTAAATAGAGCCACTTTTTACTGTAACAGGCTGTGCAAGCAGGCATAGGTTAAGGGGGGTGATGGAGGACAGTTAAGGGGGGCTGTTGTTCGTAGTGGGGTTTAGTTCTCCTTTAACATATTAATGTATAATACTGTTCTGGAAATATAACTTATAAACAGTAATCATATGAACATAACGCAATTTGGCTTTTATAAAACAAAACACATATCTTGCTGCATAAATGATCTATAACCAGCATTAACTACTGTGCAACATGTGCACTGGTTCTGCAGGTGTAACTGTCTGTCTGTAACTCACTGCCGGCTGTCTGTGCTGGAGACAGTATAAAACTGGTTTTCAGTGGCATATAAACAATTTTGAATAACTTTTTCAAACTTTGAGATAAGGATAACATGTAAGACATCAGGCACATTCACTAAGTCCTGCACTTGGGAACTGGTGCATCAGGTAAAAGTTCCTACCTCAGCTGTGCATTTTGGTTCCCTCTGCAGTAGCAGAGCAGGAAGTGTTCCTGGAAAATGCAGTCTTATAGGAAACAAAATATAAGTAAGTGCTGAACTTGTTTATTTGGGGGTGCATAATAACCTTATACCTCTTATAGTAGACCAGAACCTCCTACATGTGCCTGCACCCGAATAAATGTAATATGCTTGGGTGCAGGCACATGTAGCCGATATAAGCATAAAAACGTAAGACTTTGCATTGTCTCGCGTTTTTATGCGTATATCGGCTACATGTGCCTGCACCCAAGTGTATTCCATTCATTCGGGTGCAGGCACATGTAGGAGGCGTAGGGCGGAATTTTCAGCCTCGTGTGGCATGAGCCTAAATTAAATTTGTATTTTTTTTAGCATTCAGTGCAGGAGATCAAAGGGAAATGAGGGACTTTTCAGTAAGAATCCTGGACTGCGGGTTGTGCTGTCAAAAGAGGGACTGTCCCACGAAAATCAGGACAGTTGGGAGGTATGGTTATGCTACATGCCGTATTGTGTCATGATGCACATAATGCACGTGACCTTCGTACATGGTGTAGCACTTAGCACACTGGGGAACCCGGGACATCAGATTGGTCTTCTTACATTGGGCCAGATTTAATTTCATGAAAAAACATTCTTTTAGTATTTATCACAGGAAAACATATGGGGGAGATTCAATTTGAGGAGAGGAATATTTTCTCCTAATTAAGGTCCAGTTTTTTCCCGATATAAGCAGAGAGAGAAGTTTTTGTCATTGTATTGCTTCTGACTCTTTGGTAAATTCTGGGACTGAATAAGGATATATGTCTTGCTCATCTAACCAAGTCTGGCCCATTGTGTTTGTGAACCAGGGAATGCATAGTAGACTAGAAAAAGATGGTGGCATAGTGCTCAGCAAACTGTAGCTGGTGATTTTTGTGAGAAAAAGACAGGGTCGGACTGGGTCAACGAGAAAAAACCCGGCAGGCCCTGGTGGCCCAGACCCAACCCTTGCCAGCACTCTTGCAGCCGACAGTGTTCCTCCCCTGACGCGTTAAATTTATGCACCCTCAGGGGAGGATGTTGGGCAGGGGATCCTGCGGGGGGGTTAGGGAGGCGGGAAGGGGTTTGGGGGACGTGGCCGGCGGGGGCACCTGCAAGGCCTCTGGAGTGGCAGCCCCGGTGGGCCCTGCACTCCCCAGTCCAACCCTGGAAAGAGGCACCATACCAGGGTAGCAGGTAAGGAACTAGAATCATTGGGGGTGCCTAACAACTTGGTGCCTCCAAAAAATGTTACCCTTTCTTTTCCTTCAATTTAGTTATCCATGCAGTTGTGTATTACTCACTCTATTAGTTGTCTGCCCATGTGCAATCAGCAGATCGATTGATTTATTTATCTGATTTCCCCTTAAAACCAGTATATTAAGATAAAAAAACCCAAAATGTCTATCTTGTATGGACACTTTTACATACGTCTATAAAACATAATTATATTCTATTTAACTGTGGTTTATCTGTGTACCTACGGTATAGTCCTCTGTCCTTTCTGTCTCAAACCTCTTGTTAACATTGTGCTCCTATGATAGCCATTCAATCATCCAATTTACAAGAACATTGAGATCAACTCTTCTGCCATTTATTTACCTCCGTTCCTTAATTTCCCTAATCCATTACATGTAAAATCATTAAACATGGCCAGTATATTTTCATCTAGAATTACTGCAAATAAGAGAGGAAACAGGGATTATGCTCATTTTTCATAATGTAATAAATGGGTATCTAGCTGCAAAGATTGCACTTCCGTATTCCATTACACGAGAGGATAATCACTTAACCTTGGTGTTATGTGGTTTAATTACAGTATTTTTAAAGCACCAGGCACTATAATTCTCAGAATAAATTTAAACAGACGTTTTGGCTGCTCCAACAGCCAATCCCTAGGTGACAAAAACACATGATCCCCCAAGATAAGCCCTCAGTGGAGCCAAAAGCACAGCATGATGTCACAATGTATAATACCCCCCCGGACACATATAACTAATATATATGTACTACACAAGTGTATATCTTGTAAATTATGTCCTTATAAATGATACGTAGTAATGTTATCAGTTATAATTGGTGCTCAGTGATGTAATTTCTGTCAAGGAAACTTGTGTATTATAATAAATAATGTACCTCCTGTTGTAAAATATGAGCATGTTGTTCCATGACCTGTATAAAAGCACTTGGCCTTCGACAAAAAAATATCTCAGGGCCCCATGTTACTGCATATCATTTATTTGGAAAGGGAAGGGAGTACTCTTTAGTAGCACTTCTGCCCAGAGGAAAGCTGCACTCTGCTCCTCGCTCCCCACGAGTTGTGAGATATATCCCATTATCTGTGTGCAAAACATCTCTTGCTATGTATAATCGAATTAAAAAAAAGCAACTTGTGCTAATTTCAATCAGCTGAATCAGACTGCCTGCGAGTTTAGATGTATTTCCTGCATTTTTAGGCTCTGTCTGTGCTATCTGTGTATAATATGTTCCCCACACAACAGAGAAACCCCTAATATAGCTATCGCTGTAATCATGGTATTCATTGTATGAATAAATACCATTTTTATATGCTGATATCCAGCTGCAAAACAGTTCTCTTTCTGTATTATTTGAAATCATGGAAGGGGAGGAGGGACTAAAACATTGATGTTACAAATTGTAACAACTGCTCCACAGCTTACAGACAGCATGCAGGGACTACATAACCCACAATGCATTGCACTGTGATGTTCCTTTCCTTATTGACATTACGTGTGCAGGGAATTGTGGGATTTGTGACAGGCAGGCTGAAGGCAGGCTGAGGACAGTCGACTACTGCAACATTTTATTTGAGTCTCAAAGCAGCCACATCAGCAGGGGAACAGGGGGCGGGGCTTGGGGAACTGTTCTAAACCTTATTATTATATTAAAAAGCATGAAAAGGCTGCATATTTTTAAATTGATGTACATTGCAAAGGTTGCTTTGAATTATGTTTACTTTTCAAAAAAACTAAAGTTGTGTTTGGGTGGAGTTACCCTTTACATGATTCTGGCTGCAGGGATACAGAGAAATAATTGGCATGTCTCTGAGCATAATTCCATAAGTGAGGGTTGTCATTTCTTATTTTTGTTTTAAAGGCAACAGAAGATAGCATGTTTGAGCACATCTTAATGCATTTGCAAATTGATTCTCTTATATTCTGCATGTTTGAACATGGGCAAAATTTCCTGGTTTTTATAAATGACCCCTGGGTACATTAGACCTGTGGGCCTCTGCTTTTATATTTTCAGAGATCTTCTTGGTCACATCTAATATCCTCATAGATTAGAGTAGATGGTTCCTTATTCACAATATAGTGTGTTCTGAATGATGTCACTTGTGTCACATGATACACTGAAACCTGTTTATTATAAAAGGTAATGTACCCCCAGTCTTCTAATATGACGATATTAGAAGTCACCTTGACCTCTGGCCTCTCCTTTTCTGGCCATGGAACACCTTCATGTCTTCTAATATCATTTTATTATGGGACCTGTTATCCAGAATGCTCGGGACCTGGGGTTTTCCGGATAAGGGATCTTTTCGTAATTTGGACCTCCATAACGTAAGTCTGCTAAAAATCATTTAAATATTGAATAAACCCAATAGGCGTGTTTTGCCTCCGATAAGGATTAATTATATCTTAGTTGGGATCAAGTACAGGTACTGTTTTATTATTACAGAGAAAAGGGAATCATTTAACCATTAAATAAACCCAATAGGGCTGTTCTGCCCCCAATAAGGGGTAATTATATCTTAGTTGGGATCAAGTACAGGTACTGTTTTATTATTACAGAGAAAAGGGAATCATTTAACCATTAAATAAACCCAATAGGGCTGTTCTGCCCCAATAAGGGGTAATTATATCTTAGTTGCGATCAAGTACAGGTACTGTTTTATTATTACAGAGAAAAGGGAATCATTTAACCATGAAATAAACCCAATAGGGCTGTTCTGCCCCAATAAGGGGTAATTATATCTTAGTTGCGATCAAGTACAGGTACTGTTTTATTATTACAGAGAAAAGGGAATCATTTAACCATTAAATAAACCCAATAGGGCTGTTCTGCCCCCAATAAGGGGTAATTATATCTTAGTTGGGATCAAGTACAGGTACTGTTTTATTATTACAGAGAAAAGGGAATCATTTAACCATTAAATAAACCCAATAGGGCTGTTCTGCCCTCAATAAGGGGTAATTATATCTTAGTTGGGATCAAGTACAGGTCCTGTTTTATTATTACAGAGAAAAAGGAAATCGTTTTTAAAAATTAGAATTATTGTCTTATAATGGAGTCTATAGGAGATGGCCTTTCCGTAATTTGGAACTTTCTGGATAACGGGTTTCCGGATAAGGGATCCCATACCTGTATATATAACAAAGGGTGTACATTATTCCCTATACAACTAGAGTCTGTATTTTTACATTATGATTTACACATTCAGTCTTGAAAAGCTTGGCTTTAGTTTTGCATTTAAGCACTCGCGGCGCATCTAATTGTATAGCACATGAGACACGCATGCATCGTAAGTTCCAATAAAGCAATCATAGCGCCTTCTAATGTAAGATCACGCATTTACTTCATTAGAATTACACCACTTTCATATAAAATGTTATTGCCTCAGATTAATCGGTATAAAGTAATGGAAAAGCATGAGTAACAGCAATCTGAGGATATTAATGTATAATACAGACAAGTGCTCCCTAAGAATAAATTGTACTCTTTAGTACACATAGCGAGAATATCTGCACACAAAAAGGATCTTCCGCTTCAAAAATAGATTTTTAAAGACTTTCATCTGTTCTGGAAAGCTGTAGATATACAGTAATGGCAATCTAATAGACGGAATGTAGATCTCTTGCACAGTATTCCAAACTTTACTCGGTTATTTATCAATATCATTATCACTAGTCACTGTAGTGAATATTAGAAATGCTACATATTAGTCACAATGAAAGCTGCTAGGGCGAGCTATACATCACCCTGTAATGTTTTAATAGATTATTAAGCAGAATGGCATTGATTTATTTTTTTTAGTTGGAAAATTTGACAGGCCTGCTCATTTATTATATGATCCTATCTTAAATTTACCTTTTTTTAGTTCCTCTGAAGGACATTTTATGCCCCACCAAAGAAATGTTCTATGTAGCTCAGTATGTATGTATGTAGCTATGTGTGCGCAGATATTTAGTACAAGTATGGGACCTGTTATCCAAAAAGCTTGGGGCCTGGAGTTTCCGGAATGCTATAAAACATTTAAACATGAAATAAACCCAATAGGATTGTTTTGCCACCACCAATATGGATTTATACAGCTTAGTTGCTATCAAGAACAAGGTACTGTTTTATGATTAAGAATTTGTTTCTTAAAATGGACTCTATGGGAGATAACTGTCCTGTAATTCAGAGCTTTATGGATAATGGGTTTCTGGACTAGGGATCCCATACCTGTATATAGGCAAAGTGGGGTGGAGCAAATAATTTATACAGACACAAAAATAGATCCTCTGCATTTACCTACTGTATATCAATATATTAACATATTAATGGATGTCAACACATTTTGTGCAAAAGGTACCAGTATGGGACCTGTTATCCGGTAATCCATTATTCAGAAAAAAAATGATTTCCATTTTCTCTGCTGTAGTAAAACAGAATCTTGTACTTGATTACCACCAAGATATAACAAACCCTTATTGGAGGCAATACAATCATGATGGGTTTAATTAAATTTTAAATGATTTTTTTAGTAGACATAAAGTATAGAGATCCAAATTATGGAAAGATCCTTTATCCGGAAAACCCCAGGTCACAAGTATTCTGGATAACAGGTCCTATCAAGTCAATCAAGGTTTATAGTTTTAGGGTGAGCACAACTTTTTTTGTTTTTAGTTTATACAGGCGCAGTGGCATCTCCCATTACTATAAACATCTGTCAACAATAAAGGTGGTCTGCACAAAATCCATATTTTTGTTAAGTGCTTTAAAAAATGTATATTCTATAAATTTCACTGTTTCAGGTCCTGCTTTGGGCCTTTTTCATTTAAACCCCAAGCAGACCTTTAAAAAGCAGGAGCTAAAACATTGGTGACATTTATGGAAAATAGCACTGTAAGAAACACAGATATTAGAGTGCAGACCACCTTTATTAAGAAAGAGAGAGAGAGTGAAGGAAAACTGCAATAGACCACATTTATCAGAAGACAAATAGACAATAGACAACAGACAACATTAATCAGGAGACAAACTATGGAACTTTCATTTGAAGCAGTGTTGGGGGATTTTCACGGTGAGGGCAGTGAGGTTGAGTGATGTTGTGATGGCAGATTCTGTTAATATATATAAGAGGGGCCTGGATGAGTTCTTGAACAAGCATAGTATCCAAGGCTATTGTGAAACTATGTCAGTATGGGTCTGTATGTGAGTGGATATATAGGTCAGTATGGGTCTGTATGCGAGTGTATAGATAGGTCAGTATGGGTCTGTATGTGAGTGTATAGATAGGTCAGTATGGGTCTGTATGTGAGTGGATAGATAGGTCAGTATGGGTCTGTATGTGAGTGGATAGATAGGTCAGTATGGGTCTGTATGTGAGTGGATAGATAGGTCAGTGTGGGTCTGTATGTGAGTGGATAGGTCAGAATGGGTCTGTATGTGAGTGGATAGATAGGTCAGTGTGGGTCTGTATGTGAGTGTATAGATAGGTCAGTATGGGTCTGTGTGTGAGTGTATAGATAGGTCAGTATGGGTCTGTATGTGAGTGTATAGATAGGTCAGTGTGGGTCTGTATGTGAGTGTATAGATAGGTCAGTATGGGTCTGTATGTGAGTGTATAGATAGGTCAGTATGGGTCTGTATGTGAGTGTATAGATAGGTCAGTGTGGGTCTGTATGTGAGTGGATAGATAGGTCAGTATGGGTCTGTATGTGAGTGGATAGATAGGTCAGTGTGGGTCTGTATGTGAGTGGATAGATAGGTCAGTATGGGTCTGTATGTGAGTGGATAGATAGGTCAGTATGGGTCTGTATGTGAGTGTATAGATAGGTCAGTGTGGGTCTGTATGTGAGTGGATAGATAGGTCAGTGTGGGTCTGTATGTGAGTGGATAGATAGGTCAGTATGGGTCTGTATGTGAGTGGATAGATAAGTCAGTATGGGTCTGTATGTGAGTGGATAGATAGGTCAGTATGGGTCTGTATGTGAGTGTATAGATAGGTCAGTGTGGGTCTGTATGTGAGTGGATAGATAGGTCAGTGTGGGTCTGTATGTGAGTGTATAGATAGGTCAGTATGGGTCTGTATGTGAGTGGATAGATAGGTCAGTGTGGGTCTGTATGTGAGTGGATAGATAGGTCAGTGTGGGTCTGTATGTGAGGGGATAGATAGGTCAGTGTGGGTCTGTATGTGAGTGGATAGATAGGTCAGTGTGGGTCTGTATGTGAGTGGATAGATAGGTCAGTGTGGGTCTGTATGTGAGTGGATAGATAGGTCAGTGTGGGTCTGTATGTGAGTGGATAGATAGGTCAGTATGGGTCTGTATGTGAGTGTATAGATAGGTCAGTGTGGGTCTGTATGTGAGTGGATAGATAGGTCAGTATGGGTCTGTATGTGAGTGGATAGATAGGTCAGTATGGGTCTGTATGTGAGTGGATAGGTCAGTATGGGTCTGTATGTGAGTGTATAGATAGGTCAGTATGGGTCTGTATGTGAGTGTATAGATAGGTCAGTATGGGTCTGTATGTGAGTGGATAGATAGGTCAGTATGGGTCTGTATGTGAGGGGATAGATAGGTCAGTGTGGGTCTGTATATGAGTGGATAGATAGGTCAGTATGGGTCTGTATGTGAGTGGATAGATAGGTCAGTATGGGTCTGTATGTGAGTGGATAGATAGGTCAGTATGGGTCTGTATGTGAGTGGATAGATAGGTCAGTATGGGTCTGTATGTGAGTGGATAGATAGGTCAGTATGGGTCTGTATGTTAGTGGATAGATAGGTCAGTATGGGTCTGTATGTGAGTGGATAGATAGGTCAGTATGGGTCTGTATGTGAGGGGATAGATAGGTCAGTGTGGGTCTGTATATGAGTGGATAGATAGGTCAGTGTGGGTCTGTATGTGAGTGGATAGATAGGTCAGTATGGGTCTGTATGTGAGTGGATAGATAGGTCAGTGTGGGTCTGTATGTGAGTGGATATATAGGTCAGTGTGGGTCTGTATATGAGTGGATAGATAGGTCAGTATGGGTCTGTATGTGAGTGGATAGATAGGTCAGTATGGGTCTGTATGTGAGTGGATAGATGGGTCAGTATGGGTCTGTATATGAGTGGATAGATAGGTCAGTGTGGGTCTGTATATGAGTGGATAGATAGGTCAGTGTGGGTCTGTATGTGAGTGGATAGATAGGTCAGTATGGGTCTGTATGTGAGTGGATAGATGGGTCAGTATGGGTCTGTATGTGAGTGGATAGATAGGTCAGTATGGGTCTGTATGTGAGTGGATAGATAGGTCAGTGTGGGTCTGTATGGGAGTGGATAGATAGGTCAGTGTGGGTCTGTATGTGAGTGTATAGATGGGTCAGTATGGGTCTGTATATGAGTGGATAGATAGGTCAGTGTGGGTCTGTATGTGAGTGGATAGATAGGTCAGTATGGGTCTGTATGTGAGTGGATAGATAGGTCAGTATAATAGGTTTATGGGTGCTGGGTTTACTTGGAAGGGTTGAACTTGATGGACTCTTTTTTTCAACTATGTAACTATGTATGTGCCCTCTATCCCTTAAAGGAGAAGGAAAGGTATTTTGGCATTTTATTGCCAACAGATTAGCAGCATTAGTGCCACCCAGAACGCTATATTTATTCTGCAGAATGCTTTACCATACCTGAGTAAACAGCCATAGAAGCTCCATCTATTTAAGATAGCAGCTGTCATTTTAGCTCAGTCTGACTTCACTTCCATGCCTACACACTCAGATTCAGATTACACAGCAGAGAGGGGAGGGGGGAGAGGAGAGAGGAGCAAAGCAAGCAGACTCTTGCCCTGCCCTGAATGATTTTTCTGAGAGCAGGAAGTCTGACACAGAAGATCAGAAATCAGCAGTTCTCAACCTGTTGGTCGGGAACCCTTTGGGGGACCCAAAACACATATTTCCGAAGGTTTTAGGAATAGTTTTATGGTTGGGGGTTCCCAGAACGTGAGGAACTGTAATAAAGGGTCACAGCATAAGGAAGGTTGAGAATCACTGTCATAAATACAGAATAAAAGGAAGGTAATGTGGTGTTTCTTTTGACAGAGGACTCAGTGCAGCGTTTCTGTGAGTGGTTATGGCTGTATTCACATAGACCTTTCTGATAAAGCTTACTTAGTTTTTACCTTTCCTTATATAAAACAACAAAATGGGGGTTGCCATGAAAATCCTAAGGTACAAAATTACTTAAAGAAATATTTTCATAAAGAAAACATACAAAATACATATGTCTTAAAGGAACAGTAACACCAAAAAAATAAAAGAGCTTTAAAGTAATAAAAATATAATGCACTGTTGCCCTGCACTGGTAAAACTGGTGTGTTTGCTACAATAACACTACTATAATTTATATAATAAGCTGCTGTGTAGCCACGGGGGCAGCCATTCAAGCTGGAGAAAAGGCACAGGCACATAGCAGATAACAGATAAGTTCTGTAGAATACAATAGTGTTTTATCTGTTATCTGCTATGTGCCTGTGCCTTTTCTCCTTTGAATGGCTGCCTCCATGGCTACAGAGCAGCTTATTTATATAAATTATAGTAGACTTTCTGAAGTAAACACACAACTTTTACCAGTGCAGGGCAGCAGCACATTATATTTTAGTTACTTTTATACACTTTCATTTTTTGGTGTTACTGTTCCTTTAATGGGCAGTGCTTACCACAGCTGAACTACCATTGTTATTTTGAGTACAACAACAGAACTGGAGTAGTAACAATGCTGAGATATTGATTTCAATATAACAATGTAGAAAACCCCATATTTAAGAAAGGCTATCAGTCGCTATGATTTGATTGCTAATGACGCCAGCGGTAGCTCAGCATACGCAATCTTCTCATTTAATTTAATTGCTCCTGGTGTGCAACAATATCATAATACAGGTTTTCATTATCGTGGCGTGATTGCCAGACTAACTTAGCCAGTCTAATCTTGCTGAAGTTCTTAAAACTGAATAACATTTGCATGTTAAGCGACGTTTCTGTCTATCAGGTCCCATGGCGGTGGAACTGCACTCTTACAAAATTCATTAATGGCATCATTTATGATGGTTGCAATGTACTATCATGCAATTGACATTTTTTTTTTCTTCCTATCTAATCAATAGCATACTTAAATGTACTTACGACAGACATTGATATGGTCCCTAGCCATTTAGATACTATTACAAACACAGATGAAGTAGCTGCTCAATTGAAATGTCAATTCCGAGCTTTTAACCTACAGTACTAATCTGCCTAAGTCTTTGTTTAGTGCATTCATTTTCTGTGACTGTTCTAGTCAATTTACTTTTATCAGCAAATTTTGTCAGCTCATTTATACTGTCTAAAAGAGTATTGAAGTACATAATTGAAAAAGTTTAAAGTCTCGAAATAACAGCTTTTATTCACCATGTCTACACCATAACTTGATTTGTATCTTCTTGTCTTTTCTCCCTTTGTGTTAGCTGGTTTTTTTATTGGCCATAATCTAGCACATTGACTTCTTCTTATTTAACATATTCCACTCACTTTTATTTCTACTGCCTTTTTATTATTCTTTATATCTCCGATTCTTTGTTTTATTTAACGGATGACGTATATTTTACTATTGTAATGAACTATTGTGGCGTTTTCCAACTCTAAAATATGAGCTGTACTAAACACTGAAAGATAAGAAGCACAAGGATAGTCCTACATTATTAGAGGGGATATATTTATCTGTTATGGGATCTTATATAAGAGTATTGTATCTTACTATATTTGTCAAAGTAAATCCTTCCTAATTCATCTACAGGAATGCATAAACCTCTTAAGATGCCTTCATTTTTTTTCAAAAGTATTGGCTCAGCCTTTTTTGGAACCTTCTATTTTCTTACTTTCCAAACATCTAATGTATCTGCCAGTACAGCTGCAGAGAAAATTCAGAGATAGTTCCACATCTCCAAAGCATAAACTGTAAGAAGACCATTTGCCACCCGAGACAGGCCCTCCTTAACTTTAAACCGAATGCTGTCCTTTTGTTCGCTCAAAGATCTCCTGGTAAATAAGGCATCAGAGAGATGATTATTATTAAGTGCACTTGTGCAGCCATTGCCCATTTGCAATTTTATACCACTTAATGCTCTTAAATTTGTATCCTGGGCAGTAATATATACTGTATGTTGCAGAGTAGGTTCTCAACAGATTTGCTTTGCATGAGATTTAATGACACAGTTCTGCCATTGAGAAGTCAAACATGTTATTACAGTCTCAACCTCCAGCCTCATTAAGGCCAAATGCAAACAGTTCTGTTAGTAAGGGCTTATTCAAGCCAGTCTGGATCATTGATTCATTCTCTTTGTTCTAGCTCACTTGTGCCTGAGTTCCTGATTAACTTTGTTCCTTTTTGATCTTTGTTCCTCAGTTCTACTCATCCTGATCTCATATCTGAGCATATCTGATCTCCTGGTCTTGACACATGGCCTGTTTGGAATGACTTGTATTGCCCACCACCTGCCTACACCTCTTGCCTGGTTATACAAACAGCGCTGGATTTCTAGCTGCCCTGAAGCTGCCCCCAAGTGCCCCCCCCCGCGCAAGTGCGTAAACAGCATGGCAATCCCCCCACCCGGAAGTTGACACTCGTATACGGAGTAGTGGGAAGAGGTCCCCATTGCTCCGTATGGGAGCACAATTTGTGCCGCCCTAGGCCTATGCTTTTGTGGCCTCTCCACAAATCTGGGCCTGTATACAGACTTGTTTTGGCTTGCTGCCTGCCCCGACCAGTAGACTTATATTCCATTACATGGACTTGATTTTCAGTCTTATTCTAGGTGATTGCTCATCTGTTCAACTGTATTTATTTCATTATTGTGCACAGTTATGTATTCCTGCTTTCTCTTTTAGCTTCTAACATGGGAACACCACATTACCAAGCACATAGACTCCTACCTGCCAGTCTTACAGCTATGGTCCTACCTGACAGGCAAAGAATCTACATACAACATAGCAATGTGTATTTTGGATATAGTTGCCAATGTCAAATTATTAAACAAGCCCATTGCATGAATAAATAAACATGCTGACTGGGGCTCATTATTACATTTTAATGACGATCAGTATCCCAAGTAAAGCTGTATAATAAAGTCAATGGAAATCGCTTACACTTGTCTGTTATTATTCACTTTTATTTTAAAAAGACTTTGAAACCCATAGAACTGAATACAGCATCACTGTTTACCCTGACAGTATACTGCTCATCTCGTGGGTATCTTTTTTATTTGATCTACTCCGGATTTATATTTGTAATTCAATATTCATTATTGTCCTTGGTGAATTCTTTTGTACAAGTGATTGCATCTAGGTTTTGAATAAAGTGGAATTTAAAACATACAATGATGGAATATCCAAACAAAGTATATTATGCTCAAAGTGATAAGTATCTCGAGCTGTCACCTTATTTTAAATCCTACATATTGCATTCTTCTAAAAACCTATGAACTGTCATACGGATTTATTTTTGTCTACTCCAGCGTTTGGCGTTTGCTTAATGCTTGCAATATCATTATTTGCAGCATGAATATCAACTAGCATATTCACAGTTAAAGAATCTTCCCCCTTTACTTCGTCTATTCACATTTCATTTGTTTTATGCTAACTGGAAATCAAATGCTTTGTCTACGAACTTGTTGTTTATGGCACTGGCTTTGATTCTCTGTGGCTGCTATTCTGCTTGAAGATGAAAAGTAAATATTCCTTAGACTACATGAATCAGTTTTAAGGAAATTGCTTTGTCTATGTTGTAAAAATCGAAAATCAGATTTAAAGTATGTGCTCTGGCATGCAGAAATATAATGCATTTTGAATACACCATGTCTTTATTGGGGTTATTCTTCAAAAGACTCATAACTGCAGAATGGAGGGGGAATACTAGAACTGGAATAGTTGAAATAAATGGGATTTTGTTTTCTAAAAAAAGAATTCTATTGAAAATTCCACTGATGAATGATTTTGCCAAATTACCTGTGATGAGCGAATCTGGCCTGTTTTAGTTCGCCGAAAAATTAGCGAAACTACAGAAAAATGCTCAAAAAGACGGAAAATTTGTGTACATTTTGCCGCGCCGCCCACTTTGATGCGACCATGCCTATTTTGCTGTGATCGCACCTATTTTGATGGGACTGCAACTTTTTTTGACTCACAATGAATTTTACTGCGGTGCATTGTTGCAAAAGTTTCACAAAACCAATGGCGAAATGCGGAAATTTGCTGCAAATCCATGCCTGCCAAAAAAAATTGCTCATCACTATAAATTACATCTACAGTCATTAAAGTGGACCTGTGTAAGGTACCTGTCCGCCGTGGCCGTCCTCCTGGTCGCAAGGGGGCGCACTCCGACGCCGACGCACGCGCACGCTCTGACGCCGGCGCGCGCCTTGACGCACGCGCACGCTCTGACACCGGCATGCGTCTTGACGCCCGCGCATGCGCCTTGCGCTTAAAGAGACGCCAGAGGCCTAGGATCACTGCGAAGTGATCATTTTCCTTGTGAAAGACGCCAAGCATTATTCCTGATTGATATTTGTTGTTTTTGACCCGGCCTGATTCCCGATTCTGTATCCTGCTGCCTGTACCGACCTATTGCCTGCCTGACCATCCGATTGCCTGCTGATTTTGCCTAAGACGCCTGGTGCGGCACTCCTGCCACTCCTTCACTTGGCTCCAGTCCTGTTTCATCCCCAGCGGCTGTGTTCCTTAGTGGGAGGTGTAGGGGAGGTCCTTCCTCAACGACTTCTTCCAGAGACGTTCCCTGCTTAGTCGTGACAACCTGTCACACACACATAAATACCTCTATATTGATAGTCCGTTAAAAATTAAACATGAAACCCAAATAAGTAAATCATTCATACTCGTTATAAATGTATTAAAAAATCTGAGCCGTCAATAATGTATTGCCTGCCCCGCCTCTATGGTCAGAAAAGAGACCTCAGTGCACAGTGCATAGAGGCGGTACAGACAATATATGGTTGACAGCTCAGATTTTTAATTACAATTACTTTAGCTTTCCATTCATCACTTCCTAGGTGTCACATGAACAAGATTGGGGATTTTACAAAACAAAATGGCGCCGGCCTGCCTGTTTGCTATGATTGTAAATTTCAAGTCTAAATGGAAAAAAAAATTATATGGTGGTAAGTAAAGTTTATTTTGCTAAATTATTAAAATGGCTTTAGAATTATTTCTTAGAATGACAGGCCGCCTTTAACCGCCATTATGGCATGGTATATTTGTTCCCATAAACAATTTAGCAATGAATATTTCTAACAGTGCTTAATAATTTTCACAATTATGTTGAGTTTGTAAGCATAATTGCTTTCTATAGATGGAATTCTAGATTCATTTCTTGCCCATGTATAGCAATTAAAAGACAGCAGGTCTTCTCATAAGCAACTGAAAGAATATATTAGAACAGACTGAATGAGAAACATATTAAATACTATTGTATTTAATCTATCGCATACTGTGGCATTCATTATGTTTCGCTGTGTTTGTTTCTATGGGAAACTTTAAGTCTCTACTTTAAGAGAAATTCTGTATATATATATATATTTGGGAAATGATTTACCAATCTGAAATTGTGTTGCGCACGAGTCTAAGGCAAAAAGCTTTACAGGTGTTTGGAAGTGGTGTGTCAAAAACCAATTTACTTATAGGGACATGTCACATGATTTCATAAACTGGGGAAGACTTATTTCCCCTCAGTAAAACACAGCATTCCAATGTTTTTTCATTTCCAGTGGTTCTTTCAGATAGGCTTCCCGACTCCTTAGTAGCATTTTGGCCTTGGATGAATATGAATTTACCTCTTTTGGTCATAATACATTGTGTCCTTATCTATCTATAGAGATATCTCCTGCCAATATCAAAAGATATTGAAGGACACATTACAACAGCATTACTTCACTGATCTCCTTGAAGAACCATTTTCTTTATTCATGTAACCTACACCGTGCCTAGACCAATAAACAAAACCTTTCTGCCACAATGTGTGACTGGCCTTTCCTTTCCTGGGGCACCTGGAGACATTTGCCCATGGCGACAAGTAATTGCCACTTGGATTTTTAACAGAAATCAAACCCAAACATTTCTGAATCTACTTTGGACCAGGTTTTCCGTTGAGGAAGATGTTTGCCACAAGTGGACTTCCAGGCACAGTTTACATCAACAGACTTTAGAGCATTTATGGAAAGAAACCTTGTTCGTCATCTTACAACAGCACCATTCCATCCTTCTTCAAATGGGCATGCCGAGCATATGGTTCAGACTACAAAGGATTCGTTAAAAAGGATAATTGATGGTGACTGGAATTACAGACTAGCAACATTTTTGTTTCAACAACATATAACACATTCTGCTAGCATGTGAATAGTCGGCTTAAAACCTGTTCAGACAGACTGCATCCTGACTTGGCTTTACACTTACAAAATAAGCAGGAAGATTAATTTCATTAAAATAACCAGGCCTCCACAGTGACGATGTTTAAAACAGGCAATAATGTGTATGCCAGAAATGATGCACTGGGACCAAAATGGATACCAGCAGTTATTGTTGAAGCCATGGGCCCTGTCTTTTACAAAGTTAAGACTGTGGATGGCTGTGTTATTCAAAGACATGATAATTATCTGAGGAGCAGACTATGGGACAATGCTTGTACAAACACTGAAGGTAACCATGGACAACCTGAGATGTAAGGTGACCTAATGCCTCTAGTATTCTCAGAAATAGGAACACCTGCAGCTGAACCAACAGCAGATGCACCTGAATGGTTGCCTGTAAATACTGAAGTTATCAGTGTCCCACTGGAGTGGACCAGAAGGACCAGAAGCCCTGCTATCTAGGAGGAGAGGAGTGTTGCTTTTTTACTATTAGTCTGAGGTCACTAGATGGCACTGTTACATGTACACTTGTTATGTGTCATCCTGTTTTGTTGGACATTCCTCTCTCTGTTATCTGTCTGTTTATCCATTCCTTCCTCTCCACTTGTTGGCAGTTCAGCCATGTTTTTCCTATGTAAAAGCTGTTCCACTACCAGCTGCTGTGAACCTCTTCTGTTCTAATACCAGGGTCAAGAAAATAATAGTACCAAGAAGTCATATGTCTCCATTGCTGAACATAGTCTAGGGCAGGGATCCCCAACCTTTCTTACTTGTGAGCCACAGTCAAATGTAAAAAGACTTGGAGAGCAACACAAGCACCATAAAAGTTCACGGAGGTGCCAAATAAGGGCTAAGATTGGATATTAGGCAGTAGGGATGTAGCGAACCTCAAAAAAAAAGTTTGCCAAAAAGTGCGAAAGTTCGCGAACTTTGTGAACCCCATAGACTTCAATGGGAAGGCGAACTTTAAAACCTAGAAAAGCCATTTCTGGCCAGAAAACTGATTTTAAAGTTGTTTAAAGGGTGCCACGACCTGGACAGGGGCATGCAGGATGGGGATCAAGGGCAAAAATGTATCTGAAAAATACTTTGTTGACACAGCGTTGCGTAAAAATGCAAGCTATTCCTATGTATACGCAAAGGCAGCTGGCAGACCTAGCGGAAATACACAGCGTTTTGTGCTATTTCACACTATTAGCACCATGGAAACGGGATTTGCTTACACCAGTACTAGGCTGAAAAACGCCATGTGTGGCTTGTGCGGTGTTTTTAGGCCGAGAAAAAACGCAGCGAAAAAAACGCAGCGGAAAAACGCCTAAGGCAAACCCAAATTGCGAACATCGCGAACTTGCGAACACCCGATGTTCGCACAAATTAGTTCGCCGGCGAACAGTTCGCTACATCTCTATTAGGCAGCCTCTATGCAGCTTACAGGGGCTTTATTTGGTATGAAATATTGTTTCTGTTTAACCAAAACTTGCCCCCATGTCAGGAATTCAAAAATAACTACCTGGTTTGGGGGTTTCATGTTGGGGGCAACATGTTGCCCCTGAGCCACTGGTTGGGGATCACTGGTCTAGAGCTAAATGGTTGTTTATGTCAAAATTAATCTGATCTGCCATTTGGCTTTTTATTTGTTTGCCTCATCTGATAAAATGACGGCCCTAGACAAAATAAAGTACATGATTTTGACTAAAATTGTCTCTTAGTTTAGTATCTTAGTTATAACACAGAAAATGTTATATATTAAACATTGCCTACTAGACATTGCTTTTGCTTCCAAAGCATACATATTAAATAAACTGTGCAATGAAAATATGAGACGTGCTAGAAAAGTGTACATTAATCTTAGATCATTGACATTTCATCTTTTCATCATGAAAATGATAGTTCAGATGTAAATTAAAAAATAAAACTTTAAATGCACAAAGATTCCGTTCCAATCAACTTGTTAAGCATGTCGAGTATGATTATGGTGTGCTGTACTGAAAATAAAGGCCTTCAATGGCATTTGCATTTAGATTGGCAGATGTGGCTCTTTATTTCTCTATGAAAGTCAAGCTCATTATATTTGCAGATACATACATACATGCCGTGTTTTCAAATTACGCAGTTTTGGAAACGAAGCAAAGTGTTTTAATACTCCTATTTTCTAGCCATACTTTATTATATTTCTTGTTTACAGGACTGCAAAACATCACTTAATTTCGTTCCTAAACAGCTTTAGTACATTTTTTTTGTTGTGCTGATCTTGTAAGATGGAATAACAAGCATCTGGAAACCTCAGAGGGATTCTTTAAGTATCCCTTGAAAAATGTGTCCATCAAAAAAGCTTCTTTGGTTTCTAAAATCCTCTATATTTTAGTTATAATAATTATGTAAATGTAAAGGTATTAAAGTAAAAAATACCTCCCTTTTTAAAACAAGTTCATTCAGTTGGTAAAAAAAAAGGTGTAGAAACTCTATCTGAGCTGCCAAAAATACATTTCTTTTAGACAAAAATGCCTGATTCCTCAGGTTGAGAGGAAACCATAATATCCTGCCTGTGACTTGCAGGGTCCATTTCCCCAACCCTTATTCTGGCAGTAATCCAACCATTCCCTCACCTTGTTTCATGTTGAAGTTATGGATCCCTCTGCTTTTTATAGAATGTGTGTGCCCACCCACCATATCTCCTTAAGCTTACAGTTAGAGATGTAGCGAACTGTTCGCCGGCGAACAAATTCGCGCGAACATCGGGTGTTCGCGAACGCATATATTTGCGAACTTTCAGCGTATGTTCGCAGTTTGGGTTCATGCCGCGTTTTCCACCGCGTTTTTTATCGTCGCAAAAGTATTGTACAATACGCCGCACAAGTAACACATGGCGTTTTTCCGCAAATCCCGTTTTCATGGTGTTTAGCGTGACATAGCAAAAAAGCCGCGTATTTTCGCTAGAATAGCTTGCATTTTTTGCGCAACTCTGTCCCAACAAAGTATTTTTCAGAGAAGTTTTTGCCCTTGATCCCCCTCCTGCATGTCACTGTCCAGGTCGTGGCACCCTTTAAACAACTTTAAAATCAGTTTTCTGGCCAGAAATGGCTTTTCTAGTTTTTAAAGTTCGCCTTCCCATTGAAGCCTATGGGGTTCGGAAAGTTCGCGAATATTCGCGGGTTTTGGTGTAAGTTCGCGAACATGTTCGCGAACTTTTTTTTTTAGGTTCGCTACATCCCTACTTACAGTGAGAAGAAGGAGAGTGAGGAAGCTGGCCATGGTTGAGGTATACTTCTTGCCCTACATTAGTAGTGCTGTCAGTTTAATGGCATAACCAAGAAATCCCATTTGTACACATTTGTGTAGTAGTTTAATTAATTTAGCCACCCTATGGTCACATACAAGCATAGAGTGCCTGCCAACACAAAGACTCCTCCATCCACTTCTGTTACTAACAAGGCACCCTTTGCATTAAAGTGCAATGCAAAAAAGCTTACATAATAGCGTAGCTAAAAGTGTCCATCTCTTTGAAGGTTATTCAAGAATGGTTTTCTGGTGGTCTTTCATATTTCTATAGGTTAAAAGACTAGGTAGGGTGAATGCTCTGTGCTCTGTACTTGGGTTATATGTTCCAGTTTTCCAGTCAGAGTTAGGAGGCTATGGTGCTAAAAACCTGTAATGGGAGGGGTAAATTTGTGCTTTTTGCTAACTTGTATATGTTTGTATATGGGTTGGTTGGAGGAGACCCACATCCTTGCAGATATGATGGCCATCTTAAACTTAAATTGATTAATATTCATGATCTTGTATATATTTTGGCAGGGCAATGAGGAAGAATTCAAACTCTTTGTTGAGAAGTTGAATTCTACTTAGCTGAAGTTGAAATTTCAAGTCATTGTGACTACAAAGAAAGAATTTTTAGATGTCAGCTTGTCAGTAACAAATAATAGGATTAACATGACAATATACTGCAGCAATACTCCCCTTCATGTTCATTCATGCCCATTCATTCCATCCCAGAGACTTGAGAAAGACCTGTGGGACAGTCTCTTTGATTGAAGAGAAAATATCCGGCAGATTTTGAATTCTTAAGGCAGGCATTGAATTCACAAAATTGTGGGCATAATAAAAAAAGTAAAAAAATGCCCATCTTCTGTTCAAATGAGGACTTCTTCAGAAGTTTAGGCATGTGTAACGTTCCTAGACAGACACATACGTTATGTAAATAAATATGGCAGTTGGAGGTGATATCACCTTATTCTCAGAAAGTGCTGGTTTGTAAGGAGACAATGAGCTAAATAACCACTACCACAGCTGACAGTACTGTGTGATTCAACAAAATGGTTTAATAATTATGAAAGACCAGCAATTGGTCTGGGAGTGTGGCAAGCAAAACACAGTCTGAAAACAGGGTCAGGGCAGGCAGCAAAGAATCAAAGTTTATATAACAGACCAAGGGCCAAAACCAGGATGTCAGATAATGGGGGAACAATGACAGGGCAGAAAAAAGACTTACAGGACAGGAACTCAGGACAGCAGCTCAAGGCTTGGACACCACAGCGCATATAGACAACAACAAGAAACCCTCTGCACTCACCCATTATCAATATATATAGGACATTAAGACATTCTATGCAATAAGCTACCAAGCAATGCCCTCCCCTTTAATGCAAAATAGGGATTGTTTGTCCATATATTGCAATATATTCAAGCTGGCCAACTGCATCACAGTCATCCCTTCTGGCCAGTCCTACACTGACTTATGCAATTCATTAAGAATTCTACTGCTTCAATATATATTTGGCAATGGAATTAAGTTTTACCTGCAACTTACTTGCTTTCAAAGTTTAAAACCCCCAAATGGTTGCCCTTTTATTGGCTTCTGGGGGCAACCATTCTGGAGTTTTAATCTTGAAAGTAAGTAAGTTTCAGGTAAAACTCAGTCCCTTTGTAAAATGTATAATGAATCAGTAGAACTGTTAATGAATCATATGAAAGTGAGTGTAGGACTGAAATATGTTCAGTTATGCTCTGGTACTTTGATTATCTGCTTTTCTTTCTATTACAAAAGACAGAAATCTCCATAAACCTTTAAATATTTAGTGTTTTGGGGGTTATACCTAACTGCTACATATTTGGGTTGCTGTTTAATCTGGCAATCATGATGAAAAAAAGACTGCAAGGACTATTGAGGACTATTTCTGACATTCTTTTCCTAGGTAATCTAATAGTTTCCCCCAGAAATGCCTTTAAAATGAAAGGACACAAGATGGTAACATTTTGTCTTGGTGCACATTTATGGAAACTGCCGGCTTGCAAAGGGTTAAACCACATCACAAATGAAATACAGTAAAGCAGCCTAGCCATTTATCCTTAAGTTTCTTCATATCTGTCTTTCTCCCCACCCTTTACTTGCCCTGTCCTGTCCGATATAAAGACAAATTACCCCAGCCAGCAGAAGGAATCATTTTCTATTGCACACCTTCTGGTATCGTTCCTTTGCACAGCATATCATCCCTCTGCAGCAGGTGTATGTGATAGAATTCTGTAAGCAGCCTAGGTATTGTTTACTATCTGAAGTTCTCTGTACAGATGGTGGGAATGATATTGCCAATGTTATGTACACATTTGGAAGCTTTAAAATATGTGTTTTATCGTTCCTTTCAATACCCTACACACTAGCTGACGGAACAAGCAATTCGTATAGATGAAAGAGAGTTTGATGTTTAGTGATAAGGTAACAGTTTGGGTTTTAAAAACCTTTCAAAATATTACATCAAGTTCTTTCTGTCACAACGACTAGCAATAGAAGGGGTTGGAATATCAACAGACCAAAGGGAATCGCACAAGGTTATACTGAAGCTCGAGGAGGTCCCTTCTACAATGTGTCTGTGAAGGTTCTCATTCATCCAGGTCATGATATATCTGTAGTATCAAATCAACTGGACTTGTTGTGTTTTTCTTAAAAAAATTCTTTTTTTTTTTCAAATCCAGTTGATTTGACTTATTACTACAGATATACCTTCTACAGTGGTATCTCCAACTCGTATGTCAAGCGTCTCTATAACAGTGTCACTTACATGATGAAAAGAGTAGTGTAGAACAGTAGATGCAGCTTCCAAACCAACAATTCTTCACTGCTTTTAGCAAGTGTTTTTCTTGCCTTACTAGTCCTTCTTACATCTCCGATTCTGAATATCTAGTGTCTAAGTGGTATATATATATATATATATATAGTTTATTCGGTGCAAAGTACAAGAATAGTTCTTGTACTTTGCACCGAATAAACTTAAAAAATTTTCTACATAAGACCTGTGAGCTGCGATCCGTTTTTTCCTTCTGTCTACATTGATGAGGACTGCACCCAGGCATTCGGTATTTATCTATTTCGTGAGTGCTGTTCTTTTGGGATTGTGTATATATATATATATATATACACAATCCCAAAAGAACAGGTATGGGTTACCCAGGTATGGGTTACCCAGAAAGCTGGAGGCCTGAGGTTTTCCAGATAAGGGGGCCTTTTTGTAATTTGGATTTCTATACTTTGTCTAATAAAAAATTATTTATACATGAAATAAACCCAATAGGGCTGTTCTGCCCCCAATAAGGGGTAATTATATCTTAGTTGGGATCAAGTACAGGTACTGTTTTATTATTACAGAGAAAAGGGAATCATTTAACCATTAAATAAACCCAATAGGACTGTTCTGCCCCCCAATAAGGATTAATTATATCTTAGTTGGGATCAAGTACAGATACTGTTTTATTATTACAGAGAAAAGGGAATCATTTAACTATTAAATAAACCCAATAGGGCTGTTCTGCCCCCAATAAGGGGTAATTATATCTTAGTTGGGATCAAGTACAAGGTAATGTTTTATTGTTACAGAGGGAAAGGGAAATATGTTTAAAAATGTCGAATTAATTGATTAAAATGGTGTCTACGGGAAAGGGCCCGTAATTTGGAGCTTTCTGGATAAGGGGCATCTATACAGATATCTGTATCTCTAGTTGAAAGTCAGCAGTTGAGCATTCCAGACAGTGTCATTCTGTGGCTACTAAAGCAAATAAAATGCCGTCTTGTATAAAAAAGGGCATTGACTCAAGGGATGAGAACATAATTTTGCCTCTTTATAGGTCCCTGGTAAGGCCTCACCTTGAGTATGCAGTGCAGTTTTGGGCTCCAGTCCTTAAGAAGGATATTAATGAGCTGGAGAGAGTGCAGAGACGTGCAACTAAACTGGTAAAGGGGATGGAAGGGTTAAACTATGAGGTTAGATTTTCGAGGTTGGGGTTGTTTTCTCTGGAAAAGAGGCGCTTGCGAGGGGACATGATTACTCTGTACAAGTACATTAGAGGGGATTATAGGCAGTTGGGGGATGTTCTTTTTTCCCATAAAAACAATCAACGCACCAGAGCCCCCCCCTTTAGATTAGAGGAAAGGAGCTTCCATTTGAAGCAGCGTAGGTGGTTTTTCACGGTGAGGGCAGTGAGGATGGGGAATGCCCTTCCTAGTGATGCTGTAATGGCAGATTCTGTTAATGCCTATAAGAGGGGCCTGGATGAGTTCTTGAACAATCAGAATATCCAAGGCTATTGTGATACTAATATCTACAGTTAGTACTAGTGGTTGTATTTATAGTTTTGTATTTATAGTTTTTGCCAAAAAGGCAAAGTACTAATTTATTATTTTGTGATAGTGATACTGTATGTCTAGGTGCCTACGATTAAAGGGCATGGTAAGGGGCTATGTAAAAAACTAAATTAAAAAAAAACATGGTTTTCCCCAACTGGAGTGCGGGCTCTATTAGCCGGCACCTCTGATGGGGGAAGTTGTTTAGGGTGATAGGTGCCCTTTAAGGGTGGCAGTACCAAAAACACATAAGGCATTAAGGCTCTGGTTTGTTTTTAAACAAAATACAATATATTATTTTTATTGTAAGACTGGCTGCTGTCCACCTTTTCTGTATTTGCTGTATGTATAGTTACATGAGTTGTGCAGGTACCTTATATCCCTGTTAAAAGCAAGTAGTGATTACCTGCTGGCTGTACTGTGTGTAATATAGATGTTATATATAGATAGCCTCTTCTACTGTCTGTGTACAAACCATTCAGTCACTTTATCTCTCCTATGCTAGATATGCATGTAATAGAAATGAAGAAATAGGCAGCACAAGGGCTGCCACCTTTTGATCTCTTTCTATAATACAATAAGCCATGTCATATGTGGAAGGAATAGCTCTTTGTGAACCAATTTAGAGGAAGTCATACTTGACATATCAGCCTAACAGCAAAGTGTCAGGGAAAATAATTTTCCACTTTTGCCCACTATGTAATGAAGATAATGATAGCACGAGAATTGAACCATTATGGATTAATCCATACGTCAACAGAGCGCACTGTAAATCAGTAACAGATCTGCCTAACATCACTTGCAAAGTGTTATCAGATTCACTAATGTCAGACTTAACATTTCAGATCTGCTGATACGCAGTAAATTCCAGCTTGCTATGCAGAGTGGGGGAAATGATGTGGATGACCATTTCTCCTGCCTGTATTCCCTGGCATATGCCCTTAATCCATCTGCAGGCAATAGTCTAATTAAAGGGCTATTTAAGTCTGCCACTGCCAGTAACTTGTGCCAGATCATTCAGCTTATGGTGTTGTCCAAGCCTCCTGTTTTTATGTTGGTCGTCTTGCCCCAGTTCCCGTTCCTGAATCAGTGCTCCTGAATCCTGTTCCGGTCCTGTCTTTGCTCCCCATATTCTGACTTCTTGGCTTTGACCCTTAGCCTGATATTCGGCTCTGCTCATTTTCTGCCTGACCTGCTCTCTAGGACTGTGTTTTTGATTGCTGCCTGCCCAGACCTCTGCATGAACTTTGACTTGTTTACTGTCACCTGCCCATATTCAGGTTTGTGTTATTCTATGTTAACTACTAAATCCTAGAAGGGTTCTGCACAAAAATACATTTCCTCTCACTTAAACACCAAAGCTACACACCAACATGTAGTCCAGTTTAACTAGAGTACTGCATATTAAACAGTAACAAGGTTATTTATAGTGATGATCGAAATATTTCGCTAGGCATGGATTTGCAGCGAATTTCCGTGTTTCACCATTGGCTGATTTTTTTGCGAACCGGCTGTGAAAATTTGCTGCAGAAAATTTTGCCGCAAATTCATGCCTGGCCAAAAATTTTGCTCATCATTATAACCCTGTTACTGTTTAATATGCAGTACTCTAGTTAAACTGGACTACATGTTGGTGTGTAGCTTTGGTGTTTAAGTGAGAGGATATATATTTTTGTGCAAAACCCTTCTAGGATTTAGTAGTACAGAGAATAACCCAAACCTGAATATATGCAGGAGACAGTAAACAAGTCAAAGTTTATGTAGAGGTTTGGGCAGGCAGCAATCAAAAACACAGTCCTAGAGAACAGGCCAAAGGGCAGAGCAGGCAGAAAATGAGCCAAATATTATGCCAAGGGTCAAAGCCAAGAAGTCAGAATATGGGGAGCAAAGACAGGACCGGAACATGATTCAGGAGCACGGATTCAGGAACGGAACTGGGGCAAGACGACTAATATAAAAAGAGGAGGCTTGGACAACACCATTAGCTGAAAGATCTGGCACAACTTAAATCTGGCAGACTTAAATAGCCCTTTAATTAACTCTAGTTAAACTGGACTACACCTTTACAAAAGCCATGCTGGTGTCTAGCTTTGGTGGTTAAGTGAGAGAAAGGCAGGGGAATAGGTTTAAATGTGTGGTGGCGTCAATTTAAACCTGTGCATGGCAAAAAATTTGAGCTTCTCAAATTTTTTGCCATTTCACTAATTTTCCACTCATCACTAGTTATTTACAGTAAACAAATCTCTCTGTGTAAAAAAACCCATTAGATATTTGGATCAAAAGATACTTCTTGTACTTCCGTATAGTTTTGCTTGGCCCATCCTGCCTCCAGTGCACCTATTGATGCAGGGTAGGGATGAGTGAATCTGTCCCATTTCGCCTTGCTGAAAAATTAGTGCAACTGCAGAAAAATTTGTCAAACAAAAGTTGTGAAATGCGGCTACCGTACAACTTTTTTTGACACGACTGTGACTGTTTTGACACAACCGCAAACCCCAACTTTTTGTGACGGGACAGTGAATTTTGTGTTTGTTCATGACCAAATTTGCAGAATTACTGTGGAATTTTACAGTGAATCCATGCCTGGCGAAAAATTTCGCTCATCACTGATGCAGGGGTACCCTGGAGCTACCACCACCCCAAAGCAATTGGCCTGCACCAATCACTGCAGCAAACTTGCACTTAAAGAACCAGACGCTCATGTCATTTTCACCGCGAGCACTGGAAGTAAAACCATCCAGGCGTGGAAAATTTTAAGCCGATTTGTGTTGAATCACAACAACCTGTATGTCAGCTACAGTCTAGAATAACTTATATAACTTATGCAATATAAAATTAATGAACACTTCCACCAAAACCCAGTATAATGTTAGGAAACCCCCTTTGGTATGATGGTGAATTGGCCTTTGTCTATAGGAAGGGAGAAGGATTTGCCTTAGATATACTGTAGCATTTGTTATTTCTCATTATCTATAAAGCCAGTTGATCAATGGTTTGTGTAGAGGCCATTTATTTTCGCTTGAGCCATTTTACATTTCCACCAATGAATTTTCAAACTCAGAAAAACCTATTTTTCTTGAATGTAATTTCTTTAGCTTTATCCCAATCCGTGTTCATGCCGTCCAATTGTTTTTTCCTAAGATGAACCTCAAATATTGTATGGCTTTTTACTTATCCTCCATTACTTTCAGCCTTTTCTTTAGATCACTGTAGATTTGTGTTCCATAATCCATGAATGTAGTAGTTGCATTCATTGGAAAGAACATTTATTTAGAGTGGATTCCCATATGGCCAAAAAATGAGCCAATAGACTCCTTTCCATCTCTCTCGCCCACAAGATTAATATGATTCTGCAAAAGTTAAAGACTAATAGAATATTTTTGAATTACATGCCAGTAGCATTATTAGTTTGATTCTTTGGGGACACAAAGCATCAATATTAAGTTAAAACCAAAAGGAAGAGAAAGAGAAAGAAAAGATTAAGAGGAAGGATGAGATCTGGCAAATTCATATATTCCTCCCTCAGACAAGGCACGAGCAGAGACAAGATATCCCTTGTTTATTGAACGCAAATACAGGGAATATTGAGGGTATCATTCTTATATTGTTCTTCTAAAAATGTCTTACACCCATTCTCATCAGCACTCTTACTTAACCCTGTGAGGATGAAACATAGCGATGTGAGGCAGACTCTACATGCAATTCATGGTTCTTGTGTATTAGAAAATAATAACTGTACATGTAATTAATGTATTATATGTACATCATTTGTACTAGAGAACTAGAGGGAACCTTTTGCAACTAATCAGCAGATCTGTAGTTTGAAAAAAAAAAAAAAAAAAAAAAAAATAAACAACTGATTGCTTGCTATGTGTTAGCAGGCCTGGAGCAAGTTTTCCTACAGTACATTACCAACCTAATGTATGTATTAAAGTATATCCATCAAAGTCCATATATGGGGGAATCTCTGGCATAAAATGCATCAGTTTCAAAATGTAAATGTGTAAATGCTGATTGTGTTTCCCCCATGGACCTGAAATATGGCACTATTTGGCACCAGTGTTGGCACTTCATTGTTGAACAAGGAAAAAAGCAAAACTTCTCTATTTGTTCTGTTACGTAACCCTTTCAAAATATGAACTGTTATATGGAATATGTATGGTTGGTGATTATTATGGGATATATATATATATATATATATATATATGATTGTAAGCTCTACGGGGCTTATACAATAAATATATAAAAATGCACAGGGAATAAGTGCCATGTGGTATGAGACGCAGTAGGAAAGAGGCCCCTGCCCCGTAGAGCTTACAATCATATATATATATATATATATATATATATATATATATATATATATATATATATATATATATACGGGGCAGGGGCCTCTTTCCTACTGCGTCTCATACCACATGGCACTTATTCCCTGTGCATTTTTATATATTTATTGTATTTATTTATTATAATACTTGTCCTCCCCTGTGTGTAATTGTGTATATTGTAAGATTGTACAGCGCTGCGTACCTTCGTGGCACTTTATAAATAAAGTCATACATACATACATATATATAGTTGATGATTATTGTGGGATATATTTGGGTTGTGATTATTAAGGCATATACTGGTATTGGACCCCTTATCCGGAAACCCGTTATCCATAAAGCTCCGAATTACGGAAAGCCCGCTTCCCATAGACTCCATTTTAATCAAATAATTCAGAATTTTAAAACTGATTTGCTTTTTCTCTGTAATAATAAAACAGTACCTTGTAATTCATCCCAACTAAGATATAATTAATCCATATTGGAGCCAAAACAATCCTATTGGGTTTAATTAATATTTTATACATTTTTTAGTAGGCCTAAGGTATGGAGATCCAAATTACGGAAAGACTCCATATTCAGAATACCCTTGGTCCTGAGCCTTCTGGATAATGGGTCCTATACCTGTATATGGTTGGTGATTATTATGGAATAAATATGGTTGGTGATTATTATGGGATATATACAGTCCTGAATATTCAGTTCTTTATTAAGAAATGTTCACATATTGATGTCTAATCTTGCTTTTGTGTATATCTGGATTTAACTGCAGGTAAACAACAACAATTCATCTTGATTTACTCAAAAGATCTTTTGATTAAACAAAAGATATCAGCAAAAATGTGTATTCTAACTGAGGAAAAAGTTGGGACACCCTACCCCCTAATAGCTAGTGTTACCCCCTTTGGCTAAAATAACTGCAGTGAGATGCATCATGTAGCCTACCAGTCTCTGACATCAGTCCCACTCCTCAATGCAGAATTATTTTAGCTGTGAGAGGGGGTTCTTGCATGTACAGCCTGTTTCAAGTCACCCCACATCATCTCAATGGAATTAAGGTCTGGGCTTTGACTCGGCTACTCCAGGACTCTCCATTTTTTAGTTTTCAGCCAGTGCTTCGTGGATTTACTGGTATGTTGTCGGTCATTGTTGTGTTGCAGGGTCCAGTTCCGCTTCAGCTTTAGTTTTCTTACAGATGGCCTCACATGAATCTACGTTCTGTGGATTATAGGATTGAAATGCCACAGAACGTAGATTCTATGTTGTGCTGCACTTCTGGGTTTGGAAGCGGAGGCGTGGCTTTTAAAGCTGCACCTTTGCTCCCCACTCATTTCCCAGCTCCTAGGAAACGAGCAAGTGGCCCCTGAGGTACGATCACCCAGGGGCCCCATAGGAACCAACAGACACATGGTTATTACGTGCCTGTTGTTTGCTAGTCTCCTGCCTCACCCCGAGCCCCGCTCCACTTACTGCAGAAGAGATGGCTCCTCCGGTTCCTGGGTCCCTCCTGCCTCCTCCAGGATGATCTGCCTGCCAAACCCAGGCAGGCAGATAGTAAGCTCTACGGGGCAGGGACCTCCTTCCTACTGTGTCTCATACCACATGGCACATACATATATATATTTATTGTATTTATTTATTATATCACTTGTCCTCCCTGTGTGTAATTTTGTATTCTGTAAGACTGTACAGCGCTGCGTACCCTTGTGGTGCTTTATAAATAAAGTTATACATACATACATACAAGTATAAAAAAAACACACACTAATTACACTAATACATACACTTAAACACACACATACAGTTTTGGGGGGTTTCACACATTCACAGCACTCACACTTACTTGCACAGACAAGCACACAACACACATTTTGCCAAGGTTAAACACACACACTTACACAATTTTGTGTTTTTTTTATCGCATCATTTTTTGTTTTTGCCTGACATTTTTTTTTTATTGCCATTGCAGATAGAATATTCTCTAACCGCACTGTGCAATACTTTTTGTGTGTTGTTTTGGTGCTTTTATTACATTTTCTGTGATTTTGGTGGATTTTTAGTCATTTTATTGCATATTCAGTTCTGTATAGGTGGTGTTCGCTTGATGTTGTCTGTTAAAACTCATATGCCCAAGCCAAAATACTCAAACTGTGATTGCAGAGTACAATAGGCAAAAAACTCCCATTGATTTTAGTGTTTTTTTGGGGGGGATTTTAGCGATTTTATTGCATTTCGCATTGTTCTTTGTTACTTGTCTTTGTCCGCTATATATCCATTAGGGTGCCTTTGTACCATATAGTTTGGTAAATCTATGCATATTGGGCATCAAACTGTTCAGTAGACCCCTGACATTCATATTTAAAAATGTTTTATGTTGAGACATTACACAATGTACATAATGGGGTAAAATGCAAGCTTTGTGACATTTTCAGAAATTTCATAAGAACCATAATGTTATCATTATGTGGTAGTTTGCAGTAGAAAGATGTATTAACCTATTTTTGTTAGAATGTGTACTTTTGAAAAATATATGGTTTTCTAGGGTCTCTGTACTGTTAGGGGGTCTTATGGCACATAATACACATACATAGGGAGCATATATTGCAGCATCAGACTTGAAAATTCATATGCACTATTTTGATTTTGGTGTCTCTGTACTCCACATAGTTTGGTAAATCTATGCATATAGGGCAGCAAACTGTTCAGCAGACCCCTGATGTTCATATTAAAAATGTTTTATGTTTCTACATTATGAAATGTAGGAAATAGAAATGCAAGCTTTGAGACAATTTTCAGAAATGACATAAAAACTGCTAGGTTTAGCATAGCTTTGCTGTTTGGTGCTTTGCCGTACAAAGACATATTTACCCATTTTACATTTGGCAGAATATGTATTTTCTAAAATATGGGGTCAACTTATTTATTTCTGACTTTTACCACATATATTTTTACTACCAAAAAAAAGCCACTGCCTGATTTATATGCCATGAAATATGTATACACTAACTTCCTTTTGGGGGTCTCTAAATGCCAGATACTTTGGTGATCCTATGTACAATTGGCATCAAATTGTTCAGTGGACCCTTAGCTTTTATATTTAGTATATTTTTTTGGTACCTAATGCTATGTGGGAGATAAGGTGCTTGAAAGTGGAAGATTTAATGGGATTTTTAGGTATTTCATCAAAACTGCCAATTGTAGGAAAGCATTGCAACTCTATAGTTTGGGGTAGAACGACATGAGTGCCCATTTTGAATTCACCAGAAAATTATATGGTTTAGGGGGTCAACATATTTTTTTGTGTTTTTACCCCACAAAAAATGCAGTAAATGTGTTGAATTTTCACTAGCTAAAGTTATCTCTGGGACAATTTGTATGCACTAACTTCCTCACTTCTTCATAATTTAAGGAGGTGGATGCCAACTCCTATATAAATTATGGGAGTGTCCATCATCGACCAGAGCAAAATATAGAGAAAGCAAAAGATAATGCAATGATAAACTGTTGATAGCAAAAGGGGATCACCAAGAAAGTAAAAAGATGCAGATAGTTATACAGTTACGAAGCTGATTAAGGAAAATTGGGAGATATTAAAGCAAAATAAAGATCTAGAGCCCTTTATAGGAGATAAACCTAGAATAGTATTTAGACGTGCTAGTAGCTTTAAACAGATGTTAGCTCCATCAAGATTAAGAGAGAATAAATTAAAGATATATATATATATATATATATATATATATATATATATATATATATATATATATATAAAGAAATATATGTATATTGTCTCCCTTAGTAGGGATGTTTCAGTACAACAAATGTGTCAACTGTAAATTTGTTCAGAAAGGTTATGTAGTGGGATACGATGTTCTTTATTATATTGGTAAAACTAAAAGTGGGGGAACATAGAGGGGCCATAAATAGATCAAATCATGCTTCAAAACAATGAACCAATTCCTATTATATATATATTCCTATTTTATATATTTATAACATTATGCAGAGGTACATGGGGGTAAATTTGAGGGTACAAAAATTACTGTGATTAAGGGAATTTCTAATAATGACATGAAAAAAGGAATAGTTTTGAATCATTTATTGCTTAGGCTGGAACAGAAAATGATATTTGAATAGAAAACTACATATCCTTATGGATTAAATGAGGGTGTGGCCGCATTTCTAAAAGGAGGAATGACGTTGCAAAGCTTGAAGTATCACCCCTAAGGATAGGTTAAACCAATAGGATGCCAGAGATTTATGGATTGTATATAAAAAGTTGTTGTAAAGTGAATGCCAGTGTTTCAGGGTATAACAGTGCATGAAACTGGCCTTGTATTTATCCTGCTGTTCTGGGGTATAATACATGACATTGGCACTGTATTTATCTTGTCACAGATATGTGATTGCAATGGTAATGTCATGAGGAAGCCCGTAGACTGCTAGTACCAACCTTGCATGTGAAATAGAAGCAACCCTGTTTTTCACCAATATAAGTTCAACAGGGTAGGGTTAAGTACATGAAAGTTGGTTGTAGCAACTTTATCATTTGGCTGTTTTTGCCCAGAGTGATCATTGTGTGAAATCGCCCCCTTGCCATCCCTCCCATGCTGGCTAGGAATTGGGTTAAAATGCCAGCACTGGCGATATTCACTAAATGTACAAGTGCTTTATTTGCCTGTTTTATTCAAAGGCAAAGAAAACTAAGTCATTGGCCCTCCCACCCTCCCCATGCCAATAGACTGTTAGTTTTCAGTTTTCTCATTTCTTGTCTTTAATGTCAGTTCTTTTTTTAGTCCCATTTTATAAAGTTCTCTTTCAGACAGTCAAAGGAAAGTTATTGGACCCTGGTTTTATCCATACTTTGAATAGCCCAAAAACAGGCTTGTGGTCTGATTGTCTCATAAGTGAGCAAGAGCCATAATTCAGAACATGGATATCATCCTGATTCCGGCTCTTGTACATCACTCGATCAGTGTAGGAAGGCGTCCTCTGTTTCTTACTGGTGTCATAGTCATCGGATCCGATATTAAATCTATATGTGGGACGGAAATGGATTTCGCCTTCATTAAATCCTTTGAATATGGAACCTTTAGTCACCTCTTCTGACAGCTGATCGTACTGCAGGAGGGACCTCATGTCATTCTCTGGAAGGTTCTCTAGGATGGAATCAACTTCACTCCGACTCTTGCTCAAGCGGAAATTGAAGTCCCCAAACCAGAAGACTTCATCAAACCGGCTCGTCGCATCGTCGGGATCAGAATAAATGGGGTTTGTGTCAGGAACATTTTTTGGGAGTTGCAGGTTTTTGATTATTTTCTCATAATTCTGTATTCTTTGCTTTACTTTGGAATCTCCTGCCGCAAAGTGGGCATTGATAAAAAGGAATGAGGTTCCAAAGAATGTAAATGAAGCAGCCACAGCCCCTTTGGTCTTAATCATTGGGAAGAATCTCGTAGTGACGGTTGAACATTCAACCTCAGAGCAGAACCCCATGAGATCTCGCCTGATAAACAGAGACAGGTACAGGACACCGTGAGCTGCTGAGTGGAGCAAGACATAACGATGCCCCAGTGTCAGCTGCAGACGGTATTCCCATTCTTGCCTGTAGGGGCAGCCTTCTTGCACTCCAATAACATACAAGTCTTGTGCAGACTCAGCGCCCAATGGAAACAGGAAATCATCCAGTCTCTCTGGAAGATCCTTTTTTCCATTCATATTCCAGGTGGCAATAAATATCCTCAGATTTTTTTGTGGAAGATGTCGTTCCAGTTCATCTTCTCCAAGTAAGCCTTGACCAACCAAGAGCCTCTCTTCTAGATGCCTCTTATGGCCAGTCTGGCTGGGAGAGACGCTAATGTGCTTTTTAGTGGTGTTACTGAAACACCAGTCAATGGCTAGTGCGAAGATAAATACCAGGAGAGCAAAGAGATAAACCAGCAAGTTCTCATCATTCTCCTCATCTTCATCATTCTCTATTTCTTCATATTCTGGGTTTCCTTTGCGGAACTCCAGTGATGCGTGACGGGTATAAAGAAGGGCTGTGAATATCATTACTGATAATAAATGGGCCCAACCCATCCCCCTTCTGTAGGGATGTCTCCAATAACGGCCAACAGTCCAGTTAATGGCAACAGCCAAGGAAAATACCATTAGGACAACTGAACCCAATGGGTAGATCTCTTCAATATCTGTATCTTTAACATTTATAAATAATTCAAGTTCTTCTGGTGTCAGGATTACTTTCTCGGTCAGTGATGATCGATCAGAGGAATGAAAACATTGTTCCAATAGGAAAAGAAAAGCAATGAAAGGTGTAAAATTCATTGTTAGGGAAAGGTTGCTGAGCTCTAGTCAGCAGATGTTGTTCGAAGCAAGTCCCACTTCGAACTGAGCTCTGTGCTCAGTGTTGGGGCTTTTATAGGCTGTTGTTGCCATGGTAACCGCATACTAATGAGCTTGTGTTTACTTGTCAGTGATGTCACAATGCGGTTGCTATGGTGACCACACAAGAGAAACTAATCTTATCAGATCCTTATCAGTGTTTCCATGGTGACCGCATACTAATTAGCTTTTCTTTACTTGTTGTTACTTATCAGTGATGTCACAATGCGGTTGCTATGGTGATCACATGATAGTAGCTATCTAGTATAGAATTGTCTTTAACCCTTTCACTGCCAGACCATTTTTAAACATTTTGTGATCTTTTAATTTAGGGACATTTTATGGGGGCAATTTTAGTTTACCAAAGAAAACTATATATCACTTTTTTTCAGGGCAACCTAATTTTTCAAAACATGATGGATTTTTTGCAATTCCATAACAAGATATTTGTTTCTAAAACACCAAAAGAACGAAAATAGAAAATATTTTCTATAATATGGACACATATATCATAACAGATTTCAAAAGTCCCAAATATATGGTTTGAGGTTATTATGGGATATATATGGTTTGAAATTATTATGGGATATATATGGTTGGTGATTATTATGGGATGTATATGGTTTGTGATTATTATGGGATTTTTATGGTTGGTGATTATTATGGAATATATTGGTTTGAGTTTATTATGGGATATATATGGTTGGTGATCATTATGGGATATATTGGTTAAAAATTATTACCGGAGAAAAAGATTTTTTGATATGCAACATTTTCCCCGCTTCCCTAATTTTTCGCCGCTTCGTGAATTTATTGAAAGATTTGCAAAGCGAAACAAGACAGATTCTTTCATCACTAATAATTTGCCATAGGCATGTAGAAACAAGAACTTTCTGAAAAGATACATTCTGATAGAAACAAAAATGCACCAAGAGAATTCATCATTCAAGTTACTCTGACCCCCAATGTTGGCTCTTTCACTTGACAAACGAATAAAATCAAATCCAAACATTGTTCTCAATCTCCTGCAAGACTGCAGCTATTGGCCTAACAACAGGATTTACTTGTTAATTATCTTTTGTCTTAAATGAAGCACAGTCTTTTTAAGCCCAGGGTACAACTATTTCAATGATTAATGATAATGGATCCTAAATCGGTTTCCAGCTACAGAGCCAAATATTTTCTAAATTTATAATTTTTGACATGCAGAAAAAGTATAACTGTAAAACAATTTCCAAAACCATAGAACCATAGAATTAAGTTAAATTGATGTCTGATGCATCATTAAATGTACAGTGGGCATAAGATTCAATAAGCCCTTAGAGGTGTTGTTATCAAAATTTGTGTAATTTTCGTATATTTTCCTATTAATATATCCTTTCATTTTTTAAAAAAAAAAAAGTTAGTTACCTTATTTATTAAAAAATCCTAATTAAAAAAAGAAACTGCCCAACGCTATTGCCAGCTAATGTCATCTCTTTAATTAAAATTAATCTTCCTATTATCCTCTCTTAGCACTATGGCAACATGGTCAACAGTACCTGGAGTGGGCATTATTCCTTTTAATCTATAATGTTCAAAGTTTAGTCTAGCAAGAAAATAAATTACAGGTATGGGACCTGTTATCCAGAATGCTCGGGACCAAGGGTATTCCAGGTAAGGGGTCCTTCCGTAATTTGGATCTCCATACCTTAAGTCTTCTAAAAAATCAATAAAACATTAATTAAACCCAATAGGATTGTTCTGCCCCCAATAAGGGGTAATTATATCTTAGTTGGGATCAAGTACAGGTACTGTTTTATTATTACAGAGAAAAGGGAATCATTTAACCATTAAATAAACCCAATAGGGCTGTTCTGCCCCAATAAGGGGTAATTATATCTTAGTTGGGATCAAGTACAGGTACTGTTTTATTATTACAGAGAAAAGGGAATCATTTAACCATTAAATAAACCCAATAGGGCTGTTCTGCCCCCAATAAGGGGTAATTATATCTTAGTTGGGATCAAGTACAGGTACTGTTTTATTATTACAAAGAAAAGGGAATCATTTAACCATTAAATAAACCCAATAGGGCTGTTCTGCCCCCAATAAGGGGTAATTATATCTTAGTTGGGATCAAGTACAGGTACTGTTTTATTATTACAAAGAAAAGGGAATCATTTAACCATTAAATAAACCCAATAGGGCTGTTCTGCCCCCAATAAGGGGTAATTATATCTTAGTTGGGATCAAGTACAGGTACTGTTTTATTACTACAGAGAAAAAGAAAATCAGTTTCAAAATTCTGAATTATTTTATTAAAATGGAGTCTATGGGAGACAGGCTTTCCGTAATTCTGAGCTTTCTGGATAACGGGTTTCCAGATAAGGGATCCCAAACCTGTATTAATTGTATTCTCCTGTTATTAAGAACGTCACTGTGTGGCCTTACAACAGCTGTATCAGCTCAAGGGAAGTTACCATTGCCACCATTATGCTTTTGGCAGCAACTTGTTTGTTCCCACAATGGGCCTGTAACAGAATAAACATGTATTTCATCCTACAGCTGGGGGGAATGGTCAGTACAGAAATATGAAACCCAGACACATATTTCACAGAAATAAAAAACATTTATCTTTAGCGTTATACTCACTCACTTCATTCATGTATAATTCTGCACAACAGCATATTAAGGCAGTCTATCACTCTGCCACAGGCTTAGTCCACACAGCTATTGGAAAACTATACTCCTGCACAATGTAGGTCTCTGTAAAAAATATATGTCATTAAACAGCTTATATGTAAAAACCCTGCTTCATCTAAATAAACCATCTTCATAAAAATATATGTAACCTTATTTTGGCCAGAATTTGCCAATTCCGGCTAGTAGGTATGAGCACGGGCAAAGTGAAAGAAATGCACTTGTGAGATGTTGACGAACTGCAAATCTCCACTGCCAAAGATGTCCATAATTACATTTATATCTAGAGGATAGAGGTAAGGTAAGAATGCTACAAAGTACCAGGTTTCAGGGGCTCCCTGCTCACTAGGGACTAATTGTTTTCAGCTTCTCTGTATTAATTAACAGGTACAGCTTAGCAGGACCGGAACTAGGCATAAGTAGAAGAGGCGCAACAATAGGGGGGCACCAGGCTCCTGCCTCCCCTAGTAAGGTTGCACAAACCCCCCCATGACATCTCTGCACAACCAGCCCTGCACAAGGTCCCTGCACAGGTGCTCGCTACTTCTCACAGGGCATGATGAAAAAGAAGTAGTTAGTGCCCTGTAAACCCATAAATACCCATAAGCAAGCAGAATAAAAAGGGAAGGATTGCACCTTCTTTAGCCCTCACCAGGGCTAAACAACCGAATTAGCCTAAATTCACCCGATATCGCCCACGCGTAGGTGGGTATATTGGGAGAATATCTGCTCCCTTGGCGACCCCGCCAAGCGAGTGGATCTTAACATGTATGGCCCCCTTAAGAGGAGTTAGTTGAACATACATTGTATAACGTACTCTGAGCTATACAGAAAATGGATGGAAGTCACTATTATCCTCTTGCCAAAATACTGCAAATCCCCAAAGACCCAATTTTTTAACAAAGTGAAGGGTTATCAACTGATATGGATCAAGATAAGAGGGTCTTGAGGAACAAAGTCAAACACAATTGATAAATAATAAACCTTACTTAGAAAAGTAGTTTCAGAAGGATCTGATCCTTTCGCCCCTGGTATTAAACTGGGTGAAATTATTTAAAGAGCTTATTAAATCATGGAGAAATGTAACACTTCAACAACATATTCTCATATTGGAAAAGAAGGCTTTCAACTGCTTACAGATTCAGTGGAATGATTTCATCATTCTAATTTTAAATATGTGAGCAACTTTCCCTGCTCAGATGAAAAGGATGCATATTGAGACATTTCCAAGGATAGTGATGGAACCGTCTGAAGGATTGCTAGGCGTGTATGAGTAATAGAATGAGCATAAGGGGCACAGGCACTAAACTTGAGAAAAATTCAGAATTATTATTAGATTAGTGTGGCAGGTCAATCATTACTAATTCAAAGTATGATAAAGTATATATTTCACCATTTATATCATTTCTGTTTTATTTTATTGTAAAATTGTAATAAATATTTGAACTACTCCTAAACATTACCCATAGTTGTACTAATGTTCTCGGTTATCTTAGTAAACTACAGAAGTTACATTTTTTTCCCGTATTATTGGCTCCATCTCCAGAACAATTTGTAATGTTGTTGTAGCCATACATTGCTACCTGTTGGTGTTTTTATCAAGCAGAGCTCTGATTAAAAGACATAGGTAGGCTTCATCCTCATGAGCAACCATGAGCAGATCATTGGTACATGCAGTCATACAAACACATACAATTTACCTTTGGAATGAATCTGTTATCTTGTAACCAAAAGGGCAGATAAGAAAGACTGCATTTTGCATTCCCACATGAAATTCAGAATTGGCTCGAACTCACCCTGCATCACTCTGCACCATGGCCCTTCATGATTTTTGGCTTTTCTACCATAATCTACATGAAGCACTTTATGAGATGATTTTTATCAGTGCATTATAAGCATACAACTACAACTGCAAATACATTAATATACACTTTCACAAGGCTCCAGTCAGAGTAAAATCTATAAAGTAATGGGGCGGTTCAAATTGCCCTTAAAAATGAGGTGCTAGTAGTGAAGACCTTTCCACGTTGTTGTCCTATGATCTTTTCCTTCATCCAATACTATTTATTGTTGGAGTTTCCTATGAGTCCATATAGAGCATACCTTCACGTCATTGGGATATAGCACACTAGGGACTATGTTGCAAACTGTACATACTGTAACTAAACAAAAACTGTAGTACCGTGTTAGCCAGTGTCAAAAATAATAAAAAAAACACAAATACAAGACTATTGTAGAAATGATATCTATATTGGCTAACAATAAAAATACATTGCAAGCTTTCTGAGCTCTAAGGCCTCTTCTTCAGGCAGAATACAAATAAAAACTGGAATGGCACAGCATTTATACTGTTAGATCAGAGAGAAGTGTTCACAAGCAATACATTAGGAAGTTATAGATCGATAGAGATAACTTGTGATTAAAAGTTATTAATGTTTATTAGGATGGGCTAAATAGTCCAGGGGTCTGGACCCAGTCAGATCAGATAGTGTGACATGAAACCTGACCCCAAATTAAGGCCCTGTCTTAATGGGTTGATTAACTTCATACATTTGAATTCATAGATCTTCCTTTCTCGTCCAGTTCCAAAGTTCCCTTTTAGAATTAACCCCTTTATGTCCTGAAGCCTATGGTCCTGATTGCAGAAGTGTTGTCCCACTGGTGTATCACACGCTTTGGTCTTAGTAACATAGTAACATAGTAACATAGTAAGTTGGGTTGAAAAAAGACATACGTCCATCAAGTTCAACCATAATGCCTATATATAACCTGCCTAGCTGCTAGTTGATCCAGAGGAAGGCAAAAAACCCCATCTGAAGCCTCTCTAATTTGCCACAGAGGGGAAAAAATTCCTTCCTGACTCCAAGATGGCAATCGGACCAGTCCCTGGATCAACTAGTACTAAGAGCTATCTCCCATAACCCTGTATTCCCTCACTTGCTAAGAATCCATCCAGCCCCTTCTTAAAGTTATATAATGTATCAGCCAGCACGACTGATTCGGGGAGGGAATTCCAGAACCTCACAGCTCTCACTGTAAAAAATCCTTTCCGAATGTTTAAATGGAACCTCCCTTCTTCTAAACGGAGTGGGTGCCCTCGTGTCCGTTGGAAGGACCTACTGGTAAATAAAACATTAGAAAGGTTATTATATGATCCCTTTATATATTTATACATAGTTATCATGTCACCTCTTAAGCGCCTCTTCTCCAGTGTAAACAGACCCAACTTGGCCAGTCTTTCTTCATAACTGAGACTTTCCATACCCTTTACCAGCTTAGTTGCCCTTCTCTGGACCCTCTCTAACTCAGGAATGTCCCGTTTGAGAACTGGAGACCAAAACTGAACAGCATATTCTAGATGGTGCCTTACCAGCGCTCTGTAAAGGGGAAGAATAACCCCCTCTTCCCGTGAATCTATACCCCTTTTAATACAGCTCAAAACCTTGTTTGCCCTTGCAGCTGCTGCCTGGCATTGCTTGCTATCTTATGTCTGTGATTAGTGATGGGTGAAATGTTTTGCCAGACATGGATTCGCGGCAAATTTCCGCGTTTCGGCATTGGCGGAATGTTTTGCGTAACGGATGAAAAAATTTGGCACGGAAAAATTTGCTGCATGTCCAAAAATTGTCGCCAACAAAAGAATAGCCGTGCGACAAAATAATAGCCGCGGGCAACAAAATAATAGCCACACAACAAAATAATAGCCGCGGGCGACAAAAGAACAGCCATGCGACAAAATAATAGCCGCGGGCGACAAAACAATAGCCGCGCGACAAAATAATAGCTGCGGGCGACAAAAGAACAGCCATGCGACAAAATAATAGCCGCGGGCGACAAAAGAACAGCCATGCGACAAAATAATAGCCGCGGGCGACAAAACAATAGCCGCGCGACAAAATAATAGCTGCGGGTGACAATTTTTTTTGCCGCACAACATTTCCGCCGTTTTGCGAATTTTTCGCCGTTTCGCGGATCCTTTGAAGGATTCGCAAATTTTTTGGCGAAGTGAAACAGATTCGCTCATCACTATCTTTGATGGTTCATGTGTAATTTTTGCCCTGTTTCTCCAATGTACATTCCTCCTGTAGGGCACTTAGTACATATGATCATGTACACCACATTGGAGGAAGCACATGAATAGCAGTCCCGAATGGTGTAGACTTTTTGTGTATTCGGTATTGCAATTTGATCTTTGCACAGGATGTATTTGCTAGTCTGTTGCAGGGAAATGTACCTGCTTTAGTTGTACATAAACTGTACATAATCATGCCATACCTACTTAAATTCCTTGGAACCACTAAAAGTGCATGAATGTTTACAAATCTGCTTTTTTATTATTTTATGTAGAAGTTGTTGTAACTGTACAGGACTTGAAACATGATGCATATGAACTAAGGGATATATAAAGGTCTCAAGGTACATTGACAAATAAACATGAAAACACAGCTGGGAAACATTATGATTTCTATAACGATGATATATCCCAAGAATGAGGTACATTTAGCTCCAGAAACCTCTCCAGAGGGCCGACTGACAGATCTAAAAGGACCATTTTGGAGCAGAAAATGCAGCAACATTAGGAGAAAGTCTAAAGTTTTTTCATGACTGTGATTTTGAAGTTTGATCACCAAAACTCTTATTATTTGGGGACATTTGAAGGACCCAACTGAAGTGCTGAAAAATGCTGTGTATCAGTATTTTAATGTGGCCTGCATAAGACAATATTAAAGAGTTAAATTGTATGCAGTATGAAATCAGTATGTTTATTCCTGGGAACAATTTTTCAGCTTGAAATGTAAAATCCATTGGGTTGTCTTTGCATGAGTTATATGTCCCAATGTAGCACATCCCATTTGATGTGAAATTACTAGGATATTACATATAAACATTTTTTTTTTTTTTAAAAGTGGCTTAATGGTATATTCATGACAGAGTTGACTAGCTAAAAGGATGTCTGCTTCTTCTTCTGCTTCTACTTCTCTAAATGCCTTGTGTCTATACACGATTCCCTATACTTGTGGCTTCCACTAAAATGCCAAATTAGGTTCAAGGTGCAAAGTACAAGAGGTACCAACACAAGGATGTGCTTTAAATTTTGTGACTGCAACTAACTTGCACATAATGCATCATTATTATAACTTAGACCTAGTTAGCCTTTTTTTTTTTTAAAAAAAATGTTATTATACAGGCAGTTTTATTATGAATAAGTAAAGCTACAGGTTTCCTCGACAATTTTTTTCTGGTTGAGTTTTGATCAAATCAATCATTTTAGTCAACCTATACAATCAAATCTAAACGGGACAGATTCGCTCATCACTACACAATAGGGATGCAATCAAACAAAATCAGGATTAGTGATGAGCAAATCTGTCCCATTTCGCTTCACCAAAAAATTTGCAAAACTTTTGAAAAATTTGTGAAATGTTGAAAGATTTGTGAAACGCAACTTTTTTTGACGCACACAACTTTTTTTTTTTTTTTTATAACTTCTTTTATTTTCGTATGTACATTAGTAATAACATAGCATCATTTAAGCATAATTTCTAATTACATTCGACTTATAATTTTCTTAACATTTCTCTTTAACATTCAGTATGATCTTTACTTGGATCGACAGAAAGGTGGAAAAAAGATATCGTGGACCTTTAATTCCAAGTCCAGGTAAGGAGAGTGGGGGGGGTAGGTGGGGGGGGGGGGGAGATGGGTAAGGGATAGGGTAGGTAGTAAACATATAACTTTTAGGAGTAACATATTGTGTGGCTTATACATTTTCAGTAACTATACAGACACCAGGTTTGTGGTTTTGTTATTAAGTATTCTAGGTTTAATAGAGCTGTTTTTCCAGGGGGGGTGTAACACCTGATTGCGTTGGGAGAGGGTGAAACCTTGGGATGGGTAGCAAAGAATTTTTCTGGTGCTAGCCTACTGGTATGAGTCTGCCGTCAGTTGCAGTTGCGTTTTTAATTCTTTCTTGATATTCCATGGTTCCCAGATCGTGTCAAATTGGGCTTGTTTATTGTCCTTACTGGCTGCCATTCTTTGACGCACACAACTTTTTTGATGTGGCCGCAACTTTTTTTGACGTGACCATCAAACTTTCTGCTGCAAAAATCTGCCACTGTTTTGTGAAAAAATTCACCTATGGTGAAATGTTGAATTTTGCTGTGAATTCCATGCCTGGCAAAAAAAAAAAAATTTGCTCATCACTAATCAGGATAGATGGTAGGTAGCGATGGGCTAATTTTTTTTAGCAGGCATGGATTTGGTGGACTTTTTCACGAAACTGGCAACAAAATTTGCTGCAGAGAAATTGTCGCCCGCGTCCAAAAAAATTGTTGTGCGTGTCAAAAAAAACCCGACGTGCCGCAGAAAAAATGTTGCTTGTGTCATTTTGGTGATGTGCGCGTGACACATGCAACAAAAAAATGATGCGCGCATCTATTTTTTTGATGCACCAAATGTTCACCACTTTGCGAATCTTTTGTAAGATTCGTGAATTTTTCAGAGAAGTGAAACGGGACAGATTCACTCATCACTAATGGGAAATACGCCAGTCCAGGCATAAACTTTTTAATCTTTACACATTTTGTGTAAAGGAATTTTTGCAAAGGAAAATTATTCTACCAGAATGGCTTAATACTTAACCAACTGATAGTTTGTATCATATAAAATGGCCTATTAAAGAATCTTATCAAACTGAAATTTATATTGGTAAATGTTGCCCTTTTACATCTATTACTGTGAGCCACCATTTTGTAATGGTCTGTGTGCTCCTTCAGTGATCACCTGACAGGAAGTATTACAGTAACTGTAACAGGAAGAAGTGTGGGAGTAAAAGTCCATTCATTGGCTGATTGACATGTATGTGTGCCTTTGGTTTGTTTGTGTGAATCGTAATATCCCAGGGGGCGGCCCTTAGTGCTTCAAATGGCAATTTTAATTATTACCCAATGGTACGTACTACTAAAAAAGTATATTTTTATGAAAATGGTTTATTAAGGATTTCACATAGGATCTGTTTGATTCTATACATTTTTAAAGAGATTTATATTGTTCATTGGTATAGTTCCCCTTTAACCAAAGACTAGAATTCAACAGGAATCTTGGTATATTTTTAAATACACACCAACCAGAAGCCAATAACCTAAATTATAAAAATGATATTCTAAGTAATGGGATATTGAACTTATGTGTGCAGGAAAATGAAATGAAGATGATGAAGGTACCACGGGATGGTGGAATCTTTTTCACAGTATATATTTTTAACCGATGTTTACCAGCGCACGTCCTTATGCTACTGTTACTATTTTTTAAGTGGTAACAGACTTTCAGCATATAACCACATTTATTATGAAAAGAAAATTCATTTTTACTAAGTATTATACTGTTCTTTTTCTACCCTGAACCATCTGCTTAGCCTCATAATCCAGATGATAATGCTCAGCTTTCCCAACAAGACGGTGCATTTTCAAGTATACACACTGTATCTGATAACAATGACTCAGATGATAAATAATTCATGCCCTGTAAATGTCATACTAACATATGGATTGTGCTGACTGCACACAACATACTAAGTGTGCTGGAAAGAGGGGAAACTTTTCAGAAAATTAAGAAAAATATTTTATAATCATAGCCTTTTCTGGTTTTTAATATTTGGCATACAGAACATATTGTCCCGGGGGATGATTTACTGAGAAAAGTGCTAAATTGCAGTTCCGCATAGCAACCAATCAGATATTTGCTTTTGTTTTTCTACGTTGTAGTAAAATTTTTTTGCTTCTGCTTTACTTTCGGAAAACTACTGTTCTGATAATTACCATTTCCCTGCAAACTGGCGGCTGCATCACTCTGGGGCCAACACCGACTTGAATAAATCCCACTGCAAAGTCCATATTGTGTTGCCAAAAGCTCACAAACCACAATTTTCTTTAAGTACCGCCTGCCCCAAGTAGGTGTTAATATTCGCACAGACTAATGCCATATTTAGTGCGTCTAACGCTTCATATGTGTTTGTGAATCATGTGTTAGTATTATTTCTATGCGCAAATTATCGCAATGCGAGGTAAATAATGCGTGTGTTTTTTTTGCGAAAATTACTTTGATGAATCAGAACTTAATTATTGCTTGCATTTTTACACAAAAAAGCATGTAATAAGAGTTGTTGACCTTTAGTGAATCGGCCCCTGTATCTAAATTACACCCAGCATTAAGCTGGCCATACACACACCAACATTATCGCATGAAACAAGGTTTTATATGATATTCGGTGCGTGTAGGGTGGATTGACGAGGCGACTGTTATTGCAAAAGCCTTGGATACCATCTCGTCGATCTCATCAAATTTTGGTTGGGCGCCGTTGAAGGCGCCCGAGCAAAGACAAGTGTTCAGGGCTGAATGTCAGATAGGGTAGAATTCCTATTGTTTCTACCTCCATATCTGACGATTCAGCCCTGAACGTTAGTAGAGGGTACGAACAATCTTTCCTGCAACCAATGGTCACAGGAAAGATTTAATTGTAATGTGTATGGCCAACTTAACTCACAGTAATTTATCTTTGATAACAAATGACCTCACTTTTAAAGGCAGTTTCTATTAACATATTAATACAGGTATAGGCTCTACTATGATAAAAAAATAATTATTCACAGTATTCCAGTACTATAAATATTTGGATAGATAGATAGATAGATAGATGATAGATAGATAGATAGATAGATAGATAGATAGATAGATAGATAGATACATAGATAGATAGATGATAGATAGATAGATACATAGATGATAGATGATAGATAGATAGATACATAGATGATAGATGATAGATAGATAGATAGATAGATAGATAGATAGATAGATACATAGATGATAGATAGATAGATAGATACATAGATAGATAGATGATAGATAGATAGATACATAGATGATAGATGATAGATAGATAGATAGATAGATAGATAGATAGATACATAGATAGATAGATGATAGATAGATAGATACATAGATGATAGATGATAGATAGATAGATAGATAGATAGATAGATACATAGATGATAGATAGATAGATAGATACATAGATAGATAGATGATAGATAGATAGATAGATACATAGATGATAGATGATAGATAGATAGATAGATAGATAGATAGATAGATAGATGATAGATAGATAGATAGATGATAGATGATAGATAGATAGATAGATAGATAGATAGATAGATAGATAGATAGATGATAGATGATAGATAGATAGATAGATAGATAGATAGATAGATAGATAGATAGATAGATACATAGATTGATAGATTGATAGATAGATAGATACATAGATGATAGATGATAGATAGATAGATACATAGATAGATAGATAGATAGATAGATAGATGATAGATGATAGATAGATAGATAGATAGATAGATAGATAGATAGATGATAGATAGATAGATAGATAGATGATAGATAGATAGGTAGATAGATAGATAGATAGATGATAGATGATAGATAGATAGATAGATAGATAGATAGATAGATAGATAGATAGATAGATAAATAGATAGATAGATAGATAGATAGATAGATAGATGATAGATAGATAGATAGATAGATAGATAGATGATAGATGATAGATAGATAGATAGATGATAGATAGATAGATAGATGATAGATGATAGATGATAGATAGATAGATAGATAGATGATAGATGATAGATAGATAGATAGATAGATGATAGATACAATAGCATGGGACAGAAAATTTTGATGTTGAAGGCGCCGCAGCAAAGACAAGCGTTTAGGGCTGAATCGTCAGATAGGGGTAGAATTCCTATTGTTTCTACCTCCATATCTGAAGACCCTGAACGTTAGTGGAGGGTTCGAACAATCTTTCCTGCAAACAGGAAAGATCGTAACTGTAACGTGTATGGCCTCCTTATCTCTGATAACAAATGATCTCACCTTTAAAGGCAGTTTCTGTTAACATAATGATACAGGTATAGGCTCTATTATGATAAAAACTAATATCACAGTATTCCAATTCTATATATGTTTTGATGGATAGATAGATATGTAAGCCGTTCATGGCACACTTCTGTAGAACGGGGCACACTCACTTTTCTTATCTGTTACCCTGAACCTTTTGCTTATTAAAGCTACTGGGAAGTAGGATTCCAGCTTAGTGCCTTGATGGTAAAATGCACATCCCACAGTTCAGCTTAGAACAACTCGACCCCCTAGACCTTTGGCTATTAATTTTCATAAGTTTTGCAAAACTTTCTTCTATAAATCCTAAATCTACATTTTTCCAACTACTAAGACAATGATCAGTCTGCATCTAAATTACACCCAGCATTACTCACGCTAATTTATCTCTGATAACAAATGATCTCACCTTTAAAGGCAGTTTCTATTAATCTTCCTGTCCCTAGGGAGAGAATTAAGTTAAATTATAGATGTTTGCAGTCGACAAAACATAACAAACACAAAGTAAAATGACCCTGTAATGAGTTTAGGTGAAATATATAAATCTGAAAGAATGGCTTATGATAACATAATTAAGTTCCCTATCACATTTTTTGACAGTACTTTAAGTCACCCAAGGATACGATGAATTCATTTGTGACAAGAAAACGTTATTCGTGAATAAAGTTCTCCCTGTTTTTCAAAAAGGTTAACCGTTTTTTAGCATTTTTTGTCCATGACAAAATCACTTTTTTGCGCAAAAAATATGAATTGTGAAAAAAAAAGTCCAACTTATATTAGTATCTTTAATGATTTTGTGTCAGAAAGTGGCATTCCTAGCTGCCAGATTTTGATTTAGCAAAATGCATTTGCTGCGTAAATTGTCCAGTAACCACAGAGACATCTATAAAATGTACATTATAAGATATATTTCAACGGTTAGAGCTGAAATGGAATGGTTTATAAGAAGGCCCACGAGGCAAATAGATATGTACAATAAGAGATAGAGCAACACAGTGGCAGCCCATCGTTCACAGTGACTAGTAGGGAAGGCAAATCAAACAGGATGAACTTTTTGGTCAGTTACATAAAAACTAAACGTTATGGCTCAGCCAGTTCAACATTTAACCTGTCCAACATTACACAGGCTTTTGCTGAGCAAATTGCTGTTCGTTCAACTGCCAAAATTGTCCTGGCTCTCATGCAATGTAATCTTTCTGCACAGCGTTTGCATCTTTGTGACCAAAAGGCCCGAAGGCTTTGGCCAGATCTTGATGTTTTGACAGAAGTATGGGAATATGTTATAGGCATAAGTTATAGGCGTAAGGGGAAAGGTAACATAATAATACAGGTATAGGCTCTATTATAATAAAAATAATTATTCAGTGTTCCACTACTGTATACTGTATATATGGATATATATATATACCCATTCTTGGCACACTCCTGTAGAACAATATCACGCTCACTATATTAGCTGTTATCCATGACAATTCAGCAGCCCTGGACCTCTTTGCTTATAAAAGATACTGGGAAGTAGGATTTCCAGCACAGTGTCGTCACCAAGGGGGCACTAAGGAGCACAGTTATGAGGAATTCCACTAAAATCACAAATAATTGCAGTGACCGAGATAACTTTATATAAAAGATGGAATAAACATGAAAACAGGCAATTATAAGCCATATAAACCCAGCCTAGGGATCTCTCTAAAATCCCAGCAAAGTTCTAAGTGTGCCACAGTCCCACACTTTGCTCTGGATGGACAAAACACCTTGGCAATATGTCTCTTCCCAAAGTTATAGTACCCCAGGTAGCACTGCCTTCTTCTCCCTTTGGCTAGGCAGTTGCTCCCATGTAGCAGGCTCGTGAGAACCACCTGTCACCACATAGGGAACACACAAGGATGATAACCAGCAACCATTGGCAGCTTGAGCTCAACGTTCTTCCAAGCCAAATACTCCGCAGCTGTTTGTGTTGCTGGCAGCTCTTTCAATTTCTCAGCTGCTCTCTCACTCTTTTTGCCCCTCTCTCTTTCCCCAATCTGGCTGGATGCTGCAGCCAGGACTGCTTTATAACCTCCAAAACCCTGTCTCTCTCTGGGTCCTCCTCTTTTTCCAGTGGTGCACTGGGGCTCCCAGCCGGTTGGGTTGCTCTTCAGCCTGTAACAGGGCTGGATGAAGTCACAGACTGAAAAACAGAGGAAAGGGTTCTCCCCTACAGGTATATATATACTGTATAGTCAAATGTGCAAGAACTAAATGGGCAGACATAAAAGTGATGTGGCTGATTCCTGAATTTCGGTCCAAACACTGTGCCGAATATTTTCACAGTCTGCCAGCCGTCAATTTTGGAGTCAGTTTCGCTGTTCAGCATGCGAATGACATCTGGACCTCATTCATCAGATACAAGTGGACTGTGGCTATTGACTCAGAGCGCTTAGGGACCCCTGGAGCTACCTCCTCGTCTGTAGGAGAGGGTAGCTGCAAGGTTCACACAGCGTCATGTGTCAGTATTTCAGTATTTAATTCTGAACAGAAATCAGGAAAGACTGGTTGCCGCTGAGTGCAACTATACAGAAGTGCGCACAGCACATTTTGGTTTTAGACTCTACTCAGTGCAGGGAAAGCGCTAATTGCCCACTGTGTCTGCAGATGTAAATGAGCCCTATAGTCTATAATATGACTTGCTGCAGAGTTTTGTGTCATCTGCAGACATTGATACATTACTTATAATACCCTCCCCTAGTATCAGTCTGTTAGGCACCCCTAGTTACTCTTGGAGGGCTAGTATCCCCTCATTCCCTCACCAGGCTGGGACACTATTGTTTCTGGTTTCCAGGTACTCTATCTCCTGCTCTGATTCAAGCTGGGCATATATTCTGTACCATGGATGTGCCCACTCAGGGAATACCTGGGAACTATAAGAGGGGTGTCAGTTCAGGGTTCAGGGATAAATACCAGTGGGATCCATTAAAGAAACTGGCGACCCACTGTCAGATTGACTGACTGTTCTAAGTTGGGTTTTTATTCAGTTCAGTTTTGCTTCTTGTTTGTGTTAATGGTTATTTGGAAAGAAGCACCAGTGTTAAGGGAAAATAACTCATTTAGGAAAAAAAAAGCTTAAAAGGTAGAGAGTTAAAAGAAAAAAAATAATTAAGAATAAAAAAAAAGAACAGAAACCGTTTTTGAAGAGAGCTTGATAATTGGCCGCCCTAACATGTTCATTGGCACAACTGCAGGCAATAAGTGACACACACACTGAAACCAACACGATAAAGAACTCCTGATTAGAAATGTTCTCTGTTGTTAGGACTTGTGCAGAGTTTGCTAATAAAAAGCACATCAAACATATTTCTGGAGTGTTTGAAGGACAAAAATGACTTAATGAGAAGCACTGATTGTTATTCCACTTTAAAGTGAATAATGATTGACTGCTGCAGTCCGACCACAGTTAAAAACCCAAACATATTATAGCTACATTTTATGCTGGGATATAAAAGTTAGACAGGAAGACAGAATGATATATAGATACTAGATGGACAAACAGAGGGATGGGAGTTTTTACTGCCAAAGACAGAGTGAGTGCCTGCAATTAAAATGCCCATTACCAGACAGGCACTTCTCCTTCAATAGGAAACACTGTCTATTTTACCCTTTTGCCATACTATCCTATAAGCACAAGATTCTTCCAATCTTCCATGAAAAGATTATTTTAAATAGTGCAGCTCTTAGTGCATAAGGGTTAGCCAAGATGCCTTTAAAGACATTGAAAAACCCAACATATGTGCAATGCTATCTATAAGATGCTGTGCTATACTGTCTATTAAGTTTGGATATGGCACTGCTTTCCACTTAGGCACAGGCCTACAATCTCCTGAAGAGCATTGGTTCTAAATGGGACTCTCTCTCCCTAAGGTGGGCCCTTGATGTAGGATGGAGGATATGGCACACAAAGGTAGCTCTCTCAATAACTTTGACGCCAGTAGTTTTTAATAAATAACTGCTTATTCAATATTGAAATTATTTTTAGCAGACTTAAGTTATGGAGATCCAAATTACATAAAGACCCCTTATCTGGAAAACTCCAGGTCCCGAGTATTCTGGATAACAGGTCCCATACCTGTACTTATTACAATCACTTTACAGTATTTTAATAGTTACTTCTGTGAGTTCTTCTATCCTTGAACATAAACACTTGAAGACCTGGGCTGGCAGGTGATACTCCATGATACTACCATTTTGCTGTGCTTGTTGGAGCCTTTGGCTACTCTTCTAACTACCCTCAAGGTGGCTCTCCTTCCAAGGAAGAGCTATTACAGAATCTTACCTGACATTTAAGAAATACTGTGATGGGAAAACATGTTTTTTTCTCAAAACGCATCAGTTAATAGAGCCTCTCCAGCAGAATCCTGCACTGACGTCAATAGACATGCCAGACTTGTGGACAGTGAATCAGATGCAAATAGGTTTTCGAACATGCACTCCTGAAGTGACACAACTTGGACCTGATTTGATCAAAATGCTTGGTTTGGTATATAGAAACAGTACAAAAACCTGTATATTCACATGGCTTTGCATTATATCTGTATAAATGGTGCTTAGTGACCACTGAGTCATCATCAGTTATAATCAGTGATGTCATTTCTGTCACAATCACTAAAACTTCTGTATTATAATGAATAATGTACTCCCTGTTATGAAATACTAGGATATTAGAAGTTCCAAAGCCTGTATAAAAGCACTTGGCCTTCTGCCCTGTTATTTTATATGGTCATGGAACTCCTTGGTGGCATAATATGCTTATATTTTTCAATAGAGGGTACTTTATTCACTGTAATGATCACCTGCTGTTATGGATAGGCTATCTTAAATGATGCATGTAGCAGACACTTCGTGTTACTCATCTCTGTGTTGAAAAGTATGGAAGCTAATGCTTCAATGAAGTCTGTATGCAGTAGCATCAGGGTTGCGATAACTGGTTGTGCAAACAATCACTATTAACTTCTATTAATGCTCATTGCCATTATTAACAATGTGCATTAGTTAGACTGTATGTCTTACAGAAAAACAGCTTTGTGGGTAAAATAAGATGGTGATTTGCACACAAAAAAATTCACATTGTAAATAAGACTTATTACAATCAAATCTCACTACATAAAAACAGCACAGAATACAGGGACTTGGCATCTTCAAAACTCAAATTATATATTGATATGAATGTCTACTTTACTTTAAAAGTGCAATTGAGAAAGATCTATATTGGCAGTCAATACGATGACTTTAGTCAAACAATACCAAAAGTGGAAATTCCTGGGGACATTGTTACTGCCAATGTTGTGCTACAGGTGAATAGATATTGGTACAATCTATACTGATACCAAAGACAATTGTCAAGTGGTGCCAGTTTCCTTGCATGATGCATAACGATATGTCAAGTGCCAATTAAAAGGATAGAGAGATATCTCCCAACAGTACTAGTGAGTGTTAATGTGTGGCATAATCAATTTAAAAGCTTGGTGTGACCAAATGCAATATATACTAATGCTGTGAGTTGAAGGTGGCACTTAGCCACTTAAGAATGGCAGCTATGTTCACACCCTAACTCTCCAGTGCTCACATAGTCCAATCCCACACAGCTCTTAGATAAAGTGTATTTCTGGCAAACTTTGCTATGCATGCCTTAATAACCAGGGTCGGACTGGGGTGCAGGGCCCACCGGGGCTCCCGCCCTAGGGTCCCTGCAGGTGCCCCAGCCAGCCATGTCCCCTACCCCCCCCCAGGGGCCCCCCTAACCCCCCCTGACGTCCTCCCCGAGCGCGTATAAATTGAATGCGTCAGGGGAGGAACAGTCAGAAGGAGGAGCGCCGGCAAAGGTCGGACTGGGCTGGTGGGGCCCACTAGGGCCGGGGCCCACCGGGATTTTTCCCGGTGTTCCGGCAGCCCAGTCCGACCCTGTTGATAACTATTTAGCGACTGTCCCATTTGGAGCTTTTACAGTAGAACCCCCATTTTATGATTTCAGGAGATTAAAAAAAACTGGTATAAAATATGGAAAAATTCAACATCTGGCAAATACATTATATATTATATACTACTGGGTTCACAGAAAATGGTGTACAATGTGGTTAAAACTCAAGGGATGTGGTACAAAGTCAAGAGATGTAAAATTGAGGTTTCACTGTATGTTGGATTGTAACATGCTCCCCACTCTTCTACTGTTTCACTTGTACTCTTACTGCCATCCATCAATTGGAGCAGGAACTTGCACAAAAGTGAGGACTCCCAACTCTGGAAGTTGACATATTACACAAAAATAAGGTTTAGTATATAGGCCTTCACTGTTCAGGCTGAGGGAAATGTGGATATGTAGAAAAGTAAAATATTTATAAATTACATTCACAGCTCAGTTCTCCATTTAGACGTTTTGTTTTAGGATCTGGATAGGGAATTCATCCTTAAATCTAAGGTTCATGTTGCCTCTACTGTATGCACTTTATCTCTGTGCAGAATCTAGGCATGATATTTCCCGAGAGTCACCACCACAAAAGCAAAGAAAATAAGATATTAATAAATGCTATGTTGATAGCTTGGTTTATAGTTTACATTATGTTTTCTAAATTGATGTAGAGCTTTTGGTGTAGGTGTTATTCAATATGTTAATTGGTTGTTGAGGGATTTTTTTTCTGTGTATCGCTTGTTGCTCTGTGTGTCAGTAGATATGCTTAATATGAATTTTTCCACTATTGTTCTTATTTCCTTCTTACTTGAACTGCTTCTCTTTCAAGGGTGGACTGCACAGAAAATAATGGCAGATATGAATATCATTGATTTATGATTATTGATATGGTCTTGTTTAATCAGGGAGATAAGCTAAATGAGATGATAAATAATATGAACAGCTTGTAGAGGATAGTAGTTCCATGTATCAACTCTTACAAAGGATTTATAAATAGTGATGGGCGAAATGTTTCACCAGGCATGGATTTGCAGCGAATTTCTGCGTTTCGCCATTGGTGGATTGTTTCGTGAAACAGATGAAAATATTCGGCGTGGAAAAATTCGCTGCACGTCCAAAAATTGCCCGGCGTCAAAAGAATAGCCATGCGACGAAATTATAGCCGCGGGCGACAAATGAATAGCTGTGCGACAAAATAATAGACACGGGTGTCAAAAGAATAGCCGCGCAACGAAATAATAGCCGCAGGCGACAATATAATAACCGTGGGTGACAAAAGAATAGTTGTGCGACAAAATAATAGCCGCGGTCGTCAAAAGAATAGCCACGCAATGAAATAATAGCCGCGGGTGACAAAATAATAGCCGCGTGACAAAATAATAGCCGCGTGACAATATAATAGCCGCGGATGACAAAATAATAGCTGTGCGACAAAATAATAGCTGCAGACGACAAAAGAATAGCCGCGGACGACATTTTTTTTTCCGTTTCGCTAGGTCCATGTATCAACCCATATAAATGATTTATAAAGTCATTTGATCCTTCTGTCTTTTCCATCTTTGGTCCAGCTTCCTGTGACAAGCTATAGCAGAAGTGACACCATGAAATATTGTCATAGAATAACCCTGAAATCTGTTTTGCTCCTATCAATGTTACATGGAATTTGACAACACTTAGGGGCAGATGTATCAACATTCAGATTTTAGTGGTTTTAGATTTTTTTTTTTTGAAACCTCATTTCCACTAAAACCACTAATGTCTAATAATTTATTAAAAGATCCAAATGGAAATGAACAGCATCTAGAGGATGAACAGCATTTGGAGGATAGAAGGTCCATGTATCAACCCTTATAAATGATTTATAAAGTCATTTGATCCTTCTGTCTTTTCCAACTGTGGTCCAGCTTCCTGTGACAAGCTATAGCAGAAGTGACACCACAAACTATTGTCATGGAATAAGCTTGAAATCTGTTTTTGCTCTTATCAATGTTACATTAAATTTGACATCACTTACTGTTTTTGCCTAGAGAAGTGAATTTTGGGCAAAATGAGAGTATCACTATTGCAATGCCCATATAAAAAAGAGCATTGACTCAAAAGATGAAAACATAATTTTGCCCCTTTATAGGTCCCTGGTAAGGCCTCACCTTGAGTATGCAGTGCAGTTTTGGGCTCCAGTCCTTAAGAAGGATATAAATGAGCTGGAGAGAGTGCAGAGACTGCAACTAAACTGGTTAAGGGGATGGAAGGGTTAAACTATGAGGTGAGACTGTCGAGGTTGGGGTTGTTTTCTCTGGAAAAGAGGCGCTTGCGAGGGGACATGATTACTCTGTACAAGTACATTAGAGGGGATTATAGGCAGATGGGGGGTGTTGTGTTTTCCTATAAAAACAATCAATGCACCAGAGGATCCCCCTTTAGATTAGAGGAATGGAGCTTCCATTAGAAGCAGCGTAGGGGGTTCCTCACGGTGAGGGCAGTGAGGTTGGGGAATGCCCTTCCTAGTGATGTGGTAATGGCAGACTCTGTTAATGCCTTTAAGAGGGGCCTGGATGAGTTCTTGATCAATCAGAATATCCAAGGCTATTGTGATACTAATATCTACAGTTAGTATTACTGGTTGTATATATAGTTTATGTATGTGAGTGTATAGATTGGTAAGTATAGGTTTGTGTGTGCTGGGTTTACTTGGAAGGGTTGAACTTGATGGACTCTTTTTTCAACTCTATGCAACTATAGGATCTTAGATCTTCTGAATGCAGAATGGTAAGGCCCTTTCTATTGCATAAACCACATGGAATGTAACACTTCTAATAAGAGACAATGATAAGAAGAAATGTAAATAGAGATTATGCTGGGTAGGAAGATTGCCAAATAATGCCAAGAGAATTACTCAAGTAAAAATCAACATTTTTTTTTTTTTTAAACAACGCTGAATTTAATTTTAGTTTTTAAAGCTGTTTCATGTGAGCAGCATATACTGGTTAGACATTTGTGTGTGTGTACATACATATCTAGAATTATCTATAGTTAATATATTTTGCTATTATTTTTCTTTTAAAATATTGTATGTTTAGTAGCATTAATTCTCAGAATATTTAATTTGAATTCAATTTAAAGGAGAAGGAAAGCCATTTTGGCATTTTACTGCCAATAGATTCACCATATTAGTGCCACCTAGAACAATAAATTAATTCTGCAGCAAGCATTACCATATCTGAGTAAAGAGCCCTAGAAGCTTTCTCTGTTTGTTTAAGATTGCAGCTGTCATTTTAGCTTGGTCTTCATAGCTTCCTGCTTGCAGCCCCAAAGGCTGGTAGCTCAGATTACACGTTCCTAAGGGTGGGGGGTGAGTTTTATGAATTCTTATGGCAGGGGGGAGCAAATGAGGAGAGAGAGGAGAGAACTGTGCAGATTCTGGCCCCAGGAATGAAGGATTTTTCTGAGAGAGGAAGACTGGTACCAAAGAACATGTTTACAAAAAGGGAGACAAGAAATCCAGTGTTTCTTTTGATAGAGGACTCAGTGCAGCGTTTCTGTGAGTGCTTATGGCTGTATTTACATAGACCTTTCTGATAAAGCTTACTTAGTTTCCTTCTCCTTTAAGATGAATTTTAAGACAGTATTATGTTATGTATTTTTGTATACAGTACATACATATATATTTAGTATACATTTTGACATTCCAGTTTTCTATCCATTTTTTCCCATTTTTGAAGCTCTGAGCATCATTTTCTATTATCATTGTTATAAACCCCGCCTAAAGAGGCCTCTAGATAATCAAAGCCATAGGAAGACTACAATGGGAGGCTAGATAAACAATTCCAAATATTGGGATTAACCGAGTTGTGGCAAAACATGAGAGGAAGAAGATCAATCACTCGGTCTGATATTTAATCCCAAACCAGAGATAAAATCCTGTAAAACTAGGCAAGATGCTTAAATGAAGATACTTCACGTTTTAAAAGAGAAGATTGTATTTCAAGCTCCATAACAGCAAACTCAGGATAAAAATCCTTTTTAGCGTAATCTTTCAGAATGATCATGACTCCTTTATTAATCAGTGTCCTTCACTCATTCCCAGGCGTCAGCATATTCCCATGGACATCCCTTCCAAGTTCATAAATATCAACATATGCTCCAAATGAATCCCTCATTGATTCTAAACCAACATTCTCACTACATCCGTTGAATCCCATCTATCCCTGTGCACATTCACATTCACTCACTGTAAGATATAAAAAGATCAGTCAATCCAGAAGGGATGAAAGAATCTTCGCAACCACAAAAGAACAGGCAAAGCTTATCAGAAATCAGTAGGCATTACAGATAGATAAATCATTTTTAAATCTATATAGTTACTTGTTATTATATGGGTATGATGTTAAGCAAATGTGTATCATTTAATAATAACTAATATAGCCATGTATGATATAGTGATTAAATTGGAACTTGCTAACTAATAATTCAAAATGGAACGGAAACTATTTGTATGATGTTTTTTTTTTACAAGCCATCATTTTGAACAATGTATTCAATTATTGTAATTCTGCTTTTGGATATTTCAACTGTCATTCAGAAAACCTCTTCTACAATGACTTTGTCTCGTTTCATTGGAAATACAAGTAGGACTTGCGATGCAAAGGCAGAGAGGAACAAAGTAGTCTTGGCATAAAGGGCCCTTTTCCACTTTTCAGAACTCCCAAAATATTTGGCAAGAGTTGTGTATTTTGTGTAATATCCTTCACTTCTTACATAAGTTGTTCAAACACTTTACTGCCACTTGGACAAGATATTAAATATACAGTGTAGCATTCCTGTTCCTAGAGCTGACTTTCTATTTGGTGGGAACCACATTTTTATTGCATTAAGGTTGACAGCCTTATAACCAATTAAATAAAAAAAGATGTCATTCTTGTGTCTTAAGGGACAAGTAAGGGCTAGTGTAATAAAAGGACCAGGTTTGGTACAGGTATGGAATCCAAATACTTCTAAACATCCAAAATTCAGACTGAAAAATCTGCCCCTTAAAGTATGGAGATCCAAATGACAGAAAGACCCCTTATCCGGAAAACCTCAAGTTCTGAGCATTTTGGGTAACAGGTCCCATACCTCTACTGGTTTAGTCACTTGCAGCTTCCAATCAACAGCTGACATTTTCAGGTCAACTGTTTCAAAATCATCATCTGATTGGATACTATAGGTGACTAGACCCGATGAAACTTTGTAACTATGTACCTCCCTATTTTTACAGTTAAGGCTTGAGGTTGAGGTTAACAGAATTAATAAGTAGTTATAAATAAGTACTCACAGGACTCATGAATGTCAATGTTGTGGCCACATAATGTGACCTTCCTCATAGACAAACAAAAAGGTCCTGCTATGTCACTAATACATTGGATTTCACTATAAATCATCTTAAAAGATACTCTGGTATTTATTACTTATTTTGTGTTTATTTCTATTACAGGTAAAGGACCTGTTATCCAGAATGCTCGGGACCTGGGGTTTTCTGGATAAGGGATCTTTCTGTTATTTGGATCTCCATAACATAAGTCCGCTAAAAATGATTTAAATATTAAATAAACCCAATAGGATTGTTTTGCCCCCAATAAGGATTAATTATATCTTAGTTGGAATCAAGTACAGGTACTGTTTTATTATTACAGAGAAAAGGGAATCATTTAACCATTAAATAAACCCAATAGGTCTGTTCTGCCCCCAATAAGGGGTAATTATATCTTAGTTGGGATCAAGTACAGGTACTGTTTTATTATTACAGAGAAAAGGGAATCATTTAACCATTAAATAAACCCAATAGGGCTGTTCTGCCCCCAATAAGGGGTAATTATATCTTAGTTGGGATCAAGTACAGGTACTGTTTTATTATTACAGAGAAAAGGGAATCATTTAACCATTAAATAAACCCAATAGGGCTGTTCTGCCCCAATAAGGGGTAATTATATCTTAGTTGGGATCAAGTACAGGTACTGTTTTATTATTACAGAGAAAAGGGAATCATTTAACCATTAAATAAACCCAATAGGGCTGTTCTGCCCCCAATAAGGGGTAATTATATCTTAGTTGGGATCAAGTACAGATACTGTTTTATTATTACAGAGAAAAGGGAATCATTTAACCATTAAATAAACCCAATAGGGCTGTTCTGCCCCCAATAAGGGGTAATTATATCTTAGTTGGGATCAAGTACAGATACTGTTTTATTATTACAGAGAAAAGGGAATCATTTAACCATTAAATAAACCCAATAGGGCTGTTCTGCCCCAATAAGGGGTAATTATATCTTAGTTGGGATCAAGTACAGGTACTGTTTTATTATTACAGAGAAAAGGGAATCATTTAACCATTAAATAAACCCAATAGGGCTGTTCTGCCCCCAATAAGGGGTAATTATATCTTAGTTGGGATCAAGTACAGATACTGTTTTATTATTACAGAGAAAAGGGAATCATTTAACCATTAAATAAACCCAATAGGGCTGTTCTGCCCCCAATAAGGGGTAATTATATCTTAGTTGGGATCAAGTACAGGTACTGTTTTATTATTACAGAGAAAAGGGAATCATTTAACCATTAAATAAACCCAATAGGGCTGTTCTGCCCCCAATAAGGGGTAATTATATCTTAGTTGGGATCAAGTACAGATACTGTTTTATTATTACAGAGAAAAGGGAATCATTTAACCATTAAATAAACCCAATAGGGCTGTTCTGCCCCCAATAAGGGGTAATTATATCTTAGTTGGGATCAAGTACAGGTACTGTTTTATTATTACAGAGAAAAGGGAATCATTTAACCATGAAATAAACCCAATAGGGCTGTTCTGCCCCAATAAGGGGTAATTATATCTTAGTTGGGATCAAGTACAGGTACTGTTTTATTATTACAGAGAAAAAGGAAGTCATTTATAAAAATTAGAATTATTTGCTTATTATGGAGTCTATGGGAGATGGCCTTTCCATAATTCGGAACGTAATTCTGTATAACGGGTTTCCAGATAAGGGATCCCATATCTGTATTTGAAATGTAGTGGCACCCAGGCATTTAACATTTTTAAATAAACGCCTCAGCAGGAGCCTCAAAATTAAAAATTTTTTTACCTCTAAAAAAATCCTTCATTAAATAAAATCAGTCACCATTGCAGATCAATCTCCATCAACAAGACAGCGTATCTTTCATTCATAGTTACCAGGACAGTAACATTTCAGGAACATCCAATCATTACTCTCATTATACACTACATCCATTGATTACAGCCACAGCAAAAATATGTAAAAAAAATTTAGTCTTCCCTAGATAGAGGAGACCACACTGACGATTAAGTGCATCTGCAGTTTCCCACACCTTGTGTCTCAACCCTTTCTCCTTGTAGATTGTAAGCTCTTTTGGGCAGGGCTCTCTTCACCTCTTGTACCGGTTATTGATTGCTTTATATGTTACTCTGTATGTCCAGTGTATGTAACCCACTTATTGTACAGCGCTGCGGAATATGTTGGCGCTTTATAAATAAATGTTAATGTAATGTAAATGCAGTCCATGTATAATGACCTCATATAATTAAATCAGCATCTGCCCTAAATGGCATACAATTGGGCAGATTTATCAAAATGAAGTTTTAGGGGCCCATTTACTTACCCACGAACGGGCCGAATGCGTCCGATTGCGTTTTTTTCGTAATGATCGGTATTTTGCGATTTTTTCGGAAAATTATCGCGACTTTTTCGTTACCAATACGATTTTTGCGGAAAAACGCAAGTTTTTCGTAGCCATTCCGAAAGTTGGGTTTTTTTTCGTAGCGTTAAAACTTGCGCAAAAAGTTGCGATTTTTTCGTAGTGTTAAAACTTGCGCAAAACGTTGCGCCTTTTAAGTTTTAACGCTACGAAAAAATCGCAACTTTCGGAATAGCTACGAAAAATTCGTGTTTTTTCGCGCAAATCGTATTGGTAACGAAAAAGTCGCGATAATTTCCGAAAAAGTCGTAAAGGCGCCGAAAAAAATCGCAAAAAATACGAAAAAGACGCAAAACGTTCGTTTCCAATTCGAATTTTTTCCATTCGGACTCGGATTCGACCCATAGTAAATGTGCCCCTTAGAGTTTAATACATAAAAACTCACCCATGTCCTAATCATTCCTATGGGAGTTTTAGAAGTGTATTTATCAAATGGTGAGTTCTAACTTTCATTCATTGATAAATACGCTTCTAAAAATCCCATAGGAATGAATAGGACATGGGTGAGTTTTTATGTATTAAACTCTAAAACTTCATTTTGATAAATCTGCCCAATTGTATGCCATTTAGGGCAGATGTTGATTTAATTATATGAGGTCATTATACATGGACTGCAGATGCATTTAAGTGTCAGTGTGGTCTCCTCTATCTAGGGAAGACTACACAAAAGTATTTTTGTACATTTTAATAAATCTACCCCAATGTGTCACAAAAATGCATTGTGCATAGGTATTGTAATGGTTTATTTTATTTCTTGGAGGGCCCAATAAAAAGTTAATGTTATGTGTTTGGGAAAGTGAATCACTGCTCTCTCCAGCTTGTTACATAGTGTACATGGTTTTCCAAACGAGGATATGATTGAAATTCCAGTAGCCGTGGCTATGCTTTAAACAGCAAATACCAATACCTCTTAATAATCCAATCCATACCCTGCCTTGTAATATTAACATTTCTCACAAATTGAAGCCAAGATGAAATTTCCCTATTGTATGACTTATAGCTACTAGATAATACTTTTTCCCATTTCTGCTTCCAGCAATGACTTTGGGTAGCTCATGTCTTCCAAATGAGACTGTAATTCATCACACCTGAACTCACACAGAGACTTATCATGTGCAATCCTATTCACAAACTGACTACATGGAATATAATCTCTCACAGTCAGGACGATAGCTGGAAAAGGAAAGCAAAGTGTTCCTATCGGTTTCTTTGAGACTCCTTCATTCTTTGTACATTAACAAAAACACTTGTTTAGTACTTTCCTATATCAAGACTTTAATATAGGGGTGACTCTCACTGAGGAGCCAACAAAAGCATCTAATGATTCAATAATGACCCCCCTAGAAAAGAAGACATCATTGATACCTCCACTAGGATAAATTCTACATATTAATATAGGTAAGGATAGTTCTCCTCAAAGGAACAAGTTTACATGAGAGTTAAGTCCATATACATACCCCTCAATTATAAGTGAAAATTATTTGAAAATAGTTGTCAAAAAGTATACATTTCAACAGAACTTATTTTGAGGGTCAACATAAAGACCCACAAAGTAATTTTTAAGTAGTCTACATCTTGTGCAAGTAACAGCCAAGCCAACCAGGATTACAGTACCCTGGTTAGCTTGGTTAGCTGGCAATATTAAGGGGTATATTTATCACGTTGTGTAACATGTGGAGTAAAACATTATCAGTGATGTCATAGCAGCCAATCAGATGCTTTGCTTTGGGTTTCTAACTGTTAAAATCTAATTGCTGATTGGTTGCCCTGGGCAACATCTACTTCACTTCACTTTTTACACAGCATGATAAATATACCCCAAAGGGTCAATAGGGCTCTTTGATTCTTCTGTAGACTTGACTGGAAACATGTTTCCAGTTGGAGACTCATCTTGCCATGTCTGCTCTTAACTACCAATTTTTCAATAACCAACTCATAAACCCTTTTCCTCTGGCCATCCACCATCTGTTTACCCCCTAAATAAACATGGACCCACTCCCTTTATATCCATTTCAAAATATCATCTGCTTCTTTGCACTGCAGCTCATTACTCTTATATTTTAGACAAATGCCTAGGATAGAGCTTGTAAGTGATTTCAAATTCTCTACAAAATCCAAATACACTGCACTGCACTGGCAGTAATACTAAAATAGGTTCTCAGTTTTAGTGCTTCCTTAATCCACTGAAATTCTTGACTTAGAGAAATCCATGGAAGTCAATGGGACCAAACTACATAAGGGTGAAAATGAGAATTTCTGATTTTTATGTAAGTTTTTGGCTTTGAAGCTTTTTTTATACCTGCATGTCTCATCTTGTAGAACTTGTGCTAGTATAATATAAATAGTTATAAATAATTAAACCCCCAACATAGTTTTGTACATGGAATACTATAACATGTTTGTTAACCTAGTTTTAAGGTTTTCCTCAACTGGAAACTGCTGCCTAAAGTTCTGCCGGATAGGTCAGGTGAGAGGAACAACCTGCAACTGGACCAGTCACCCCTCATTTTAAATTGGGCCAAAAACCAAAGAACAAACAAACAAACACAAATTAACAAAGAAGTACTGTATAATATATTTGTTGTGTGTGTGTAATCATAAAACTACAGTTATAGAACTTTACTTTTCTTACATTTTTATAAAACAGGTATGGCACCTGTTATCCAGAATGCTTTTGATCTGGATTTTTTAAGATAAGGAGCCTTCCTGTAATTTGGATCACCATAATCTAGTAAAAAATCATTTACACATTAAATAAACCCAATAGGGCTGTTCTGCCCCCAATAAGGGGTAATTATATCTTAGTTGGGATCAAGTACAGGTACTGTTTTATTATTACAGAGAAAGAGGAAATCATTTAACCATTAAATAAACCCAATAGGGCTGTTCTGCCCCCAATAAGGTGTAATTATATCTTAGTTGGGATCAAGTACAGGTACTGTTTTATTATTACAGAGAAAAGGGAATCATTTAACCATTAAATAAACCCAATAGGGCTGTTCTGCCCCCAATAAGGTGTAATTATATCTTAGTTGGGATCAAGTACAGATACTGTTTTATTATTACAGAGAAAAGGGAATCATTTAACCATTAAATAAACCCAATAGGGCTGTTCTGCCCCCAATAAGGGGTAATTATATCTTAGTTGGGATCGATTACAAGGTTCTGTTTTATTTCTACATAGAAAAAGGAAATCAGTTTTAAAATTCTGAATCATTTGATTAAAATGGAGTCTATGGGAGAAAGGCTTTCCGTTATTCGGAGCTTTCCGGATAACAGGTTTCCGGATAAGGGATCCCATACCTGTAACAGGCTTCTGGATAACGGATCCCATACCTGAACTGGTTATTATTTTACTGATAAATAGTTTTTCCTCTACAGGTTGCTATTCCTTATGCTGTTATGCTGTTTTCCTACATTCCTTATGCTTTGCAGAAATGCCCTGGGTGTTCCAGAATACGTGCAATGCCAGTGCTATTCTATTATTCCATGAGTTTTCCTGCTGACCTTTGAGCAAAACAACCGAGATCAAATCTCCCAAGCAATGCTAGCCTTCCTGTGTCTCCTAGCCTGCACGGTGTCTGAAGTTGACTGAAAACAAGATTGTTTTGCGTTCGGCACAAACGGTAACCCTATATCATATCTATCACCATAAATGGATCGAGGTGTCAGCAGAGCTGTTTTGCTGGGAACATTATATGTATTTAGAATTATGAGAGAGATCATTACTGATTTCATGAAACATTCAGCAAAATTGATCATGAATGATTTGCTTATGTGTAATGTTTACAAGCCCTTGAATATTTCATTAGCAATACTCATGCATAAAATAAAATAAAAAAAAAACAGTCTAATGAACGATCTCTAATCTTCCATGTGTTATATAATAACACGAGGAAAACCATAATATGCATTATGCATATCATAATGCAGCCAAAAATACAAATAACAAAAATGAAGCTTTCAGACCCAAAGATTGCTTCCTATGTCAAGGGAATCTCAAATTTACTCAAGGGAGGAGAACAAACGCACCACTGATAGATTAAAATACAAAAAAAAAAAAAATCATCAAATATTTATGAATGACTCTTTATGACTGTGTTGTGTTTACCAGGCCTGAAAATAATTAGAAACAAACAGTGTTTCATCATAAATAATTAAATTTTTATTATATTTCAAACTATGAAACAGTAGTAAAAGTGACAAAAATATAAAGATCATGGAATAATTAAGGCACCTTTATGTGTATTATTTACTGGGTTATTCATTCTATACATTTGCCAAATTCTCTGCATTATTGAACACCAGCACTGCCATTTAGGTTAATTCCTATACAGGTATGGGATCCGTTATCCGGAAACCCGATATCCAGAAAGCTCCGAATTACAGAAAGCCTGTCTCCCATAGACTTTTAATCAAATAATTGAGATTTTTAAAACTGATTTTATTTTTCCTCTGTAAAAATAAAACAGTGCCTTGTATTTGATCTCAACTAAGATATAATTAATCCCTATTGGGGGCAGAACAGCCCTATTGGGTTTATTTAATGGTTAAATGATTCCCTTTTCTCTGTAATAATAAAACAGTATCTGTACTTGATCCCAACTAAGATATAATTACCCCTTATTGGGGGCAGAACAGCCCTATTGGGTTTATTTCATGGTTAAATGATTCCCTTTTCTCTGTAATAATAAAACAGTACCTGTACTTGATCCCAACTAAGATATAATTACCCCTTATTGGGGGCAGAACAGCCCTATTGGGTTCATTTAATGGTTAAATTATTCCCTTTTCTCTGTAATAATAAAACAGTACCTGTACTTGATCCCAACTAAGATCTAATTACCCCTTATTGGGGGCAGAACAGCCCTATTGGGTTTATTTCATGGTTAAATGATTCTCTTTTCTCTGTAATAATAAAACAGTACCTGTACTTGATCCCAACTAAGATATAATTAATCCTTATTGGGGGCAGAACAGCCCTATTGGGTTTATTTAATGGTTAAATGATTCCCTTTTCTCTGTAATAATAAAACAGTACCTGTACTTGATCCCAACTAAGATATAATTACCCCTTATTGGGGTAGAACAGCCCTATTGGGTTTATTTAATGGTTAAATGATTCCATTTTCTCTGTAATAATAAAACAGTACCTGTACTTGATCCCAACTAAGATATAATTACCCCTTATTGGGGCAGAACAGCCCTATTGGGTTTATTTAATGGTTAAATGATTCCCTTTTCTCTGTAATAATAAAACAGTACCTGTACTTGATCCCAACTAAGATATAATTACCCCTTATTGGGGCAGAACAGCCCTATTGGGTTTATTTAATGGTTAAATGATTCCCTTTTCTCTGTAATAATAAAACAGTACCTGTACTTGATCCCAACTAAGATATAATTAATCCCTATTGGGGGCAGAACAATCCTATTGGGTTTAATTAATGTTTTGTTGATTTTTTTAGTAGACTTGAGGTATGGAGATCCAAATTACAGAAAGACCACTTCTCCGGAATACCCTTGGTCCCGAGCATTCCGGATAAGAGGTCCTATACCTGTATTTATAATGAGCACATGAAAACAAAGACTTTGCAGATTTCATTTCCACAGATATTTTTCTCCTTTGCTAGAATCATGCCATTTATTGATTCAAGGGAGGGAAATCAGATGCAGAGCTGGGGAAGCATGACATTATAGATCTCTTTTCTAGCTACATTTACATTCCCTGTGTCTGTTCATTTGGTTCCGTAATAGATGAATGACAGATTGAAAGACAAAGGTATAAAAAAAAAGGAAGGCAGCAGCATGAAAATGAAGGCCCTTCTGTCTTCAGCAAATGCTGATGAATTCTGAAGACCTGCAGGAAATCCAGGAACCAGAGGTTGATATTTTTTTACATTGACTACAGAATGAGGCTTTGTTTTCCCAACAGATAACACAACTCTTAAACAGCATATTAGAAAATATTCTCAAACACATGTCTTCATATTAGGAATGTTGCCTTTTTATTTCAACTCTGAATTATTTTCCTCAGATGCTTTTCAGATGTTATATAGGCTTGGAATGCAATAAGAAAGGCTGCAAGCAATCTTGTTCTTTTCTTGTCATGATCCCTGATGTATCTGGGTAAATGTGTATATGATTGGGCCCACTGGGTGGCAGAATTTGTCCTCATATAGAAGTGTAACAAACAAAACGTGGCGAGTGCTTTAATTTATACCTGAATTAAATTAAATCTTCAGGGGAAAAAAAAAAACCCGACAGTTGCAGTGTTCTCAATTTCATGCTACCGCACCGAGCCTTCACTACAAATGGTAATTTCATTTGAGTTATGATATGTAATCAAAGATATATTTGCATACTAAAATCATGAAAATGATATAATACGTCACTACGTTATGCAGTTGGTTTTTAAAAATGTGGGATTTTTTTTTTTTTTATCCGTAAGCCTACATGGCAATGTTGATGAAATGATTACAAAAACAAGATAAAATACTGCATTTCGACTAATCAACCTGTTGTTTTGCTGGTGTTCTTTGGAATTCACTTTTATGGATAGAAAATGAAAGAAGTTAATTCGACATGAAGTAGCGGAGGAATAGTGACAGAAGCTTTTTTATGGTACATGATGCATGGTAACTTGACTTGATTTACTTAACAGCCAAATGAATAGATCTACAATTAAATATTAAACTAAATCCTGTGAAAATTACCATTCTTCAGAAATCCCTATGTTCATTTTCTAAGGAATTTTTCTGAAATAATGTGTTTCATTCTTTGGCTAGTGTATTGGAGGATTAATGAGCCAGTTCCTGAATCATCAGATTCTTTGGAATGCTGCAGCCAGATTAATTCACCTCATTAACTACTGTACTTCTGTTCTGCACTTTTACATGCCAACCCCTAAACTACATGTACGAAGCTTTGATTGCCATCATTCTACATTACTTTTAAGCCAACACACACAAACACACACACACACATACACAAACACACTGTCTCACATAATTTATATACAACATTCAAAGATTAAAGGACAAGGAGAGGTGTAATCACAGGGGTTCCAAAATGTTAGGCATTTGCCCATTTGTGTCTGTTAGTTACCCCTCCCATAAGCTCTACGGGGCAGGGACCTCGTTCATCTTGTGTCTGACTCTTATTGCAACTGTACCTTGTATTTATTTGTATTTATTGCTGTACTTTGTATTTATCCATTATCTTTAACCCCCTGTTTGTATTTATGTATTCTACTGTACAGCGCTGCGTACATAAGTAGCGCTTTATAAATAAAGATATACATACATACATTTATAATCACTTACCTAAAACCCCCGGCCTGTGGTCCTGTTTGCTACTCCTGTAGGAGCACCGCATTGCAATCCTCTTCTGCTTCTTTGATCTTTGCAGTGGCCCTGGCTGGGGGTGCATTGCGCAGCAGAGTGAAATGCCAATTTTTTGCTTCTAAGTTTGCCCTAGAAGGGACCCTGTATGCCAGTTGCCTAGAAGACACCATAGAGAAGATACAGAAAGTTCTCCTACAGCTGTGCCCTGGGCTGATGCAGTTGTCCACTTAATTAAAAAAAAAGTGGCATACAGGGTCCCTGTAGTGAATGGAGGAGAGCAGATGGGTATTCCATTCTATCAGTCTACTCCAAAATTGTTGGTTCCTTGGTTGTGACCTTATCATTGGGTGCAGTTTTGAGTGAGTTGACTTTATGTCTCAGTAAGAAGTAAATGTGCTTTAGTTGTGTGAAACACAGGCTGTGATAGTTACATAGGGTTGAAAAAAGACCAGAGTCCATCAAGTTCAACCCATCCAGCACACACAACAAATACTTACCAATCTTTGCCAACACATACATAAACTATATATACAAACATTAATACTAACTGTAGATATTAGTATCCCAATAGCCTTAGATTTTATGCTTGTTCAAGAACTCATCCAGGCCCCTCTTACAGGAGCTGCAATCCTAGGTGAGAACCTTACTGCTTTGGAAGTACAAATGGGTTAGGTTCTTAGGCGCTAGGCCCTAATTCTGTGGTTAAGAAGAACAAAACTTTGGTATTAGGTCACAAGAAACAAAATTCAAGTTTCCTTTTCTTGTTTTTGCTTGGAAAACCAGCTGTACTTTATGAGAATGGACTGCATCTGTTCTTTTAATGCCTACAAGAGTCTTGCTGGAAAGTAGCTGACTGGGAGTAAAAGGTCAGAAATCTTAGTTCATGGAGGGTGCTTAAAACTTGGCAAACCTACAAAAAAGAAGCAACTTTCATTGTCCTTTAAATTGCAAGTGAAACGTCTTCTTTGTTAGATGGAAAAGCATCATAGAGTGAAAGGATGCGGCTGCTTCAGGTTCCCCAGTTCAGAATCTGTAAGCCTTGTCCTCAGGTTTTAGTTTAAGCACTTTTGCTATATGTAGTAAGATCTATTAGTCTTATAATCCTATGTAAGGAGCTTATTCGCACAATACCTGTACTATGGAAGGTTTTAAGCAACAAGACATATTTTTTAGGTGTGTTATTACATGTTTTAGTAAATGCATGCTGTAAGAACAAACTTAAGAGCATAGTACCATAGATTGAATATTAAAGGAAAACTATACCCCCAGAATGAATACTTAACCAACAGATAGTTTATATTATGCTAAGGGGCACATTTACTAACCCACGAACGGGCCAAATGTGTCCGATTGCGTTTTTTCGTAATGATCGGTAATTTTGCGATTTTGTCGGCGTCTTTACGACTTTTTCGTATTTTTTGCGATTTTTTTCGGCGTCTTTACGAGTTTTTGCGTAAAAACGCGAGTTTTTCGGCGTCTTTACGATTTTTGCGTAAAAACGCGGGTTTTTCGTAGCCATTACGAAAGTTGCGCAAAGTCGCGATTTTTTCGTAGTGTTAAAACTTGCGCGAAACGTCGCGCCTTTTAAGTTTTAACGCTACGAAAAAGGCGCGACTTTGCGCGCAAGTGTTAACGCTACGAAAAAATCGCGACTTTGCGCAACTTTCGTAAAGACGCCGAAAAACTCACGTTTTTACGCAAAAATCGTAAAGACGCCAAAAAAATCGCAATAAATACGAAAAAGTCGCAAAATGTTCGTTTCCAATTCGGATTCGAAATCGTGTCTTAGTAAATTAGCCCCTAAGTGACCTATTAAAGAATCTTACCAAACTGGAATATATATATATCAGTAAATATTGCCCTTTTACATCCTTTCCCATAAACCACCATTTAGTGATGGGCTGTATGCTCCCTCAGAGATCAGCTGACAGGAAATAATGCAGCTCTAACTGTAACAGGAAGTAGTGCGGAAGCAAAAGGCAGAACTCTGTCCATTAATTGGCTGATGGGGCCTAGCATGTATGTGTGCCTTGGCTTGTTTGTGTGCACTGTGAATCATATGATCCCAGGGGGCGGTCCTTAATTCTTAAAATGGCAATTGTCTATTTAGGATGGCACATACTGCTAAAAAAGTATATTTTTATGAAAATTATTTAAATATTTCAATTTTCAAACATCACATTTTCTCTAAAATACCTGCCAGAATAAAAAATCTAATGTCTGCAAATCTGAGTAAAAGTGACAAAAATGCACCATGTGAAAAAAATGTATTCAGTTGTCTAATGCCTGATGTCTCATGAAATTACGGGGCCCGTTTATTTCAGTTTTAGATCCTGTTTTTTTTTATTTGAGAAAAATGTTTTCAAATTTGAGTCATCTTACATTTTTGAAATTTATCAATCTCAATTTAAAAGAAAATGGAAATGATTAGCAGTAACTGGAAGTCACTGGGAGGTGCATCTTAAATATTCAAGCTACTGTATTTTATTGTTTGGGGGGTTTAAACAGAAATGGAACAATGTGTTTTTGATCACAATCAGGTTTTTTTCCACAAATGAATGCAATCAAGCTTTCCAGATCAATCAAGAACAAAAAATTGTGATTGTGAAAACCTTGATGAAGTTTCTAAGCTTGAATCTGATGTAATACATGAATGAAATGAATGGATTAGTTGCAGCCTAATGTAAAATAAACATAAAAATTAGTGCAGTTTGGGGCATATTTGTTAATGTTTAAATTTTGGAATTTTTTAGATTTGATTAAATTGCAGATACAATAGCAAATTCAAATTTAAGGGGGCCCATTCATGAAAGCACAAATTTTATTTTTAAAAAAAAAACATATTTTTTCGAATTTATAGAAATTTTCATAATGACCACGATAATATTGTTAAAATTCCATGGGGCCGATTCATTAAAACACAAGTTCGAATCCCGAATGGGAAAAATTCGGATTGGATACGATTATTTCTGAAGATCGCAAATATCACGAAAATGTTTACAAAAAAATCTTATTAGTCACAATAATATCGTATTGGCGATCCGAAAGTCACGAAATTTTCGTACCGAGGGATTGTAAATAGCAGCAGAACCTTTTACGAATTTTTCCGCAAGCGTACGAAAAAGTTGCGCCAGCGTCAAACAATCGACGAAAATTCGAATGAGAGCTTCGAATGCTCGTGTCTTAATTAATCTCCCCCCATGACTTTTTAGTGGTTTTCATTAACTTCCACAAAAAAGTCATATTTTTCGCAAAGACTACGACCATTTTGGAATTCATTCAAGCTTCGGTATCGTGACTATCTTTTGGCCAGGTTGGTTCTGTAGAGTGCCATTGAGTCCTATGGGAGGCTTCCAAAATCATAGATTGAAGTTGCTGGTTTTTGTGCTGTTTACAATCATTCGGATCGGAATATTTTGTGACTTTCGGAACGCAACCACAATATTTTCATACGACCAAGAAAATAATTTTCGGGACATTTTCGACACATCAGAAATTATCGTGGTTACTCCCGAATTTTTTCCAATCGTGCTTTTAACCACACAAAATTTGTGCTTTCATGAAACTCTAATTTCGAGATTTCTTAATTGGAATCATTTAAAAAACTTGAATATAAAACTCCAAACCAAAACCTAAGCTTCTATGTTAATTAATGGGGATGTTTGTTAATAACTTTTAAGTTATTTTATTTCTTAAGTTTCTATAAATAGCCCCATTTGTCAAAATAAATGGGATAATGCTAATTTGAAATCATTCAAGTTTATTTTCTTGGTTTTTATCATTAAAATGAGCTTTTTCAAAAGCAAGAATTTTTGAGAAATTATTGGGCAGATTTATTAAAATTCGTGTTTATGTAATTTTCATGGTTTTTTTCTACCACGACTAAACCTTCTCTTTAAAAAAAAAAATATCTACTCATTTATTAAAAACGGAGCCAAAAAAAAATGCGGACGCAAAAAAACATGAAAATCTAGAATTTTTTTCTTGTTTGAAAGAATTTTCGTGCATTTAGAAATGAAAAAAAAACCCACAAAAACCTCTAAAGCCACAGAACAAAATAAAGAACTTCCATTGAATTCTAAATGACCTTGACAGCTTTTAGATGTCGCATTTTTACTTTCAGATTTATAACAGTTTTAATGCTTAATAAATGGGAAACATTGTGGGGGTTTTTCTGTAAAAAACTTGAGTTTTAGTGCAAAAAAAAAAAAAGAATCGTGGAAAAAAATGTACATTAGCAAATGACCCCCAAGTGTTTATTCAAGTTTTTTTTTTCATTTTGGAAAAAAAAAAATTGAAAATACTCAACATTGAATGGTAATAAATCTGCTTCTGTGTGTTTTGTATTTATTTTAGCCAACTCTTATACAAACTAAATGTTTCTGAATATTAGATCTAAAAATAAAACTGAGAAACAAGGCAACAATCTCTGCAGTTATTTTTTTTCCTGAAGAAACAGCATTGTTGTGAGAATACAATAAAAGTCATCATGCGTGACTTCAAAATATTAGTAATTCTAGACATCTTCTCACTTAGCGCATGAGAAATGCGGTGAATGTGTCCACCCACTTGCTAGTGCACGCTATTATATGTGTGAAAAGATTTGTATTTCTTGCATTTAGAGGTCTATTCATGCACTTGTTAGTAGCTCGGTAGTTTCAGATAACCAAACAAATCTGCTCAGTGCACCTCAGTAAGCTTTTCCATTCATTTAAAGAAATATTTTTTGTCAGTTAGACAAAGCAGTACCAAAACTAAAGGTGTAATTGTGCCATGCAGTAATTGTTAGCTTGTCAAAGGAATCCTATCTGTATTCCCATAATGCTTTGTCTGTTTTAAAGGAGAAGAAAAAGTAAGTAAGTAAAAAGTAAGCTTTATCAGAAAGGTCTATGTAAATACAGCCATAAGCAAACCCATAAGCACTCTATCAAAAGAAACACAGGATTTCTTCTTCTTACAGGTCTTCTTTTTTGTAAACATGTTCTTGGGTATCAGACATCCTCTCTCAGAAAAATGTTTCTTTCCCGGGCCCAGAGTCTGCACATGTTTATCCTCTCTCCCATCTCCTGCTCCCCCCTCCCATAAAAATTCATAAAATTCCCCCCACCCTTAGGAATGTGTAATCTGAGCTGCAACGACTAGAGCTGCAAGCAGGAAGCTATGAAGACCAAGCTAAAATGGCAGCTGCAATCTTAAACGAACAGAGAAAGCTTCTTGGGCTGTTTACTCAGGCATGGTAATTCTTTCTGCAGAATAAATATAGTGTTCTCGGTGGCACTAATGTGGCAAATCTATTGCAAAACTTTCCTTCTCCTTTAAGCAATCACTGTATGATTAATTTGTTTTGCAAGTGTACCCTTTTTTTAACACTTTTATTGCCTCTCACTCTAGCATCAACATAAAAGTACCATAGTGCCAATGCTTCAGAGACTATGGATCAGGGTTTCTCTTTGATCTACTGTATGCTGTGGCATTTTCAAAGACAAGCTGGCACAGGAGTGTTAATTGTGCTATACTGATGTATACCGAGAAACAGAAAATTGAGAAAAAGAAGAGTGTAAATTAAGAGTGGATTAACAAGACAACTGTATGATAAAGCTTTTTAAATAAAACACCGGATAATAAAAAAAAGACAACCAATACAATATGGCAAAAAAGAGACAGGAAGAAAATATAGGTTTCCCAACTGAGAAACCATAAAATGTATGGGAATGGTCATAAGAATAGTTTTCTTAAAGGGGACCTGTCACCCGAAGAAATAATTACAAATCCTTTTCTATCATGTTAGTTGACAAAAATAAACTTTACAAACACCATATAAATAATTTACATTGGCATTCACAGCAAGCAGGAACGTGCCATTTTGTGTGCACTGTTACTAAGGCAGTAATCTTGTGTGTACCAGAATGTGGAGCTCAACAACTTTTCTTCAGCACCTTCCAAGTGTTCATCACTCAATGACCACATCCATCTGTTTATCTGAAATCCTCTTAGTCGACAGCACCACAATAAGCAATATCTTCTTTAAAACTTTCTGACCTGGGCACTAGCAACGTTGCAGGCTGTCATTGGTCTTTTTTCAAGCTGCTGTACTAGAATAGGGGACCAATGCCCATGCACAGGCTACAGTAAAATAACTGACCTATTCCCCCATTTTGGTCACTGGTATTTGAGCAGATAGTATTGCATATGAGGTGCCATTTATTGAGCCAGAAGCCTCACTAGATCTGATCACTATGTCAGTTGTTGCTCATCCCACCTCTTGACATAATGACACCACCCATTTCTGAAGCCCATAATTCTCAGCATAAACTTACAGTCCTTTTCTATGGTGGCATTATAGAACCAGTAAATATCAATCCCACAATTTAGCAAATTTTCTTTGCGCAGTGCTCAGCCTAATGGAAGTCATTTCATACACAGTCATTTGCCACTTTCCTCTACCACAAGCTGGTTTACAAGATGTCATCTTAATATATAATGCCATAACATTGCGTATAGATTTCCGGCTTTTACACTACTCTGCTAGCAGGAAAATGCAATAATATCACAATTCTGACTTATCAAGTGTTTATGTTATGGTGCATAGCTGTACACTAAAATATACTGTGCTATATATTGTGCACCATTAGGGGCAGATTTACTAATCCACGAATCCGAATCCCAAAAGGGAAAAATTTGGATTGGAAACCAAAATTTCGCCGTCTTTTCGTCGCCATTGCGACTTGTTCCTATTTGTCGCGACTATTTTGTCGCCGCCGCGACTTTATCGTATTTTGCGTGACTATTTCGCCGCCGTCGTGATTTTTTCGTATTGAATGATTGTAAACGGCGGAAAAACCAATCCGAATTATTCGCGACGGCGGCGAAAAAGTCGTAGAAAATATATACGAAAAAGTCGCGGAACATACGGAAAAGTCGCAAAAATACAGATCATTACGAAAAACCACATTCGGACGCCTTCAGACCGTTTGTGGATTAGTAAATCTGCCCCTTAGTGTGTTCTTTTAAAGGTTTTACACTATTTTGATCCATAGTGTAATGACTGGTCGTGGTTTCAAGTGTTAAAAGGAATATTTAAGTATTTATTAGTTCTTATGGGATAATAGCATTCTGATGTTTTAATCAGAATTAATTAGTAAAGCTAGAAAAATATAAGGTTACAACAACACCTAATAATGTAATTAAAACTAAAGTGATTAGCTTATCTCTACGACACATGAAGTCCTCCAAAAAGTTCATGTAGACACATGGACAACATAGTTCCAATGATTTCAGGTAAGGAACCATGAAGAAGAAGCATGCTCAGGGATACTGTTGGCGTATATTGGCACTCAACCAACATACATTTCACAGTGTGCATTGCAGCAAAGGTGCATACATTCACAGAGTTAGTGCAATAAATAAACACACTTATGAAACTATAGTATATGCGTGTGAAACATTATTGGTGGCAATTCATAATATTTACATCTTTACACTAAGATACTGTAACTGTTTGCAGTAGCTCTTTACATTTGGGATTAGTTTTGTTATTTATGATTCTGCCCTACTTTTCCACAGCTAAAATTCGCTTTATATATAGAAACTCTGTTGTCTCAGCCCAACTCCGAGTACGGAATCTTCCTTGCACATTGCAGTGCATCAGAATAAATAAACAGCTGCCGTGTCTCACCTTACATTAAAGGTGGAAGGAATTCCCTTTAAAGTGCTCAGTATTGATCGTATTAACCCAGTATCCTCTTTTAAATGCGCTTCCCAGTTTGGGATCTATCGTGCATAAATGTGTGCTTGTACGTTCAGTTTTCTCTGCAAAAAAAGTTTGTATCTGGCCTGTTATGGGTTAAACAGAAGGTCACTGCATCCTTGATTCAGAAAATGGAATTTCCACATTCTTGCAGAGGTATGGGGATCCCTTATCCGGAAACCTGTAATCCAGAAAGCCCTGAATTACGGAAAGCCTGTCTCCCATAGACTCCATTTTAATCAAATAATTCAGAATTTTGCCTTGTGGATTGATCCCAACTAAGATATAAATAATCCTTATTGGATGCAAAACAATCCTATTGGGTTTAACCAATGTTTTATTGATTTTTTAGTAGACTTAAGGTATGAAGATCCAAATTACAGAAAGACCCCTTATCCGGAATACCCTTCTGGATAATGGGTCCTATAACTGTATTATTTATATTTTTTCAAGTAAATCTGTTAAGATTATACTTTATTAAAGAAATAAGTAGTGAAGGGCAAACATGAATTGCAGTGAACTTCTGCGTTTTGCCATTGCCAGATTGTTTTGTGCAACGGGTGACAAAATTGGCTGCGTGTCAAAAAGAATTGTCGCCCACGTCAAATGAATCGCCGATCGTCAAAAAAGAATTGTCTTGTGTCAAACGTATTGTCTTGCGCCAATAAAGAATTGTTTCTCTCATCAAAAGAATTGTCTTACGCCAAAAAGAATTGTCTCTCATCAAAAGAATTGTCGAGCGTATTGACAATTTTTTTGGCACGCAACATTTTCGGCAAGGCAAAACGGGACAGATTCACTCATCACTATTCACAAGGTTTTATGCACTGTAGAATCTTAAGAACTGACAGCACAATAAATCCTATGTCTTTCTCTTGATCTATGTCTCATGTTTACTGGCAGCTCAGTGTGGCAAAATCAAATGGTCCCAATTTTAGACTGTTTCTCTCTGTGAAGCATGGTAGGTATTTATAAAACCTATCTAGGTACTGTATAAGCTCACTACCTGTAAGCAGGTTGGCTAGAGCCTGAAGTTCATAACAGAGAGTTACTTACAGTATTTGCAAATCATTAGAGAGAAGACAATCATGATTTTCCTCTAGAGTGAACAACAGTCCTACCCTTGTAGCTTTTCTGTCTTAATTGAGAGCCACAACACTTAGGGGCTGATTTACTAAGACACGAATTCGAATTGGAAAAATTCCGATTGGAAAACGAACATTTTGCGTCTTTTTCGTATTTTTTGCGATTTTTTCGGCGCCTTTACGACTTTTCAGAAATTGTCGCGACTTTTTCGTTACCAATACGATTTTCGCGAAAAAACGCGAGTTTTCCATAGCCATTACGATTCCTCGTATATTGTCGCGACTTTTTCGTATTGAGCGCTCGTAAGCAGCGGCCGAAACTTTCAGACTTAGCATGATTTTGGAAGCCTCCCATAGGACTCAATGGCACCCTGTGTAAGGCCCAATGGCGACAACGCGGCCGCCCGCCTGGCCACAAGGGGGCGCACGCCTTAACGCGTGTGCGCGTCTTGGCGCCGGCGTGCGCCTTGACGCCGGCGTGCGTCATGACGCCAGCGTGCGTCATGACGCCGGCGCATGCTCTGACGCCAGCGTGCGTCCTGGCGCATGCGCCTTGCGCTTTAAAAGACGCTAGAGGCCTAGGATCACTGCGAAGTGATCTTTTTCACCTTGGAAGACACTGAGCGTTGTTATCCTTCTGAAAGACTTGTTTTTGATCCGGCTTTCCCTTGACTACGAATCCTGCTGCCTGTACCGACCTCTTGCCTGCCCGACTATCCGTTTGTCTCCCGATTCTGCTCTGACGCCTGGTTCGGCACTCCTGCCACTCCTCCACTTGGTCCAGTCCTGTTTCCAGCTCCAGCGGCTGTGTTCCTTAGTGGGAGGTGTAGGAGAGGTCCTTCCTCTACGAGTTCTTCCAACAACACTTCTTCCTTGATCCTGACAGTATCACTTCGCCAGTATGGAGGAATCTGAGGAAGTCTCGGCCATGCAACTACTCACCCAACAGATGGCCACCCTTACTCAAGTGGTACGTGATCTGCAAGCAGGGCTTCATTCTGTCCAGGCCCAGTTACAACCCCTGCCGGGAGACCCTGTTGATGTACTTGCTGCTCCTCCGCCTATTGTTGTTCAGCCACCGGCGACTAAGCTTAAGCTGTCCCTACCTGAACGTTTTTCGGGGAACCGCAAGAAGTTTCGGGCTTTTATGAACAGTTGCAAGTTGGAGTTTACTTTGAACCCCCACATTTATGTGACGGAACAGTCTAAGGTGGGGTTTGCTATCTCACTCCTTTCCGGGGAGCCTCAGACTTGGGCCCATCGTCTTCTAGAACAGGACAGTCCATTGTTTGGTGACTCTACTGCTTTCTTTCAGGCAATGGCTGTACTTTACGATGATCCTCAAAGGGAAGCTTCAGCTGAGGCCGCACTCAGATCCCTGTTCCAGGGAAAACGCCCAGTAGAGGAGTACGTTACGGACTTTCGTAATTATGCTGCTGATACCCAATGGAACCAAGCGGCTCTGAAACATCAATTTCGAATTGGCTTGTCGGAAAGCTTAAAGGATGAGCTAGCTCGTGTTGGGGTTCCGGAGGAATTGGACTCTCTCATTGATACCGCGATCCAAATAGATCGGCGTTTAAGAGAGAGGAAATTGGAGAAGTCTGGGTTGTCCCAACCAAGTTGGCTGCTTCCTAAAGCGCCCCTGTTCCCTAAACCCATCTCTACACCGTCCGCCTCCGCTTCTTCGTCCTTTGGGGAATCCGAACCGATGCAGATTGGCCTTATCCGTTCCCCATTGACTCCTGAAGAAAGGCTACGCAGACGTCGTTTGAATCTGTGTCTCTACTGTGGGGGTTCTGGCCATCTCCTTCGTAATTGCCCTGTGCGACCGACAAGTAAGGGGTCAGCACCCGTTCTTCTTAGTGCTGGAGCTGTCAATGGACTTTCACTCATGTCTGTTATTGCTGTTTTACAGTGGCCCGGAAAGACGCTCCAAGTCCCAGTACTGATTGACTCCGGGGCGTGCGGTTGCTTCATTGATCGGAACTTCGCCCGCTCCCATGATGTTCCTTTGAAACCAAGATCCTGCCCACTGATGGTGAAGTTGGCGGATGGGTCTGATATTTCTTCTGGTCCAGTTCTTTTCGAAACCCTTCCTCTGTTAATAAAGATTCAACAGCATAGTGAAAACCTCTCGTTTGACGTGGTTACTTCTCCTCTGTATCCTCTTATTTTGGGGTTTCCATGGTTGAGGGCACATAATCCTCTCATCGATTGGGATACCAAGCAATTGACATTTCCTTCTGACCGAAGCTCCCGTCATGGGGTGACCCTAAAGAAACTGCTGGTTCTCTCCCCTGATCCCCGACTTAAGTTCATCCCAAAGCCTTACCATGGATTTCTAGATGTTTTTGATGAAAGAGGGGCTGATGTACTACCTCCTCATCGGGTTTATGACTGCCCTATAGATCTTTTCCCTGGAGCAGCTATCCCATTTGGGCGAATTTACCCTCTTTCTGAACCTGAACTTACTGTTCTTAAAGACTATATTGAGGAAAACCTCCAGAAAGGATTTATTCGTCCATCTACTTCTCCCGCTGGCGCAGGTATTTTCTTTGTTGAGAAGAAGGATCAGTCCCTACGTCCCTGTATTGACTACCGAGAGCTGAACAAAGTTACCATTAAGAATCGGTACCCCTTGCCCCTCATATCAGAACTCTTCCTAAGACTACGCTCGGCGCGTGTCTTTACGAAGCTAGACCTTCGGGGGGCATATAACCTGGTTCGCATTTGGCAAGGGGACGAATGGAAGACAGCGTTTCGTACTCGCTATGGGCACTTTGAATATTTGGTCATGCCCTTTGGCCTTTGTAACGCGCCTGCAACCTTCCAACACTTTGTAAATGACATTTTTAGGGACTTTCTGGACCTATTTGTGATCGTATATCTAGATGATATTTTAATTTTTTCCTCCTCCTTGGAAGAACATCGTCTTCATGTTAAACAGGTTTTTTCACGCTTACGCACTCACAAACTGTTCGCCAAGCTAGAGAAATGTGAATTCGAGAAGTCGACAATAGAGTTCCTTGGTTTTGTCATTTCCCCAGAGGGAATGTCTATGGACTCTCGTAAAGTCTCTGCTGTGTTAGACTGGCCTGTTCCAAATAACCGCAAGGCAGTGCAGAGATTTGTTGGTTTTGCCAATTTTTATCGAAAATTCATCAAGGACTTTTCCAAGACTATTGCTCCTATTACCGCCCTTACCAGTTCACTAAAGAAATTTTGTTGGACGCCTGAAGCTCAACAAGCTTTTTCCGATCTCAAGAATCGCTTTACGTCAGCACCTATTTTGAAGCATCCAGATCCTACTCGTCCATTTGTTCTAGAAGTGGACGCCTCTGAGTATGCCATCGGGGCTGTGTTATCACAAAGAAATGAAGTTCAAGGTTTGCTCCACCCTGTTGCCTTTTTCTCTAAGAAACTTTCCTCTTCCGAACAGAATTATGATGTGGGGGATAGAGAATTACTCGCTATTAAATCTGCTTTCCAGGAATGGCGACATCTTCTGGAGGGGGCCGCTCATCCTATTTTAGTGTTCTCCGACCATAAGAATCTGGAGTATTTACGCTCTGCAAGGAGACTTCGACCTCGCCAAGCCAGATGGGCACTCTTCTTTTCCAGATTCAACTTTCATGTGACTTTCAGACCTGGCTCCAAGAACGGGAAAGCAGATGCCTTATCCCGCTTGTTTTCCGCCTCTGAAACTGACCCGCCCAGTACGATCCTTCAGGCCTCCAATTTTCTCCTCCTTCAGTCTGAGTTGCTCTACAAGATCCAACGTGCTTCCAAATTTATCACCAACCCGCCAGTAAATGTTATTCGCCAAGACAATTACCTCATAGCTCATAATAAGATTTTTGTTCCCGAAGCTTTACGACTTGAGGTACTCAGGTTTGTCCATGACCATCCTGTGTCTGGCCATTTGGGGGTTCGCAAAACACAGGCACTGGCTAAGAGACATTTTTTTTGGCCTGGCATGACAAGGGACTGTGTTAAATATGTCACTTCTTGTCAAACGTGTGCCCGGTTCAAAGATACGCACTCACGCCCGATGGGCCTGTTGCAGCCCCTTCCGGTCCCTGAGAAACCTTGGGAGAGGATCTCTATTGATTTCATCGTGGATCTTCCTAAGTCTGCTGGTTTTAACACGATCCTGGTAGTGGTTGACGGACTTACTAAGATGGCTCATTTTATACCTTTGTCTGGTCTACCATCTGCTGCTATTACGGCGGAAGTATTCATCAAGGAGATTTTTCGACTTCATGGCCTACCCAAAGTGGTAGTTTCTGACAGAGGATCTCAGTTTACTTCACGTTTTTGGAGATCACTGTGCAAGGGGCTTCATATTCAGCTCGCCCTGTCCTCTGCTTTCCATCCACAGACGAACGGACAGACCGAGCGTACCAACCAGACTTTGGAGCAGTATATAAGATGTTTCTCCTCCTACTCTCAAGAGGATTGGTCTATGCTCTTGCCTTTAGCAGAGTTTTCTTATAATAATGCTGTACATTCCTCCTCTAAACAGACTCCCTTTTTCTCCAATTATGGCTTTCACCTTACTTCCTTGCCGGGGCTATCAGAAGGAAGTCTCGGTTCCCGCAGCTCAAGACAGGCTTCAATTTTTAAACCATAATTTCAAGTTTCTTCAGCAAACTATACAAGAAGCACAACTTAATTATAAAAGACTGGCTGACAAGAAACGAAGGAAAAATCCCGGATTTAAGGTCGGTGACCTCGTCTGGTTGTCCACCCGTAATCTTAAGCTTTCGTGTCCATCTAAGAAGCTAGGTCAAAGATTTATGGGGCCCTTCCCCATTATCGAACAGATCAATCCTGTGGCTTTTAAATTGGGACTGCCTACTAATCTTCGGGTTCATCCTGTCTTTCACGTCTCTCTGTTAAAGGAAGTGGTAAGAAACCCATTTCCAGGTCGTACTGAGGTACCTCCAGAACCGGTAACTGTGCAAGGTGCGGAGGAATTCGAGGTCCAGGCTATCCTTGACTCCAGATTCCGTAGAGGACGTTTACAATACCTGGTCCAATGGAAAGGCTATTCGCCTGAGGATAATTCCTGGGAATCCGTGACCAATATCCACGCTCCTCGCTTGATTCAATCCTTCCATAAAAAGTTTCCTGGCAAACCTGCTCCGGTGCACGTCCGGAGGCCGCGCCTTGGGAGGGGGCAATGTAAGGCCCAATGGCGACAACGCGGCCGCCCGCCTGGCCACAAGGGGGTGCGCAATGACGCCGGCGCGCGCCTTAACGCGTGTGCGCGTCTTGGCGCCGGCGTGCGTCATGACGTATGCGCCTTGCGCTTTAAAAGACGCCAGAGGCCTAGGATCACTGCGAAGTGATCTTTTTCACCTTGGAAGACACTGAGCGTTGTTATCCTTCTGAAAGACTTGTTTTTGATCCGGCTTTCCCTTGACTACGAATCCTGCTGCCTGTACCGACCTCTTGCCTGCCCGACTATCCGTTTGTCTCCCGATTCTGCTCTGACGCCTGGTTCGGCACTCCTGCCACTCCTCCACTTGGTCCAGTCCTGTTTCCAGCTCCAGCGGCTGTGTTCCTTAGTGGGAGGTGTAGGAGAGGTCCTTCCTCTACGAGTTCTTCCAACAACACTTCTTCCTTGATCCTGACACCCTGCAGCTCCAACCTGGCCCAAGGAAAATCTCCCATAGGGCTCAATGGCACTCTGCAGCTCCAACCCGGCCCAAGGAAAGTCTCCCATAGGGCTCAATGGCACTCTGCAGCTCCAACCTGGCCCAAGGAAAGTCTCCCATAGGGCTCAATGGCACTCTGCAGCTCCAACCTGGCCCAAGGAAAGCCTCCCATAGGACTCAATGGCACCCTGCAGCTCCAACCTGGCCCAAGAAAAGTCACCATACTGAAGCTTGAATGAATCTGAATGCTACGAAAAAATCGCCAGATTTTATGCAACATTCGGATGGCAACGAAAAAGTCGCGATAATTTTCCGAAAAAAACGCCAAAATACCGATCATTACGAAAAAAACGCAATCGGACGCATTTGGCCGGTTCGTGAGTAAGTAAATGGGCCCCTTAATGTAATGGGCAACACTGTGTTATCCTTAGAGCAAGTTCTAACAGTAAATTACTAAATTTGCCCTAAAGCAGTAACTTTGAGAAGCAGCCTCCCAGTGAGTGCAGGGCTCTGGCTATTTTCATGTATGTGGCGGCCTTGCATCTTATGCATCAAGGGCAATACTAGTGGAATGTGTCTGGACATGGACCTTTAGCCATGTGTCTAGTGGTGACTTCCATTTTGTTTCCATTCACAGAATGATACAATATTTTTAATTGAGTTTGTAGTATACCTCATTGGTGTAATATGGACTATTTAATTATCATAGTGTTAAGTGAATTATTAATATATGAGCTGTGAAGCCAAATAGCTCAAAAAAGGATGAAAAAGGAAGTTGCAACCATTCTAAAAATATGATACTAAAATTACATTATAAAGTAAATAACTCCTTTTAACTATACTTGTATTTAATAAAAACTCCAACAAACTTTACTTTTTGAGGCTAAACGTTTCAAAAAAGCTTGGCCCCAGTCCCCATGAGCTGACAACTTTTCCATCTAGGCCAGTCCATTGCTTTATATTTGGTAATTTCCACTAAATGTATTTTTACACATCTTTCAGTTCTCTAGTTCCGACTATTATCATCAAGCATATTCATTAAGGGTGCTTTTCTGTGAATAACACTCATTAATATGGCATGGCCAACAAACCTTATTGACTCAGCTTCTGCCTTATTTGCCAGTGTTTGATGCCAATTTTTTTTTGGATTCTATTACAATAATTTAACATTTTCATCCTGTCATTGAATTCTAACTGCACGTAACCCCATGTACCAGTACTGCCTATCTCTACACAAATTACCAGTACAAATGGGTAGGCTGTTATTGTATTTTTTCAGATACCATATAGTTAAAGCTCACTTCTAACATGAACTATATTAAGAGGATAAGTGAACCTTGGCACTCCCATTCTTGGTATATGATTGCACAGTGATTATATTTTTCTATTTTATTAGCATATTTAAGCACCATATGCTACACTTTAGTGTGAGTTTCTTAAAACTCAATTCTAAAATAATTAGAACAAAACAAAAAACACTTTTCTGAGGCCAGGTTGGCGGTCATTTATCTTGGGAATTATCCGGTGCCATCCCCTTATTCAAAATTTCTTAATTGATTGTAACCGTCTGTTTATTAAGAACCCCAGGTGACAGTTGGTGTGGTCTTACTCTTCTGTGAAACAAGGGAGCCCCTGCCAGAACAGGTCTTCACTGAAACCCATTTGGGTCCATTAAACTTTCTGCTGCAGAACTGACACTTTGAAATTTGAAGAAGAGCAAACAGAGTAAAGACAATGATCAGACAGAAACCTAGTTAAGGACAGGCTAAGGTCAGGGCTGGCGGCAATTATATTGGTTAGAAACAGGCAAGGGTTACAGGATCTGGGTACAGGGGCCAGCTTGGCAAACATACCCAGCAAGGAAAAAGGTTTTAAATGAAAAAGGATGCCAAGGAGCACTGGATAATAAGAAATTATGCATCTGTGTCAAATGCGCCCCAAGCATGTGGCACAGCCAAAGTAAAATACCATGCACAAGGGGTACTGTGTATGCACATGGCAAGTAGGGACTGAAGCTCAAAGCCTTACACTCAGATATGCACAATATATACTGTACAAGCCAGAATATAGTTTTAAAACTTGGAAATCTGGGTTTTGCGGGGAGAATGTTACCTCTTGATCAGTCTAACTCAATCTTATATATCCAGCTTATGCAAAATCATACTGTCAGCCCAAAAACGTATTCCGGACAACCTACTGTATCATTAAATCTATTCACTTATTTGCAGTGTCATTCATGGCACTGGTTCCAACTTGTGGGTGTTAAACCTACAGAACTAGAACCTACAGAACACATCCATATCCTATATTGTGAAACAATCCTCTTAATTTTATATTAGGATCAACATTTAACCACTAAGATACCAACAGAACATTGACAGTTACACAGTAATACACTGAATACCCTAAAGCTAAATATATGTTAACCAATTTTTTTTGTTTAGCTCTTAATGGAAGTCTGCTCCTTGAGAAGAATATCACAATAGAATATAACCTATGAGATCTTTGATATTATTCCAGTATATCTTTTCTATAATGTATCTTCAAGAATAAAAGATTTACAGTGGAGAATCTCTGATGCCATGTAAGATAGGGCTATTCATTGGAGGGCAAAGCCTTCATTCCCAAGAGAGACTCTCTGCTTTTATGTTTAAGGATACAAATCAATAGATGAAATCATATGTTTAGATTAAGTGCTGATAATTAGGGATGGGCGAAATGTTTCGGCAGGCATGGATTTGCGGCAAATTTCCGCGTTTCGACATTGGCTGATTGTTTCGCGAAACTGATGGGAAAATTCGCCGCGGAAAAATTCGCCGCACGTCCAAAAATTGTTGCCGGCGTCAAAATAATAGCTGTGGGCGACAAAATAATAGCCGCGGGCGACAAAATAATAGCTGCGCGACAAAATAACAGCCACGAGCGAAAAAATAATAGCTGCGCGACAAAATAATAACCGCGTGACAAAATAATAGCCGCGGGCGACAATTTTTTTTGCCGCACGACATTTTCGCCGTTTCGAGAATTTTCCACTGTTTCGCGCATATTTTGAAAGATTCGCAAATTTTTCGGCGAAGCGATACGGAACAGATTCGCTCATCACTACTGATAATCTGATAATTAAGCATACTCCGTATTTTGGAATATCAACATACTAATAATTATACCTTAATATGTATTTCCTGACTTTCTAATAATGACAAATAGCAGAATTTACAAAGGTGATAAAGAATTGATAACAGTTTGATGCATTTTCTAAACAGTATATCAACATACTAATAATTATACCTTAATATGTATTTCCTGACTTTCTAATAATGACAAATAGCAGAATTTACAAAGGTGATAAAGAATTGATAACAGTTTGATGCATTTTCTAAACAGTATTTGTTTGTGATATATTCCTACTGTATTTAAGTTTGTTGCCAAGTATGTTTGTTAATTGCAAGTTGCCTGCACACATATCATTGTACAGTTTTGTAGCAAAAGCTTTAGGGAGAATAGAGTAGAATAAAACATTAAGGATGAAGAATTCAGGATTTGGTTTGGGATTTACCTTACACATTTGGGCAACAGAATGGGACTTTTTTGTTGTTGTTGTTTTCTGATTATTTAAACTTTTTTTGTCAGATTTGATCATGCAAATGAAAGTTTGAATTTGGTTCTATATTGTTAGTTTACATTAAAGCATATAGTTTACCAGAAATTATATGGTTACATACAGTATCTAGAAGAATTAAGTCTAAAACAACTGGACTTTTCTGAGTTTTTCTTGAAAACGGCGGTTTCACAACCATTCACACTTCCAGTCATGTACTTTGAAGGATTAAAACCTTCATCAATGAGAATCATGGTACCATTGTGATTGGATCATACCTTCTTACACCTGTCAGTTTCAGCTAACACCTAACTGAACAAGTTCAATGGAACCATTGTGATTGGATATCTGTGACTGTACTACCATCAAGAGTTTAAATACCGGGGAATTCCCTACCAGTCATTTGAACTGAAGAAGCCACTTGGTGAAACCTTTTCAAGAAAAACTCTTAATTCTTCTAGATACTGTATATCATGACCTGGATGAATGAGAATTTTCATAGACATTTGGTTACATAGTTAATTTAAGTTTAAAAATAGATAATAGTTCATCAAGTTTAACCTTTTCAAATGATCAACAGGGTATAGATACACATACATATATAGACCTGCAACTCTGATGTAGGCAATGATATTCTGAGACAATTTGCAATTGGTTTTTGTTTTTTTTATTATTGTGGTTTCTGGATTATTTAGCTTTTTGTTCAGTGGCTCTTCAGTTTGCAATTTCAGAAGCTGGTTTCTGGTTTCTAGGGTCTTGTTTACCTTAGCAGCCAGGCAGTGGTTTAAATGAGAGACAGGAATATGAATAGGATGGAGCCTGAATAGAAAGCAACTTTGTAATTGGTCTTCACTATTTATTTCTTATAGTTTTTTAATGATATGCCTTCTTCTTCTACATCTCTCCAGCTTTCAAATGGGGGTCACTGCCCCGACACCTGAAAAGCTGTGAGCTTACAAATGTTATATTTATTGCTACTTTTTATTCCTTATCTTTCTATTCAGGCTCCATCCTATTCATATTCCAGTAAATAGTGAAGACCAATTACAAAGTTGCTAGGAATAGGACATTCTATACCATATTAAAGGTGAACCACCTGCATCACCTAGCAGAGTATTCCACAACCTCACTGCCATCACCATGAAGAAACATTTCTGCAATTTCAAGTGAAAGTTCAGTTCTTCAGTTCTGATGGGATGGCCACTTGTTCTTTTCCATGTGGAAAAAGTTTCCCTGCTATCTGTCTCTCTAATGTACTTATATATTCATGCCCTCTTGCAAGCTCCTTGTCTCCGGAGAAAATGACACCCAACTTGTGATGAGCGAATCTGTCCCAAAAAATTAGAAAAACTTCTAAAAAATTTGCAAAATGCAACTTTTTTGACGTGACCACAACATTTGTTGATGTGACCGCAACATTTTTTATGTGACCGCAACATTTTTGATGCGACTGCAACTTTATTGACGCAATCGCGACTTTATTTGACGTAACAATGGATTTTCCATGGTTTAATGTTCTGCTGTTTCGTGAAGAAATACGCCAATTGAGAAATGCAGAAATACAAATACTGTACAAATCTATGCCTGGTGAAAAAATGTGCTTATCACTACACCCAACTTCTATAATCTTCATAGTTAAATTGTTCCTATTGCGCATTTCTGCAATCTTTGCTATTTTTTTTCTGCAACAGAGAATTTTATTAGCTATAAAATTACTGCCTAGTGTTGCACAGTCTGTTATCCACAAAACCTCCCTAATCCTTCTTGTTAAGAGTCCTTCAAACCCTTCCGATTAGTGCAAAAATAACTGTTACTTTGCCAAAGTGCACATTTGAATGGGGGGGGGGGGGGGCATGTCTATTATTAAGCTGCAGAATGCCACATAATATAGAATGTTGCAGCTTTGACCTTTTCTGTACCTTCAAAAACATGCACATAGCCCTTATGTGCAGTCCTTTCTGCCTTTTCCCTGCTGCAGCCATAAGAAAAACTGTGCAACTCATTCTAATTAAAATTTAATTTGATAAAGAACAAAGATACTTTGAGGGTGGCCATTGAATATCAACTCCATGCAGCCTCCAATTTAGCCAACTTTGATTACTGCTAATACATTTGGATCAAAGAAGCACATTTTATATTTTTTACAGTTCTGTCATTGTTAACCTTCGATCTTGTGGGTTCACTGCTTCACAGAAGGTGTCATAAGATCTGTGTTTCTCAACCATGACAATCCTTCTCCCTACAGATTCTAGGCTCAAAAAAGAAAAAAAAAAAAAAGAAAAGAAAACACCCAGGAGATTTTCACTTTCAAGCTTTCATTTTAAATCTGGAACCTCCTTTGCATCATATAAATATACATCTGCCTTACAGTTGATGAAATATATATTGTAAACCCAGGTTGAGCCAGAAAATATAAATTTCAAATTGAAAATCCAAATTTTTCTGTTATAAAAAAACATTTTCTTTTTATTTATACATAGGCACATATAATCTTTGTTGGATTTATTGCCAGATATTTTTTCTAGATCTATTTTTGTTTTAAATCCAAGGATAACTGTGAATGCAGAACAACATAATTAATGTGCAAATAAATAAATAACATTCATTATTCGTTTCTCATTTCTGGTATGTGTAAATAACAAGGAAAAAAAGAGCACATTAAGAAGGAGTATATGTTTATATCCTTAGCCCTTTAAAGCAGATTTTTTAGCCATTAATGGCACATGAAGCATATTCCCCACTGGCAGTGCTTGAACTGTAGTTTAAAAATGAAGGGATTCTATGTAGGTGGCTAGTAGCATGGCGTGCCAAAAACAAGCCCTTCCCACAATTATAAGCCATGCCCACTATTGTAATAAGCCTCCCCCACCAAAACTTCCTGGTTTTACCCACTTTAAAGTATAGCACTTTAGTGATTTCTATCTACTGAACAGTGTGAGGACCGATATGTATAGACTTAGCAAAGCATGTGATCCGTACTTAGCCCAAAATGAAAATAGTGTATATGACCTTTCTTGGGCTGGCAATTCAACTTCTGCAAATACAGCACTGTCTCTGTGCATTATGGGTAACACAGCACAACCCCAGCATATCTACCTTTATTTAATCTGTTTGTTTCTCCCATTTTCTTCTGTCCAGTTGTTTATACCCTCTCTGATGCCTCCCCCTTTTTCATCTGCAAAATACATCTCCATCTCTTCTCTACTTCTCTCCCAGCAATCTTTTTTCCCCGTTTATCTTCAAAAATAAGTTGTGGGATTCAAAACTCTTGTGTTCCCCCCTGAGGGGATCACAGAAATAAAGAAGGGGCGGGTTGGCATCCCTGTGCATCCCTCCCAAATTCCAACACTGATCAGTGTTTTTAAGTCCGTAGATAAGCAATGATTTCCCCATTAACATTGATATTGGTACAGGTATAGGACCTGTTATCCAGAATGCTTGGAACCTGGGTTTTCCGGATAAGGGATCTTTCTGTAACTTGGATCTCCATAACTTAAATCTGCTAAACATCATTTAAATATTGAATAAACCCAATAGAATTGTTTTGCCTCCAATAAGGATTAATTATATCTTAGTTGGGATCAAGTACAGGTACTGTTTTATTATTACAGAGAAAAGGGAATCATTTAACCATTAAATAAACCCAATAGGGCTGTTCTGCCCCCAATAAGGGGTAATTATATCTTAGTTGGGATCAAGTACAGGTACTGTTTTATTATTACAGAGAAAAGGGAATCATTTAACCATTAAATAAACCCAATAGGACTGTTCTGCCCCCAATAAGGGGTAATTATATCTTAGTTGGGATCAAATACAAGGTATTGTTTTATTATTACAGAGAAAAGGGAATCATTTAACCATGAAACAAACCCAATAGGGCTGTTCTGCCCCCAATAAGGGGTAATTATATCTTAGTTGGGATCAAGTACAGGTACTGTTTTATTATTACAGAGAAAAGGGAATCATTTAACCATGAAATAAACCCAATAGGGCTGTTCTGCCCCCAATAAGGGGTAATTATATCTTAGTTGGGATCAAGTACAGGTACTGTTTTATTATTACAGAGAAAAGGGAATCATTTAACCATTAAATAAACCCAATAGGACTGTTCTGCCCCCAATAAGGGGTAATTATATCTTAGTTGGGATCAAATACAAGGTATTGTTTTATTATTACAGAGAAAAAGGAAATAATTTATAAAAAATAGAATTATTTGCTTATAATAGAGTCTATGGGCAATGGCCTTTCTGTAATTTGGAACTTTCTGGATAATGGGATTCCGGATAAGGGATCCCATACCTGTACTGTATAAATGTATTTAGATATACAAATGCATTTTGTTACAATGCTATTTACTTTTTGGTGAAAATGACTTCTTTGACACGCAACTATTTTTTTGGACGCATGTGTCTTTTTTCGCCGCAAATGACCATTTATTTCAACTCACGTGACTTTTTTTGGCACACTTGATTTTTTGGCCACACGGAACTTCTTTTTTGTTCCGCAATACATTTTTTCTACTGCGAATTTTTGTGGCCGTTTCACAAAAAAAAATTCCAATGGCAAAACGTGGAAACTCGCCGCAAGTCCATGTATATTTGTATTTGAATCCATGTGTATTATGTGTATATCCAAGTGTAAATACGCAGGCATTGATTATTATAATGTGATATATATGGCAACCAGGTTTTGTTATACAAATAATTTAACAGTGCTTCTTGGTTACTTTACTGAAAAAATCTGAAAAATCTGAAAGGCTATTTTAGTTGCTGTAATAAAGAAAACAATGTAAAAATATAGGAAATGCAAAATCTTTTAAAAATATATAAGGAAAAATAATGATCCTGCAAACTAAGCACCACTGCCAAACCCCTTGTGAAATAAAACCAGAAGTACAGTAATATACTTAAGAAAACTTAAATATAGGAAGCATATGCCCAAACTGCCTTCATGTATGAGAGTCTGTGGAACCTTAATTGGCTGTTGCTAACAGAAACAAAAGCTGCAAACATACTGTACCATGTATAAATAGCTGCATCGTTAATTTTGTGCGCATTGATTCTGTCTAAAAATGCATGGTAATTATATATTGAAAACACACAGTTCCTTTTTCAGCCACGTGTGAGCAAAAATTAGCTTTATACTTTTTATTAGCTTTATTCTTACAATTAATAAAAAGGGAATAATTTAACCATGAAATAAACCTAATAGGGCTGTTCTGTCCCCAATAAGGGGTAATTATATCTTAGTTGGGATCAAGTACAGGTACTGTTTTATTATTACAGAGAAAAGGGAATCATTTAACCATTAAATAAACCCAATAGGGCTGTTCTGCCCCCAATAAGGGGTAATTATATCTTAGTTGGGATCAAGTACAGGTACTGTTTTATTATTACAGAGAAAAGGGAATCATTTAACCATTAAATAAACCCAATAGGGCTGTTCTGCCCCCAATAAGGGGTAATTATATCTTAGTTGGGATCAAGTACAGGTACTGTTTTATTATTACAGAGAAAAGGGAATCATTTAACCATTAAATAAACCCAATAGGGCTGTTCTGCCCCCAATAAGGGGTAATTATATCTTAGTTGGGATCAAGTACAGGTACTGTTTTATTATTACAGAGAAAAGGGAATCATTTAACCATTAAATAAACCCAATAGGGCTGTTCTGCCCCCAATAAGGGGTAATTATATCTTAGTTGGGATCAAGTACAAGGTACTGAAATAATTTTTAAAAATTAGAATTATTTGCTTATAATGGAGTCTCTGGAAGATAATGCGGAACTTTCTGGATAATGGGTTTCCGGATAAGGGATCCCATACCTGTATTATGTTTGTTACTTGACTAGGAATGGTAGTTTCACTGTAGAAGCTTCTTATGCCACACAGTTGTCTCCGCCTAATCTTCCCATATAATGGTACAGTATTGCTGAAACAGTTTTTGCAAACTTAAATAAGGTTTAAGCATTGCACATATTTTCACATGAATGACTTGTGTTACATCTTTCCATTAGTGCATTAGCAAATCTGCTTTATTTTAACTAAGGGAACAAGTCTACAATGTGTAACACTTCCTAACCACAAAGGACTTCACAAAGTGCCTTCATTTATCAAGAACTCCGCTTTAAAGGGATGGTTGGGCTTTAAATAAACTTTTAGTATGTTGTAGAATGACCAGTTCTTAGCGACTTTTCAATTGGTCTTATTTTATATAGTTTTTGAATTATGTGTGTTCTTTTTCTAACTCTTTCCAACTTTGTAACTGACCCCTGCAGCTAAAACACTATTGCTCTATTGCACTATTCCAAACTGAAGAGTCACTAAAAAAAAAGTTAAATAATTAGAAAACCACAAATAATAAAAAAAGAGGACCAATTGCAAATTGTCCATGCATATTACTCTCTACATCATACAAAGAGTTAACTGAAAGTTAAACAACTCCTTAAGGTTCTAGCTGGAAACTCTCCATTATATCCAAATTAGCCCAAATTAACACATGTATATTATCTTGCACAATCGGTTAATGGTCCTTCATCTCACTTACAGATTATACTGTACATTATATGTATGATAATGTAGCCTCTGGTGCAAATTACAAGGATTATAAGGATAAATTATAAGCAAAAGGTTGCAGCCTAAGAGCTTTAATTCAGGACATGAAGTTCTGGGCTGACTTTCCATGTACATTACAACTTACAATGTGTACTAGTACTACTTGATTAAAATGGAGTCTATGGGAGATGGCCTCATCTTTCAGGAACCATTTGGATAAAAGTTTTCTGGATAACGGATCCCATACCTTTAATGTGTTTCTTATATTGACATGTGGAAGTTTTGTGGCAATATGCTTTCATTTCTGTCAAGTGATTCCAATGTTGTGGAGAGAAGAGAAGTTTAACCTGCTGCCGCCCAGTTATACTTAGATTAGAACTGACTGTAACTCATATGAGTTCTACTGTTCAGCAGAAGGATAAGGAGTACAGATAGACATACTCACCCTCATATATATTATAGTACCCTTTTTAGTCTGGGCTACACTACTCTTTAATTGTGTATTGAGGTTACATCACTCATATATCATTAAATAATAGTGCAGTCCAGAAACCCGCGAAACACTTTTGACCCACAACTTTTTTGCCGTCCTGGCCTTTTTGTCTCCCGCGTCTTTTTTTTTTTTTTTGCCGTGGCCAATTTGACGCGACTGTGACTTTTTTGGACACATGATGAATCGTTCCGCAGCAAATGTTTGTGAAAGTTTTGCAAAACAATTTGCCAATGGCAAAATGTGGAAATTCGCTGCGAATCCATACCTGACAAAAAAATTTCGCTCATCACTAGTGCTGTGTGTGTTAGTGTTAAAAAAAATGTGCACAGGAGCAAACATCTTGCACTGACTATTTCAAATAACCCTCCTTTGAGGAAATAGTTGTCTCTTTAGCCAATTGTGAATCCTAGGATAATAGATTAAGAACAGAGATACAACCATACATTTAGAGCTTTAAACCCAATATTCAGACTGACATTTTACATGTTGTGCAATATTATCTGTGCATAATATTAGAGGATTGGCTTTTGGAGTGTGGACTTGGATTATAACCTAACCAGCAATGTGTGAGAGTATGGTAAAGATGGATGACAGGAATAAAAATAAAAGAACAACCTACTGCAAAATAAATAAAGCTCTAACAGTAAGTACCCTTGTCTTTTACTAGAGAGAACAGAGAAGGAAAGGTAAAAACTAAGTAAGCTTTATCAGAAAGGTCTATGTGAGCCATAAGCACTCACAGAAACGCTGATCTGAGTCCTCTATCAAAAGAAACACAGGATTTCTTGTCTCCTTTTTTGGGAACATGTTCTTCAGTATCAGACTTCCTCTCTTTTAGTGTTCCTTCAGGTTTGGGGCATGAGTCTGCACAGTTCTCTCCTCTCTTGCCCTCCCTTCTCCTGCTCCGCTCCCATAAGAATGCATAAGAACTCACTTCCCCCCACCCTTAGGAATGTGTGATCTGAGCTTCAAACAGCTATAACTGCAGCAGGAAGCTACCAAGACCAAATGAAAATGGCAGCTGCTATTAGAGGGAGCTTCTAGGGCTCTTTACTCAGGTATGGTAAAGCTTTCTGCAGAATAAATATAGCATTCTGGGTGGCACTAATGTGGCGAATCTATTGGCAGTAAAATGTCAAAATGACTTTCCTTTCCATTAACACTGCTTCAAATGAAAGGTTAGTTTCTCAAGTCTAAAGGGGTGGTGTTGGGGTGGGGTTTATAATGTCCTCTAATGTACTCTTAAAAAGTATTGTCACTTTGTAAGCATTATTTTGCACATCGCTACACTCTCTCCAATTCCTCCACCTTGTTTGCTTTAGTAGCCACAGACTGACTGACACTGCTTAGAGTTACACAACTTGTTATCCATAAAAATCCACAAATCTTTCCCCATTAAGAAGGTCCCCAACATACTACTATTTAGTGTGAAACTAAACTTTAAAGTTATTTCTGCTAAAGTGCATAATCAACATTGAACCTCATTTTCCAACTTGGTGCTGTAAGGAAAAGTGCCTTACCGGCACGGCGGGGACGCCCGCCGCGCTGCCATCGGCGGGGACGCCCGCCGCGCCGTCTGCTCCCTGTGCCGGCTCTTTCCTAGGTGCGCGCGCGCACTTCCGCGTCTTAAAGGCGCATGCGCGCTGACGTCATGACGTCAGCGCGCAAAGGCGCGAAATTCAAAATATTTAAAGGGCCATTTGTATTAGATTGATTGCCCGTGATAGGATTTTATTCCTGGTGCCTTTCTGAGCCTTGTGTATTTTGTTCCTGTATCCTGCTTGTTGCCTTCCTGTGTTTTTGACCCGGCTTGCTCCTGACTATTCTGATTATCCATATCTGACCTCGGCTTGCACTTCGACTTTGACCCTTGCCTGTCTGACTATCCTTGATTACTGCCCGCCCCGACCTAGCCTGCCTGACGACGACCTTGTTTAACCCTATTTTGTACCGTGATCTTCGGCCTAACTGACTTTATCTACAGTCGTGCCCCTTTGCTTGCCAGAACCCCTGCCTTGTTCCCCTCGTTAAGTCCAGGTGGCATCCGAGTAGCTGAGGGCTCCTCCCGAAGCCAAAGGCGGTCACAATACTGGTGAAGCCGAGCCGAGACAAGGGAACTTGGCATCTGTTCTGGTTTAGGGTGCCGACCGTGACAGGTGCCCAGTTTCCCATTTCCCAATCGCTCTGCAAAACTTGGACACAGAACCCTGATTTTGTCATGGAAAAAACCCTGCAATTTTTATTATTTGACAAAACCATGACAAATCCAAATGAAAAAATATGCCATTCAAAACCTGTCAAGATCATGAAGAATCAATGATCTGTCTTTTACAACTGGACAATCCTTCTTTGCTTCATGGTATTAGAGATTTTCAGGGTTTTCTTTAACTGGCTTTTGTACAATACTATAAACATTTTGTAGAGTTTGTGCAGCAAATTGAAAAAGTCATGGTTTTCGTGTTTATTGTGACTTTTTTTTTTTCTTCATTCAGATCTTTTGATAAATGACTGACATTTGTCGAAACAAATTTAGTTGTGTTTTTAAAAAACACGAAAATCCAAAACCCACGAATATCCAAATGTTTGTTGCAGGTTTAAAAAACACGTAAAAAAAACCACGAAAATCCAAATGTTAGTAAATGGACTTCCCCATCACATAGTTTTGCACAATTTAGAAACTTAAGCAAAGATAAAGAGAGAACTTGTCAACTACAAGGTCATCAATAAAGCAATGTGTTTTATGAAGCTATAATATCCATCATTATCATTCCTGTTTCCAATTAAATATACACCGTGAAATGTGCTATGGTGCCCCATTGTGCTATTGTGTTATTGTGTGATCTCCAAACAGAGTTTGCAAACAGTAATGTTATGATGAGGCATGCTAAAATGAGAAAAATATGCCCTTCACTCTAAAGTGATTACAGTATTTAAAAAAATTAGTAAGCAGTTAACTCCAATTATACACTATAGAATAGCCTTACAAAAGCAGAAAATGAGAGAACAACCTTCATTTAGGTAATTGTGCATACATACATGCAAATTAGTCTTTATACCAAAGACCTTTGGTCAACTATGCAGATGTGATCTAATTGTCAGCAGAGTCTGCAAATATCTTTTATAGAATTTAATCAACAGCACTTGAAATAATTGATACATTTTTAATTAAGCTGATTTTTTTTCCATTTCTTTTTACTGTCTTTTTTCTCACTAATGGAAAGTTGTTGCATGTATCAAATGCAATGGAGAAATTTTATATGACATTAATTATGGCAAGTTTGGTACTTGCCGTTAGCCATTCAAAACAGACATTTTTTTACTTTTTAGTGTCTGTTCTTTGGCCCAGTTTATGGTAGGTATCATATTCCCTTGTAAGCACCTTTATTTCCAACAAAAAAAACCAAAAAAACAAAGGCAAGCTCAATAGTCATAATAATCATATTTTCCATCCATCTTACCCGTTTAGTTGCATGTCTCTGCACTCTGTCCAACTCTAGCAGCTTGTTTGCTTTAGTAGCCACAGGCTGACTGACACTGCCTAGAGTTACACAGTTTGTTATCCACACAAATCCCCAAATCTTTCCCAATTAAGGCTGATGGCAGAAGAGGCGTAAGGTGGATATTTTCGGCAAGCGGAAAAGCGCTTGCTGAAAATACCGCCCTAAGCTTCCTACATGTGCCTGCACCCAAATGAATGAGATACGCTCGGGTGCAGGCACATGTAGGAGGCATAGGGCGGTATTTTCCACTTGCTGAAAATATCCGCCATACGCCTAGTCTGCCATCAGCCTAAGAAGGTCCCCAACACACTACTATTTAGTGTATCAATAAACTTAATGTTATTTCTGCTGAAGTGCATAATCAACATTGGACCTCATTTGCCAGTTTGATGCCCAGTTCCATATTTTCCAATCACTCTGCAAAACTTGGGGGGGGGGGGCATTTACTAATGCTCCTTTTCTTCAGTTTGGTTTTTGACACAGAACCCTGATTTTGTAATAAAACCCCCATATGATTTTTGTCTCAATTTATTATGTGTCAAAACTGTGACAAATCCAAATGAAACTTGCCCTTGAAAAAACCCATAAAAAGAGAACGTACCTGGCTTAGGGCCCCGACCAGTGGGAAGAAATTACTGAGAATCTATACAAATTCCTGATTTGTTCCAGGGACAGACTGATCCAGCATAAATTTACACTTAGAACTTATTATACCCCAAATAGACTATTCCGCATGGGCCTATTACCAGCCCCTATTTGCAAAAGATGTGGAGAAGTGGATGGGTCATACTGGCACATGATATGGACATGTCCTATCATCAGTAGGTACTGGGTTAAAATCACCAGATATATGATAGACACTTTAGCCCTCCCACCACTATTGCAACCAGAAATATGTCTATTGGGCCTAGTGGATGACCTTGTTCCAACCAATCATGCTAGAATTTTGGTAAGATCACTACTATACTATGCCAAAAAAGTGTTAATCATGCATTGGATAGCCCCCCCCTCCAAGACGGAATGGGTAGAATTGGTCAATAAAATGCTCCCGCTAATTATGCTTACATATGAATACAGAGGCTAGCTGAACAAATTTGACAGAGTCTGGGGAGGCTGGCTGGATACTCACCTGTTTGAATTACCTTGAACTATATATGCGAATATTCTTATATGATATTGAATGATAATATGGAAAACTCAACTATGGCTGTAACCCCTCTTCCCCACCCCCTCCCTTTTTCCTTTCTGTATCCCCAACCTTATATACTGATAAAAGCAATAAAAAGAATTTCTGTTAAAAAAAATAAAAATTGTATGAAATAATTCATATATTTGTTTAATTAAGCTGCTGTTTTTCTTTTTCTTTTTACTGTCTTTTTTCTCACTAATATAACGTTGTTATATGTATCAAATGCAACTGAGAAATCATAATCTATACTACATTAATTATGACAAGTTGGGTACTTGCCGTTAGCCATGCAAAACAGACATTGTACAATTTTTACTTTTTATTCTCTGTTCTTTGGCCCAGTTTGTGGTAAAAGAAATGTATACAGTGCTCATAACAAGGTCTTGAGATAGATATTTCTAAAATATAATTAAAATAACTACATTTTTTTTACTAAGGTTGCAAAATATGACATATATTTCCATGACAAAGTGACTTCCAGTACACAGATACTGAAATCCAGTTCACTGGGAAAAAAAAAGGTTGAAATCAAAGTACTTGATAGACGGCTTATGGGTATCAGCCTTTTCATTTTTTATTATGTGTCAAAAAGAACCATTTTCACACAAGTAACCTGTCACTCAGTGTAGGAATGTGCACTTTCTGTGGAGAATTTCATTGTTCGGAATGATTCTGCTTTTAAATTGACTGTTGCAGCTGTAGCTAATCCATTTAATCAAACAGGTATCAAGGAGAAGGCATACTTATTTGAAATACTGAATATCATTTACATTTTCAGATGACCTTGCTAAAATATTATGACCTTGTTTTTTGGGGGGAAAAACAGCTTTCGTGCTGGAAAAGTAATTTATGTCAGACACTGCAATGAAAATATTGAGATTATGTTTCCTAATTCCTTTATTATTACTGTATTAAAGACATGTTTAACCCATTTAGAAGAGTAACAAGCACATTACATTTTAGTTTCTCATTTTGTGTGTATTTGTGTGGGTTGTAAAAAAAGATGTCTGGTAGGTAGGTAGAGTAGGTAGAAAAAAACAGACTTTTGCAAATGATTGGCCACCATAGACCCTTGTGAACAGCTATATTTTTGGCCATAGAAGCCCTTACTTTTACTGCAACACACCTTCAGGACCACGTGGGTTCCTTGATGTTTTTGGCAGCCATATTGTCTGTCATTCAGACTTAATCACTATAGGGGGGCATTTACTGATGCTCTATTTTTTTGGTTCTTTTTTTTGACACAAAAATATTATTTTTTCGTGGAACAAATGATTTTCATCAATTTATTTTGCAAAAAACCCCAGGCAAATCCAAAAGCTAAAATACGCCATCTAACACCTGTCGAGAATATGTAGAAGTCAATGGCAGATCTTTGTTTGCTTTGTGGTTTTAGAGGTTTTCAGATTTTTCTTTTCTTGGCTTTTGTATAAAAAAGTCATGGTTTCAATGCAGCAATACAGAAAAGCTGCATTTTTTTGTGCTTTTTCCATATCTTTTTTTCGTTTGTGCTTTTTCAACTCTGATCTTTTGACAAATGACTGACATTCATGGAAATGAGTTTAGACGTGGTTTCAATAAATGATCTGCCCTTCCAAGTGTATGTGTGGGTGGTCAGGGTAAATGATTATCCAAATATATACCAAGTGATATTTGCATCATCCAAATATTTAGGGGCTCTGTGTTTATGCACATGATTTTTGGACAGGCCATGTATCCAAATGGCTAAAAATTCAATTCCAACAATTCACCAGTTAAAATTTGCCGAGATCATGTAGAAGTCAATGGGAGATGTCCCTTCCCTTTCCTGAAAGATCCTTCTTGTGCCTCAAAACTTTAGGCGCTTCAGATTGTTACGCTGGTTTTTGTGTGACAATTCGATACATGCAAGCTTTTAGGGCAACAATTCCAAAAAGTTGCCGTTTCTTCAACTTTTTCCTGGGTAGACTTTTTAAGTTCAGATCAGGCCTAAAGATTTAATGATATAAGCTTCAAACGTGAGATAGTAGATAATCAGATGACCATATGAGTTATGTTGGAAAACCCTGCTATAGATCAAATAATATATTAGCCAAGACAGACTTTAGCAGATACCAACCCCACTGTTTATGGGCATCCATCGTACACCTTCAAGGGCTCACAGTCTCTAATTCCTATGTCTTTTTGTTTGCAGACTTCAAACACTGTTGGCCTCTTGTGATAATTTGAAACGTGCCTTCTACCGCTGTTCGCAAAGACAGCAAATTAGCAAGATATGTGTCAAGCGTTAAGGCGAGCAGTTTACACTTGCTTCTTGGTGCTGTCTCTTTAGCGCAACTAGAAAGTTTTCGTTGGTTTTTGTGACAGTTGCTAAAGAAACATCTGAAAAGCAGAGTATGGACCAGTGATTTTAAAAGCTTTAACTTGTAATGTCTGTAACTGAGCTACACATTATGATCCTGGCTACAAGTCTTTCTTGTCTTTCTGCTAGACCCTTGAATACAATTCCCACATAAGCAAATACATAGCCATTTAACCCACTGATATACACCAAGACGAATGCCACAGATTTTTTGTTTGGTCAACTGCGTTTATGCCATGATCCATGGACATTGCTTTGTGCCTTAATCACATTTATAAGCCTAATGAGCAGCTTGGTGCATTAAAACTCAACTGTAACCAATTCATAGACGTGACAGTAACTAAAAAAGGGCCCCCTACTATAATAATGAAGCAATACAGGGGCCACAGGATACAAATACCTGAATAGCACAGAACTATTTAATTCTTCTAGTTGCAGTATACTGTATAAAGAACTCTAATGTTAATTAGAAGATATTGCATTGCCATTGCTACGTGCTTCAGGCTACAGTACAATATATTGATGTGAGTTAAAGGAACAGTAACACCAAAAAATGAAAGTGTATAAAAATAATTAATATATTATATACTATTGCTCTGCACTGGTAAAAGTTGTGTGTTTTCTTCCTAAACACTACTGCAATTTATATAAATACCCTGCTGTGTAGCCATGGGGGAAGCCATTTAAATTGAAAAAAGGAGAAAAGGCACAGGTTACTAAGCAGATAACAGATAAGTAGCAGATTCCCATTGTATTCTACACAGTTTATCTGGTATCTTCTTATGTAACCTGTGCCTTTTCTCCTTTTTTCAATTTAAATGGCTGCCCCCATGGCCTCACAGCAGCTATTTCTATTAACTACAGTAGTCTTTCTGAAGCAAACACGCAACTTTTACCAGTGCAGGGCAACGGTACATTATATTTTAATTATTTTAAAACATTTTTATTTTTTAGTGTTACTGTTCCTTTAATGCTCGTTGAGTGCAGTGTACTTTTATTTCTTCATGATTTCAGCTAGAGTGCAGTATATTGTATATCAGAGAGAACTTCTTTCAGAGATCAGTGTAATCTTAGATCTACTGGATACATCTTGAGCCTTGAAATATTTTCATTTTTAAAATCACAAATGATGTTTAAGTTCAGTTGCTATGTGTGTTGATCCTTCCATTACAATCTGTAATGCTGGCAAGCATAGTGTTGGCTTTAGGTTTCCTTATGGTATTCTCAATATGGATGTATCTATAGCAGATTACTTTACACCAGTGATCCCCAACCAGTGGCTCACGTGCAACATGTTGCTCCCCAACCCCTTGGATGTTGCTGCTAGTGCCCTCAAATCAGGTGCTTATGTTTGAATTCCTGGTTTTTTTTTTTGCATAAGACCAGGTCTACTGACAAACAGAACCTCCTGTAGGCTGCCAGTCCACATAAGGGCTACCAAATAACCAATCCTAGTCCTTATTTGGCAACTATTTTCATGCTTGTATTGGTCCCCAGCTCTATTTATAAATGAACGTGGCTCAGAGGTAAAAAAGCTGGGGACCCCTGCTTTACACCATCATATTTTTGCCCCATAAACATTATTTCCTTATTGATACCATTACCATTGTTGATGGATAATGTTTGACAAAGACCTGTAACCAATGGCAATGCATCAGATCTTGTAGCCAATGGCCATTAATATTGCTTTAATAATTCTAAGTGAATTAACTAGTAAACTGGGAGTTGGTTGTAATGGGTAAACTTTGTCAGATTGTGGCCTCTTGTATTAGTACTCAAGTCAATAATTTTAATACAATAACAGCAATTCAATGAGATTTTGGTGGTGTTGAGATTTCCAACAACCATTTTCGTTTTCCCTTCATCTTGAACAAAAACACTTTATGAACAGGAAATTCCTTTTGATTTCCTGATGGAACTGACAAAGTATCCTGAACATTTTAGTATGGACCATAAATAAACAGTAAAATATATCGATACCGGTGTTGATGGAGTTGGCAGTTCTTTTCCTTTATTAATAGTGGCACAGTCAATAGTCCAGCAAATACTGCATGGGGAATAATTAAAATCACTCTGTTATGACCACATTTTGTCTGTACTCACCAATAACTCCTTGTTGTGAATAAGTTTATTATATTTGTTTTATGTGCCATGCTTTTATCTTAAATGGAAACATTTGCACCAGCTTGGTGGGCCACAGGACTGTTTAATTCTTTGATGGAATTATGGGTAGTAGAGAGATATCACTATAATGAATTACGTTCCATTGCAATGTGTCAGGGCTGCTCATGACAAATGTTAGGGCTGCTGGTAAAGCCTTCATTTGATAAGCACATAGTGATCTATAATTTCAAGTCATCTAGTTAGTTGTATCTTTTTCCTCTCTGTATGGTCAATGCTAACATTTCATTTTGTTCCTCAAAACAGTTCAATTACTATGTACAATACTACTAAGTAGTTACAATTTATAGTGTTATTTATCTTTGGATAAAATTCTAATGAGGTATAGTAAAAGGTGGTAGCCTTGCCCATATACATTGTGGATTTTTTTATGTTGCTATGCCATTGCTGGTCTCCTAGTTGCCAAGGTAACAAAAAATTCCATAATTATAGAATACTAAGCCCACATCCACTTTCAAGGCAACCAGTTTTGTGGGTCCACACCTTTCTGTTTTGCCCTAAGATCTCATGGCCTTGGAAAACAATGATCATATTGCATAATACAATGGAAATGTGTGAAGTCTTCAGGACGAATGCAAATAAAGAAAAAAAAAATAATAAAGCCTGCCTTGAATAATGTCTAAACCCCAACCACTATATTTTTTTTCTTTTCATTAACTCAATTCTCTCTCTATTTTCTATTCTTTAAAACCCCAGTTAAAATCCTTCACCTCCCATCAACTTCCTGTCCACAATTCAAGGTTAAATATAAAGAAGCAGCAAGCAAAACAGCGGTTGGACAGATCTAGATACGCTACTTATCGTACCTAAAGCTTTGTTCCTATTCCCACTTTGCAGTCCAGTGTTAACAACCAAAAACAAAGGGGACCATTAACAGAGACCTAAGGGGCGCAAAAGTCCTTAGTGCTCATTAAAAGAGCACTTGTGTCTGGGGTCTGCCTGCCCTCAGCACCTCATGAAGGATTATTTAATCTGGCACAATGTGTGGAGCACAGCGCTGGTAGGCACAAGGCAGCCTGTTCTTGGTGCCTACTATAGGGTAGGCAGTAAGTACAGGGCTGTGTTGTGCTCTGATGTAGTCACTTCTATCTGTTGGATTTTAAATTTGATTCTTCTATGTATATTATATGCCAATGATTAAGTGCAGGGTGCATAAAACGCGTCAGGCAACGTTTTCAATAAGTTCTAAGCAACATCCTGTTTCAATGCCTTGGAGTGTGAGAGCTGACATTGTTGATCACTGCAGGGCTCTGTTGTGGTCTGCACCAAATGGCTCTCCCAAACTTGATCCCTGGAATGATGCACAAGTTAGAGGATAGGTTGGAGGTGGAAAGAAGGACACTTCCATGCCTCCACCTGCCCCTCACGCATACAAAGATAGTGCTCCATCCATCAGGGGGGGTAGTGGCCTATGTGCTCCTAAATGGAGCCCAGACCCTGTCCTGCACTTGATAAAGTATTATTAAATCTATAGTTAACAGCCAAATTGGAACCTTATGTTGTGTGGCATGTAATGTGCAAATTAGGGATTCAGTATGGTATTCAGCCAAATCTTTTGTGAAAGATTTAATATCTGGCCCACTTTACATGTTTAACTTGAGCAAGTAAAGAGAAACAAAAGTCCAGGACCAGATGGTGTTCATTCCAGGGTATTAAACAAGCTTAGCGCTGTGATTGTCAAACCTCTTCACTTAACTTTTTACTTTTGCAAGGGTAAAGTTTGGCCAGCATGGTTTTATGCATAACAGATCTTGCCAGACTAATTTAGTCGCCTTTTATGAGGAGGTGAGTAGGAACCTCGATGCTGGAATGGCAGTGGATGTCATCTACTTGGACTTTGCGTTTGATACAGTACCTCACAGAAAGTTAATGATACAATTGATTAATGCCTTCTTCACAGCTTCTGAATTATTTAACAAATTTGTGCATCCTCCTATGAAATGGCATCAGTTCATCAGATTTTGATGTGTCTTTTCTAGTGCAGTAAAATAGACATTTTGCAATAAAAAGAAAGCCAGTTGTTTTGTGTCAGGTTTTTGTCAAAACCTTGAAATGCCACATCATTTCTACTTACTGGAATGTACCATGCAAAAACAATGAATGCATTCTACACTCCGGGAGTAAAGATGTAGAAACTACTAATGCTTCATTTTACTGAACGATTCATACTGACAACACTGCATTCTTTTTTGGCAATTCTTTTTTTTTACATTATTGTAGGGTACCTGGTGCGGTCCGGAGCCGACTGCTGGGCTCTTTCGTGGCACCACCGGTCTGTATAGGCGCGCACAGCACACGTCTCCCTGCTTCGCGTATGCGCGTGGCTACTGTGACGCTGGCGCATGCGCGTGCGCGTCTTTACGCGCATGCGCATTGCGTTTTTCAGGACGCCTGAGGCCTAGAATCACTGTGAAGTGATCTTTTCTCTGGAAAACACTAAGCATTTGCCTCTGCTACTAAAAACTTTGATTTTGACCTGGCCTGATCCTGGATTTGAACCTCGCTGCCTGCACCTACTCACCGCCTGTCCGACTACGCTTTTGCCTACTGTTTCTGCTCAGACGCTCCGGTTTGGCACTCCACTAGGCCCAGTCCTGTCTCACCCTCAGCGTCTGTCGCCTCGGTGGGAGGTGTAGGAGAGGTCCTTCCCCTACGAACTCTTCCAACAACTCCTCATTGGGTCCTGATAATTATCCACGTTGTCTTTTTTGTAGAATAGACGTTTTGTCTGGAATAATTTTCAATGTCTGTTGCACTGGTTTAGCCCCCCCTCCTTTTGTTCCATGCCTGCATGTATATTCTTATTTATGATGCTACTTGTATATGCAGCACTGTACATTAAAACAATACATCAGTATAACAGCTGGGGAACAGAATATGATGCAATTGTTTTTTTTCTGTTCATATATGTTTGTTCATAATCCTAAAAGCTTTTTTATATATTTTGTTTCCTCTAGTTAGTGTTAACTCCTCAGCATCCTTACCTTCAGGGCAGTATCACTGCCTCCTTATGGTGAGCATTGGGGGGTAGGGAAGCTCCTCAGGGAAAATGCCAGCAGAATCCAGTGAGAAAGTGGATACCAATCCTATGTTTGTATTAGCAGCAGGTTTGTCATTGCAAACACGAGGAAGAGAATCATCATAGCATTGTGAATTGTTAATGATTTCCCTACTTACTGTCATTTTTTGGTATATTAAATATAATATACCATATGCAGGTATCCTGTACTTTGTGTTTCTATTTTAGCCGAAAATCTACAGCCTTATGCCATATTCGGTTTTGCTTATCATCTTCCAGCTGTCATGATGCTTATCAGCTTTCTGTTTGCTCTTTGGAGGGGAATCAAATCGCCTGCCAAACCCTGCATTGTAGCTTCCTGCTGAACTGTCTTTTTTAAATCCTAGCAAAATATTGACATTAAGTCTACAAAGCTCAAAATGACATTGCATATATATATATATATATATATATCTGGTCCTTTTTATAGGTGTATATATATATATATATATATATATATATAGCAAGACAATGAGCCGCACACGCAGGGACTTTTTTAGAAAACAAAAAATTTCTTTAATGAAAACGATCCAACGTTTCGAGCACCAACTGTGCTCTTCCTCAGGGACAAACCTGAGGAAGAGCACAGTTGGTGCTCGAAACGTTGGATCGTTTTCATTAAAGAAATTTTTTGTTTTCTAAAAAAGTCCCTGCGTGTGCGGCTCATTGTCTTGCTATATACATGGTTTTTGGAAGCACCTGGGGCATTTGATTACTATTAGGGTGTGCTCTGTTCTTTTCTGTATATATATATATATATATATATATATATATATATATATATATAAAATGTTCAAAAAATCGGCACTCACCAAACAAAAGCGCCAATGACTGGGTGCTGACCATAAAATTGTATTAAGTCTCGTAGAAAGCACTCCAAGGACGGTGTCCTGATGACGATCCTGTATGGATCGAAACGCGTAGACATCTGTGTTTAAATAAACTTTTTGATTTTTATATGTCCTTGGAGTGCTTTCTACGAGACTTTATATATTATTTATTGAAAAAAATCCAACGTTTTGAGTACTGACTGTACTCTTCCTCAGGGACAGGTTTGTCCTTGTGTGTGCGGCTCTCTGTCCGTATATATATATATATATATATATATATATATATATATATATATATATATATATATATATATATATATATATATAAACCAAAACGAACAGGCGGCTCCACACAGGACTTATATGGAACAAAAAGGTTTATTAGTAGATTATAACAAAGACTGACGTTTCGGCTGGTGTTCAACTTTGAGAAAGGCTGGAACTGTGGATAATAACAGTTACAAGCATTCCCCTTTTGTGGGCTATATTGCTGAAACATAAATTATGCTAAAACAAGGATGATGATTAAATGGCATGAGATCTGCTCCATGGAAGAAGAAATGGTTAAATATTATCATATTGTGCACTCTTACCTTCCAATTTGTGCCTGTATGTTACCCAACCACTTAGACTGTAAGCTCTACGGGGCAGGGACCTCCTTCCTACTGTGTCTCATACCACATGGCACTTACTCCCTGTGTATTTATACTTATTTATTGTATTTATTATATCACTTGTCCTCCCTGTGTGTAATTTTGTATTCTGTAAGATTGTACAGCGCTGCGTACCCTTGTGGCGCTTTATAAATAAAGTTATACATACATACATATTGTTTTTGAAGCTCTTGAGCCACCTCAAGAACTTTCATGAAATATTCTGTATTAATGTATACCTCAAATAAAGGTGTCTATTTAATATCATGAGTCAATCTAAATGGTTCTAGTCAGGCCCAGAGGGAAATTCAGGGCCATAGATCTGTACAAGTCCAATAGTGATTTACGCACAGTAGGTATATAGGTATATAATATATCCCTAGTGCAGAATCATATAAGAAGACAAGTATACGGGCTTAGCAAGAAAAGGTGCCACTCTACATTTAGGGGCAGAGTTATCAAAATGGGAAAATAGAGCTCACCGCAGTAACATTTATCAAACTCTAACGTTCACCTATTAATAAATACACCTCTAAAAACCCCATATAAATGAATAGAGAGCAGCAGAATTGTACTGCAGAGAGCTCTAATTTCATCACAACAGCTATAAATCTGCCCCTTCATTTCACCCCATTGGCCCCTCTTTATGAGACTGGTGAGATTTTCATTAGAAAATCACATTGCTGCTCACCCCGGGGGACAGGGGGGCCCAGTGCATTCTAGGTACATCGCTGGCATCCACAATACATCAATTATTTTGCTCCAAAAGTTATCATCTAGCCATCCAAAAATATAGTATATATATATATATATGCATAAATAGACTGTATAGATAAGTGTTTTTTCCACCGCTTAAGATTCTTGCTTCATTAAAGCTGGCATTTTTAATCTAATGAAATGTTTAGTTTGCTGTATCATATATGTCACCTTCTATATTCTATTTGACTTTCAAACATACAGTACTTATATTACTGAAATGCCCAAACCTCAGTACTGATTTCAACAAGCAAGATAAATATAATTGTCAAACCTTTTATAGGTCATACAGTAATACAGGATTTGGATTACGCTTATGCGGAAGGGGTCGTTGTGATATCAATTATATATCAAGTCAGAAATTATATCACAGTATTTTTCAACTTTAAAGGTGCGGTTCTTTCTACTAGATGAGATATTTAAAAAAATTTAAAAAAAACTTCTATAGAGATCTGGTCATTTACTTTATAATACCGATACGTACTGTATGGAAATCTGTATATCAGCTTACCAGCAGTTCTCATTGTGTGTATAGGATTTGACACACACCTACATAAAGCAGCAAGTGTGTATAATTTGGGTGTTTTGGGAAACAGCCTTGAGCTCTAAATAATACATATGACTACAAAATAGCTTTGTCTGAGTCTGAAATAGCAGGGAAATAGCACAGAAGTGTTGTAAACTTCAAAAAATGCTTGTAAAAAGTAACATAAATGAGAAATTGCTATATCGGCAATAGCAGGTCTCTAGCTTGTCAATATCACCCAAATATGAATTATTATAGCGAGAATAAAAAAACCATGTCAAGACGAAAACTCGAGCTGAAAACGTCAAGGGGTACTTGACACTTGTGCACATTCTGTAGCTTTTTGCAAGTTGCCTGTATTTGTGCTATTAGTTTGTTTGTTTGTGGCTTTTGTAGGGTTTTATTTGTTTTTGGTGAGCTTTCCTGTCTCGCTTACTCTTGGTTTCATCCAGGTTGGCACACAGGTAGTGAAGAGTGAATCTGTCCCGTTTCGATTTGCCATAAAATTTGCGAAACGGCAAAAAATTCGCGAAACGCACTTGTTGCACGTTTTTTATTGTCGCCCATGCTTTTGTCGCGACAACACTGTTTTTTGACATGACCGCACCCAATTTGACACACAGAAAATTTTTTTTTACGCGCAGCGAATTTGTCCTATTTGCCAATGGGCGAAATGCGAAAATTCACTGCAAATCCATGCCTGGTGAAAAAATTCGCTCATCACTAGACAGGGGATGAGGCCTTTCGAATAGCAATTCTAGGGAATGTACTGTGTGTTGCCCAGATCCATCTGGCTGAAGGAATATAAACCATTAATGTAGTTGTACAGAAATAGGTACTTTTGCCAGCTGGCCCCTATTAAAGTTGACATTTGACATGACGTGTTTTCTCCACTAGTGTATTTCAGTCATTTGCACAACCCATTAAATTGCAGCAGCTTCCTTCCGTAGACTATATTACGGAGGCCATAGTAAAGCAAGTCTTTTCCTAAAAAATGTTTACTAGAGAGTATTTGGCCCATGAATTAACAGGTCTAATGTTTTCCAAGTGTTTGTATTGTAGTCAGTAGAAGGTGGCAGGTGTGGTTTTGGAAGTTTTTCCAATTGGAAACACTCCATAGCATGAAAGAAACCCCATAAAAATACACATAGAATTTAGTGGGTGAAACCAAGACTTAAAAAAGATATATTATCCCAGGTTTTCATATTCCTGTGTAGAAATCCCATAGAGAACACCAGTAAATATTGACCCCTATGATGCATAATGAGCAACTTTCTATATTCTCACCAAGCAATCTCAGGGACAAGACCATTCCACTCTTCTTTGTGTATGAATTCTTTACATTTTTTTTAAAGTCATGGTTACATTTTGACTTCTCTTCCAAATAAAATCTTTATTTGTAAACTTTAGTAAGAATGCTGGCTCTCTGGTCATTACATATAGGGGATCATTTTGTAAAGGGAGCCCTCGTTGTCCCCCATTTTTCCTTTATGAACTGTAAGTAAGGCATGAAGGTAATAGCAAAAGCCCTTACACACTCTTTGGGGCTGATTTACTAACCCACGAATCCGACCCGAATTGGAAAAGTTCCGACTTGAAAACGAACATTTTGCGACTTTTTCGTATGTTTTGCGATTTTTTCGGATTCTTTACGAATTTTTCGTTACCAATACGATTTTTGCGAGTTTTTCGTATCCATTACGAAAGTTGCGTAAAAAGTTGCGCATTTTTCGTAGCGTTAAAACTTACGCGAAAAGTTGCGCATTTTTCGCGTAAGTTTTAACGCTACGAAAAATGCGCAACTTTTTACGCAACTTTCGTAATGGATACGAAAACTCCCGTTTTTACGCAAAAATCGTATTGGTAACGAAAAATTCGTAAAGAATCCGAAAAAATCGCAAAACATACGAAAAAATCGCAAAATACCGATCATTACGAAAAAAACGCAATCGGACTCCATTCGACCCGTTCGTGGGTAAGTAAATCAGCCCCTTTGTATACAGAATGTATTTTGTATACTGAATATGGTATGTTTTTGTGTTTTTTACACCTGGCAGCAGGCTTAACTCCTATTGGCTGTGTCTCCTGTCAGGTACGTCTTCTACCCACCCCTAGTTCCGGTCCTGCTCCCATCTACACAGAATAAGGACCGATTTAACAGGTATAAAAAATACCTTCTACAGTGGCCTTTTTACTTTTTTTATGGAAAATTGATTTTTTGACATGCTGAGAGCATTGTTTGTGATTAAATAAGATAACCCCTATAAGTTAAAAAAAACTCACACATTGGAAAAGAAATAAAAGTAGCTAAAGGAATGAATGTAAATCCATCAGAGCCAGACATTTAACTCCATTTTTGAGAACCTAATCATTTTTACAGACCAAAAACAGATTTTCTTGCAGTATTTCCCTGTATTTTGCACCATCAATTCTTCCTTCTCTGTTAATAAGACTCTGCACTAGTGATGGGCGAAATGTTTCGCCAGCATGGATTCGCGGCAAATTTCCACATTTTGCCATTGTTTCCCGAAACGGATGAAAAAATTTGCCACACGTCCAAAAATTGTCGCGGGTGAAAAATAATAGCTGCGGGCGACAAAATAATAGCTGCGTGACAAAATAATAGCCTCGGGCGACAATTTTTTTTTGACGTGCGACATTTTCAAAAGATTCGCGAATTTTTCGGCGAAGCGAAACGGGACAGATTCCCTCATCACTACTCTGCACCCCTGTTGATAAAAAAAAAGTATGATGCTTTAACCACAACAATTTACTTTAGGTATGGTGTTTTTGAAGGTGTGGGCATTGTTAGATTGGTACCAAACATATGGATTTAATCTTTGCTGGTAACTTTGTAACCCAAAAAAGTCATTTATACGGCACACAAAACAAAGGTCTTGTAGAAGCAGTCTCTGTAACACACACACATATGAAGGCTGCAACATGTGATACAAGAAGGCTCCAAATAATACAATGGTGGTCTATGCTTTTATAAAACGTGTACATGACATTTTACACCAAGGGGTACAAGCACTTTGCAATTATTCCCATAAAAGATAAAAACGCCTCTTTGTAGAAATATCTCTTTCTGGAAGCATACAAAACATTAGTTAATGTTATACTTGATATTACCTAAGTTTAAAGGGGAACTAAACCCAGCTGCACTACATTGCTGGACTACAAATCCCAGAACAATTTAACATATAATGAAAGTTGTGGCATGCTGGAAAGTGTAGTCTATCAACATCAGGGTTTTATTCTGAAAGCAATATTGTATTTCCCACACTTTTCCCCAAATCTTAAGGACCAGTGGCTGTATTAAAATGTAAAAATCCTCCAATGAGAATCCCAGCTGATCTGTGTAAATCCGGCTCCCTGTTCTTTGTTCCTGCAATTGGAGATGGGAGCTTTAAGCAGAGTTTCCTATCACTGAACAACTCTGTCCTTTATCCCTATGTCTGATTCCTATGTCATATAATGAAGAAAAAAAATGACAATTATCTCTATATGTAAGATACCAGCAAGGTGCCTGACATAGTGCTGGGAATCAGCATTCTCATTGGTCACTTCTCTTGCACTTATAATGAGTTTTTGGGTCAGTAGAATGCTCAGTGGTGAATTTTCTTGCATCAATAATTACATTTTCAACAACTTCTAAAGTAAAACTAGGGGGCACAGTGGGACAGAATTATGATTGGGTTTACAACGTGTTTAATGTTTCCGGTGCATTGCGGAACCAGCACTGTAACTTACTCTCATACAATGTCAAGGGAGGCTAATCTGCTAGGCATTGCCCAGCCTTGTCTCTTCCAGCTATGCTTTCATCTTATGGCCTTTTCACATTTCTCTTGAGGCATTTCTTAACCTGTTATTGTAAAATACAAATATTCCCTTTTGGCCTTGGGTCGTCTCTACTAGAGACACAAATTGAGGGCTTTTGGTCTAATATTGCATCAACATCCCACCACAGATCTTACCCATCATCAGTGAGGGTCTCCACAATTTCATCATCAACTTTGTCCAACAAAACTCTTTAATGTTGTATGTTCTTTTTGAGTAATGACTTTTTTTGTGCCCCCACCCCAAACAGGCTATTTTTTCTTGGCTGGCTCCTGCTTACTGTGAAGTATGTTGCTGGTATCATGATGCTGTGGGATGTTTTTGGGGCTGGGCAAAAATAGAAGGAAACCTTGCAAGAGAAGCTGTTGCTACAAATTTTTGAGAAGGACAATTATCTCAACCACAAGTCCAGAGTAACATTTAAGTGGCTATAAAACAAAATGGTGAATGTTCTACTATGGCCCAGATCTAAACCCAGTTTTGAATCAGTGGCACTGCTGGGGCACAGCATTTACTGGGTAACCTTGAAAGACTTAATGCTGCAAAGGTAGTTATACCAAATATAAGTGTTGGGATGTAAGGCTTATGTGAACAGCATACTCTGTTTTCAATAAAACATAATCATATTAAAGTTAACCAGTTTTGACTGTATGTAGAGAAAAATCAAAAAGTATCTTATAATAAAGAGCCAAAATATAAGCTTATCTCTCCCGATGATCACTGAGAATGGCTTAATTATATTTTGAGTAGCTCTTGAAAAATTGACTACAGAAAAAGAACTAAAGAGGAGCTAAAACGCATGCCAGTTTGGCCCTGATGTCAAATAAGACACAGCTTGATGATATGCTGGCTCTAGATCTGTCATCGCTCCTTTTCAAAATGGATACGGAGACCTTAATATATAATGCAGCTGATGAAATATGAATGTCTGGCTCATAATCTAATTCCTGTAGGAAAATGACTAATGGAAAATTTTTACAAAGGCATAGCAAACGCAATAGAAATATAAATGTTAGTCAATAGGCAGTGATGAAGAAACTCCCTTTATTGATCACTTGATGCTACAATTGCAAAAAGCCTAAACACAAATGTAAACTCATTAAAGTGAATATTAAAACTGCCATTATGTTCGGCATGACCCTATTTACAAAGCAGAGAACAAAGACATTTGTTTTTCAGAGTCAATCATAATTCTGTATAAAGTTGGCAGACATGTGTATTCATGTTTATAGTCAGGGGATCATGGGAGTTGCTTGGTGCATCGCTGAACTTTTAAGATGACTGATCTCCGTGGCAATACATATTTTTACCTGGAGCAATATGTCTAAACTTGTGTAGGACTGACAGAAACCCCCATTTGATGTGATCACATGTCATGGGCAGCAGCGAGGAGAGCTCGGATAGCGGTGCGTAGAACTTTTTTTGCACTTATGTATTCATGTTTTATAGCCAACCCACACACACAAGGCCATAGGCCGAGTGCTTTTATACAGGTCATGGAGATCCAATGTGACTTCTAATCTCCTCATATTTTACAACAGGGGGTACATTATTTAATAATACTGTATAATCCACAAGTTTCAGGGAGTCATGTTACAAAAAAATGACATCACTAGGCACCGATTATAATTGATGACATCACTAAGCTCTGTTTATATAAATAAAAACAATGCTGCTAATCCCATGGTTCAATTAAAACTAATTAGGTGCACGTACGTTAGTGGTTTGTATTATATACTATACTCAGTACCCAAGGACTCCATTATATACAAAGAGATAAAAGAAAAGTAAAAATGTAAAGAGAAAAGTAAAACTTGCCCACACTGAAGGAAAAATGTCTGCATTTGGTAAAAAGAAACATCGCACACATGGTACATACTGCCCCAGGGCTCCCACACAGCCCCTCCGGGCCTCCACTCCAACCCAACCCGCTCCCCCGAGGGCATACCTTTCTTACCTCTTAGATGTGTCAGGAGATGGCTGGCATCAGGGGCACAGTTTTACAAAAATCAAAACATGCAACATATATTATTATATGTAAAATGTATATACAGTATATAACATATTATAATAATTTTGAATTTTTATATTTTAGTGCCCTGCTTTGTATAACTTATTGTAAGTCTATGGATATTTACAGGTAAAAGCTTCGCATTGAGCGCTATTTTTTGTTTTTTGGTGCTACTTCTCATTATGAGTATTCCATGCAGTATTTTGCAGTATTTTTGTAGGTTCCACAAGGCAGAGAAAAAAAACATTTGTTTCCCATATATATATATATATATATATATATATATATATATATATATATATATATATATATATATATATATATATATATATCAGTCCTGATGGTGTCTGCACTCCAAGGCTTTAGTATTCTGTGGGGTGCACAGCCAAAATCTGAGTATTTAGCATGAAATAATCCATGGCCGGCACACCCTTAAAATTCAAAAAAAATGTTTTATTGAAAACTCATTGTTTAAAAACCAACGTTTCGGTCCTCATTAGGACCTTGATAAAGGTCCTAATGAGGACCGAAACGTTGGTTTTTAAACAATGAGTTTTCAATAAAACATTTTTTTTGAATTTTAAGGGTGTGCCGGCCATGGATTATTTCATGCTATATATATACAGTATATATATATATATATATATATATATATATATATATATAAAAATATATATACAAAAATACAGCTCTATCCCATGAATCAATCAAAACTAATTGGGTGCACGTAGGTGAGTGGCTTGTATTATATACTATACACATTACCCCAGCACTCCATTATAAAGCTTCAAGAGAAAATTAAAAACCAATTTTGCACACACTGAAGGAAAAATGTCTGCATTTTAGTAAAAAGAGACACGTTTAGTTACACGGTTTGTACAAAGTATGAATAAGCTGACGCGCTAGGTTAGGACTGACGCAAGGACACTGCCTTGACGGGGCGCGTCAGCTTATTCATACTTTGATTGATTCATGGGAAAGAGCTGTATTTTTGTATATCTTTGTATGGTAAGGGGCTTTTCCCTAATTGAATACTTGCTCTCCCAACCCCGCCCGTTTAAGGATAGTCTTGCAGCTAAGAAGGTATTTATTCACTTAATCACTGAATGGTTTCTTTGGAATATGGTCATGCCATATAGAGAGAAAAGCAGGTATGGTCTTTCTCCCCCCCAAAGAAAATATATTCTCTTTTTTCGCTAGGTTAGGACTGACGCAAGGACACTGCCTTGACGGGGCGCGTCAGCTTATTCATACTTTGTACAAACCGTGTAACTAAACGTGTTTCTTTTTACTAAAATGCAGACATTTTTCCTTCAGTGTGTGCAAAATTGGTTTTTAATTTTCTCTTGAAGCTTTATAATGGAGTGCTGGGGTAATGTGTATAGTGTGTATATATATATATATAACATAATATGAAAAACTGAATACTTGGGCTGGGCCAAGTTAATTCATTTGTACCCAATCAATCTTAAATCCAAGCTACGTTAAATACAATAACATTGCTACACAACTATATATATATAAGGGTCAAGTGATTGGTTTCTATAGCCTGATAAATTGTCTTTTACATAAAGTAATCCATTTTATTTTAGAAGTACAGATGAGGAAAGTTTGTAATTAAGCATATATGTATATTGGGTAAATCCAGTACACAATAAAAGCAGTTTGAACTGATCAAATTCAAATAGGTAATTTACTATGAAATTCAGTTTTGGAAATTGAGTTCACAGCAAGACATATCTTGCTTCAGGTCAGTAATGTTTTTATTGTATGAGGTTGTTTATTTCTTGCTGATCGTGTTTGCAGACTATTATCACAGATGCCTGATTCAGCCTTTGTTGCAGAATTGTCATCTGCAAGATGTTTTGAGAGGCCAGAGAAGATAAGGTAGCCAGTGAAGGGAAGATAGACTCATTTACTCATATAATATTAGTACAAAATTGCATCAGTGCAGTTACCCATAGCAACCAGATTATTTAGTTATAGTCACTCTGAAACAAGTTAAAAATAAAAGCAAAGATCTCACTGGTCGTTATGGACCACTGCATCAATCCTACTTTGTACTTATGTTAGTAAATTAGCCCAGAGTCTATTGACCTAGTTTATTAAAGCACAAGCAAAGTAGAAAAAAATATCAGTTGCCCAGTTTCCTGTTTTTTCGCAATTTGCACCTTGACCCATAGTGTAAACTGGGGGGTGCAACTCTTTGCATTCATAGAATTTCTTGATGATGCAAGATTAGTTACATCAAAAGTGATGCATGATTAATTACAAACCACCAACAACATTGTTGCTTACTATCATTGTGGCAGCTATCTTGCTGTTACTTTACATAGGAAGCAGGACTATACAGGTATTGTTGCTTTATTCTATTGCGCTCCTTGCACTAGTAGAGACAAATGCTTGTTTACAAAAATTAAAAATTTGGCTCTTAAAGTTTCCCGAGGAGGCTTATTGCACCCCTGGTAACTGGCCACTCACTGCCACCTGAGGCAAGGTTCTCACCTACTGTAGCCTCATGGCAGGAGTGACCCTGGTGTCAGTGACACTACACATGCTCAGTTTGCTCTGGGCAGCAGTTCAGAAGCTAAGATAAGGGGTCATGGCAAATTACCAAGTTTTGTCTGTCATAGATGGTGATGCTACAGGGCTGATTATTAGCTTCTTATGCTAATTGAACTATTGTGCTAATAATCTGTATTAATTACTAATCAGCCTTATATTGTGACTTTTACATTCTATATATACAGTATATTGTGAGTGGGTCCCTAAGCTCAGGTTATACTGTGACATTTATATTCTATATATACAGTATATAGTGAGTGGGTCCCTAAGCTCAGGTTATACTGTGACATTTATATTCTATATATACAGTATATTGTGAGTGGGTCCCTAAGCTCAGTTAAGTGACAGCAGCACAGAGTATGTACAGGGAATCAGCAGGAAAGAAGATGGGGGGTTAGTGGGGGCATCTCTGGGGGCACAGATCTTCCCTGCTAAAGGGCTGTGGTTGCCTTGGGCTGGTACAGAAGCCAAAAACATAATGTACAACATTTCTACCCTACTTTTTTTAGTTAAGTTCTCCTATAATCAATTGCTACTGGACAACAAACCTGAGCTTTGTCATTTAGCAGCAATTGATTCAAGTGTGTTTGAGTAGAAGTGCTTAGGTAAGCATAGAGCATGTGTCCTAATTTCTATACCTCCAATGGAAGTAATACCTGAAGAACAGCTAATTTTATTAGTGATATTCCCTAAATTTACAGTTGGAAGTTTTTGCTGCAATTACAAATGATGTTGAAATTCTGCTAGTGATAGGCATAATAATACATGTAGTTATACAAATATCTCTAGAATCACTTCTGCTGCCTTTATAGTCAGTATTTGGTCTGCTTTGTGAAGTCAGTGCTAAACAACAACGACTTTTTGCCTGGGATGAAGTTTGTAGCTGGTAATTGCCAGCGAGTGGCCGGTGTGAACCAATAGGGTAGAGTATCTGGTTGACCTTTCTAGTTATGGGGCATTTAGAACGTTAGCACATGTGTCAGTCAGAGCATTTTATTACAGGTTTGTTCATTCACTCTTTTGTTATGGTTTCTGTTGCTACTACTGCAAGCCATTGTCTAAAATAATTTAGTATCTCATCAAGCAGAGCTGGCATATCAGGATGGCAGCTCCCTGACAGCTCTGAAAATCCTATATAATCCTATACTTCTTCCATGCTGAAAGGGTTGATTGAGATGGAGTATTACAGTGTTTTTCAAAACTGCCTTAATGTGAAGCATCCCAGGAAATCTGAGATAAACCTTCTACACCGGGAAGAATAAAAGAGCGATGCCTTATTCACAGAACATATTTCATGTCATACCAACTTGCTCTACGCTGGATTGTACCCACTGTCTGCACTTGGTTGTCTGCCACAGGAACCTACTGCCGTTATTACTTTTGACTTGATACCTACTTTGCAAAGGATAAGTGGAAGTCTGCAGGTTTAATGAAGAATGGATATCTGCATACACACAGCCACTGATATGAGTGGGTATAACTACATGTGAAGGTGAAATAGTAATGACATGGCCTAAGGAGGGGGGAATCGCTAGTGAAAGACGGCGGTTGGGTTGGGACTTAATCCAATTTTTGTATCACAAAAAACTGCTGAAGGCATCTTCATTTGCTCTACTTCTCCCAGTTCTTCTTTATATATATTATGCCAGCTTTTTCTTTTTAATCTTCCCTTATAATTCATTCTATCACATACCTTTCCTATCTCCCCTGAACCTTCTGCCTTGACTAATTAGAATCTGGAGCAGCTGCTTGAGGCCTGCAGGACGCATTACTGCTCAGCCACAACCATTTAGAGCCCACCCCCGACTCACATGAGAGAAGCACAACTTTCAGGGTCAGCACCATGAGAAATATATATAAATAAATATATAAAGTGTATGTAATAATGTGCTGTATGCACTGTGACCCTAAACTAATATTATAGTGTTTCCTTTAGAAGGTCTATTAACATTATAAAAAATAAATCCCTTTCAGCAGTGGGGAAGCTATGCATGGATTTAATAGCCATAAGATGTTTATTACATTGCTTACTTAACAGCTGATAAATAGGGATCAAATGTCATGGCTCTCCAGACACACATTGTTGAAAAATAAAATATACAAATTGGATTCTTTCTGCAAAAAAAGTATATTTTAGATATGTTTGTTGGTAGATGGAGATAATTATTATGTATTTATAAAGCGACAACATATTCCATACTGCTGTACAATAAGCAGGTTTATATACTGGTCATACAGAGTTACATACAAAGCAACCAATAAACGATACACGAGGTAAAGAGGGCCCTGTCCAAAAGAGCTTGCAATCTATTAAAAGAAGGGTTTAAGGCACAAAGTGTGGGAATGTCAGGATTAGAATTTAGCAAGGTGAGAGATGTAGCACAGGGTATTGATTTAATGTGGGTAATGTGGGCGATTTGTTTTGCGAAACTTCTGAGTAAATTTGTGCGAAAAAAATTAGTTGTGCATCAAAAAAAATTGTGGTCACGTCAAAACAGGTGCACTTGTGGCAAAATGGGTGTCGTTGCGTCAAAATAGGCACGTGCAACAAAAAATAGACATGTGCGACCAAAAAATTGCGCGACAACCGCGTTTCTCGTATTTTTCACCATTTTGGGACAGATTTGCTCATCACTACTCATAACATGACTAAGGGGCTGATTTACTAACCCACGAATCCGAATTGGAAAAATTCCGATTGGAAAACAAACACTTTGCGACTTTTTCGTATTTTTTGCGATTTTTTTTGTCACGTTACGACTTTTCTTAAATTTTTACTTTTTCGTTACTTTTTCATAACCGTTACGATTTGCTCGTATCTTGTCGCGACTTTTTCGTATTGAGTGCTCGTAAGCGGCGGGCGAAACTTTCAGACTTAGCATGATTTTGGAAGCCTCCCATAGGACTCAATGGCACTCTGCAGCTCCAACCTGGCCCAAGGAAAGTCTCCCATAGGGCTCAATAGCACTCTGCAGCTCCAACCTGGCCCAAGGAAAGTCTCCCATAGGGCTCAATGGCACTCTGCAGCTCCAACCTGGCCCAAGGAAAGCCTCCCATAGGGCTCAATGGCACTCTGCAGCTCCAACCCAGCCCAAGGAAAGTCTCCCATAGGGCTCAATGGCACTCTGCAGCTCCAACCCGGCCCAAGGAAAGTCTCCCATAGGGCTCAATGGCACTCTGCAGCTCCAACCTGGCCCAAGGAAAGTCTCCCATAGGGCTCAATGGCACTCTGCAGCTCCAACCCGGCCCAAGGAATGTCTCCCATAGGGCTCAATGGCACTCTGCAGCTCCAACCCGGCCCAAGGAAAGTCTCCCATAGGGCTCAATGGCACTCTGCAGCTCCAACCCGGCCCAAGGAAAGTCTCCCATAGGGCTCAATGGCACTCTGCAGCTCCAACCCGGCCCAAGGAAAGTCTCCCATAGGGCTCAATGGCACTCTGCAGCTCCAACCCGGCCCAAGGAAAGTCTCCCATAGGGCTCAATGGCACTCTGCAGCTCCAACCTGGCCCAAGAAAAGCCTCCCATAGGGCTCAATGGCACTCTGCAGCTCCAACCCGGCCCAAGGAAAGTCTCCCATAGGGCTCAATGGCACTCTGCAGCTCCAACCCGGCCCAAGTAAAGTCTCCCATAGGGCTCAATGGCACTCTGCAGCTCCAACCTGGCCCAAGAAAAGTCACCATACTGAAGCTTGAATGAATCCAAAACTTTCGTACTCGGCGCGAAAGCTGCGAAAAAGTCACGACTTTTCGCGCAAGTCATAGCGCCATGAAAAAATCGCGACATTTTGCGAAACATTCGTAATGGCTACGAAAAAGTCGCGACAATTTCCGAAAAAATTGCAAAATACTGATCATTACGAAAAAAAAGGATTCGGACGCCTTCGGACCGTTCGTGGATTAGTAAATCAGCCCCAAAGAATAGTTTACTGTACAAGGACATATTTTGCAGGTTTTTAATTAAGATTTGGAGGTGTTTACTTGGCTGTTTGTATCATTCTGTAGAGTAATCGTGTAATGTTTTTTAGAGATTGAGAACAATTTGCAAACAATTGGCAGCACGTGTAATTATTGCGGCGTGCTTATTCCTTTGCATATTTAAACGTTGTAAAGTATTGTTGTCAAACAACAAAGCTATGCTTTTACACTAGCACTCATCAAAAAAGCCTGCAAATTACAGATTCCCTGCAACCGTTTCATCTTTCAATTACGAGAGGCAGCAGCAATCCTCGTCAGATTCCTACGATGGGGCCAATATTGCTGCCGTATGGATAGATTTCTGGACACTGTTTGTGTTTCCCTTATCTTTTTTTACATTATAGAGAATCCGCTCTTTTATTATCCCCCAACATCTTTCTTTCACATCAGCAAGTCATAATGCATTTACTACAACTCATTAGTTTCTTTGTATTGTTAGTTTTTCATTGTGAGCACTGTAATCTCTGTAATTGCAAGGATGGAGACCATTTCAAACAGAAACCAACGGCACTGCGTTGGAATTAAATGAAAATTAGAGCTCTTCTTTTCTCTTATATCTTTCCCTTCATGGACATGGTTTTGTAATGTTCATTTTTGTGCTGATTATTTCACATTTAACACTTCAGGTGCCTTTGATCTTACAGTGAAGGCAAACACATGTTTGAACAGAAAAAGGGAGAATCTCCAGCACTGCTGCAATAGTACTCTAATTTCGACCATATATTGCAGATACAGTATATTATATTGTTTTTTGCTTCGCCCAAAAATCTTTTTAAAGATTTGCGACCCAAATTTGTAAAATGGGAAAAATACTGCTTGTTAAAAAAAAAAAAATATTGCTGCGCGACAATACATTTGACACACGACAATTCTTTTGATGAGAGACCATTTGCCACGCGTTCAAAAATTGTTGCCCGCATCAAAAGAATTGTTACGAGTGGCAAAAAAAAATTCTTTTGACGAGAGAGACAATTCTTTTTTACGCGCAACAAATTTTTTCAAGACAGCTTTTTTTGACTCATTAATAATGAGATTGATCATTCATTGGAAGTCCAATATCATTTTTAGAATATTTATCGAGAGTGAAAGTAGGGCTTGTCACAGTGTACCAGAGTGAATTTCTGCCTTTCTCTATTCACTTGCATGGGATTAGGGATGAGCAAATCCGTCGCTGAAAACGTTTTGAAACTCAGGCAAAATTTGCGAAATGGCGGAAAAATCACAAAACGCTGAAAATGAAGCATGTTAAAAAAAATTGTTGCGTGCGTCAAAAGAAATTGTCCTGTGTGAAAGTAAAAGTCTTTGATAAATTTGCTTCTAAGGGGCAGATTTATTAAAATGTGAGTTTAGAGCTTAATACACAAAAACTTACCCACGTTCTATTCATTCCTATGGGATTTTTAGAAGCGTATTTATCAATGGGTGAAAGTTAAAATTCACCAACTGATAAATATGCTTCTGAAAATCCCATAGGAATGAATAGAACGTGGGTGAGTTTTTGTGTATTAAGCTCTAAACTCACATTTTGATGCGTGCCCCTAGGGGGGAGATTTATTAGGACTAGGGATGTAGCGAACCTCAAAAAAAAAAACTTTGCGAACCCCATAGACTTCAATGGGAAGGCGAACTTTAAAACCTAGAAAAGCCATTTCTGGCCAGAAAACTGATTTTAAAGTTGTTTAAAGGGTGCCACGACCTGGACAGTGGCATGCAGGAGGGGGATCAAGGGCAAAAATTTCTCTGAAAAATACTTTGTTGACACAGCGTTGCGTAAAACCACAAAGGCAGCTGGCAGACCTAGCGGTAATACGCGACGTTTTTTGCTATTTTGCGCTATTAGCACCATGGAAACGGGATTTGCTGAATGTGCGGCTTGTGCAGCGTTTTTAGGCCGAGAAAAAACGCAGCGGAAAAACGCCACACGAACCCAAATTGCGAACATACGCGAAAAGTTTGTGAACTTGCGAACCCGTGAACACCCGATGTTCGCGCAAATTAGTTCGCCGGCGAACAGTTCGCTATATCTGTAATTAAGACACAATCTCCCCCCTAGGGGCACAAGCACGATTTTTTCCCACTTGCGCTACTTTTTCTTACGCTTTCGGGAAAAATTCGGAAAGGTTCTGCCGCTGTTTACAATCGTTCGGTACGAAAATTTCGTGACTTTCAGATCACCAATACGATATTATCATGACTAATACAAGGTTTTCGTAAGCATTTTCGTGATATTTGCGATCTTCAGAAATTATCGTATCCAATCCGAATTTTTCCCATTTGGGATTCAAACTTGTGTTTTAATGAATCGGCCCCTAGGTGTTGCACAATCGAATCCTTTGAGACTTTAGCAATAATGAATAGGGCCCTTAGTGTGTGATTTTAGTACAAAGTAAAAATTCTGCACAGTAAAGAACCTACCTAAAGATTCCAGTCTCCAGCAAACATATAGGGACATATTCATTAAAGAGTGAAACTAGAGCTTGCCTTAGTATGAGGCAGATTTATCCAAATGTGAGATTAGAGCTCTAATGGGGACCTCTAACGTTCACCCATTGATACTTACACTTCCAAAAATCCCATAAAAACAAACAAAAATAGAAAGTGGGTTAATTTTTCTGTAACTCACAATTTGATAAATCTAGTCTCTAGAGAGAATTTGCAGGGAACAGAACTTGTTAATAAATAATGACTTTTTTAAAACACACAACAAGTTTTTTGACGCGACCAAATTTTTGACGCATTTTTGCAAAAAAAAAAATTCCAATGGCGAAATGCGGAATTTCGCAGCAAATCCATACCTATTGAAAAATTCAGCTCATCATTACTAACTGTGGGATGCCAGGTTTTTTTGGTTACTAAGCACAGATTACATTTCCAAGTCTATTTCCTTAGAAACCACACAGGGATTTTAGAGGTAGTAAAATAATCGAAACAGGTGAAAACTTCCAAAAATATAAAGATATAAAATTTGCCCAGCGCAGAATTATTCGCACAATGAACATATTTGCCCTGCATGTGTTTATATTTATAAAGCTGGACAAGACTGGTTCATGTAATGTGCAAACATAATTGCAAATTTTTATCCGCAGTGTGAATGTCTGTAAATGCCTTGTAAATATGGCATATTTGCAAATTGTGAATATATCGGGCACACTCTGCTTCCGAGTTACGTCACAACTTTGGTGGTGGAAAATATATTCACTAAACTACTTTTGCATTAAGCATGTAGGGGAAAACATGTGCAAGTCAACATTTGTGAAAAAATATGCACTGTGCTAATTTTATAAATACCCCCAACAGACTACATGCAACTAACTAAATGGTCTAATGCAAATAGTCTGGAACTCCCAAATGTGTTGTTCTCTTGTAATGATGCCGACGCTCATCTTCACTTTCTCATTTGATACTACATTAAACTGGAACGCCCTACAGCATAAGTGATTTAGCCCCAATATAATAACAATCTGAAATCCACCAGGCAGGGCAGTGACATCACTGGGCGGGGCTATGATGCCTGGTTTTCCAAATGAGGAAAGCCGGGTAGTAGATTTTGACCCAGACAGGTGGCAACCCCAGGCCCGGATTTGTGGTGAGGCCACAAAGGCCCGGGCCTAGGGCGGCAAAAATGTAGGGCCGCAATGAAATTGTGAAATTTTGCTCCCATACAGAGCAATGGGGATTGCTCCCCACTGCTCCGTATCGGCGTTTAAATGGGCGCGCATGCGCCCTGCGCGGTGGCGGGGTGGGGGTGGTACTGGGAGAGAGAGGTTTGTTTGCGCATGCGCGCGCAGTGAATGGGGGGGGGGCGGCCTCGGGGCGCCTGGATTTAAAATCCGGCGCTGGGCAACCCCATTTAACCCATAAAATATTCCTGAGTGATCAGTTCGCTGCATTTTTCCTAAACCTGCCCTTCTCTATCCGCTTGTGTGCTGTGATAGGGCACCCTGATATTACTTTAACAGAGCTGCAGAAACATTTTATGGAGCAATATTGCTTTAAGAATACAACCCTGATATTCCTGTGATACAGCTGCCAGTATGCATTGAACCTTGCTAATATTTGTAGTCCAGCAACAACTGACTAATGTGTGTTACGATCCCCATCAAAGTTCTGAAATCCAAAGCCTATCATGGTGCTTTAAATATAACCAACCTTAGTGCTGGGCGCTCAGTTTCAATAAAAGTCTCTATAAAGTTTTGTTATTGCTAATGCTGAATCACAGTCCTCACTTGAAGTTCAATTCATTCCAGTAAATTCCATTGAAATCTGTTGTGTTGTATTTTTCTATAGTTTGCATTTTATTTCATTTGATATAAAGTCTGTTTACATGTGATTTGGTTTGGTGTTGTACACAGTGGTAATCTCTGTGATAAATCTTTTACTTTTTTTTAGTTTCAAAATAAAAAGCAGAATGTTGAGAGTTAGACCAGTCAAGAGACCAGAATTTATAGCCAAGAGAAAGCCGCATGTTATACTTGGAGATTTAAGCAGGAATTCTTTCTAGGGTATTCCTTACATTTTCCTTTCCCCAAAAATTGAAATGGGATCTCTAAAGAAATCCCAATGGCTAATAAAGTTTATATATTTAGCTTGTTGTGTTACATTTGATTATAATACGTTATGATATCTGATCAGATTAGTGATGAGCAAATTTTCTCGCCAGGCATGGATGCGGAGCGAATTTCCACATTTCGCCATTGACGAATTGCTTCGTGAAACTTCAATGAAAATTAGATGCGGAAAAATGTGTGGCGCATCAAAAAAAGAGGCAGCGTCAATAAGACACAGGTGACAAAAAAAAGTTGAGCAACAAATGCTTTTTGCAGATTTTTTGGGCGTTTTTGCAAATTTTGCTATTGTGTGCTAATTTTCCAGCGAAGCGATACGGGACAGATTCGCTCATCACTAGAGCAGATTAATTAATGACCAAGGTTGAAGCATTTGAACTGCATAGTTACATAGGGTTGAAAAAAGACCAGAGTCCATCAAGTTCAACCCTTCCAAGTAAACCCAGCACACACAACCCACACCTACCAATCTATACACTCACACAAACTATATATACAACCACTAATACTAAGGGGCACATTTACTAATCCTTGAATCTGAATCCTGAATGGGAAAAAATCGTATTGGAAATGAAAATTTAGCGATTTTTTCGTTGCCGTCGCGATTGTTTCGTATTTTGCGTGACTTTTTCGTCGCCGGCACGACTTTATCGTATTTTGCGCGATTTTTTCATCGCCGTTGCGATTTTTCCGTATTGAGCTATTGTAAATGGCGGAAAAAACAAATTCGAATTTTTCACAATGGCGACGAAAAAGTCGTGGAAAATATACGATAAAGTCATAACAGCGATGAAAAAGTTGCGTGAAATACGAAAACATTGCGACGGCGACGAAAAAAAATCACAAAAATACTGATCATTACGAAAAAAAGCGCATTTGGACGCTTTTGGACATTCTTGGATTAGTAAATGTGCCCCTAATTGTAGATTAGATTAGTATCTAAAGTAACTAATCATGTTTCTCATTGCTTTATAAATGATTTGCAGCCCAATATCATGAAATGTGAGTTTTCACAACTCTCTCAAGATACCAATGAAATTAACGGGAATTGAATACTTGAAATTCTAAAATATTTTTTACTTGTCAAATGGGTGGAGACTGCGCTAAATGCTCGGATCTCAGGAAATTACCATAAACATTTGAGTGTTATTTTTTCACGTGAACTCAAGATTAAGGGGGAATTTACTAAAGGTTGTTTTTTTCTAAATTCATAATTTTTTTGAGCAAAAATGTTTTTGTGTAAAAAACACTTTATTAAAGCTGCAACAAATTCAATAGTAAAAATGTGCCATCTAAAAGTGGTCCAGGTCATTGTAAGCTCTACAGGGCAGGGACCTCTATCCTCTTGTGTCTTTGACTCTAAACTTATTGCAGCTGTACCTTCTATTTATTTATATTTATTGTTATACTTTGTATTTATCTATTATTATTTAATAACCCCCTGTTTGTATTAATCTATTCTACTGTACAGCTCGGCTTATATAGGTAGTGCTTTATAAATAAAGATACACATACATACATATACATATAAAAGTCAATGGAAGATCTTCATTTGCTTCATGGTTTTAGAGGTTTTCATTTTTTTTATGTTTAACTTGTGCAACTATAAGAAACATTCATATTTTCTCTCTTTTTTCTACATTTTTGTTCCTCCTTTTTTGAGGCTGTCAGTTATAGTTTTAGAGAAAATTAGCTTTTTTCATGGTTTCAAAAACCTCTAAAACCACAAAAAATCGGAATGTTGACAAATGGGCCTTCCCTACTATTTGAGATCTTTATTTATATTTAGTGATGAGCGAATCTGTCCCGTTTCGCTTCGCTGAAAAATTTGCGAATCTTTCAAAAGATTCTCGAAACAGCGAAAAATTCGTGAAACGGCGAAAATGTTGCGCGTCAAAAAAATTGTCGCCTGCGGCTATTCTTTTGTCACCCACGGCTATTATTTTGTCGCTCGGCTATTATTTCGTTGCGTGGCTATTATTTCGGCACCCGTGGCTATTATTTCGGCACCCGCGGCTATTATTTTGGCGCCCGCAGCTATTCTTTTGTCGCGCGGCTATTCTTTTGACGCCCGCTGGACACGCTGCGAATCCATGCCTGGCGAAACATTTCGCCCATCACTATTCATATTTAAAGAAAATGACATTAAAATCAAACAAAAAACAATTATATCAAAATTGAAATGATTTGAATTGTAATCCCTCCAGCCCAGACCTACTGAGATGCCACTGAAATAAATTGAAATTGCTTTGAGATGTCACCTTACCTGTCAAATAGTTAAAGACTGTACTTGGTAGTGATGAGAAAATCTGTCCTGTTTCCAAGAAAAATTAGCAAATCTTTCAAAAGTTGAGTGTCAAAATGTTGAGTGTCAAAAAAAAAAATTGGCACAAAAAATGACACAAGCAACATTTTTTTTGACATGTGACACATTCACCGTTTTGCAATTTTTTTGCCGTTTTGCATACCTTTTGAAAGATTGGCAAATGTTTCTGCGAAGCAAAATTTTTTCTTACACGCGTCATTTTTTTTTACACATTTGACAATTTTTTTGGACATGGGAGACAATTGCCAATGGCGAAACATGGAAATTTGTCGAGAATCCATATCTGTTGAATTATTTTGCCCGTTGCTAATACTTGGATTTGAGAACATTTCCATGACCGTTTGAGCGTTAATCCGTCACGTGACCTGAATTGGGATTAAACTAAAATCTTTATTCAGATTTAAGTAAAATCATAAAAAAAAGAATTTGGGATACATGAGATTTAATCATTGATGCTACAAACACTAGGGGGCACATTTACTAATCCACGAATCCAAATCCCGAATGGGAAAAAATTGGATTGGAAACGAAAATTTTTCGACTTTTTCGTCGCCGCCGTGTTCTTTTCATATTTTGCACAATTTTTTTGTCGCCGTCACGACTTTATTGTAGTTTGCACGATTTTTTGCGACGGAAAAGTCGCGGAAAGTATACGATAAAGTCATAATGGCGAAAAAGTCGCAAAAATACTGATCATTACGAAAAAACGCGTTCGGACGCTTTCGGTCCGTTCGTGCATTAGTAAATCGGCGCCTAGATTTGGTTAAATGAGCACCATAGTGTGGCCTTTAAATATTTTTTTAACTGGATGTAGGAGCAGTTGCCTGAACATAAATGTTATCCCTACAGAACAGATTCAATGTGTTTTTTCCACTAAAATAAAACAATAAACAGTTGATTCATAATATATTCATAATATGCTGCCTTACTGCATCAATAATATTGATATACACTATGAAAGAAGCCTGTTCTTGTAAATTATAGAAGCAACTCTTGAAGAAAATATTGTAAGGGTTTTAATTTACAGTAATACTCTCTATTATCTAAACAAAGAAAGAGAGTCAAAAATAAATTATATTTGCAACAACTTCTGGCAAAGCTCTGAGATTTACCCAAGAATTGGCTAATATATAGCGGAGTTGTACTGTACGTAATTAGATGTTGTCTAAACACATCTTCAACTGATACTTGAATCATAAAGGAACAAAATGAGCCATTGGATTTTGCATGTATCTGTTGAAATCAATTTTGACGATTCAATGTTTTTTTAGTTACTGAATTTATAGATCAGGAAAACATTATTTTCAATTGAATTTCTATCTAGAGGTTATTAGCGATGAGCAAATTTTTTCGAAGCGAATTTCCGCATTTTGGCATTGGCAAATTGTTTCGTGAAACGTCTGCAAAATAGGTGCAACCGCATAAAAAAAAAAAGATGTGCGACTAGTGATGAGTGAATCTGTCCCGTTTCGCGTCGCCATAAAATTTGCGAAACGGAAAGAAAATCTGTGAAACGGCGAAAAATCGCGAAACGCATTTGTCGCGCAATTTTTTTTCCGCCTGCGTCTTTTTTGTCGCTCACGTCTATTCTTTTTGTCGCCTGCAGTTTTTAAATGTGACCGCACCCAATTTGACGCGTGACAAAAAAAAATCTGCACATGAATTTTTCTGCAGCAAATTTTCACGGAAGTTTCGCAAAACAATTCGACAATGACGAAATGCGGAAATTTGCTGTGAATCCATGCCTGCCGAAAAAATTCACTCATCACTATGTGCGCCAAAAAAGTCAGACGTCAAATGTGTTTCTCGGATTTTCCGCCGTTTCACGAATTTTCCTGTAGTTTTGTGAATTTTTTGGCAAAATGGGACAGATTCGCTCATCACTAGAGATTATGCATTAAAATATGCAACAAAAAATGTGCTACCTTTTTATATTTATAAAGCATCAATTAAATTCTCCGCAGATTTTGATTCTATCATTGAAAAGAATCTAGTTTTTAATAAATCCAAGGAGCGACTTTTGGAAATTCTCAGCTTCTGCTTTCAGAAAAGTCATTATACTCGCTTTCAGCCGGTGAAACCCATTGAAGTTAATTGGAGCTGACAGCTTCTCTGCTGAACTATGGCTACTGACTTGTTTAAGGCAAAAAAAGTGTAAGAACGCTATTAAGGATTCTGCAGAAGTAAATGTAATGTAATCAACTTTTGTTGTGTAGAAAATTAGTTTTTTTTAATATAAAAATACCCTTGTTGTTCCAACTGAAAACTATGATGATGTTTTTTTGTAATATTACTTATGAAACATGCTTCTTTCTGGCAAGGATGCTATAGGGATCCCACACTCATCTCCTTTACACTCTTTTTGCAGGATTTTCCTTGAAGTAGATGCAGTCTGCATTACATCCATTCAATACTGCCATACAAATATTTACAAATATTCAACTGTGCTGATTTTTTGTGGTACAGGTATAGGACCCATTATCCAGAATACTTGATAAGGGGTCTTTCTGTAATTTGGATCTTCATACCCTTAGGGGGAGATTTACTAATCCACGAACGGACCAAAAGCGTTCAAATGTGTTTTTTCGTAATGATCTGTATTTTTGCGACTTTTTCGTCGCCATCGCGACTTTTCCGTATGTCCCGTGATTTTTTTTTCGCCGTCGCAACTTTTTCGTATATTTTCCGCTACTTTTTCGTCGCTGTCGTGAAAAAATCGGATTGGTTTTTCCGTCGTTTGTTATCGCTCAATACGAAAAAATTGCGGCAGCGGCGAAGAAGTCACGCAAAATACAATAAAGTTGCGATGGCGACGAAAAAGTCATGACAAATACGAAAAATTGCGACGGCGACGAAAAAGTCACAATATTTTCGTGGATAAGTAAATCTGCCCCTAAGTCTACTACAAAATCAATAAAACATTAATTAAACCCAATAAGATATTTTGCCTCTAATAAGGATTAATTATATCTTGGATGGATCAATTACAAGGCACTGTTTAATTATTACAGAGAAATATAAAATGAGTTTTAAAAATTTTTAATTAAAATGGAGTCCATGGGAGAAAGGCTTTCCGTAATTCGGAGCTTTCTGCATAATGGGTTTCCGAATAATGGATCCCATACCTGTACCTGCACTCCCATATTTTTTTCAAAATGTTGTCAAGCACTGGCGTTTTACTATATAAAATGTAGCCAACTCTGTATTTATTTACAAATGAATTATTATTTATTTAGACAAATTTACAATGCTTTACCTTATGTAGTGCATTGATTTTGCTATTATTCTCCTTGTTTCATTTCTAATTAAATTTCAATTATTTCTAGTGATGATGGAATCTGTCCCGTTTCGCTTTGCCGAAAAATGTGCGAAACATGAACATTTTTGAAACGGCGAAAAATCAGTGAAATGAAATGCATTTGTTGCGCAACTTTTTTTGTCACCCGTGTCTTTTTTTTTGTCGTGACCGTGCCCAATTTGACATGACCACGCCCAATTTGACACGCCCACGTCAATTAATATATACGAACACGCCCATTTTGCCGTGGCAGCGCCTGATTTGATACGACCGCACCTATTTTGACGCGACTGCAACTTTTTTTTTGACACACAACAATTTTTTTGGCACCAAATTTTCCCGCAAGTTTTGCGAAATGCGGAAATTCGCTGCGAATCTATGCCTGGCAGAAAAATTCGCTCATCACTAATTATTTCTTGAGAAAACTTTTCTGCTGAAGTGTTTTAAGGAAATGTTACAATATTTTGATTATTTGACAACAAATGAATCATATAGACAGTGGGTAGTGATGAGCGAATCTGTCCCATTTGGCTTCGGCAGAAAATTTGGGAAACATCAGAAAAATTAGTGAAACGCATTTGTCGCGCGTCATTTCTTGCGTGCACACCGTTTTTTTAACACAACCGTGCCCATTTTGACATGTCTATTTTTACTTGACCGCACCTATTTTGCAGCGTCCACACCCATTTTGACACACCCGTGTCCAATTTGATGTGCTTGCAACTTTTTTTGACACGCAACAATTTTTTTTTGCAACAAATTTTTCGAGAAACAATTCGCCAAAGGCGAAATATGGAAATTTGCTGCGAATCCATGCCTGCCGAAAAAATCACTCACCACTAACGGTGCAAGGTTTTCTAAAACTAGTTGTACCTAGACCAACACTGACTACCTATCAAGCTGATTCAGGCCAAGTAAGCAGTGTACTGTCCAGGAATTTACTATATAAGAATTTTCCTATAGAAAGGCTTTTTAAATACTGTAGGGGACACTGTGTTGTGCTGATGGTGAGGCCCTCTGGCTGTAAATGCCCCTATTATGATTAGATTGTTGACCAGTGGCCAAATCAAATCAAGCTTTTTGTCACCCCCATGGATGGCCATGTCTCAGAGACCAAGGCTACTTCGATCTCAGGATGTCTGTGTTAAAAAAAATCCATTAAACCTTGGACTACATTTTACTTTAAATATGGGTTTATTGAAAGTTTACAAGAGCTCATGTAATGGGAATATATAAGGGCATAATTTAAAGCTTGCTACGAAAATATGCACAGCTACTAGACAAGGAATAACTTGATTCTTCAAAGGCCCCATACCAGGCAACCAGTTAATAAGGAATAATGTGGATAAGATACTGGTGATTGAAAAAAATGTACTGCTCTTATCAGGAAGAAATATGGGTCCTGGCTCCTGAAGCTTCTTAAATACTCCATGCAAAGGTAACTCCAAAAATAAGAATGGCTAAAGACCTCTGTGAAATTTGGCATAGAAGGGAGTAAAGGTGACCTGCCTTCCCCACATTATACCCACAAGTTAGCCAGTGCCCTTTCTATTATTAAAGGGACATATTTCGGAAAAAACAAGAATGTACCAGTGAATTATACTTAAAGGACAAGTAAACTTTAAGTTTTCTTACCAAGTCTGGCACATCTTCCCCACCCAAATAGAATACTTTGTACTGCATATATTCCCTCTGTTCATATCACTGTTACATTTTCCTTAAACAAGAAGCAGCTTTCATCTGATGGTCATTTTCCCTCTGACACATCATCAGAGCTGGAGCAGAGTTTATACAGGTATGGGACCTGTTATCCAGAATGCTTGGGACCTGGGGTTTTCTGGATAAGGGATCTTTCCTTAATTTGGATCTCCTTAACTTAAGTCTACTAAAATTCATTTAATTATTGAATAAACCCAATAGGCTTGTATTGCCTCCAATAAGGATTAATTATATCTTAGTTGGGATCAAGTACAGGTACTGTTTTATTATTACAGAGAAAAGGGAATCATTTAACCATTAAATAAACCCAATAGGGCTGTTCTGCTCCCAATAAGGGGTAATTATATCTTAGTTGGGATCAAGTACAGGTACTGTTTTATTATTACAGAGAAAAGGGAATCATTTAACCATTAAATAAACCCAATAGGGCTGTTCTGCTCCCAATAAGGGGTAATTATATCTTAGTTGGGATCAAGTACAGGTACTGTTTTATTATTACAGAGAAAAGGGAATCATTTAACCATTAAATAAACCCAATAGGACTGTTCTGCCCCCAATAAGGGGTAATTATATCTTAGTTGGGATCAAGTACAAGTACTGTTTTATTATTACAGAGAAAAGGGAATCATTTAACCATTAAATAAACCCAATAGGGCTGTTCTGCCCCCAATAAGGGGTAATTATATCTTAGTTGGGATCAATTACAAGTACTGTTTTATTATTACAGAGAAAAGGGAATCATTTAACCATTAAATAAACCCAATAGGGCTGTTCTGCCCCCAATAAGGGGTAATTATATCTTAGTTGGGTTCAAGTACAGGTACTGTTTTATTATTACAGAGAAAAGGGAATCATTTAACCATGAAATAAACCCAATAGGGCTGTTCTGCCCCAATAAGGGGTAATTATATCTTAGTTGGGTTCAAGTACAGGTACTGTTTTATTATTACAGAGAAAAGGGAATCATTTAACCATTAAATAAACCCAATAGGGCTGTTCTGCCCCCAATAAGGGGTAATTATATCTTAGTTGGGATCAAGTACAGGTACTGTTTTATTATTACAGAGAAAAAGGAAATCATTTTTAAAAATTAGAATTATTTGCTTATAATGGAGTCTATGGAAGATAGCCTTTCCATAATTCGGAATTTTCTTTATAAAGGGTTTCCGGATAAGGGATCCCATACCTGTATTGGAACCAGCAACGCCATCTGTTTATTGGTGGCTAGATTGGAGGAGGAGTGTTTAGTATTCTGAGCTGAGAAGATGCAGCTCCCTTAGCTTGGAAGTGAGCATGCCCAGTAACCGACAGCAAAAGTAAATTCCCAAAGGGGGTGACGAGAGGGTTAAAGGAGAATAAGGAATCCTAAGTGACTAATGGGGATGTTGCAGCTTTACTATTAACCTTTGAACAACCAAAGGTGTTCAAAAGGCAGGTGTTTAAAGATTCAAAGAGGCTGTTCACAGACTAATTTATTGTGGGGGATTACGTGTCCTTTAAATATAAAAGGAATGTGCTAAAAAAGTTGTTATTTGTGCTTATTTATTGAAAATATTGCCAAAAACCCTACTAGTCCCACCCATCTGTTCCACTTCACTTCCATTCCCCAGGCTGTTCAGAGAAGCCAGCGGCACTCAGCACACCGCTCTGTAGAATAGAAACCAATCAGCAGCTAGGCTGACCTGATAGGGAACTGACGCCTTTCTTTGCTTGTATGACTGCAGGGCTGTGATTGGTCATCCTCCTCCAACTGTGTTCTGGGACTTGCTGACCCCTCCTTTGAAACATGGACAGCAGCAGATCTATACAGAGTTCTAATAAAGGGCCATTTTTAAAGATAATGATATTCTTTAGCCCAGGGTGAAACCAAAACCATATATTTATTCATTATTGCCTACACAATTGGAGACATTTCGGTTATGCTATAAAATATGTCTCCTTTAAAGAGTTTGTACAGTGAGCACAGCGCAACTATGGATAAGGTTGGCCCAGAAACATCTACCGGGAGAAGATTTCTAAACCATCTATATACTGTGGGTCGGTGTAACCTTCACCATCCATTTTGGATGGTGAAGGTTACATATTTCAGTACAGGTATAGGACCCATTATCCAGAATGCTGGGTTTCCGGATAACAGATCGCATACCTGTATAATATTTATGTGTAACATGAGCATTTATGGTTACAAATTCCAAAAATATTTGTTTAGTCAACATTAATTTTGCTGGTGAAAAGTCCAATAGAAGGTGAAACTCTTCTTTTCTGCCTACTGATAATGAGCAGGACTTTTTGTATGCGCGGCAGTTAAATATTTTCCAGGATATACCAAGTTTTTGATATTTACAACATTCCTATAAAATAGTCATCAACTTTAAATTTAGATTCCTATTCTTTATACAAAAGTTTGACTTCACGTCCCCCCTGAGCCATTAAAAATCACATAAAATGCATGAAGTCTAGAAAACAGCAATATCATTAACATTTTTTACCATAGTACTGAGGACAATACTGAATTTACTGAATCTGTAAATAGAAGAACGGAATTAGATCCTAAGCATTATGCTAACAAAATAGAATTTCCGTCTTTCACGGTAGAACCATTATAATCATTTGAGATTTGTACTGAACATAACATAAAGTTTGATAATTACGCCTTGTTATAAGAAATTCAGCCCACTGACGGGAACTCGTGGCACGAAATCAAACAACTATCAATAGAAAGTTTTGGAATAATATATTATTAAAATATTACTTACATTTCAGTCACCGAATTTCTAACAATCATTTGAAAGAACTAATTCTGCGCCATTGTTCCCAATGAATTACTGCCGCGGCTAATTTTAAACCTAGCAGCAGATAGTTATCTTGTTGTAGTTCCCTTTATTCCTAATCAGCCAGCGCTATGCAACACAATGTAGAAAGCTATTAATAATCAGTTGAATTGAAAGTTGCTTTCGAATTTACTATCTTTTTATTTAGAACCCTTTGTTCATGGGATAATCAAGAAGTCCTTGAATTAAAGTAGGGTCACATGAATGATCATATTGTTGCAGCCAAAGGAGACAAAAATACTTTATATATTAACTGGAAAGCATTGAAAAGATAAGGCAAGCAAGCAAGGAAACATCCAATAAAAGGAATAATGTAGCCATAACGACTCACAATGAAGGATATGTCTAATAGCCCAGTGTGGCATTATATCTCAAGAGCAGATTAACACCATTAAGTATGTGGGAAATAAAGACTATGCCACCTTGGGTTCCATGACCAAATGAAAGCACAAGGCTGCCGGCCCAAATGCTTTAATACAGGTCATGTAAGTCCAAGGTAACTTTTAAAGGGTTAGTTTGCCTTTTAAGTTAACTTTAGTATACAGGTATCGGACCCCTTATCCAGGAACCCATTATCCAGAAAGTTCTGAATTACGGAAAGGCCATCTCCCATAGACTCCATTTTAATAAAATAATTCACATTTTTAAAAATGATTTCCTTTTTCTCTGTAACAATAAAACCTGTACCTGTACTTGATCCCAACTAAGATATAATTACCCCTTATTGGGGGCAGAACAGCCCTATTGGGTTTATTTCATGGTTAAATGATTCCCTTTTCTCTGTAATAATAAAACAGTACCTGTACTTGATCCCAACTAAGATATAATTACCCCTTATTGGGGGCAGAACAGCCCTATTGGGTTTATTTCATGGTTAAATGATTCCCTTTTCTCTGTAATAATAAAACAGTACCTGTACTTGATCCCAACTAAGATATAATTACCCCTTATTGGGGCAGAACAGCCCTATTGGGTTTGTTTAATGGTTAAATGATTCCCTTTTCTCTGTAATAATAAAACAGTACCTGTACTTGATCCCAACTAAGATATAATTACCCCTTATTGGGGCAGAACAGCCCTATTGGGTTTATTTAATGGTTAAATGATTCCCTTTTCTCTGTAATAATAAAACAGTACCTGTACTTGATCCCAACTAAGATATAATTACCCCTTATTGGGGCAGAACAGCCCTATTGGGTTTATTTAATGGTTAAATGATTCCCTTTTCTCTGTAATAATAAAACAGTACCTGTACTTGATCCCAACTAAGATATAATTACCCCTTATTGGGGCAGAACAGCCCTATTGGGTTTATTTAATGGTTAAATGATTCCCTTTTCTCTGTAATAATAAAACAGTACCTGTACTTGATCCCAACTAAGATATAATTACCCCTTATTGGGGGCAGAACAGCCCTATTGGGTTTATTTAATGGTTAAATGATTCCCTTTTCTCTGTAATAATAAAACAGTACCTGTACTTGATCCCAACTAAGATATAATTAATCCTTATTGGAGACAAAACAATCCTATTGGGTTTAATTACTGTATAAATAATGTTTTTAGCAGACAAGGTAGGAGATCTGAATTACGGAAAGACCCCTTATCCAGAAAACCCCAGGTCCCAAGCATTCTGGATAACGGGTCCCATACCTGTATTACAGAATGTCCTATTTCTGAACAACCGCTTTAACATCATCATATTGTTAAAAAGGTGGAGTCTACGAGGCCTGGGGCCCATCAGGATTTTTCCCAGTGGCCCACTGGCCCAGTCCAACTCTGTATGAATTAAACAAAATGTGTTCTGTAACATAAATACAGTAAATATATCCTGATGTATTTAATGATAGTATTGAATAGCACCCAATGACAACTACAGGAAATGGTTAATGAAGCTAATATGTTCTGAAAAACAATTACATTCACCATGGAGGTTTCTGACACATCTTAAATTCTTGGATGTGCAAATGAAAATTGATAAGGGTAAAATCAATACAAATCTGTACAGGAAGCATTAGTGATAGAATGAACTTGCTACATTAATAACCCAAGTAAGCTTAAAGATATACCAGTGAGGTACTTCCTATGGGGAAATCATACACTGATTTTCCTTTCTGGAGCTACAGGATTCTTGTTTCTCTGCTATATGAGAAAGCAGGCAGAATTCTATATTGGCGTGTTTTGCCTCCAATAAGGATTAATTATATCTTAGTTGGGATCAAGTACAGGTACTGTTTTATTATTACAGAGAAAGGGGAATCATTTAACCATTAAATAAACCCAATAGGGCTGTTCTGCCCCAATAAGGGGTAATTATATCTTAGTTGGGATCAAGTACAGGTACTGTTTTATTATTACAGAGAAAGGGGAATCATTTAACCATTAAATAAACCCAATAGGGCTGTTCTGCCCCAATAAGGGGTAATTATACCTTAGTTGGGATCAAGTACAGGTACTGTTTTATTATTACAGAGAAAAGGGAATCATTTAACCATTAAATAAACCCAATAGGGCTGTTCTGCCCCCAATAAGGGGTAATTATATCTTAGTCGGGATCAAGTACAGGTACTGTTTTATTATTACAGAGAAAAGGGAATCATTTAACCATTAAATAAACCCAATAGGGCTGTTCTGCCCCCAATAAGGGGTAATTATATCTTAGTTGGGATCAAGTACAAGGTACAGTTTTATTATTACAGAGAAAAGGGAATCATTTAACCATTAAATAAACCCAATAGGGCTGTTCTGCCCCAATAAGGGGTAATTATATCTTAGTTGGGATCAAGTACAGGTACTGTTTTATTATTACAGAGAAAATGGAATCATTTAACCATTAAATAAACCCAATAGGGCTGTTCTGCTCCAATAAGGGGTAATTATATCTTAGTTGGGATCAAGTACAAGGTACAGTTTTATTATTACAGAGAAAAGGGAATCATTTAACCATTAAATAAACCCAATAGGGCTGTTCTGCCCCAATAAGGGGTAATTATATCTTAGTTGGGATCAAGTACAAGGTACAGTTTTATTATTACAAAGAAAAAGGAAACCATTTTTAAAAATGTGAATTATTTGATTACAGTGGAGTCTCTGGGAGATGGCCTTTCCGTAATTTGGAACTTTCTGGATTGTTTGGTCTCTGACCTGCTGGGGGACCAATGTTTGTTCAGAGTCCTGAAAAGGATTATCTTTTGGTTTCCATGCACTTAAAAGGGTTCCCATTTGCTTTACACATCCATTGATATCCTGCATATTATAGAAAACACCTTTCTCTCTACCTTCTTTTACTTTCAGAAGTTTCTCAGCAGGCCCAGTCTCGGGATTTCTACACTTCCTGTGTGGGAGGGTCCATAATAGATGCAAGGTATGGGGGTGTGTCGCTTAAGAAAGGGTTCTCTTGTGATTCGATATGCATTGTGTCAATCAACCTGGTGAGTCACAGTCAATATTGTGTTAACACGTGCATTTTCCATTAGTATTGTTAATGTACAGTATGAATAGTTGTATTCTTAATAGTGCAAAACATGGAACATCCGAACAACTGTAAGCCTTATCCGAAACTCCATTATCCAGAAAGTTCCGAATTATGGAAAGGCCATCTCTCATAGACTCCATTGTAATCAACGGTTTTCTTTTTCTCTGTAATAATAACACAGTACCTTGTACTGGATCCCAACTAAGATATAATTACCCCTTATTGGGGGCAGAACAGCCCTATTGGTTTTATTTAATGGTTAAATGATTCCCTTTTCTCTGTAATAATAAAACAGTACCTGTACTTGATCCCAACTAAGATATAATTACCCCTTATTGGGGGCAGAACAGCCCTATTGGGTTTATTTAATGGTTAAATGATTCCCTTTTCTCTGTAATAATAAAACAGTACATGTACTTGATCCCAACTAAGATATAATTACCCCTTATTGGGGGCAGAACAGCCCTATTGGGTTTATTTAATGGTTAAATGATTCCCTTTTCTCTGTAATAATAAAACAGTACCTGTACTTGATCCCAACTAAGATATAATTACCCCTTATTGGGGCAGAACAGCCCTATTGGGTTTATTTAATGGTTAAATGATTCCCTTTTCTCTGTAATAATAAAACAGTACCTGTACTTGATCCCAACTAAGATATAATTACCCCTTATTGGGGGCAGAACAGCCCTATTGGGTTTATTTAATGGTTAAATGATTCCCTTTTCTCTGTAATAATAAAACAGTACCTTGTACTTGATCCCAACAGTGACCGGTATATAAAATCAGGATAACCTCTACAGGTCAGATACAATTTACTATAAATGTAAGCTTATAGTAAATAAGCCCTTCTATTACTACAAGCTACAGTACACCGTATTTTATCCCAGGTGAGACTGTATCCTTCAGGGGTGAGCACTCACTTGGTATGGAGGCCAGGCATATATGTGTTGTATTTCACAATAAATGGGCGCCAGTGGTTCTTAACCTTGAAACCATGAACTGTTTCTTTACACAGCCACTTAGGAGTAATGCAGCACAGAATAGGTAGATAGTAGCATCTAATAGAATAGGCAGTACTTACAACGAATGGTCACAATAACTCTTTAGCTGCAGGGCACAATGGGTTAACCCCCAGCTTTCAGGTATATGCTTCCAGTGGAACCTGGGTGATCACTATTTAACCCTAGGTCTGTACACTGTTACCCTACTCTGGGCAGTATTATACCCGGGATTATAATCCCTCTACAATTCCTGGTTGGAGCCAATATGCTGCTCACTAAATAGCCCTGCCTGTCTATCCCACCTAAGGGCACATTTACTAAGACACGAATCTGAACCGAATTGGAAAAATTCCGATTTGAAAACAAACATTGTGCGACTTTTTCGTATTTTTTTGCGATTTTTTTCGGCGTCTTTACGACTTTTCGGAAATTGTCGAGACCAATACGATTTGCGCGAAAAAACGCGAGTTTTTCGTAGCCATTCCGAAAGTTGCGCAAAATCTGGCGATTTTTTCCGCAGCGTTAAAACTTGCGCGAAAAGTCAGATTTTGCGCAACTTTCGGAATGGCTACGAAAAACTCGCGTTTTTTCGCACAAATCGTATTAGTAACGAAAAAGTTGCGACAATTTTCCGAAAAAATCGCAAAATACCGATCATTACGAAAAAAACGCAATCGGACGCATTCGGCCCGTTCGTGGCTTAGTAAATGTGCCCCTTAGTGTGACCTATAACAAGAGCTGGCTATTCTTTCTGAACCTACCAGTATCTCTCTGCCTGCTTGCGTCTGCCCCATGCAGGCCCCTTTATGCTCCAATACTTGCACTACTTCCTGTAGTAAATCGGTCCTTAAGTGTGGCATAATGAGGCTATAGGACAACAAATAAACTCAAATAACCCTGAGTAACTTGCCACTTGTAAGTAAAACAATTGTGATAAAACAATCAGAATATAATATAATATAGTTCCATATTCCATAGTACTAGCGTGTCTGGTAGCAGTGGGTTTCAGCAATGAATCTTTAATAAAAAAATACCATTTTTAATCCCTGGCCATGAGAAAACTTCCATTTAAATACAAATTTCCTCTGCGATACCATAGCTCACAGTTATAAAATTCATCACATTGTTATAGTGGGGTCATTTTTCTATTCCGTTGGTAATTTCTTTGTTATGTCAAATAGTTTTAATAACTTTTCTATGCAAAGTCAAAAAGCCTAAAGCTGCCTTGCAAATCTTTCAAATGAATGGTACAAAGAAAAATGATATCTAAAGCAACTTTACTTGCCCCTTAGAAACCAAACTCGCAATAACAATATCCCAATTTCAGTTAATAATTAAAATCCTTTACATAGATATTCAGAATGCAGATAAACACTCATTTACATGTGATAATTCCTGTATTTCATTTATATTTTAATAGGAAGACTAACTCATTTGAGTTCTCTACTGTGTCAACTCTTTGTTTGCATATATATAACCATCCCTATGCTCTGGGGTAGGGATATGTCCTCATAGGCCCAGGAGTGATGAGTGTAGTTCCAGTTCCCTAGTCTATAAAAGACAAGGGAGCACATGGTTCTGTCTCGTTGGACTCTATGGGGCCTATTCATTAAAGTACGATTTAATGGAAAAAATTAGTATTTTTTCTGACTTTTAGAAGTATGCATATTTTCTATGAAATTTTTGTTAATTTCCATGACTTTTTCGTACTTTGTGCGACAAAATCGTATTTGTCGCAACAAGTATGAAAGTTTCAGATTCATTCAATCGTGACTTTTCTTGGGCCTGGTTGGAGCCATTAAGCCCTATGGGAGACTTTCCTTGGGCCAGGTTGGAGCTGCAGAGTGCCATTGAGCCCTATGGGAGGCTTTCCTTGGGCCGGGTTGGAGCTGCAGAGTGCCATTGAGCCCTATGGGAGACTTTCCTTGGGCAGGTTGGAGCTGCAGAGTGCCATTGAGCCCTATGGGAGACTTTCCTTGGGCCGGGTTGGAGCTGCAGAGTGCCATTGAGCCCTATGGGAGACTTTCCTTGGGCCGGGTTGGAGCTGCAGAGTGCCATTGAGCCCTATGGGAGACTTTCCTTGGGCCGGGTTTCAGCTGCAGAGTGCCATTGAGCCCTATGGGAGGCTTTCCTTGGGCCGGGTTGGAGCTGCAGAGTGCCATTGAGCCCTATGGGAGACTTTCCTTGGGCCGGGTTTCAGCTGCAGAGTGCCATTGAGCCCTATGGGAGGCTTTCCTTGGGCCGGGTTGGAGCTGCAGAGTGCCATTGAGCCCTATGGGAGACTTTCCTTGGGCCAAGTTGGAGCTGCAGAGTGCCATTGAGCCCTATGGGAGGTTTTCCTTGGGCCGGGTTGGAGCTGCAGAGTGCCATTGAGCCCTATGGGAGACTTTCCTTGGGCCGGGTGGGAGCTGCAGAGTGCCATTGAGCCCTATGGGAGACTTTCCTTGGGCCGGGTTGGAGCTGCAGAGTGCCATTGAGCCCTATGGGAGACTTTCCTTGGGTTGGGGTGGAGCTGCAGAGTGCCATTGAGCCCTATGGGAGACTGTTGGAGCTGCAGAGTGCCATTGAGCCCTATGGGAGACTTTCCTTGGGTTGGGGTGGAGCTGCAGAGTGCCATTGAGCCCTATGGGAGACTTTCCTTGGGCAGGTTGGAGCTGCAGAGTGCCATTGAGCCCTATGGGAGACTTTCCTTGGGCAGGTTGGAGCTGCAGAGTGCCATTGAGCCCTATGGGAGACTTTCCTTGGGCCGGGTGGGAGCTGCAGAGTGCCATTGAGCCCTATGGGAGACTTTCCTTGGGCCGGGTTGGAGCTGCAGAGTGCCATTGAGCCCTATGGGAGACTTTCCTTGGGCCGGGTGGGAGCTGCAGAGTGCCATTGAGCCCTATGGGAGGCTTCCAAAATCATGCACTGAAGGTTCAGAAAGTTTTTTGAGCCTTTTACGATACAAGCGTAATACAATCGAATACAAAAATTTAGGAACTTTCGGATCGTACCATGATATTTTTACAACCACAATGCGATCTGAAATTTTCAGATCTAATACGATTTTTTTTCCCACGCGTACTTTTTGAAACCTGAAATTCAGACTTTGATCAGTCAGCCCCTCTGTGTTGCCCGGGGTGGCTGCTATTGGAGAGGCTAAGGAAGGGTGCCTCAGTGGCAAGTTAAGCCCTAAGGTAACCAAGGCCTTGGTGAAATTAAGCTCAAGGGGCCCTGTCTTCGAGGTGAGGCTAGTGGCAGAATTCCACTGGGATAAAACAACTTTTTTAAAGAAAAATTTAATTTCCTTTTTCCCAATGAAACTGTGGATCAATTGCTTCAGAAATGTTTAATGTTAAGTGTAGCCAGCCTGAAATCCTGTCCTTTCCATAAAGCCAGGACCCTCTGTAATATACTGTAGATAGTGGACGCCATGTTCCCTTGTAAGATTGGTCCCTATAATGGCCCAACCTAGAATGTCATGTGATTGGCCCATTCTAGAAGCTGCTATTGTGATTTGCAGAAAACATGAAGCCCCGTTTAGCCTTTAAGTCAGGGGCTGTTCTCTTCGTTTTTTGGTCTTTTTATAGATCACAGACTGCCAAGCTGTACCCACATTTTCCAGTGACCAGCAGTAGCAGTGCCCAATCTTTAAGGGCTGAGAAAACTGGTAAAGTTGAAGTTGCCATGCTGCATAAAAGAGCCTCATTCCCTAAAGGAGTTGTGTGTCCTACCCTATTCCCACGTTCTCACAGAGCACTGTCACAAACACTTGTAATTAAACACTCCAGGAGTGTTAGACAGACAAAGGGCCCTGCTTGATTTAACCTTCGGTAATAATTCTTAATAATTGTTGCTTGGATTTTTTCTCCCCGCTTGGGATTTGCATTGAGGAACAAGATTTCCGTCAGGCAACGATGCCCAGTGCTACTAATGAACAGTGCTGAACTCTATCACTCTGTAGGGCAGATGGCGTCAGGAAACTTTGGTAAATCATAAAATTGTTTGAAATGCTGGGAATCTTATGGACTTCAGTGTTCAATAAATAATAAACCAGACCCTATATTTACTGATCTTCCAAACAAACATATTAGATTTGTCTTTATGGTTTTAATGGTTCTAACATCAATGAATAAAGTGAAACACAAGATCATAGTGGTTCTGTTTCTGTCATGTAAAACAGTCATTTTTGTTGTTCTTGTCACCCACAACTACTGTATGTACAGGTATAGGACCTGTTATCCAAAATGCTCGGGACCAAGGGTATTCCGGATAAGGGATCTTTCCATAATTTGGATCTCCATACCTTAAGTCTACTAAGAAATCAATAAAACATTACTTAAACCCAATAGGATTATTTTACATCCAGTAAGGATTAATTATATCTTAGTTGGGATCAAATACAAAGCAATGTTTTATTACTACAGAGAAAAGGGAATCATTTAACCATGAAATAAACCCAATAGGGCTGTTCTGCCCCCAATAAGGGGTCATTATATCTTAGTTGGGATCAAGTACAGGTACTGTTTTATTATTGCAGAGAAAAGGGAATCATTTAACCATTAAATAAACCCAATAGGGCTGTTCTGCCCCCAATAAGGGGTAATTATATCTTAGTTGGGATCAAGTACAGGTACTGTTTTATTATTACAGAGAAAAAGGAAATCAATTTTCAAAATCTGAATTATTTGATTAAAATGGGCTCTATGGGCGACAGGCTTTCCTTAATTTGGAGCTTTGTGGATATTGGGTTTCCGGATAAGGGATCCCTTACCTGTATTATATATTTAGGGGGGATTTATTGAAATTCGGATTTTTGTGGTTTTATAGTTTTTTAAACCACAACTAAACTAATTTTAATGAATTCCAGCCATATATCAAAAGATTTAAATTGAAAAAACACAACAACCAGAAAAAGATTTTCTAGTTGTAAAAGCAACATCTGTCATTGACTTCTACATGGTCTTGACAGGTTTTAGCTGGTGTATTTTTGTATTCGGATTTATCGCAGTTTTGTTGCATAATAAATTGCCAAAAAATCAAGTTTTTTGGCAACAAAATCAGGTTTTGGCGTCAAAACTGAAAATAATCCAGCGTTAGTAAGGCCCTCAGGCTCTACATATGGGGGTCCAAGTATGAGTGAGGTACTGTTAGCCAGTCCAAAGGTTGAAAAGCAGCAGATAAAGAAGAAAGTTGGGCGAAATTATTCGGCAGGCATGCATTAGCTGCGATTTTTTCTGCATTTCGCCATTGACGGATTGTTTTGCGAAACAGATGTCATATTCTCCGCATAAAAATTCACTGTGTGACATAAAAAATGTCGCCCGCATCGAAACAAATTGTCGCTTGCGTCCAAAAATGTCGCCCGTGGCAAAAAAAATTGACGCACGCCCCAAAAAAAAGTTGTGCAAAAATTTCCAAAAAGAGGTGCCACCATATGCAACGTTTGTGCCATTTTATATTGGCACATTGTATTTATCTATTATTATCTTAATAACCCCCTGTTTGTATTAATGTATTCTACTGTACAGCGCTGCGTACGTAAGTAGTGCTTTATAAATAAAGATATACATATATACAAATGTCCTCAAGTCTTTTTAGCTGACCACGGACAAGTCCAGCTTGGATTAATGGTCCAGATAAGATAGTATCCAAATGTAATTGGGATTTTTAGACAATGCATTTAATTGTATTTACCATCACCCCCCCCCAAAGGGATTATTTGCTTGCTGTTATGATTAACGCACATTTCTATTCCAATGTCTATTTAAAATGAATGGTATATTTAGCTTCCCAAACGATTATAGCAATAATAATAATAATAATAAAGGTTTGTTGCATACTCTTTTATAGTAAATTAAAATAATACATTACTCTGTCTGTCATACATATGTTGTTGCTAGCACTGACACTAAAAAGAAATATACAGTTTTGAGATTAATTGTGATTCATTTAGAAGTCCATTGTGTACTCTAAACAAGTAATAAAGTGATAAGACAGAATAATATTCCCTATGAGTGCACATATTGTGCCATGATCATTAGCACTCGCTCAGGCACTTAATGAGCAGATTTCACTGCAAGGAAAATAATAAAGTGGGCATGGAGAAGACAATAGGGCTAAGCAACAGAAATCATCAATACGAATTCAGCTTACTAGCACTATGCAATTTATCACAGCCTTATATAATAATCTATGACAAACTATTTTTTACTCATGAACTACATTTAAACTACATTTAAATGTAAGAAGAGTTAAGGGTGCCAAATATGGTTTGTGATTGGCTATTTGGTAGCCCCTACAGGAGGATCTGTTTGACAGCACTGGGTTTTATGCAACCAAAACTTGCCTCCAAGCCAGGAATTTAAAAATAAACACCTGCTTTGAGGCCACAGGGAGCAACATCCAAGGGGTTGAGTCACTGGTTGGGGATCACTGATATAAGATAACAATAAGACGACAATGCATATTCAGTTTGTATGAGTGAGTATGCTGACATTTTTTATTAGGTTTTTGGTTATCTACTACTATCTTGAGAACTAGGTGGACAAATGTTATGGAGGGATTAGATTCGGGCCAATTTTGTTATTCAGTTAGGTCAGTTTTCTATATGCCAATTTGTTCAATCTAATTGGACAGACATCCCAGTCAGAATCAGATTCAATAATTGGCTCCATACAGGAAGTCATTCCTCTTATGGATGGAAAGCTTTTTTTTTTTGATCATGCACTGTATTATGACAAGGCAGAGCAAAGGACAGTATACCGGAACACACTTGAACTGGCCACACATAGTGATGGGCGAAATGTTTCGCCAGGCATGGATTCAGGGCGGACTTCCACGTTTCGCCATTGGCGGATTTTTTTCGAGAAACGGCTGAAAAAAATTGCTGCGGAAATATTCACCACGCGTCCAAAAATTGCAAGAATAGTCGCGCGTCAAAAAAAATAGTCGCACGTCCAAAAATTGTTGTAAGAATAGTCGCAGGCATCAAAAGAATTGTCTCACGTCCAAAAAATTGTCACAAGAAGAGTCGCGAGCGTCAAAAGAATCATTGCGAGATTTTTTGCAAATTTTTCGATAAAGCGAAACGGGACAGATTCGCTCATCACTAGCCACACATTATTCTTTGTCATTAACATTTAAAGTGAATCTTCCAAGAAGCCTTCTTTTTAGTAGCTGGTAAAGTTGAGCGAATCTGTCCCATTAGCGTAATGCATTGAAGTCAATGGGTGTGTTTTGTACTTTTTTTTTCTACAATAAATGTATTGACATCAGTAGGAGTTTAATTCAATTTTTTTTCTCACTCCAAACACATTCAAGTCAAGAGGTGTTTTTTCTAAAATTGTTTTGTATGCCAAATATGCATTAAAGTCAAGTGGAATTTTTTTCTCAAAATTTCTCACTGCAAATGCATTGAAGGAAAAGGGCTTTTCTCACATTTTTTCCATTAAAATTTTACACGGTTTCATGAAAACATTTGCAGAAGGTGAAACACAGAATTTTACCACAAATCCATGTCTGGCGAAAAAAAAAAAATCGCTCATCACTAGTCTTCGGTCAAAGGGATGTCCATTGGGGAAATCTAAATCAGGTTGTACTTCTCACCACTGCCTATATATGTACCTGAGTCTCCATAGTGTTGTACCTACTATGGATGCTGCCATTGGTTGCCAAGGGGCCAAGAGCATTGTAAGCAATAACTCTTCAGGGAGTTTTCCAACAGCTAACCTTGAGAATCAAAGGAAGTTCTAGAAGAAGAATACTCCAATGAGGAATAATGTTTACCAAGGTCTAGCTGAAGAGATCAAAGTTGCCTTTTTTTCTTGAAGTCTATAAATAATTGAAAAGACCATGAACAATTGAACAATATGAAGTTAAAACAAACGGTACTTTAGAATAATGGTCTATGAGCATGAGGCCTATTAAAGCCTGTTATCAATGAATAATTAAAAATAACTGCGGAGGGAACACATATATTTATGTCTTGTATTGATTATATTTATATTTTCCCTTTGGTCACTAGATTTGTAGTTAAGAGACATTAAGTTATATAGAGATGTATATGCTATCTATGTGTATTTACTGGGGGAAGATATCTTCTTTAGCTAACACGTGTTTGACTTGTTTGAGGACCAGACCACATGTATAAATTATTTAGGGAAGGTTTATTAATATATTTATTCTAGTGTAGTTTGAAGGTCTTGAGAAGAATTTGTTCATACATATATTTTCTCTCTTTGAAGTGTACCTGTCAATAATTGTATTTATTTGTTATTTTTATTTATTTGTTTATGATAATGTTGGCACCAATGGGGTTTATTTATGCTGAATCGAATATGTTCCAGTAGGCTTTCTTACCTGGCCCTGACCCATGTTGCATCTTAAAAGCAGTGGCTAAAGGGCATAAGGATAACATTTCTGCTGATTACAACTGCACTTACTATGTGAATTACCGTATTTTTCGCCGTATAAAACGCACTTTTTCTTCCCCAAAACTGGGGGGGAAAAGTTGGTGCGTCTTATACGATGAATACTCACCCCCAGTACCGCCAAGTCATTCTTCTCTCTAATGCGGCAGCGTCAAGCCTTTTTATAAGGTTGCGCCCGTGCGTATGACGTCACACGTCAGCGACGAAGCGCAACCTTATAGAAGTGCCTGTTGTAGCGGCATAAGAAAGAAGGAGCCTCCGGCGGTGACTTGGTCTGTTGGGGGTACTTGCTATGGGGGCAATTGGGGGCACTGTGTGTGGGGCTACTGTCTATGGGGGGTACTGTGTATGGGGGCAATTGGGGGCACTGTGTGTGGGGATACTGTCTATGGGGGGTACTGTGTATGGGGGCAATTGGGGGCACTGTGTATGGGGGCAATTGGGGCACTGTGTATGGGGGCACTGTGTGTGGGGGCTACTGTCTATGGGGCAATTGGGGCACTGTTTATGGGGGCAATTGGGGTACTGTGTATGGGGGCACTTTCTATTGGGGCACTGTGTGTGGGGGCTACTGTCTATGGGGCAATTGGGGCACTGTGTATGGGGGCACTTTCGTAATATTTGGGGGGATATTACCCCCCCCGTGGACGTCCGTACCCTGCATCCTCTTCCCCTTGCAGTGCCGATCGGCGCGCACTGACACTGCTGACATTGGCGCGCGCACCTCTAGTCATGCAAAGCACACAGCAGGATGGCAAGTACTTCATAATTACGGTAGTATATTATATAGTTCAGAATCTTTTTTTTCTAGATTTTTCTCCTTTAAAATTGGGTGCGTCTTATATTCCGGAGCGTCTTATACAGCGAAAAATACGGTATGTTCAATTAATGTGCAATTAATAAAATGCCGCATTTTCACTGATTCGTATGTCTGAGCATTACAAAAGGGAAGGATTTGACTCAATCCTGTAACTGATAGGAAAATGTCAATGTCATTACTAATACCCTAACCTGCCCCCCATTTTACAAGCTGGTGTATAGAGAGACAAAATGTGAGATGTTAAAAAACGTGTGCTTAATTTTGAATTGATATATAGTAAAAGTTTATAGTTTTATATAATGAAGCATATCATTTCTAGTTTTCCTGATAGCTCCCTGGGCTGGGGTGGTTTAAGGGGAGATTTGCTAGTTATACTAATATGGAACTGCGTCAGTATCACATAAGTAGTGATGAGCGAATTTTTTTCGCCAGGCCTGGATTCGCAGCGAATTTCCATATTTCGCCATTGGTGAATTGTTTTGCGAAACTTCTGTGAAAATTTGCAATGAAAAAAATAGCGGAAATTTTTTTGTCAAATTGGGCGCGGTCACGAATAAAAGGGCGTGGTTGCGTAAAAAAAGTGCAGTTGCGTCAAAATTGGGTGATGTCGCGCCAAATAGTGCAGGCAACAAAAAAATAAATGTGGGAGACAAGAACGCTTGTGTTTCGTGAATTTCCTTGCCGTTTCGCGAATTTAAAGGCAAAGCAAATTGTGACAGATTCGCTCATCACTACACAGAAGTAGTAATTGCAAATTCATATAAAAAGAACAGTAATGAAATAAAAGGCTAAATTTTAGTGATGAGCAAATTTTTTTTAGCCAGGCATGGATTCTCTGTGAATTATCTGCATTTTGGCATTGGTGAGAAAAAAGTCAAAATAATCAAATAAGTCACGGTCATGTCAAAAAGTCACTGCCACGTTTAATAAGTTGCGGTTGCATCAAATAAGTTGCGTCAAAAAAGTTTTGAAAATTTTCGGCGAAACAGGACCGATTCCCTTATCACTACTCAATTTGGCTCAAAGTTGAATTATCCATAACAACCAACCAGATGTTGCAGATCAATAAATGTTAGCTGCTGCTTGGTTGCTATGGGTAACTAAAACTGGTGCAAACTCCCCGTTGCCTTGGTTACTTCATTCTCAGTTTACCAAAAAGGGGAAAGTATGAGGCTTAGGTAGAAACCTGGGGTGTGGGTTATGGGAAGAAAAAGAAAAAGGGGGTGGGAATTATGAAGCTGAGCCTTTGAAACACATGGCAAGATATATTGAAGGGTCATATAATATAGTGGACCAAAACTCTTCTAAGCATGATAAGATAATTGTATTTATAAGGGCTCTCCTGCTTCTCTCTGCTTAGATTGTAAGCTCCAGTGAACACGGACCTCTTTACTTACTGTTTTAGGCAACATTTTTAAGTAATGTGCATGTTTGTTGGTTATACCTTTCTATTAGACAGCACTGTGGAATAATAATAATAATGGTGGGGTCTTCACATAGAATTAAATGTTACACTGGAGGTAAGTTTCTGAACATAACAAAGGCATTTTCTGAGTTAAAACTCCAGATGTACTTAATCAAATTAATGAAAGGCACTAATAGGGATATTTAATAAAAGGCCCAGGACCAGTATCCCATAATCATTAGGTAGAATTTACTGGTCACCTATTTAAAAGCAAACATCTTATTGGTTGCTGTGGGTTACTGCTCCTGGGCATACTTTGTGCCTTTAATTACATATGGGGGCATCAGGTTATTTATAAACATTCATTTTTGTAAATCACAAACTGAGTAATGGGGATATTATTAAATACCGGTTAGTGAATACCCAAAACATATCTACTGCCCAACATTAGGCAACCATAACTATGCTAATAGCTGTGGTAATTATGTCATTTACAGTGTTCAGCGTTAAAATTATGTCTGCAGAAGAATTTTTGGGGGTGCAAGTGCCTTTTGATGCAGCCCACATTCAGGGTGCCAATACCTTTGATGAATAGTGATGAGCTAATCTGTCCCATTTCGCCATAAAATTCGCGAAATAAGAAGAAAATTTGTGAAACAGGGAAAAATCCGTTGTTGCAAGTTTTTGTTGTCGCCTACGTTTTTTTTGTCGTCTGCTTCTTATTTTTGATGCTACTGCGCCCAATTTCATGCAACCTCGACCATTTTTGTCGTGACCACACCCAATTTGACGCAACCACGACCAAGTTTTTCTGCAGGGAATTTTCACAAAATAATGTACCAATGTCAAAATGTGGAAATTCGCTGCGAATAAATTAATCAATAAAAAATGTGCTCATCACTATTGATGAATAGTGTCAATACACAACTGCATCCATTTTAGTATGACTGCATTTGCAGCTGTGATTGTAAATAAGCCCTTTTGAATGTTTTGATGCCAGAAAGTTCCAATTACAGACCTGCATTAGGCAGCGCTTGATCCAAGGACCGACAGGGGAGGCATGTAGGAGCCCCCCACAGCCCCCTATTCAACCTATTTGGACCCTTAGGGAGCGTCAGGCGGTGCAGCCCGTGTCAGGCCCATTCCTTTCTGACTGCCCTAAAGCAGCCTTGTTTGTTACTAAGCCCTACAGCAGTGATCCCCAACCAGTGGCTCAGGGGCAACACGTTGCTCCCCAACGCCTTGGGTGTGTCCCCAAGCCAGGGAGTTATTTTTGAATTCCTGACTTGGGGTTGAATAAAAACAAGATTTCCTACCAAATAAAGCCCCCTGTAAGCTGATAGGGTGCATAGAGGCTGCCTAATAGCCAATCACAGCCCTTATTTGACTCCACCATGAACTTTTATGGTGCTTGTGTTGCTCCCCAAGTCTTTTTACATGTGACTGTGGCTCACGAGTAAGAAAGGCTGGGGATCCCTGCTTTATAGGAACCTGTGGCTTTAATTACTTACCCTCCAAAATGTATTACTTTTTTCTACACTATTATTTTTTTTTGCAAACTTTCATTTGAAGTTGCAGAGATTTCCTGTAATTTACCACGCACTGAATTTTTCTACTTTGAAAGTGGAAAACAACATTTCAATCAACGTTTTTCGCCATCCCACCAGCGCCGGTAAAGTAAATTTCCCCGGTGAGTCGCCTGCATTATTAAAGTCAAACAATGTGACTATCACGGCTCATGCTGATTCCGAATGACCTGCAGCATCATTTATCAATTAATTTCTCGCTGTGCTCAATTTAAGTATATCTCAATGAGCTTGAGGTTTGCAAGTTCAGCTTCCCTTCATCTGGAACGCTTAAAAAAAAAAAAAGCAACATATTTTTATTATTATGACCTTGAACAATATGACACGTTTATCCAGCGGTGTTTCATCGGGAATGATTAAACCTTTGGGGCAGTGTAGAACGCAAAACTTCTAGCATGACAATTGTCACATTTACTTTATCAGTGATGCTATTCCAGTGGGGTTTTATCCTTGCATTACGCAAGAAGTATTGTTCATTAGGCATAACCTTATCTGCACATACAGCTCTGACTGTGAGTGAGTGGGAATGCCATACGTGCTTCCCCTACGTATATAGAATAGACAGATAAATGAACCTTGTAGGCAGTGTGGTGTTGTTACCCGGTCTGCTACGTATATGTGTGCGCAGGTTTCATACCTTTTTTGCAGGCAGGGAGATGTTCCATTATCTGCAGGGCCTTGAAGAGAGCTAGACAATTAATTCTTTTAAATTAGGGGGCTGCCTGTACGCTAGGAATGGAGGTTCTGGAAATGTAAGGGTTGATTCACTAAAGTGCAGTAAGCGGTATCGCATGCTTTTTTACGTTAAAATTGATGCAAAAAAAATTGTGCAATTCGCTAAAGCAGCGGTTCTCAACCTGGGGGTCGGGACCCCTTTGGGGGTCGAATGACCCTTTCCCAGGGGTCGTCTAATACAATCAAAGACAAAGATAAAACACATATTCTCGATGGTTTAAGGAATAATTTTATGGTTGGGGGTCACCACAACATGAGGAACTGTATTTAAGGGTCGCGGCATTAGGAAGGTTGAGAAACACTGCGCTAAAGTATTATCGCATGCGTTAAGTCGCATATCGCGTGCGTTAAGTCGCATATCGCATACTAACGCATGATTCACAAACACTTAGACGCGCTAAATATTGCATTAGTCTGTGAGAAAATTAACACCTACTTGGGGCAGGCGGTAATTATAGAAAAGTACAGTTCATGAGCTTTTGGCAACACAATATGGACTTTGCAGTGGGATTTATTCAAGTCTGTGTTGGCCCCAGAGTGATGCAGCCTCCAGTTTGCTGGGAAATGGGCATTTTCAAAAAAGTAGTTTTACGAACGTAAAGGTGTGTATGGCTAATATGGAGTGCGCACGATAAGTAGCGCACGTGCATTAGTTAGTGCGAACAACAAGTAGCGGGCTGCGTTAATTAGCGCGCATTGAATCAAATACCACACGAAAATTGTCTTCACGACTTAAATAACGCAAACAGCATTGCGTCTAAATTAACGCAAATATCCTTTTAGTGAATCGTGCGTTAAGAAGCAAAAAATTAGACGCGATTAAATTCCAAATCAGCAGTGCTTGTTAGTGATGAGTGAATCTGTCCCGTTTCTCTTTGCCGAAAAATTTGTGAAACAATAGGAAAATTCGCGAAACGACGAAAAATCCACAAAACGCGTTGTCGCACATCTTTTTTTTTTGCCACGACAGTTCCCTTTTCTATTGGGCGCGTCTAATTTAGACACGACTGCAACTTTTTATTGACGCGCAATGATTTTTTTTCTTGGTGAATTACCGCGGAAGTTTTGCCAATGGCTCATCACAAATGCTTGTATTTAAGTGCACACACGAGGGTTCCTGGGCACACTTGAATACAGTCACTAATGATAGGTTGTGTCATCCCTGCACAGTGTTAAAGGACAAATCAACCCCAAATAATAATTTGTTGCCTAATAAAAGAAAACAACATTCTAAACAACTTTGCAATATACTGTACATTCATTACAAAGTTGTGTTGGTTCTTGACTTATTTGTATATATAATTGCTATTAGAAGCAGTGTTTGTCAGTCCTTTTTACAGTAGAGAGACAGACCTGCCTTGCTGGAGGAGACTGAGGTTTGCAACGTTGTTTAAAAAGTAACAACCAGGAGTTCAGCTGCTTTTAATACCAATTACATGTACAAATAACTTTTAAAGAACTTAAAATTATTGGAAAGTTGATTGGAATTATGTTTTCTTTTATTAGGCAAACAACTATTTTTGGGGTTGACGTGTCCTATAAGGGCTCTGGCACACGGGGGAGATTAGTCGCCCGCGACAAAACTCCCTGTTCGCGGGCGACTAATCTCCCCGAGTTGCCTACCCCTGCCATCCCACCGGCGAACATGTAAGTCGCCGGCGGGATGGCACACGCGGCGGGGCGATTTCAGGCCGCATCTGCCATCCCGCCAGCGACTTACATGTTCGCCGGTGGGATGGCAGGGGTAGGCAACTCGGGGAGATTAGTCGCCCGCGAACAGGGAGTTTTGTTGTGGGCGACTAATCTCCCCCGTGTGCCAGAGCCCTTAAAAGCAGCAAACATGATGCATTGATATGCAGGAACAAATTAGCAAGCTACGTCTCTATAATTTGTTAATCAACTATTGGCTTTTACACTACTGTGGCAAAGCTTGAAGTCAGCAGCAGGGAAATAGTCAAGCTGTAAGATAGGAGAGTAAAGGGGAGGAGTCAAAACCATAAACCAGTATTATCTACATAATTGTGCAAAAAAAAAATTGCTGCAGAGAAAAAAGTTATTGTCTTTCACTATAAGTGCAAGGAATAGGCCCAATCCACTACTACAATTAAAAAAAAACTTTTCGTTAGGTCATGGTATAATTATGGGTGGTTTCAATGGTCCTGACATTGACTTTAGTAATGGGATATCCAAGTCATTCAAATCACATAGGTTTGTGAATATGATAATAGACTAAATGTGACACATTTTGTCTCATCTGTTTTAGGAACCAACTAGGCACGGAGTTTAATAATGCCAAACTGATCACCAGGATTTGTGGTGAGTATTTGAGGAACAGTGATCAGAACATGGCCTCCTTTAAGATTATGTTGCAGAGACATCAGGATAAAGCTGTACAAAGCAAAAAAGTATCTGCACACTCCAAAAAAGTAAGTACAAAAGAAAAAATGTATTAATTACAAAATCATAGAAAATAAATCCCAACGCGTTTCAACCCAACAAAGGGTCTTCATCGGGGAAAACAATAAAAAAAAGGGGCAGGACCCTTTTTTAAATTTTTTTTGCTCTGCCCCTTTTTTTAATTTTTTTCCCCTGATGAAGACCCTTTGTTGGGTTGAAACGCGTTGGGCTTTATTTTCTATGATTTTGTAATTAATACATTTTTTCTTTTGTACTTACTTTTTTGGAGTGTGCAGATACTTTTTTGCTTTTGTGATTATTTTTGGAGTTGCTGAATAGGTTTTCTCCAGTGTTCTGCGCTCTATTATTATTGTTATTTTGATGAGATGTGCATTTTGTAATACTAAAGGTGTACAAAGACATACAAACTTTAGCAGGATAAGGGTATTTCTGCAGCATATTGATTGGGACAGCCAACAGGAGAAAGAGGTAACTAATAGAGTATGCTGTCAGGGCCCATTAGAACTAAGGAGAGTACAGTTATTTATTGCTCCGTTCCCTGTTGAACCTCTGGGGACTCAGTAGGCTCAGCCTTGGCAATAATACTAACAGCCTTTTCGTTTGTATCATCACCTCTCTGGGTATCCATCGGTGACCCCATTTAAACTAGTTGCCTGTGATCTTCTATCCAAGGACCAATATAAGTCAAACAATTGTTAGTGTCAGTTGTTTGATTTTTTTGCTTCATGTTGACTCTTTCATGATTCTTGATCCAAAAGTTCACGTTTTCTTAGTCCATTGTTCTGTATGTTATCTCTGTCCTCTACTTTGGGCTTTGCCCCCTTCCTTTGTTTGTGATCCACTGGGCTACCATGGGCCGCTATTATTTTTTGCATCTCAAACCGGCTCCACTAGGGGCCAATGTACTGCGTAAACCAATATATGGGCCCCAACCTGCTTTAACACCGCCAGCGCCTTGTAACAAATACCTTTCATATGCTTTATATATGCTCCTGAGAGACGAATTAGGAAGGTTAGCATTGAGCTTGGTAAGAAGAAATGTTCAAATCCAGCTGATTTTTCAGGATTTTTTAGATGTTTGTTATTTGTTTTTTCTATCCATATTTTACAGATAAATTCCCATTTGTCCCTTTAAGTAAAGGTGAGAGCAGTATTAAAAATACAATTTCTGAACAAACTGGTTCTTTACTGTCTCGGGCCTTTTGATTAGCCAGTCATAGTATTGCGCACATTAGCTGAGGTAAGCTGACTGCCAGCGTCTTATTAGTATATCGCTGACTTGCTTATTTCCCTCTCCATCCCATATGTCCCTGTCAGAAGTGTTTTGTGTGAAATAGTGAGAAGTGACAGGAAAGAACACTAGTGGGGCACTCTAATCCTTAAATATAACTTCCATTCTTTCCCTTAAATTCAAAATGAGTACATAGTTACATAGTTATTTGGGTTGAAGAAAACTGTCCATCAAGTTCCACTCTGCAAAATATCTACATATATATAGTTACACAACACACAAACACATATATACAGGTATGGTGTCCGTTATACGGAAACCCGTTATCCAGAAAGTTCCATACTATGGAAAGACTGTCTCCCATAGACATTATTAGCAAATAATTCTAATTTTTGAAAATGATTCCCTTTTCTCTGTAATAATAAAACAGTACCTGTACTTGATCCCAACTAAGATATAATTACCCCTTATTGGGGGCAGAACAGCCCTATTGGGTTTATTTAATGGTTAAATGATTCCCTTTTCTCTGTAATAATAAAACAGTACCTGTACTTGATCCCAACTAAGATATAATTACCCCTTATTGGGGGCAGAACAGTCCTATTGGGTTTATTTCATGGTTAAATGATTCCCTTTTCTCTGTAATAATAAAACAGTACCTGTACTTGATCCCAACTAAGATATAATTACCCCTTATTGGGGGCAGAACAGCCCTATTGGGTTTATTTAATGGTTAAATGATTCCCTTTTCTCTGTAATAATAAAACAGTACCTGTACTTGATCCCAACTAAGATATAATTACCCCTTATTGGGGGCAGAACAGACCTATTGGGTTTATTTAATGGTTAAATGATTCCCTTTTCTCTGTAATAATAAAACAGTACCTGTACTTGATCCCAACTAAGATATAATTACCCCTTATTGGGGGCAGAACAGCCCTATTGGATTTATTTAATGGTTAAATGATTCCCTTTTCTCTGTAATAATAAAACAGAAACTTGTACTTGATCCCAACTAAGATATAATTACCCCTTATTGGGGCAGAACAGTCCTATTGGGTTTATTTAATGGTTAAATGATTTCCTTTTCTCTGTAATAATAAAACAGTACCTGTACTTGATCCCAACTAAGATATAATTACCCCTTATTGGGGGCAGAACAGCCCTATTGGGTTTATTTAATGGTTAAATGATTCCCTTTTCTCTGTAATAATAAAACAGTACCTGTACTTGATCCCAACTAAGATATAATTACCCCTTATTGGGGGCAGAACAGCCCTATTGGGTTTATTCAATATTGAAATGATTTTTTAGCAGATTTAAGATATGGAGATCCTAATTACAGAAAGATCCCTTATCTGGAAAATCCCAGGTCCCAAGCATTCTGGATAACAGGTCCCATACCTGAACATATATGCATTTGCATTTATGCAAATATACATACTTAAATCTAACTGGAGCCCTGGATATGTTTCCCTTGCTGGAACCACTCAAGCCCTTCTTAAGAGATTAAGAGAATTTGCCACCCCCAATATTCCAAGGAAAAATATCCCACAGTCTTTCCGCCCTCAAAGTTATAAACCAATTTTTTTAATTTTTTTTTTGTTTTAGGTGAAAAGTAATTTTCTGCAGTAGAAATGGATGGCTACATGTGTTTTTCTTTTTCATTATGTGTGAAAAAGAACCACCAACACTATGGAGCTCATTTACAACCACAATTGTGATTATGCTAAAATGGACAAAATCCATACACAGATTGATTATATTCCTTAAAGTAGATCAAAAGCTTAACTAAAGAAGTAGGGTAGAAATGTGGCACATTACAGTATGTTTTGTGCTTCAGTACCAGCCCAAGGCAACCACAGGCCTTTAGCAAGGAAGATCTGTGCCCCCAAAGATGCCCCAGTAGCCCCCCATCTTCTTTTTTACTGATTCCCTGCCCATACTCTGTGCTGCTGTCACTTACCTGAGCTTAGGGACCCACTCACAATATACTGTATATATAGAATGTCACAAAATAAGGCTGATGACTAATTAATACAGATAATTACTACATGGCAGCTCCTAAACCAGTGCAATTAGCATCAGAATGTATTAATCAGCCCTGTAACATCATCTTATGTGACAGGCCAGCCTCAGGCCAGAGCCCACTGAGCATGTGCAGTTTCACTGACACTAATAACAGAATCCAAGATGGAAAACTCCTGACAACTGTAAAGACCTAAATTACTGATTCTATTGAGATGCTGACATTTTAGTTCAGTATATAAATACCACCACGTGGTGTTAGGATGTAACTTGTGACACACAGGTGTAATGTACCCAATGTGTAGTTACACATGCCTCTCCACATGCACAATGAGACGAGATGTGCAAATAGTGACGCACATAGTGCATCGAACCCTGAGCAAGCACTGACATGCAAGTGACATCACTGGCAACGATGTGGCTGCAAATAAAGTCATCATGGGACCAGTGTGCATTTCAATGCATGGATGAAACGCCCCTTCCTGGCCACAATGATTCTAGAATGTATTCTGGGTAAAAAAGGATGGCAAAATTGCACCTTGCACACAGCAATTGTGTGAGTAGAACGTATGACATTTTGATTTGAAAAATATTACTACAACTAATGTCAGACTAACTGGCCAATAAATACCTGGCTCATAACCGGATTCCTTTTTGAGTAATGATGCTACATTAGCACATTCATTAGTCTCATGGTTCAATGCCCATCGTCAAAGAATCACAGGGGGACAGTGTCAGGCTTACCTCTGCTAGATGCTTGTCACACAGGGGCTGGACTACAGAAGCACTCCCCTACGCCTCCCACTGAGTACTCAGATCCTGGGTATGCAGACAGGGTGAGCTCAGATGAGGAGTAGCAGAGGTGCTAATAGCTTGTGCACGGGTCTCTGCTAAGATGGCAGACAGGTAACTGGGAGCAGGCAAAAGCAAAGTCACAAGGCAGGCCAAGGTCAGGACAGGCAGCAATCAGAAGTAGTTGAGAACAAAGCCAAAGTCAGGAACCGGGAATTCAATCAAAGGTCAGAAGCGAGTCGAAGTCAGGAACAGAAGCACCGATCAAAACCAGAATCACAACAGGAACCACACAGGGGGAGATTTATTAAGAGACGAACCCTCTGAGCGTTCATTCGAAAGATCGGAGCATTTTTTCCCCTCTATTTTTTCGCTCTTGCGTGACTTTTCCGTCCGCCCGCACAACTTTTTCGTACGCTTGCACGACTTTTTCGTACGCTTGCGCAACTTTTTCGTATGCTTGTGCGAAAAATTCGGAAAGGTTCTGCCGCTGTTTACAGCTGTTCGGTAAAAAAAATTTGTGACTTTTGGATTGGCACTAAGATATTATCGTGACTAATACGATTTTCTGTAAGCATTTTCGTGATATTTGCGATCTTCAGAAATTATCGTATCCAATCCGAATTTTTCCCATTCGGGATTCGAACTTGTGTTTTAATGAATGGGCCCCTTAGTGTCAATCAAGAAGAATGATCACCTTGCACTGGACTGTAGGCCGCGGCAGCTATTTAAACGCAATGCGCATGCGTCCGTTCTCGCGTGAAAGTGCGCCGAATCGTGTGCACGCTGACGTGATCGCGTCAAAGCACACGCACAGATATGCACGGATGTGCGCGAATTACCGCCCATGTGCAGAACGGGCGGCTTGTCACGAGCAGTGCGGATCACCTGACAGACAGGATCTTGGGGCAAAGTGGGAAAAACATGGCAAATTGCACTTTTTTTTTTGCACAATCAGTAAATAAGCCCTTATCTCTCAACTGAAGGCAGCTGCACAGGGTCCTTTCCTTTTATCTCTACCGCAAAAGACCTTTAAAGAAAGAATCCCTAAAACTGCTCAAAAATATTTTTCTGCTACAAAAATGAATGTTGGATGATGGTAGCTGCTGAAAAATGACATTGAAATGGTAGGTTCCTATATAAATATTGATAAAACACATTGGTTTCAATTGGTAACAGATTCCTTTCTGTGCTGGCAGAATACAAATGTAATTCCCTGTATCATCAGATATCTCTTTCAGATTTGAAGTGTGTTTATACTTCACCTGCCTTGGGGAATTACAGTGTTACACTATGTGAACAGGTTGGCTGCACTTGAAAGACTGAAAAGAACATTGATGTTATTGCTGGTACGTCAGTATGTTCCTGTATCTAGCGTGATATTCAGAATATAGCCCAGAGAAAAAAACAGAAATGCTTGTCCGTTCCATGAACTGTTAAATCTGTATTTAAACAAACAATGGGCAAATTGAATGTGATGAAGTCAAGTGTGCTTTGGCTGAACTTTGTTTTATCTCTTGCAGAAATATGCACAGAAGCCTATAAATTTTTTATTTTCATATTAGACATGACAAACAAGAGAATTAATTGTAATTGAATCCAGATTTTTTATTAGCATAAAGTATTGTCTTTATATTGTAATAAGAGGCAAGCGTCAGGAAATCACAGCCATCTTATATGCAAAAAAAGCATAGAGATTTAGGGACAGTGGCAGAAAGAAAGAAGTCTCTGTCCTATAAAACCAACAATAAAAGTCAGTGATTCCCAACGAGTGGCTTGTGAGCAACATGATGTGTATGTAAATATAGCCTAAAGCACTCACAGAAAAGCTGCACTGAGTCCTCTATCAAAAGAAATACAGGATTTCTTGTCTCCTTTTTTGTAAACATGTTCTTGGGTATCTGACTTCCTCTCTCAGAAAAATACTTCATTCTGGGGCCAGAGTCTGCTCAGCTCTCTCCTCTCTCCCTTCTCCTGCTCCCCCCTCCCATAAGAATTAATAAAACTCATTCCCCCCTCCCTTAGGAATGTGTGAGCTGAGCTAAACGGCTAGAGCTACAGTAGAAACTATGAAGACCAAGCTAAAATGGCAACCAGGGCCGGAACTAGGGGTAGGCAGAAGAGGCAGCTGCCTAGGGTGCAATGATTAGGGGGCGCCAGGCAGAAGCCTCTGCTGCCTACCACTAGTTCCCCTACTTTGCCATTGCCCCCGCCGCTAATGACAAGCGGCGGGGGCAATGACCCACGGCATCGCACCCCCCCCCCAAACTGCGCATGCGCGCCAACGGAGGGGGCGGGGTGGGCCAGGTGGCCGACCGGCGCCCGGACGGCTTGGCCCGCCCCTGATGGCAACTGCTATCTTAAACAAACAGAGAAAGATTCTGGGCTCTTTACTCAGGTATGGTAATGCTTTCTGCAGATTAATAAAGTAAGAGCAATGAATTAGCAGTAACATCATTGTCAACTATGTGATCATATTCAGACTAAATTATGAACCTCCCTCTCAGCTTGAAGAAGTCAGACTGTGAAAGAAGCTATTTAGGGTAATATAAAACATGCATTTTTTGACTTATAAAGTTACAATTTTGATGGGAGCATTCAAGGAAGGCTCAGACTAAACACTGGACCATCGAGGTGGGGTTGAACTAAAAAAGTTGAACAACCACTTTCTTAATGGCATTTTGCACCATTTAAATAAGTATTGTAACATTCTCAGATCCATTAGAAGGTTCCCAGAGGCTGTACAGTACACTAATAACCATTTAAGATTCGGCACATAATAATCTTACAGAAATCTCGAAGATAAGCAAGAACACATTTTTCCCTGTTTAGTATTTGAAATTAAGCACATAATTCTGGTCATTTTCCTCGCACAAAAAAAAAGACAATTTTCCAGCATGCAGTCGCATTGTGTTCTTTGACGTTATAAATAATATGTTCCAGGCTCTTCTTAAATTGCTGTCTGTTACTAAAAGACGAAGATGACTTCAATATTTTTTTTTCATCCGGGCAGGTACAGCCGCTCTCCTAGAGATTGTCCCTGTGATAAAATTATCCATTAAATCTTCGAAGCTTTATAGCCATCAAATTTGACATGTTCGGGATATTCAGTCACATCTTTACAAAATTACTCCAAAATACAGACTGATATTCAAGACAGACAGTAGTTAATGCAATTTCCTTAAATTGAGAATTCTGAATAAATTGTATGTGATTTACAAGAGGCAGTTTGTTACTGACAGTTCATTTCCCAGCCGACTTGGAAAGGACTGGGACACTGAAAGTTGGGGGCGGCCGGTTTGTCAATCCATAAACATCCAGTTACATAAACATACCCAGCTACGGCTCCAAAAGTAGATTCTTTGTACCTTGTTGAACTCTAAAATGCATTAAGTACTCATCAGGCACTGACTGACTTGCCATCTACGCACATTATGGCCACATAAACCCTGATTTTAAAAGCTTTAGTCTGAGAAAACAAGTGTCCCGGCAAACCACCGTTTCTTTATTTTTGCACTCTGAAGAAAAGCAGATGAAAATAGCATGAAAGGATCACCAATGGCTATTTATGAAGTACAATTTGTCCTGTTTTCACTTTGATCTCTTTGTTCTCAATGTGACGGTGTGAAGTGCCCAGAAAGCCGCGGCACAAATAGAATTTTGTGTGCTTCAAGGACATGCAGGGATCTTTGACTCTTTTATTCAGCCTTAGAAGTTAACACCTTTTTTTTGGAATTTTGGATAACAGACAGGCATAGAAAAGCTGGCACAAAATAGGAACATTTGTAAGGGGTAATGTTGTATAGCTTGCTCTATTAACCCATAGCAACTAATCAGATGTATGCTTTCCAACAAGTAAGTTTACTGCTGACTGACTGCAACTTTTATTACAACAACTCCTTAGACTGTGGCAAAAAAAGGGTATTTGGATGGGGACCTCAGTAGCATGCTGGGAATTGAAGTCCAACAACAGCTGCAGGTATTGATGGCAAATTGGGCGTGGTCGTGCCAAATTGGGTGCGGTCACAGAAAATTTGTCGCAGTCACGCAAAAAGGCGCGGTCACATCAAAAAGTGCACCCGACAAAAAAATAGACGCAAGCGACAAAAAAGACGTGGGTGACAAAAAAAGTGCGCGACAAATGCGCTTTGTGAATTTTTCGCCGTTTCGCAAATTTTCTTGCCGTTTCGCACATTTTATGGCGAAGCGAAATGGGACATATTCGCTCATCACTAGCTGCAAGGTCTGGATGGCAGTTGCTCTAGGCATCTTTTTCCTTTATCAGTTGTTGTGTCCCCGGCTATACGGAGTAGAAAATAGAAGGGACAATCACTTTGCCTGTCTTATTGCCTTATCTTATTGAGAGATACAATAAAACAATTATTGTATTACTAATACCCCTAAACATTTCATTTTGCAACGCTGAACATCTAATCATTAGCGATGAACATTGTTTTCTACTTCATCTGTGAATTTGCAGCAACAAAAAATGCCCATTGACTTTAATGTATTTGGAGTGAGAAAAAAGCTGAAAAAGAGTGCATTTTGAAAAATTTCCACTATTTTGCTCATTTTCCAGCAAAGCAAAATGGGACGGATTCGCTGATCACTACTAATCATTATTTCCCATTGTTTATTTAAATCACTCAGAATTAACCTAATTAGTGTCATGAGCAAACAGGGAGCACTTACAGAGACTCCATTACCTTAATGATCACTTACTCCACCTTCCATTACCTTAATGACCACCCTTAATATCCATTTCAAAAGTTTTTATACCTCTAATGTCAAACTAACTGGCCTACAGTTACCAGACTGAGAACAGAAACATTTTTTACATAAATTTTATTACATTTTAAATGTAATTAATAAAAAATAATGTATGGGATCCTGCAGAATATCAGAAAGAAAAGCAATATAGATGTAACATTTTTTGTAAAAGCAGTCCCAATATGTTTGTGTGTATATGCATACAGCATATATTTGATATTGCCAGAACAAAACAATGGGATTTCTATTTCTATTTCAATTACACAAGATGAAACACAATACTATTCATAGAAATGACTTACTAAGCACACAGGGCACTAATGCACAGACAATTATCAGTCTAACAATGTAATTGTTAGAACAATCTAATGTTGTGAAATATGCCCTGTGTATACGAAACAATGATAATATAAAGATTGCTAATATAATTACTAAACTGCCACCATAGAAGCAGTGAAAGCAAGGCTTGATATTCATTTTTTTTACAGGACAAATGCCAATACGTCAAGCATTACTGGAAAAAACATGTGCTGACTTTGGATGAAATGATGGTGTAAGGTCAGGTAATGGGTGAATATGGTGTATGGCGTAATATAGTGTAATATGGATAACAATGAGGGTTGGAGTTTGCAGGTATTCAGATCAGGATCTTCAAGACTTGCATTCGTCTCTATTGTGAGATCGTATACTTTGCAGAGAATCTCTGTGCTTCCCACCATGGACAGCAGAGTGACTTCAATTACCATGAAGGACACAAGGGATACAGTTCTACCGGTATATTTGCACTCATTGCTTTGTGCGTCATTTCAGTTATAATGTAAGAATGGTTTACCTGTCATTGAGCTGTAACTGTAAAGTCTTTCTGTAGCCAGCCAATGCGAGAACATCTTATGGGGTTGCCAATCTTAACACACTGTGATAAAATTATTGAAACCAATAGCCGTTTTAATGTGCAGGTAATCAATATTGGCATCTTTAGATGATGCTATTAGTATATAGTATGTGCCCTGATGGTGTTTGTAAGTTCAACTAGGACATAATACAAACTGCATCTGGCGCACACAGACTGGGAACACCAGATACATCACTGATGTCTGTTTCACCTAGAATTTTCCAGCATGATATTAGAATATGCACTCTTGGCAAACCTATAGGTTCAATTTATTTTAAATATTCTTAATTATAGTACAGGAATGGGATCCCTTATCCGGAAACCCATTATCCAGAAAGCTCCAAATTACGGAAAGCCTGTCTCCCATAGACTTCATTTTAATCAAATAATTCAGAATTTTGAAACTGATTTCCTTTTTCTCTGTAATAATAAAACAGTATCTTGTAATTGATCCCAACTACAGTAAGATATAATTACCCCTTATTGGGGGCAGAACAGCCCTATTGGGTTTATTTAATGGTTAAATGATTCCCTTTTCTCTGTAATAATAAAACAGTACCTGTACTTGATCCCAACTAAGATATAATTACCCCTTATTGGGGGCAGAACAGCCCTATTGGGTTTATTTCATGGTTAAATGATTCCCTTTTCTCTGTAATAATAAAACAGTACCTGTACTTGATCCCAACTAAGATATAATTACCCCTTATTGGGGGCAGAACAGCCCTATTGGGTTTATTTCATGGTTAAATGATTCCCTTTTCTCTGTAATAATAAAACAGTACCTGTACTTGATCCCAACTAAGATATAATTACCCCTTATTGGGGGCAGAACAGCCCTATTGGGTTTATTTAATGGTTAAATGATTCCCTATTCTCTGTAATAATAAAACAGTACCTGTACTTGATCCCAACTAAGATATAATTACCCCTTATTGGGGGCAGAACAGCCCTATTGGGTTTATTTAATGGTTAAATGATTCCCTTTTCTCTGTAATAATAAAACAGTACCTGTACTTGATCCCAACTAAGATATAATTACCCCTTATTGGGGGCAGAACAGCCCTATTGGGTTTATTTAATGGTTAAATGATTCCCTTTTCTCTGTAATAATAAAACAGTACCTGTACTTGATCCCAACTAAGATATAATTACCCCTTATTGGGGGCAGAACAGCCCTATTGGGTTTATTTAATGGTTAAATGATTCCCTTTTCTCTGTAATAATAAAACAGTACCTGTACTTGATCCCAACTAAGATATAATTACCCCTTATTGGGGGCAGAACAGCCCTATTGGGTTTATTTCATGGTTAAATGATTCCCTTTTCTCTGTAATAATAAAACAGTACCTGTACTTGATCCCAACTAAGATATAAATAATCCTTATTGGGTGCAGAACAGCCCTATTGGGTTTAATTAATGGTTTATTGATTTTTTAGTAGACTTAAGGTATGGAGACCCAAATTACGGAAAGACCCTTTATCCGGAATACCCTTGGTCCCGAGCATTCTGGATAATGGGTCCTATATGTATAAATGTCCTGTATGACATTTAAACACCCAAATCTTTTAGAGTACAGAGATTGAACCAGTGTGGAGAACATTTATTTATGCTTTATTGCTTATATATATATAATATATATATATATATATATATATATATACAGTATACCATCTTGCAGGCAAATTTATATTTTGCAATTCTGTTGAGCTCAGGATTCTAAAATTGTGCAACCTTGTTTGAGTAATTCATCCATATGAGATCCATCCAATTCCTGAGAAGAATTCATATTTGCTGCTGCAAAGCAGAAATGAGGAGGCAGGTCACTGAGCTGTAGCTCCAGTCTTTCATCCATCTTATCAAGATTATACTCACTGACAGCCAACCCAGATCAATGCAAACGTGTAAAATATATTGACATTAGCTGTTCCAAACATGATGATTAAATATTGCTTGCACATTGGAAGAAAATAGACTTACATCACATACGCATAATACGAACATTATAAATAATACAGAACAGTTTTATATATTGCCTTTTAGTGGTTAAATCCTGCCCATGTAGGAAAAGCGATGTTCTTTCCTTAAAAATCACCAAACAAAAGCAAATATTTTTAATTAATCTATATGCAAAATGGTAGCCTACTATATGTAAACCTGAGTAACATGAGTAATGACTGGCAATCGGCATATTCACTTTAGAACGTCAATTCTTATTAGTTATTTTGACCACAGTAGTTGGTTTTTATTTTTCTGATTTTGCCATCGATTTACCATTTGAGAGACACCTTCATCATACAACAACATAATATATACAGGTATGGGATCCCTTATCCGGAAACCCATTATCCAGAAAGCTTCGAGTTACGGAAAGCCCGTCTCCCATAGACTCAATTTTAATCAAATAATATAGAATTTTAAAACTGATTTCCTTTATCTCTGTAATAATAAAACAGTACCTGTACTTGATCCCAACTAAGATATAATTACCCCTTATTGGGGGCAGAACAGCCCTATTGGGTTTATTTAATGGTTAAATGATTCCCTTTTCTCTGTAATAATAAAACAGTACCTGTACTTGATCCCAACTAAGATATAATTACCCCTTATTGGGGCAGAACAGCCCTATTGGGTTTATTTAATGGTTAAATGATTCCCTTTTCTCTGTAATAATAAAACAGTACCTGTACTTGATCCCAACTAAGATATAATTACCCCTTATTGGGGGCAGAACAGCCCTATTGGGTTTATTTAATGGTTAAATGATTCCCTTTTCTCTGTAATAATAAAACAGTACCTGTACTTGATCCCAACTAAGATATAATTACCCCTTATTGGGGCAGAACAGCCCTATTGGGTTTATTTAATGGTTAAATGATTCCCTTTTCTCTGTAATAATAAAACAGTACCTGTAATTGATCCCAACTAAGATATAATTAATCCTTATTGGGGGCAAATCAATCCTATTGGGTTTAATTAATGTTTTATTGATTTTTTAGTAGACTTTAGGTATGGAGATCCAAATTACAGAAAGACCCCTTATCTGGAATACCTTTGGTCCCGAGCATTCTGGATAATGGGTCCAATACCTGTATATATAAACTTATCAGTGATATACTTGATATGTGCTGGGGTAATACTTTGTTAGTAGGAAATTTTATGCATAAGGTTTATGCTCAATAGACAACAGCTAAATGTGCGTTTAGAGCTTGATGTATAAAAAACTCACCCATGTTCTTTTCATTCCTATGGGATTTTTAGAATCGTATTTATCATGAGTTCGAACTTTCACCCATTGAAAAATAGGCTTCTAAAAATTCCATAGCAGTAAATAAAACACAGGTGAGTTTTTATATATAATAAGTGTGTTTTTCACACAATATGTCCCCGTTAATGGACACAAAACTCCCTTCTCCTTGAATTTATACTTTTGGATTATGCGTTTCTTGTGCGTATTTTTCTTTTTTGTCTTTTTTTTCCCCTTAGTTATTTGTTTAGTGAATCTCTTTTTGATTGCCCTATATTCCATGCTCCACATCACAGCCTCCATGTATTGCTGTAGCATGTTCTTCATGTGCATTTCTGATACATTTGTTAGCCTTTTTGTTGTAAAGAAAATAATCATACACCTCACTTGCCTGGAAGCAAATTCCATCTGCTTCTCATGATTTCTGCCCAGAATTTCTCTCTGCAACTTTTGCACATCTGCACGCAACACATTATCGCATCTGACAAACATCTCATCCTGTTCAAAAGAATAAATCTTTAGAATTCATTCAGTATGTTTTTCCCTCAGCCTCTGCCAACCAAGACTGTTTTGCACAACACTGTCACCTTAACAGATGTTTTTGTGTTTACCTCCCCCCATTCCATAACAATCTATGTTTTACTTGCCAAGCTGTTAGTCTAAACCTCGGCCCTTGTGATTCGCTTTAGTCCTTATGACTGGTTTGTTAAACAATCCCCTGTGTATGATAGAAACGGCAAATTGTCACTTGTGATCCTACCCTGTTGCACAGAACCATGGAACAATAACAGCTAACAAAGACCAAAGGGCTCAGCTTGTCTGTCCAATTAGTTAAATGTTTCAGAAGCAATGATCACTCATTGCATCTGATTTTTACAATAGAGTTCTGCCTCTTTGAAATGTTTTCCTAATGTGCCTTATGCAAAGGCATGAACAACTTATTGAGATCGCTCCATCTTTCTGCCATCCATACTAAAAGATAAATAAACCTACTGCTAACAGAAATAATTAAGGCAAATGATGTGGTCCTTGCATGACTTGTGAAATCATCATACTTTACTAAATGCTTGAAGGCTTCCCACAGTTTAAGTCAATTACGGAAAACAAAAATACATAAATCTTTGTTAATATATGGACTTAATAAAACTGCAAGAAAGAAAACGGAAACGTATTAGTATAATGTTTGCCCTAAAACATAGCAGGGCAGTGACTCTTGTAAATCGTGAGTTTCACAAAAGGGGTTTATGAGAGGACCCTTCTGCTCCTCATCAGAATTTTGAAAGCTGCTCGATCGATATCTGGCTAATCCTTGACTAAATATCAGTCAGTGAGGCCATTGTCTTGGCCCTGTACATAGACCAATAAACTGCCAATTGGACTTGTAGAACTGGTAGCCGATATTGGCCTGTTTATAGCCAGCTATAGTACCTTATAATTGTGTTTCTCATGCACCACAAACCTTAGAATATGATCTCTCCATGGAATTGATGTATCTGGTTTTCTCTTTTGTAAGACCATGTCAAATAATGTTGACTTTTTACATTTTTTGTGAGTCTAGTTTTAGTAAAGCTGTTGGTATCTCATTGTCTGTCCATTTATCTCTCTCCATCTGTATTCATTAGCCTATTATCATTCTATCAGTCCAACTGCATAATTCTTATTGCCCTAAAACATATAAGGGCAGTGACTCTTGGAAATTGGGAGCTTCACAAAAGGGGTTTATGAGAGGACCCTTCTACTCCTCATCAGAATTTTGAAAGCTGCTCGATCAATATCTGGCTAATCCTTGACTAAATATCAGTCAGTGAGGCCATAGTCTTGGCCCTGTACATAGACCAATAAACTGCCAATTGGACTGGTAGAACTGGTAGCCAATATTGGCCTGTTTATAGCCAGCTATAGTACCTTGTGTTTGTGTTTCTCATGCACCACAAACCTTAGAATATGATCTGTCTATTGAATTGATGTATCTAGTTTTCTCTTTTGTAAGACCATGTCAAATAATGTTGACTTTTTACATTTTTCATGAGTTTAGTTTAAGTAAAGCTGTTGGTATCTCATTGTCTGTCCATTTATCTGTCTCCATCTGTATCCATTAGTCTATTATTGTTCTATGAGTCCAACTGCATAATTCTTATTGTGAAAGCTATGTGTTTAAACAGCTAAGACATTACCTTCAGAACAATCCTGAGTGATAGGAACACATCAGGTGGTCTGTTTGTAGAGGTGAGGTCCTGTGGCCTTCCTCTGATCTGTAAGAAAATATAAACTAAAGGTCAGAAGCTTAGACTTCTGATGTTTTTTTCCGCAGTTGAGTTCTTCTTTTTACTGTTGTTGTATTGATTAGAGAATGTTATTGGAAGATGGAGAAGACCTGCTGGGGATTATATATTTTTCCAAGACCATAAAGAGCTCAGTTGTCCCTTTGTGCTTCCACCAACCTTTCCCTTTTACATGTCTCTTCTTATGAAAAATAACTCTCCCCCCCCCCCCCCCTCCGGTCTTGGTTGAGCCCTTTGATGTAAAGGCTTTTAAATGTATTTGACATACACAGATATTTTTCTCAAAAATTGCAAACACAATACAAAAATATAAATGAAAATACATGTGAAATGTATTTTACTATGCCCTAGGATGTGTATGTATACTTAATTTTCTACTTTAATGATAAGAGACATATCTTGATCTTTCATAGGCAACCTGCCATGTTTTTTTTAGGAATAATGCAGCATTTTCCCATAATTTCAGAATAATGGTGGCATATCTCTGAGTTGTTTCTGTTGCAAATGTGCCAAAATGGCACAATTGCACTTGCAGTTTTATGGAAATTGGGTGCAGGTTGCCTCTAGCAAGGTTGTATCATTTCCAGAGCACGCATTTGTTGCATCTATGAAGGGAAACCACTATGGGAACCCTAAATCGACCTTCAGGGCCTGGGTGGAGTAGCTCCTGGGTTTTGCAGTATCAACAGGGGCAGGTATCATTCCTCAGAAGAGGCAGGATGGACACTTTGGCAGCCATGTTAAAGTGCAGGAGCAGATACCATAATAAATTGCATCAATATGTGTTTGAATTGCATTGCATGTACATTGGTAAAGGACCCTTTATCCTTTATTTCTTTCACAGTTTAAAAGAATTGCTACAAGAAAAGATGTAGAGAAAAAGAGATAAAAATGGAAATAAAATTGGGTTCATTTCTAAACACCGGGCAAATCTGCACCTGGGCAATAAACCATAGCCAATCAGTGATAAGCATTTTTCAAAAGGACGAATCAGCATGCTTCTTCCCTACCAATACTTTCTATCACCCGGTGCAAATTTCTGTAGTAATCACGTGTTACAACATGATGTAATGAAGTAATGAACCGCACCAATAAGGAGAGTATCTTTATTAATAAAAAGCCTTTATTCCATCATGGCCAAATCCTGGATGGTACACACAACGTTTCAGGCCTTTTTTCAAGCTCCAAGCTTTTTTCAGGCAGTTGAACAATGAAAACAGACATCTGACTGGCTGCCATAGGCTACTGCTTAGGTGCAATTTAGCCCAGTGTTTAGAAATGACCCCCAGCATAAATTATTTACAATCACAAATGGGTAACAATTCCAGTAAAATACAACTTACCATTCCTCTTTGAAAACTTTTTTTCAAAACTAATTTATCATTAGTGAATTAGTCAGCAGTGTTATAGATTTCTTATATGGCATATCTCAGTTTGCTATACAATATACAATAGGTAAAGAAGAAATATTATAGTCACTGATTTCTGCTGCATCCCATTTCGAGCTTTTTCCCCTATTAGGTGTGGGCTTACCTGCTCTTTTGAATAAACGCTCACAGCAGTAGCAAAGATGCTTACCAAGGCAACCTTGAAGCTTTCCTTGTTAGCTTACTAAACAAAATGCAATGCTATACAGTAAATCAACAGCAAATCTTCAATAGCAGATCCCCTGTTTCCAATCTCATTAAAAGTGAGGCATAGAAACAGCAGGGAAGTGGAGAAGACAGGGAAAGAGTTTGTGGAAAAACACTTTTTATGTTAGAAATGTAGCAGAATATTGCACTTGCATAAAGGTATTCATAGCATTCAGATGTTTAATGCTTTCATGACATTAACGTGTTTAAAGATGACATTCATGTACTGAAAACATTTTATGAAATAAAGGTGATTCTAGCCGTTGTAAGTGAGGAGCAAATCTGTCCCGTTTCACTTCATTGGAAAATTTGCGAAACTGCTGGAACATTTGGGTAACAGCAAAAAATCCGCAAAATGCACATGACTTTTTTTGACACATACACCTTTTTTGGCATGACCATGACTTTTTGACGCAACTTTTTTTAATGTGACTGCAACTTTTTTACATGGCCACGACTTAGTTGATGCAACTGCAGGGTCGGACTGGGACGCTGGGACACTGGGAAAAAACCCAGTGGGCCCCTACAGCCAAGACCCGATCCCTGCCTGCGCTTCTACGTTGGACCCTGCGGGGGTTAGGAGGCACAGCAGGGGCCCCTGTGGGGGACACAGGCAGCAGATGTACAGACATATATGCAAGGCTTATATGTTCTGAGGTTTAATGGATATTTATTCTCAATACACAACACCCTAATGGCTTTAATTCTATTTTTGGCATTAGTTGTTATACTTAGCCTCAGGTATACCATTGTCTGATATTCTTTCCTATTGATTTGATCACTAGTTTACTATCAATTATTATTTATTATCTTTATTCATTACAAACAATATGGATTTATTTACTATGATTTAATGTTTATTATATTGATAAACGATCCAATGTTTATTATATTGATAAATGATAAATGAATTAGTTTGATATATTCTCTAGTTTTGCTTGTTGTACATACAATGTTGTCGGAGGTCTTTTTCCATCAATTTTTTTAACTTGGGGGGTGGGTGTGGGCTTGTCTCACTGTGCATGTCAATCATTGTAAAACACTATTTAAACCTTCCTATCACCATGTGTTTATGCCTATGATTAAATGCACACGCGCACAAAATGCATTAGGCGTTCTGTTTTTAAATGGACCAATAAAGACCTGTTTTTAGTGAAACTTCCTTGTCCGCAGTGCTTGCAGTTCTGTTTGTTTGATTTAGGGCCACCTTGGGGGGTGAGGGGCCCCTGGGGTGGACAGATTTGCTCATCACTACTAGCAACTAGTGATGATCACATTTTTTGGCAGACATGGCTTCACTTTGAAATTCCGCATTTCACCATTTGGAGCGACAAAAATCTGGCGAGCAAGGAAAAGGTTACGGTTACATCGAAAAAAGTTGCGGTTGCATCAAGTAAGTTGCGGTTGCATCAAAAAAGTAATGCCGTAGCTGCGTTTCGTTAATTTTTAGCTTATCGCTACTAGCATCATCACTAGCATCATCATTATATCAAAGGGATTTTATTTTGCCGGAAATTTGTCGGGATTTGTGAAAAAAGCTGAAAAACATCTTGAGGCAAAACGAAGAATCTGTTCTAACTGGTGGAATATTGGTTTGTCTTGTTTACACTGTTTATGCTCGTCTTCTCCCACCTGCTACTTCTCATTGTCCAGCTGTTTCCCTTCCAAAACAAAATTTCATTTTCAGCTTTACAAAGCGTTGCGCTGGTTTGCTTGGTGTTAGCCTCTATTGCTTCCAAATTACAGTAAATAAAAGAAACACTCTAGCTGGAATTATGCATTAGGGTTGTGCTTACAATGAAAGAAAATGACTGAAATGACAGCAATTACTGTTTACATTTAACTCCGTTAGGTTACTTATTAGCATGGAAATTGAATTGATATCATTTATTCATTTTGGTTTTCTTATTGTCACTTTTTCTATTCTATTATTCTACTTGCTTTATCTTTTGGCATTTAATTAAGTAATACAAGCACACCTTGCTTATTTTATTATTTCTCTAATGAAATACTGAACCCAAAATACCGTATAAATTCATTTAGATGTCAAAGAACCACATATTGTATTCGCAAACATGTTTGCAAAGGTTTCAGGAGATTATCAAAATAGCTTTTCTTGATGAATAAGGTTATTTTGATTTTACTTATCAACCTCCCTATCAATCAGCGGCTCGTGAACAAAATGTTGCTCCCCAACCCCTTGGATGTTGCTCCTAGTGGCTCATTTTTGAATTCTTGCCTTGGAGACAAGTTTTGGTTGCATAAAATAGAGGTGTACTGACAAACAGAGACTCCTATAGGCTTCTAGTCCACATCTGGGCTACCAAATAGCACCCTCAGGAACATTCTTATGATTGTTTTTCCTCCCCCACTCACAGGTAAAAAAGCTTGGGAATCTCTTCTCTAAAAGGGAAAAAATAATTTGGCAGAGTATCCTTATCAGAAATATAGCCCACCATGGGCCAATATGCAAGTGTGAATAGCTGCATGTTTGTTGTGATCCTATCATGTTGCTTGATGGGCAAACATGTACTAACTGAATGGTCAACAATTAGTCCATGTATGGGCAACATTATCCTTACCAAAAACATTGCAGTCAGTCTCTGTACCCCTAAAATAGCATGTAAATGATCACAAAAGGAAGTGAGTCAGTTAAGCTTGGGATCCCAAAGTAAAGGAGGACTAAAACCTAAATAAAGAAGTAGGGGAGAAATGTTGTACATGACATTGTGGGCTTCTGTACCAGCCCAAGGCAACGGCAGCCATTTAGCATTAAAGAGTTGTGCCTCCAAAGTGCCCCCAGTAGCTCCTCATCTTCTTTTCTGTTCTCTTTGTCTGTTTAAACACTTTGACAGGAGTCTGGTCTCCTCCTGGTCTTTCAATCAGTGGGCTTGCAACACTTTTTCAGGAGTCAGAGCCAGGAGTGCAACAAATGTCAACAGCTAGAGACATAATCCTTAGCAGATTTACAAAACAGCTTCACAACAATTGAAAATGTGCAGTTAAGGTAGGTATATTGTCACAGATGGGAAGGAATATATCACCTAAACCAAAGTTTAAAGCACCTAAATGACAGGGCTGAGGGCCACAAACGATACAGCCATGGGCTGCCAGTTGGGCAGTGCCTCCCTACACAATCAAAGCCTTACAACAAAAACGGGCACTTTAGGGCTGAAGACCTTTAGAGATGATCAGTTTGAACAAATACATACAATGTTAATGCAAAATGCCTCAACTTTTTATTATGGGTTCCTTCCAAACAATTGGCAGTACCTTATTCAGAATGACAATGGCAGTATTTATTATAGTAGATCAATGTGCAGCAAAGTATGATGATCACAAAATAATTAAATAAATCTGTAACTGATGAACAAAGCCAGCTGCTAAATTCAACGGAAACAAGCCTGTGTGAAACGCGCCTGCATGTGAAATTCACACATGCAATATGTAAACTAACAGAATGTGTATGGTGGCTCATTGGGGACTAATTAGCAAACCTGTTTCTAAGACTTTTTTTTCGAGTAAGGCATCACTTGACTCCATGCTTGGGTAATGCCAGTGGTGTTAGTAGAAAAAAATCTAGCTTCAAAATATGCTGGTTTAATTTTCCCATTATAGAATACAGTGTGATAGAACTAAACCAGCATGCTCTGCAATCTCTCTTCAATCTTTTATACTTGTTTGGAAGTATATCAGTTCACCCTGGGCTGATGTGCATAAAAGAACTGGAAATACAGTCATATACCGTTCCCCAGCATCCACTTACTCCATGGTGGTGCCATTGCCGTACTGAAATCTGAATCATCTACTTTGCTTGAGGGGGAATCATTTCATTACACTGTAAATGAAAATTCTTCTGTATAGAATGCTACTGGATGAAACCTGCAAATATGTGCTCCAAAACAACATTCTTCATATGGTTATTTTGTCCTTGCACCACATTTTCATGTTATAAACAGGAAGAGGCGAATCTCCAGTCTGACTGGCAATGTTGGGTTCAAGACATTGGGGCCGATTCACTAAAGGTTGATAAAATGAGCGCTATTTATAGCATGCATTACAAATTTTATCACTTCTTATTTTTTGCGACTTAACACTCGATTCACTAAAAGGACACTTGTTATCATTTAGAAGCAAGTTTCTTTGCGTTATTTAACTCGCAATGAGCATTTCTCTTGTGTTATTTCCCACCGTGCGCGATATATTTCACCACGTGCTATATTAGCGCACGCTATTACGCACGTAACCATTACTTTCGGAAAACTACTGTTCTGAAAATGCCCATTTCCCTGCAAACTGGAGGCTGCATCACTCTGGGGCCAACACAGACTTGAATAAATCCCACTGCAAAGTCCATATTGTGTTGCCAAAAGCTCACGAACCACAATTTTCTTTAACTACCGCCTGCCCCAAGTAGGTGTTAATATTCGCACAGACTAATGCGATATTTAGCGCGTTTAACGCTTCATATGTGTTTGTGAATCATGCGTTAGTACTATTTCTATTCGCTAATTAACGCAATGCGACAGAAATAACTGCAGTACTTAATTAATAAATAATAAACGTTATCGCCCTTTAGTGAATCGGCCCCATTGGGTCTATTCTGGGTTTTTTTCAGTGGGAACAAGAAGGAAGGACAGCAGTATTGTTTCAGCATTAAAGGTGGTGGTGTGCCAGAATAGGAGGGGGAAAAGGACAAAAAGGTTGGCGTAAAAGACCAAAAACCTTCCATCCACTCATAAAATAGACATGCCGCCCAGAACACTGATAACCTCTAGGTGCCTGATGAGTTATAACATAGAACTTCCGCATCTGGATCATATCACACAAAATCCCACACAAACTATCTCTGGCTGACTATCAGTTCAACGTTATCAGGCCCGGATTTGTGGAGAGGCCACAAAGGCCCGGGCCTAGGGCGGCAGAAATCTGGGGGCGGCATGCCGCCCCGCCACACAAAAATCTTGAAATGTCTGCTCTCCCATACGGAGCAATGGGGACTTCTCCCCATTGCTCCGTATGCAAGTTGGCCCACGGCGCATGCCCGCTTGCACCCCCACCCCGCCCGTTTGCACATGCACACTACCGCTGGTCACGCGCGCATGCACACTACCAGTAGTCACGCGCGCATGCACACTCGGGGGGGGGGGGGCGTGCGACCGGGGGCCGCCTAGGGGCGGTCGGTTTTGAAATCCGGCCCTGAACGTTATAGTTTTCTCTGAGCAAAATAATATTCTTTCCAAATGTTGTCACTTAAGTTGAGATAAAGTCCAATGTCCTTTTAGTAACTTCGTTTTTTTAATTGGCTTTGATATTTGCATTTCCGAGCATAAATATTTATTTTCTGTCTTCTAAAGAGATAAATTGCTTGTTTAATGATCTTTTTTTTTTTTGCCCTAGCCAGACGAATTTTTCCCATTAAGATAACTTGTACCTACAAGCAGATCCTATGTACAAATATATGAATATTAATTGTGTATGTATTAAATGTGTATGTTTACTCATATACGAATATATTAGAAAATATGGAACAGTATAACTTGCACTCTAAAGCTATGAATACATTAAGTCAAATATATTATAATATTCTGTTCATCTAACCAAATAGATCCTTCCCTGAAACTTAGGGGCTGATTTACTAATCCACAAATCCGAATCCCGAATGGGAAAAAATCGGATTGGAAACGAACATTTTGCGTATTTTTTGCAATTTTTTCGTCGCCGTCGCAACTTTTTCATGAATTGTCGCGACTTTTTCGTAGCCGTTGCGAATTTTCGGGACTTTTCCGTAGCCGTTACGACTTGGGCGAATTGTCGCGACTTTTTCGTATTGAGCGCTAGTAAACGGCGGGCAAACCTTTCCGTTTTTTTCGCGACGGCTACGAAAAAGTCGCGACAATTTGCGCAAGTCGTAACGGCTACGAAAAAGTTGCAACGAAAAAAATAGCAAAATACCGATCATTACGAAAAAAACATTCGGACGCTTTCGATCTGTTCGTGGATTAGTAAATCGGTCCCATAGTGTGGTTTTGGTTGGAAAATAAAAAAAAATACAGGTAGCTCAATTTTAGCTTCTTAGGGAGTTATGTAATAAAAGGTGCTAGGTTTGCCAAGGAGCAGTAACCAAAGGCAACTGATCAGCAGGTAGAACTTACTGGTCACCTGTTTGAAAGCAAAAATCTTATTGGTTGTTATGGGCTGTTGCTGCTACTGGGCAAACATAGTTCCCTTTATTACATATGGGGGATAGAGACGTGCTAAAGGGTAATAATAGTAGCAGTAACCTATTAAACAGCTGAGCACAAGGCATGTGTAATACTGTATGTGTGCACAGTTAGTCATTCATTCATTATATTTCCATAACTGCTTCTGTAAACATTATAAAACAATTGGGTCTATATCGTCGTTTAAATAGTTGTATCCTTTGTGAATATTTCAGATATTGTGTTATTTAATTAGATTCATATTTACCGTATTTTTCGGACCATAAGACGCACCAATTTTTTGGGAAGGGAAATGAAGAAAAAAAGATTCTGAAACAAAGTGTCCTAAAATATTTTATGTGCATTAAAACCCAACCTGTACCAGCAGCACCCAACATATTGCCCCCCACCTGTACCAGCAGCACCCAACATATTTCACCCACCTGTACCAGCAGCACCCAACATATTTCACCCAACATATTGCCCCCATCTGTACCAGCATATAGCCTACCGATATACTTTAAAAAAATGTTTTTACTTGCCCGTGTGGTCTCCGCAGGGCCCTCCTCTATTTACCGGCGCTTAGCTCTGGCGCATGCACAATGACGCGCATGCGTATGGGCATGCGCGTCATTGTGCATGCGCACAGCGCCATAGCTAAGCGCCGGCAAATAGAGGAGGGCCCTGCGGAGACCACACGGGCAAGTAAAAACATTTTTTTAAAGTATATCGGTAGGCTATATTCGGACCATAAGACGCAGGGACTTTTTCCCCCCACTTCTGGGGGAAAAAAAGTGCGTCTTATGGTCCGAAAAATACGGTATTTTCTTGAATCTGGCCCTTCCATATGAACATTTTTACACTGTAGGATGACAGGGATGGAAGAGTATTAAAAATGCAACTTCTGACATGTATAAAACTGTGATGTTTAAATGAAACAATATAAACAATAAATGTACAGGTATAAATAGAAAGTACATGGGAAGGAGGGGAAAATCAATGTACAAAATGTATCTTTCTATGATGTTATTACCTAAATAAAGCTTTGAATAGAAAAAAAAATGCAACTTCAACACAAAAGACAAGATAAACTAGACAATCCAACAAGACTGTGCCCAGAGGAACATAACTTAGTTATGGATTCCTTTTCTACTGACTTCTCTCCATAAACCTGTAATGAAAATTGCTAATCTTTGTCTAGCTGAGATGCATATCTACTCTCAAGAGTGTTTCATGTGTCTATACAAATGCTAGCTTGATACCCACATGGTTTGTTTTGCCATTGCTGAGCCAATAGGGAGACAAATTACCTAATAACCTTTTTCAAACAGAATTGGTGGGAGACGATTCCCTGTAGAATTGATTTAAACAAGTGTCTTTTCCAGAAGCACTTGATGAAGTTGAGACTGGTTTGAAGGAGACAAAGATCTTCCAGACTTTGAGTTCCAAAGGAAAGATAGCCGGTCTGGGAAATGCAAATGAACATATGATGTTAATTATAACGTGGCTGACAGCTGGAGGCAAGAGAATAGCAACAATAAAACATTAAACATCAATTAGCTTGAATGCTTCAGATACACGCCCATTGACGTCTATAGAATCTCGACAGGTTTTAGGTGGCAAAGTCATTCAAATGTTATGATTTTTGCATTTGATAAAGCTCAAATATATTTAGGCTCATATATATTTTTTTTATTGTTAAATTTGCCCTCTGGTTTGGGGTATACAGTATTAAGAAAAATATCTGAATGGAGATATTGGATAAAATGCACATTAATCGCAAATAAAAATGCAGTTTCTTTATATTCTTTAGTAAAGAAGGAACAAAAGCCGTAAAGTATATGTATTGGGAAAAAAACTACAGATGCAGCAGAGGGCCATCTTCTAGCACAGTGATCCCCAACCAGTGGCTCGGGGGCAACATGTTGCTCCCCAACCCCTTGGGTGTTGCTCTCAGTGCCCCCAAACCAGGGAGTTATTTTTGAATTCCTGACTTGGGGGCAAGTTTTGGTTGAATAGAAACAAGATTTCCTACCAAATAAAGCCCCTGTAAGCTGATGCATAGAGGCTGCCTAATAGCCAATCTTAGCCCTTATTTGGCTCCTCCATGAACTTTTATGGTGCTTGTGTTGCTCCCCAAGTCTTTTTACATTTGACTGTGGCTCACGAGTAAGAAAGATTAAAAAATACTCCCCTTTTTGACATGACCTCATTTAGTTGGGCTTAAGCAAAAAAGGTCTCTGACCATTCCCAACCACCCCCCCCCCCCTTAAGCTCAAAGTGTAATGCAACCCCTTCCCACATTTCTCCATTTTAAAGGGATCTAGATACTTTGACTCTTCTTCTCTGCTTTCTAGAAAATCTATTTACCACCCACTAAGGAGAACAGAGGGACTTCATCTATCAGAATTTATCATTTCACAGTGGTACAAGGTAATGGAGAGATTGACTCTATGAGACTAAGCAGGGTTGGCAAATAGTTCATAGACAGATCATAATGGTTTCCTCTCAACCTGAGGAATCGTGTATGTCTATGTAAAAAAAAGTATCCATTTATATTTATTTTTAGATGTTTAGAGAGCTTTCAGAGGGGCATCAAGATCATGTCAAAAAGGGGGACATTTTTTTCCCCATGATGAAGTAAAAAAGGAATTTATATGCACCCAGTTGACTCTTCAGTTGTTGCCTTAGCAACTGGCATGAGTGAAGAAAAAAAATTTCCCTAACCCCAAAAATGAATTACTTAAGGTCCTTAAACCACATAATTCCCATTTGTTACAATCCCATTTAATATTTCAGACAGTTTTATTGATTAATGTGCATGTTTCTGCTTCTAATGAAACCCATTTTTAAACATTTATATGTTTAAAAGTCCAGTGCTTTGGTTTCCACTTCTTCAGTCAAGTTGTCATCCTTGAATAAAAATAAAAATCACTTTCCTGCTTCAAACTTAAAGAAGAAGGAAAGGTAAAAACTAAGTAAGCTTTATCAGAAAGGTCTATGTAAATACAGCCATAAGCACTCACAATAATGCTGCATTGAATCCTCTATCAAAAGAAACACACAATTTCTTGTCTCCTTTTTTGTAAACATGTTCTTAGGGTATCAGACTTCCTCTCTAAGAAAAATCCTTCATTCCTGGGTCCAGAGTCTGTGCAGCTCTCTCCTCTCTCCCCTCTCCTGCACCCCTCTCCCATAAGAATTCATAAAACTCACTCCCCCCACCTTTGGGAATGTGTAATCTGAGCTATAATGGCTAAGCTGCAAGCTGGAAGCTATGAAGACCAAGCTAAAATGGCAGCTGTAATCTTAAACAAACAGAGAAAGCTTCTAGGGCTCTTTACTCAGGTATGGTAAAGCTTTCTGGAGAATAAATATATTGTTCTAGGTGGCACTAATGTGGCGAATCTATTGGCAGTAAAATACCAAAATGACTTTCCTTCTCTTTTACATTATGGGATTTGCCTGAGACTGCATTGCTTTATCCCAAACAGCTATATTTAATAAAAAAGTAATCCCTGCAGCTAAAGCTCCTAATTTCAAATGCATCTAATTAGTGACACTGATCATACCTTCAAGTGCCCTTGAGCAGGACTCTGAGAGAATATTAGGTTCTACTAGGCATGTGATTCAATTTGTACCCCACATTGATGGGGGGGGGGGGGGTGGACACTTGAAATATAATATACAGTTTGGTAATTTCCCTATGGGACCAACCTGTAAATTATATCCTTATAAACGGTGCGTAGTGATGTCATCAGTTATAATTGGAGCTTAGTGATGTAATTTCTGTCACATGACTCACTAAAACTTACATATTATAATAAATAAAGTACCCCCTGTTGAGGATATTATGAGGATATTAGAAGGCCTTGCTTTTATATGGTCATGGAACTCCTCGTTGCCTTCTAATATCCCTATGTTTTACAATAGTGGGTACTTTATTCACTATATATATATATAAATATAGAAAACAAATGTCACAATATGTGACAAGCATTGCTGCTATTGAGTGCTGAAACTTTAGGCTGCTGCAGTAAGTTCAGTATATAAAATATGGTATTCGTAGCTATAATCATTTTTAGGGTTTAGTTATCCTTTAAGCCTGGGGCTGCTGCATTTACAAGTACTACTGTTTGGGTATCTTTTTTCAATGCATATATGATTTCTACAGAAATGCCCTAAAATATTTTTGTTTTTACTGTGAAGGACTATTGTCCATGAATGTCAGTTGCCTCCAGTTGGGTATGTGGTGTTTCTGGTTTTGCATCATCTTCTTTGTCTTCAGGCAAAGAGGGATTTACCTCTTGCAAGTGCCGAATCTGATGCTGCTATTAATCTTACTTGTGTAGCTAATATATAAGTTCTTGTGTTGTCACTTACTCTACTTTGACTGTGATTGTCACCAGTATTTGTCAACATTTCACTCATTAGCAAATTCAGCGATGCTTGAAATAACAGCACCAAAGGCTTCACATTCATTAATTCCATGTTCTACTGCTGTTGTCTTCAGTTTTGGTGCAAACCTTGCGACATACTTAGTTATATAGTTCATCCAGTAATAAATATTGCACCTTTCAGATGCTGATTTTGTGCTTTAGTATAGTGTTATTGTGCTATAGTATAGTGGTTTAGTATTCTAAAAGAGCAGACCAGTTGGGAAGCTCAGAAGGCATGTGAACATCTTATTGGTTATAGGTTACGTGTAGGGATTCGGTTCGTATTTGGCCAGGATTTGGCCTTTTTCGGCAGGGTTTGGATTCAGCCGGTCCTGGCCAAACCGAATTAAATGTTGTGAACATGGAAGTGGAAAATTTTTCTCCATGCACACATTCGGTTCGGTATTTAGTCAAATCCCTTACAATGGATTTGAGGATTCGGCCGAACCCAAAAAACTGGGTTTGGTGCATCCCTAGTTACGTGCCTTTTATTTCACGTGTGTGCATGTTTTTGTTATGGAAGGACTCCCTGCTATGGCGATCTTTCAAGATGCCAAAGAGCATAAATATGATCAAGTACTGTGTAAGAATAAAGTATTTATTTCATGGGACATACTGTACAGTAAATTTGAGTGATCCAAGATCCAGGTTCTGTTAAGTCTCCAGTATATTGGTGCAAGGTCCCTTCTTCTAGAAATGCTTTATAGAGAATACTTAAGCTAAACTGTGTTGTTAGCATGTATACATCTTCCACTGGTAAATGATCACTTTTGTTATAAAACCAGAGGTGTTTATTTCATTGCATGTAAGAAAACAGTTGTACATTCAGCTCTCTGAGGAGCAGTTTGGTGTAAAAATCAAAATAGATAAAATGGACAGACTGCGCAAAATAAAAAAAAGTTTTCAAAATAGTTAGTTAGGCAAAAATGTCAAATGTAGGCTGGAGTGAGCAGATGTCTAACATAATGGCCAAAACACTACTTCCTCATTTACAGCTTTCTAAGCAGTTAGCAGTCAGTAACCAATCAGTGACTTGAGGGGGGGGGGTATATGGGACATAACTGCTCAGTTAGTTTGCATTTGAATGCGACCTAAGTGCTCACAATCTAACTGAACAGTTATATCCCATGTGGCCCCCTCTAAAGTCACTGATTAACTAAGAGGTTAGAGAGCTGAAAGAAGGAAGTAGTATTCTGGTTATTATGTTAGACATCTGCTCACTCCAGCTTTTATAGATTACATTTTTGCTAAACTATCTATTTTTCATTTTTTTAATTTTATTTTTACATTGACCTGTTCCATTAAGAAGTAAGGGAATTTCTACAAGCATTCATGACTCAATGCAACTGCAAACAATGTGCAGATAATATTACCTTTTATACCTTTAATTCCACAAGCTACTTTCTCTTCTGTATCCCTGCAATCTATTTTATACAGTATATTAAACACTGATAAAGCAGGAAATAATACCACCAGCTCTTTATAGTTAAAAAAAAATATAATGGTCGGCAAATGACCTTTGGCTTTCCATATTCTTTTGAGTTACAGCTCCCAGCATGCCTCACAGTTAGCAGCTGTCAGAGGAGTGTGCTGATTTGAAAGACACAGGTTGAGGTACCCAGGGAGCCAAACCCCGTACAAGGGAAAGGTCAGTGCTCTATGGAGACAGATAATAATCTGCATATGTAAAAATAAGGCTCAGCCCAGCCACTTAGGATGGGATTCTCTTATATGAATAAAAGAATCACTTTATGAAATATGTATTCTTATATATATATAGGGAGGTGCAGGCCAAATGGTAGCCACTGCATTCATACCTACTTAAATTATCCAATGTTCTTAGAACCAACCATTTAGCTATTACAGGTATCGGACCCCTTATCCGGAAACCTGTTATCCAGAAAGCTCCGAATTACGGAAAGCATGTCTTCCATAGACTCCATTTTAATCAAATAATTCAGAATTTTAAAACTGATTTCCTTTTTCTCTGTAATAATAAAACAGTACCTGTACTTGATCCCAACTAAGATATAATTACCCCTTATTGGGGCAGAACAGTCCTATTGGGTTTATTTCATGGTTAAATGATTCCCTTTTCTCTGTAATAATAAAACAGTACCTGTACTTGATCCCAACTAAGATATTATTACCCCTTATTGGGGGCAGAACAGCCCTATTGGGTTTATTTAATGGTTAAATGATTCCCTTTTCTCTGTAATAATAAAACAGTACCTGTACTTGATCCCAACTAAGATATAATTACCCCTTATTGGGGGCAGAACAGCCCTATTGGGTTTATTTCATGGTTAAATGATTCCCTTTTCTCTGTAATAATAAAACAGTACCTGTACTTGATCCCAACTAAGATATAATTACCCCTTATTGGGGGCAGAACAGCCCTATTGGGTTTATTTAATGGTTAAATGATTCCCTTTTCTCTGTAATAATAAAACAGTACCTGTACTTGATCCCAACTAAGATATAAATAATCCTTATTGGATGCAAAACAATCCAATTGGGGTTAATTAATGTTTGATTGATTTTTTAGCAGACTTAAGGTATCGAGTTCCAAATTATGGAAAGACCCCTTATCCGGAATACCCTTGGTCCCGAGCATTCTGGATAACGGGTCCTATACCTGTATTTGGTTTCCAAATCACTGCTAATAAATATTATTAGCGGCTCTAAATGATGCAAAGCAGTAAATGGTAGATGCCAGCTAGAAAGTCAACTGGGACTAAATGCTATTTTATAAAAATAGTTAGAATGTCAGATATTTGACTTCTGAATACTGGGGTGCATTATTTATCAAAGAGAAAGGCATGTTTAATAGCACATGTTCCTGTTTAATAGTGTATATTTTGGCCACAAACTCAAGTCATTTCTGATGAGGCAACGCTATGTGATCCCACTGATTTAGGCCTTGCTCTAACCATCCTTGTGGGACTCAGCAGAAGAAAGCTAAAAACTAATTTATTCTTTAAGGGGCAAATTTACTAAAATTCATTTTTTTTCTGGCTTTGAAAAGTCATATAAATTGGAAATTAAACCTGATCATTACTGTATTTATAAAATGTCACAATAATGCTTGAATTGTTTGAACTAAATTTCTGAATTTACATTTGAAAATCCTGAATTTTTCGAGTTGAAAGTATTAAAAATTAAAATGGACATTTTAGGAGCATTGACACACTAGGAAAACAATGTGTTTAAGTTCCCCTTGAAGCTGGGTGAAACTGAGGGGCTTAACTTGTCCTTGAAAATGTGTCAAGGACAGGCTGTCACTATTCTATTCCTCTACTATTCTAAGCCTCCACAGGACTCAATGGTACTCAACAGATCAAACCTGTTGAATTTTTTTTTTTTACAAAAAAAGTTAACCAAACATTAATAATAGGCATGCACTGAACCGACTTTTTTGGGTTCAGCCGAACCCCCAAACCCACCCTGAGAGATTCTGCCGAATCCTGAACCAAATCCAACTCCTAATTAGCTCATGCTAATTAGGACGGGGGAGGGCCAAAAGTTGGCGTGCACTACGAAAAATTTTCCCCCTAAAATTTAACCCTTTATGAATGCTAATTTATGCTAATTGGGATTCGGATTCGGTTCGGCCGGGACCGTGGATTCGCCCGAAACCGAATCCATTAAAAAAAAGCTGAATTCGGCCTGAATCCGGCCTGAATCCTGAACTGAATACGATTCGGTGCATCCCTAATTAATAAATCGCAAAATATTTTTAGAAAAATTCGAAAAATTCGAGTTCTGGCGAAAACCCATTCATGAATCTCGAAATTATTTAGCACAATTTCTTAATAAATGTGCCCCCTAAACGAAAGTTAATTTATACCAGGGAATTACATACAAGATGTGTCATTTTTTCGCCTGCTATTTTCAGCATATTCGGCTCCAATTTCCTCAAGAGCTTTTTCCTTATTTTGCAAAATTCCAAAAATAAAAAGTATAGCTTTTATTGAATGATTTTCAAGAATAACTTAGCTGAGAACAAAACTGTGTCTTGACAGAGAAGCGGCTCAGACATGTTTTTTAGATTTCTCATTATATTACTATCATGAATAAATAAGTTGCGCAGCATTTTAATGTGCAAAAAAACAATATGAACAAAGAACAGTCCAGATGTTGCTTTATCCCTGACTATTCCCAAAAGATTTTTGTGATGTTTGTGCAGTTTGATGTGAATGTTCTCTGCCTTGGTGTGTTATGTAGTTTTTCCCTGCAAAATACTATATCTACAGAAATATTTATTGTGTTGGATAGAAATACAATGGCCTTGAAGTTTGTGTTGCATTAAAGTATTAGGAGAAAAGGAACACAATAACAAAATCATTGTTTAAAAAAAATAAATAAAGAACAAAAAAAAAAGAATATCTCAAAAAAGATAGACTGATAAATATATAGATAAATAGAATGCATATAATTAATATATTAATGCTTTTAAGAACATGGATGACAAGTAAAATATCCCAGGCTATTGGAATCTCAAGAGCTACAGCCAGTTTTGTATAAGTGGAGAGTAGAGTTTAGAATTATACTGGCAAAAGAATAATCCATACACACATTAACAGTAGAAAGTGTTAAATGGACAAAACATTTTTACATTTGGTAAACATTTCTAGTAACTCAGCTTCCAAGCGTCAAGGCCAAGCCTTTTATGACTGGCTACCATATTACTGTCAGGACTCTTAGGGATTTAAACTCTGGCCTATTCCGCAGGTTTAGTATCCTGCTGAGCCACTGGAGGCATTTGGGTTTTGCTGGATCTGATGTCCATTAGAAACCTGCTACCTCTACCCTGTCTCCAACCTCACTCTCGTTAAGGCCATACAGTGTCTATAATCTGATCATTATGGGCCTAAATAAGTCTAACCCTTCGTTCCTCCTAGTGCTCAGTTATCAAAGGGATTCTGTCACGTGAAACATGTTTTTTTTTGCATTTTTTTACATCAGTCAAGCAGAATCCTACATTGAAATCCATTTTTTCAAAAGAGCAAACAGATTTTTTTATATTTAATTTTGAAATTTCACATGGGGCTAGCCATATTCTTCATTTCCCAGGGGGCCACAGCCATGTGACCTGTGCTTTGATAAACTTCAGTCACACTTTACTGCTTTGCTGCAAGTTAGAGTGATATGCCTCCCCCTCCCAGCAGCCGATCAGCAGAACAATGGGAAGGGAGCAAGATAGCAGCTCCCAGTAGGTATCAGAATAGCACTCAATAGTAAGAAATCCAAGTCCGGCTTGGGACTCCTTCAGTTACATGGGAGTAGGAGAAACAATAGGTTAGCTGAAAGCAGTTCTAATGTGTAGCGCTGGCTCCTCCTGAAAGCTCAGACTCAGGCACAATGCACTGAGATGGCGCCTACACACCAATATGTTCAAAAATAACATTTTAAATGGTAGATAGTGATGAGCAAATTTTTTTGCATCAGGTATAGATTCGCAGCAAATTGCCCCATTTCTCCAACGGCAGATTGTTTTGCGAAACTTCAGTGAAAATTCGCTGCGCATAAAAAAAATTCAGTAGCGCATCAAAAAAGTGTGCAGTCGAGTCAAAAAAGCGTGGGCGACCAAAAAAGACGCCAAAATGTGGTTTGCAGATTTTTCGCTGTTTTGCAGATTTTATGGTGAAGCGAAAACGCAACAGATTTGCTCATCACTAATGGTAGAGTGAATTCAGCCTTTTGTCATTGCCCCTGACATATTCTTATGTAACCCTATTTTGGCTACGGTTGTACTTTTAACACGCAATCACCTGCGTGTGGCGCTACAGGAGCCCTGAGCCCCCGCTTATTATGGGGGACAGGTGTAATATAAATGAATGGCGTGCCTCCACCCAGGGTAGGTATAGGTAGAACTATATGTCTCCTCCCTGGGAAAACTCTATGAGGTCCTCCTTGGACCCGGACTCCCAGCAACTCCCGGTACCTTGCCCCTCCCTTGGGGTAGCTGCTTACCAGGCAGTTGAGGATCCTCAATATATGAACCACCAAGACACTGGTTAAAATGGTGAACCAGATGAACTTGTTTATTGATGCAGGCAGAACACTTCAGAGGATGTCACACAGATGGCTCAAGTCACACACTCTCTCTTTGGGCTACCCCCGGTACTCCCGCCGGATGCTTCCACCTAGGAACTCACCCCGGTCCACGCGTAGGGCCCCTTCACTGGGAACACTCCCAGGTGCTGACTTGGCTCCTCTTACTACACACTACAGGTCCTTAACTCCAGCCATGAGTGCTGGGGGGTCTTAACCCCTCTCTCTCCTGTTGGGGCTATCACTGCCCGTTCTCTCTAGCCTGCCTGTCACTCCTAGAGTGACCTGTTACAGTACCTCCTGTACTAGAACACAAGCCTGTTATACGCTTCTTTACAAGAAGCAGTCCCAGGACTAAGACCTGCTGAAACTGGGAGTCATTCCCTTTTATACTTTTAGCACAGCGATATCTAGTGGTGGCTGTTAACTTGCAGGGAAACTCCCTTTTCACACATAAACACCCAGGACCACCTTTAGGTGTCCAAATCTCATAAGGCCACCCTCATGGTGCCTGTCTAAAGGGGAACTAATCCTGGACGTGCCCAATTCTTTGGGGTCCCTACACTTATGTACTAGAGCATTTACTCTATAAATAATTATATACTTGATGGGTAAAAAATGAAGGTACAGCAAAAAAAAAAACAAAAAAAAAAACATGCGCTTCAAGTCATACGCAACACCAGTAAACAAAAACATTTCTTTTAATAAGTAACAGAGCACAAATCACACTTTCAGACAAGACTTAAGACATGTATTCTCATGCTAATAGGCAAATAATAAATCCCAGCAGACTTTACCATAGTTAAGTGAGAGATTGTGTATTTTTATTAGATGATGAGACATTGCTAATTAAGATGGTTGTGGTATTTCCCAAGATACACTTTGTTTGTGATCCGTATTCTGTTTCAATCTAAAGAATTATTTTTGAAAGATTGATTTAATGTGGACAATTAATATATTAGGGAATAATGGGATCTATAATCTGGAATGCGTGGAGCCAGGGATTTTTCAGATAAGGGGTATTGCTTCCATTGGGATCACCATACAATAGGCTAATAATAAAACAATTAAAACATTGAAAACCAATAGCATTATTTTGCCAGCAACTAGAATTCATGCTAAGTTGGTTATCGTTATTAACCAGGTTTATCATGAACAAATTACATTTTTGCTAGGAGTCTTTGGGAAATAGGATTCACATATATTGACGATTTCTGGAGAATGGGTTACTTTATTTGTACATTAACCTGAAAATAACACTAATGATGAGTGAATTTCTTCGCCAGACATGGATTTACAGCAAAATCCCACATTTCGCCATCGGCAAAGTTTTCACGAAATGGGCATCAAAAAAAGACACGGCGCATCAAAAAAGTCACATTTCGCAAATTTTTCGCCATTTCGCAAATTTTTCCAAAGTTTTGCACATTTTTCAGCTAAATGAAATGGACAGATTTGCTCATCACTAAATAACACTAATAACACCAAATACAGGAAAAAGTCATTATGGCAATAGGAGGTATCAAAATACTGTATTGACTTAAGGGTATCCAACACACATCTCAATATCATTTGATATGAGGAGGCTGACCTCAAATAAGATGATTATTACAGGTATGGGATCTATTATCCAGAATGCTCAGGACCTGGGGTCTTCTGGATAAGGGATCTTTCTAAAATTTGGATCTCCATACCTTAATTCTACTAAAAGATTATTTAAACATTAAAGAAATCCAATAGGATTGTTTTGCCCCCAATAAGGGGTAATTATATCTTAGTTGGGATCAAGTACAGGTACTGTTTTATTATTACAGAGAAAAGGGAATCATTTAACCATGAAATAAACCCAATAGGGCTGTTCTGCCCCCAATAAGGGGTAATTATATCTTAGTTGGGATCAAGTACAGGTACTGTTTTATTATTACAGAGAAAAGGGAATCATTTAACCATTAAATAAACCCAATAGGGCTGTTATGTCCCCAATAAGGGGTAATTATATCTTAGTTGGGATCAAGTACAGGTACTGTTTTATTATTACAGAGAAAAGGAAATCATTTCTAAAAATTAGAATCATTTGTTTAAAATGGAGTCTATGGGAGATTTCCGTAATTTGGAATTTTCTGGATAACGGATCCTATACCTGTATTTTATAACCTGATTTAGTGAGTAGATTATTCATAGCTCTTGTGTATTATAAAAAATACAGGCATAAAATACTTTCCTCCAGTTAAACCAGCCCCTACCAAATTGTTTGTTTACTATCAACGTCTACAGCAATTTTCTTATTAATTTTCTTATAAATGTTATTACACAATCAATATCATAAGACATTTTATTTTTAGCAGTTTTTATAGCACACATCTTGTGTGTTTTGTTTTGTTTTTTTTGCTGCAGCCGCCACTATTTTGATGCGCCCATGGTTTTTTTTTTGACACCCAAAGAATTTTTTGTGCCGAATTTTCACAGACGTTTCGTGAAACAATTTGTCAATGGTGAAATCCTGAAATTCACTGTGAATCCAAGCTTGGTGAAAAAATTCGCTCATCACTAATTATTTGGCAATAATGAAGCATATGTTTCCCAAAGCATAAAGCTGACACACAAAGGTCTTCCAGAAAATGGACCCTCTTTTATCAATTTATAAAGAAGTACAAAAATTTTGATTCCAATATTGCACACACAAATTCTTTGAATCCCAGCCAAATCGCAACCCCAAATCTTAATAAATCAGACCTTTACTTAAAAAAGTATATTATAGCACCTTAAGTGAAGACTTTCTCATCTTAAGGGATGTTTTCATGTCTTCTAGAACAGTGCTGTCTTATTACATGTAGTTGGCCAATTAATTCTCATACGGTGGATTCAATGGGCAAATTATATTAAAATGATGATGTTGTACAATACAAGTCTATGGACCCCAGAGCAAACTGAGGGCAATAAAAATTAGTTGGATGGACATATCCAGCCCACAGGCCTTCAGTTGAAGAACCCTGCTCTAGAAAGATCTACTTGTGAATAAGGCACAAGATACAATATTGCCATCCATATAAATGCAATTGTAGTTATTATTATTATTAACATTTATTTATAAAGCGCCAACATATTCCGCAGCGCTGTACAATAAGTGGGTTTCATACACTGGACATACAGAGTAACATATAAAGCAATCAATAACCGATACAAGAGGTGAAGAGGGCCCTGCCCAAAAGAGCTTACAATCTACAAGGAGAAAGGATTGAGACACAAGGTGTGGGAATGGGCATGACAGAGTTGTGAGAGGTGGGGCACAGGGTATTGCTAAACTAGATTAGGGTAAGCTTCTCTAAATAAATGCATTTTTGAGATCTCTTGAAGGCAGAGAGATTGGGAGAAAGTCTGACAGTTTGTGGGAGTCAATTCCAGCGAAGGGGGGCAGCCCTTGCAAAGTCTTGAATGCGAGCGTGTGAGGAGGGAATGAGAGAGGAGTTGAGGAGCAGGTCAGTAGAGGAGCGTAACAAGCGGGTTGGATGAGTTCAGAGATGTAGGGTGGGGCAGAATTATGAACTGCTTTAAATGTGAGAGTCATTAGTTTGAATTTTATCCTGGATGGTAGGGGAAGCCAGTGCAGGGATTGGCAGAGTGGCACGGCAGAGGAGGAGCGGTTGGAGAGGTGTATGAGCCTGGCAGCAGTATTCATTATGGACTGGAGAGGGGACAGTCTTTGGAGGGGAAGGCCAATTAGTAGGGAGTTACAGTAGTCCAGGCGAGATATTATAAGAGGTGAATAAGAATTTTGGCAGCATCTTGGGTGATAAATGATCGTATTTTTGAGATATTTCTTAGGTGAAAGTGACATGATTTGATAAGTGATTGGATATGAGGAGTGAAGGACAGGGCAGAATCAAGGATAACCCCAAGGCACCGGGCCTGGAGAGATGGGGTGATGGTGGAATTGTTAACCATTATAGATACCTCAGGAACAATGTGGGCGTTGGATGGGGGAAAGAGAACCAGTTCAGTCTTAGAGAGGTTTAATTTAAGGTAACATTGGGACATCCAAGTGGAGATAGCGGACAGGCAGGAAGAGACACGAGTTAGAAGCTCTGGGTTGAGATCAGGAGAGGAAAGATAGATCAGAGTATCGTCAGCATAGAGGTGGTACTGAAAGCCAAAATAATTGATTAGTTTGCCAAGTGAGGAGGTATAGAGAGAAAATAGTAAGGGGCCTAGGACAGAGCCTTGGGGAACCCCACCAGAAAGAGGCAAGGGAGAAGATGATTCCCCATTGTAAGAGACACTGAAGGATCGATCTGAGAGATAAGATGAAAACCAGGATAAGGCAGTGTCACGAAGGCCAAGAGAGCGGAGAGTCTGGAGGAGAAGAGGGTGATCCACAGTGTCAAAAGTAGTTATAAATATACTTATTATTAAGCTTCTTCTCTTCTATGTAAACAAACGCAAATTGCCCAGCCTTCCTTAATTATTGAGGTCTTCCATACCCCTAGTTTTGTTGCTCTTTAGTGATGAGCAAATTTTTTCGCCAGGCATGGATTCACAGCAAATTTCCACATTTCCCCATTGGCAAATTGTTTTGTGAAACTTCTGCGAAAATTAGTTTTGCGTCAAAAAAATCTCGGTCACGTCAAAAAGGTGGCCGCGTCAAATTAATCATGGTAAATTGCCTGCGGTCATGGCAAAATGGGCACTGCCACGTCAAAATAGGCACATTCACAGTAGCGATACACCTGTGTTTTGTGAATTTTTCACCGCTTTGCGAATTTTTATCGTTTTTATCGAAGCGAAGCGGGACAGATTCGCTCATCACTATTGCTCTTCACTGAACTTTCAATACTCTCCCTATTGAATATTACTGGAAACCAAAGCTACATTGCAGGATGCAGGATTCATTTGCTTCTGCATATTCTTCTTCCATTTTTTACAGTTGTTTTGAGCAAGTAAAAGATTAAATTGTGAATGATTCATCTTAACCTTTTTTTAAGGTAAAATTTGCACTATTTATTGTGTGAATTTTTCAGCAGAATTGTTCGGGTTAGTATTGCACGTGGTATTTTTACAATGTAAAGATAAAAATATGCCATAGGATTTCCCTGGAGAGGTCATGGTCATAAGCCAATACTCCGGGCAACAACATTTATTTACTATTGAGTTTTTTCTAGTTGGGAGCCAGCAGACTTTAGCAACGCACTCTCGTGGGAGCTTTCTATTATCCTGCTGAATTGAGTATAAACAGGATGAGGATTTTAGGCATAACAGGATGAAAATTATACAGAAGATATTCCAGAGAGTAAAGCAGGAGGAAAATGTCCATGATTTATAGCTTTGCAGCAAAGGAGCAGCTCCTATATAAATGGTGTATTACTCTTTATTTACATAGCACTGACAGTTTGTGTAACAGTTTAGAGAGACTGCTTAATCATTCGCTACAGTCCCAAGCCCAGTGGAGCTTGTTGTTGTCTCTTCTACAGACACACACACACACACACTCACTGGATCAGTGGTCCAGGATAATGTTGGTTTCAGGATTTCCTACCATTCATGCCTGCAACTGCATACAGTTTATCAGAACAGGCTGAATGGGCGCATTAGTACTCAAGTTGCATGCATGGGTACAACTATGTTTTTGAATTGCATTATTGCGTAATATTTTTTGTACCCACTGTAGCACTATAGGCTTTCATAAATGAGCTTTAATGTGTACTTTATCAGGCAGAAATAGATGGGGCTACCCCAATAACCTGCACCACAGGCACACATGCTGGAGACTTGGGTCGTTGCCAGTTATCAGATATTAAAAATGATAAGATCAAAGGACCCAGTCTCTCCCCACTCCCTACAGCACTGGCAATTCATTCATCCATCTGCTAATTACTTAGTGACAATTGAAGCAACATTACAAATTACCCACATCAAAGGAATAATGGAATTGTGTCTCTTTGCTTATTCAACCATTACATCCTTAACAGGCCCTTCTCTAAATGTACCGGATCCAGACGTAACCACGTGCAATCACAGAGGCCTAAAGAAACTAACCCAGATTTTCTCCACTGAAGGTAAACTTTCTCCCAAATACAAAAGGACTTTCAACAACCATTAATAAACAAATACACTCATATCATGAGTAAATAAATTAACTGCTTGGCACCACATACTATATGTATATATATAATAGCAATGCACCAAATCCACTATTTTCGAATTCGGCCACACCCCAAATGGTTCATAAAAGATTTGCCCGGATAAAGAACCCAAATTCTAATTTGCATATATACATTCGGATAAGGAAGGGTCAAAGAGACCTGTGTCATGAGAACACGGCTTAATTTTTGATTTTAAGGAGTCGGTTTGGTCAGGAGCGTGAATTCAGCCGAATCCGAATCCTGCTTGAAAAAGGCTGAACCTTGGCCGAATCCTGAACCAAATCTTGGATTCGGTGCATCTATACAGTAAACCTTTTGGTTTGTCCCTGAGGAAGAGTACAGTTAGTACTCGAAACGTTGGATTTTTTTGAATAAAATTTTTTCACTTTATCGTTAAGTCCTTGTGTGTGCGGCTCTCTGTTCATATATTGCTTCGTTTTAGCCAGCACCCAGGGCATTTGAACTTTTATAGGGTGTGCTCCACTCTTCCTTGTATATATATATATATATATATATATATATATATATATATATGATCTTATATGTTGATTTAGACCAGGAGCACCAAAGATATTATCCAGATGTTACCATATGGCAGTAACCCCCAACCAGTGGCACGTGTGCAACATGTTGCTCACCAAACCCTTGGCCCCAAAGCAGGTGTTTATTTTATTCCTGACATGGAGGCAAGTTTTGGTTGCATAAAACCAGCTGTACTGCCAAACAGAACCTCCTGTAGGCTGCCAGTCCACATAGAGTTTACCGAATAGTCAATCAAAGCAATTATTTGGCACCTCTTAGTACTTTCGTTATGCTCACCAACTTTTTTTTTTACATTTGAATGTAGCTCACAGGTACAAAAGGGTTGGGGACCCCTGCTATATGATCACAATATTGAAAAAAACTCTATAATAACTCTAAAATTATATATATATTATATATTTCCACATGAAGAAACTACAATGGAATACTGTATATTAGTGCCTAATGCTTGTTAGGAAGGCAAAGGATATATATATAGGAACTCTGTTATATATTGTGTGTTGATCACTTATCCTTTGCCTTCCTAACAAGCACTAGGCACTAATATACAGTATTCCATTCTAGTTTCTTTATGTGGAAATAACAATACACCATATGCAGCTCTTTTAGAACTATTTTAATTGCCAATGCTTTGCTTTATTCCTTTTGAATAAACGTTATGTCTTATGATACTCCCGTCCTGTATACCATGCTTTGACAATGTTCAATTAAAGCGCAATTAGGAACGCTAGAGTACAGGGCGATCTTTTCTAAACGCTCTCTATCTCTGGAATTACAAATCCACTGGAGCACCCAGTAATTTCCGCCATTGCTTTGTTTTGCTGAATGAGCGCACAGAAAGATTTCTTTTCTATATGTTTCATAATTGTAGACATCCAACAGAGTTAAATGACACCATTTTGCCTATCTGCAGCAGCAAAATCTAATTGGTTATTAAATATTTTATGTCACTAATTCATACAAAATGCTCAGAAAGTGGTGAGTTTATAGTCTTTCACATCATTTGCATGAGAACATACTTACCCAAATTAGCAACCCAGCATTTTATACTTCTGATTGGGCTTTAGGCTAAAACTGTCATTTGTAGGTAAAAAAATACTTGGGCCTAATGGTAATTTACTAATATCGTACACAGGGCTAATTTAGCCCAGCTAGCCCACACTCACTTCAAGGAATCTCATTCTATGGGTGGCTTTTGGCCTCCAGGCATGGGTGCCAGTAGAGGTGGCGATTAGGGAATAAGACTACAAGACACAAAATCAAAAGGCAAATAAATAGCCTCAAAATTGTCTTAGATTCCCGCTGTCTTCACAATTATCTAGGCAATATTCACACATTTTTTCCTATAGGATAGAAGAGAAACCTACAGATTCATATATCATGTCTCCATCTGACTAGCTATGCGCCCAAATGATATCAAACCAGACTTCTTGTACTAAATGGCTACACCCTTTGCAGGCAACTTGTTAATGGGAATCAATGGTTGATATAAACATCTGCTGAATAAGCCTTTACTGCTCAGCCTTTATTCTACTAAAGACTATACTATTACAAATGTTACTGACCAGTTTAATGGTATTTTGTTACCAACACTATTGATCTTTGTTTAAAGTACACTTATTATCTTTGCACTTACTCCCCCTTGTAACTGATGTACTGTAAACTCAAAAATGATATTTGGATCAGGAAAAGCCTGTTGTGGTCAAAAGCTAATTTACACAAATTCCCCCCTTATTTTTAATTTCCTCCCTCTACTGGTATTCTCTACTCCAGGGATCCCCAACCATCCTTACTTGTGAGCCATAGTCAAATGTAAAAAGACTTGGGGGGCAACACAAGCACCATAAAAGTTCATGGAGGAGCCAAATAAGGGCTGTGATTGGCTATTAGGCAGCCTCTATGCACCCTATCAGCTTACAGGGGCTTTATTTGGTAGTAAGTCTTGTTTTTATTCAACCAAAACTTGCCCCCAAGTCAGGAATTCAAAAATAACTCCCTGGTTTGGGGGCACTGAGAGCAACATCCAAGGGGTTGGGGAGAAACATGTTGTCCCTGAGCCACTGGTTGGGGATCACTGATCTACTTCCTTTTAACAAAATGACTTCTTACAATAGAAGCAACTCAATAAAGAATTCAGACAGCTCACTGTACATAGCATAGCTAAGTAAAGGTTTAAAAAATAAATCTATTTTTAGTCTATTTTCAACTATTTTTATTATACCTATTATATTTTAAGTTATATTGGTTTAGATTTTCTACACAGTAAGGGGCCACAAGAGCTCATTCTTGGCAAAAGATTTGCTTTGGACATGTAGCTATAGGTTATACCCCATTAGTATAGTATCACTTTGTTTCTCTGGTTTATTCTTTGGATTTCTTGGTATCTATTTTTGTACAGGTATGGGACCTGTTATCCAGAATGCTTGGGACCTGGGGTTTTTTCCGGATAAGGGATCTTTTCGTAATTTGGATCTCCATACCTTAAGTCTGCTAAAAATTATTTAAATATTGAATAAACCCAATAGGGTTGTTTTGCCTCCAATAAGGATTAATTATATCTTAGTTGGGATCAAGTACAGGTACTGTTTTATTATTACAGAGAAAAGGGAATCATTTAACCATTAAATAAACCCAATAGGACTGTTCTGCCCCCAATAAGGGGTAATTATATGTAGGGTTCCCCAAAATTTGGGTCCCCTAGGATGGTTGCCTCCAGGATAGACCCCAGGGAGGGTAACACTTTAGTAGTGGGACACCTTGGGTGGTTGGCACTATAAGGGTTAACTGGGATTTAGCTTCCCTGCAGTTCAATAGTTAGGCCACAGGGTGCACACAGTATATAAGGCTGTGCAGCCATGTGCCTGCAGGTCTTTTAGCCTGGGACCCCTCTTGGATAAGAGGTATACCACAGGTTAGCATTAGACAGTTAGAGATTTGTTATAGACCACTCTAGGAGTGGGAGACAGGTTATCTAGTTGGGCAGCGTGGCCCCGACAGGAGGTTTAATGGATTAAGATCCACCAGCACTCATAGCTGGAGTCAGGGTATAAAGTGCTAAGTATAGGAGATTTGCCTAATCCAGGGGTATCTAAGTGGAAGTACCGGGGTGAGGTCTGCTGAGGGGGTGTCCGCTTGGCGGGAGTACCGGGAAGTGCCCTAGAGAGGGGCTTCTGGCGAGAAGTACCGGAGGGAACCCCTAAAGGGAATCATCTGGCGTGCAGTACTGCTAATATCTTGTGGAGAGAGGGTCTCTTAAGGAAGAGGGAGTATACCCTGACTGCCTCATTGCTCCTGTATGCAACCTGCCTGTCTAATACATCTGTACAATAAATAAGTTCCACTGGTTAAACATCCATCCAGTGTCCTGATCTCTGCATATCTGGAGGATCCACCTGCCTGGTAAGCAACTACCCCAGGGAGGGGGCAAGGTGCCAGGAGTGTTGGGAGTCCTCACACTGCAGTACAGTATTAGGTCCCAGGAGGGGAGTTATAGTTCATTCTATCCCTATTCTGGGTGGAGGCACGCCAAAGTATAAAGTAACAGCTGTTCCCCAAAGTAAGCGGGGCTCAGGATCTCTGAAAGCGCCAAGTATAGTGAAAGATCAGCAGGTAGTGCCACAACTGTTTATAAAGTGGGCTACATTTGGAGGCACTGCTGAGATCTACGAAACAGCAGCAAAAGAACAGCAAATACAGTGCAGAAAGGCCATAACAGCATTGGGGCCTAGTGTGATTTGGGAAGCCTGACCTCCGTATGGGATAAATTTTGGGCACCCTGAATCTGTATCCAGTGAGGGATAATTGGCGCCAAAAGAGCAGAGGAGTTGCCCTGGGCCAATCAGATTGCAGGCTTGTGGCGCCAAACAGACCCGGGAAATTCCGTGGGAAGCCCCGTGAGGGGGAGGAGGCAGAACATTCCTGATTGTGGGGGCCGCCCCTTAGAGCGTTTAGCCAACCGTGTGGCTGAAAAAGTGCGCCAAAGTGAGAAGGGCGCGACTTGGCCGGTGACGTCACCGCGGCCATTTTGGAACTTTGCCAGAGTGTGTCTGACTGAGCTGTAGAGAGGAGCTGCGCACTTTGCCAACAGCAAACACCAGCATGCCTAATTTGAGTAAGCCGTTACCACCTGGGCAGGAATTACTAACCCCTGCTGGGGCACGGAGGCGAATGGCAGTGCGGCTACGCGACACTGGCCGAAGATTTATGTGGTCCGGCTGTTTTGCTGAAATGGAGGTGGATGATACCTTACGCTGGATGGTACCCCTGTGCGGGGGATGCGAGGTGGAGTCATTTGGCTCCATGAAACATCCGGAGGCAATCTGCGCTACCTGCGACCGACCTTTCTGGAGTGGGCCTTTTGGGGCCGGGCCCAGAGGAGCCCAAGTAATCGAAGTGGAGGCCCTCGCCGACGCATGTGAGGAACTTTCCCTCAGTGAAGAGGAAGAGGGGCCCCTGGAACCTTATGCCGCATCCGCGGAACCCCATCTGGAGGGGGATTCGGCAGACCGGGGGGTCGACCAGGATGAGGCCTGCGCTCCCGCCCCCACCGTACAAGGTACTACGCAGGCGGTGGTAGCAGCGGCCGAAGAGGTGAGTGAACGGGGGGCCCAGAGTGATGTGTGGGTAGCCCCGGAACCACCTGCTGAGGGGGAGGTACGTAGATCCACCTTACCCAGGGCCCGGAGACACCGGGGGAGGCCTAAGAAGAATAAATATCAGGGGGAGCGGGACCAAGCGTGGGCTGAGGCAATGGGGCCCCCATCCCCTGTACCATCCGAGTCGGGACTTGATGAGGTTTTGGCACCACCATCTTACCTGCAGAGCCTTAGGGATAAACCGGCCAGCAGGGCACCGCCACCTTATTGTCAGAGGGGGGTCTGCTCCCTCAGTGAATATACAACTGGGGCAGAGGAATCCGCTGATGAGGCTGGGGAGAGTGTAAGGGCTATGGCCGGCTCTCCACGCAGTTTTGTGCCCCCTCCCCGAGTTAGTGCTGAGGAGGAGAAGTACTTTTGGGTTTTACCTGGCCAGGCAGACCCTGCGGTATTCCGTTCAGTGTCCCGGATACAAAGAGTGTTAAATTTCCGGGTCCACATGCTGTGGGGCTACTTTCTCCCATATGCACCGGTATGGGTCTATGACAAGCTTGAGCACATGATGGAGGAGTGGGTAATAGAAGATATTCAAAGAAAGGAAAAGATGCCCCTCAACATCCTAAATTCTGCTGACAGGGCCAAACGGCAACAGGCCTGGAAACATGTGCGGGCCCGGGAAAAGGAATGGTGGTGGGGCCGCACGGTGCTAAAACACGCCGTTCAAAGTTGTGGGAAGCACAATCCCAAACCGAGGTATTTCAGCATTGAGCACACATTGCCAGATGGGGGGAAGGTAGAGAAGCCTCATCCGCGTTACTACACCCCCTATGAGGATGTCAAGAGTAGGTTCACTTACATGGTGTGAGGGGGACTCTCCTAAAGGAACTGTGTTTAAAATTTCTGTTAGTGGAGGTCTGGACTGCCTACCACTTCTCCCAACAAGGGGAGCTACTATTCAGTTGGAGGGGTTTGCCCCCGCAGAGTTCTGACCCATGGAGGGTGTTGCAGCTGCCGGCTGGAGCTGCCCAAGTTACAGTGTGCCCACCCGTTGGTGGAAGACTCCTGGAGGTGTGGATCACCTGGGGGTATGGATTCCCTCAAGGAGGAGGGGAAAGGAGCACAAGAGGAGCCGTTTAATAAAAATTTCTTTTGTTTTGAGAGATAATTGTCCTGTGCATTTCTGAGTATGTGTGAAATTTCTTTCAGGAAAAAGGACTTTGGGACTTATACCAAGACTTTGGGGTGGGGGAAAGGTAAAATTGTGTTTACTGTTTCTTTCCCAGGTAATATAGGTTTCTGCGCAGACATCGCGAGGGACTATGGAAGAAGTGATTTTGGTATAAGTAATGTTGGGTAAAGTGTATATGGTTTGGTAAGAGGTATGTCAGCCGGGAGGTGACATTTTTCTTGTGGGGGGAGAATGTAGGGTTCCCCAAAATTTGGGTCCCCTAGGATGGTTGCCTCCAGGATAGACCCCAGGGAGGGTAACACTTTAGTAGTGGGACACCTTGGGTGGTTGGCACTATAAGGGTTAACTGGGATTTAGCTTCCCTGCAGTTCAATAGTTAGGCCACAGGGTGCACACAGTATATAAGGCTGTGCAGCCATGTGCCTGCAGGTCTTTTAGCCTGGGACCCCTCTTGGATAAGAGGTATACCACAGGTTAGCATTAGACAGTTAGAGATTTGTTATAGACCACTCTAGGAGTGGGAGACAGGTTATTTAGTTGGGCAGCGTGGCCCCGACAGGAGGTTTAATGGATTAAGATCCACCAGCACTCATAGCTGGAGTCAGGGTATAAAGTGCTAAGTATAGGAGATTTGCCTAATCCAGGGGTATCTAAGTGGAAGTACCGGGGTGAGGTCTGCTGAGGGGGTGTCCGCTTGGCGGGAGTACCGGGAAGTGCCCTAGAGAGGGGCTTCTGGCGAGAAGTACCGGAGGGAACCCCTAAAGGGAATCATCTGGCGTGCAGTACTGCTAATATCTTGTGGAGAGAGGGTCTCTTAAGGAAGAGGGAGTATACCCTGACTGCCTCATTGCTCCTGTATGCAACCTGCCTGTCTAATACATCTGTACAATAAATAAGTTCCACTGGTTAAACATCCATCCAGTGTCCTGATCTCTGCATATCTGGAGGATCCACCTGCCTGGTAAGCAACTACCCCAGGGAGGGGGCAAGGTGCCAGGAGTGTTGGGAGTCCTCACACTGCAGTACAGTATTAGGTCCCAGGAGGGGAGTTATAGTTCATTCTATCCCTATTCTGGGTGGAGGCACGCCAAAGTATAAAGTAACAGCTGTTCCCCAAAGTAAGCGGGGCTCAGGATCTCTGAAAGCGCCAAGTATAGTGAAAGATCAGCAGGTAGTGCCACAACTGTTTATAAAGTGGGCTACATATATCTTAGTTGGGATCAAGTACAGGTACTGTTTTATTATTACAGAGAAAAGGGAATCATTTAACCATTAAATAAACCCAATAGGACTGTTCTGCCCCCAATAAGGGGTAATTATATCTTAGTTGGGATCAAGTACAGGTACTGTTTTATTATTACAGAGAAAAGGGAATCATTTAACCATTAAATAAACCCAATAGGGCTGTTCTGCCCCCAATAAGGGGTAATTATATCTTAGTTGGGATCAAGTACAGGTACTGTTTTATTATTACAGAGAAAAGGGAATCATTTAACCATTAAATAAACCCAATAGGGCTGTTCTGCCCCCAATAAGGGGTAATTATATCTTAGTTGGGATCAAGTACAGGTACTGTTTTATTATTACAGAGAAAAGGGAATCATTTAACCATTAAATAAACCCAATAGGGCTGTTCTGCCCCCAATAAGGGGTAATTATATCTTAGTTGGGATCAAGTACAGGTACTGTTTTATTATTACAGAGAAAAGGGAATCATTTAACCATGAAATAAACCCAATAGGACTGTTCTGCCCCCAATAAGGGGTAATTATATCTTAGTTGGGATCAAGTACAAGGTACTGCTTTATTATTACAGAGAAAAGGGAATCATTTAACCATGAAATAAACCCAATAGGGCTGTTCTGCCCCCAATAAGGGGTAATTATATCTTAGTTGGGATCAAGTACAAGGTACTGCTTTATTATTACAGAGAAAAGGGAATCATTTAACCATGAAATAAACCCAATAGGGCTGTTCTGCCCCCAATAAGAGGTAATTATATCTTAGTTAGTTGTAACTTTTTTATAGGTACTTTTTTATTATTACAAGGAAATAATTTTTAAAAATTAGAATGATTTACTTATAATGGAGTCTATGGGAGATGGCCTTCTCGTAATTTAGAACTTTCTGGATAACAGGTTTCCAGATAAAGCATCCCATCCCTGTAAAATATAAAATCTAATATGAAATCTAAATTTAAAATCTTGTTTAGATTGAGAGATTATTTTTATATTTTATATACATTTATATATATTTATATTATTTTGTTACCATTTTGTTTCTTTTTGGTGCAATTATGCCAATTAACATCAATTTTTAATTATTTTTTTCCGGTACAGTTTATATTTTTTTTTTATGTCAATTTGACAAGTCTTAGTGAAAGCATTGAAATGATATTTCTCCTCCTCCATTTTTTTGTTCTGGGATGGAGCTCAACAACAGCTGGGGGTGGGAGAAGCACAGACTGAGCAACCCTGATCTTAATCATTAAATTAACATTTTAAAATAATTTACATTAATTTAAATGTTATTATTGACTAAACATTACATTGCATGCTGATATACTTACAGTTCCTACTATATAGCACCAGTTTGTGTTCATTTTCACGGATGCTCCAACAGTTCTGCATAAATATTTGATTTTTATTCATTTTTTTCCCTAGATCTCTGAGTTACAGTGAACCCCATGGGAAACATTTGTCACCTTGTAAGACAAGGAGTCACAGTATCAGAATTGTTCTCAATTACCGGAAAACTGTTTTCATTCTTATTCTTAAAGAATGTCTAAACCCTTTTAAAATGATTTTTCTTCATATAAGTTCTTGGCAGTGCAAGGATCCCAAAAGCATGGCCCTATGAACTGCGGGTACCATATTGCACTCAACAAGTGTTGGAATAAAATATAAACATCATTTGCCCATAAATATCTTCAGCAGTGTTTGGACCAAAGTCCTTAAGAAGGATATTAATGAGCTGGAGAGAGTGCAGAGACTGCAACTAAACTGGTAAAGGGGATGGAAGATTTAAGCTATGAGGTTAGACTGTCGAGGTTGGGGTTGTTTTCTCTGGGAAAAAGGCGCTTGAGAGGGGACATGATTACTCTGTACCAGTACATTAGAGGGGATTTTCAAAGAACAAAAGGCCAAGCTATCAACTTGAGAAACTATACTTTCATTTGAAGAAATGAAAAGTGTTCTTCACGGTGAGGGCAGTGAGGCTGTGGAATGTCCTGTCAGTTGATATTGTAATGGCAGATTCTATTAATGCCTTTGAGAGTGGTTTAGAGGACTTCTTGGACAAGAATAATATAGAGATCTCTAGATCTACTATTAGTCTATAGGTATATATATATATTTTTATTCGGGGGGATGGTTTGTGGTTAAACTTGATGCTACCAAGTCTAGTCCTTTTGCCTGTGCACAAAGAGACTAAACTCTTTACAAAACCTTTAAATAGAAAGTTTCGTTTATGGCTTCCTTTGAGCTGTTCTTTGTGTTTTCTAAATAGCATGCAAATGGAAGAGAATACCCTTGCATCATCCATGTTGCACCCTTATAGGATAGACCTTGGTGAATGCTGGGGTGCCAAGGATATCTGGCTAACCAGAACAGTACAGGCTAACTCATTGTCTAACCCAGTGATCCCCAACCAGTGGCTCGGGGGCAACATGTTGCTCCCCAACCCCTTGGATGTTGCTCTCAGTGCCCCCAAACCAGGGAGTTATTTTTGAATTCCTGACTTGGTTGCAAGTTTTGGTTAAATAAAAACAAGATTTCCTACCAAATAAAGCCCCCTGTAAGCTGATAGTGTGCATAGAGGCTGCCTAATCACCAATCTTAGCCCTTATTTGGCTCCTCCATGGACTTTTATGGTGCTTGTGTTGCTCCCCAAGTCTTTTTACATTTGACTGTGGCTCACAAGTAAGAAAGGTTGGGGATCCCTGGTCTAACCCATCCATTTAAATAGCAGTCCATTTAATAATACCCTTCCCAAGACGTCTTAGCAACCCACAAGTAACAATACCCTTTCCTTGGACCAAGAAATTCTCAATATATCCTCACTTTGACTGGGGGCCTATCAGGTTCCATCTCAGTTGAGATCACAGGTCCCAACTAGATATCCTTCCTCATAATGTTACCATTGGGCCAGAACAACAAACAGAGCTGGACTCCCCAGGGTACTGCTAGCCAGTCATGCAGGCAGCCATGGAGGGATTAAGTACCTCTACTGCTCTCAAGCAGACATTTGAAAATAGTGATGAGCGAATCTGTCCTGTTTCTCTTCACCGAAAAATTGGCAAAACTGTGACAAAAACTAGTGAAAGAGTGAAAAATGAGGGTAACACAGGTACTGTGTGACTTTTTTTTGACACGCCACGCCCTTTTTTCACACAACTGCACTTTTTTTTGGCACAACCACGCATTTTTGATGCAACCCCACATTTTTCACGACAAAATTTTGTGGACGTTTTCGCCAATTGCAAAAAGCAGAATTTTGGTGCAAATCCAAGGCTGCCGAAAAAATACCCCTATCACTAATGAAAATAAGATGATTTACAATTGGAAAAGTAAATTGGTTTTGACTGTTAAAATCCCATGAAATGCTTGTAATCTGATTCATTTAATTTGTTTTAATAATTTATGTCAATCCCAACTTAATACATTGGTTATTTAACAAAAAAAAAGTGTAACGGGGGCCTTACAACGGCACAGAATGCAGATTAACATATGCAAGCTGCTTATAAAATAGTTCTTTTGAATAAATGAATACAAACATTGACACTGCCGATGCACTGACCTTGACTCTTCTCTTTGTATAAGGATTTTAAAAGGCCTTATACAGAGATTACAGTTGTATGGATTAGACATTCACATTTATCTTCTGTGCCAACACTGACACGAATGTAAGAAATGTTATATGGAAAAATGAACAAACAAATGGTTTGAAGAAAAAAATAACCCCCCCCCCCCCCCCGTTTTGACATAAGTTTAACCAGTCCATAGGTGCACAAACACGGTATATATATTTTCCCCATTTTTACACGTGCATATACAATTCCTTAGATTGAGAGGAAACCATAATAGCCTGGATAACAGATCCCATACCTGTATAAACACTGGAGGGCTGGAGGGGTTGAAATTGATGGACAGTTATCTTTTAAAGTGTAAACCACTTACACACAATTACAATTACTAGCTCCAACAAGAAGTTAGCAGTTTCCAAATTTCTCAGGATTTTATTTTTTTATCTTTGCCGACCCGGTTCTTCCAGATTTTAACTTCAATGAGTCAACTTCCAATTGGAATCTACTCATACTTAAGACCAGCTGGTGTATTTGTCAAGCTGATGATAGCAGTAGACATAAGTAGTCATTAGCTGAACAGATAACATGGCCTTCCAAAGTCATCTAGCCAATCTGGAGTCAACTGCAGAAAGACTATCCTGGACCTTTATTGGGCAGTCTGTCCATTCTGTCTTTGCAAACATACTGATTCCACCATATGTAGCTTCACGTCAATTTAGGATTATAGCACATGGAAGCTTTGCGATAGGTGCTCCTATAAAAAAGCTCAACCTCATCTATAGCAACTACTCATTAATTTAAAGGAACAGTAACACCAAAAAATGAAAGTGTATAAAAGTAACTAAAATATAATGTGCTGCTGCCCTGCACTGGTAAAAGTTGTGTGTTTACTTCAGAAAGTCTACTATAATTTATATAAATAAGCTGCTATATAGCCATGGAGGCAGCCATTCTAAGGAGAAAAGGCACAGGCACATAGCAGATAACACTATTGTATTCTACAGAACTTATCTGTTATCTGCTATGTAACCTGTGCCTTTTCTCCTTTTTTCCAGCAGCTTATTATATAAATTATAGTAGTGTTACTGTAGCAAACACACCAGTTTTACCAGGGCAGTGCATTAAATGTTTTATTATTTTAAAGCTCTTTCATTTTTTGGTGTTACTGTTCCTTTAAATGGCAAATACACCACCTACAGAAGATACTGGAGCTGTAAGCACTACAGTGTTTGCCATTAGCTTTAATAGGGCTTTTATGAGCACTGCTTCTCTCTGAGTCAGGTAAATTAACCTTTGAAAATTTTTCCTGATAAAATTCTAATATGTATTCTACTTTCTGCCTTTTTTAAAGACTCAATTAAATAAAAAGAAAACTGAAAAATAAGATGCATTTCTCATTAATTCCATGTATGCAGGCACAGTGAGACATCATTTTAGTCTTCAATAGATATATATATATATGGAGAAATGCAGGTATGTCTCTTGGACAGAAGCCTATAATCAATTGCCGTTAATTAACTTTCTAAGGTAAGAATGGAAAATATGCCTGTGCATCATTTGACAAATACAGACTTTAGCCGTGCATATAATGAATGGTATCAGCGCGAGGAAATTTGTTTTCCAGGGAGAGGTAAAGAAAAACAAAAGTGAGCTGTCAGAGAGAAATGTATGGGTGCTTCAGCCTGTGAGGAGCACAGATTATATCAACCCGCAATTTGATGCACTCCTTCAACAGTCGCTGCTTTTACAATAGTTAATTGAGCATTTAATTTTAAACTATATTATCTTGACTTGTTTCCTACCTACCTCTGCCAAAAAAATACTGTTATGGAAACTTATGCATTGCATTAACACTAATTAGGCACATATTTCTTGGAGCAGAGGAACTGTGCTATTAAAGAGAAGTAGCTGGAGAGAAGCTTATCAGGAAAATATGAACCCACTTGATTGTGTTGTGAAATACTGTGTGTTGAATTACAACCAGGTCATTGGAACCTTTATATAATCAGCTAAATGCTCGGAACATGATTAATTGCGGTAGGGTCAGACATGAGACAACTACAAATTTGGGTTCTTGGCTTTTTTTTTTGTATAAAATGTTCCATGTTATTATCTCAGGTTTAAATATTGGCAAGCGTACAATATATTGGCAAATGAGGATAGACTCAGCAGCCTGTAATTATCACATGCATTTATATTTTTTCCTGGATCTACAGTGTTGGCAGACATCTACCTTGGCAGAATATCTGACTGTGGTCCAACTGTGCCAAAAAACAATATTCAGAAGGATCCAGCTTGATAAATGTGTACAGTAGTAACATTAAAAAGATGTGACCAATGGAAAAGAGAAGTAAACACTACCAATTAGTATTTGAAAAATGCTGTATTTTATATACTGAACTAAAGGCATCAGCCTAAAGAATCAGTTTCTCAATAACAATAATGATCAAGACCTGCAAAGTTGTCCATAGCGCTTGGATTTTGTTAGGAGTGTCAGTGACACTGCACGTGCTCGTTGTGCTCTGGGCAGCTGTTAGGGGTTTCTGTTTCAAATCATCAAACAGAAAATGAGGTCCGTATAGATGTACAGAAGAACAGGAACAGCACCTCTTGTCTTTGTAGATTAAAATGTCTTTATTGCAAAGTTTTCTGGGGCAAACAACAACAACAGCAACGTTTCAGGTCACATAAGACCTTTTATCAAGCTTTATCTTCGTTTGCCCCAGAAAACTTTGCAATAAAGGCATTTTAATCTACAAAGACAAGAGGTGCTGTTCCTGTTCTTCTGTACCAGGATATGCCGATGGAAAGTGGCCATTGGGGAACCTGCACTACTTCTAACTAATCACAAGGCTTGGTGCTGACTACTACTCTCCAAAGTCCGTATGGATGTAGCCAGCAAGTTTTTGCGTTTTGTCTCACCATGTCCAAACACAACTTTTTGAGTGTTAAATCCTGCCGCTAGGTGGTGATAGAGTGCAAAGACTTGCCAGAAAAAATGCATAGGAAAACTGCATAGACCATGCGCCTCCTGGTGGCGTGTTTTTTTTTCCTGCGTTAACTGACAGACACATAACAGAACAACATGGTAAAGGACCGTGGCTCCATGTGTATGTCATAGACGCTGATGCTACAGGGCTGATTATTACATTAAATAATACACATAACACTGAGCTGCCATGTAATGTTTACTCTCCTACATACAAGGTACTGTTTGTTTTCATTACAGACATAGAGAAAATAATGTTTAACATTTTTAAGTCAACTGTATATTGTTTGTCAGACCCTAAGCTCAGGTAAGTCACAGAGTATGTACAGAGAATCAGCAGAAAAGAAGATGGGGGGCTACTGGGGCACATTTGGAGGCACAGATCTTCCCTGCTAAAGGGCTGTGGTTGCCTTGGGCTGGTACTGAATCCCAAAACATAATGTGAAGCATTTCTTGCCCACTTCTTCGTTAAGCTTTATTTTTTCTTCAAAGAGCAACTCCATACAAACAAAGAGTACCCAATGAATAAAAGGTTATTCTAAGCAATTTTCCAATATACAGTAATTAAAACATTTTAATGGCTTTAAGGTTACATTAAAATTCAAAAAGCAGTATTTCATTGATCTTCTGAATGTACAGCAGCTACTGTATCTCCATTGCTCTAGCCAAAACTCGAATTCCTGCTATGGCTGGCATGCTTCTTCACAGTTCTGTTCCTTTGCTGGCCTCTACTACATTGTTTCAAAACTCAGTCAAAACTTTAGTCAATACTATTAGAACTAGTGATGAGCGAATCTGTCTGTTTTGCTTGGCCATAAAATTCGCAAAACGGCAAAAAATTAGCGAAATGCATTTGTCACGCGATTTTTTTTGTCGCCCATGTCTATTTTTTATCTCCCGTGTCTATTTTTTGTCGCCCACGCTTTTTTACGCGGCCACACCCTTTTTTGACGCAACCGTGCCTTTCTTTTATGCAACCACACCCTTTTTTATGCAAATGCACCCAATTTGATGAGATCGCGCCCAATTTGACTCATGCCAAAAAAAAAAAACCGTGCAATGAATTTTTCCACTGCGAATTTTCCCGGGAAGTTTTGCTAAACAATTCGCCAATGGCGCAATGTGGAAATTCACTGCGAATCCGTGCCTGGCAAAAAAATTTGCTCATCACTAATTAGAACAAAGAATAGAAAGGGGCAGACAAATACTAATAAACACATTTTCAAGTAACGATTAGAAACCATTGAGAATGAATGACATTTTCCCTCTGTATACAAAACAGAGTTGGGTTGAGTTCCCCTTTAAGGTACTAATTATATAATATGGCAGCTGGGGTAACAATGTCACTTGAATAATTGGCTTTAATGTAACAAATACAAAAATGGAGTGATCCATATTCGTTCGTTTACGCTGTAGCCCATAGTTTTGTAACATATGTTGGGCAGCCCATCTTTTAGGACATGTACCATAAAGGTGAAGCTCATCGGAGGCTATTCAGCTTCTTAAAAAATATTGAGTTTTCCATTAAGAACCAGAATGCTTTTTCATTAAAGATACAACTGTCCTCAAAGGAGGGTCCCTTGCCTTTAGGCCTAGGAAGACTGATGAGTCTTGACCTGTAGTCACTGGTTATGTCAGAGCAGAGTGACCCTGTAAGAATGAAGACAATACTCTATGGTATAGCTTTGGGGAATTCACTCAGCAAAACCCCATATTTCTCCCAGATCTAAATACAAATCTCATGATTCACAAACTCTCTCCCTGCCCCCACCCTTCTCTTTTTAATTCCCATTATTTGGGTACTATGCATTTTCTGTGTACCGTTTTTCCAAAGACTTAGTTATAGATTATAAATATATATCTCTTGTTACACACTTCCATGACTAATTATTTTCAACTTAAGAATCCTTGCATATGATTGTCATTTAACAACATTAGTAAGTTTATTAAAACTCTAATTATTTGCTGATATGAGTGTAGGAGAGGCTAATTGTCTTCTGTAAATGAGTTTAGTATAAAAATTCCATACTTTAATGTTATGAATGTTCTTGATTTGATATTAAGTTTAAATTATTGTTTCATTACAGTTTCCATAGATTGAACCCATTTCATCTGAGTACTGCTATCATGATCCAGGGAAAGAAACACTGGTTAATTATATTTGTCAGTCATAGTGACAGACATGGAGAGCCTCTAGTTGTGTTATACAGAGATGCGCACAACCCTCATTAACTGGTGAAGCCTATTAATACAAGTAAATTGTTACTTTGGTTGGTTACTGTGTTGTAAAAAATACATTAGCCACCAAGTTCAACCCTTGAACCATCTTCACCTAATATTAGCATACCTACCTGTACTTACCTTGATAACTGGCCATCCCTGTCCTTCGGTCCTGAGCTTCGGACTCCGCCATGCTAACATTACATGCACATTGTGTGTTCCAGAGTAGCTTGTGTCAGGGCTTGGAATGTATTTCGACACAACTGCTGTTGCGCCATGCATTGACATGTATTTTGATGCACCCCCAGGCCTATTAAAGGCTTCCAAGCCCTGCAGTCATTGCTTGGTTATCAAGCTAATTCCTGAAGCTTGTCCCTGGCTATTTCTACTGCTTGTTACCTGACCTATCCTTCTACCTGAGATTGGCTCTGATCATGTGCTGCCTGTCAAGACTTTTGCTCTACTTCTTTGTACCTTGTTTAGTCCTCACTGGTTTCTCTCCACTTCACCGGCTTCCTTCCCTCACTTTGGGAAAGCTTGGTGTCAATGTGGGCTGCTTGTGGGTCCATATCTACAACCATTTTACCATCACATATCAATATAGTATAAGAGTCATTTATGAATGCAGCACTTGTTCATAATTTGGTAAAAGCTGGTGAGGCAAACAGACAACATTTACATCCATTTTAGTGTGAGATCACACTTAAGGTGCCCATACACCTTAAGATCCGCTCGCTTTGCGATGTCGCCAAGCGACCTGGGGCCAAACGATTGAATTATAATGACAGCCTAGGGAAAGTCGGCCCGATCCGACTAGATTTTCTAACCTGCCCGATCGAGATCTGGCCAATTTCAGGCCAGATATCGGATGGGCAGGCCCGTCGGTAGTCCCCATACACGGGCCGATTAGCTGCCGAATCGGTCTAAGGGACAGATATCAGCAACTAGAATAGGCCCATGTATGGGGACCTTAACACTAACCCCTATTGTGTGTGTCCTACCTATTTTAGTGAATTATGCACTGGGGAATCCTGGTGCCACCACCCTGAACATGGCAGCCATTCAAAGGATCCCACAGAGGGATGATTTAGCAGTTTTGCACCAAAAGAATGGCATTGTGGTGTTGTAACCACAACTTGTGTTTTGCAAATGCACACAATTACTTTTGTCTTGATACATCAGATGCAATTGCTGCAGGATCAACTCCCCAGGTGGCTGCTGTTCTGCTGGAAATCTGGAAAAAAGGATACATGGTGGGTAAAAAAGGCTGATTTGCATCTGAAAATTGCTTTCTAGAAAACTGCACTTTGTTCCTAAATGGCTCTGTTACTAATTGTTTGACACAAAAGGTAAAAGCCTTTGGAGGTGTCTTAAGGGGTGCTAAAATCACACAGAGAATTTTCAATAAATGGTGCCCATTGGTCAATTTGGGAGCCATTGTGGCCATGTAGAAGAATGTTCATTGCTTGAAACGGTCTGAAGTGCGGGATTAATTGTCTCAGATGTTTAGTATTACATAGTTCATGAGCATTTGAGGCTGAACAAATGCAAAGTTATTGTAGCACAATATGTTGTTTAAAGTGTTCTTAGACATTGCTGCCAAAAAGCCCTCATTTAATTTGTCTCAATGGAGGGTCCATCACGCATTTTATTACAACATGGTGCAATAATGGGTGCAATTATGTCTTTCACATCTGCGCATTTGATTTTCGAAATCAATAAATGTGACATTAAATTGAACTTATTGCAATAAATAGATCATCAAATCTCCCCAAAATAATAGGAAAGTGAAATCTTGTGAACTGCAGATGGTCTTTTAAAAGTGGCACATTCTTGGCGCGTCCATGAAACACATGTTCCAGTGACTTGTCTAGATTAATGCTGCCGTAAATACACCCGTTATCTATATGTTATTGCTACTATTTTCCCTTCCGTTAAACAAGACTAGATCAACTTTAGTGTGGAACACTTTTGCCCAATATACTGTATGGTTTCTTCATGATTTATATTTTGGCATCAATTTGGATGCATATGGGCAATTCTCTTGATGCCTCACCTACTGCAGTTGCCTCTGATGGCCAAAAAGGATGTAAAATAGGTGCTTGTTGCAAGTCAGTTGCACTGAATATGTTCAAGTCTGCCTTCTGCAATTTCCAGTGAGTGTGAATGATCTCTGCACCCAATTCTTTAGACATGGAATACTGATGAAACTCTCCAGCTACCACCTGGTCAGATGGAAGTAGCTCCAGGGTCCCCCTATGTCAATAGATGCAGCAGCACCTGGTTTGGAATGGAAGGCAGTAAGGACTACTTACACTACTTACAGAATGAAAGCTGTTTTAGCACCTTTCCAAAAAATTTTGCAGGAAAAACATGACTTTCCCACTGCACTTGTGAACATAAATGGACCCTATTGTGTAGAAAATTAAACGCCAACTAGAGAAGGGAAATGATTCTGCACCAGAGGGAAGTCAGAGGCCAATCAGGCCTCGGTATGTGATATAGTTCATTCAACCATCATGTTTATTGTTTTTTTGTTACTGTGTGAAAACAAACGATGCAGAGCAGTAAAATATTTGGAAGACCAAGTCCCATGATATATTATATTCAGTGTTTACAAGCCAGCACACAGCCTATTATGTGTCAGTAATATCTAAATGGTCTAGTCTCTAACTTGCGGGCAGGATACATTACCATAATAAAAGAGCCATGATTGACACTTACCTCTTAAAAGAAGTGAAGCAAAGTAGAGAACATAAGTGATTCTGCTTTTTATTGACATTCCTTACGTAATGTCCTGATGTACCATCTCTTAACAATGGAAAAGACATGAAGAGGTGACATCCCATTATAGCCCTAACACCTAAACCTTGATAACTAGTACAACTACAAGCATGTTTTTATTTATAAAAGGAGAAACACTGTAGAAAATACAGCGTGGCCACAATACAGACAAGAGTGGCCCAGTTGTACAAAGGGCTTGAAAGACACATACATGCTAACCTCTTTCAGCAACCCCTGCTTGTAGCTTTCATTCCTTTCCTTTCTTCTATTTGTAGATTAACAGTGAGGTTGGTGGAACATTCCAAGGTGGATAATGGTATATAAGAGTAGATGTCCTACTCACCTGGACAACATTGCTGCAGACAAGGACCTATTAGTTCATGTTTTACTAGTACAGGTATAGGACCCGTTATCCAGGATGCTCGGGACCAAGGGTATTCCGGATAATGGGTTTTTCCGTAATTTGGATCTCCATACCTTAAGTCTAATAAAAAATCAATAAAACATTAATTAAACCCAATAGGATGGTTTTGCATCCAATAAGGATTATTTATATCTTAGTTGGGATCAATTACAGGTACTGTTTTATTATTACAGAGAAAAGGGAATCATTTAACCATGAAATAAACCCAATAGGGCTGTTCTGCCCCCAATAAGGGGTAATTATATCTTAGTTGGGATCAAGTACAGGTACTGTTTTATTATTACAGAGAAAAGAGAATCATTTAACCATTAAATAAACCCAATAGGACTGTTCTGCCCCAATAAGGGGTAATTATATCTTAGTTGGGATCAAGTACAGGTACTGTTTTATTACTACAGAGAAAATGGAAATCAGTTTTACTTGAATTATTTGATTAAAATGGAGTCTATGGGAGACGGGCTTTCCGTAATTCGGAGCTTTCTGGATAATGGGTTTCCTGATAAGGGATCACATACCTGTAATTAAGTCTTAGAAAACACATTACATTTTCAAAAACAAGGGGTTTTTAGTAACAAGTTGATGATTACTGAGCCACACCTACTTCAAAGTAAACACAATAAGGTTAATTTTTCAACGGCAATTTTGGTCACAATTTAATGTATAGGCCAATGCCTGAAATCTCTGACGTCACTAAAAGGGGTTGGGTGGAGCAGACATGAGTCTATAAATATACACTGCTGTAGGTGGAAGTGGGGCATAGTAAGGTGTTGGGCAATGTGGGCAGATGGGAGAGTTCAGTTTGAACAAAGTGTATGTGTGCTGCTAAGACTAGTGATGAGCGAATTTTTTCGCCAGGCATGGATTCGCAGCGAATTTCCGCATTTTGCCTTGGCAAATTGTTTTGTGAAACTCCTGTGAAAATTTGGTGTGGAAAAATTTGTTGTTGCGGGTCAAATTGGGCGCGATAGTGTCAAAATTGGACGTGTCACGTCAAAAAAAGGGTGCGGGCGACAAAAAAAAAGTGCAGGCGACAAACAAAAAAGCGCAGGTGACCCAAAAAGATGCGGGCGACAAACAAAAAATTGTTTTGCGGATTTTTCGCCGTTTCGCAAATCTTCTTCCTGTTTTGCTCATTTTATGATGAAGCGAAATGGGACAGATTCGCTCATCACTAGCTAAGACCAGTAAACATTTTAAAGCCATGAAACCACCACTAAAGGAGAATGTTTGTAGGTTCTCCAAATTCTCAAAGGGTTTGGGCTTTTCCTCTGCAAAAGAAAAGTGGTTGGGGGAGAACTGTAAGGCCAAGTAAAGTCTATTTAAGTATAGTAGAACTAGTACAAAAACACTCATAGGGATTTTTTGCTGTGTTTTTTCTGCAATAGGCCATGCAGTCCTTTCTGAGTTTCTAATAAAACCCAAGTCAATGTGAGTAGAGACATCCCAACCACCACAACTATGAATGGTGCGATTTTAGCCAAACTAGCTATCTACTGTCAATAAACTACAGAAAGCGGCACAGGCGCCATTAATAGGGATGTAGCGAACCCGCGCAAAAATGTTCGCGAACCCGTTCGCGGACTTTCGCCAAAACTCGCGAATATTCCCGAACTTTGCGAACCCCATAGACTTCAATGGGAAGGCGAACTTTAAAACCTAGAAAAGCCATTTCTGGCCAGAAAAATGATTTTAAAGTTGTTTAAAGGGTGCCACGACCTGGACAGTGGCATGCAGGAGGGGGATCAAGGGCAAAAACTTCTCAGAAAAATACTTTTAAAAAAAACGCCAAAAAAAGCGCCAAAAAAAAAAACGCAAAAAAATAACGCAAAAAAAAAAAACCGCAAAAAAATAACGCCAAAAAAAAAAACGCAAGCTATTCCTATGTATATGCATAGGCGATAAAACGCGGCGGAAAAACGCGGCAGGAAAACCAAGGTGAAAAAACGCGGCGCCAAAAAAAAACGCGGCGAACCCAAAGTGGCGAACATCGGCAAAAGTTCGCGAATTTTCGCGAACGCGAACACCCGATGTTCGCGCGAATTAGTTCGCCGGCGAACAGTTCGCTACATCTCTAGCCATTAATTGTGCGTAGAAAAGCCAGCCGGGGACATTGAAAAAAGGTTATGTTTCTGGATGATTTTGTCCCTGGAGTTGTGAAGTTCCTAAAACAGATTGCTAACCAGCCTCACATGAACTGCACAGGCTACTGCTGCTTTTATATTTAGGGCTGATTTGAAAAAAAAAACTTTAAAGCAATGCTGTTAGATAGAAATGTCAGCTCCTCAGTCAGTTCAGGTTCCCTAATGTCATTTATAAAAGCATCACTGATTTACTCTGTGTGTTTATGTAGAATCCATAATGATCTGAATAGCAACCGAAAATGCTATATAAATTATAAGCACGTAGGGCTACATCTTTGTGTGTTTTCACGACTAAATATATCAGTCACTTCTTTTTCTTTGTTCTGGGGAAGGAACATAATCATTGAAAGGGAATAAATGCTCAGGGAATGACTAGTATTTATTATCTTTGCACATTCATTTTCCACTGAATCTCAAAAGAACATGAGCGTCCAGTCTTCAGAAACATTGTTCTGCAGTCGGTGCTTATTGAGAACTGATGCAATGCATACGTCTGCTCCCACACACACGTATATATGCAATTATACTGAATGGGAACGCTGTGCGCACACACACATTTATATATATTTACACATGTCTGGTTAATGTAAACCAACCCCATGTACTGTAAGCATAATATACAGCTTTGATAATCCTTCCATACAAGCTCACTTTAAAGGAGAAGGAAAGGTAAAAACTAAGTAAGCTTTATCAGAAAGGTCTATGTAAATACAGCCATAAGCACTCACAGCAATGCTGCACTGACTTCTCTGTCAAAAGATTTGTTGTCTCTGTCTCTGTCCTCTGCCAGAGACACGCAGCTCTCTGCTTTCTACTCTCTCCTGCTCCCCCTCCCTCAAGAATGCTAAGAACTCACTCCCCTCCCTTAGGAATGTGGATCTGAGCCAATCAGCAGGAAGCTATCTCATATGGACAGATTTATCAAAACACGAGTTCGAATGCCAAATGGGAAAAATTCGGATTGGAAATGAAAATTTCTGAAGATCGCAAATATCACAAAAATGCTTACGAAAAAAATCATATTGGTCATGATAATAGCGTATTGGCAATCCGAACGTCACGAAATTTTAGTACCGAAAGATTGTAAATAGCGGCAAAAATTATCAGTTTTTTTCAAACTAAAATACGAAAAAGTCGTGCAAGCGGCGAAAAAGTCAGGCAAGGTACAAAAAAGTCGGGGAAAATACAATTGGACCGATCGAACGAACGCTTGGAGCATTCGTGGATAAGTAAATGTGACCCAAAGTCTAACTAACTGAGCATGTTCACTTGGTCTGGGTGTCTGTGCAGGAGCGAGGCATTATGGGAATCCTCTTTACACAGCTCAGCGTTTTTTCTTCCTGTTTGGCTTCTGATCTTCTGAACGGGAGAAATATGGGGAGACTTAAGGGCACTATTGAGAGAACTGTAGGTATGCCTGCAGCTTGAGATTAACTCTTTATTAGCAAGTTCAAGTTCAATTTAAATTTTTTGGCAATAAAACTTCGAAAAATGGATTTTAAAACTTAGACGTTTGATATTTATTAATAGCAATGAGCAAATTTTTGGAAGCGCGTCAAATTTTGTCACCCGTTTTATGAAGACAACCACCAATGGTGAAATGCGGAATTTCATGCGCGAATCCATGCCTGCTGAATTTTTTCGCCCATCACTACTCACCCACTAAATGACAGAAGAACAACTAAAATGGCGACAGATGATCACATCTAGGTACAAAGCTTATTATCTCTTGCTACAAACCAGCAGAGTTCTGTACTAAACTTATTGGACACAGTAAACACGGCACTTAAAACCTTCTCTGTTACAAGTTTAAGAGGGCTTTGGATTTATAGGACCTTTAATACTTTGCTACATGCATAAGTAGCTTGGAACACTGAATATAAAACTAATAATGCTATAGCTTTTAATGAAGCTGCGCTAACATAATACTCAGGTAGCAGAGCTTTTTATCTATGCAGGATTATACTGTACCGCCAGTTTCTCTCCAGGAGAAATGTAGTATCCCCTGTCTCATCCCTTGTAAGGTTGGAACATACTCATATGCATTCCTGTACATAGGTGTAAAGTATTGCTCCTATACTATTATTCTTCTAAAGGTGCAAGTATTTCCTTCTGAAGGACCTGTAAATGCACGGGGCCAGGGGTTTTGCTAGGTAAGGTTTCTCTCTGCACCATGATGGCTCAGGGCTATTGAAAAGACAATCTGCGTCTTTTTATTCTAGTGGGTTTTTTTTTTACTATGTCAATATTTGTTCACTAGCTCTTCAGTTTGGAAATTCACCATCTATCTGGTTGCTAGGGTCCAAATTACCTTAACAACCAGGAAACAGTTTGAATGAGAGACTGGAAGATGAATAGAAGAGGATCTGATGAGAAAGATAAGTAATAAAAAGTAACAATAACAATAAAACTGTAGCCTCACAGAGCATTGGCTTTTTGGCTGTTGGGGTCAGCGACCCCCAATTTGAAAACTGGAAAGGGTAAGAAGAGTAAGAAGAAGAAGTAGCTAATTCAAAAAAATGAATAAAAAAAATAAATAAACTAAAAGACACACATTTAGGGCCAATGAGAAAACTCAAGAAATGTTATTTTCCAATTCAGTCCATTCAGGAAGTGGAGAATACAAAGCAGATAAAGTTTACTCAATGTATATTTGCTGCACTTAATTCCCTCCATTTACAGACTCAGACTTCAGATTTCAGTCTTGGCCACCAGGATAACAAGGAAACTCCCAGTGGGCCTGGAGCCAGTGGGCTCAACCAATCATTTGACTTTATAGGCTTATACTATGGACATTTCCCCATTTTTGTGTTATAACAAAGAGCAGAAATGAATGGAAGGATAGGTGATAGAGAAGAGATCTGAAGAATAAAACAGATTATTAAGGAGGGAAATAAAAATAGTTTGGAGATGTTCTTGTGGTCTCAGATTATCCAGTGGCCCCAGTCCAACATTATTTGATTATGATTCTATAGACTATTATCATAATATGGGTGTGGGACCTATTATCCAGGATGCGCGGGACTTGGAGTTTTCTGGATAAGGGATCTCTCTGTAATTTGGATCTCCATAACTTAAGTCTTCTACAAATCATTTAAATATTGAATAAACCCAATAGGCTTGTTTTGCCTCCAATAAGGATTTATTATATCTTAGTTGGGATCAAGTACAGGTACTGTTTTATTATTACAGAGAAAAGGGAATCATTTAACCATTAAATAAACCCAATAGGACTGTTCTGCCCCCAATAAGGGGTAATTATATCTTAGTTGGGATCAAGTACAGGTACTGTTTTATTATTACAGAGAAAAGGGAATCATTTAACCATTAAATAAACCCAATAGGGCTGTTCTGCCCCCAATAAAGGGGTAATTATATCTTAGTTGGGATCAAGTACAGGTACTGTTTTATTATTACAGAGAAAAGGGAATCATTTAACCATTAAATAAACCCAATAGGGCTGTTCTGCCCCCAATAAGGGGTAATTATATCTTAGTTGGGATCAAGTACAGGTACTGTTTTATTATTACAGAGAAAAGGGAATCATTTAACCATTAAATAAACCCAATAGGGCTGTTCTGCCCCAATAAGGGGTAATTATATCTTAGTTGGGATCAAGTACAGGTACTGTTTTATTATTACAGAGAAAAGGGAATCATTTAACCATTAAATAAACCCAATAGGGCTGTTCTGCCCCCAATAAGGGGTAATTATATCTTAGTTGGGATCAAGTACAGGTACTGTTTTATTATTACAGAGAAAAGGGAATCATTTAACCATTAAATAAACCCAATAGGGCTGTTCTGCCCCAATAAGGGGTAATTATATCTTAGTTGGGATCAAGTACAGGTACTGTTTTATTATTACAGAGAAAAGGAATCATTTAACCATTAAATAAACCCAATAGGGCTGTTCTGCCCCAATAAGGGGTAATTATATCTTAGTTGGGATCAAGTACAGGTACTGCTTTATTATTACAGAGAAAAAAGAAATCATTTTTAAAAATTAGAATTATTTTCTTATAATGGAGTCTATGGGAGATGGCCTTTCCGTAATTCGGAACTTTCTGGATAACGGGTTTCTTGATAAGGGATCCCATACCTGTATTATGATTCTATTATGACTCTTTTATATTTTCTCCAAGGTGCCCATGTGTCTTACCAGTGTATTGTAGTCCACAAGGATAGTGCATTAGAAATGGTCTTTCTTTGTGCATTTCAAATTGTTGGTGCTATAATGTGCTAATGCACTATATGTATCTGTAAAGTTAGTTCTAGGAAAGGAAACCTGCTCAGAATGGTTTATTTTGATGTTTCCACTTTGAGACACTTGTGCATAAAAGGCAGCAGGAGATGTCAAATGCGCAGGAAAAGGGCCCCGCAGAATGTGCAGGAATAAATCTAGTTTCCAGTAAGCAGCAAAATTAGCGATGAGATTCCAGGAAAAGATAAAATAACTGTGACTTTCAAAGCTGCAACCTTAGTTGCTTAAATGTCATCCTTCTGTTTTTTTCTTATTCTTTTTTTCTTTTAAATTTTTGTAACTTTCAACTTATTGATTTCTTTTTAAGTACAGTACTCTGTATACTTTCTTTGCCTCGCAAATCACAACTATTGTGCTTTACCATAGCCACATATTAAGCTAGGGGATGCTCATGCTTTTTATCCTATTCTCTTGTTGTCCTCATAGTATGTCCTGTTAATTTGGTTTCCGGTGGATTTGGTTCATTTGGACCTCTCCCTTTCTTTTATGGAACTGTTTTTATGGAATCTCTAAGGACTTTGGATCGACGTTTATGGATTTACTATTTGGGCTGAATGTTTTAGTCACTTTGCACTTGCTATGATAATCTTATATGCCATTGTTTTGATAATCTTATGCAGAGGTCCCCAACCTTTCTTACTTGGGAGCCACAGTCAAATAAAAAGACTTGGGGAGCAACACAAGCACCATAAAAGTTCATGGAGGAGCCAAATAAGGGCTGTGATTGGCTATTAGGCAGCCTCTATGCACTCTATCAGCTTACACGGGGCTTTATTTGGTAGGAAATCTTGTTTTTATTCAACCAGAACTTGCCCCCAAGTCAGGAATTCAAAAATAACTACCTGGTTTGGGGGCACTGAGAGCAACATCCAAGGGGTTGGGGAGCAACATGTTGCCCCAGAGTCACTGGTTGGGGATCACTGATCTTATGTATAGAAGTGATGAGCGAATTGTTTTGAAGGCATGGATTTCCGCATTTCGCCATTGGCTGATTGTTTTGCAAAAAAAAAATTTGTCGCTCGGATTGTTTCTTGTTGCATTGGGCGAGGTTGCGGCAAAAAAAGCGCAGGCGACAAACAAAATAGCCACAGCAACAAAAAAATTAGTCAAAAAAATTGCGCGACAAATGCGTTTCACAAATTTTTCGCCGTTTCGCAAATTTTTCGCCGTTTCGCTAATTTTATGGCCAAGCGAAACGGGACAGATTCGCTTATAACTAATGTATAGTGATGAGCGAATCTGTCCCGTTTCACTTAGACTTTTTTGTCGCCCCCGTTATTTTGGAGACCATTTTGACATTGGAGTTTACTGTAAAAGGAACCATTAAATAAGGACTTCTATACTAAGTTATCAGTGCATGCTTCTGCGGTTCTTTTTACCCTTTAGTATATTTATTGTGTATTAGGTCATTTTTGGCTAGGCCCATTCAGAATAACCCCAGAACCTTAGTGAGTTTTGGGCACCTCATGTTTCAGGTTATACTGTCTCCTCCAACAGACTAAGGGGATCATTTTTTTTACAATTCAAGAAAAAAAAGCAGTGAAAAGCTGCAAATGACAATACAATCAAGAATATTCTGAAGAACCAAGAACCTGTATTTATTAAAGAAAGAATATTCACATTGGTTTTTTTGAAAAATCCGCAAACTTGAATTTTGCTAAATCATCTCTCTAGTGTTACACTTGATCTACTATTTTATAGAATATGTTCTGCCAGTAGTGGAGGAAGTAAAGGTGTTAGAACAGTCTACATGGAAGGATGTAAAGCATCTCCTTGCCCACACAAACATGCCCTTTTGGAATAGCCATATAGGGTCTGATTTTTTAGTGCAATGTATTTATTCATTTGCACATATATTTAAAGGAGAAGGAAAGGCTAATAAAGAGTTCATATTAAGCTACAGGCATACCTTCAGTTCTCTCAATAGCGCCCTTAAGTCTCCCCATATTTCTCCTGTTCAGATGATCAGAAGCCAAACAGGAAGAAAAAACGCTGAGCTATGTAAAGAAAGTTCCCATAATACCTCACTCCTGCACAGACACCCAGACCAGTGTACATGATCAGTTAGTAAGACTATGGGGCACATTTACTAATCCACAAATCCGAATCCCGAATGGGAAAATCGGATTGGAAACGAAAATTTAGCGACTTTTTCGTCGCTGTCGCGTTATTTTCGTATTTTCCCGTCGCCGTCACGATTTTATCGTATTTTGCGCTACTTTTTCGTCGCCGTCACTATTTTTTAGTGTTGAGCAATTGTAACCGGCAGAAAAACCAATGCGGAAAATATATGATAAAGTCGTAATGGCGACGAAAAAGTCGCAAAAATATCGATCATTACGAAAAAAACGCATTCGGACGCTTTCGGTCCATTCGTGGATTAGTAAATGTGCCCCTATGAGTCAGCTTCGTGCTGATCGGCTCAGATCCACATTCCTAAGGGGGGGGGGAGTGAGATCTTAGCATTCTTGAGGGAAGGGGGAGCAGGAAAGAGTAGAAAGCAAAGAGCTGCGTGTCTCTGGCAGAGGAAAACAGACACAACTAATCTTTGGACTGGGAACTAGTGCAGCGTTTCTGTAAGTGCTTATGGCTGTATTTACATAGACCTTTCTGATAAAGCTTACTTAGTTTTTACCTTTCCTTCTCCTTTTATTGTTATTTACTGTAACATGATGGGAATGTACTGTATTATTGTAACCAGACTTTTAACTTGGATCATTATGTTTGTGTTTTGCACTAGTGATGAGCAAAATTTTTCACCAGGCATGGATTTGCTCTGGATTTTTTTCAGTTTTTATGTGTGAAACAGCCGTAAGACTTCATTGTGAAGCGAGGAAAAAGTTGCAGTTGTGTCCAAAAAGTTGGGGATGAATAAAAAAAGACGCAGTTGCGTCAAAAAAAGCAGCAGTGTCGTGGTTGCATCAAAAAAACAAAAAAAGTTGTGCACATCAAAATACTCATCCACATTTCTCAAACTTTTCACTGTTTCACAACAAAATGAGACATTTGCTCATCACTATTTTGCACATTTCTTTTATACATAAAGTTTTTTCTTTTTATTCTTTTATGTACTCCTATTGGTTGTTGCTGCTTTCAATTCAGTGAATTTTTACTGTGTATTTAGGCTATAATTCAGTTCTGTGTAGCACAAAACGTGTAAGGCTAATAGTTAGCCAGACAAGACGTAGGGCGGATATTTTTGGCAAGCGGAAAAACGCTTGCCGAAAATACCCCCCTACGCCTCCTACATGTGGCTGCACCCGAATGAATTGAATACTCTAGGGTGCAGGCACATGTAGCCGAAAAACGTATAAAAACGTGAGACTTTCAAACTCTCGCGTTTTTAAGTGTATTTCTGCTACATGTGCCTGCACCCGAGCGTATTCCATTCATTCAGGTGCAGGCACAAGTAGGAGGTGTAGGGGGGTATTTTCGGCAAGCGGTTCATATTATTTTAATTAAACATGTCAGTGTTGGAATCCATAAATGCCTGCTCACTTTTGCCTATGTGGTGCTATCCACTCCCTCTCCCAAACCCAGCGTTTCTACTGGTGAGTCTACACGAGCCTTACATCTATGGGGTTATCTAACTTTTCCTGAGATTACAGTTCCAAAGTTTGCCTTAATGCAAGTAGCTATGTTCCCAAGAATTATGTATTGATGTGAATATAATGAAAAACTTGTGGAAAAGGCTTAGATTGTGTTGCATACATAATATTTTATGAATATATATATATTTATTATATTCACCATTTCATACAGGTAGGTGAATTCTGTAAATACGGCACCTTGTAATGCACAATATTGTGGATCCCTGACCATAAGTGTGATAAGATGACAGACTATAAAATCGAAAACATTTCACTGCTAAAATAACACAGCTGGATATCCAGCAGAGCCTGGGAACTGAGAAACAATGGCGCTCAATCACAGGCTTTTGGTTACACCCCATTGGAAGTGACCTTAAATAGAATTGCTCAAGCACAAAATTTGTTTTTGAAAACTAGGCTCTAACGTTCAGCTATTAACCAGTGGCTGGTCATTTCGGCTCTGTTAATTTTCAATTTTCAATATTTGTATCTTCTGTAAAGCTCAGACAGAAACTTGTAAAGTAAAAGGATTATTCATGTACCCAGTATATAGCTTAAATGATGATTTCCCAAACTAATTTGCCAGGCTGTTAAATACACTGGCTTCAATAAATGGTAGCCTCATTTTTCATACCAGCATTACTTCCAGGCAATATGGCATTAATAATAAATAATAAAATATAAACCAATTAGAAAAACAATTCAGCTCAACAACAACATTTAGGGAATATCAATGAAATATATCCACCAATCCACATGGTCTACATCATTTTGATATTATACATGATGTCGGGGGTAAAATACTGTCGGTGCCTTCTATGGCACCCGATCAAAATTTTCAAACTGGTCTGATCGGCGAGTCGTCCGATATCAGCAGCTTCCTGCGATATTGGTCGACTCGCCGACATGCCATACACGCACCGATTATCGTACGAAACGAGGTTTTGTACGATAATATCGGTGCGTGTATGGCCACCTTAAGTCTTTTTACATTTGACTGTGGCTCATGAGTAAGAAAGGTTGGGGACCCCTGTCTTAAGGACTTTCCCCTCCAAGATTGCATGTTTTTTTTCTGTTGATTTTGACTGTAGAATCTAATATTTTCATAAGTCACTAGTTACATTTGGAGCAGTAAAGCTGCTATTGTTATCTAGGGAAAAATATTACCTAAAAAACCCTATGTAAACTATATTAACAAGGCAGAGATATATAAGAAAGGCTAAAAATGACTCCGTCAGCCATTCCCTAAAGGAGGATTGATTCTTACACAGAAAGTACAAGCTGAACCACAATGTTCCCTTCCCTATGGGCCAACTAAAAAAAAATGCTCAGGTTGCTTCTTCAGTTTAACTGCAGCATGAACACCAGGCAGAAAACAAACTTTTTGGGATAATACACAGATACCTGGTGAGCACAGTGTGTGAAATCATGAAATCAACTGCATATTGGGAAAGTAAAAGCAGTTTCAACTGAAGATTATTCATATATTACTGCAAGTGGCCAATTCAATTGCATGTTATAATTATTATTCTATAAAGCATAAACATATAAACATATTCTGCAGTGCTGGGCTTCCCACAGCCAACAGTGCTAAACCAGTCTAGTAAGAGTTTTCTTTTTTTTTTTTTATAACTTATACTTTTTAATTATTTTTACATTGCCAAAGACACACTGTACTTTGTGAAGAGTATAGTAGCACAAAGTGTATTTTTGTTTACAGCGATTGTCCAGATAATGTTAGAAAGGAAAACAACAGTATAAGGAATCGTACAGACCTAGAATAATCTATTGGTCTAGTTAGCATTTTCTAAGACCCCCATAGTTGCCCTCTGCATTCATCTGGTGCAGATTAGTGATGACTTTTTTCACCAGGCATGGATTCACAGTGAATTTCCGCATTTCGCCATTGGCGAATTGTTTCGAAAAACTTCCGGAAAAATTTGCAGCGGAAAAATTTGTTGCACAGAATTTTTTTTGTCGCGCGACAAATTGGGCAAGGACGCGTCAAAAAAGGCATGGCTACGTCAGAATTGGGTGTGGTCACGTCAAAAAAGCACGGGCGACAAAAAAATAGATGCGGGCAACAAAAAAGACACAGACGACAAAAAAGACGTGGGCGACAAAAAAAATATTGCGCGACAAATGCGTTTCGCAAATTTTCTTGCTGTTTTGGGAATTTTATGGCAAAGCAAAATGGGACAGATTCACTCATCACTAGTGCAGATCTCCATAACAACATCATCACATTTCCCAGGGGGTTGGATTTACTATGACTGGTAATATTTAATGAGCAGTATCAATAGTTATAACAATTGTCTGAATCCTTTAATAAGAGGCCAAGCCAGCTGGGTATCCTAGGCTCCGGTCACCCCTATGTGAATGAACAGTGCCATTGCACAATGACAAGCAGTGGTAGTTAGTGATGAGCGAATCTGTCCCGTTTCGCTTCGTCATAAAATTCACGAAACGCTAAGAAAATTAAAAAAAAAATTGTTGCGCGATTTTTTTGTCGCCAGCGTCTTTTATTTTTGCACCCATTTTTTTATGCGACCGCGCCCAATTTGACGCACAGCTTAATTTTTTGACGTGGGACAAATTTTTCCGCAGTGAATTTTCACGGAAGTTTCCCAAAACAATTTGCCAATGGCGAAATTCGGAAATTCCCTGCAAATCCATGTCTGGCGAAAAAATCCACTCATCACTAGTGGTGGGGGCAATAGAGTGCAGACTAGGGGGCTGATTTACTAAGACACGATTTCGAATCCGAATTGGAAAAATTCCGATTGGAAACGAACATTTTGCGACTTTTTCGTATTTTTTGCGATTTTTTCGGCATCTTTACGATTTTTGCGTAAAAACACGAGTTTTTCGTAGCCATTACGAAAGTTGCGCAAAGTCGCAATTTTTTCGTAGCGTTAACACTTGCGCGCAAAGTCGCACCTTTTTTCGTAGCGGTAAACTTAAAAGGCGCGAAAAAATCGCAAAAACTACAAAAAAAAATCGCAAAATTACTGATCATTACGAAAAAAACGCAATCGGACGCATTCGGCCCGTTCGTGGGTTAGTAAATGTGCCCCTAGGGGTAGGCAGAGTCAAGAGGTACCTGCCTGGCGTCCCCTTATAGTTGCTCCCTAGGCAGGTGCCTCGTCTTCCTTCTCCTAGTCCTGGCACTGCCTCTTACCCGCCATCGATTTTGCAACTCCCACCCCATTAAACAGAATGGTGTTTGAGTGCTCTGAGTGGTTGGACAAATTCTGATGAGCAAAAATTTGATAAATTTGTCAGTGCATTAAAAATCTTCCTGATGAGCGAATCTGTCTTCGCCGGTAAATGGCGAAAAATTCGCGAAGTGGCAAAAATGTTGCACGGCAAAAAAAACTTTTGACGGGCGACTATTCCTTTGACGCCTGCGACTATTCTTGCGACAATTTTTGGATGCGCGACTATTCTTGCGAGGGGCGGTGAATTTTTCCACGGCAAATTTTATTATCCGTTTCGCAAAACAATCCGCCAATGGCGAAATGCAGAAATTTGCCGTGAATCCATGCCTGGGGAAACATTTCGCCCATCACTATTCCTGAGTGTCATGAAATGCTGATTAATTGCATAGTAAGCTGAACTATTTGGTATCTACCTTGGAATATGTCGCAGTATTAATCAAAGAAATGTTGGAAGTTGTCTGCTTTTAGTATTTTTAAGGTTTTCAACATCCTTCACTGCTTCACTTGTGGACATGGTCCATGACCTGCCTGCATCTTTGGGTCACCCCCTTCCAACAGTGTATCAAGCAGTGTTACTGACCAGGTAGTGATCCAATTGACTGGGGAATAAAATACAAACAAGAAGCACCAATGTAAAGAAAGAGGAGCATCTGTGTATATAATCTAAGTTGAGTAGAAAGTAGTTACCAGCTCCCTTAAAAATACCTCCAGGTGGAAGCATTTTTGTAGAAACTGTCCAGAGAGATAGGGAGAAAGAAGCTTTTGCTTAAAGCATAGGTGAAGCTAGAAGAACCATCCTAGACTGGAGGGCTGATGGACTCATCTGTCACTACTTAAGCTTCTTAATTCCCAGGAGCTTACCCTATTTCATGAGGGGAATAGAAGTCCAGGCACAGTAGCTGCCTTTGGTCTCCATGGTAAGGGCCACTGTATAAACCCTAGTGAGTAGCCCTCTAGAACAGGTGAGTAATTATAAATGTAATTGGTCTTTAAATGGAAATGTAATGAATCACCTAAATTTTGCACATATCTGGACTATCAAGAGTGCTTAAGGGGACAATGGGATCTTAGATATTTACTAGGAAATTATGTTGACTCACTTTACCTCTTATCGGACCCCATTAGGTGAACCCCAAACACAACTGTATGTAGGCATCCCACTCTCTTCCATTAGAAGAGTTTTTCTTGACCAAACATTGCTTGACTACAATACTATACATATATATAACATACACTAATTAACTGGAGCAACTGACATCTTTGCCAATACTTCTCTGCTATATACTAAACAGTTGAAACATTTACACACATATGCACTGTACCAGCAGGGGCTGCACAGCACGATTCTTTGCATTTATTAGAACATATAGGCACACAATGAAATCTAATGAGGCTAAAGTTTGCAATAAATATGTCAACTCATCATGTGCATTGACAGCGAATCAGTATGCGCCGAGCTGTCAACTGCTTCACTGATCTGCATTTACCAGCTTTCCCTTCAGCAACTAAAGGTACAAAGGGAAGCTGTGAAAAACCTCTGTTGTTTCCTTAGTGACCAAAACCCAATTAAACAAGCAGAGATCATGATTCCCAATAAAACCTTCTTATAATCATGACCATGGTGAATTTTCTAAGGACAGCACTTACTTGCATTCTGAAATTATCAACTTGATCTCTGCTTTTTATGTATGTATATATGAAAGCAAATGTCTATTTAAAATTGTCACAAATTAATTTGCTGGCCGTGGGATAGCAGGTATAGTAGGGAGAGATGGTGCCTATAGTAGCAGTGGGATAATAGTCTCTGGGAAGGGACTGGGGCTGTGGGATAGCAGGTATAGTAGGGAGAGATGGTGCCTATAGTAGCAGTGGGGGGATAATAGCCTCTGGGAAGGGACTGTGGCTGTGGGATAGCAGGTATAGTAGGGAGAGATGGTGCCTATAGTAGCAGTGGGGGGATAATAGCCTCTGGGAAGGGACTGTGGCTGTGGGATAGCAGGTATAGTAGGGAGAGATGGTGCCTATAGTAGCAGTGGGGGATAATAGCCTCTGGGAAGGGACTGGGGCTGTGGGATAGCAGGTATAGTAGGGAGAGATGGTGCCTATAGTAGCAGTGGGGGGGATAATAGCCTCTGGGAAGGGACTGTGGCTGTGGGATAGCAGGTATAGTAGGGAGAGATGGTGCCTATAGTAGCAGTGGGATAATAGTCTCTGGGAAGGGACTGGGGCTGTGGGATAGCAGGTATAGTAGGGAGAGATGGTGCCTATAGTAGCAGTGGGGGATAATAGCCTCTGGGAAGGGACTGGGGCTGTGGGATAGCAGGTATAGTAGGGAGAGATGGTGCCTATAGTAGCAGTGGGATAATAGTCTCTGGGAAGGGACTGTGGCTGTGGGATAGCAGGTATAGTAGGGAGAGATGGTGCCTATAGTAGCAGTGGGGGGATAATAGCCTCTGGGAAGGGACTGGGGCTGTGGGATAGCAGGTATAGTAGGGAGAGATGGTGCCTATAGTAGCAGTGGGAGATAATAGCCTCTGGGAAGGGACTGGGGCTGTGGGATAGCAGGTATAGTAGGGAGAGATGGTGCCTATAGTAGCAGTGGAATAATAGCCTCTGGGAAGGGACTGGGGCTGTGGGATAGCAGGTATAGTAGGGAGAGATGGTGCCTATAGTAGCAGTGGGGGATAATAGCCTCTGGGAAGGGACTGGGGCTGTGGGATAGCAGGTATAGTAGGGAGAGATGGTGCCTATAGTAGCAGTGGGGGGATAATAGCCTCTGGGAAGGGACTGTGGCTGTGGGATAGCAGGTATAGTAGGGAGAGATGGTGCCTATAGTAGCAGTGGGGGGATAATAGCCTCTGGGAAGGGACTGGGGCTGTGGGATAGCAGGTATAGTAGGGAGAGATGGTGCCTATAGTAGCAGGGGGGGGGATAATAGCCTCTGGGAAAGGACTGTGGCTGTGGGATAGAAGGTATAGTAGGGAGAGATGGTGCCTATAGTAGCAGTGAGGGATAATAGCCTCTGGGAAGGGGGTGTGGCTGTGGGATAGCAGGTATAGTAGGGAGAGATGGTGCCTATAGTAGCAGTGGGGGATAATAGCCTCTGGGAAGGGACTGGGGCTGTGGGATAGCAGGTATAGTAGGGAGAGATGGTGCCTATAGTAGCAGTGGGGGGATAATAGCCTCTGGGAAGGGACTGGGGCTGTGGGATAGCAGGTATAGTAGGGAGAGATGGTGCCTATAGTAGCAGTGGGGGGATAATAGCCTCTGGGAAGGGACTGGGGCTGTGGGATAGCAGGTATAGTAGGGAGAGATGGTGCCTATAGTAACAGTGGGATAATAGCCTCTGGGAAGGGACTGTGGCTATGGGATAGCAGGTATAGTAGGGAAAGATGGTGCCTATAATTTTAAGTAACTTTAAGTAACATAAAGGGTCAGTTATGGCCACAAGTGTAGTGTTTAAAGTGCAATTAGGTATGCCATTTTTTTCCCCTTGCAGTGTTGTTTCCCCATAATTTCACAAGATGGAGCTGGCCCGTGTATGGGACTCTCTGACGAGCTACCCAACCGAAAATCATCCAGATGTCAGACAGGATTGAAAATCCTCTTGGACGCGGACTGAATTATCTATGTCATTCCCCACTCTGTCAATACTGAGTACAACTGCGTCCATTTTTAAAAACATTCAAAAGCAGTTCATCTTAACACAATTGTGTTGACACAATTTTAATGCAATTTGTCGAGTGTGCACGGCTGCAATAACGCTGGAATTGTGGGGAAAAAAATATAAAAAAATCAAATTGTGTCTGACACACACACTGCAGCTGCATTCGGAAATGAACCCTATAGAGAATAGGATTAGCTCCCAATTCCAAAGATGATACTTGTGATAAATGCTGTATAAATATATTCAAGTACCATTAACAGGAAAAAACTAAAAGAAGATTGCACCGGCTGTTTTTTTCTGCCCTTAAAGCCCATGTCTTTTGCAATAGAATGATATATTAATCACAGAATGTATCTGATAGAATCCAGTCCCAGGAGATGAGCAGAGATTTGAAATGTTATTGTTGCCAACATCTTAGAATTAATTTCGTTTGGAGATTCTGCCGCAGTTTGCATAAAACTGGTTTAAGGCATTAAGGGCAGATGTAATCTTATTTATTCCGCCAATTGAGGGAGAACAGATCAACAAATCTGGTGCATCATAGGAATACATTTTCTTTGATGCTTAATGTGTTCTTTTATTGGGCATTTGAATTGCAGGCACCACTGTAAGTGTGTTCAATGGCAAGCAGATTGTGTTTGTGCAGATTTGTCATTCTCTGGCCTTTGATGTGCGGCTGTACTATTGCCATTACATGTACAATATTGTTATTATACTTTCAAAGGAAAGGCACCTGTGTATTTTATATTGGTAGCTGCTTTATTTCAAGAGTGGAAAAAATCAGTGGCCTACAGTGTCATTCTGTTTGTCCAAATGAACCCCAGATACTTATACATACATATATACACTTACCTATCTATACTCTCACATTTATAAACTATATATACCAATGTCTATGCTAACCAACTGTAGTATCACAATAGCCTTGGGTATTATGCTTGTTCAAGAACTCATCCAAGCCCTTATAAAAGGCATTAACCAAATCTGCTATCACAATATCACTAGGAAGGTCATTCCACAAACTCAAAGTCTCACCGTGAAAAACCACCTACGCTGCTTCAAATGAAAGTTCTGTTCCTCTGGTTAAATGGGGTGGCCTCTGGTGCGCTGATCTTTTCTATGGGAAAAAAAGATCCCACCCACTATTTTTCTATTATCCCCTCTAATGTACCTGCAATTATATTTATTCTGTAGAATGTGTAACGATTCCTGGGTACACAGCCCTAGAAGGTCTCTGTGTTTGTTTAAGAAAACAGCTGCCATTTTAGCTTAGTCTGACTTCACTTCTTGCCTGCATCTCTGGGCTCCGATTACAGCAGAGAGGAGAGGGGGAGAATGGAGAGGGAGAGAGGAGCAAGCTGAGCACGTCCTGGAGTTTTGAGCTAAGAAAATGAAGTCTGACACTAAAGAAGGCTAATACCAAGGATAGAAGGAAAGAAATGCCATGTTTGACAGAGGACTCAGAGCATCATTTCTGTGAGTGTCTATGACTGTATTTACAGACACCTTTCTGATAAAGCTTACTTAGTTTTTACCTTTCCTTACTTTAGATCTAAGATTTTTTTAGATCTAAGTTTTCTTTGTAACAGTGGGATCTCCTTAGTTGGCATACTATGTACCCCCTCTATGAACTATGTTTTAATTGTTGGAAGGTTTACTTACTACCATCAGCTGTGGTTACTAGATCACTACAATTATCCAGACAAGTTGCAAGTCTGTATCAGAATCAACACAGTCTGAAATTTATTGGCATTATCATCATCATCATCATCACCATGTGGTATGGGAGTCTGTGTCTTTGCTTCAGCAACTGTTGCTGTAGTTAAAAGTCACAGATTTCCTCTGTCAGGGTAACAGTAACCAGAATACCCCCATGCTTGACTATTTGAGCTATTTACTGTAGGCTCAATTGCATGGGAATGAGACTTTGGGGAGGTATGGGTATAGAATGCCTTGTATGACTGTGAAACGTGCGAGTGTCAAGCAGAATGATTTGGATGGGGTTGGAACTTGTATCTGTGGGCGCTGTCATCTAGACACAATCAGATCTTTGTCCAAGGAATGAAGTATTACTATTAATTAGCAGAGAGTCTCAAATGAAAAGTTTTTCTTTCTGTGAGATATTTCTTCTGTGATATCTATTAAGATGGCACTTAATCAGCTCAGTTCAAATACATTCATTCTCCCAGTTTAGTAAATCAAACCTATACTGTATCTTTATATTTACAGTGACAGGGTGTCTTAAATGGACTCGAAAGGCCTTAGAAAACAATGTATTTTGTTGCCTAAAGCTGCTGCACTTTATCCTTGGATACATCATTGGTAAGCAGTGTTTCACATCTGAGGCTGTCAAAGAGGCTATGCAAACAGGTTTTTCACTGTGAGGTTAATGATATTAACCAGTCATGAGATTAGTTGATCTCAGCATCTTACAAATTCATCGTCACCTATAATAGAGTTAGGTCAATATTGCATTGATCTGCTACACAAGTTTTAAAAGTGCTCAATCCATGATTTATTTTCTTAAATTCAATATCACGGTACGGGTGATGCATACCCCAAATGTGGTCATCAGTTTCACTACCTAAAGTATTGGTTGCCAAGTAGTGTTGACACGGCAATACATTGTATGTGCTTCTTATAAATGAAGGTTATATAAAGCACATGTGCTCCATTCTCTGAAAGAAAACCGCATCTATATGGCTTTGCACCACCATTCCATCCAGGGTTGTCTTGGCTCATAAGGCACAAATCCTAGGCTCAATGTATCATCTTCCGTAGATTTATATTCTACAGTCCCTCTTTTACTCCTACACAAACTATGACTGTGACTGTGTGGTTGTTTGATAAGATATTTTGAAAAATGCATTTCTTTCTACCCTTGAATCCTGTTGAGCTTGGCTAATGCTCGGGATCATTTCAGTCACTTCTGTTCTAGTTGTTGTCGCCCTTCAGTGACTGAACCATTTATTCAAGTGACAACTGAAAATAAAAGGTCCCAGTAGATGAAATTGTATCAGTAATGGGATTCAAAAGAATGGTAAATTACGGACATTTAACAACTTTAACAGTCCCCTATGGCTAGTCATTTAAAGAACACTGAATGGCATGTGTCAGCACATAACTACAGTTTGCAGAAGAAACGGGCAAGGGTGGCACAGAAAGGGGCAAATCATTTCTTATCCAGAGATAACTCCTGATAGACAGGTGTTTAAAAAACTCAAGCATAGGTTGACCTTGGTGGAGGAATTGTGCAAGTAACTCAATAATGGATAAAAATTATCTGCAGATCATGTACAAAGCAAGTACAATTGCAGGAATATAGCAATAAACTCAGGACCATATAACCCGTAAGTGATTGTCCTGGTACAAATCATTAAAGCTTTAGGAGATAATGGAAGGTGGCGTTATTGTTGTATATGTTTTTGAGTTGGAAAGACAAGCAAAAATCTTCTCCATAATGAAATTATATTGGTGCTATAATTATTATAGTGCACAGTGGAAAGGAATATTGAATGGGAAGCTTAATGAAGAGCTTGTTTGAAAACAAATGGATGTATATCTGTAGAAGCCTCTTTCTATATGGGTCTTTGTATTTTATGCTTAAGAGAAGGAATGGAGTGCTCCAAGGTCAGAGCTAATACCCATGAAGGCATTGTACTTGCTATCACATTGTGCGAGGTGCAGGGAAGCAACACTTTACACCAAGGAACAATGGAACAATGCATTAATAGGCACTCTGCTTATTAAGTTATAAGAGTACTGTAGCTGTTAGTTTCCTATAGAGTATTGCAGTCTCTCATGGCCTTATTTACAAATGTGCAACGTTGCTACGTATATTGGATGAATAGCAACTTGTTTTTTACCAACAATTCAGGGATTTTTTGTAGAGCTCCAGATTAACGTTGTGGTACACTCCCATGTATTTTTTTTGGAAATGCTTTGGCACTCAGCATATGATTGACTTGGTGCAAGTCAGTTGTAGCTTTTGACGCAAACTTCTAAGGGAACCATCAAATTATCACCAGGCTGGTGATGGTTCCCCCAAAGGGGCTCAAGTTGCTAGGAGCATTTATAGGTGCAAATACTTAATGATATGCTCAGTTTTGCATCCAAACTACAGCTTTGCACTTGCTTTTGTGAATGAGCCCCCTTGAATCCTAAGTTTAAATATATTTTTTGTTTATTAAAGTATATTACTACAAACTATGAATAAACTTAGAAAAATGGGAATTATTTTATTCTACAGATAGGTAAGTAAACAATAAGCATATTTTTATCTCCCAAACACTGTTAATATTTGAGTTGATTAAACCTTCTGCCACCTGGTGGCAACAAGAACAAAAGTGACAACTGAGAAACAACATATAAAGGCAGAAATATCAATATTCTTTTTTGGTTGGATTTTGGTGGCTTTAGAGGTTTTTGAAACCACAAATAAACTAATTTCCATTAAAACCTCAATGTGAAAAGATCCAAGTAGAAAAAGCACAAACAAATTAAAATTTCCTAATGATGGTTGTTAGGTTATGAGGTTTTTACATTTTCATTAGAATTTTTGTGGAAAAAACATGAATTAAATAAAGATTGTTAGAATTTTCCTTGGACAACTCCCATTGACTTTAACATGACATTGACAGCTTTCAGGCATATTTTTACATTTTGCTTTTTGTGGTTTTGACACATAATAAATGGGGAGATATTTCCATTTTTAACATAAAAAAATTGAGTTTTAGTGAAAAAAACACGAATCGTAAGTGAAACTGCCCCATAGATCTTGGTGCAATGATTTCAGACATCATCACAGCTAGCCTTGTCATTTTTAGTACAGGTATGGGACCTGTTATCCAGAATGCTCAGGATCTGGGGTTTTCCGGATAAGGGATCTTTCTGTAATTTGGATCTCCATAACTTAAGTCTGCTAAAAATCATTTAAATATTAATTAAATCCAATGGAATTGTTTTGCCTTGAATAGGGATTAATTATATTTTAGTTGGGAACAAATACAGGTACTGTTTTATTATTACAGAGAAAAGGGAATCATTTAACCATGAAATAAACCCAATAGGGCTGTTCTGCCCCCAATAAGGGGTAATTATATCTTAGTTGGGATCAAGTACAGGTACTGTTTTATTATTACAGAGAAAAGGGAATCATTTAACCATTAAATAAACCCAATAGGGCTGTTCTGCCCCCAATAAGGGGTAATTATATCTTAGTTGGGATCAAGTACATGTACTGTTTTATTATTACAGAGAAAAGGGAATCATTTAACCATTAAATAAACCCAATAGGGCTGTTCTGCCCCCAATAAGGGGTAATTATATCTTAGTTGGGATCAAGTACAGGTACTGTTTTATTATTACAGAGAAAAGGGAATCATTTAACCATTAAATAAACCCAATAGGGCTGTTCTGCCCCCAATAAGGGGTAATTATATCTTAGTTGGGATCAAGTACAGGTACTGTTTTATTATTACAGAGAAAAGGGAATCATTTCATAAAATTAAAATGATTTGCTTATAACGGAGTCTATGGGACATGGCCTTTCCGTAATTTGGAACTTTCTGGATAACGGGTCCATTACCTGTATCACTCCTTCTACATTAAAGAACAGAGCCTCTATAGCAGGAGAATCTATAGCAGGATTATGCAGGCTAGGGAGATCTAGTGGCCTTATTTTTTAAAAAATAAATTGATACATTGATATATTTATGAAATTACTAGTCCTTAACATTACTTACATGTCCCTTTATATTTGAGTTTTATGCATTGTTTAAAAACTTTTGAGGCCAGGTAATGAAAGGTTCAGACACATCACACATGGCACAATGATTATTGGTAATGATGAGCCAATCTGTCCCGTTCCGCTTCCCCAAAAATTTGCAAACCGGCAGTAAAATGACAAAACAGCGAAAAATCCACGAAACACGTTTGTCGTGCAACTTTTTTGTCGCCCTCATCTTTTATTGCACCCCCATTTTGACGCAACTGCGACTTTTTTTGACACATGACAAATATTTCCACTGCAAATTTTTGCGGAACTTTCGCGAAACAATTCACCAATGGCAAAATGAAGAAACTCACTGCGAATCCACACCTGGCAAAAAAATGTGCGCATCACTAATTATTGGGGGAACTCCCTCCTTCCTCAGCTGAGAAATCAAGAACAAAACTTGTGTCAAATAGGTTCCATTGCTGTTGTTTGTCTTCTGCAATTCATTCTGATGGCATCTTCTGAGAGATTGATTGGCTGATTAAGTTCATCAATGAGGCAGCTGGTGGAAAAACTGTCATTTCACTTTCATTTCATGAGAGGAAATGATTGGAGGAAAATACAGGTGAATGTTGAAGTCTGCTTTAGATCTATAACTAGAATAAAAGAGCTGGTTTCAAAAAGTCAGTGGTCAAAAGCAGAAGGCCAAATCTACATGGTATGGAACAACAAGAGAAAGTGAATAGCTTTGAATCACTCAGTCAAAACTTGAAATAATAGAGGTTCAGTGCCAGAGGCAGAACACTTAAACCTTTATATACTAACGTGATTGATATAGCTCTTTGCTCCTTTGGGAGTCAAACTGACCTGATTCAAATCTGTAGCAGGATGTAGAATTGCTGACCGTCAATAATTCCTAATGCTCAGACTAAAAGAACTTCGACGGCTGATATTACTTATTCTTCTAAGTACATCCTGGGCCGCAACTTGCCTTTATTTACCATATCCAAATAAAGGCAATTTTAATAAAGATATTGTATCCCAGTATCCCTAGTGGATGGGTAACTGCTATTTATGAGTTTCACTTCTCCGAAAAATCTTTGGAACTGTGAAAAAATTGCAAAATTGCCAAAACACATTTGGGTCAATGGGTGACTTTGCAGCTTGTTTTTCTAGTTCCAAATGTGTTGAAGTTAAGGTGGTTTTTTTTGTTGTGCCAAATGCATAGGAGTCAGCTGGTGTTTTTTTCTCTCTGGTTTTTTTCATGCCACTTTTTTCTTGTGCCAAATGCATAAAAGCCAATGGACATTTTTTCATATTTTTTGTTCTGTGTGAAAAAAAGTGATTTTGACTCCGAAAAACAGGAATTCACCTCTAAAAAAAAGTATGTTGATTTAGACTTAATTCTGCTAGATATTGTACTGTATATCATAAAGGAACACTCAAGTAGATGAGGTTAAGCTTTTCTAAACAAATATTGAAGATACTTTAAAGTATGGTGGGAACTAGAGGTAAGCTTCCCATCTGCTCCCAGTTTTGGGATCTGCTGTGTTTTGTGAACGTAGTACTAGGGGTGGGGCTGGAGATAAAAGGGTTGCAGCCAATGAGAGCAGGTTGGGATCGTAGGTGGAAGGTAGCAGCAGAGATTGTATTAGGTCAGGAACTGTTTTTGGCTGGGCTTAGGTGCCCATACTCTTTGGCCTGGCTCTACTTCAAAGGCTGAAAGATTGGGAGTCAATTAATTTTACTTTTGTTTCCCCCTCCCTACCCAAATGCTGTAGTAAATTTGCCTTGGGTTTTCCTCTAGTGTGTTTGTTGGTCTTGATGTGTATGTGTATCATTAATGTCCAACGGAAAGTCATAAAGAGTGCAATTCATGCCTGCTGAGCTGGTGTCCAGAGGGACTTATGCCATTTTGTATGGAAGGATTTGAACAAGACAGAGTTTTATAGAAGGCATTTTAGCCTGCCTATGTCAAATCATCAGTAAAAGTGTAAGAAAATCGAAACATGATGCATTAACCAGAATCTCACCTTATGGAGGCAACCATTTGAAAATACGACACCTTTCCAAGGAGCAATTTATGAGATGACCTTTATCCTAGGTGGCACGATAAATTGATCAATACATTACATGAGATTAGCAAAACTATATATATTTATAGTATATCAAGTAAAAAAAGGCATTAGCAGTAATATGATATAAATAGATTTAATTTCCTGTTATGGAAATAAACATTAGTATGAAGGAATACCTTTGGAAAAAGACAAAGGACTGACTTAGTCTGAGGTCCAGTTTGTGGAGGGAGAGATAAGGATGCACACAGAATGAAAAGGAAGACAGAAACATTGAAAATGTCACATTTTATGCAAGCCGGCAAATTTGTGTTACAGAAAATGACTTTACCCTAAAGATAAACTGGTCATATAAATATAAATGATCTTTTCTTCATTTTTCTTTCTGCAACACATTTATGACTTGTTAATTGTAAATAGTAATGTATGGGTGGCACTGTCAGCAGAGAATTTGAAATATTCTTAGAGCTTATTATTATTAGATTATTACACTATATTACTTAAGTTGGCTCATGTTGTTATATAGACTTAGGACATGTCAGAAATAAGTAATTACCCATGGGGGTGCCTCCAAGTGTCAACATACAGGAGATTACTATCCTGAGGTGTGCTCTGTCCTTCCACAGTCATGGGTTCCAGCTCACTGAACTAAGTTAGACAGGAGATGCACTAAAGAGAGGATAAGCACTAAACTGTAATGGGACCATTGATGGTGGTCTCTCCTAACCTCATAAAAAAATAAACATTAAAAACCCCAAAGACAATTGTTTTTGCATCAATATGGATATTTTTTTACTCATTAAAAACTAACAACAAGGCATTCCCTTATTAATAAGAAACCAGATGATCCCAGATGAAGGTTCATGGGCACTGTAGGCTTTTAAAATTAAGATCGAGGAAGCATCTGTTTTATAGTTGGTCTCCTAAATTATCTCTAAAGGCTCTTTACCAGAAGTAAATTACTGCAGGGGCCAGTCATTGGTCCTTTGCTTTTTAGCTTGACATTGAGGTGGGCATTGAATGTACTGTTTCTATTTTGCTGAGTGGTGCCGAAGGTGAGTCCAGTGTAAATAGTGTTAGATCAAGGTGGTCATAATAAATGGGGTAAGCTCCTTGACTGCATATGTATGTGCGGCTCCATTACATAAACAGTTCGATTGAGGATAAGGACCTGCCTGTCCTGCGGAAGGCTTGCACCACTATTGCAGTGAGTATAGCAGCGACAGGTGTGCGGCTTTAACAAGTGTGTTTCTAAATAGTGTTAGGCCAGATTCTGTAGTGGTCACTGTAGGTAGTGATAGATAGTGGTTGTCTAGCTAGCTGAGCAGCTTGGGGTTCTATTGAGGAAGAATAGTGATGAGCGAATGTTTTCGATGGCATAGATTTGCAGCGAATTTCCGCATTTCACCATTCGCAAATTATTTAGCAAAACTTTTGAGAAAATTTGCCACCGAAAAATTTGTTGCGTGTCAAAAAAAGGCACGGTCGCGTAAAAATGGCCGCGGCGAACAAAAAATTGCGCAACAAACCTGTTTCTCAAATGTTTCATAGTTTTGCAAATTTGTTGCCGTTTCGCTAATTTTGCTGTTGTTTCGCAAATTTTTCTGACAAGCAAGTGGGACAGTTTTGCTCATCACTAAGGAAGAAAGAATGGTGTCAACACCCTGTCAGTACCTCGCCTGTCAGTAGGGTTGCCACCTCTGCGGGCTAAGAAAACCAGGCAGGGGGCGGGTGTGACATCATGGGGGGAGTAGGCAGGGCCGTGATATTGTGGGGCGGGGACAAGGCACAGCCACAACATCACAGGGGTGGGGCTATGACGCTGTGATTGGTCAGTGTTACTGAGTACTGTGCAGTTTTCCTAATTAGGAGGGTAATTAGGAGGTTTTGACCCGAAAACCGGATCAAAGCCAAACAGGTGGCAACCCTACCTGTCAGGGACACAATGATAAGGGGTCAGCACCCATAATGTGGGCTTCTTACTGTGCTGGACACTCAAGAGCCAACAAAGCCACCTGAACTGAGGGAGAGTCAGGAAGTTGGGCAGCAGGAGAAGCTAAATGGCCTGTGAATCCTCGTAGTGTTTATCATTCATGGCTGTAGCTGTATCCGCGCCATATGTGAAATAAAGGCAGTTTTATGATTATGAAATGGCAGTGCTGCAATTTTGATGAACTACAATCCTTGTACTGTTTGTCATTCATGTCAGACTGGGAGAGACTGTGCACCATAGATAACTGAGAAGCTGCATCTGTGACTGTAAATAAACCGTTCCTGAATTCATTTACAAGATCACGTGGACCTCCTTTTCTTTATATTCAAACTGTTCAACTACAAGCCTCCCTTAATAGTGCTGTGTGTATGGAAGGGTCCATTATGCCATTAATACAAATGTTATTTCAACTCACAAGTGACGCCATTACACTTTGCCTGTTCTCGACTGTCCAGATTGCTCTCTGCCCTGACCATTGCCTGAATATTGACTTGGGCTTTTTTAACCCCTTGGATATCACACTATTGCACTTTGGTCTGTTTTTTTCAGTGTCTAGCTTTATCCTATGTTCCGACTTCCAGGTTCTGAAGGCCTAACTGTCCAGACCATTTTATCACAGGCAAACAGTGGGGCATAGGTGAGTTCTAATCCATGCTCCATTCACATGCTCAGTGATCTTATCATCTGGGGACCCATTAATTAAAGGGCTTGGATGAAGTACAGGAACTATAGGGGTCATTTTTTGGAATTATATATATACAGAAACACAGCGTCTCAATAAAAGAATTCTGTTTTTTAGATTTTACTGGCCTGAATAATAATAATCTGTATAAGAATTCAAGAGATTCTATTATAATTATAAATGTATTAAATATATAAATTGTTATAGGTGATTTAGATTGTAAGCTCTACAGAGCAGGGAGCTCCATCCTCTTGTCTCTTTGATTCTTATTACAACTGTACTGTTCGTGTATATGTATTATTATTTTAAAACCCCCCTTTTGTATTATTCTATTGTTTTACAGTACAGCGCTGCGTATATAAGTAGCACTTTATAAATAAAGATATACATACATACATACATATACCTGTACATAATGTTTATTTCATCTAATAAAAGTAAGTTATGTTCATTTTATAAACAGACTGTACAGGTATGGGACCTGCTATCCAGAATGCTCGGGACTGGGGTTTTCCGGATAAGCGGTCTTTCTGTTATTTGGATCTCCATACCTTAAGTCTACTACAAAATCATTTGAACATTAAATAAACCAAGTAGGATTGTTTTGCCTAAAATGAGGATTAATTATATCATAATTGGGATCAAGCTAATGTTTTATTATTATCACAGATTAATTCTTTTTATTAGAATTTATTGCTTGTAATAGAGTTTATGGAAGATGGCCTTCCTTACTTTGGAATTTTCTGGATGAAGGGATTTAGTATAATGGATCCCATACCTGTACTTCATTCTTGCTTGAATTTAAAGAAACTGTTATTTATTCACAGGCCAGACATTAATTCACTGCATGTTTGCACTTATAGAAATCAGACAGAATTGCCATACAGCTCACCTCAGTGGTGTAGCACCATCTAGTGTCACACTGACTCCAAAATTTTTAATTGTCATTTATAAACAACTAGCTGATATAGCTGATACACTCTGTTGCATGTTGCCTGAAAGCTGAAGAAGGTTTCAGCATTCTACAGGATAAAATAAGCTCAGGAATTGCCTGCGTTGCGTAATATACATCCATACACCCCCTAGTGGCGCGTGAGAGTAGCACAGAGCAGGAGAAATAGGAGGGAGATAATAACTGAATAGCTGAGGCAGTAGCTGTCAAGAACTGTTATTTATTAGGTTATTTACAACTGCTATTGAAAGCAGTGTCTGCCCATCCCTTTCTGCACTGCTGGTTTATTGTCATCCCCCCTCCAGCCAGAACAAGTCTGATAGATTATCTGGCTACTGTTACATTGTTTCAGAACCACCATGGGTATGAATAGAAAGGGGGAAACAGAGTATACTCTACATTTTTGCTTTACAATTCATTCTTCCTCAGTTCCCTTTTATATGGTATCCAGGTACAGGTATAGGACCTGTTATCCAGAATGCTCGGGACCTGGGGTTTTCCGGATAAGGGATCTTTCTGTAATTTGGATCTCCATACCTTAAGTCTGCTAAAAATCATTTAAATATTGAATAAACCCAATAGGAAGGTTTTGCTTTCAATAAGGATTAATTATATCTTAGTTGGGATCAAATACAAGGTACTTTTTTATTATTACAGAGAAAAGGGAATCATTTAACCATGAAATAAACCCAATAGGGCTGTTCTGCCCCCAATAAGGGGTAATTATATCTTAGTTCGGAACAAGTACAGGTACTGTTTTATTATTACAGAGAAAAGGGAATCATTTAACCATGAAATAAACCCAATATGGCTGTTCTGCCCCAATAAGGGGTAATTATATCTTAGTTGGGATCAAGTACAGGTACTGTTTTATTATTATAGAGAAAAGGGAATCATTTAACCATGAAATAAACCCAATATGGCTGTTCTGCCCCAATAAGGGGTAATTATATCTTAGTTGGGATCAAGTACAGGTACTGTTTTATTATTACAGAGAAAAGGGAATCATTTAACCATGAAATAAACCCAATAGGGCTGTTCTGCCCCAATAAGGGGTAATTATATCTTAGTTGGGATCAAGTACAAGGTACTGTTTTATTATTACAGAGAAAAGGGAATCATTTAACCATGAAATAAACCCAATAGGACTGTTCTGCCCCAATAAGGGGTAATTATATCTTAGTTGGGATCAAGTACAGGTACTGTTTTATTATTACAGAGAAAAGGGAATCATTTAACCATTAAATAAACCCAATAGGGCTGTTCTGCCCCCAATAAGGGGTAATTATATCTTAGTTGGGACCAAGTACAGGTACTGTTTTATTATTACAGAGAAAAGGGAATCATTTAACCATGAAATAAACCCAATAGGGCTGTTCTGCCCCCAATAAGGGGTAATTATATCTTAGTTGGGATCAAATACAAGTACTGTTTTATTATTACAGAGAAAAAGGAAATTATTTTTAAAAAATAGAATTATTTGCTTATAATGGAGTCTATGGGAGATGGTCTTTCTGTAATTCGGAACTTTCTGGATAACGGGTTTCCAGATAAGGGATCCCATACCTGTACTTTCATACATCATATTATTCTTACTTGCAGGCATCTGAGCATCTCCATAGTGCCACTGGCTCTCTGCTCCCTTTGCACTGCATCTTATGTTAATGTTGAAGGATAATTGCACCACAAGGAATACTAGTCGGAACTGAATTAAAGTCCCCCAAAAGATGCAAAAGTGTCTCAGGGTAATTACAATTTATACAGTTCACAGACTAAAATGTTCCTTAAAAGGAAAATGATGAAGTGGATTAATATGGGCAAGAACTACTAAACTAAACCTTGGCAAAATAATATGGCTGTTTTTTAAGTTTTTTTTAGTTTTTTTTTTAGAATTGTGCAAATGTAAAGGTAACTAATTAATTAAAGATAACTTTATTTATTTTTTTTTGTACCTTCTGACTCTTTCTAGTTTTCAAATGGGGGTCACTGACCCCGGCAGCCAAAAACTATTGCTTGTGAAGCTACAGTTTTATTGTTATTGCTATTTTGTATTACTTATCTTCCTATTCAGTCCCTCTCCTATTCATCTTCCAGTCTGAAATTCAAACAGCTGCCTGGTTTCTAAAGGTACATAAGACCCTAGCAACCAGATGGCTGCTGCAATACCAAACTTGGACAAAATGCTAAATAACTGTAACACCACTAAAATAAATAAATGAAGACCAGTTGCAAATTGTCTCAGAATATGAATATCTATCTACATCATAGTTATTTAAAGGTCAACTGCCCCTTTATAGGGGAGAAGGGATTATTTTTAAAGGGACAGAACATAAAGAGACTAATACACACTGTGGGTTCTGTGGGGGTATGGAAGCCATCCTATGAAGCCTATGACAGGGGGGCCCTTACAGGAGAGGTGCCTTTCAAAGCCCCAACACTGATTGTTCCATTGCTGACGCCCAACAGAGTTCCCTAAAAGCTGTGCAACCCTTGTCTGGTTGGTTCAGACAACACAGATGTGCACAGGCAACTGACACATTAAAGGGAAAGTATATCTTTTTCTAGTGGGGGGTTGAATTATTTCCATTTTTGTTTTGCCCCTTTTTTAACCTAAATCTCAAATTGCTATTCAAGGGATATTTTTCTATTCTATTATTAACCAGGAACTAACCTATGTATCCCATATCTTGTTTCCAGTCTGTGATTCAAGTTGATGAGTACAGGTATCGGACCCCTTATCTGGAAACCCGTTATCCAGAAAGCTCCGAATTACGGAAATCCCATCTCCCATAGACTGCATTTTAATCAAACAATCCAGAATTTTAAAACTGATTTCCTTTTTCTCTGTAATAATAAAACAGTACCTGTACTTGATCCCAACTAAGATATAATTACCCCTTATTGGGGAGCAGAACAGCCCTATTGGGTTTATTTAATGGCTAAATGATTCCCTTTTCTCTGTAATAATAAAACAGTACCTGTACTTGATCCCAACTAAGATATAATTACCCCTTATTGGGGGCAGAACAGCCCTATTAGGTTTATTTAATGGTTAAATGATTCCCTTTTCTCTGTAATAATAAAACAGTACCTGTACTTGATCCCAACTAAGATATAATTACCCCTTATTGGGGGCAGAACAGCCCTATTAGGTTTATTTAATGGTTAAATGATTCCCTTTTCTCTGTAATAATAAAACAGTACCTGTACTTGATCCCAACTAAGATATAATTACCCCTTATTGGGGGCAGAACAGCCCTATTGGGTTTATTTAATGGTTAAATGATTCCCTTTTCTCTGTAATAATAAAACAGTACCTGTACTTGATCCCAACTAAGATATACAGTGGTGTGAAAAACTATTTGCCCCCTTCCTGATTTCTTATTCTTTTGCATGTTTGTCACACAAAATGTTTCTGATCATCAAACACATTTAACTATTAGTCAAAGATAGACTGATAGATCTCAATTACTTTTGTTCTCATTTGTTCCTGAATTTCTTTGGATCTTGGCATGATGTCTAGCTTTTGAGGTGCTTTTGGTCTACTTCTCTGTGTCAGGTAGCTCCTATTTAAGTGATTTCTTGATTGAAACAGGTGTGGCAGTAATCAGGCCTGGGGGTGACTACAGAAATTGATATTGAAATTGAAAATTGAAATTGATAAACCACAGTTAAGTTATTTTTTAACAAGGGGGCAATCACTTTTTCACACAGGGCCATGTAGATTTGGAGTTTTTTTTCTCCCTTAATAACGTAAACCTTCATTTAAAAACTGCATTTTGTGTTCAATTATGTTATCTTTGACTAATAGTTAACGGTTTTTGATGAGCAGAAACATTTAAGTGTGACAAACATGCAAAAGAATAAGAAATCAGGAAGGGGGCAAATAGTTTTTCACACCACTGTAATTACCCCTTATTGGGGGCAGAACAGCCCTATTGGGTTTATTTAATGGTTAAATGATTCCCTTTTCTCTGTAGTAATAAAACAGTACCTGTACTTGATCCCAACTAAGATATAATTACCCCTTATTGGGGGCAGAACAGCCCTATTGGGTTTATTTAATGGTTAAATGATTCCCTTTTCTCTGTAATAATAAAACAGTACCTGTACTTGATCCCAACTAAGATATAATTACCCCTTATTGGGGGCAGAACAGCCCTATTGGGTTTATTTAATGGTTAAATGATTCCCTTTTCTCTGTAGTAATAAAACAGTACCTGTACTTGATCCCAACTAAGATATAATTACCCCTTATTGGGGGCAGAACAGCCCTATTGGGTTTATTTAATGGTTAAATGATTCCCTTTTCTCTGTAGTAATAAAACAGTACCTGTACTTGATCCCAACTAAGATATAAATAATACTTATTGGATGCAAAACAATCCTATTGGGGTTAATTAATGTTTTATTGATTTTTTAGCAGACCTAAGGTATGGAGATCCAAATTACGGAAAGACCCCTTATCCGGAATACCCTTGGTCTAGAGCATTCTGGATAACGGGTCCTATACCTGTATTTGATTCAGGTTATCATGACATGAAAACTCAGAAACCCATGCAATTAGCATCAGGTAGCATTAGCTTATATGAACTTTCTGCTCGATGATTTGCAACAACCTCTAAACTCAGCTTCTTAACAGCTGCTCAGACCACACTGAGCATGTGCAGTGCCACTGACACGCCTAACAAAATCCAAGATGGGGTCAGTATCCCCATCCCTTTCAGGTGTTATCATATAACACAAATAATCTCTGTTTTTTAAAAAAAAGCAAGATAAATGACACAATGCTTGTAAACTGCATTATCATTGGTTATTTCTCTTGCATATTTAATTGTGTTTTTGGTCACCTACTTTAAAAAATGAGGGTGTGCTGTGGGGGGAGGGGGTTATGGAAGGTTTATATCTCTTGTAAATAAGCTTTATAATACATATTCTACCTCTGGGCAGCCACGGCTGGGATATAATATGTCTATATCATTGCAGGGAGCTACTACATCCCTTCCTATTAAAGCAATACCATTGGCATGATTAGGGCCTTGCGTATCTATACAGAACACATCCTTCCTTATCCACAGATAGAAAACTTCACACCAGCACCAGGATCATTTAGAAGCAGAAATAAAAAATGTGCACAAAATTATCAGCAGCCTTTCACCCTCACACCTCTACTCTCTCATTAGTCAGTGACACCTATGTGCCTCACATCTCTAACTGCCGCCCTTATTAGCACTTCCCATAATCATCTACAAATTATTTAAGGATTTTCAATATATTCCTCCTGGCTTCTGACAAACACACTCTCACACCTGTCAGTTTTTTTGCTGCAGCGGTAGCCATGGGGCCGGGTTGTTAACTGGCCAGCAGCTGTAACTTTTAGCACACAAAGAGCTTTGAGTTCACCAGCATCACAGCTGGCAGCTAGAAGGATATGCTGGCACTGGGCATAATGTCGATATTCTGCTGTGTTTTCTTAATGGTCTCCCTCATAAGTCAGATGTTGGCAAACTATGGTAAGGTTGTTATACTTAATATAAAGTAAAACCTTCAATACAGCATTTGTGAAGGTCCAATAGAGGACTAAAAGGAGGGGGAGTGTATAATAGGGTTGTCTTGTCCTTTAAATTGTAATACAGGTATGGGATCCGTTATTTGGAAACCTGTTATCTGGAAAGTTCCAAATTACGGAAAGGCCGTCTCCCATAGACTCCATAATAAATATTTCCATTTTCTCTGTAATAATAAAACAGTACCTGTACTTGAACCTAACTAAGATATAATTACCCCTTATTGGGGGCAGAACAGCCCTATTGGGTTTATTTCATGGTTAAATGATTCCCTTTTCTCTGTAATAATAAAACAGTACCTGTACTTGATCCCAACTAAGATATAATTACCCCTTATTGGGGCAGAACAGCCCTATTGGGTTTATTTAATGGTTAAATGATTCCCTTTTCTCTGTAATAATAAAACAGTACCTGTACTTGATCCCAACTAAGATATAATTACCCCTTATTGGGGCAGAACAGCCCTATTGGGTTTATTTAATGGTTAAATGATTCCCTTTTCTCTGTAACAATAAAACAGTACCTGTACTTGATCCCAACTAAGATATAATTACCCCTTATTGGGGCAGAACAGCCCTATTGGGTTTATTTCATGGTTAAATGATTCCCTTTTCTCTGTAATAATAAAACAGTACCTGTACTTGATCCCAACTAAGATATAATTACCCCTTATTGGGGCAGAACAGCCCTATTGGGTTTATTTAATGGTTAAATGATTCCCTTTTCTCTGTAATAATAAAACAGTACCTGTACTTGATCCCAACTAAGATATAATTACCCCTTATTGGGGCAGAACAGCCCTATTGGGTTTATTTAATGGTTAAATGATTCCCTTTTCTCTGTAATAATAAAACAGTACCTGTACTTGATCCCAACTAAGATATAATTACCCCTTATTGGGGGCAGAAGAATTCTATTGGGTTTATTCAATATTTAAATGATTTTTAGCAGACTTAAGTAATGGAGATACAAATTATGGCAAGATCCCTCATCCGGAAAATCCCAGGTCCTGAGCATTCTGGATAACAGGTTCCATACCTGTAATACAAAAAAAAAAATTTTTTTAGTGTAAAGATAAAGATAAAGCATGTGGTTATATATAAACATATATGGGGGAATGTAATAAAAATCACAAATGGTGTGTAAAATTGCATTTTTGTCAATGCTTAGTGCTGCTCACTATGTAACACTGTTCACTAAATATTTATTACATTGTAAATGTTCCAGACGTGCTTGAAGATGCATAAATGTTAGCTGAATAACAGGCTATTTTTTCTGAATAACAAGTTTCCGGATTACGGATCCAATAGCAGGAATAAACAAAAAAGTAAAAGGTTATATCTTATATTCATACCATTCATAAGGTTTTTAACCAGCCCTTTAGATACATGGGAAGTGCAATGTTTATTTTTATTTTATTGCTTTTTTCTTTGTGGGGTTTTATGTAACCTATTTTTCAGCTCAATAATTGCCTTCCCAGACTAGTACCAGTAGAACATGGGTTACACTGGACTCTTTCACCCAGAATGGGCCTTCGCTAAGTGGAAGAGGAAGGCGAGGGGGTTGTAGAACTACACCCCCTTTACTAGGCCCAAGGCCCATGCTCCCAGCAACATCCAACAAAGAGGATGTACCACTCCTTTCCCAGCATTATACCAAAGTAAGGCAGGAAGTGGTCACCCTACCTGCTAGCCAATAGCCTATAGGTACTTTCCTTTTTTCCTGGCAACTAAGGAAACTTATCCAAAGCCATGGGGGCTATTAACCCTACGGGTTACTACACATATGTCTGTGTTTAGGCACCTAATATTGAAATACCTGCACCCATAGCTTTATCCCAAGATCATATTTATTCCAAAACCAAGTCTTAACAACTATACACTAGAGATGTAGTGAACTGTTCGCCGGCGAACTAATTCGCGCGAACATCGGGTGTTCGCAAGTCCGCAAGTTCGCCATTTTGGGTTCTCCGCGTTTTTTTTTGCGCCGCGTTTTTTTGCCTCAGTTTTTTCCGCCGCGTTTTTTCGCTTCGGTTTTTCGCCTTTGCGTATACATAGGAATAGCTTGCGTTTTTTTTGGCGTTATTTTTTGGCGGGTTTTTTTGCGGTTTTTTTTTTGGCGTTTTTTTTACAATGTATTTTTCAGAGAAATTTTTGCCCTTGATCCCCCTCCTGCATGCCACTGTCCAGGTCGCGGCACCCTTTAAACAACTTTAAAATCAGTTTTCTGGCCTGAAATGGCTTTTCTAGGTTTTAAAGTTCGCCTTCCCATTGAAGTCTATGGGGTTCGCAAAGTTCGCGAATATTCGCGAGTCTTGGCGAAAGTCCGCGAACGGGTTCGCGAACATTTTTGGCGATGTTAGCTACATCCCTACTATACACTATAGCAGACTTGTACCTGTCATTGGAATTTCAACAACCCTCCCTGCTATCCCAGTTGCACAAAAGCAAAGTGCTGCTGGTACATTCAGACTCCACACATAACTAAGCCTAATACTGATCAAATTTCAGTTACATTATAATGATTAATGACAGAGTGAAAGGAATATACTGAGACCCAACAGGGCATCACTTTTCATACAGCTCCGGGAAGCAGCCTAATACATATAGCCAGAGCGGTAAGAATCCCAAAGCTCACTTCCAATAAAAAAAGACATTTTTTCCAGCTTCACAATTACATTTTTCTCTGATAATTTATAGTGATGAATGAATCTGACCCTTTTCACTTCAGCAAAAAATTTGCGAAACTGATAAAAAATTCATGAAACGGTGAAAAGTTTGTGGAATGTGGCGACCACACGACTTTTTTGATGCACACAATATTTTTTTACAGCAAACCCAACGACAACTTTGTTTGATGTGATGCTGACCTTTGTGACGTGACTATGACTTTTTCCTCGCTTGCCAATTTTTGTTGAGGCCCCTCAAGGGGTCCAATACCTGTAATTGCCCGTTGCTCCTTCCTCCTTCTGCGCACAGGCTGCAGAGTAGCCTTATGTCCATTAGATCACTTTGCTGTGATCAAAATACCCCTGTCTGGCTGACATAATAAGAAATTCAGCAGTCGCAGGGGTATCTCCACTAAGAAATGCTCATTAGAGGGAGTCTGAGCAAAGGTCCCCCTGTCACCTCTATGTGCTTCAGGCACAGAATTTCCCAAAGGTTACTATGGCTAGCAGTGACAGATTGAGAGGGTTACTTTAACCACTTCCATTTACCCCCTTATGGCTGTACTGTATATAAAATACACCAACCAACATTAGCTTTACCCTTTACCTGAAAAGCTTGGATATATTTAATACACCACTTCCTAGAAAAGTTTTTTTATTAATTATCTGTGGGACTTGCATAGGGAAGTACAGAACATTTATATACATTTTATATACAGAACATTTCAAAATAGGTGCACAGAAACTCTAATATGACAAAAAATATAATAAGGCACCCTTACGGCTTGTGTTATAAACATTTCATTGTATAATGACAGAATCCCTTTAATGTACACAGCATTGTATTCTTAGGAGACTGGAAACAGATTTCATATTGACATCCCATCCAGAAAGTTTCCATAAAACACAGTGGATGCACGATGAGCTAAAAAGACAAATATTTTCAGCAGCTGCTGAGAAAACTCAGATTTCCTCCCGCTTCTCCCTGTTTTGGCAAAAACAACTGAATATGCTATTTTTTATTTGTGAAAGTCATAATTCGACTTGAGTTTCCCAGGGGGGACAATGTTGTGCATGAAAGCAGTAAACACATATACATAGGAAACACATATATACAGGGAACACATACTGTATACACAGGAAACACATATATACAGGAAACACATATATGCAGGAAACACATATACACAGGAAACACATATATGCAGGAAATACATATACACAGGAAACACATATATACAGGAAACACATATATACAGGAAACACATATACACAGGAAACACATATATGCAGGAAATACATATACACAGGAAACACATATATACAGGAAACACATACTGTATATGCAGGAAATACATATACACAGGAAACACATATATGCAGGAAATACATATACACAGGAAACACATATATGCAGGAAACACATTTACACGGGAAACACATATATGCAGGAAACACAAATATACAGGAAACACATATATGCAGGAAACACATATACACAGGAAACACATACATGCAGGAACCACATTTACATGGGAAACACATATATACAGGAAACACATATATGCAGGAAACACATATACACAGGAAACACATATATGCAGGAAATACATATACACAGGAAACACATATATGCAGGAAATACATTTACACGGGAAACACATATATACAGGAAACACATATACACAGGAAACACATATATGCAGGAAATACATATACACAGGAAACACATATATACAGGAAACACATACTGTATATGCAGGAAATACATATACACAGGAAACACATATATGCAGGAAATACATATACACAGGAAACACATATATGCAGGAAACACATTTACACGGGAAACACATATATGCAGGAAACACATATATACAGGAAACACATATATGCGGGAAACACATATACACAGGAAACACATACATGCAGGAACCACATTTACATGGGAAACACATATATACAGGAAACACATATATGCAGGAAACACATATATGCAGGAAACACATTTACACGGGAAACATATCTAAACAGGAAACACATATACACAGGAAACACATATATGCAGGAAACACATTTACATGGGAAACACATATATACAGGAAACACATATACACAGGAAACACATATATGCAGGAAATACATATACACAGGAAACACATATATGCAGGAAACACATATACACAGGAAACACATATATGCAGGAAAAACATATATACAGGAAACACATATATGCAGGAAACACATATACACAGGAAACACATACATGCAGGAACCACATTTACATGGGAAACACATATATACAGGAAACACATATATGCAGGAAACACATATATGCAGGAAACACATTTACACGGGAAACATATCTAAACAGGAAACACATATACACAGGAAACACATATATGCAGGAAACACATTTACACGGGAAACACATATATACAGGAAACACATATACACAGGAAACACATATACACAGGAAACACATATATACAGGAAACACATATACACAGGAAACACATATATGCAGGAAACACATATATGCAGGAAACACATATATGCAGGAAATACATATACACAGGAAACACATATATACAGGAAACACATATATGCAGGAAATACATATACACAGGAAACACATATATACAGGAAACACATATATGCAGGAAATACATATACACAGGAAACACATATATACAGGAAACACATATATGCAGGAAACACATATATGCAGGAAATACATATACACAGGAAACACATATATGCAGGAAATACATATACACAGGAAACACATATATGCAGGAAACACATTTACACAGGAAACACATATATGCAGGAAATACATTTACACGGGAAACACATATATACAGGAAACACATATATGCAGGAAACACATATATGCAGGAAATACATATACACAGGAAACACATATATACAGGAAACACATATATGCAGGAAACACATATACACAGGAAACACATATATGCAGGAAATACATATACACAGGAAACACATATATGCAGGAAACACATATATGCAGGAAACACATTTACACGGGAAACATATCTAAACAGGAAACACATATACACAGGAAACACATATATGCAGGAAACACATTTACACGGGAAACACATATATACAGGAAACACATATACACAGGAAACACATATATGCAGGAAATACATATACACAGGAAACACATATATACAGGAAACACATATATGCAGGAAACACATATACACAGGAAACACATATATGCAGGAAATACATATACACAGGAAACACATATATGCAGGAAACACATTTACACGGGAAACACATATATACAGGAAACGCATATGTACAGGGAAAACATATACACAGGAAACACATATATACAGGAAACACATATATGCAGGAAACACATTTACACGGGAAACACATATATACAGGAAACACATATACACAGGAAACACATATATGCAGGAAATACATATACACAGGAAACACATATATGCAGGAAACACATATATGCAGGAAACACATATATGCAGGAAATACATATACACAGGAAACACATATATACAGGAAACACATATATGCAGGAAATACATATACACAGGAAACACACATATATACAGGAAACACATATATGCAGGAAATACATATACACAGGAAACACATATATACAGGAAACACATATATGCAGGAAACACATATATGCAGGAAATACATATACACAGGAAACACATATATGCAGGAAACACATTTACACAGGAAACACATATATGCAGGAAATACATTTACACGGGAAACACATATATACAGGAAACACATATATGCAGGAAACACATATACACAGGAAACACATACATGCAGGAAACACATTTACATGGGAAACACATATATACAGGAAACACATATATGCAGGAAACACATATATGCAGGAAACACATTTACACGGGAAACATATCTAAACAGGAAACACATATACACAGGAAACACATATATGCAGGAAACACATTTACACGGGAAACACATATATACAGGAAACACATATACACAGGAAACACATATATGCAGGAAATACATATACACAGGAAACACATATATACAGGAAACACATATATGCAGGAAACACATATACACAGGAAACACATATATGCAGGAAATACATATACACAGGAAACACATATATGCAGGAAACACATATATGCAGGAAACACATATACACAGGAAACACATATATGCAGGAAACACATTTACACGGGAAACACATATATACAGGAAACGCATATGTACAGGGAAAACATATACACAGGAAACACATATATACAGGAAACACATATGTACAGGGAACACATATTCCCAGCTGCAGGTTAAATAATAAACACAAGCATTTAATTAATTGCCATGGGTTACTGCCCAGGGGCAAATGTGCCCAGTGTTTAAAATTACCCTCATGGTATTTCTATGTAAGATCACTATAAGGCTTATTTATCAACACTGTGCAAATTGGCCTCTGGGCAATAACCCATAGCAACAAATTCATAATTTGCTCCTTTCAGCCAGCTGCAGGTAGGAGACAATGAATGCAATAATTTGATTGGTTGCCATGGGTTACTGCCCACGGGCAGTTTTAGCCAGTGTTGATAAATGACCAGCGTCTTCTTGGTTGTTATCACTCTTTCCCTTCTTCTGTTACATTTACAGTTATCTTTCACCTTTACTGCTCACTGCTGTCCTGAGCCCTGAAGCCACCACTTGGCATTGATGGCAACAGTAATCCAATTGGTATTGTTAGATGCAGGGTTCCCACCTGGACTGTGTTTTACTGGCCTTATATGTCATCATCAACTAAGGCTGGGGCCGGGATTACACAATTACCTGCCACTACTTTTAAAACCTCTGTCCCCACTCTTTGTTACATTAGCCAGTAAATTTGTAGTGACTAGTGAATTTGGCTTCAGCCTGCCTCCGACCCATCCCCAGCGCATCCCTTTCTTCCCTTGCTAGCTTTCATACTAGCTTTCATACCAAATCTGCTTCAGTTTCCACACTTAATGATGCAATGCAGGCCCCTTGTCGCTGTTGCTCCACCCCTTTGACTCCATAACCCCGCCCAATTACACCACAATTTTGTGCCTGCCCTGCTGGTATAGATTTTAGAAAAAGTGGCAACCCTATTTAGGAGAGGTCGACATACAGTAACTTATATTCCTACTCTACCAGCATGAGCATAATAGGTTTTTATAATACGTTTATAAAGTTTTTTGCTTTTATATACAAACAGAAACTGTATATTTCTGGTTTCTTTTGGAAGTTTACTGCTTCATTGTGAGATGACATTGGAAGGTCCTTTGTACTTTTTTGTTTTCTTTTTGTGAAGTGAAGGTGCAGAAGTGTTGACTATATATGACTATATATGACTAAGACATCACATCCAGACACTTTATATAGTTGTTATAACGTTGTTCTATATATGTGTTTTTCTGCTGTAGCAAACTGTGAGCTTCCTGCTGTCCTGAACTCCCTAGGGCCAAATGAATAATTGTATTCTCTATAACTGTGGGTCCTGTAGAGCTTCTCCATGAGAATAATGGTTCTCCAAAGAAATTGTTCAATGCCCCAAGCACAACAGAGAGGCTCACATTAGGATTGATCAGAGGCACAGAACTGCAGGGCCAAACCTTACCACCTATCAAAGAGACTGTATGACCTCTTCCATGTAACATGTTCCTTCGTTATTTCATTTTGTTTCTGGTAGAGTTCTGTTACAGACCTATGAGAGTAAATTGCCCATTGGCTTCAAATGATGAGACAAGGTAATGAATTTAGAAACCAATTATTCTATTTTGAGAATGAAGCATTTTACAGATAAGGCAGACTCAAGTTTTAATATATATCCATTTCTAGTAAAACTGTATTTTGTTTATATAAAATAATACAAACCTTTTAAAGAACCATATCACACCCCATGATGTATTAGGGGTTCAACACCCTGGGCCGTTGGGGTGTGACTGAAGTATAGTGCAAAGGTATTATGCCTCCATATACAGTTATTGTCCTGACACCTTTGAATTATGGGAAGGCCATCTCCAATAGACTCCATTTTCATCTAATAATTCATATTTTTATAAAAGAGTACCTTGTATATGATTCAAAGATATAATTATTTATAATAAGATATATTAAGGTATTTACAGAAGACCTGTTATCTGGAAAACACCAGGTCCTAAGTGTTCTGGATAACAGATCCCAAATTCTCCACAAGCATCACTTAGATTTCTCTGTGGCAAACAATGCTATTTAAACAAATGCCACCATTTCCTCAGTCAAACACCATGCAGATGATATATATGGTATATATATGGTAAAATAATAGCTATTTGAAAGAAAGGACATTATGACCTATAACATCTATATGATTTTGAGGAAAAGCTTTCAGCATATTTAAGTGACATACTTCACTGTGTGATCATGACCATATGTTGAACCTCAAACCGTTCAGCAGTGATCATAAAAGAATATACTGTAGCTAGTAACCTCAGATCTATGTAGAAACAACCATTGATGATAACCATGATGATGATGAAGGGTCATGTATAACCATAGGTTGGTATATTAAAGAACTGGTGCAATTAAGCTCCATGGTGCCTGAAGAGCACAATCTTACCTTCTGATTTTCTTTAAAACAAACCTTTGATTGACTATGCCAATATAACAGAAGGCATACACGGGCTGCCCCCCCAGGCAGCTTATTGACCATGTATATGGCCTTTCCAGTAGCCTGTCCAACCCATGTCTTGTCAAAAATCATCCAAATATATATTTAGCAGGACAGATCCCATGGGACAAGGACAGAATCAGCAAGCTGAACCTTTCACACAGGTCTCCATAAGCTCCCTGTATAATCTCATTATTGATCATTGTTGACGATCTGTATACAGATTTTTCAAAATGCATTAAAGTCTTTGGGTGGTTTTTTTTTACGCAAAATGCAGAAACCGGTAAACTACCCTTAGGCTGATTGGGGATTACCTAAGCAGTAGAGGAAGGCCAACTCTATAGGTCACTCACAGTACTATTTGAAAATACAAATAAGTGTAATAATTACAACAAAGGCAGTTGCATATGTTGTACATTGTAATTATATCCGATATATGAATCATTTTTCATCATACTAAGATGAATATTTACAAGAATGTTTTATATTAGCAATAATATATAGTGATGAGCAGGCATGGATTCGCAGCGAATTTCCGAATTGTTTCGAGTAACGGGAAAAATTTGCTGTGTCAAATCGCCACATCAAAAAGGCACAGTTGCGTCAAAATTGGGCGCGGTCGTGTAAAAAAAGGCGCATCAAATTAAAAAAGGGCGTGGTCGCATCAAAAAAGCTTGAGCAACAAAAAAATAGATGCGAGCGACAAAAAAAAACATGCACAACAAAAAAATTTGAGCAAACGCGTTTTGCGAATTTTTTGCTGTTTCGCAAATTTTATGGTGAAGCGAAATGGGACAGATTCGCTCATCCCTAATAATATAACTTATCTTGGGTGTTACTATAGAAGAAGCAGACCCCAAACAGGGACAGGGGGGCCCAGACTGTGGGATCTGCCTTTATAGCTTTAGGGAACACCCCCTACCTGAAAGCTAGGGTGGTTGGGGGATGTGTGGGATGGGTGAGCCAGAAAGGGGGGACATGAGGGGTGAGTGGGCAGAGGGGGGACGTGATGGGTGGGTGTGGAACGGGAGAGGTAAGTATTTGTTTTGCATGCTGGGGCCCACTCAAGTTTTTTTTGCAGGAGGGCCCTACATAGTCTAGGAATACCAATGCTTGGGCAGGCCTACTGTAGGTGCAACTTGTGCAACCAGGTTCCCCTGCGGATGCACACTTTCTCAATGGTGGTGCACTTGCATGACAAAAAACTTCTCCATTCTGCTGCTCACGTGGGCCAAGGGGGGGTACAGGCCCAGGCGGAGGTGCACCCCCGGTACTTACGCCACTGGCTGTTAATACAAAATGCATTTAATAAAAGTAATGTGAGATCACTGGCTCACTACCTATGTTTTAAAAACCTAAGCAAATAAAAGTTTGAAACTCAGAGGGGAAAAAAAACGTCCTGGCTGCAAAATACAAAACATTATTTAAATATAAATCTAAAGCATGTTAGCTTATAGGGATATAGTAATGGTTTCAGTTTAAGTCTCACTACCTCTGTTTAATTAGATTGAGGCAATGAAGCTATTCAACCTGATTAGGTTCAGATTCTGGCCGCTGTAATTGGCTAATGCACAAATAACCAACTGAGGCCTCCTCAATGTCTTTTTCTCTCCACAGAACATCCATTAGAGCACGGAGGATGATATTCATTATCGGAGATTGGGTTAGATCATCCTCTTCATACTATTACTACCCTCGTTTATTATAAAGTGCAAACATATTCCGCAGCAACACGCAGTTGGGATTAATGGTCACACATACAACCTGTGCATAAAATCTGATATTTATGGCGGCGAAATTAACTAAGGGCAAGGAATCACAATATAAAGGCGCAGTAATAATGCCGTACCATAACTGCTTCTTAATAGAAGTGATCAGGGTTCTTAAATACAATGTTAAGGGCAAACTGCTCAATTTTAAATCTGTAGAATTGGAAGGAAACTGGTAAAGCAGCCAGTCTTGATTAAAGTAAATAATATGCTCTTTGGGAGGTAACGAAGGGGAAATTAAAGCACTGTTGTTTAACAGCACTAAATTATAAATCTCATCCCAGCTTAATATGGTATAAAGAGTTAAAACATCACCAGGGTTCTAGTTTTAAAGCAACATTGCTGCATAAACCTTTTCCCCACCTCTCCGGGATCAGGAACGTGTGTGGGGGGGTCTCCCCTCAAAAAGGGCAAGTGCCCCAGGTTTCCATAGTAATTTTTCCTGCACCTAAAGAGTTTGTTTGCCGGCAACTAGATGCACCAGTGGCAAGTTCTGTGGCCAAGGTTGGACTGGGGTGGCGGGACACTGAAAAAAACTCCGGCCTCCCTCCCCTGATCGCTCCTTGGTAAGTATGAGCTATGCATGCTGGGGCAGGGGGGTGTTGGTCATGAGGTGGGGGCTAGTGATGGGCAAAATTTTTTGGCAGGCATGGATTCACAGTGAATTTCCGCATTTCGGCATTATCAAATTGTCTCATGAAACTTCAGCAAATATTTGCTGCGGAAATAATCGGCATGCGTCAAAAAAAGTCACGGTCTCATCCAATTGGGCACAGTCGTAAAATAGATTAAATAGTTGTGGTCGCGGTAAAAAAAAGATGTGCGCGACAAGGAAAAAGACGCTGGCGACGAGAAAGTCATGGGACAAACGCATTACGCTGTTTTTTCATGTTTCATGAATTTTTCTGTTGTTTTGTGAATTTCTCGGTGAAGCGAAATGGGACAGATTCGCTCATCACAAGTAGGGGCCCCTGGGTTGGTAACCCAGGTGGGACCTGCACACCCCTGTCTGTGGCTTCTCTACCGTCTGTACTATCATGTGTATGCAGTGCTGCTGGTATTTTTAGGCATGCTAGTTACCTAGCGTTGAGCTTCAGGTTGAGCACCTGTAGAGCTAACACTCTCTGTGCTGGTGCCACAAATACAGAGAAATCAGATGAGTTCCCCAGGCCCTGATTAGGTATTGAACCTTCCTGGGCCCCCATGAATGAGAGGACTGTGGCATAAGGGTGCACCATTGCTTTCCAAATGATGTCGCTGTATGTATAGCACAACTAAACAGCAGTATATTCTCCCACCGGATGTTTAATCACCATGTAATATCTTGAAACTAGAATAACACAATAATCTGTGCATGTCAGATAAACAGCAGCCTCACTGGTGCATTCTATTTATCTGTAACTGAGTTCTTTAGAGAACTGAAGGGTGTATTTTAGGCTCAAGCAAAAAGAGGGTTATTATAAAGGGTTGCTGTCATCATTTATTACCCTGCTGTTCATAAAAAACCCAGAAAGGGTCGAATGCAAATGCAATATGAAAAGTGAACTGTTTTTTTACCCATAATGCAGCATGTTTCCCATAATATCAGCATAATTATGGAGTTTCTGGCTCCATTGGGTCAAAATGGATACAACTGGACTTTTTTTCTTGCAAATTGGGTGCAGGGTCCAGCAGGGTTGTGTCACTTCTAGGAAGTGCATTCAAAATTGTGTTTGTGTATGATTCACTGGGCCCATGTATGGCACGGCCATTGATTCAACCCTCTTGAATAGAATGCAATAGAAGAGGCAAGGGGAAGAGTCCTGCAGCAGGCCAAGTACTGCAAGAAAAGCTGGTACCTTGTGGGTTGCGGGTAGGTTTTCCAGATGTGGGCAATGCAATGGAGTCAAGGGCATTTTTGCGCTACGGGTTTTTCTTGCGCCAAATGCATGGCTGTTTATTCTCACATGAATGCATCAGAGTGAAAGTGCTTTTTGTGTTTTCCATTTTTTCTTTCAGCAAATACACTGAAGTCAATGGACATTTGGTTTTTTTGTGCCAAATAAAATGTAGTAAATAAGATTTTTTTTTTGTTCTCCTGGGAAAAACAAATGCCGGCAAAGCAAACGCATGACAAAATTCTAGAGAAAACACGAGGCAAACCCTGGCAGTGCTGATTTTAGAATAACATTTGACTTAAATATTAGCATTTTTGATAAAAGCATGGTTGTATTTATGAAACTGGTTGGTGTACCTGCATTAGAAATGACCAAATATTTACTAACAGCATTTGCTGTAGTGAATTTGTGATTTCATTTGAAATTGAAGCAAAATATGTGCCTTTTTGTTTTCTTCACAGGTAGGAACCTTGCAAAACATCTGTTTTGAGTTAAAAGGGCTTATTTATAACTCGTTGAAGGTTATGCGAGAAAATATGTTGCAGGTTTTGTTGTTGCAGCAAGTGCTTAGTTACCAGTAATCTGTCCCCATGGGCTTAGTTACCATTTACCAGTCATCCAGCTTCCCTTCCTTCTGAGTGCACTCAAGCAAAACCCTGCTACAAATGAGCCATGTCCTTAATCTTCCATGTGTCCTCTTAAATATCCTTTATAACCCTAAAACGTAAAATTGACAGTAATCCCTACAAAACCAGACCCGTTATATTGGCTACGTTATTCTTCATACTGGATGGCATATTGAGGTTGTGAGGAATCTTATCTGAAATTGCTTTTATTGATAGTGGAAACCACTTGTGGGAAGTCATGACTCTTCATCCTTCAGATAAAATCCTACCTTAATTGTGGCAGTTTTACATTATATTAGATGTTGGAGTGGCTCAGTAAGCATTCCGGAGTGCTCAATAAGGACGGCAGCTAGGAAATAAGCAGAAGATGATAAAGACAGACATGGAGGTACAACACTAAAGCTGCACTTATAGTTTTCTGTAGGAAATTTATTCTAAATACCTGAAGGAGGGTAGAAGTGGAAAAGAGGGTTGACGTAGGACGGGCAGAGTACGGTATTGAGGGATAGAGGGAAAATATAGAAAATATGAAATAACATGTAAGAAGGAGAATACAGAGGTGAGGAGACATTGATTACATTCATAGGGTAGATTATTAAATACTGTATTACTGTGGGTCAGTCAGTTTGCAAAACATCTGGTCAAAAACATGCACATTTCCATGTAATAAGCAAAACAGGACAGGCTTTATTTGTTTCATTAGTAAGTTAGAATATGTAATTTAAAACATGCAAAAAGCACTTTCCTTGGGGGTCTGGACACACTCTGAACCTATGGTTGGATTGTAAAGATGGGGCAGCGCTGGTAGGCACAAAATAGTCCCACCCTACCCTTAGTTAGGGGGTGGCTAGGGGCAGGGGCTGTGCTGCTATGTGGCAAGTTGAGGAACTCACCTCAGGCAGCAGTGTCCCTCAAGTTACCAGGTGGGGCAAAAAGATGCTCCTGGTAACTTAAAGAGACCCAATTCTTATTTTTCAATTGGGCTTTTTGCATCAAGGTGGCATCAACTTGGCACTAAGCCCTGAGACAGAGCTGGGTAGGGGGCAAGAAAGTCTATGTGGCTTTTTCCACCAGCCCCTCATGAACACAGTGCTAGTGAATGCAGGCAGCACTGTATTCATGAGGCACATGCAGGTCTCTGCACTATAAGGTCTCTGAGCTTCATTTTATAGTGCAGAGACATCCAGTTATTTAGAAAAGTTCAGGGTAGGGCGCTTGTTTGCAAAAAAATGCCATCCGTGTGCATAACTAGTCCAAATAGTGCAGTAGTGCTCCCTGCACTAGAAAAGCTCAAATTCTTATTTAAAAATTGGGAATTTTGTCTCTTATTAGCAGGAGTGGGTTTTTGTCTCTCCTTGCAGAGACCATCAGAGATGAAGTTTTTAACTTGCCTCATAGCAGCAGTGCCCCTGTCAGTGTGTCCATTTTTGCACTTTACAGCCTGCCTGCACTTTTTCAATAACTCTTCATTCAAGTAGCCCAAACGACATATATTCCATTAGCCGCATTCTCCCCATAAAAGGATCAGCCAATATTCTATAACACTGACACATTGGCTTTGGTTGATATAACAGAAAGATTTACAGTTGTTCCCTTTGATTCTAGAGATTAAGTTAATGTATTTCAACAGCAATTACCCGCTCTCTATGGACGCATCCCTATTTGCAACCTGCCAAGGCATTATGTGTATTAGACCTAAGGCTGATAAAATATTCAGAAGGACACATATAGACCAGATGTTGGAGGGGCGGGCCAGTCGTTTTCCATTTTCAGTTCTATTTTAAAGAAAGACTTGTCAGAAATTATTTACATATTGGTTTAATGTAAGATTTATATTTTACCCATGCCATGTTTATTCAGTTATCTCAATACACGTTGGCATTTACCACCTCTCTAACCCTGCCTACGTATTCCACTTTATTCACTTTGTAGCTAATCTTACAATAAAGGATTTTTTTAAAAGGCCAATGAAGAAATGATCATGGTATGTAGGGTGTATTTCAGGATTTGCTGTACATGCAGCCCATATCTGCCTTTATAGAATTTATAGAAATACATTTATTCATGTTCATAACAAAATACTAATTTGTGATTCGTTAGTCAAATTAATTTACACTGACTCCATTATCCCAGATCTATTGATACTAAGTGCAGGTATGGGACCCATAATCCAAAAAATGCTCCAGATCACAGGAAGGCCATCTCCCATACACTCATAATAGACAAATAATTTACATTTTTCTCTGTAATAATAAAACAGTACCTGTACTTGATCCCAACTAAGATATAATTACCCCTTATTGGGGCAGAACAGTCCTATTGGGTTTATTTAATGGTTAAATGACTCCCTTTTCTCTGTAATAATAAAACAGTATCTGTACTTGATCCCAACTAAGATATAATTACCCCTTATTGGGGCAGAACAGCCCTATTGGGTTTATTTAATGGTTAAATGATTCCCTTTTCTCTGTAATAATAAAACAGTACCTGTACTTGATCCACACTAAGATATAATTACCCCTTATTGGGGGCAGAACAGCCCTATTGGGTTTATTTAATGGCTAAATGATTCCCTTTTCTCTGTAATAATAAAACAGTACCTGTACTTGATCCCAACTAAGATATAATTTCCCTTATTGGGGGCAGAACAGCCCTATTGGGTTTATTTCATGGTTAAATGATTCCCTTTTCTCTGTAATAATAAAACAGTACCTGTACTTGATCCCAACTAAGATATAATTACCCCTTATTGGGGGCAGAACAGCCCTATTGGGTTTATTTAATGGTTAAATGATTCCCTTTTCTCTGTAATAATAAAACAGTACCTGTACTTGATCCCAACTAAGATATAATTACCCCTTATTGGGGGCAGAACAGCCCTATTGGGTTTATTTAATGGTTAAATGATTCCCTTTTCTCTGTAATAATAAAACAGTACCTGTACTTGATCCCAGCTAAGATATAATTACCCCTTATTGGGGGCAAAACAACCATATTTGGTTTCTTTAATGTTATATATATAAATATATTTTTGACTTAAGGTGTAGAGATCTAAATTACGGAAAGACCCCCTATCCGGAAAACCCTAGGTTCAGAGCATTCTGGATTACACGTCCCATACCTGTATATACATGCTTTAAATGAGAATCTACATGAGATATCCATGTGTTTTGTCTGTGGCTGCAATGTATGCTCTGGTATAAATAATTCTAACACTGGGCCTTCTAATATAATCATAGTCTACAAACACACGTATAAAAATAGACAGGATGGCTTTTATTGTTCAGTGATTTTATCTACGGTGCCTCATATCTTGGGAATAGAATACTTTATAGTCTGCTTTTATTAGTTTTGTGATTGCATGGAACGATCATGACACGATGATGGAAGATATGGCATATGTATCCAGACCTACAGTTTTTCTTCCTTATGTATCAGCCATTAATATCCCGGTGTCACAATCATTTTTTGAAATGGTTATGAATATTGGCATGGTTTTATGATAAAAAAAAAATCCTCCAGTACACATGCAGGCTATGTCAATAGGTCAGTGACATGACATTTGACAAATGTTGTAGATACTCATGAACAGTCCAATATTCACAGTGTATATTTTATTTGAATTCATGTATTAAATATTTTCCACTTGAAGGGGCAATATACTTTGTATCTACATGTACAGATGTTCGGTTGGTTATTAGAACTAGAGAGCTTCTATTTAACCAGTTAGAGTAGATATGATTATGCAGTAAAGGTAACCTTTTCCAGAGCATAAAAAGTACCCTCCAGTGGCCAAATAAGCAGGGAAAGGGGCAGAATGATCGCTAATAATCCATAATTGATTGTTTGTTTCTTTTTGAAATCAAACTCCTCCCTAGTGACATTAAAGGAACAGTAACACCAAAAAATGAAAGTGCTTTAAAGTAATACAAATATAATGCACTGTTGCCCTGCACTGGTAAAACTGGTGTGTTTGCTACAGTAACACTACTATAATTTATATAATAAGCTGCTGTGTAGCCACGGGGGCAGCCATTCAAGCTGGAAAAAAGGAGAAAAGGCACAGGTTACTTAGCAGATAACAGATAAGTTCTGTAGAATACAATAGTGATTTATCTGTTATCTGCTATGTGCCTGTGCCTTTTCTCCTTTGAATGGCTGCCTCCATGGCTACATAGCAGCTTATTTATATAAATTATAGTAGACTCTCTGAAGTAAACACACAACTTTTACCAGTGCAGGGCAGCAGCACATTATATTTTAGTTACTTTTATACACTTTCATTTTTTGGTGTTACTGTTCCTTTAAGCCAGGCTGGAAAAAGCATTGATACAGGGGCAAAGGGGGCTCTTTCCTTCCCTGCATCTTCTCACTACATGCCCACCAGTATCAAGGTTTTGTGAGTATCTTGCCCCTTCCAGCTCAATATTAACTATTCTATTAATGTTATACAGGCATGTGCTTCAAGCTATTCTGTAGCAAATGATTGGAAATCCAATGCTAGATGCAGAGCAAGGAACACCTATCCCTCCTGCCTGTGGTGATAAATATAGAACCTTATGATGGCCTGCACCCACAGGCTCGCTATCCTGAAGCACAGGGACCTATGACAATTTTCAAGGAGCTTTGCACCCTGACCTCCACTTAATAAGTGACTCGGTATCAATATGTTGCTCCCCAACCCCTTGGATGTTGCTCCTAGTGGCTTCAAAGTTGGTGCCCGTTTTTGAATTTCTGACTTGGAGGCATAAAGACCATGAGTACTGCTAAACAGAGGCTCTAGTAGTCTGCCAGTCCACATTGGGCTACTACTTAACCAATCTGAGTTCTTATTGGTCACCTACTAGGAATGTTTTTGTGCTTGTGTTGCTCCCCAGCTTTTTTTTTTCATTGACATGTTGCTCACAGGTAAAAAAAAGGTTGGGGATCCCTGCTCTAAAGCATATATGTCAAGTGTATAGATTGGTAGGTGTGGGTTAGGTGTGCTGGGTTTACTTGGATGGGTTGAACTTGATGGACACTGGTCTTTTTTCAACCCTATGTAACTATGCAACTATGTAACACAAGGCCCGGGGGCCAAATCCGGCCCACCTGGCTGTTTTATGTGTCCCTTGGTGTGTGTGTCTGACCATCCAGCCTCATTAATTTCTATTTTCCTCACATAGTTACTAAGACTAAGGGGTATATTTATCATGCTGTGTAAAAAGTGGAGTGAAGCATTACCGGGGATGTTGCCCAAGGCATCCAATCATTAATCAGATTTCAACAGTAGCAAAGCATCTATTGGCTGCAATGAGCAACATCACCAGTAATGTCTTACTCCACTTTTGACACATTGTGATAAATATACCCCTTAGTATCTTACTAAGTATAGTAATAAAAAATTTGGCCCACGACTTTTTTAGATTTCGGCCCCCTTATGTGATTGAGTTTGACACCCCTGGGGTCATGCACTAGGAAGCCAAACCACAGGAAATGGCAGATACATAGACAACTATTAAATGTGTGGGTCAGTGGGTCCTGTAAGAAAGAGAGAAATAAATCTGTGATTTTGGAGACAAAATATTCTACAGTTTGGTTTAAGTACGAGCCACAATTTGTGATCTAGAAATGATAGCGCTGCTGCTTCTTCTAGCTGGAATATAAAAATGTAAATGTGCTCATCTCTTTTACATTGCTTAATGCTCATGTGTCACACAATGAAAAATGAAAGCCATCACAATCCGAGCCTGGGATGTCATTGCTGCAAGCCACACGTTAGTATTCCTGCCGTAATACAAAGCTCCTGCGTGCTTACCTACCTGCTGTTATTCCTGGCTGGGCACATCCGGCTTGGGGTGGGGATACAGGCCCTTATTCAGCCAGACATGTGCCTACACTTGACCCTACTCTCCACCTGACACTTCACCCTAAAAAGGAGTGATTGCTAATTTCTGTTACATGCGCTGTCATAATTAATATTCCTGCTCAACGACCCTTCAGTTTTAAGCATGATTGCTGCTCAGTGGTGGATTCAGCTATAGAAGAGATCGTTAAAGTTCTACCAAGTCTGAGACTACAACAGGCAGCATATGGTGCATTATAAGTTACTATGAAGATTTTCATTCATCCAGATCATGATACACAGTATCTAGTAGAATTAAATCTAAAGCAAATGGACTTTCTGAGCATTCTTGAATACGATTCACAGTACAGGTATCAGACCCCTTATCCGGAAATCCATTATTCAGAAAGTTCCGAATTACGGAAAGGCCATCTCCCATTGACTCCATTTTAATCAAATAATTCATATTTTTAAAAATAGTTTCCTTTTTCTCTGTAATAATTAAACAGTACCTTGTACTTGATCCCAACTAAGCTATAATTACCCCTTATTGGGGGCAGAACAGCCCTATTGGGTTTATTTAATGGTTAAATGATTCCCTTTTCTCTGTAATAATAAAACAGTACTTGTACTTGATCCCAACTAAGATATAATTACCCCTTATTGGGGGCAGAACAGCCCTATTGGGTTTATTTAATGGTTAAATGATTCCCTTTTCTCTGTAATAATAAAACAGTAACTTGTACTTGATCCCAACTAAGATATAATTACCCCTTATTGGGGGCAGAACAGCCCTATTGGGTTTATTTAATGGTTAAATGATTCCCTTTTCTCTGTAATAATAAAACAGTACCTGTACTTGATCCCAACTAAGATATAATTACCCCTTATTGGGGGCAGAACAGCCCTATTGGGTTTATTTAATGGTTAAATGATTCCCTTTTCTCTGTAATAATAAAACAGTACCTGTACTTGATCCCAACTAAGATATAATTACCCCTTATTGGGGCAGAACAGCCCTATTGGGTTTATTTCATGGTTAAATGATTCCCTTTTCTCTGTAATAATAAAACAGTACCTGTACTTGATCCCAACTAAGATATAATTACCCCTTATTGGGGGCAGAACAGCCCTATTGGGTTTATTTAATGGTTAAATGATTCCCTTTTCTCTGTAATAATAAAACAGTACCTGTACTTGATCCCAACTAAGATATAATTACCCCTTATTGGGGGCAGAACAGCCCTATTGGGTTTATTTAATGGTTAAATGATTCCATTTTCTCTGTAATAATAAAACAGTACCTGTACTTGATCCCAACTAAGATATAATTACCCCTTATTGGGGGCAGAACAGACCTATTGGGTTATTTAATGGTTAAATGATTCCCTTTTCTCTGTAATAATAAAACAGTAACTTGTACTTGATCCCAACTAAGATATAATTACCTCTTATTGGGGGCAGACCTGTAACTGTTTCTCAGGTGACTCCCTGGTTCCAGGACACTCAGCTCTAGCCAGACTAGCGCCCCCTGGCTGCAATGGAAACTTAAAATCCATTTCTGTCCCAGTGATTCTGTGCTGCTGATGATAACTAATAACCTTACCCATTTATTTAATGTGGGGGGTATTACATTGGGACACATTTGTGCATGATCCTTCATGCATATAGTGAATAAAGTACCCCCTATTGTAAAATATAGGGATATTATAAGTCACCAAGGAGTTCCATGAGCATTTATTTATTATAATGTACAAGTTTCAATAAATCATGTGACAGAAATTTCATCTCTAAGCTGTGATTGTAACTGATGATCTCACTAAGCACCATTTATTTGGTCCCATAAGGAAATTACCAAACTCTATATTATACAAAAATAAATCCCACTGTACTCTGCAGAACAGGCCTAGCCTTTCCTTGTACCTTATTACTGATTTCCTACTAATTCAGCCGCTGAACATACAGAACATAGTACAGAATGTAGTATAGGTATGGGATATGTTACCTGCAAACCCAGTGTCAGGCTGGCCCACCAGGATACCAGGAAAACTCCAAGTGGGCCCAGGTGTCAGTGGGCCTCTTGCTTCTATCTATTTAGCCTATTATTTCATGGTCATTTTCTATTTCTGTATGGGAACAAGGAAGCTTGATGAGATGATAGCTGATGATAGATAGTTAGATAGAGAGATAGATAGATGATAGATCGATGATAGATAGATAGATAGATAGATAGATAGATAGATAGATGATAGATAGATAGATAGATAGATAGATAGATAGATAGATAGATAGATAGATGATAGATAGATAGATAGATGATAGATAGATAGATAGATAGATAGATAGATAGATAGATAGATGATAGATAGATAGATAGATAGATAGATAGATAGATAGATAGATAGATAGATAGATAGATAGATAGATAGATAGATAGATAGAATAGATAGATAGATGATAGATAGATAGATAGATAGATAGATAGATGATAGATAGATAGATAGATAGATAGATAGATAGATAGATAGATAGATAGATGATAGATAGATAGATAGATGATGATAGATAGATAGATAGATAGATAGATAGATAGATGATAGATAGATAGATAGATAGATTAGATAGATAGATAGATAGATAGATAGATAGATGATAGATAGATAGATAGATAGATAGATAGATAGATGATAGATAGATAGATAGAGATAGATAGATAGATAGAGATAGATAGATAGATGATAGATAGATAGATAGATAGATAGATAGATAGATAAGATAGATAGATAGGATAGATAGATAGATAGATAGATAGATAGATAGATAGAAGATAGATAGATAGATAGATAGATAGATAGATAGATAGATAGATAGATAGATAGATAGATAGATAGATAGATAATAGATAGATAGATAGATAGATAGATAGATAGAAAGATAGATGATAGATAGATAGATGATAGATAGATAGATAGATGATAGATAGATAGATAGATAGATAGATAGATAGATGATAGATAGATAGATAGATAGATGATAGATAGATAGATAGATAGATAGATAGATGATAGATAGATAGATAGATAGATAGATAGAAAGATAGATGATAGATAGATAGATGATAAATAGATAGATAGATAGATAGATGATAGATGATAGATAGATGATAGATAGATGATATGTTGGCGCTTTATAAATAAATGTTAATAATAATAATAATAATAGATAGAGTATAGTATGTAGAGAAAAGAGACTAGGATAATAAAGAGTTTATGGGAGGAGGAGGAATTAAAGTTTTGGGATTGGGCCCATTGTCCAGGGCTTTCTGGGGGGCCCTGCCATCTCAGCCCCACACTATGCAAACCCACTATCTGTAAAGCCCCACAATAAGGGAATGCCATTTCCCATAGGCTTCTAGTCATTCATCTCTTACTGTTACTCATGTATCTGCAATAATAGAAAGGCCCGTTGTAATAAAGGGTAACTAAGCTGAGTGAATACACACTGTGGCAAAACAATTACACTGGGGATTTTGATGTCGAAATGTTGTTTTAGTAACGATGCTCCAAATCCCAGGCAGACCCTCTATCCGGGAAAGCCCAGGTGCCAGGCATTTCTATATAATAAATCCCAACAAAGAATCCGAGGCGGAAAGGCTTTCAGCCATTGTTGCGATTTAGTGGGGGAACCCGACTTGCTCCGTATCGATCGGATGCAGCTGGAGGGAGTCGGGGAGACGGCGCTGTCCGTGGTGCTGATGCTGCTGCTGCTGCAGAGAGTACAGGCGAACCCCGCCTCGGTCTGCAGACGGACAGTCGCAGGCGTCATGCGATCCCTCCCCTCCTCCGCCCCCTCCTTCCCTCCCGGAGACAGGAGCACAAGCTTAGAGCCGCCGAAAAGGCAGAGCGATCGCCTCATCCGGAGACCCAGGCAATTTTCTTTGACCGACAAAATAATCGCGACTTATTAGGAGTGGAAGCGGCGGAAAGATAAAGACGCAGGTAAAAGAGTTGCTGTTTGAAGTGGCATCTGTCCCTGTGTGTGTGTGAGTATCGGTGCGACTGACAGGGCTGCGCACAGCATATAGAACAGGTAGAGGAGATGCAATGATGGAGTAGCCAGCCCCAGCCAGCCGCAGCTACAGAAGCGCTCTGCGATTTCCCACAGTAATGCCAAGGTGCTGATCGTTTTATGCACCGTGTTTTTTTTGCTGTGATGTTGTCTTCGTAATGTCTCTGCGACGGAGTAACACAGGGGAAAAAATGGGAGGGGTGGGTGGATGAATGTGGGATATGGAGCATCCCCAGCCATTCTCACAACTGCATTATTTTAAATGTCTCAGCTTGTATGGGGCATTGCTGGCATGGAGGGGGGCACAGGGGCACCCAGGCAGCACCCTGACATTGATCAGTTATTGTGTAGGGGAGGGAGGGTGAGAGTCTCTGATCCAGGAGCTATGATGAAATAAGAGGAAAGATTTGTGTTGCCCATCCCTGGCTTTGCCCTGAAAGTGCATATCTGATCTTCCCTTTTGTCTTTGCTGCTGTCATTTGTGACTTTCTTGCTTCTTGCCTTGGCATTGACCAAAAAAAAAGAAAAAAAAAGTCTATATCACAATAAAAGGATTTCCCAGAAGGATTGTAAATGCCTATCGACGTGCCATTTATATGAATGTGCAGTATTGTTCCCAGGTATTGTGACTCCTGATCTGGGCTTATAGGGGGGGGTGTAGAGCGGCTTGTCAACTAAATTATTGTCTCCTTACTGTCTTAAATAGCTATTTGCAGTCTGTAACCACATTCTGTTCCCAATGACAACATTGATTTTAGTGGTAATGCGATTGATACTATTATGCTGCTGCATGGCGGTTGGGAGAGAGGGGACGACAGTTTGTGCGGGTAGCTGCTGTGAATGTGTACTCACATGCGTGTGGCAGTCACTGTGTGCTAATGGGTCTCACTCTGGGTAAATTACACGACTATTTATTCAACCCATTCATAGAGGTAGCGTGCCATGAGTTATGTGACTCCCCCAGCAGCACAAATCTATCATTATACAAGATGATGTGCACAATTCCTGATGCCCACCCTAATGCACTAGTCCTACAGAAGCCTCAATGTTCAGGTCTTACCTGCAAGTGCAGGTCCTGTATTTCTAGTTCACTCTGATAGAGAAAGCCTGGCTCTGGGGCCAGCTCTGTCCTTAATGTAGGAACTTTTGGCATTCTGGGTCTCGGATCACCTTGCCCTGGTCGGCGTTGTTAAGAGCCATCAGTACGATGCAAGGCAATAAATTAGAGTTCGTTCCTGCTAGTAAAAAAGGGTGTTAATTAGACAGAGAGCTGTCGTGTCTAGGCTATAAATTAAGATGGCAAATACATGTAGGAACTTGCAGTGGCAGCTTAATGTGTTCATTGCCTTTTGCAGCATATTGCCAGTCCCTCCTGTCAACGGTGATTGAAGGGGAACTTTTTTCCAGTCGAGTAGAAAAGGGCAGATATTGTAAATTTCTCCTCCCAAAAACATCAGACTGTGACTTGAATGTTTATTTAGTGTTGCCTTCAAACCCCTGAAGCCAAACGGGTTGGGTCATAAAAGACTTTAGACCTACAACTATCCAAGGTATTGGGGTTTTCCTGGGAAAATGTATGAATAGTAATGAAATAGCCTTTTACTGTGGGCACAATTCTGCAGTTTCAGCCATGTCCCTATTAAAAGAAATAGATCACTGAGCAGAAGCAGTTACGTAGGAGCAAGCTTTCTGTTGCTCAGGAAAAGGAAGCAAATGGGGCAAGGAAATTTTTATGGGATATATCAATTACATCTTATCCCGGATTCATTCACATTCTGCTTCACCTTGTGAAAATGAGCCGCCGAGGCACGCTAGCATCTCAGCTTGCAGGCACCTGCTAGGACGGTGCTCTCCCTCCTCATCATGTTTCCCAACACATTGGAAGTGACTGATAGCTTTGTATGGATTTCTTCATAGCGTGTGAGATTTAGATAAAACAGATAAAGTCCTGTAGGAAAAGCTGTGGTAGCCATAATGGATTTTGTGTGAAAAGGGATGATATGAATACATGTTTTGACTAAATGACTCCGTGCCATATCAGTTGTTGTTATATGTCGGGGGAAAATTGTATCTTTTTATTTATTTCTTTTTCTCGCCAAGAGACCTCAGTTCTCCTTATTTGTATTCAAATTATTTCCAGATTGATGGGTCATTTTACACCGAATCTGAATGGGATCTCATTATCAAGGTGGAAAGGAAAGAAGAAGAGTTGTTAGGATTTTTTCATGTCAAATAGCTGCTTCTGTTTGACAGCACATCATCTTCAGCCTGAGTGGGGGGAAAAAAAGAAGCTCCGAACGTCAGGAGTGATGATTCATGTCACCTTCTTTACTGCCATGGCATCTTCTACATGATCCATGCTTAGTATTAGTCTTAAGTGGAACTGTAGTTTCGACAGAAAAGAAAAGCCTGTTTAGCTTTTGGGTGATAGAAGACGTTGATCCAAATCTGGATTCTTAATCTGCACTAAAGCTGCATGCTATTGGAGCTTCGTTTGGAAACCACCATGCTGGTTACCATGGAACATTAGGGTTCCAGCACCTCCCTTCCTCTTTTGTACCCAAACACATTCCATTGGCTGTTGAACTGTACCTGTACACTAGTTGTAAAGATCTAAAGAATCTATTTTATACCTTGGGAAGATTTACATTAAAGAGGCAATCTGGAAAATCAACGCAATTTAAAGGACCCTCAAGACATTAAGTCATCCGAAATGGCTAGTGTTCTTAAACAAGGAGGGCTCATAATCTGGATGCTCTTAGTGCTTGGATGCATGGTGGACATTGGCTGTGGCCTGGAGTTCCCTGGAACAGAGAGCCAGTGGACTCGCTTTCCTAAATGGAATGCCTGCTGCGAGAGTGAAATGAGTTTTAATATGAAGACCAAAAGATCAAGTGGACTTGTTATTTACTTTGATGACGAGGGCTTCTGCGATTTCTTGGAATTGATACTATACGAAGGCAGGCTAAAGCTAAGCTTTTCCATCTTCTGTGCCGAGCCAGCTTCCCTCCTGACAGATCTAGCTGTAAATGACAACAAATGGCACTCAGTAGTCATCAAAAGAAACTTTAAGAACACCACCTTAATCTTAGACAAGGAAAGTAAATGGGTGGAGGTGAAATCGAAACGGAGAGACATGACGGTGTTCAGCAGTCTGTTTATAGGCGGGATCCCACCAGAATTACATTCGTCTACGTTAAAATTAACATTTCCAGCGGTCAAAGATCATAGTCCTTTTCAAGGTTGGATAAGAGATGTCCGGGTGAATTTCTCAGACTCATCTCCTGTAACCAGCAATGATATCCGGATGGAGGATGAACCAAACCCATGTGCCCAAGACAGAGTGTGTCTTAATGGTGGGATATGTTCAGTTGTGAATGAAGAAGCCACATGTGACTGTTCCCAGACCGGTTTTCAGGGAAAAGACTGCAGTGAAGGTAAGACCATTACCCTTCTCTCCTCCTTAATGTTAAAAACAAGCTTAATTTGGTTCAGTGACTTCAAAAGTCCAAAACACCTGCATGTTTGTAGTTTTCATTTAGTCGCTACCCATATTTCCCATATCTAGATTGTCTTAATTGTTGCCTGTCCCTTCACCCGATTCTTCATTAATAATTGAATATCGAAAAGGTGTGTCTTATAGTTCTGTATTCATGTTGCATGATGATGATGATGATGAAACCAAAACCCTGGCTTACGGCCTATAGTATTGCAAATAGCAGGCCACATTCAGGGGCCCAGTATGGAAGCAGAAGATACACATTTTTTCATAATAGCTATCTGGAAATAACTAGTGTCACTTTATTGCTATTTCTGTTGGGTGTATGAGAGCAGACAATACTTGAGGACGTCAGAGGGCTCCTTTATAACACATGGTGGCTTGTAAAGTTGAATCCATCCAACTGCTATTTACAAAGGTTCTTGCATCACTGCATACACCTCTGTATTGGCACCTTGCTCCGAATTGCCAAATTGCTGAATAAGGTGCAAGGTATGGGTGCAAAGGATCCCTGGCACACCATCATTGGGGAGATGTTACTTCCACGTGTAACACACAACTGACTTACACCTAGTGAAGTGCACCATGAGCACCGCCATGTTGGAAATTATAATATTTGCACCCACCCACCAGTGCATCTGCAATGGTAAATTTTACAAAAGTTATAGAGCACCCTACTGTGCTGCTGCTTACAAATATGGTGGGAACACAGCACTGCATTCTGGGTAAAACAACATGGCAGATTGAGTGAGAAATTTGCACCTTGCCCTCATGGTCTCCTATCCAATATGGCATATGACAACCATGTATGAGTTTTATAGAAATATAAATGCATTTATAGAATCTAGCACAATCATAAACAATAGGATATATTCTATGAGAAGGGAACGATCACTTATTTGCACTTTACATTAAAGGGCCAGTAACACATTTAAATATAATATATAGGTACCCCACATTTGTATTTGCTTTCCTATGCTTGTTTTAATAGATAAACTGCTATATAGCCATGGAGGCTGCCATTTAATGTTCAGAAGAGCTGTAGGGCCCATTTTGCATAGCAGTTAATAGATAAGCCATTTAGCACATAAACCCCGACGAGCAAATGCCATCCGTGGCTCTCTGCACACACACACCAGATAGAAATCACTCTCATACCAAACAGAAGAGCCGAGCAATATTGCTTTACAGATACTGAACAGACAGATATAATCATGAAATCATCCCATTTGTCCAGTTTCCGTCGCGACTGACCCTTTAATGAAAAAAAAAGGCACCTTATAATAAGCAGTTCTGCACAATGTAATTTTAGTGTCATTTTACTGAGTCGGACAAAAGAGGATGGCAGGACCCTGACAGTGATTATTTCATCCTGCCCTGGACATTAATAAACAGATTATGATGTGTTACAAGACCAGTAACTGAACATTTTGCACAAGAAAATGACACATTTACCATTGTCCCTGATTCCAATGTCCCTTCCCCCTGGTTCTCTGTATATTATTCCCTCCCAGGAGCTTGTTGCAGGCTACAATATACGGTCTATGAATAGGAATAGCCAGGCACATTTATCTTTTTCAACACCTACTCTTATCCTGTGCTACAGAAATATAGCAGCATAAAATATAGTCTGTACTGCCAAACATTTTCATGCCTGTATGTACACACATGTGTATATTATATATTAGCTACACATACATATATATTATAAATTACCTACGTATATGTATATATTATATATTAGCTACAGTCCAACCTGGGAATTTATACAGAATGTGACCAGCATGACATATCCCTGTACATGTTACGTGTAACTTCCAGCTAAAGTGGATTATTTCAGATCTTTTCAGCATTGTCAGTTGATTACGGAAATGAACAGAGGTTTTAGTGCAGCTTTACAGCTTTCGCCATGGTAATAGGACAATAGGCTGACGGCATTTGCATTCAATTTTCCTGCACATTATAAATTTCATATTTGTTCATATTTATAGCTGATATCATTTAGAAATGAGCGATAGGACAGCTGTGATAAAGATATTGTTGATCTCATGGATTTAAATGTATTAAAAAGCCTATTATTTGATTACATGTGTATGATGGACTGGGGGGGGTTAAATGGATCTAAACTAAAGCAAGGAGAGCACAGCATATGGACTCTCACTGGAGGAGCAAATCTAAATGTTTCCCTCACAGGCTGCCTAATGTGATCAGTATTCCCAATATAACATGAATTATAAATATCGCTGCTTCTACTTCTTAGGCAGCAAAAGCAGTTTTGGTTTTTTTTTGTTTTATTTTGTTTTTTACTTTTACAACCAATGATAAAGCAAAACTGTCTATTTATTCTCTGCAGAATATGACAGTTTCTAAAAAAAAAAAACCAAAATACAGATGTTGGGCGTTATGTGTTATAGCTGGGAAGAACATTTTTGTATGAATAAAAATTGCAGTTGTGTTTTATGGACATGAATGATTAATGTGTTTGTGCGAAAGATTCGTTTGTGGTCAGAGCTCCATGCTCAGTGCATACAGTAGGTTTTAGCCAGCAGAAAAGGAAATGCCATGGATGGGTTCTACCCATTAGTTGGAGGCCTGGCCCAAAAATATTGGATATTATTGTTTCAAGCATTAGAAATAAATCACTACAAATAACAATGTGCACCAGGGAAGGGCGGGTTATTTTTTAATTTTTTTATTTTTCATCTACACATATATATGTGTGTGTATGTGTGTATATATGCTCATATATAGATCATTTATTATCAGATTTGCCACTAACATTTTACATTAATATGGGGGAATATATTTGCTGACACAATTTTATTGTATATCTATCTATCTATCTATCTATCATCATCATCTATCTATCTATCTATCTATCTATCTATCTATCTATCTATCTAACTAACTATCATCTATCTATCTATCTATCTATCTACCTATCTATCTATCTATCTATCTATCTATCTATCTATCTATCTATCATCTATAGAGAGAGATATTAGTGATCCTAGCCACAGAGAATTCTATTTACAACTCTGCATGGGTGGTTCCACTTTTAATGATGTCAGATCACACACTCCCTATTTCCAGGCCTTACCCCTTCTGGTTCCTTTTATAAGTAATAATAGAAGGCAGGTTGTAGCCAGGTAGACGTAAAATCTTCTAAAAACTCACCAGCATACCCAGGGTTGGACTGGGGGGTGCAGGGCCCAACGGGGTTGCCACCCCAGGGACCCCGCACCCCCCCAAGGTGCCCGCAGGGGCCTCGCCGTGCACCCCTAACCCCCCCCCACAAGGGCCCCTGTCCGATGTCCTCCCTTGAACGTGTATGTGAAACGCATCAGGGGAGGACATCGGAGGCCAGAGGAAGCAGCAATAAGGTTGGGTCTGGGCTGCTGGGGCCCACCAGGACCCACCGGGTATTTTCCCGGTGGCCCAGTCCAACCCTGAGCATACCCTGGCTTCTCAAAATGATACCGCTCCATGATCGGCCAGGTAGGGATTGGTGCCATTCCAAAATAAGCCAAATTGAAGGAAAAAAATATCACAAGAGAATAAGTTAAAGTGGGGATCATTGCATTTAATACATGAAACTCTTCATTTCTAGGCCCTGCCCCTTTATTATTCTGTTTTGGGGATTATAACACAGTAGGAGGGCTAGGAGGAAGGTTGTGGCCTGCTAGCCCTAGACTATGTTAAGATGCTAAGATCTTCAGAAGCTAAGGACAAGTATCATAATTAATATTAGTATACCAAATATTTGTATGAGACAAATCCCAAGTGTAAATATTAAATATTTTATATACTTATTTTGCATTAGCTACAAACATTTATTTGTTTCTATAGCTGTTTGTGGTTATTTTATTAAGAACCACGCAGCTGCTCACATTCTAATAGACCCAAGGTCTTAGGTTATCATAGTAAATGTGAGTTATATTACAGCCCTCTGCCTAGAAGCAATTACTTGCACAGTAACATTATCTTTACACATGATTGTTTTTCCAAAATCAGCTCTGGACTTATATTTTTCAATGAATAAAAATATTGGTTAAAGGCGAATGACTTGCAAACCTGGGCAGCAACAATGACTGAGCCTTTGACTGACTGTGAATGGAATTCCTGGTGCCATTGTGGAATAGACACTTGATAGACTCTATTAAAGGTACAGTCAGGGGGTGGCTGGAAGTGCCACTTTATTATAAAATAGATTTATATGTCTTTTAATGATTATTAGATAGAACATTTTGAAAAGTTTCATAACAGTGTCACCCAGATACAACAAGCAGTAACAAGCCAGGTCTTTCCCCGGGTTATTTTTGCTTTTTAACACATTTCACAATTCTACTTTTTATATATTTCATGTTATCATTTATGAAAAACTCATAGGCTGCACCAGGCTATCGAGATTCATCACAGGGTCTTAGAATTCAATGGACTTATTTTTCCCTACATGCTATATACCAGTGATCCCCAACCAGTAGCACATGTTACTCACCAACCCCTTGGATGTTGCTCCCAGTGGCCTCAAAGCAAGATTTGGATGCATAAAAAACAGGCGTAGTGCCAAAAAGAGCCTCCTATAGGCTGCCAGTCCATATAGGGGCTGCCAATGGTCACCCACAGCCCATAATTGGCACCCCCAAGATCTCTTGGCATGCTTGTGTTGCTCCCCAAAAAAGGGGATCCCTGCTATATACCATTATACAGTAATTTAGTGTGGTTATATTTAGATCTGGTGCTGCCCTAGGCACCGGACCTAGGCCCGCCCCCTTTCCTGATGATTGGTGCATGCCCCCCCCCTTTAGTATCTCCATTTAAATTGAGCAACAAGTCAGCAATCAAATATTCAAATATTATGAGATTATCTAGAGCAGTGATCCCCAACCAGTGGCTCATGAGCAACATGTTTCTCACCAACCCCTTTGATGTTGCTCCCAAAGTAGGTGTCCATATTTAATCTTCTGGCTTGGAGGCAAGTTTTGGAAGCACAGAGACACCATTTTACTCCAAGCAGAGCCTCCTGCAGGCTAGCAGTCCCCATGTGGCTACCAGATAGCCAATCACAGCCCTTATTTGGCATCCCCAAAGAACTTTTTTTACACTTGTGTGGCTCACTAGTAAAAAAGGTTGGGGATCTCTGACCTAGAGCATAAATTAGAGCAGTGTTTGACCTTTAAAAGAAGAAGCCCACTCAAGCCATTGCAACATGACTCACGCCCAATATAAATATAATGGCTGAAGACTGGTTTTTAAACTCTTTAATGTGTTTTATTATATCCAATAAATTACATTTATTGAAAGTAATAACTTAAGGAAGAAGCTAAAACCTCATGAATCCCCGTGAGATCTGTTTACAGCTCTAAATACAGACCAACATGTGGGCTCAGGGGCTGTTCTATGCGGTAAAATATTATGGCAGGTATGCTTCTCCAAATTTGTTACTGTGTTCTCTAAAACTTGCAAGAAGAATGTGTTGAATATCAGTAATTATCAATTGATTATTTATATTGTAAGCAGACGGTTGTTTTTAAGGTCATTGAATCAGGAGGTAGAGGGGCAATGTTTCCCATTGCTAAGTTTATTAATAGGATTTATGGCTCTATTTTCTGATCAGTGACACTGCCCTTCTACACGTTCAAGGATCTATCATATCGGGTTTCCAATATATGCCAAATTTATGTATGTAAATGTGCGTTGTGTTCTCTTATTGGAAAACGATATTGATCGCAGTTAACATTTTATTGATCACGCTATACACAAAAGCCAGAAAATAGTGCATATTGAGTCACTTTAAAAAGCTCAATAGCAGTTGTCGTTGACTTCTTATATACACTTGAAATTAAACTTGCCGCTTCACAATGTTTTAAAAACTCAATTTTATTTCTTTCTCAGCAACATCAGTTCAGTCCTCTTCTCTTGTTTGATGGATGATTTACAGGGAAAACAAACATTTGGTATTAGAGTTTATCTACTATTTTGTTCCTTCCGTGTGACTTCTTCTGGTGCTGTGACTGTGTCCCTGGGAACTTTCCACTTGTAGAATTGCTGCTATACCCCCACAAATACAATGCCCCCTGTGTTCAGCAGTGAGGCAATTCATGAGGTGCCTCACTACCCCCATGGAGCTGTAGAGCATACTCTGGCCCTTAGCTTAATGGACTGCAGTTGAGTGCACCAAAAGCATGGTTGCAATGCTGCATCAAATGAGGCGTATGTAGGCAGTCCCTCTGTCATGAAAATGTACATTTAATATAAAGTTAAATAATTGCTCCAAAAGCATAGTTGCAATGTAGCTGGCAATTACATCTGGGCCTATGTAGGCAGTTCGTATTAAATATAATTTGCAACAGATCACACTCAAAAATCCAGCAAATGTGCAAATATACTCTACATTTTATTGAGATCTCCGCATATAAAGCTTTAGGGAAACATCCCACTTTCTGGGGTTAAAACTGTCATGAAAACATATATTTAATACGTAATTAAATAATTGCCCCCAAAGTATGGTTGCAATGAAACTGGCTGCTAAATCCAGACCTATGTAGGCAAAAAGGCCTGGACTGGGAGTCCAAATAGGCCCTGGCATTTCAAGTACAGGTATAGGACCCATCATCCAGAATGCTCGGGACCAAGGGTATTCTGGATAAGGGGTCTTTCTGTAATTTGGATCTCCATACCTTAAGTCTACTATAAAATTAATAAAACGTTAATTAAACCCAACAGGATTGTTTTGTATCCAATAATGATTATTTATATCTTAGTTGGGATCAAGTACAAGGTACTGTTTTATTATTACAGAGAAAAAGGAAATCAGTTTTAAAATTCTGAATTATTCGATTAAAATAGTCTATGGGAGACAGGCTTTCCGTAATTCTGAGCTTTCTGGATAACGGGTTTCCGGATAAGGGATCCAATACCTGTACACAGAGGCCCAAACAGCCCCCACCAATCCAATAAAAATGACTGTTTATAGCATCCTACAGCAGGGACTCTGGTATTTGCCAGAACCCACAGAACCCAGTCTGGGCCTGTAGGCAGACCCCTTATGTCTTTATACTTTCCTTTAATTTGAAGAAGAGCCATATTAGTCTGCTGCTTAGGATTGTAGTGTCCCCTTGTAGCCAGAATAAGGGAAGACCCACTGTCTGAATGAGCACTAAGGGCCACACTCTTCCCCCCCTTAGTGCTCTTCCTTTTCTCCTCCAGTCCATTGCAATGACCCCTATAGTTGATTAAATACAAAGAGCATTCCGTGTTGATTTGCATTATACCTTGCAGGTTAGTCAGTGGCTGAGACTTTAGTCATTTCAGTTATTGTGCAAGCTGAGAATTTGATTTATCTTTTTCGATAATATATATGCGACTTTATTATGCTCGGTATATAGCAGAGATCTTTCCTAAATCTTGGGAGATTATTATTGTGGTCTAGCCATGTCATACATTTAGCCTTGAAGTAATATTCTGGACATGTCTGTCCCTCGGTCTGAGATCCAATTTTTCTTAACTGACAGCATAGTGGCTTATCTTGTCTCGAAAAAATGGATTGTCTCTTCTCTCTCAAGATCGGATGCTATACTTGTTCATAAATCAGTCATCAGGGATTTTAGCTGAAATGGTGTTCTGAATCCCACTCCCCCACCGGAGACTGAGTGCATCACCTCGACCAAGCTAAGGAGCAAGAGCCAAGCAATTAATCTGGCTTTGTTTTCCAGCTCAAGCAAAAAGCACTATGCTTATGATCTAATGGATATGGTTTAGAAAGGACTGCGAGCAAATCAGAGCTACATTTCTCCAGGCTAAAAAGATTCCTTGAGCGAAGCACATTTCTCTGGCCTAAAAAGCATTTATAACAGCAAGTATATGTATTCACAGGCACAGTGAATGGGAGCCATTGTTAAGGCAATGACTGCTTCTTTATCAGTACATATACATGCAAATGTGCTTATTTCCAGGAATAAACTATAGTTACTTTTCTCATAGGACTGTTATCAGACTCAGATGAATTGTGCAGCCATGTTTTAGACGTTGGGTAGCAATTCAAGCGCAATCATTTTTATTTTTTTCTATCATTTTCAATTGCACAGAAATACTTGATGTTAATACTTTTTGTTAAGACTTTCTTGAATTTTTAAATTCAGTTAACCTATCGGCCTACATTCCGCCAGCGTAGCGCATAAAGGAAAAACATAATGCAAGCCTTTTATAGTTACCTACTGAAGTACTGGGACTTTACTGGGACATTTCAATGATTAATATTCCATGTCATGGGGATAGAGGCCCAAATTATTGAAAACTGTGGGGTTATTCCATAAGAATAAAGGTGCCCACACAAGTTACGATCTGCTTGTTTGGTGAGTTTGCCAGAGGAGCAGATATTCTCCTGATATGCCCAACCAAGGTGGGCAATACAGAGCTAATTTAATCATTTGGCCCTAGGGGTATAGGAGTCATCAGACCGAGTATCACATTAATAAACCGATGTGGTCCCCAATCCAATGGGAAAATCAAACCTGTCAGACTGACACCTGGGCAATTTTTGTTTAGATATAGATCGGGGAGGCCCATCGGGGGACCTTACATGGGCAGATAAGCTGCTGAATCGATCGAAAAGACTTGAATCGGCAGCTTAAATCTGCCTGTGTATGACCACTGGAACATAGATGATTGAATGGGTTCACTAGTGACACCCATGTAGCATTTCCAAAGTGAAATGATGAAGGAAATATTCTGTCTCATGAATGGTTTCTAATAATAGGCCACACATGTTCTTGTGCCAGGCAAGGCCCACTCATCCTACTAAGCACTGATCCATTTGTATAATGTTACTATTTTAGCCTGATAGAGTTTAAAATTCCAACTCCCCTTACATATGAGTTATCCGTTATCTGGAAACTAGTTATCCAGAAAGTTCTAAATTACAGGAAGGCCATCTCCCATAGGCTCCATTTTATTTAAATAATGTATTCAATAATTCTCTGTAATAATAAAACAGTACCTGTACTTGATCCCAACTAAGATATAATTACCCCTTATTGGGGGCAGAACAGCCCTATTGGGTTTATTTAATGGTTAAATGATTACCTTTTCTCTGTAATAATAAAACAGTACCTGTACTTGATCCCAACTAAGATATAATTACCCCTTATTGGGGGCAGAACAGTCCTATTGGGTTTATTTAATGGTTAAATGATTCCCTTTTCTCTGTAATAATAAAACAGTACCTGTACTTGATCCCAACTAAGATATAATTACCCCTTATTGGGGCAGAACAGCCCTATTGGGTTTATTTAATGGTTAAATGATTCCCTTTTCTCTGTAATAATAAAACAGTACCTGTACTTGATCCCAACTAAGATATAATTACCCCTTATTGGGGGCAGAACAGCCCTATTGGGTTTATTTCATGGTTAAATGATTCCCTTTTCTCTGTAATAATAAAACAGTATCTGTACATGATCCCAACTAAGATATAATTACCCCTTATTGGGGGCAGAACAGCCCTATTGGGTTTATTTCATGGTTAAATTATTCCCTTTTCTCTGTAATAATAAAACAGTACCTGTACTTGATCCCAACTAAGATATAATTACCCCTTATTGGGGCAGAACAGCCCTATTGGGTTTATTTAATGGTTAAATGATTCCCTTTTCTCTGTAATAATAAAACAGTACCTGTACTTGATCCCAACTAAGATATAATTACCCCTTATTGGGGGCAGAACAATCCCACTGGGTTTATTTAATGTTTAAATGATCCTTAACACTTAAGGTATAGAGATCCAAATTACAGAAAGGTCCCTTACACGGAAAACCCAGGGTCCTGAGCATTCTTAATAACAGGTCCTATACCTGTATAAGGTAGCAAGATGCATCTCATCAGTGTCCTACTCCCAGTGTCATGGGGGAAAGAGAAATCCAAAATTAGATTTCTGGGAAGAGTTGTGGGGAGAAAGAAGGTGTTAATGCTAGGGAGTCAAATAAATAATAGAAAATAATAGAAAAGTCAAATAAATAAAAGTGTAACCAGAATAACATCTTTGACCTGATCTTCTATTTCTGTATTTCAATTATACTTTTATGTAAAACAATTTTGTTACCCAGCAGCCAGCCTACAGAACTAAGGGTTTTTGTAATGATATTAAATATAAATGTGGTATGAGTTTGCTCATAAGTAGCCTGCAGTAAAACACTGTGGCTTGTTTGCTGGATTGGCGCCATCCATGTTCATAGGGAAACAACCTTAGGTAAGCATGGGACCACTTTCTGTAAAGAGATAGCGGGAGAGCAAAGGAAGAGAAAACCGTAGTATCTATAGGAAGAGAAAACATTAGTATCTATTTCACTTGTGTTTAGCATCAGAGATGACAGATGGCCAGATCCATAAAAAAAAGTTGCACAGAGCAGTCTTCAAAGCTTCCAGCCTTTTCTGAGAGTAACAAAAATCGAGATAGATAGACAGATGGATAGATGGATTTTCTAGACGAGTCCCTGAATTTTCAAGTGATTTGGTAACCCTATCATGGTCTAGTAACCCACAGCAACCAATTGGCAGGTTTCACATACTGATCAGCTGTTTGATGTTTGGGCAAAAAGAAAACGTTTCATTTTTATTACATTACTTTTTCTAAATCTGTATTTTGAAAAGGATTGTTGGGCACCCATCGAAACGCCACAAGGCCCATTTACAAACACAGCTTGTTGTGCAAAACACAATATTCAGACATAAATAGGCCATGATTTTTACCCATAGTGCAGTCTTTTTCCCCAAGAATTCCAGCATAATTGCAAACGCACCACTAAGTTGCATCCACTGCAATGCAAATGAGCACTTATTTTGGTAAATCTCATGGAAATTGTGGTGCAGGCTATTTCCCCAGTAAGGATGCACTGGGATTTAAATCGGGCTCCTTTTTGATAATCCTTTTCTAACATGGTTTTAGGGGCAGTCAATAGGTTCTAGTTGAGCCAACTGCATACCAATCCCAGGAGCCTTTAGGGTGAGGACACACTGAGCTACTAGTAGCAGCTACTTTTTCTCGGCTACCAAACTCCAGAAAATACTTTTCCATAGACAATACTGAGAATTGCCTCTGCTAAAACACACGTAGAGACAATTATCAGTAATGATCAGCATTGTCTATTTTAGTAGCCACAACAAGTAGGTGCTACTAGCAGCTCTGTGTGTCTTCACCCTTATTGTTTAAGTGTGGGAATTGTGTCAGTTCTGGTGAGCGGCGTTAATAGCGGCATTAGGTCCCATTCACTTGCCACAAACTGGATTTAGTTACTGATGCAACCTGCACATCTGTTTGGATGATGGTGGGTTCAGGTGATGATTACCCCAGTGTGATAATTAGAAAGGAAACAGACCCCATGGTCCTACACCCCCTGTCCCCCTGAGACCATAGGGTCTGCTTTGTCTATAGTTACCCCGCTGGGATCAGCTTTCTCTATAGCCACTTTACCCCACATAAAATTTGCACCCTTGCTACCTGCATGGCTAGGCATCCACACGCAAGCAGACAGAGAGGGGGTGCAGGTGGCTTTTAGTATGCACCTCTAAACATATTCTGCAGGGGGGGCCCAGCACCATACTACATTGCTCCAAGGTTCATCAGAGTAGGCTGAAGGGGCATATTGGCACTTGATGCCAGTTGCAAAGTAGCATATATGATTGCAATTACCTTTCTGAATAGCCTCACTTTTGTACCCAATATACTGTAGTTCTTTCCACTTGCAATTGTGTTTGCCAATGAGCCTTTACATGTGCCAATACCTGACTGAGTACCTTGGGGGCACGGACCACCTGCCTTGTCTTTCTGTTTCCATTTTCAGGTTATATTCATAGATTCCTAGCCATGTTCTCTTTGCTGCGCATAAACCCGTATCTGCGTGCGTTTACCCCGTGTATTGTTAGGAGCGTTAATCTCTGCAAACATCATACCACTACAGCGGGGGGGGGGGGTTTCAGAGCTGTTGTAGATTAGGGGTTCTATGGAAAGCCATTGTGAAAAAGATGCTGTGCACATGTCACCTTTGTGTTGCCTAATTACAAAGTGAAGAATGACATCCTATAAAAAAAGGAAAAGTATGTGAGAAAGAAATGCTCTGGCGCTGACTGACTCCCTAAAGCTGTTCACATCCACTTGTTTACACTGCATGGAAAATGACAGCTGGTAAGCTGCAGGACCAGCGAGGAAAGGAGCTTAAATGATAGAGGAAAAATATCATCAGAATGATACAAATGCACTGCTTGTTAAATAGCTCTGACTGGTGTCATTTCCCAATGTAAAAAGAATTAGTGAGGGAAATGGTACATCTGCTGGGAAAATCTGAGGTTGGTAGGGTTGAAAAAACATCTGTCAAATAGGTGAAGTACTCAGAATGAAGAGTAAATGCTGAACCCTTTGGATCCAATGTAACATGTATGTGCCAAATCCCCCATAATCCAGGAAATTCTCACCCCATGTCATGTGCTTATTAGCAGTAGATATATACACTGCTAATTAACATGATAACTAGCGCTATGGTTGTGTTGCATGATGTGTGACTGATGTGAAAAGCTTGTAATAATACAGGCTGGAAACAAATCTTCACCTGCACATGTATGTACATGATCCCTATATATCTGCATAAATCAGCATTTAGTGTCCGGGTAAGAGTAAATTTTTTCACAGATGATTGGATTTTTGCATCTATTGGTAGGATTTCATTCTTGCTTCATTTACAGGGGATGTTCACCCTTTTTAGGACCACTGGTAGGACCTTGCAAAATAAGCAATTTCCCAAATGCATTATGGCAGGGGTCCCCAACCTTTCTTACTAGTGAGCCACAGTCAAATGTAAAAAGACTTGGAGAGCAACACAAGCACCATAAAAGTTCATGGAGGAGCCAAATAAGGGCTAAGATTGGCTATTAGGCAGCCTCTATGCACCCTATCAGCTTACTGGGGCTTTATTTGGTAGGAAATCTTGTTTTTATTCAACCAAAACTTGCCCCCAAGTCAGGAATTCAAAAATAACTCCCTGGTTTGGGGGCACTGAGAGCAACATCCAAGGGGTTGGGGAGCAACATGTTGCCCCTGAGTCACTGGTTGGGGATCACTGGCTTATGGTGTCAGAAAAGATTTGTTTGAGTATAACCAATAATTAAAGTCTGTTAGGACAGCACTTCATTGGCATAACAGCAATCCTATTGCCCTGGTTATTGTAGGAAATTAAACTGTAAATATATACAAATATTGGAACTGTTATCCAGAAATCTCTAAATTAAGGGGAAGGAAATCTCCCATGGACTCCATTTTAATCAAGTATTTCAAATGTTTTCAAATAATTCCTATTTTCTCTGTAATAATAAAACAGTACCTGTACTTGATCCCAACTAAGATATAATTACCCCTTATTGGGGCAGAACAGCCCTATTGGGTTTATTTCATGGTTAAATAATTGCTTAGGGTATGGAGAACCAAATTATAGAAAGACCCCTTATCCGTCAAACCCCAAGTCCTGAGCATTCTGGATAACAGGTCCCATACCTGTACTTAATTAAATCAATTGGCAAAACTATGTTCAACACAAGCCCTGTTTGTTGGACTAATGCTGGACAAGGGGGTTTACTGCCCCTATAAAATGCATTCTTTTCCTCAAGTTACTCTTCAAAGGGTAAATTAGAAATTAGCAAGGGATTGGATGATATTCCAAGAGTGATATACTGTAGTATGTGTTGGTTTCCATTGCTATTGTGATCTCGCTATTTGAAAAGAAAAAATATAGTTAAAAATAGATGGATAAGTCCTTCTTTTAGGCACAATGTCTGACTCTGACCTTAATGTATCAATATAGATAAACAGAGGAAGAATGTTCTCTGCACCTTTTGGTTTATTTGAGTTTAGTATTAGTGGCTTTTTGTTCATTCAACCCCCTGATTATATAGCATGTTGGTTCTGTATAAACAGACTATTATAACTGCACAATAATGATTTACCTTTGTTTTCACTGTTTGCTTAAGGTTTCCAGGTGCTTTGCCCCTCACAGTTCCATATGTTTCTTTGCTGTCACTATCTATCAATCTATTTCTCTCCCTCTTTTCATTTTCAGTTAAAAGTGTTATGACATTTGGGTGATTGTGCTACTTTTGTGATGAGAAGTGCCAGATACTTGGAGCCCTGGGGGATCATGGCTTAACATGTCCGCAATACAAGGGTGCATCACATTCCAGGTCTAAGCTACTGCTTGTCACGGCATTTTGCAGTTTGTTTTACCCTACAGATTTAGTGAGCTTTACAGGTCATTCGCTCATCTTGGGTTGAGCTGGTTGATAGCCTTCCTGTGTCTGAGAGAGCAGTCGCCGATGAGTTATTATCGTTATTATGACAAGCGCCCTTCTACTTTTTACATTTAGTGCTCAACATAAATCCTTTGCGTTATTTTATGTGGGCAAAAAAATTAATAGAATCATAATGAAATCTGCCAGCAAAAATGAGTTTAGTTCCACTTAGTACACATGTATAAATCTGCTAAAACTTTGAGTATATGGACTTTGAAGCAGAGAATTTACATAGAAATATTGGAATAAACACAGTTGTATGGAGATCCTGATGGGCGAAAATTATTAATGTTAGTGATGAGCGAATCTGTCCCGAAAAATGTGTGAAATGTGGCACGACTTTTGCACGCCATACGCAGTTTTTTTTATGAGACTGTGCCTCTTTTGATGTGACTGCAACTTATTCCTTACTCTGCAAATTTTTTGTTGCGCCAAATGTTTCTGGCAGTTTTGCGAAAAGATTTGCCAATGGTCAAATGTGGAATTTCGCAGTGCATCCATGCATGGTGAAAAAATGTGCTCATCCCTAATTCTGATTAGTGATGAGTGAATTTTTTCGCCAGGCATGGATTCACAGCAAAAAGTGTGGCGGTCGTGTCGGGGGTCAAAAATTGGCGCCACAATTGGGCACGGTCGCGTAGAGAGAAACTGTGGCTGGCAAAAAAAAAAATGTGACAGATGCGTTTAGCAAATTTTTCGCCTTTTTGCAAATGTTCTTGCCATTTCACGAATCTTATGGCGAAGCGAAACGGGGCAGATTCGATCATCACTAATTCATAGTTTTAAGAATATAATATAATATAAAGCAAATACATATTTGCCCATTTGTCAACCTAACTAGCCTACTTTCATATGCTCCAATGGACCCTTGTGATTCCTATAAATTGTGCTTGATATGTGATTAATATAGTTAAACTAAGAAATAGTTTGGCAGAGAAAACACTACATCCAAAAAAGAGGGGGTAGAAGGCACACAGTTGTCACTAGGATCATCCCTATGGCTTGGTTGCTTGCAGCTGACTGCCTACAGTTCTTCATTTATGATGAGAAGTTATAGCAGGTGATGCCAGTCGCCATGTCCCAGGCTTGTCTGATAGGACTTTCTGTGTTTCTCAGTGTGGTGCCTCCTGGCATGGTTGCAGCCTTGGCACTTGCTGACTTTATATTGGATAAGCGTTGTATAAGTTATTGCATTACCTAGGTTTCCACAACATAGACCAAGGATGCAATGGCTTCTATGCTACTAGGCTCAAATTCAATTACAATATAATTAAAATCTTGTAGTAATTGAATTTTTAAATTACATTCAGCATTTTGTTACAACTCACTTATCAGGGAAAGCCTTGGAATTATGACAGTGACAATGTAAAGCACAAGGAGGCAAGACACAGGGGGTAGTTGATCATTTATCTTTATTGAACAATCAGTTTTCATTGATCTGCAGTGATCAGTGTAAAGTATTACTGAAATGATCAATCTATAATAATCCCAGAAAGTCCAATTGGGCTCCCTGCAAAGGTCTTCCGTTAATTCCAATATTTTATCTATAGGGATTGCCAATAAAATGGAATATTTCCATAGACTACTAAGATTTGAAAATCAATCTATTGGGAGTCAGTTCATCATTTTGATTGAGCTGATAACATTTTCCTTTTATTTCAATTGAACCAATAACAATATTGAATATTTTTCTTGGATTTGGTCAAGATTGCTACAAAGATAACATTCTTAGAATAGTGTAGGAGTGGAAAATAAATGAACAGATATCAGACCTGTTATCCAGAATGCTCGGGACCTGTGGTTTTCCGTAGGAATGGAAAATATATATACAGATATCGAACCTGTTATCCAGAATGCTCGGGACCTGGTGTCTTTCTGTCATTTGGATCCTTATTCTTTAAGTCCAGTAAAAAATAATTTAAACATGAAATAAAACAAATAGGAAAAATTTTCCCCCAATAAGGGGTTATTTTATCTTAATTAGGGTCAAGTACAAGGTTCTGTTTTATTATTACAGAGAAATATTTTTTTGAAAATTTGTATTATTTGATTCAAGTGGACTCTATGGGGATAGACAGGTTACTGGATGACAGATTCTATACCTGTAGATGGAGTGAGTATTTTATATGTAAATCCTGTTATTCATCCATGAACTGAGAAATAAAATCCAGCCATTCCCATTCTAACTCTATTTGTTATTCCGTTCTTTTTAGTTACCCTTTTAAAGGGTTCCACCTACACTTTATGCTTAGGCAAAGAAAGCATCTTGCTTGTGTGGCTATTGTGCTCATCTGAAAGAATTTATCAGGTTCTGATGCCCCTTTCCTTAACACCAGTTTGGTTAAACTTCACTTTCATTTCTTTATGCTTTGCAAAAAATAAATCCATAACGTTGAATAGTTTAGTAGTTGTTGTAATGCTTGGCTGCTTTGGTAACTGGCCTCCATAACCATAGCCAGATGTTGGCCTCTTTGTAGAAAATAACTGGGTTCGTACAGTCAGTTTATGAGAAGAGAAAGTGGGATATTGGGAAACAATTAGTCAGAAATTAGTTTAGCTCTACTTACTTTAATATTACAGGTATAGGACCCATTATCCAGAATGCTTGGGATCAAGGGTTTTCTAGGATAAGGGGTCTTTCCGTAATTTGGATCTCCATACCTTGTCTACTAAAAAATCAATAAAACATTAATTAAACACAATATGGCTGTTCTGCCCCCAATAAGGATTATTTATATCTTAGTTGGGATCAAGTACAGGTACTGTTTTATTATTACAGGGAAAAGGGAATCATTTAACCATTAAATAAACCCAATAGGGCTGTTCTGCCCCCAATAAGGATTATTTAAATCTTAGTTGGGATCAAGTACAGGTACTGTTTTATTATTACAGGGAAAAGGGAATCATTTAACCATTAAATAAACCCAATAGGGCTGTTCTGCCCCCAATAAGGATTATTTATATCTTAGTTGGGATCAAGTACAGGTACTGTTTTATTATTACAGGGAAAAGGGAATCATTTAACCATTAAATAAACCCAATAGGGCTGTTCTGCCCCCAATAAGGATTATTTAAATCTTAGTTGGGATCAAGTACAGGTACTGTTTTATTATTACAGGGAAAAGGGAATCATTTAACCATTAAATAAACCCAATAGGGCTGTTCTGCCCCCAATAAGGGGTAATTATATCTTAGTTGGGATCAAGTACAGGTACTGTTTTATTATTACAGAGAAAAGGGAATCATTTAACCATTAAATAAACCCAATAGGGCTGTTCTGCCCCCAATAAGGGGTAATTATATCTTAAGGTGGCCATACACGTGGCGATCTGACGATGTTTCGTACGACCATCGGTCGCACGAAACATCGTAAGATCCGCCACACACCATTCAGGGCTGAATCGGCAGGTAAGGAGGTAGAAACAATAGGATTTCTACCTCCTTCTGCCGATTCAGCTCTGAAGGGAGAATTTTGGTCAGGCGCCTTCTATGGCGCCCGATCAAAATTTTCAAACTGGTCCGATCGGCGAGTCGTCCGATATCAGCAGCTTCCTGCGATATCGGTCGACTCGCCGACATACCATACACGCACCGATTATCGTACGAAACGAGGTTTCGTACGATAATATCGGTACGTGTATGGCCACCTTAAGTTGGGATCAAGTACAGGTACTGTTTTATTATTACAGAGAAAAGGGAATCATTTAACCATTAAATAAACCCAATAGGACTGTTCTGCCCCCAATAAGGGGTAATTATATCTTAGTTGGGATCAAGTACAGGTACTGTTTTATTATTACAGAGAAAAGGGAATCATTTAACCATTAAATAAACCCAATAGGGCTGTTCTGCCCCCAATAAGGGGTAATTATATCTTAGTTGGGATCAAGTACAGGTACTGTTTTATTATTACAGAGAAAAGGGAATCATTTAACCATGAAATAATCCCAATAGGACTGTTCTGCCCCAATAAGGGGTAATTATATCTTAGTTGGGATCAAGTACAGGTACTGTTTTAGTATTACAGAGAAAAGGGAATCATTTAACCATTAAATAAACCCAATAGGGCTGTTCTGCCCCCAATAAGGGGTAATTATATCTTAGTTGGGATCAAGTACAGGTACTGTTTTATTATTACAGAGAAAAGGGAATCATTTAACCATGAAATAATCCCAATAGGACTGTTCTGCCCCAATAAGGGGTAATTATATCTTAGTTGGGATCAAGTACAGGTACTGTTTTAGTATTACAGAGAAAAGGGAATCATTTAACCATTAAATAAACCCAATAGGGCTGTTCTGCCCCCAATAAGGGGTAATTATATCTTAGTTGGGATCAAGTACAGGTACTGTTTTAGTATTACAGAGAAAAGGGAATCATTTAACCATTAAATAAACCCAATAGGGCTGTTCTGCCCCCAATAAGGGGTAATTATATCTTAGTTGGGATCAATTACAAGGTACTGTTTTATTATTACAGAGAAAAAGAGAATCAGTTTTAAAATTCTGAATTATTTGATCAAAATGGGGTCTATGGGAGACAGGCTTTCCGTAATTCAGAGCTTTCTGGATAACGGGTTTCCGGATAAGGGATCCCATACCTGTATCATACATTCTTAAAATTCATATTAGAGAAATAAAATAGAAACAAAGATAGAAAGGTCAACCAGAGAATTACTTTGGGTTATGATAACAATCTTTTTTAGCTGCTGCCCTAAATGCACCTGAAGAGGATTTGATTATAAAACAGTGCACAGAACTATCCTTTGCTTTTATTCACAATGTACAAGGCATTGTACGATTGTCTAAAATGCGATTCATAATTTATCATTTATGTTCCCATCTTCTTATAATGTTCTTATAATGCCTGGATTTAAACTTGCTACCCAACTACCCTAATGAACTGCTCCCTGCACCCATCTTAGTTCTATTGGAGAAAAGAAGAACAAATTACGGTGCTGCCAAATCTCATGTATCTCCAGTAACTTCCCTTGGGGTTTTACCTTAATAATTTGTGAGGATAATATACTGTAACATATTTCACACCGTGTTCCAAAAAAAGGCAATATTTAAGAGAGATATAGATTTATGGGGGTCAAAGGCATAATAAAAATACCTTTCTTAAATTTACAAGGCCCCAAGCAATTGCCCTAATAGTAATTAGCGACTGCACTGGTAATACACTAGAGGCAGATATATCCGTGTTAGCTACAAGCTTTACCAGCAGCAATTATCTTTCCTGCTGATAGAATTCCAGGAGCGCATATTGATTGGGCTGATTTGTTCAAGTAGCTTGGTAACCTTGTAGAACTAGACATAATGTAAATCACAAGTAATTTATGTCTTAAAACAAAACTATTAGGTTTACTGGAGATATAAAACTAAGTTATGCAAAATCATGTTAATTAGATTCCAGTGACACTATAAATCCCATGACTTACAAAAGAAAATAGCCCCTGCATTATTTCCTATTCCTATTACTTACTAATACTTTTCATAGTAGGCAGAGAGTGAGGCATCAGAGGGAATGAAATGGACAAAGGCATTAACAATAAACCATAATTTTGCCTCTTTATAGGTCCTTGGTAAGGCCTCACCGCAGGGCCGGAACTAGGGGTAGGCAGAAGAGGCAGCTGCCTAGGGCGCAACGATTGAGGGGCGCCAGGCAGGAACCTCTCCCGCCTACCCCTAGCGCTACTTTGTCATTGCCTCCGCCGCTTGTCATTAGTGGCGGAGGCAATGACCGATCTAATTGCTCCGTCCCCCCCCCTGCACCGCCTCCTGTGCTTTGGCATGCGCCGTTTGGGGGGGCGGGGAGGTGGGCGGAGTTGGCTGACCGGGTTGCCTAGGGTGCCCGGCCGGCTTGGCCCGCCCCTGCCTCACCGTGAGTATGCAGTGCAGTTTTGGGCTCCAGTCCTTAAGAAGGATATTAATGAGCTGGAGAGAGTGCAGAGACTGCAACTAAACTGGTAAAGGGGATGGAACAATCAAAGACTTGAGAAAGAGTTACGGTTGTTTTCTCAGTAGAAAAGACAAGGGGCATAATTACGCTTTATAGGAGCATTTTGGACAAGTAGTGGGGGATCTTTTCACATAGAAAAAAACAAAGAACCAGAGATCACCCCATCTTTATACTTGAGGAACAGAACCTTCACTTGAATGGTTCTTCACAGTGAGGGCAGTGAGGCTGGGTGCTGGGTGATGTTCTGATGGCAGATTCTGTTAATGCCTTTAAGAGGGGCTTGGATGATTTCTTGAATAAGCATAATAGCCAAAGTTACAGTCATCTCAACATCTACAATTAGTTTAGTATAGGTATGTGTATATATAGTTTTATATAGGTGAGTGTAGCAGCAGGTCTGTATTGGTATGTGCTTGATTATCCAATGGGAGGCTTTGGAGGGTTGAACTTGATGGACTATTGCCTTGGTACAACCCAAAATAACTATGTAACTATGTAATTAACTAGTTTATGAAAAACAGTGGTTTTATCCAGAACCACCAGTGTAATAGCTAGGTTACAGTCTTAAGATTCAAAACCAGATTTGTAGATCTCATCAGTGCAAGATACAGGAAAATATCTTCTGATAGGGAGGACATGGAGAACAACCAGTGGAAAGAACCACAGAGGATAGTAAAGAGGGCTAAAATGACTCTAAAAGCCCTTTCCGTGCTGAGTGAGAGTAAAATCCACTCCTTTTAGTTTCCAGAGGCATGTGAACAGTTTCAGTTTTCAGTTCAATTAAGCGCTTCTCATCCTATCCTTTTTCACTTTGGTTCTTCTGTGTGAAATTGCTGAATATTCAGATTTTTAACCCATTCACCAACTACATGCCACTTTCTTGCCCGCAAACTCATTTAGTAAATAAGTGATAATGATTATATATATATATATATACCAATTTCACTTTAAAGGAAAAGGAAGATTACAATCACTGGGGGGGGTGGCAAAATGTTAGGAGAAAACTGCCCCAGCTGGGGTGTATTCGATCCTTCTTCCTACGTCAGTCTTCACATGTGCGCAGTAGAGGGTAGAGTCGACTTTAACAAATAAGCCGTCTTTTTCACTCAACTGCGTCATGGGATTCTGAAGAAAGAAAACAGGGGGAAGAGGGATGCTCACTCGCATATACCCCGGGTCGGTGCAGTTTTCTCCTAACAGGATCACCAACCAGGGGCATCAGGTAAGCGTTAATGTTTGGCACCCACCCCCAGTGATTTAGCCTTTCCTTTTCCTTAAATCTAAATGCAAATCTCCAAAAAATGTGGGTGTCTGTTTACAAATGACATTTGTGACAATGAAAATGAAATATAAAATGCAAAGCCAGAGCATACCAAACCAAGTATAAAAGTCAATTTTGTAAATCCCTGAACAATTCTGTTTCCCTCTATTCTTCATAATAATTATCATTATAATATTTGTGTGAATCTAAAGCAAGCAATGTGATAATAAAAAAAAAAACAAGCAAAATACTAGGTCGTACAGACAGAGGTATTAATAGCAAAAGCAGGGGAGATTAATGCTGCTTTATAAGCTGCTGGTGAGGCAATTTCTTGCTCGTTGTGTTGAAAGCTTTGTGTCTAAATAACAAAGTTTAACAGAATAAAACTTCATGACATTTAGATGTACAAACGACAAAACTAAATATGGTGGGATGGGATCACTGAAACATAACAGGGTAATTTAGAGAGTTCAAGAGGGAAGTCATTTTGGAATTAGGAACGCATTAGGGGGGCACAATATAATTTAGGAGGCAGGAAAAGGAAACTGTTCTTTACAAAATGATAGATAAAATGCATTAACCTTCCAGCAGCTGTGGTTTGCACTAATGCTCCAGAATAATTCTAACAAGCCTCTAGGTTGATATAAAGCTTTTAATCGTCCAACTACTTGTACTTTTTTGTGTCATTAATATCTATGTTCTAGTAGTGGAGAAAAAAAAAACGGCAATGAAGACTGCATTTAAAAACCTTCTTTCTTTTTCTGGCATGTATGTGACTATCCTTACCTGCTACAGTAGTACAGGTATTGGATCCCTTACCCGGAAACCCGTTATCCAGAAAGTTCCAAATTACGGAAAGGACATCTCCCATAGACTCCATTATAAGCAAATAGTTTTAATTTTTAAAAATGATTTCCTTTTTCTCTGTTAATAAAACAGTACCTGTACTTGATCCCAACTAAGATATAATTACCCCTTATTGGGGGCAGAACAGCCCTATTGGGTTTATTTAATGGTTAAATGATTCCCTTTTCTCTGTAATAATAAAACAGTACCGGTACTTGATCCCAACTAAGATATAATTACCCCTTATTGGGGGCAGAACAGCCCTATTGGGTTTATTTAATGGTTAAATGATTCCCTTTTCTCTGTAATAATAAAACAGTACCGGTACTTGATCCCAACTAAGATATAATTACCCCTTATTGGGGCAGAACAGCCCTATTGGGTTTATTTAATGGTTAAATGATTCCCTTTTCTCTGTAATAATAAAACAGTACCTGTACTTGATCCCAACTAAGATATAATTACCCCTTATTGGGGGGCAGAACAGCCCTATTGGGTTTATTTAATGGTTAAATGATTCCCTTTTCTCTGTAATAATAAAACAGTACCTGTACTTGATCCCAACTAAGATATAATTACCCCTTATTGGGGGCAGAACAGCCCTATTGGGTTTATTTAATGGTTAAATGATTCCCTTTTCTCTGTAATAATAAAACAGTACCGGTACTTGATCCCAACTAAGATATAATTACCCCTTATTGGGGCAGAACAGTCCTATTTGGTTTATTTAATGGGTAAATGATTCCCTTTTCTCTGTAATAATAAAACAGTACCTGTACTTGATCCCAACTAAGATATAATTACCCCTTATTGGGGGCAGAACAGTCCTATTGGGTTGAAATTATGTTTAAATTATTATTTAGTAAACTTAAGGTATGGAGATCCAAATTATGGAAAGACCCCTTATCCGGAAAACCCCAGGTCCCAAGCATTCTGGATAACAGACCTGTAATAAGTAGAATAAAGGAGGGGCTCTTGTTTTCTTTTTTTTTGTCAAGTGGTTCACTCGTATTCTTTATTGAGGCAATAAGCATCCCAGCAACACTAGAGTTAAACTTGAGTTATTGTATGAATGCATATAAGAATAGTTATAGTTATAAGCCCTAACAACAGGATGAATATATCTGTGCTCAGTCAATCATGTTTGACTGATATTTCAGAAAAGGATATAACTGGGATGTCAGCCTGGGATTAGATTTAGGTTTAATATTGCTATGCAACTGATTTAGACTAATGGGCTTTGCTGTGTTTTTATAGGAAAAAAAATCAGGTTATGTAAAAAATGGTTTTAACTATTCTCTTGCTTTCTTTTGATATATACTTTAAGCAGCCTAATAAAGCATCATTTGCAACTCGTATGTGTTAATGAAATAATAATAATAAAAAAAAAAGCCCTGACATTTTCACAAATCAGCCCTGCATTATTAGTTTTCTGGCCCCGAAGGCCTGACTTTGTGTCAGTGTAATATGTATTCTCAGCAGTGCTGCTTTTAAAATGAGCATAGCCATAATATCGATTTTGAAGAATTGCAGTTTCCTCAGATCTAGCCCAAAATTTCCAAATCCAACTTACAAAAAGCATACCACAGGCCCAATTTATGCCTTGAGAAAGGCTGTGGACACAGCCGAAACGTTAGTCTGACACAATAAATTTTCTTTATTTTCATTAAGACCTGTGAGTGCGGCATCCATTTTTGCTTTTGCTATATATATATATATATATTTTTTTTTTTTTCCATTTCCCATGGGTTTGAGCCAAGATGTTTCTTTCTTCCATAAAAGCAAGAATATGATCTGCTGCAGATCTATACCTTCTTACAAGTATATTTTAATGCTGCAAAATGCCTAGGATCTCTCCCTGTACTTAAGGCCTGATAACTAGTGATGGGCGAAATGTTTCGGCAGGCATGGATTCATGGCAAATTTCCGCGTTTCGCCATTGGCGGATTGTTTCGCAAAACGGATGAAAAAATTCACAGCGGAAAAATTCGCCATCGTCAAAAAAGAATAGTCGCAGGCGTCAAAAAAGAATAGTCGCAGGTGTCAAAAAAGAATAGTCGCAGGCGTCAAAAGAATAGCCACGGGCGACAAAATAATAGCCGCGGGCGACAAAACAATAGCTGCGGGCGACAAAACAATAGCTGTGCTACAAAGTAAGAGCCGCGCGACAAAAGAATATCTGCGGGCGACAATTTTATTTGGGGCATGACATTTTTCCGTTTCACAAATTTTTCTCCATTTCGCGGATCTTTTGAAAGATTTGCGATTTTTTTGGCGAAGCGAAACGGAACAGATCCGCTCATCACTACTGATAACCTTTGGCTCACATGCAAACCTGCCAACCCCCTCCAGTTTTCCTGAGAGTTACCCAATTTCCATCCCCTCCTCAGTCTCCCATCACTTTTTTCCCATGTTTAATATCTTTCCCCCAATTTTCCAGATGTCCTTCAAAAAATAGTTTGGATACGAATGCGCAAAAGTCAAATGTGCGATGGGGGGTCCAGTGACTTCAAAATCGCTTATGCGCGGTGACCTCCGGTGACATCGCTTTTGGGTTTTTACATTTTTGCAGCCGAGTGCGGGTCCCCTGTATGCAACTCTTCCAAAGTTGACAGCTCTGTGCTTGGTTCAGTTGGCTACGTGTCCTTGGCTGCTTCCTATTTGCTGCGGACTGCACCTTTCTGGTTACTGTCATTAGTCAGTACCATGTAAGACCTTACTAATGGAAAAAAAACTGCTTAGATAAATGCATCATAACTCTCTCCTATAGATACTGCCTTAAGCTTATTATTGCTTGTTCTAATGCCTCCCAGCAATGACTCCATTTTTTCCTTGTACATATAACATCAGGGCACATTCCCCAGGTTAATTGCAAATGTCCCATGTCTTCAGATTAACATTTCTTTTTTCTTCTATTGTAGAGAACATGTCCAAGCTGCAAGTGTGCAGTATAAGGCAATGCTCCTTGGGTACTTTGGTACTAGACTTTTTTCATTTAATGGGCCCAGCCCCAGGGCTTTTGATAAGCAAACAAAACTGCCATAGTCCAGATTTCATGTCTGTCAGTTAAAAGCCAATTGTTGGCACTTACTAACACAAGTAACGATTGTGTTCCAAATAGGGAGGAAGGACACCAACACATCAGCTCTTGCCTTTAAGATATTTATTGCAGCAGAAACTTGGCACACGTTCCTATCTGTCAGTCCATAACTGCCATAGTCCTGTCTATCAGCCCACAACTGGGATGGTCAACTGAGACAGAAGTTTTGAAATGACCTCTGTTCTGTTGCACTCACCCCAACACTCTAGACCCCTCAAGATTAGGGGGACCAGATCACTTAAAAATTCACGGACACCTCTAGAAAATCCAGCTATAAGGGCTGCATTGATTGTCATTAAAGGGGGGTTGTTCACCTGTTTCTGCTATTCTGAGACAATTTGCAATTGGTTTTCATTTTTTATTATGTGCAGTTTTTGAGTTATTTAACTTTTTGTTCAGCAGCTCTCCAGTTTTGATTTTCAGCAGAAAACTGGTTGCTAGGGTCCAATTTAACCTAGCAACCAGGCAGTGGTTTGAAATAGAGACCGAAATATAAATAGAGGAGGGCCTAAATAGAAAGACAAGTCAAATAAAATTGTAGCCTCACAGAGGAATAGTTATTGGCTGCCCCCCGTTTTGGAAGCTGGAAAGGGTCAGAAGAGGAAGGCAAATCACTTAAATACTATAGCAAATAAAAAATGAAGGTCCATTGAAAACTTGCTAAGAATAAACCATTCTAGAATATACTAAAAGTTAACCTGAAGGTGAACAACCCCCTTAAATGTAAATGCAATCAGTGCTTTTGCATCTGGAAAATGCATTTATTAGAAGTGTCCCTGAATCTTCAAGTGATCTGCTCAAGACTGAATATCAATTAGGATCTTGCACTTACCACTAATTATAACTTAGTAACATTTATTTAAAGCATAAAACATACTTTTTATAACATGAGTATCTATATAATGGCATTTAACAGTCTATTCTCTTTCCTATGTGCAATTACAGATAGAGTACAGGTATGGGATCCCTTATCTGGAAACCCGTTATCCAGAATGTTCCGAATTACGGAAAGCCCATCTGCCATAGACTCCATTATAAGCAAATAACTCTGTAATAATAATTTTTCTCTGTAATAATAAAACAGTACCTGTACTTGATCCCAACTAAGATATAATTACCCCTTATTGGGGCAGAACAGCCCTATTGGGTTTATTTAATGGTTAAATGATTCCCTTTTCTCTGTAATAATAAAACAGTACCTGTACTTGATCCCAACTAAGATATAATTACCCCTTATTGGGGGCAGAACAGCCCTATTGGGTTTATTTAATGGTTAAATGATTCCCTTTTCTCTGTAATAATAAAACAGTAACTGTACTTGATCCCAACTAAGATATAATTACCCCTTATTGGGGGCAGAACAGCCCTATTGGGTTTATTTAATGGTTAAATGATTCCCTTTTCTCTGTAATAATAAAACAGTACCTGTACTTGATCCCAACTAAGATATAATTACCCCTTATTGGGGGCAGAACAGTCCTATTGGGTTTATTCAATTTTAAATGATTTTAGCAGACTTCAGTCATGGAGATCTAAATTACGGAAAGATCCGTTATCTGGAAAACCCCAGGTCCCCAGCATTCTGGATAACAGGTCCCATACCTGTAATATTGCTTTAAATCAGTTCCTGTCTAGCAATGTATTTTTTCCATTGCTTTTATTGGAACGCAGAAATATAGAATATCCTTTGCTGGAACTCTCTTGCCAGTGACGTATATTCCGTATTGTCGCACACAGTATGAAGCAGATTCAATTGTTTTGATCAAATGTAAATTCAATTAACATTAGTAAAATTGTGATATTTTTTTGGCTACAAAATTCAAATACCATGGCACATTCAAATGATATTTACAGTTATTTGATACAACATTAGCTGTCACGCAAATATTTGACGCGAGGAAATTGTACTTTTAAATTCGCAAGCACTTAAACTGACGGTACTTGTATCCAAGCGATTAAAATACTCAAATAGCATGACTCTGTAAACATAGGAGGAATACTAAGTTTACTCATTTGTATTCAGCAAAGAATGGGAGCCCGGGCAACAGTCGCCAAAGCTTTTGCTGGCAAATGTACTTTTGACATAAAGAGCTTAGCGAATTTTAAGCAAGCACGACGCGGAAACGCTGCATGTTAACAAGCTATATGACCTTCAGGGGACGTAAGGGATGAGTTTATATACAATCAATCACTTTAATCATCGGAGTTGTGGTCTAGGTTAAAGTGCTAATAAAGCTGGAGGAACCCACAACTCATTCATAAAATCCAAATGTTATGGGTCTTCCTAGAGAGAAGTAAACAATACTTATAGGGGTGTATTTATCACCATTGGAGACAAACATCACCAGTGATGTTGCCCTTAGCAACCAATCAGCAAATTAATTTGAACAGTCGCCCACAAGTTCGAAAACAAAAGCAAAGATCTGATTGGTTGCTATGGGCAACTCTCTCCAGTGTTAATAAAGACACCCCATAATATTAACAGCTGTGAAAGTGTTTATTTTTGGGGGTTTGTTTGCTTAAAATGGTACCTGTCATAGTAAAATGGTTTACCCCAGCAGAGGTACTGGATAATAGAGCCCACAACCAGTTGGGAAAACAATACTATTTGGGCCACAAAATGCTGCTAGCAAGTACTCAGGGAGGTGGGTCCTGGTGCAGGCAGCCATGTTTGATCAGACTGGTTATTATTACCATGTGATCCCATGGCTTACCTTACAGTGCACATAATATCATTTCTACTTCTATCTTTAAAGCCACTATATATTTTTTCTCCTTTCCATTGCCATTGGAGGTTTGCCAGAATACCAGAAAAAGAAGGGGAACATTTGGGTTTGGGGGCTACCAATAAATGGCTTACCAAAGGAGATCTTGTTACTGTATACTTATATGTGCCAATTTATCTCTTTTTGGGAAGGCTAAGGCTCCCTAACCCTTCCTTGAGCCGTAACACAAGAAAAAGAAATGTACTGTTTTTCTAAAGGGATAAAAAAGGTACAAGTATGGGATTGCGAAACCCGTTATCCAGAAAGTTCCAAATTATGGAAAGGGCATCTCCCATAGACTCCATTATAGATATAATTACCCCTTATTGGGGGCAGAACAGCCCTATTGGGTTTATTTAATGGTTAAATGATTCCCTTTTCTCTGTAATAATAAAACAGTACCTGTACTTGATCCCAACTAAGATATAATTACCCCTTATTGAGGGCAGAACAGCCCTATTGGGTTTATTTAATGGTTAAATGATTTCCTTTTTCTCTGTAATAATAAAACAGTACCTGTACTTGATCCCAACTAAGATATAATTACCCCTTATTGGGGGCAGAACAGCCCTATTGGGTTTATTTAATGGTTAAATGATTCCCTTTTCTCTGTAATAATAAAACAGTACCTGTACTTGATCCCAACTAAGATATAATTACCCCTTATTGGGGCAGAACAGCCCTATTGGGTTTATTTAATGGTTAAATGATTCCCTTTTCTCTGTAATAATAAAACAGTACCTGTACTTGATCCCAACTAAGATATAATTACCCCTTATTGGGGCAGAACAGCCCTATTGGGTTTATTTAATGGTTAAATGATTCCCTTTTCTCTGTAATAATAAAACAGTACCTGTACTTGATCCCAACTAAGATATAATTACCCCTTATTGGGGGCAGAACAATCCTATTGGGTTTATTCAATATTGAAATTATTTTTAGTAGACTAAAGTTATGGAGATCCAAATTACGGAATGATCCCCCCAGGTAATGAGCATTCTGGAAAACAGGTCCCATACCTGTATTATGAATAGTTATTGAAGGTGAAATAAAAGTAGAATCCACCCCTTTGATTGCTGCATTTACAGAAATGTGCACAGTGCTAGCAGAACAGGAGTTTATTGTTACAAATAACGTGACCCCCATGTGCATACATACTGAACATCTTTCTTGTAAACTTTGAAGGATGTGTGTTTTCATATATAAAACATATCCTTACGGATAGAATCCCATGCCAGGCACTGATGTATGCTTTTGTAGATAGCACCCAGTGTGTGGTGTTCTGTACATGCATAGCATCTCATTTAATATATAAATCATAACACACAGCACTGACATTCTTGCCTGTATACTGTGAACATATGGGTGAGTTGATTTCACAAGGTCAGGAGACACTTATAATAAAAACTGTACATTCTTGACATAACAAGAAAATATTGTTTCATTTTTAAAACATATAAATAATAAAAAAGTGTCAGAAAACCACTGGATTGTGGTGGAGGTTTATTTAAGCTGCTTTCTGCACCTAACGGTCGGTATTGGCCAAATGGCGCAACGGTTTGACCCTGACAGACAACACAGACGGAGACACAGAAGCATCTGTGCTTTGTTCATTTGTTTTCTGGCAAAAAGGTTAAATAATTTGGTATGATGGAGCACATAACTAGTAGCATTAATAAAGGAAGGACTGCTATAGGTCAGAGTGTTGCTGATGGGGATTATGTTAGTTATATCACGCTTTATATTCAATGGATACAGAATTCTACTGTACTGTTGTATTTTTCTGTACTGATATATAAATTCTACCCCCCATATGTAATAGAAGACACTAAGGGGTATATTTATCATGCTGTGTAAAAAGTAAAGTGAAGCATTACCGATGATGTTGCTCAGGGCAACCAATCAGCAATTAGATTTCAACAGTTAGAAAACCAAAGCAAAGCATCTGATTGGCTGCTATGAGCAACATCACTGGTAATGTTTCACTCCACTTTTTACACAGCATAATAAATATACCCCTAAGATTGCCCAGGAACTGTAACCCATAACAACCAATAAGAAGTTTGCTTTTAAACAGGTGACTAGTCAATCCTAGCTGCTGATTGGTTGCTATGGGTTACTGCTTCTGGAAAAACTTCTTTTGTGCCATTAATAGACATTTATTGATAAGGGGAGGGATTGAGCAAACAAAATGGGTTACAACTAGTGATGGACAACTAGGCATGGATTCGCGGCTTATTTCCGCGTTACCCCAGTGGCAGATTGTTTCGCGAAACGGGTAAAAAAATTTGCCGCGCGTCCAAAAATTGTTGCAAGAACAGTCGCGTGTCAAAACAATAGTCGCGCATCCAACAATTGTTGCAAAAATAGTCGCGTGGTCAAAAGAATAGTTGCAGGCATCAAAAGAATAGTCGCGGGTGACAATTTTTTTTTTGCCACACAACATTTTCGCTGTTTCGCCAATTTTTTTCACCGTTTTGCCAATCTTTTGAAAGATTCGCAAATTTTTTCGGTGAAGTGAAACGGGACAGATTCACTCATCACTAGTTACAACAAGGCCTATCAATGATATTATAGGGTAAAGTAATAAAAGGCACACAATTTGCACCAGGTCAGGGGAACCTGTTATGCTTTACTGTTATTGGTATGCCCCACTCTTACTACTGTCAGCTATGGAAGGCTTAGGCCTAATTGAACTTCCCCAAGAAAACAGTCCTGTGTTATATAGAGCATCAGTCTTACTCTGCTTACACACATTAATATAAATTATAACATTATTCACTCCGGAAATTATTACTTTGCCAACTTAACTCAACAGCTGTTGTAATAACAGGGTAAAATCATAGTTTGCTTATTACATAGAGTTGTTGAGAATATTTCTTTAAACAGAATCAGCAATGTTCTACTAATCTCAAAATTCTTTCATCATAAACCTATTCTATAATTAAATAAAAAGGTTGGGCTTTATCTGAAATAAATTTGGTGCATAAATACCATTGTTTTATTGAAAAAAAATGTGTGTTGCTAGTTACATCATAGTACTCTGTTGTTTAGAAGCAAAAAGAGAAAATGGGAGTTTTACTACATTCACCTTGAAATACCATAGTGATCTGATAACCATGGAAATGCATTTTTTATATGTTATATGGTTTCATTTTTTTTGTTAATTTGTTTTAAATTACAGACTATTTTAGATGTCATTTTTGCCTAGCACAAATTGGAGGTTTGTCATCCAAAATTATCTTCAAGGAGAACAAAACCCTTCCTCCCACCCCAGGTGCCTTCCTACCCCAGGCTCTTACAGCCCCCTCCCCAAGCCACCAGTTAGTCTAAATTATGTCTCGCTATGTGTATATCCATGCAGAAAAATGCAGAGCTGTGCAGCAGGATTAGCAAGAGGTTTCTCTTCTGTTGGAGATCAGTGTCAGACTGAGGTTTTTGGGAACCACATGGGCATCTAATTTTGGGGCCCCCACCCCAGTCGCAAACTCCTCAACCTGCAGACACATCTCCTCCACCCTCCACCCCCTCCTATACACATGCCGTTTTACATGATAACTTGCGTGTTCTTTTTCTTGTTTTGCATTCTTAGGGCCTAAGTTGCATTCTAAGGGCCAAAGTTGTTGGCAAGGATTGGGCTGGGCTCAGTCGGTCCCACACGGGCCGCGGCCCACCAGGTTTTTTTCCCAGTGTCCCACTGGCCCAATCTGACCCTATTATTGATTGCAGCAGGAGCATTAGCAGATGGAACTGATCCATACGTGGCTTCAGCCACAATTGAACAGAAGATGCAGTTGTACAAGAGGGCATCTGCAAACCCTTCTGCAGAGCATTGCATTGCAGCGCCATTCCCACTATGACAATTCTCTTTATTCTTTGTGGTAAAGTCTGGTGCACCTATTGATGCCACCAACTCTGGGAACCTTTGGGCCACCCTTACCTCCAGGGTGGTGCTAGCTTCCAGGTTCCCAAGCCTCAATAAAGCACAACACAAATCACAAGTGGAATTTCATAGTTTATATTGGGTATACTTTCTTAATATACTTCACTGTAAATTTTCTGTATAAAAATTTAAGTATAAAAATTCTTGCCTAAACATACGTGTTTAGATATATACGTTTTTTCTTATTTTTTTTAATATTTGCTGTCAGTTTTTCTATACAAGATGCATGGAAGTGAAAACAACAAATACGTCTTCTATGATTACCACACACTGTAATTACAGCTTTGTTTCCGCTTCCAATTAGTTGTTAAATCAGACCATGCAAGGGAGCTTTAGGCTATGTAAAATATTAATGACTGCTGAAAGAGCTTACAATGAAAGAGATGAACCAATCACCTTAAAAGCCAGAGCCTAAGCACGCATGGCCCTCTTTGTTTGGGCACCTGAGATTATTTTTGTTCCTTGATTTTAGCACTTATAAATATTTTATTCCCCTTCAAAATGTTCTCTTCCTCTTGTTTGGCTCAGGCTGCTGCTAAAAGTTCATCTAGTTTCGTTCCTTTCACTTGGTCCGTCATACACATATACTGATTTCTGTAAGATTCTGTCGGCTGATTTGCAGCAATGTAAACTCTGAATAAACTGGTGTTGGGTTTGTGCTTCCATATTATAATATATTGATGCTTATTAATGTCAGGGACGGGAGTTGTTGATCTCATTTAGTACATTTTTGCCTTGTTTATATCCATTTTGGAAACAACATAAAGCATGTTTATTTCCAGGTAAAATATTTTTAAATTGGATGCAGCTTCTAGGCAATTGCAGTGCCCAACGTCCCAGTGTGACTATAGAAAGAATATGGTGCTTGCTTTTAATTAACTCATGAGAAAATGGGCAAGTTGAAGCTGAAGGTCACCTTTTTCGCTGTAAAATATCAGTAAACAAACCTAAAATATATACAGGGAAGACAATATTGCTTCTTAGGCTACAAACAACTGTTGTACAAGTACTGGGATTCATACTAGTATTAAGAATGGAGGGGTGGATGCAACAGCACAAGGTTTCTTCAAATCTTCCCTGCTTAAATGTTTAGTCACTTGTTAATAAGTAGTGATGAGCGAATTTCCGCATTTCGCCATTGGCGAATTGTTTCACGAAACTTCCATGAAAATTTGCCACAGAAAAATTCATCATGCGTCAAAAAAAGTTGCGGTCATGCAAAAAAAAAGACGGCGGTGATAAAAAAGTCACGCAACAAATGCGTTTGTGAAACAGGACAGATTTGCTCATCACTATTAATAAGGTCTGACTGATAAGTTAAAGGGTTTCCCCTTTTGGTACCTCAGTTATGTTTGTGCTCTTGGAAGCAAATATGGTGCCGAGTGGACAAAACATAGGGGGTCACTTACTTGGATCCAGGGCCCAAGTGCAAGAACACCATGGAGCACAAATGCTTAGCACTTAGTACTTGCGTCCATGGCCTGGCCTGACAGGGCTCTGTTATGACCTGTCCCCGCCAATACCCTTAACTTGCTTGTCTAAATGACATAAGTTAGGGTATGAGATGGAAGTGGGGACACTTAGGTAACTTAAATTTACTAAAAAGTATAGTGATCCAAATAACAGAAATACCCTTTTCTGAAAAACCCCAGGTCGTGAACATTCTAGATAACAGCTCCCATACCTGTAGTAGTGTGTAACCTGATAAGACCCTTGTGTGTATGTGCTGTAATTTAATCCTGACTCAGGACTACCATTCTACTGTAAGAAAAATGAACTACCAAGTATCTATCTACCTACAGTGGTGTGAAAAACTATTTGCCCCCTTCCTGATTTCTTATTCTTTTGCATGTTTGTCACACTTAAATGTTCTGCTCATCAAAAACCGTTAACTATTAGTCAAAGATAACATAATTGAACACAAAATGCAGTTTTTAAATGAAGGTTTTTATTATTAAGAAAGAAAAAAATTCCAAACCTACATGGCCCTGTGTGAAAAAGTAATTGCCCCCTGAACCTAATAACTGGTTGGGCCACCCTTAGCAGCAATAACTGCAATCAAGCGTTTGCGATAACTTGCAACGAGTCTTTTACAGCGCTCTGGAGGAATTTTGGCCCACTCATCTTTGCAGAATTGTTGTAATTCAGCTTTATTTAAGGGTTTTCTAGCATGAACCGCCTTTTTAAGGTCATGCCACAACATCTCAATAGGATTCAGGTCAGGACTTTGACTAGGCCACTCCAAAGTCTTCATTTTGTTTTTCTTCAGCCATTCAGAGGTGGATTTGCTGGTGTGTTTTGGGTCATTGTCCTGCTGCAGCACCCAAGATCGCTTCAGCTTGAGTTGACGAACAGATGGCCGGACATTCTCCTTCAGGATTTTTTGGTAGACAGTAGAATTCATGGTTCCATCTATCACAGCAAGCCTTCCAGGTCCTGAAGCAGCAAAACAACCCCAGACCATCACACTACCACCACCATATTTTACTGTTGGTATGATGTTCTTTTTCTGAAATGCTGTGTTACTTTTACGCCAGATGTAACGGGACACGCACCTTCCAAAAAGTTCAACTTTTGTCTCGTCGGTCCACAAGGTATTTTCCCAAAAGTCTTGGCAATCATTGAGGTGTTTTTTAGCAAAATTGAGATGAGCCTTAATGTTCTTTTTGCTTAAAAGTGGTTTGTGCCTTGGAAATCTGCCATGCAGGCCGTTTTTGCCCAGTCTCTTTCTTATGGTGGAGTCGTGAACACTGACCTTAATTGAGGCAAGTGAGGCCTGCAGTTCTTTAGATGTTGTCCTGGGGTCTTTTGTGGCCTCTCGGATGAGTTGTCTCTGCGCTCTTGGGGTAATTTTGGTCGGCCGGCCACTCCTGGGAAGGTTCACCACTGTTCCATGTTTTTGCCATTTGTGGATAATGGCTCTCACTGTGGTTCGCTGGAGTCCCAAAGCTTTAGAAATGGCTTTATAACCTTTACCAGACTGATAGATCTCAATTACTTTTGTTCTCATTTGTTCCTGAATTTCTTTGGATCTTGGCATGATGTCTAGCTTTTGAGGTGCTTTTGGTCTACTTCTCTGTGTCAGGTAGCTCCTATTTAAGTGATTTCTTGATTGACAGGTGTGGCAGTAATCAGGCCTGGGGGTGACTACAGAAATTGAACTGGGGGTGTGATAAACCACAGTTAAGTTATTTTTTAACAAGGGGGGCAATCACTTTTTCACACAGGGCCATGTAGATTTGGAGTTTTTTTTCTCCCTTAATAACGTAAACCTTCATTTAAAAACTGCATTTTGTGTTCAATTATGTTATCTTTGACTAATAGTTAACGGTTTTTGATGAGCAGAACATTTAAGTGTGACAAACATGCAAAAGAATAAGAAATCAGGAAGGGGGCAAATAGTTTTTCACACCACTGTATATCTGTAACTGCATCACCTATTTGTGGTGTCAGGGGGACTCCAAGAAATAAAAGCTTAGGGCCTACTCAACATCTTTATCTCTAACCTTACGTTCCTATTTCTCTCATCTCCTTCACCCCAAGAAATCACTAAGTGTGTGCACCCCTCCATTGACTTTACCCACAGTTGCATTTTGTCTGTTTACAAAATATTTAATGCAACCACAAGATGAGGTGGTTACATTGCTGCTACTGCTGCAGTGCTGGGGTCCTAGGCTCGGTTCTGTTCGTGGCACTATTGGCAAGGAGTTTGTTATCCCTGCACCTGAGTGGGTTTACACTGGGTAATTTGATTTCCTCCCATATTCCAAAAACACACAGCAAGGCTAATTGGTTCCAAATAATATTGACCGTGGTATATGTGTATGTTATAGGGAGATTAGATTAAGCTCCACTGGGGCAGGGACTGACGGGAATGATGTTTAATCTCTGTAAAGCTTTGTGAACTATTTAATCTCTGTATAAATAAAGTAATAATAATAAAAAAACAATTGAATTGCTTGCTTGGTGGATAATTGTATTGCTAATTATGTTAACTGGCTATGACTTTTGTTAGTCCATGTGGTTGCATACGCTTGGTATGTATACATTTATAACCGGCTGCTTCTCTGGTAACATATTCCATACATATGAACATTAATTAATCTCTGTTTCCTTCACCATCCTTGATATAATGATAACTTGGATAGAATAGTCTCCTAGTATATTAGAATTCTCAGTGTAATAGAGATTATTTATCTGAAATTCTTGGGGCCCCCTTCCCAGATAATAGGAGTGGCCTTACTATAATTTTCTACAACATTTAATATCCCACTTTTTAGCATTATAAAAATCCAATGCTTTTATAATAAATCCCATTCTTCCATAATATAAAACAGTATACATTTTCTTTGTTAACCAATTAAAATGCAATATAGAAAATGCCACCATTCTCACAGTATATTCCCGTATCAACCACTTTCAGCAGCGTTTTTACAATGTTCCAGAGTGCTGCGTGCAAACAAGGACTGGAAAAAAAAAAACTGGCTTTTTAAGAGGTCAAGAGTTTTCACTTTGGTTCATCGGCGTTGTATATTTATCGATGTTAATGTCAGAGAAAATTGTACATTGCAGCACCCTACTGTACTTAAAGATGGCAATTTGCAACAGTCAGAGATTTGCTTTGAATGAGGCTTCACTGGATGTGAACGGGAGAGGAAGTGGCTGAAACGCACGCTCTAACAGGCAGTTCTATGGGTATTTGTTCTGTAATATATAAATCAAATGAAAGTACTCTGGGCTGAAGTGTAACCTGGTGTTGTGCTGCAAATAATAGATTTACATGCTGTGCCATTAATCTCAAGTGTCAGCTTTTCTTGTGGCCTGTGTGTTTTGGCTGCAAATGTTGTTGCCGATCACAATAAAATTACAGCTCTAGTGGAGACCGGTGCTCAAGTGGCTGTGGAAAGTGCTGTAGCTAATGCTATCATTTTCCTCGGGTACTTTGCATAATCTTTGGGAGATGTAGGAGAAATAAGTATTTTTTGAAATGCTACACTGAAATCTTGGAGCTGTATGTCTCATAGAATTACAGTGGATATACCATAAGCTATGGGGGCAACTGTCACTATTAAATGCATATGATCATTGCAATAGTAAAGAAACAAAGACATTTGTATATATAAATATGGATAGAAAATATATATATATAGGTATAGGACTCGTTATCCAGAATGCTCGGGGTATTCCGGTTAAGGGGTCTTTCCATAATTTGGATCTTCATACATTAAGTCTACTGAAAAACCAATAAAACATTAATTAAACCCAATAGGATTGTTCTGCCCCCAATAAGGATTAATTGTATCTTAGTTGCGATCAATTACAAAGTACAGTTTTATTTTTACAGAGAAAAAGGAAATCAATTTTAAAAATCTGAATTACTTGAGTAAAATGGAGTCTATGGGAGACGGGCTTTCCGTAATTCGGAGCTTTCTGGATAATGGGTTTCCGGATAAGGGGTCCTACACCTGTATATATATTTGTGTCTATCATTTTATAACAAGTGTTTTGTTTTTTTTCTCTCATTACTAGTGATGGGCAAAAAAATTCGCCAGGCATGGATTCGTGGTGAATTTCTGCGTTTCACCATTGTTGGATATTTTTGTGAAACAGGCAACAAAATTTGGCACAAAAAATTTGCAGCGCGTCCAAAAATGGTCACAAGTGTCAAAAGAATTGTTGCGCGTCAAAAGAATTGTCTTGCGCCAAAAAGAATTGTCTCTCTCACCAAAAAAGAATTGTCTCTTGCGCCAAAAAAGAATTGTCTCTCTCATCAAAAGAAATTGTTGTGCATCTAATGTATTGTCGCATGTGACAATTTTTTTTGACACACAACATTTTCCCCGTTTCGCATATGTTCCGCCGTTTTGCGAATCTTTTGAAAGATTTGCAAATTTTTCAACAATGCAAAACGGGACAGATTTGCTCATCACTACTCATTACTTTCCCGGTACCTCTCAATCAGTGGTGAACTCTAGTTACCTCTAGTATCGATGATCAATGTAGCACTATTACAGCAACATTATGATTACCCATTACCATTGCCATAGAAATAGAGAATAAGTGTTATTAAAGTGTGATATTAAAAAAAAAAAGGGGGGATTTACTAATGTTCAGATTTTAGTGGTTTTATAGTTTTTAGAAACCACAAATAATCTCATTTCTAGGAATAGCATTCCACAAATAGTATTTATGAAAAGATCCAAGATCCAAGCTGAAAAAGCACAAATGGAAAAAAGTCATGAAAAACCATAAAAACCACAAAAACCACAATTTATTAATTTGTTGGATGACTTTTTCCATTTTTAATAGGGACATCTTCAATTGACTTATACATAATCTTGACAGGTTTTAGGTGGCTAATTTTTTCATTTGGATTTGTCGCGGTTTTGTTACATTAGATTAGATTATCTCCACCAAACAGCTGGCATGAAGTGCACTCCTGGTATCTGCCAAACCCGGACTCATTCATCAACCTGCCAGATAGAGAGCTGTAGTTCATCACTCCAGACGATGGGCACAATGGCAGTGACCTTTACACATCTCCAACTGACACTTTCTATTGGCTTTATATAGGCTTGTGTACAGTTGTCTGTCCATTAAACCCCATACTCCCAACAATAGCCTTGTTCTGATCCAAAAGACAGTTTGTAGTTTTGCCATTAGAGTCCAAACTGCAGATATCATTTTAGATGGGGTGTTGTGATATTACAATCTATAAAGCTTTCTTTAAAATACTGTAAAATAGATCACAAAGGGAATCATTTAAACATGAAATAACCCCAATAGGGCTGTTCTGCCCCCAATAAGGGGTAATTATATCTTAGTTGGGATCAAGTACAGGTACTGTTTTATTATTACAGAGAAAACGGAATCATTTAACCATTAAATAAACCCAATAGGATTGTTCTGCCCCCAATAAGGGGTAATTATATCTTAGTTGGGATCAAGTACAGGTATTGTTTTATTATTACAGAGAAAAGGGAATCATTTAACCATTAAATAAACCCAATAGGGCTGTTCTGCCCCAATAAGGGGTAATTATATCTTAGTTGGGATCAAGTACAGGTACTGTTTTATTATTACAGAGAAAAGGGAATCATTTAACCATTAAATAAACCCAATAGGGCTGTTCTGCCCCCAATAAGGGGTAATTATATCTTAGTTGGGATCAAGTACAGGTACTGTTTTATTATTACAGAGAAAAAGGAAATCATTTTTAAAAATTTGAATTATTTTATTAAAATGGAGTCTATGGGAGACGGCCTTTCCGTAATTCTGAACTTTCTGGATAATGGGTTTCCGGATAAGGGGTCCGATACTTGTACTTATATTATTTTGCAGAGGAACCCTTAATCCTTGATCTGGAGCTTTCTTTACCACCTAGAGTGGCAGAGCCCAACCACCTCAGCGAAAACACAAATGATATAAATTGATGTTTAAGCCATTTTTCACCTTTACAGGGTTTGGCGTAAAAGAATTTTATCCGCAAAGTGCCGTGTTACATATTAATTACAGTAACCCAGCCCTGTACACTTACAGTGAAAATATTGATCCCTGTTGATGCAGATAGTTGTGAAGATAGCATCTGATAGCTGTCTGTCACAAATCATCTTTGAATGCAGATATATAATAGCTATGGTGTAATTGCCAGCTTTCGTGTCTCTCCCTTATTATTAATAGAATAGTAACGCAAAGTCACCTTAATAAAACTACCCAATATAGATGTCTATTTGTCACCTGGCAAAGCTTTTCAACCCAGCCCTTGGGGAGCGTATAATAGGCCTTGAATAATTATATCCTTGAAAATCAGGGATTTAATCAAGATCACTGAGAACACAATAGCAGCACGACTGTTTCACTTGGGTTCATGGTTGCTCATTGCTCATTGTGGCGAAGGTACAGTAATTGCAGATTAAATCCCATATGTAATAAAAGGCAATAAGCTAGTGTCTTTTATTACATATTCCTTTAAATGGTTAACCTTCACATTATGTGAATACAATATAATTTTAGGTTTGTATTGTCACCTAAAGTAGGCATCATTTATAATACACCTTTTGCAGTTGAAAATAGAGAATAAACATGGCTTTCTAAGAGGCAAATTGCAATCAGAAAGTCCACTTTAAAGAAAACAACACCCCCAGAAAGAAGACTTAACCAACAGATATATCATATTAAGTTTCCTATTAAAGAATCTTACCAAACTGGAATATATATCAGTAAATATTGCCCTTACATTTTTTTCCCTTGAGCCGCCATTTAGTGATGGGCTGTGTGCTCCCTCAGAGATCAGCTGACAGGAAATAATGCAGCTCTAACTGTAACAGGAAGTAGTGTGGGAGTAAAAGGCAGAATTTTTACCATTAATTGGCTGATGTTGCCTAGCATGTATGTGTGCCCTTGGTTTGTTTGTGTGCACTGTGAATCCTGTGATCCCAGGAGGCGGCCCTTAGTACTTAAAATGGCAATTTTTTAATTTAGAATTACCCATTGGCACATGTTACAAAAACATATATTTTATGAATAATGGTTTATTTGCATGAAGCAGGGTTTCACAAATGAGGTGCTTTATGTAATCTATTTTTCTAGAAACCTACATTATTTTTAGATATAGTTTTCCTTTCAGTAACTAGGGATGTAGCGAACCTCAAAAAAAAAGTTATATATTCGCGAACTTTGCGAACCCCATAGACTTCAATGGGAAGGCGAACTTCAAAACCTAGAAAAGCCATTTCTCGCCAGGAAACTGATTTTAAAGTTGTTTAAAGGGTGCCACGACCTGGACAGTGGCATGCAGGAGGGGGATCAAGGGCAAAAACTTCTCTGAAAAATACTTTGTTGACACAGCGTTGCGTAAAAACGGGCAGACCTAGCGGAAATACGCAGCGTTTTTTGCTATTAGCATCATGGAAAGGGGATTTGCTTACACCAGTACTAGGCTGAAAAACGCCATGTGTGGTTGTGCCGCGTGTTTAGGCTAAGAAAAAACGCAGTGGAAAAAAAAACGCGGCGAACCCAAATTGCGAACATACGCGGAAAGTTCGCGAACTTCCGAACACCCTATGTTCGCGCGAATTAGTGCGCCGGCGAACAGTTCGCTACATCTCTATCAGTAACTAATCATGTAGTAGCTACCCATGTTGAAATTTATATACCCGTACCAAATAAAGGGAATATAATACAATAGGGAATGATGTTCAGCGCAAATGGCTAATGGATGTCTAATTGTTAGCATTCTGAAATAACTATCAATACTGTCTGACATACTATAATTATTAAAGTGACTTGAGTGCATGTTATGTTTTTATCACAGTCTTTGTATGCAGGGCAATATCAACAATATCAAGTCAATTCTAATGTATTGCCTTTTATGTTAAGTACATATTTTGTGGCAACAGGCACATTATATATATACACACAACAGATATGAGATGAGTAAGAATCAGAGAGTATATTTTTAACCTACTTTCAGATAAGGGTATTGTTTTGTGTGATAGAAAACAATATATGTTTTATTACTATTTTTTTGTCATAAAAATTCATAAAATTCATAAACTTATTAAGAGGAAATCTTTCTTTCTTTCTCATTCCATTTTTCCATGTGTGTGCAGAATTATACCAACCTGCCTTGATAGGTGGTGATTTTTTTTTTTATCCCATGTTATGAAGCAAATACAAATATGGATGTGTTAAATATACTTGTCACATGATACTATCACAATCGTCAATGTAAATCAACCCTGTATGAAACTGCATTTTGTAACACAAAACACAAATTTCCTGCCTTCATGAAATAATGAAATAAAGATATTTGACATTGGGCATAATGTCGCTACCTATCTGACTGCAAATCTATGTCCTCTTTTATTAGCTAGACCTCTGCAGTGTAAATTATGTACAGTATATGTAATCATTGTCTAATAAAGACTATTACTAAACTTGTGTCTAATCTAGGTCTTTTAAATTTTAAAAATGCTTTAGGTTGAACGAAGTATGGTAGAGAGTAGTGATGAGCGAATCTGTCCTATTTCGCTTCGCCGAAAAATTCGCGAATCTTTCAAAAGATTTGTGAAACGGCCAAAAATTTGCGAAACGGTGAAAATGTTGCGCGGCAAAAAAAATTGTCGCCTGTGACTATTCTTTTGTCGCCCGCGGCTATTCTTTTGTCGCCTGCGGCTATTGTTTTGTCGCACGGCTATTGTTTTGTCGCCCATGGCTATTCTTTTGTCGCCCGGCTATTCTTTTGTCGCCCATGGCTATTCTTTTGTTGCCCGCGGCTATTGTTTTGTTGCACGGCTATTGTTTTGTCGCCCGCAACAATTTTTGGACGCGTGGCAAATTTTTCCGCTGCAAATTTTTTCATACTTTTCGCGAAACAATCCGCCATCGGAGAAACGCAGAAATTTGCAGCGAATCCATGCCTGCCGAAACATTTCGCCCATCACTAGTAGAGAGTGCTAGACCTACCCATTTAACACATGGATACATTAGGCAGTAAGTGAAGTAGAAGCTTGGTGGCTTCTGGCAGATGAGTGTTCATTGATGCCTTAGATTTGCCTGGTGAGATCTAAATAATATTTATTATTTTTTCACTTCATTAATTTTGAAAGAATTAGGTACTTTTCTTAGTTATATTATCCCTATAATTTACATTTCAGCTCTCTGTCTTTCAGCTGGATAAGTCTGAGCTGCCCTTAGTACTTGCTGGAAGCACCATTGGCAGCGATTACAGTTGGTGGGTCTTTTGGGACAGGTTTGCAGTAGCCTTGCACACCAAGATTTTTCAATATTTGACCAATCTTTTTTAGAAAAATTGTTCAAGCTCTGCAGGAATCCTCAGGGAGCATTTCACAGTTGGATTTAGGTCATGGCTCTGATTGAGCAACTCAAGGACATTTTACCTTAGTCACTAGTATCGCTGTGGGTTTTATACATAAAAGGTGAACTTCTGTTCCAGTTCTAACTGCTTTGCTGAGGGCAGCAGGATTTCTCAGCAACTTTTCTGTACCTTACGCCATTCATTTTCATTTTTAAATATACATTGTCTTATCCCTTCTTAGTAAGGAGACAAACAAAACAAGCCACAAAACTACAACCACTACACTTCAGATCAGGAGTGGTGTTTTCTGAAATGAATGCACTATATTGGATTTAACCAAATATAATGGCTACAGGATGTCCTGAATGTGGGTAAATTTGAAAAAGTCTTTAAAGAAAACTCGTATAGAAATAGGTTTAAAGAAGAAGTCATTTTGGCATTTTACTGCCAACAGATTCACCATATTAGTGCCACCTAGAACACTATATTTATTCTGCAGAAAGCTTTACCATACCTGAGTAAAGAGCCCTAGAAGCTTTCTCTGTTTTTTTAAGATTGCAGCTGCCATTTTAGCTGGGTCTTCATAGCTTCCTGCTGCAGCTCTTGCCATTATAGCTCAGGCTACACATTCCTAAGGGAGGGGGGGAGTGAGTTTTATGAATTCTTATGGGAGGGGGGAGCAGGAGAGGGGAGAAAGTAGAGAGCTGTGCAGACTCTGGCCCCGGGAATGAAGGATTTCAGAGAGGAAGTCAGATACCCAAGAACATGTTTACAAAAAACGAGACAAGAAATCCTGTTTCTTTTGATAGATAACTCAGTGCAGCGTTTCTGTAAGTGCTTATGGCTGTATTTACAGCTTACTTAGTTTTTACCTTTCCTTCTCCTTAGTAACAGAAACAAATAATGTACTTATAATGCAAAAAGTGAATAGGGAATTTAAAAAGAAGGAACATTATAAGATGATACCATCCCCTCTTTTAATTAATTTTCTGAAGAATATTCAAGACTTACACTACATATTATCATAAAATATATAGTATAATATAAAATTATTAATTAACAGAAGAAAACGGAAATAAGAAAAATATTCACACAAAGTTCTGTTCTTTCCAATTCATCTGATTATGTGGAATACATTATATTAGACCCGTGCATACATTTTAAGAAACTAATTGACACTGAAGAATCATTTTTCAAAGCTTGATATTATATTTTAGGGACAAAAAGCCAGTTGTAAAGGCTTCATGTGAATAAAATGGTTGGCAGGGATTTTAAGAAGTTATCACCTAACTGTATTAAGTAATGGAGGGAAAATTCTACTGAAACAATAAAATCATAAAGTACTTTAAAAAAGGCAATGTATGTTAACTTAACAAGCAGAGATTATATGATTGTAGTGGTCTTTAGGATATAGGTTCAAAGCTGAGCTAGTTTAACAACACAAAGAAGATTTTAACGGCTTAGCTCTCAGGCTGAATACATTTCAGGCTCTTAAGCAAAAAAAAAAAATGAATCTGCTCTCCGTCATCCGTGTCAAATGTCAAATTTTTATTTTTATCTTATTGCCATTCAGTAGCACACTGTTAGGATCCTTATCTAGCACTTTGCGCACCAACTGAACATTAATGTATATGGAGTGAAATTAAACAGAATCACCTTAATTCCTTAAGGTTCGTAGAGGCAGGGCTTCAGTGACTAGCTAAAGGCCAAACGACTTTCAATTTTTGGATTTGTTTGTGCAAAAAAAAAGTAAAGATTTATTTGACCATTTCCAGGAGAGAACAGAGGATCAGCTTGCGTCTCCTGAATGTAAATGGGACAAGAACATGAGCAAAATGTTTAATCATTTATGGAGACGGTTCAGTTATGATTATTGTTTGAGTCTGGAAAATTCCTTGATATTTATTTTGAATGGTAAAGGGGGTGGTATTAAAGGAGAAGGAAAGGCTAATAAAGAGTTAATCTCAAGCTGCAGGCATACCTTCAGTTCTCGCAACAGTGCCCTTAAGTGTCCCCATATTTCTCCCGTTCAGCTGATCAGAAGCCAAACAGGAAGGAAAAACACTGAGCTCTGTAAAGAAAGTTCCCATAATGCCTCACTCCTGCACCAAGATCCAGACCAGTGTACATGCTCAGTTAGTAAGACTATGAGTCAGCTTCCTGCTGATTGGCTCAACTCCACAATCCTAAGGGGGGAGGGAGTTCTTAGCATTCTTGAGGGAGGGGGGAGCAGGATTGGGGAGAGAGGAGAAACCTGCGCAGACTCTGGCACAGGAAAACAGACACAACAAATCTTTTGACAGAGAAGTCAGTGCAGCATGTCTGTGAGTGCTTATGACTGTATTTACATAGACCTTTCTGATAAAGCTTACTTAGTTTTTACCTTTCTCCTTTAAAAACATTCTAAGATATTTTTTTTAATTGTTTAAACAAATTTTTTTTAAAAAAAAGTTTCCTGTTAAACATTTTAAGCATTATCCATCTTGTGGGATAGTTATTTCCTGTAGATGGCAAGTGCTTCTAATTAGTCTAGACCAGGGCTCCTCAAACTTTTTAAACAGGGGTAGAGTTCACGGTTCCTCAGACTGTTGGGGGGCTGGACTATAGTTAGTCCTCAAACTATGTCCCCGCCCCCGCTGTGTCCTCACCCCTGGCTACTAACTGTCTGCCTCATTGTTGCCGGTGGGTCATGGTGATGAGATGTGCTAGGGCAGAGGACCATGGTGAGGCAGACAGGTAGTAGCCCAGGGGGGGGGGCAGGTAAATGACCTTGGGGAGCCATATCAGGCCATAGTTTGAGTAAGATGTTTGTGTAAGAGGAGTTGTAGACTATGTTGTGGTTCGCTCTCTGTCCAAGGACTGCTATACAATCCTGTCTTTCATAATAGCTATCTGTCACCTATATACTATTTTCATACCTTCCTGACCTTGATCCAGAGTACCTAATGCCTTCTGTTTGAGAAATTAATTAGTGCCTAGCAGGCACGGTTATTTTTGCACTTCTTCTCGTCTTGGAGTCATTGATGGTGTACAAATATGGCATGAAAAAGAAGATGATCATCGGCAGGCTGCTCAAGAATGGAATAGAGGGCTGTTAATTTTCTCTTAAACAGATTGCAAGGTATAAAAATGCTGTCAGTCTCGTGATAGAGGGCTGGATTGGGCCCTCACAGAGATTTTTATAGTCCCCAAGAAACTTAAGAGTTCTGTAGATTTGGAACAGCATTGAAAAGGCAGGTATCCAGAAAAAGAACAATCTGTTTAAGGAAAACATTTAGTGAAGATGGGAATTGTGTTTATTTTCCATATGGTTATTGACTGGGTGAAATCATTATACATTCTGTGCATGGGCCAGGCCAGCAGACTGAAGAGAAACTTTTGAGTTATACAGGCATCAAGCTGTTCAAACTTAAACATTAAAAGACAAAAGAAATGTGATAATATGAAAGCCAAAAGTTTACAAAAGATTACAGTTAGTTTTGGTTCCAACAAATTTACTACATGTATGTATAAGAGAATAGCTTGTGGATTCAATGGCTTTATCTTTAACCAGGAAAGTGGAGTGACAGTTCCACCTATGACCCCCTGCAACCCTAGCACAATTGTACTCATAATCCCTTCCCCTGGCTAAACTCTCAAACACGGTCCTTGTGCTCGGGTAGATCTTCTGAATACAAGCAGAGCAAATCCAGTGCAAAAGCAAACTTCCAACACTGTAATTTATGTTATGTCATGCCATTCTGCCTTCTACCAAGGAAAGCAATATTAGTGCGGCACGGTAAAAAAAAACAAAACAAACAAACAAATCCAATCCATGATGCTTGCCTTTTGTATTTAACATCTTTCACCAACACTCCTCTACTAAAAGCAAATTAGATTTAATCTACAAATAAATTGCCACACCTACAAATGTTATCTATTGCACCAAAATTACAGGCCTGAGTCAGTCACAGAGGCCAGAGCCCACCGTGTTTCTCGGAGTGTCCTGCCAGCTCAGTCCAACCCTGATTGCACTATTTATAAGCTGCCCCCTACTTTCTTTGATCATTTTGATATTGTTATTGAGTCTGAGATCTCAGCTACTCTGCTCCTCTCTACTTACCCCAAGCTCCTTTGTTCCTATGTCTTCGTCACTACCTAAACACTCTGGCACTGTCCTTCCTTCAGCTCGTACTTAATCCACTCCCAAGATTCTGGTATGTTCCATACTTCATTCAACTTGTCTATCTTTAACCCATTCTTAAAAAGCCTACACTGGAATCATCTTATGGCTCTCTAACTACGCCCTTATTTCCCTTTTACTGGTAGAATTGTTTCTTCTGTCATATTTCTAACTTTTTCCGTAATCATATTCTCATGAACACTTTGCTTTCAAATGATTAAGCCATGCATTGTATAGAGACAGCCTTTTATAGAGTTGCAAATTATCTCCAGCTTGGCAAGGCCAAAGGACACCTCTTTATTCTCATTCTGCTAGATTTATCTTTTGCTTTTTGATCAACCATTCCATTCTAATGCAAATTCTCCATTCTCTTGGTATTCACTTGTATGCAGGTATCCAGATATATTTAGACACCTCTTCACATAGCACTGAAGACTTTTAGTTTTCCACCTAAACCTGTCTAGGGAAATATTTGACAGTTCCGTATTCTTCAACCCTATCACATATTTTTAATGCCACTGGCTAAACCTGACCCTTTTTTCCTTAGTAAGATCATAAAGATCCATCCCCTTTTCTCTAAAGGTGGCCAAACACGGGCATATTTAAGCTGCCCATTTGAGTCCTTCAGGCTGACTTGGCAGTTTATCTGCTGTTGTATGGGGACCCTCGATGGACCTTCTTGACTGATATGTGGCCGTCGAATCAAGGGCTGCATTAGCTCATTGATGCGGTCTTCACTTTGCCGGCTCCTATACCTGTCAATGGGTCAAACGATTGAATTTGCTCAATATCACATATCCGGAGAAAGATCTGAGCATTTGGTGACTTTGCCAAACAAGTGGATCTTAACATGTGGACACCTTATGGCAACTTCTAAAACACTTATTCATGCCTTTATCCTACCCAACTTAGAACAGTGTAACCTACTACTAACCAATGTCCCAGACTCTCACCACTAGAATCATCCTTCCCTATTCTAAGAACACCCTGTTGGTCCCCTGTTAAAATTTTTATTATGGCTGCCTGTTAAGGTTGTGCTAACCTTCAAAGCCTGTCACTCTAATGCTCCTCACTACATTTCTTCACTTATCTCTCTGTATGTGTCTGGCTATCTCCTCAATTCCTTTCAGAACCACCATCTTTTAAAACCATCCACTGCCATCTCTTGTTTAAATCGTAGTGTTTAAAGGGGTCACTGATCCCCCCCCCCCCCCCAGCTCAGGGTCTGTGCAGAAGCGAAGGATGATTCTAAAGTGAATATCTATTCAGCTGCACATTTTTCGTTAACTATGTACAGTATATGGCAAAGATTGTTCTATAAATGTGAACTGTTAGGTTCGTGAATGTTGTGCAAAGGTGACCAACCCCTTTATAGCAGGTATCCTTTAAAATTTCCATTTGCAAAATGCCATGTTTGTATCTATTTAAAATTATTTACCATGAACAAAATAGGTCATATTGATTTCAGTGTTTATTAAATAATGCAAGCTGGGTCATATAATACTGCTTTAAAACCAATGACCTAGATAGGAGCACCAGATGACATGTTCATGGAAGTTTTATCAAATGAATGAGTAAACACATATCGGTATGCAGAATACTACTATAAATATGTCCAATCAGTTGCAGAACAGTTAGGATTCTAGCACATCGTTTGACAATCTAATGCAACTCAGGTATCGGACCCCTTATCCGGAAACCCGTTATCCAGAAAGCTCCGAATTACGGAAAGCCCGTCTCCCATAGACTCCATTATAAGCAAATAATTCAGAATTTTAAAACTGATTTCCTTTTTTTATGTAGAACTAAAACAGAACCTTGTAATTGATCCCAACTAAGATATAAATAATCCTTATTGGATGCAAAACAATCCTATTGGGTTTAATTAATGTTTTATTAATTTTTTAGTAGACTTAAGGTATGGAGATCTAAATTATGGAAAGACCCCTTATCCGGAATACCCTTGGTCCCGAGCATTCTGGATAATGGGTCCTATACCTGTATTAACAGGGTGAATTGCACATAACTGAAATATTTTAACACTTTCTATGCCAATCACATTTTATAATCCTTTCAACCCTCAACATTCATGTATCTGCATAAAGATAAACTAGACTGATCTGTCTATGTGACTAAATGAGATTAAGGCCTCCAATGCCAGAGCATCCAGTGAGGCTCACTAAGCTTTCACTTAGAAACTCAATATGATTATGCCCCTTTGACATATACTGTCTGTCTGTTGAGATATTTTTTTGGCATTGCCCATATTAGTTTTTCATAGTAATATGAAATGTTGCATAATTCATTAGCACTTATGATAGAATGAACTCCTTCTAAAGCATTTTTGGGGAGTGTGGAGGCATCACAGGCTCTTACGCCCATATGGTTCCCAAATGCTACTCTATTGGGCCTGTACTGATAGAACCATACTGAAAAGCTGAAAGTAGATGAGACACAACATTTAGGGCTAGATTTATTAGCGTTCATATTTTTTTTCTTTCCCTCCAATCAAATTTGTTAGTGCAAAAAATTGTGTAGTTAAATAATTACCTAAAAACCACAATATTTCAGATCTAATACAAAACTACAAAAACCTGGTGAGGTTTTAGAGTTTTTCCAGCATTTTTTTTAGTTTGTAATGGTATGAAAATGCTTAAGTGTTTCTATGTTCTTTTTATAATCTTTTTTTTTAATAGATGAGGCTTTTTTGAAATTGTGAGTTTAGTCATCGTAGAAAAAAAAAAACAAATACAAATTTAAATTATAAGTGTCTCATCTGCATTTGGTGCTTTAGAGCAGTTTCATTAATACAAGCTCCATAGAGAACAATGTCATTTTTTTGTGTGTTCCTGTGTAGGGGAACACATAAAAAAACTGCTGCATAGGATCACATGCAAGAACCCAAAGGCTCATTCCAGTACACAGGAGTTAATGAGTTAACAGACCCCCAGTTCTACATTATGGGGCCTGTATTGGCAGGACCACCTTGAAATGCTATAATTAAATGAGTCTTCACAAACTTGAAAATTGCCCAAAAGTGTCTCATCTGTATTTGGTGCTTCAGAGAAGTCCCTTGAATACAAGCCCCATAGAGAAGAATGTGGTCTATTAACTCTTGCATCCCTGTGTGGTAGAATGTATAAAAAAAACTATAGCATAGAATGACATGTAAAGCCAGAGACACACAACCTATAACTACTGTATATATCTATAATTAACACTTCAGAAATGTAACCACAATCCGTCACTTAAAAACATCTTAAAAAAACGCCTGTTAGATCACTTCACAACTTGATGTTAAATACTATTTTCTGAAATTTTATCTGTGTTTGTTTGGACATGATTCATGCTATCATTTTACCTATCAAATTAGAAATGTCTGATCTTTCAATTGTTCCATCAATCACATGCCTGCAATTAGACATCGGTGCAGTTAGCTGAGCAAGCTTACTCGCAAATGCAACCATTTATATTAAAGACGAAGGGGGGATAAAAAAAAAAAAATAAAGCCGCGATTACAATTTTATAATCCTCCGCTGATCGCTCTGTTTTACAATTCGATCAATCTTTTTACTTACGATAATCGTTTTTTGCTAAAAGTAATTTTAAAATTTCATTAGTATTCATTAATTGTTATTCAAAGTGAACTTGCAGTGCTGATTAAGGGCTTTCTTCATTACCCTTGTTATGAGAAAAAACTGCTGAATTTAAGTAAATATAGCAGATGCCTCTCTTGCCCAGGTTTGCACTTTTTGCAAGAACACTAATGATGTAAAGTATCTTGTACTATAGGCCAAGACAAGCCTAAATGTTATTCTGTCTAGCTCAGAAAAAAGAAGGGGAAATAGAATATGTAATATACAGTATAATTATATACAGTATGTGCATGTTTGCAGCAACATGACACCAGAAATTAAACCTTTTTTAACATCTATCATAACATTGCCTGTGGATGCTGATTATAATTTTGCCATAAAAGTATTTGCCAGGTGCTATTACCTATCTGATCCCCCATGTTCCTCTATGACAGGGCTGCCATATTTGTGCTGCAGTAGTCCATTAGCATTAGAAATAGTGATGTGCAGGTTGACCTGCAACCTGCGGGATCCAGGGGTTTACCCTTACGTCAGGTCGGATAGTGTTGAAATTTGGCCAACGCTTGCCGGTTTGGGTTGGGTGCAGATAAGACTGGGGAAGTACACTCTTCAGTGCTCCCAAAGTTTCCCTGTCTTGGAATCTGAGGATGCATGCAGACGTAGTGTACAAAGCATTAGGACCCGGGTATGGGTTGGGTGTGGGTGTGGGTCCTACAATGGCAACATTTTGCATGATAGGGTCGGGTGTGGGTTAAGGTTTTGTGGGTTAGGGTTGGTTTTTGTGGGTGAGGGTCTGTTAATAGATATCAGCATACAGGGTCGGACTGAGATGGCAGGGGCCCACCAGAAAACCCTGGACCATGGGCCCATTCTCAAAACTTTAATTCCTCCTCTTCTCCCTCAAACTCTTTATTATCCTAGTCTCTTTTCTCTACATACTATATTCTATTTTTTGTTCCCATGCATAAATAGGGAATGACGATGAAATAGGCCAACTGACACCTGGGCCCACCGGGAGTTTTCCTGGTATCCTGGTAGACCAGTCCGACACTGTCAGCATAATATTGTATAATTTGTTACTAAACTAACACATAGTTGGAATGCATACATAATTGTCTGTTTTGTTCTTTAAGGGCTATTTCATATTTTTAAGAATATCCTGTTACCACCTTGTTATATTATACAGTATATATACTGTATATATTTTCTATACACTAGAATCATTTTATGTTAGAAACAGCGGGGTCAATCTGGTATGGCCCAGAATGGCTTTGGAGAGTGGTGAAGGTTATCTAGTCCATCACCTCACTGTGGGAATCCGCTGCTATCTTTGGTTTTCAAGCTGTTTCCCTGCAATCAACATGTTAACTGCATTGCCCTGACTCATTTTATTCACCTGAAGTCAGAGGACTTCACAGCTTCAAAGTCTGATCAATTTGTCTCTAATTGTTTGACCTCTGGCAGTATGCTGAGCAATATAAGGTGTTTGAGAGGGCACAGTCTTTTTAACATCTCAGCTGCCAGGGAATGTGATGAAGCCACGAAACCACGCGGGTACAAAGTTTGTTCATGCAACTTCCGCACTCCCGCATTGAACCAGCCTTCTTAACTATCCCAAAATAACTCTCCTTACAGAAAACATACGGGTCTTGATACGAACTATTTAACAATGTATCTTAGTATATAGCAGTTTCTTTACAGATTGTATTTGATGAGAAAATGATCTCATGGTTTAAATCAGTGATCCCCAACCAGTGGCTCAGGAACAACATGTTGCTCACCACATTTTGCCTCCAGTGGCCTCAAAGTAGGTGCCATTTGTTAATTCCTGGCTTGGAGGCAAATTTTAGAACAAAAGAGACACAGTTTTACTCCAATCAGAGCCTTCTGCAGGCCAATGGTCCACATTGGGCTACTAAATAGCCAATCACAGCCCTTATTTTGCATCCTCAAGAAACTTCTTTTCATGTTTGTGTGGCTCTCTAACACTTCTTACATCTGAGAGTGGATCAGTAAAAAAGGTTGGGGATCCCTGGTTTAAATCATGAAAAAGTCCATATAGAACCATTCCACCTTTTTGGAAAATTGATGCATGACTGCACCTATTAACACTGGTGAACCCCCCAGCTGCCACCACTATGGACCTGGCAGCAGTTCCTGGGTCTTCACAGTATGTTATGTCAATTAGTACCCGGTGAATCAGATGCAAACGCCATTTTAAATGTCCATTCTGGAAGCAACTCAATGCTCACTATGAAAATGCTCAATGCAACTTGCACTTGATGTTCAAATACTCATTTGCAACTGTTTTAATGCAACTATGAGCACATCTGCAGTCTGTCAGCAGGTCAATAACTCTTCCCATACCAGCCAGTCTCTAAAATGCCAGGATTATATCTCTTTGTCCCATAAAAAAGCTCATCACACAACTGTTTAGATACGCTCCTTTTATAGGGCAAGTTACGGTTTCATAAGAAGCAATCCATATTACAATTGTGTGGGCTTTTTTTTTACACTTACACTTTTCTTACCTTTATTGTGTATTTGTAAACAAGAGAAGCATATATACTGGTAATGCATGTTGTTACTCTGTTTAAGAAGAAGTCATAGATACAATCCTAGCAAATGTTCAGTTCCAAATGTAGGGCTCCAGTACAGCTCAGTAGGGAAGTAGATGTAATTTGTAATGGCTGCTGGGAAATTTCTGGAGTGGATACGGTAATACTGTACATATGTTATAATGTGTAACCATCTGTTTCACTTGTTGCTTAAAAAAACTTACAGTGCTGTGAATATATTCCTCTAGGCTTACGCGGTGAAATGTACAGTTGCTGACTAAATGATTGAAGGGAGTCTGATCTGTAATTTACTTATAATGTCTGTCTAAAAAATAAGCTGCTATTACACAGCGTATAACAATCAGACTCCCAGCCAACGAGGTCTTTTCTTTTTTCAGTAATAACAGTAATTATACTGGCGAGGACATTAAATGTCACTTAATAACCCATTTGGGTTAAAAGACATTGGCTTTGCTGGTTGTTCATGTTGGCCTTGAATTTGGATATTTATTACTGGCTAATCTTTGTAGTGTTTTCAAGGGAAGCATTGCACAGAACAAAATCTGTCCTCAATGGATTACAATCTACATGTGCTTTGTAAAAAAACCTGAAGTGGTTTGTACACATGGATTAGAGAACTAGGGTTATAAATCCGTCCTTTTTCTGCTTTTTTTTCTTTCAGAAATCATTTCAAAATGATCTTGAATCTATTCCACAAATCTTAAAAATCACCTTAATGCAAGTGCAGCATTCGTAACACATATTAAAATAATCTATGGTGGGCATAGACAGTACTGTTTCTATTGTTGCTGACGACACTAAATTGTGCAAAACTATAAGTTCCATGCAGGATGCTGCCGCTTTGCAGAGCGATTTCACAAAATTGGAAAACTGGGCAGCAAACTGGAAAATGAGGTTCAATGTTGATAAGTGCAAAGTTATGCACTTTGGTAGAAATAATATAAATGCAAACTATCTACTGAATGGTAGTGTGTTGGGGGGATCCTTAATGGAGAAGGATCTGGGGGGTTTTGTAGATAACAAGTTGTCTAATTCCAGGCAGTGTCATTCTGTGGCTACTACAGCAAATAAAGTGCTGTCTTGTATAAAAAAGGGCATTGACTCAAGGGATGAGAACATAATTTTGCCCCTTTATAGGTCCCTGGTAAGGCCTCACCTTGAGTATGCAGTGCAGTTTTGGGCTCCAGTCCTTAAGAAGGATATTAATGAGCTGGAGAGAGTGCAGAGACTGCAACTAAACTGGTAAAGGGGATGGAAGATTTAAGCTATGAGGTGAGACTGTCGAGGTTGAGGTTGTTTTCTCTGGAAAAGAGGGGCTTGCGAGGGGACATGATTACTCTGTACAAGTACATTAGAGGGGATTATAGGCAGTTGGGGGATGTTCTTTCTTCCCCATAAAAACAATCAACGCACGAGAGGCCCCCCCTTTATATAAGAGGAACAGAGCTTCCATTTGAAGCAGCGTAGGGGGTTTTCACGGTGAGGGCAGTGAGGTTGGGGAATGCCCTTCCTAGTGATGTGGTAATGGCAGATTGTATTAATGCCTATAAGAGGGGCCTGGATGAGTTCTTGAACAAGCAGAATATCCAAGGCTATTGTGATACTAATATCTACAGTTAGTATTAATCTAGAAGGCATGTTGGCATATTTACCAAACATCAGGCTCAGTTTTACAATCCAGAAGAAACATAATGTGATAACATACCCTGACTTGGAAGTCTAACATCAGAAAATGCTTAATAGTTGATATAAGATGCTACAAAGGAATACATACAAGCAATGCAGATTACCTAGGTTTTATGTTACCTATATCTTCTCAGAATAGCAATAGTAAGGTAAAGACACTGGGGGCCATTCATAAAGTAATATAAAGCATATTTTATTTGCATACGGTTGTTTTGTGCATGTTTTCCCCTAAACGGTGACATTTTGCACTGCTGTGCCCATTTTGCACAAATGACTGGCAAATGGGGTTTGCGTGAGCATGGCTACTGTACGTGTTTGCTGTGTGTGAATATGGCGCCAATTTTCACTTTGCAAATATCAATTCACAATTTGCAAAATCTGTTTAGCGAATATTTTTTACGCCACGTAATTCGGATGCAGAATGTGCGCATCTATACAGTATTTACAATTTGCCATTATGCAATGTTTGAAAACTCTTAAGGACAATTGCACTGTGAATAAAAAATTTGCCATTAGGTTTGCATATTAAATGCACCAAGCTTGTCCAGCTTTATAAATATAAACACGGGCAGGGCAAATATGTTCACTGTGCAAATAATTCTGCACAAATGTTATATATGAGTTTGTAGCAGTGTAGTATAAAGAAAATACTGTAGCCATTAAACGGGTTGTTCACCTATGTACAATATACACAAATCTAACATTTCACATTAAAAGAACAATCTTTGCCATATACAGTACATAGTTAACAAAAATGCTGCTGATCCTTCACTTCTGCACAGGCCCTGTACTGGGGGTCAGTGACCCCTATAAACACTACAGTTGCTTTTTCACTTCCTTAACTCCTATTGGCTGTGTCTCCTGTCAGTCTATAATTGCTTCTTATGCAGCAAATCTAACATAACAGTATGTTAGATTAGTGATATGTTGAGCCTGTTTGCCTGTGCCATTGCAAGGGAGAAATTAACCAATTTATGCCACTGGTTAGAGTGTGCAAGCAACCAATGAATTTGTCCAATAAGAAAAAAGTAAGAGCAAAGCCTGGAAGTGATGATGTAAGCATTTAGGAAGTTCTCGTGTCACATTCAAAATAGGCCACTCCCATCCCTTTAGAAAACTGATCACTAGGGCTGATTTAACAGGTATAAAAGTAGCTTTTACAGTGACCTTTTTATTTTTTTTTTATGAAAAAATTGATTTTTGGTGGTTTAATAAGATTTGAACAACCCCTTTAAGATCAGTGAGGTAAACCAAAGCAACAAAATAACTGCCAGCTACATGAAAAGGATTTTTTGGGTAGAGTCCTGCAGTGTGTTCGGTACCTGCGGGTTACCCAAATATAGTGGGTACCTTGCAGATTGCGGGTATATTAATATTTGGATACGGTATTGATACGGGTCTGTGAGTCGCGGGTGGGGTTATCTATGTTTCTTATCTTATATTATCTATATTTTACTCCTTTAAACAGGTTTTCAAACTTTTTTTTTCTACCCCCACACGGATGATATCACTTCCGGTCTGCAGCAACAGCACTTCCTGTTAATGGTTGTCAGCGAGTTACAGATCGGCTTGTGGATAAAGCCATTAAATGCTGGGCTGCAGGTCTGGGTCGTGGGCTGTGGGTCTGCGTTAGAGATGTAGCGAACTGTTCGCCGGCGAACTAATTCGCGCGAACACCGGGTGTTCGCGAACGCGCAAGTTCGCAAACTTCCGCATATGTTCGCAATTTGGGTTCACCGCGTTTTTTTCGCTGCGTTTTTTCTCAGCCTAAAAAACGCCGCACAACCACACATGGCGTTTTTCAGCCTAGTACTGGTGTAAGCAAATCCCGTTTCCATGGATTCCAATAGCGCGAAATAGCAAAAAACGCCGTGTATTTCCGCTAGGTCTGCACGTTTTTACGCAAAGCTTTTTCAACAAAGTATTTTTTAGAGAAATTTTTGCCCTTGATCCCCCTCCTGCATGCCCCTGTCCAGGTCGTGGCACCCTTTAAACAAATTTAAAATCAGTTTTCTGGCCAGAAATGGCTTTTCTAGGTTTTAAAGTTCGCCTTCCCATTGAAGTCTATGGGGTTCGCAAAGTTCGCGAATATTCGCGCTTTTTGGCGTAAGTTTGCGAACTTTTTTTTTTAGGTTCGCTACATCCCTAGTCTGCGTCTGGTCCTGGTTAAAAAAAATAGTTCCATGTAGGTACAGTAAAAGCGTCTTGTTAGACATTCCTCCAAAGGGGTCAAAACAGCCAGTAAATTTATTGTTGACTTTTAATTGATTTCAAAACTATCATCATTTTTATGTTTTTAGGTGTAATTTCTAGATTAATTCCAACAACAGAGTCCGTAGTCCCTGCAGATTTCTTGGGAAAAAAAATACTTTTAATAAAGAGCAATACATCAGCGTTTCACCCTGGGGATCCACTTAATTCTGATGTTAACCAGGATTGTCTAGACAGTCTTCAAAATTACTGTTCTCTTTGAATTGTTCCTTTTTTAAATACAGGTTGGAGATTTATCTGTGAACCCTTTATCCATAAACCTCCGAAATACAGAGTCAAAGTTCAGTGCCCTTTTCTTGAGGTCCCAAGCGTTTAAGATTATAGATGCCAAAACTCTAGTGTTGTTATAGGTCTCTCACCGAGTGATGAGCGAATTTTTTTGCCAGGCATGATTTCGCAGCGAATTTCTGTATTTTGCCATTGGCGAATTGTCTCGCAAAATTTCCGGAAAAATTTGTCGCAGAAAAATTAATCGCGCGGATATTTTTTGTCATGCGCAGTCGCATCAGAAAAGCACAGATGGCAAAAAAAATAGACGCGGGCAACAAAAAATAGACACGGGTGACAAAAAAGACGCGGGCGACAAAAAAAAGTACATTTTCCGCTGTTTCGAGAATTTTCACCCTCACCCTTTCTATGAGTAGGAACAATTAACATTTACCAGTCAGACACTGAAAGTCTATTTTTAAATTCAGGTTTGGGATCTATTATCTGGAAACCTGTTATCCATAAGCCACCTATTAAAGCAAAATATTTTTTGACCAGTTTGCATTTTTTTGTAATAATAAAACAGTCCTCTTTACCTGATGCTAACTAAGCGCAATCCCATATTGGTTTAAATGTTTTTAGTAGCTTTATTGCATGGTACAGATATAGGACCCATTATCCAGAATGCTCAGGACCAAGGGTATTCCGGATAAGGTCTTCCCGTAATTTGGATCTCCATACCTTAAGTCTACTAAAAAACACCAAAACATTAATTAAATATAGAATAGAATTGTTTTGGCTCCAATAAGGATTAATTATATCTTAGTTGGGATCAAGTACAGGTACTGTTTTATTATTACAGAGAAAAGGGAATCATTTAACCATTAAATAAACCCAATAGGGCTGTTCTGCCCCCAATAAGGGGTAATTATATCTTAGTTGGGATCAAGTACAGGTACTGTTTTATTATTACAGAGAAAAGGGAATCATTTAACCATTAAATAAACCCAATAGGACTGTTCTGCCCCCAATAAGGGGTAATTATATCTTAGTTGGGATCAAGTACAGGTACTGTTTTATTATTACAGAGAAAAGGGAATCATTTAACCATTAAATAAACCCAATAGGGCTGTTCTGCCCCCAATAAGGGGTAATTATATCTTAGTTGGGATCAAGTACAGGTACTGTTTTATTATTACAGAGAAAAGGGAATCATTTAACCATTAAATAAACCCAATAGGACTGTTCTGCCCCCAATAAGGGGTAATTATATCTTAGTTGGGATCAAGTACAGGTACTGTTTTATTATTACAGAGAAAAGGGAATCATTTAACCATTAAATAAACCCAATAGGACTGTTCTGCCCCCAATAAGGGGTAATTATATCTTAGTTGGGATCAAGTACAGGTACTGTTTTATTATTACAGAGAAAAGGGAATCATTTAACCATTAAATAAACCCAATAGGGCTGTTCTGCCCCCAATAAGGGGTAATTATATCTTAGTTGGGATCAAGTACAGGTACTGTTTTATTATTACAGAGAAAAGGGAATCATTTAACCATGAAATAAACCCAATAGGGCTGTTCTGCCCCCAATAAGGGGTAATTATATCTTAGTTGGGATCAAGTACAAGGCACTGTTTTATTTCTACAGAGAAAAAGGAAATCAGTTTTCAAATTCTGAATTATTTGAATAAACTGGAGTCTATGAATAAATTTGGAGCTTTCTGGATAATGGGTTTCCGGATAAGGGATCCCATACCTGTACTCCAAATTTTAGAAAGACCCCTTATCTCGAAGTCGAAGTGGTGCGATAATAAATGTCAAACTTGTTTATTGTTGCAATAGGTTTGTGAACCTTTCTGACCCTTTTCTAATTTACCTATGAGGCATTAAATTTACTAGTCCACTTAATATTTACCATAATCATATTGTCAGAGCAATAGTAAATTCATTTTTTTCCCAGTCATACATAGTAGTTGTAGTATGAGGTGGCTTCTTATTATTATTCTTATGAAAGGCCATCTCCCATAGACTCAATGTTAACCAAATAATTCACATTTTTAAAAATGATTTCCTTTTTCTCTGTAATAATAAAACAGTACCTGTACTTGATCCCAACTAAGATATAATTACCCCTTATTGGGGGCAGAACAGCCCTATTGGGTTTATTTCATGGTTAAATGATTCCCTTTTCTCTGTAATAATAAAACAGTACCTGTACTTGATCCCAACTAAGATATAATTACCCCTTATTGGGGGCAGAACAGCCCTATTGGGTTTATTTCATGGTTAAATGATTCCCTTTTCTCTGTAATAATAAAACAGTACCTGTACTTGATCCCAACTAAGATATAATTAATCCTTATTGGGGGCAAAACAATCCTATTGGGTTTAATTACTGTTTAAATATTTTTTTAGCAGACTTAAGGTAGGAGATCCGAATGACGGAAAGACCCCTTATCCGGAATACCTCAGGTCCCGAGCATTCTGGATAATGGGTCACATACCTGTACATGTGATTTTTGCCCTTGTTATTTAAATTAAGGAATTGCATTTTTACTACATACTAAAAGTGACACATATTTTAGTGTGCTGGGTAGGTTTATGAAACATTTATAACAAATTCTTTAGCAGGTAACTTTTTTTAGGATAGGAGTTCAATCATTTCGTTGGGCTTGACATGTATATGTAATCTGTTTTATACTTTCCTGATAAATAGCTTGCACTAAACAAACAATGTTCCTCAGTATGCAGTTTCTCATTTTCATTACCTTGCTATTTGAGGAAAACATAATCAATATTGTGTCTTAGGCAAGATTAGACTCTAAATTAATTGCATAATGTGAAGACTAAATCATATTTAATGAGAAGTCTAAAAGTTCTGAGATAATCACACTATCTAGGTTTTAGTCAGAGTTTCCCTTATGTAATAAGTAAATGCTTCAGCTTCCCCTTTACTTGGGTTTTTAGTCAACTAGTTTGCTAGGCATTTGCTATTAGGCTTCTCTGTTAATATTAATTTGGCAGCTCTGCAGAGATAACCAGGGCTGCCCATCTTTAGCAAACTGGTGAAGACCTATCAAAGCAAAAATCTGGTAGGCTGTTTGGGATATATGTATTTCCATGACTTATTTGTTTTTATGGTATGGTCACCAATCATACTGGCTAAGGCAAGGATCCAGGACCTTTTTGTGAGCCACACTCAGATGTAAAAAGTGTTGGGGAGCCACACAGACATGACAAAAGTACATTGGAGGTGCCAAATAAGGACTGTGATTGGCTATTTGGTAGCCCCATGTGGACTGCTAGCCTGCAGGCGGCTCTGCTTGGAGTAAACCTGTGTCTCTGTGCTTCTAAAACTTGCCTCCAAGCCATAAATGTAAGAATAGGCACCTACTTTGTGGCCACTGGAAGCAACATCAAAGGGGGTGGTGAGCAACCGGTTTGGGATCACTGGGCTAAGGGATGAGTAATATGGGGTTAGACAAGTCATTAAAAAGCTTCCTCACCAGTTAAGCAGTTGGGTCCCTGTAGCCTGTTGCTATTGTTTCTGAGTCCTACCTTGTTCTTGTAGGTGGGTTCATTCTGGTTATTTGCTCTGTACACTTATATCTAACATAGGCCCATGGGAGAAGGGAAGGGTTGAATTCTTGTGGTATAAAAATTAATTCAGAAAGGCATCTGCATTGTTTATATTCAAAAAGAGACTGATACAAAAGCTTTGGGCAGGTATTAGGGCAGTACTTTAGGCCAATGGTTTTCATTGGTACCTTGTAGCTGAGTCCCAGGGTTCAATTTCAGAAAGGAAACTCTTTAAGAATCTTTTGCTTTGGTTTCCTCCAGATACTCTGGTTTCCCCTCAAAACATAAAGTTTAATTGGCCCTAGTGTGTGTATAAATGTGATGGGGACTTAGATTTATGCTCCACTGGGCCAAATAATGTATAATCTCTGTAAAAGTGCTGCAGAATATGTTGGCACTACATAAAGAATAATAATATATAGAATCCACGCTGTTGCTTCTGCCACCTTCTCTGAATGCACAATTAGCAGAAGAAGAACTTTGCCACCAGTGATGAACCCAATACAAATTCAGCATTTTTCTTTTCTTTTTAAAAAAATGCTCAATGTGAATTTCTTTATTCATTGTGTAAATATTGGACGATCAAATATTTTGCTCCTTATCGAAGTCAATGTGAGCGTGCTTTGAGAACCTACTGAGCAAATGACATGCAGTTGTTAGAGCTGATACAGCACATCCCAAACCTGCAAACAAAACAAGAGCTGCTGCAGGTGACCTTGTCTAACAGTATCAGGCCAACTCTGCTAAATAAGAAAAAAACAAAATCTGCCTGTAGGTTTGCAGCAAAACCTCGACTGTGTATTAATGCGGACGCTGTGATTTATATTAAAAAAAATGAAACCCATGCACTTTATCTTTGAATGGCAAATAATGTTTGAAATTGAAAAACCTTTGGTAACAGTTGTGGGCCTTAAGGTATAGTGATTAATGACCTAAATGTATGTTAATAAATGTATTTAAAACGAATCAGAGCATATTGGGAACCCCTTGGGGAGTTCCTGAAAATGAATTAATTGTCAGGGAGCGCAGAATAAGTGTGGCCTCATTTTTACAAACCCATGGGACGAATGTTGCAGCAGTACCTTTAGATATGGAATTTTGTAAAGAATTACTAGCATTTTTTTTTGCTAAATATCATATTTTTGATGGATTATGATAAAGGTACAGTGCTGGGCATCCTGCAGCCTCCAGATGCTGCTCAGTTTAAACTTCAGTAATCCTGTGCCCACTGTAGGACTCACCCAAGGAGGGATCCAGATTCATGCATTGTTTTATATAGACCATTTGCTTATAGTTAGTAGTAACTAGTTTTCCACAAAATAACTAAGGTTGTTATACGTAAAAATTACAGAGGCATTGTAGCACCTGTTGATTTTATCTCCTATACCTTGGAGATTTTAAGGACATTGTTTGGTAACTCACACAATGCTTCTTTTACTCACCCTGAACATCAGAATCATAGGGGTTCATTTACTAACCATCGATTTTTTATTTTCAACTTGATTCAGATTTTTTTTTCCAAAAAAGTCGCAGAGAAAAAACACTGCAACTTTTCAGAGATTTACTATGCATCTAAATGTCTAAAAATCTGAATTCAACAATGGCAAAGGTCCCGTCCCTTTCCTTGGAGTTCTTTTGTCTCAAAACTTTAGAGATTTCATTGGGTTTTGTCCGAAAATTGGAGTCAGGATTTTCACAGTGAAAATTCAAAAAAGTCGACTTTTCTAGCAGCGACTTTTCCTTGCAACTTTTTTTTAGTAAATCTGCCCCATAGTGGGAAGTGTTAAAGATGTTGAATTAAAGGTTCACAGTTCTTGGAAAAGATTGGCACATGGGGTGGGGAGAGGAAGAAGAGAGATAGGCACATGGGGTGGGGAGAGGAAGAAGAGAGGTTGTCACATGGGGTGGGGAGAGGAAGAAGAGAGATAGGCACATGGGGTGGGGAGAGGAAGAAGAGAGATAGGCACATTGGCTGGGGAGAGGAAGAAGAGAGATAGGCACAAGGGGTGGAGAGGGAGAAGAGAGATAGGCACATTGGCTGGGGAGAGGAAGAAGAGAGATAGGCACATGGGGTGGAGAGGGAGAAGAGAGATAGGCAAATTGGGTGGGGAGAGGAAGAAGAGAGATAGGCACATTGGGTGGGGAGAGGGAGATGAGAGATAGGCACATGGGGTGGGGAGAGGAAGAAGAGAGATAGGCACATTGGGTGGGGAGAGGAAGAAGAGAGATAGGCACATTGGGTGGGGAGAGGAAGAAGAGAGATAGGCACATTGGGTGGGGAGAGGAAGAAGAGAGATAGGCACATTGGGTGGGGAGAGGAAGAAGAGAGATAGGCACATTGGGTGGGGAGAGGAAGAAGAGAGATAGGCACATTGGGTGGGGAGAGGAAGAAGAGAGATAGGCACAAGGGGTGGAGAGGGAGAAGAGAGATAGGCACATGGGGTGGGGAGAGGAAGAAGAGAGATAGGCACAAGGGGTGGAGAGGGAGAAGAGAGATAGGCACATGGGGTGGAGAGGGAGAAGAGAGATAGGCACATGGGGTGGGGAGAGGAAGAAGAGAGGTTGTCACATGGGGTGGGGAGAGGAAGAAGAGAGATAGGCACATGGGGTGGGGAGAGGAAGAAGAGAGATAGGCACATTGGCTGGGGAGAGGAAGAAGAGAGATAGGCACAAGGGGTGGAGAGGGAGAAGAGAGATAGGCACATGGGGTGGGGAGAGGAAGAAGAGAGATAGGCACATGGGGTGGAGAGGGAGAAGAGAGATAGGCAAATTGGGTGGGGAGAGGAAGAAGAGAGATAGGCACATTGGGTGGGGAGAGGGAGATGAGAGATAGGCACATGGGGTGGGGAGAGGAAGAAGAGAGATAGGCACATTGGGTGGGGAGAGGAAGAAGAGAGATAGGCACATTGGGTGGGGAGAGGAAGAAGAGAGATAGGCACATTGGGTGGGGAGAGGAAGAAGAGAGATAGGCACATTGGGTGGGGAGAGGAAGAAGAGAGATAGGCACATTGGGTGGGGAGAGGAAGAAGAGAGATAGGCACAAGGGGTGGAGAGGGAGAAGAGAGATAGGCACATTGGGTGGGGAGAGGAAGAAGAGAGATAGGCACATTGGGTGGGGAGAGGAAGAAGAGAGATAGGCACATGGGGTGGGGAGAGGAAGAAGAGAGATAGGCACATTGGGTGGGTAGAGGAAGAAGAGAGAGATAGGCACATGGGGTGGGGAGAGGAAGAAGAGAGATAGGCACATGGGGTGGGGAGAGGAAGAAGAGAGATAGGCACATGGGGTGGGGAGAGGAAGAAGAGAGATAGGCACATGGGGTGGGGAGAGGAAGAAGAGAGAGATAGGCACATGGGGTGGGGGGGGAAGAAGAGAGAGATAGGCACATGGGGTGGGGAGAGGAAGAAGAGAGAGATAGGCACATGGGGTGGGGAGAGGAAGAAGAGAGAGATAGGCACATGGGGTGGGGAGAGGAAGAAGAGAGAGATAGGCACATGGGGTGGGGAGAGGAAGAAGAGAGAGATAGGCACATGGGGTGGGGAGAGGAAGAAGAGAGATAGGCACATGGGGTGGGGAGAGGAAGAAGAGAGAGATAGGCACATGGGGTGGGGAGAGGAAGAAGAGAGATAGGCACATGGGGTGGGGAGGGGCCTGCTTTTCTCACCGAAACCCATAGCCCTGACACTGCAAGCCAACTTGAATCTATAAAAAGGTCTATAAAATGGTGTGTACAGTGTAAATACCACTAATTTTTTTCTGATTGAATTAAATAGGTTGTATCAAGCCTGAGGTTGTGTAAAATAATGGTGTAGGATATACATATAGGAAAAATATTTGCTGTGTTTGTAAATGCGTTCCAGTATTGTTTTGTGATACACAATTTTATCATATAAAAAAATGCCACTATAATTAGAACCAAGGGATGAAAACCACAAATCATCACCTAAATATTTTAGGAACTACTGAGTATCGTAAATAACATCAAGTAATATATATTAAGAATGCTGTATTAAGGATGGAGTAGGAGATACTGCAAAATACCTTGTGCTGAATGGCTGGTTTCCCTGGGGAGCGATAGCTCAAACGACTGCAGGTTTTCCTGGGTTACTAGGCAACTGTGCTGCATGCCGCTGCCTGCCTAGCAGGACACATCTCTGCACATTGCAATGGGGGAATCGTATTCTTGTTATAAGATCAAGCTCCATCTGCACATGTTTTTATTGTCAGAAGCAGGTGCTGTATAGATTAGTTATAGAGTATATGCTCATCATAAAAACCAGTACACTGGTGTATAAATATCATAAAAACTAGTAAATGTGTATATATATATATCATGTAAACACAGGGCCTGGTTATTCCTATTGGCCTGCTGCTCACACATATAGTAGAGCATATAGCAAATATATATCTTTCTCCCCCACCCACATATATGGATATATTTGCAGATTTATTGTAGTTGTACATAGTTTCAAGACAATTTGGGTCCATATAATAATTTATATGCTCATTATGTTCTCATTTACAGATTTCATGAGTTGATGTATACATATATGTAACATAGGCTAAATCAATAAGGCTTATGCCAGTAATAAATTACAGTTGGAACTCTGTTATGGAGCGTTTGGGGCATGTGGGATCCAATTTACCATCTGGCAGATCCTCAAAACAAATTCGCTTTTACTTAGTCCATATCATCCCATACTATTGCCTTCCAAATAGCTGCCAACCTTTCTATTTTCATGATTAGTTCACCATGTCATTATGCTACAGTTTGTGTATTATATTTTATGTGTGATGCCTCAATTACTGTATCTTGTATTGCGAGACAGGACAATAAACTTCTACTGCAGGCAGAGAGATTTATTTATAAGGTTATTAAACTCCCTTCAGAATTGAATTATATATATAACTCTCTGGATAAACTCCTATATACATGCTCTTTCACATGACTAAATACTATTTCCCCACATAGTACATAGGACTGACTATATCTGCAGCCCTTTACAGAGATTATTAAATGAATGTATACATAAACTGGCAATGCCATATATTCTCATGATAATGTTACATGGAGTTGATATATGTGAATTTACAGGTGCTTGTAGGTAAGACATGATGGATTTACTATGTAGCAGCTTGCAGAAAAGGCGAAACAAATAGCTTAAAGAACCAAGAAGGGCATGAGTCAGCCAATTGCACAAACTGGCGGTTGATGTTTTGATTGACATAAACCCGTGAATAGAATGCGCTGTAAACCAGTTATCTCTGTGTTTCAATCCCTATAACACAGGTCGATTGACATAAATGCCTGCTATCTGTGTACTATACGGCAACTGGCAGTTAAATTTTAATTGACGTACATCCTAAACTCTAACATACCATAAACCATTTATCTGCAAGTGCATAAATCCTCCCTTATATGGGCCTGTTAACTGAAATGGCTGCCCTGTGTTTCAGTCAAACGCGCAAAGACTCGCACTAATCTTTTACACTGCGCTCCTGTATTTAAAGGCAAGCGGCACCCACGTTATTAATGAAAGGAAGTGTAATTTTAATCCAATCTTGGAAATACATTAATTTGCAAATTGTTGCTTATAAATACTGTAACTTCCGACCAAAAGATGTTTTCCTTGCTTCCAAGCAGCTGCTGTGCTGTGTGTGTACAGATAGCAGGCATAGAACTCTATTACATTCACATTTTAGCATTGTATCTGTGGTTTCAAAGACATGATACTGGGACATATTTAGACTGTACTTTGGTACAACAAACAGCAATACATGTGAAATTGGGGACTCAAACTGGGGACTCATTTATAAACATTGGGCAATGTTGCCCCTAGGCTACCAACCAATCAAATGTTTGGTTTCTATGTTCAGTCTACAGCTGGCTGAAAAAAGATGGGTTACTGCCCATGTGACAACTTACCCAGTGTTTATAAATGAGTCCCCAGTTTTACATGTATTGCTGTTTGTTGTACCAAAGTACAGTCTAAATATGTTTTTTTTAATTCAGGGTAAATTTCCCTTTCTAATTGACTTTTTGTTTCTTATTTCAAGTTTAGTTTGTGTTATACCCTCTCCACCATTTTTACAATCTTTTAACATGATGTATACATGACCTGGTATAAATTCGAATTAAACTCGATCATTGTTGTATTAATAAAATTTCACAATAATGCTTGAATTGTTTGTACGAAAATTTGGAGTTTACATTAAAAAATTCAGAATTTTTCAAGCTGAAAGTATCATTAAAAGTCGAAAAATTTGAGTTTAAATGGGCGTTCGTTTCCATGAATCCTCTTTATTTTTCCCAAATAGGAATTGCAATAGGAATTTAAGAGCACTGGTGTTCATTCTTGGTAAACAATAATGTGTTTAAGTTCCACTTGAAACTGTGTGAGCCAGAAAACAATGAGGCGATTAACTTCTCCTTGAAAATGTGTCAAGGCCAGGCTGTCACTGACTATTCTATTCCTCTACTATTCTAAGCCTACATAGGACTCAATGACAGATCAAACCTGATGATTTTTTTTGACAAAAAAGTTAACTAAACATTAATAAATCATGAATTATGAGAGTTATTTTAGAAATGCAGTACTTGAATTTATTCGGGGAAAATATCTGAGTTTTTTGAGAAACAATATAAAAAAAAATAGAGTACTGGCAAAAACTCATTTGCAAATCTCGAAAATATCTAGAATTTAAAAAAATTGACTCAAAAATTCTCAAAATTGCTTAGTAAATGTGCAATACATGGTTAGATTAAGTATACACTAGTGATGAGCACATTTTTCCATCAGGCACGGATTCACAAATTTGCAAAGTTAGGAAAAAATTGTGATCACGTCAAAAAAGTTGGTGTCTTGTCAAAAATGTCAAAAAAGTTTTTATTTTCATATTATCAAACATATTTGTTACAACATTTGCAATGGTATTTTGTCTTACGTTTGTGTCTCATAGGTAATGGAGTATTAAGAAAGTAAAACATTTAAGTTCAATATTTATAACAAAACTTGAACTTTTAGCTCATACCTGCTCTCTTTGGACCTTGTGAGATATAGTTTTTACTCTGGGTAAGTTGCCAACATACTATTTATTTGTTGGCTCCTGGGGGGTCTGTGACAATTTTTTGTGTAACTATACAGAACAGAGGAGCTACTAGCTGTCACAGAGGATGACTTGTGAGGGTGTGTTAGGCCCCCTGGAAACCTTGCCTAAAGGTATGGCTTTATAGAACAGAGTTGTTTATCTCATATCCCTCCAGCTGCTTGACATACCTCTTCTAGGGAGTTATGCAGTGTAATGCTCTTTAACAAAGCTCGGGCAATGTGGATCAATAAGCCAGTGGTTCACAGTAAATGTTTATTGTAAGATCATACTGTAGCAGGGAAATGCAAGTTTTGAAGCATCGGTGTGAAATCAATGGATATTTCCTACACATGGAAGTTTTACTGAACAAGCTTTTGGACTTGATTATTTGGCCGGCATTGTTACAAGCCAAAAAGGTGTTCATAAAAAATATTTACATAAAATGATAGAAATTACTATTTCCCCATACAAACAATTTTATTCCTTGTCTATCACTGGTGGAACAAGACTGAGAGCTTCCCTCCCATGATCATTAAATGGACTCTACCCACTGTTTCTTAACCACACCTTGCTAAACATCACTAATTACTAATTAGTACTAATTACTGATGAGCGAATCTGTCGCGGGTGACAAAAAAATAGGCACGGGCGACAAAAAAGACGCGGGTGACAAAAAAATCGTGCAACAAATGCGCGAACCGCATTTGTTGCACGATTTTTTTGTCACCCGCGTCTTTTTTGTCGCCCGTGCCTATTTTTTTGTCACCCGCGTCTATTTTTTGTTGCCGGGGCTATTTTTTTGTCGCCCGTGCTTTTTTGCTGCAACCGCGCCCAATTTTGACGTGACCACACCTATTTTGACGCAACCATGCCCAATTTAACGTGCTTAAAAAAAAATTCTGCACAGCCAATTTTCACGGAAGTTTTGCGAAACAATCCGGCAATGGCGAAATGCGTAAATTTGCTGCGAATCAATGCCTGCCGAAAAAATTCATCACTAGTACTAATCCCATATTATCAAAAGTCAGGGAATACTGGGAGGTGTAGATCTTATTTAAAGAACGTCTGAAAACTTTAAAACCAATGGGTACAGCAAGTTCTGAGTGTTTGTGACCTCTAGGTATGGCTTTGCCAATGTGACTTTTACAGATCAGTAGAAAGAGGTAAAAAAAGCTTAATAATTTAGAATCACTATTTGAGTTGTTTATAAGATCTTTTTGTGTGACTGTTCCTTTAAGTTGATCCAACTCAATGGTGATGTAAAATTAAAAAGGAAAATATGCAGCAAGTTATTACTATATTTCATCAAAGCAAAGCAAACCATTTGAATGACTAAATAATACATTAGGCACAGGGAATGTTCCATCATTCAGGTAAGAAATAGCAATGCTAAATAAGAGCTACAGACAAACACATTACAACTAGTGGAAGACATTTTATGGGTTTATGGGATTCTTAACCAGCTGCACTGTTCTATATGAATCTCAAATTATATTCACTGTATTTCAGTAGCTCTATTCTCTTGAGACCTCAACAGTAACTCACTGTATCTTTCTGTGACTGTTAAATGATAGTTATTCAATGCTTGGGAAATCCAGATAAGCCTAATATACGCAGCTGTCTAGTAGATAAACACAGATTTAGGGTCTCATTTACAATATAAAAGGCAAGGTGCACAGTGCTAAAATGGCTGGAAAGCTGCCTGTATTGGTGAAATTACAGTTTTCATTTTATTTACAGAATTCTTTCTGTGCTGCCCCACCCTGCCTTCTCCTAGCGTAAATAAGACAGCCAACTACCAGACCAATTCACTTAACTATACTTGCCAGTTACCCCAATATGGACTCTCTTCAGCTTTTATCACTGTATCCAGGGTCGGACTGGGCTGCCGGGACAACGGGAAAAAACCCAGTGGGCCCTGGCCCAGACCGAATTCATGTCTGTGCTCCCCTAGCTGTCGGTGTCCTCGGTGGGGGGTTAGGGGGCGCGGCCGGTGGGGTCACCTTTGGGGGTGCAGGGTTTCTGGGGTGGCAGCCCCGGTGGGCCCTGCACCCCCCAGTCCGACCCTGACTGTATACAGTATTTGTAACCAGACAAGCGGACAATTCTATTGATATACCAGCAGGTGGGTACATTGCCAGTGACAACGTTTCTGCCAGTGACAACATTCCTGAAGACACAGGTCCTGTGTCTCACCTTTTGCTCACCTGTGTACAACATTTGCAAATGTAACAGTTCACATTAATAGAACAATCTTTGCCATATACATAGTTAACAAAAAATATGTAGCGGAAGAGATATTTACCTCAGAACCATCCCTCTGCTGATCCTTCACTTCTGCAACTGCTATTGGCTGTGTCGCCTGTCAGTCTGACATTGCTTCAGCAAATCTAACATAACAGAATGTTAGATTAGTGATATGCTGAGCCTGTTTGCCTGTGCCATTCCAAGGGAGAAATTGACCAATGACCTTTCAATTTATGCCACTGGTTTGAGTGCACAAGCAACCAATGGACTGGTCCAATAAAAAGAAGGAAGGGCAAAGCCTGGCCATGATGATGTAAGCATATATGGAGTGCGTCAGGTTCAAAATAGACCACTCCCATCCATTCAGACTGATCAGAGACACAGAATAAGGACTGATTTAACAGTTAATGTATAAAAAGTAGTTTCTACAGTGGCCTTTTTACTTTTTTATTTGGAAAATGGATTTTCTAACACACTGAGAACATTGGTGGTTTAATGAGATTTGGATTTTGAAGGTGAACAACCCCTTTAAACATGGATTGTCCCCCTGGCTTGTCTCTGGGGAACAGAAATGGATGATATCCTTATTATGTCTTTACCACAAGCTGAAATATGGGAGCGAAGCACATAAACAATGAGAAAACCAATTGTTTCCTGTTCAACATTGGAATAATAAACGTATGAAATATTAAGAATATCTCTCACAAACAGAATCTTTAAGTAAATATATAACTGTAACTATAGTTTATTTAAGTCTACACTCTTGGTGTATCTACTTACTTAGCCTAAGAGAAAATCTTATTGAATTTTTCACTGGAAGACGAGCTCCCTGCAGAGTTTCAATTCTGTGCTGGATAATTCATGCTATTTCTGAACTCTGGTTTTCTACATATTACACTTTTTATAGCTTTTATACTGTTTTTTTTCCTTCAAGAAAAAGTTATATTTCTTAAATAAAGGCCCTATCCCATAATTAAATGACTGCTACACAGGGCAGTTTATGAATATCAGTATGGTGGTTTCTGTGCTCAGAAATCCTATATGGTAAGGGCATGTCTAAATTACTGTACCTTCTGCTGGATTAAAGGCATATTGAGCCTATGTTGTTTTATGTGGGTCCTCTGTTGTTTTGGCAGCTTCAATCTTTAAAATATACTAAATTTCATTAAGCTTCACTCTCAGACAAGACCAGGGTTTGAGCATACAGGTACTCTCCTAAATGCAAGTTTCTCTGGTGTTTCCTTTTGCATAATTTCACTCCCTGGCAGATTAAAATCTGTTGAGTCAACTTGCTTATCTTGCACATTTGAACCCACATCCATAATGTTTTCTTTTCTTCTGAAGTCAATGTCTTTTGCACTCAATGCAAAGCTTACTGCAAAGGATTTAAAAATAAGAAGGAGGGACGTTTGAGCGATTTTATTTGACTTTTTCTTTACAGTGGCAACATGGCACATCATGTAATTAATAGCCCACATTCTATGTGCCATGTTACAGTGGCCTGTGTATATTGTCCAAGCTAACTCCCTGTACTCAAACTTTATCTTTTTATTTCATTTTTGTATTCCAAATGTTTATGTGTATGTGGTATCAAAGTATTCAGAGGGCCCATATCATACATAGTGGTGCTTAATTACAAAAAAATGTATAGTGATGGACGAAATGTTTCGGCAGGCATGGATTGGTGGATTGTTTCGCAAAACAATTGCAAAAAATTTGCTGCGGTAAAATAATTGTCTCGCGCGTCAAAAAAATTGTCACCCATCAAAAGAATTGTCACAGGTAGTGATGAGCGAATCTGTCCTATTTTGCTTTGCCATAAAATTTGTGAAACAGCAAGAAAATTCGTGAAACAGCGAAAAATTCATGAAACGCATTTGACGCTCGATTTTTGTTGTTGCTCGCGTGTTTTTTGTCGCCCATGCTTTTTTTTGTCCATGACTGTGCCCAAATTTGCAACAACCGTGCCCAAATTTGCCATGACTGCAAGATTTTTGTTGTCTCCCGTGTCTTTTTTGTTGCCTGCGCTTTTTTTTGCCACACCCAAATTTGTCACGACTGGGCCCAATTTGACATGAGCCAAAAAAAAACATTTCTGCAAAGTTTTCGGCGAAGCGAAACGGGACAGATTCGCTCATCACTAATAGTGTAGCATTTGAATTCATCTGATTGTGATATATATGAATATATATATATATTGCTAGTTATTTTATACAATAAATATTGTAGATTCCTTAAAGAATAAGTAAACCTTTTTTTTCTATCGGTAAAATTACTCTAAACAGCCTCCAGAATTACCTACCTTTGTTCCAGCATTTTCTCTGACCTGGTTCCTCAGTCAGAAGGTGATTGTTTTTCTTTGCTTCCTTGTGCAGAGTGAAGCCCCTCCCCCACTTCCTGTTCAGGTCTCTCATCAAAAAATTGAAATTCGAATTGAAGAGAGAAATGAACAGGAAGTGGGGGCGGGGCTTCACTCTGCACAAGGAAGCAAAAAAAAAAAAACCTTCTGACTGAGGAACCAGGTCAGAGAGAATGCTGGGACAAAGGTAGGTAATTCTGGAGGCTGTTTAGAGTAATTTTACCGATAGAAATAAAAAAGGTATACTTACTCTTTAATACCATGGAATGTGGATATTAATCCTTATGTTAATGCCATATATATATATATATATATATATATATATCAATCCAGATAGTGTCAGCACTCCAAGGCTCAATATTCCACGGCGTGCACAGCCAAAATATGAGTATGCAAAAAATAATAATCGTCCGTAGCCGGCACACCCTTCAACACTTTATAAAAAATTTATTGAAAACATATTTGTTTTTAAAACCGACGTTTCGGTCCTCATTAGGACCTTTCTCAAGGAGGCCCTAATGAGGACCGAAACGTCGGTTTTAAAAACAAATATGTTTTCAATCAATTTTTGATAAAGTGTTGAAGGGTGTGCCGGCTACGGACGATTATTATTTTTTATATATGTATATATATACACACACATATATTTTTATAATATAATGTTTTTTTTCTTATTGACAAAAACACATACATCCTGCTATTATTAAAAATATATTTATATATCCCACCAGTGAATGTTGGCCAAAAGATATTGTAGATAGGTGAATCTAATGTAAGTCGTAAGCCCTTACAATGGTAGTAAATCACACTGGTTTTTCCATAAAAGAAAAATACAGCATCTTTATTGTATTTTAAATTCACATATAGCCAAAAGCATTTGTGCTCAAACACCCAAAGGAATCAAAGAGTTGAAATTCATCTAGAAAAATCTCTTCCAAACACTACAGGGCGATTTTAATAACATTTTTATTATATTATGTAACCCAGGTGGCTTAAACCAGTTCCAAAATAAAAAAATATAGTATAATATGTAAGTCCTATACAAGGCAAGCTCTCAGTGGTAATGCAAAAGAAAAAAAAAAAATCAGTATATCATATACTGTACAGTATTAAGTGTAACTGATGGTAAAAATTCTGTCCTGCAGTATTATTTCATTAATTCAACAATGCAGTTACTTGTTTATTTCATTTTAAGTGCATTTTCATTTGATATAAAATGAAATTGAACAATTCTATTGGTAAAGCTGCTATTAAAAGTGCTCCTTAAGAGTTGTGGTTTGAGCTGTATTGTCTAGAAGTAATAAAACGTAATCAGTAAATATAGTAATGCTGTTTGCAGAATCATTCAATTTAAAGATTTTTGAGCTTTCTCTTTGGCAGCTGACACTGTTAGTGTTTTAAGAGTCGTATAAAGCACTTATCGCTATAAAATACCTCTTAATTTGATACAAAAGGATTTAAAGTAGGGATTTTTTTTAAAACAAATAGGAAATGGGGAATAGTCCAGGGCCGTTCAGGATAAGCAGGCCCAGCATCATCCTTTTCATCTACAATACCTGTTGAATGTAGATTGTGCCAGATATAGCAGCCCCCCTCATTTTAGTCATTTGGAAGAACTCTAGCATATAATTGCACCCTATTTTGATGATTTATATTGTATTAGAAAGTATATAGTGTATTTAGTTAGACGCAACAAAAAGGAGTGTTTTTTTGGAGGCCTTTGGAGAACTTTTTGTTATAGTATTTCTTCCATTATTACTTTAAATGTTTAAATAATTTTGCTAGAATTACTGTTCATTGAAATTTGGTCAATAACTGAAGAACTGCACGATTAGTATGCATGTCCTATAAGGTTATTAATCTCAAAGAAATCTAATTACCTAAGACACCATACATCAAGCATTCCTTATTTTTGGACAGTAAGATACATTATTTATTTTCTCCAAGTGGTTTCTTTTGGCAGAAAAAAATAGTGCTTTTTACGTGGCATAAAACTGTTAGAAAAAAATGGCCATTGATTCCATTTTATATGGTGCAAAAAAAACTCCCTAATTGATTCTAGTGATGAGTGAATCTATCCTGTTTTCCTTCTGCAAAAAATTTGCGAAACCACATAAAAATTAGCAAAATGGAAGAAAAATTGTGGAACGCGCGTGCCGCGGATTCTGATGTGATTGCGCCCGTTTTGACAAAACTGCGACTTTTTTTAACGCACAAAGAATTTTTGCAAATCTATGCCTGCCGTAAAGATTCGCTTATCATTACTTGATTCCAATTAATTTTGTGCAGAAAAAACATAGAGAAAATGTGCATTGACTCCAATGCATTCTCCAAAGTTTTGTCATTTTTGATGGTTTTGCAAATTTTTCAGCAAATATGGAGTTGTGCTCATCTCTAAATACAGCAATCTCAAAATTTCCATTTTCAAAGGGGCACATTTACTAATCCACGAATCCGAATCACGAATGGGAAAAAATCGTACTGGAAACGAAAATTTCATAAGATTGCAAATATCACGAAAATGCTTACGAAAAAATCGTATTAGTCACGATAATATCGTATTGGCGATCCGAAAGTCACGAAATTTTCATACCGAACAATTGTAAACAGTGGTAAAACCTTTCCGATTTGTTCGTGCAAACGTCCGAAAAAGTCGTGCGCCCTACGAAAAAGTTGTGCGCCGTATGAAAAAGTCGTGCGGACGCCCGAAAAAAAACAGCGAAAATACGCTCGGAGCGTTCGCATGAACGCTCGTGCATTCGTGCTTTTGTAAATGTGCCCCAAAGAGATACTGACAGTTGTTAAAAATCTTTAGTATGACATGCCAGGGACCATAATTCCTACACAATTTAGCTGGAACAGTTAAAATTGCTGACTGTTTTGTCAGGATTAGTTTAAGTATAAAATAAAAAAATGAAATGGAATTTTTAAATTATACATTTCTATAAAATTATATATTTAACTATGGTCTGATTCATCTTCAAGCTCATCCATAAGGCTCGAAAGAACTTTTGCTCAAAGAAAGAAATGGGACCAAGTACAGTAATTGTAACATTTTAAAACTTAAGTAAAACAATTAGCAAAAGAGCGAATCTGTCCCAAAAATATTTCTTTGAAACGATTTGCAAAATAGCAAAAATGTTGTACGTCAAAAGAAAAACTGTTGTGCACTAAAAACAATTGAAATAATCCAAAACATAAACAGTTTTAATATAATTGCAAGTTTATTATAGCATATGTATGAAATTTATTTATAGATGAAAACAAAGCACAGCATTTATATTTCATTGTTTTAGTTTCAATATATTAATCCAATAAAAATCGGGGGATTTATGGAGCAGTTCTGTGAGAACTGGAGTGATGTTGATAAAATCAAATAAATAGTTTTTATTGGCCTAAACTGTTCTTATGCAGTCTGTGATCTGGTGTGGTATCTGGGCATGACTGGCTACCCTCTGTTAAATGATTAATAGTTCTGAGTGCTTGTGGCTACATGTATTGATCTGGGTGGTCTTAGAGGAATATGCTGCCATTCAGATGGTAGAGCTTTGCTATGGATAATTTGAAGCTCCAAGGCATTGTCAATAGCACAACTTAACTACCCGTGGAAGAAGAGCTGTGAAGTCAGATTGACGAGTCCATAATTCTCATTTTATAGCTGTTTATATTTCAAGCCTCCGAGGCATGTTTTTATTTTAACACACAGAAAAAGAGAACTGGCTTATGATAACACTGGTATTACTGAGGTTGCATGTTGACCATTTGCAATTTACATTTGAACTAATGGTGCTTTGAATTCTACCAACTGTTTTATGCGATTTCAGCAGGGCTCTGAGCTATGTCTGTTGATGCACCTAAAGATTCAGCAGATTGTGGAGTAGGAGTGGCACATCTGTTTATTGTTTTTCTGAAATGAAAAAATGGCACCTTTTTAAACAAACTGAAAATAGAAGGCGAAAGGGAATGTGTGCCTTTATGGTACACATCAAGTTGATGTTCATGGGCTCTGTTATTATAATGCAACTTTTAACTCTCATGTGTTATTGCTATTCCACGCTCGTGACTTTCTGATTTAGTTTGTGCTTTTTGGGGGATAATATGCCCCAAATATTCCTTCAGTAGATAGTGTCCTCAGAATAAATTTTACTACACTCAAAGTCCCATATCCTTGGGAAATAGCACACAACGTTTACCATCACTGATTTTTTTTATCTCCAGCAATATCAGAGGATCATTATGGATAACTCCATAGTGACTTAATAATCAATTTGTCCAATGATCTAAAGGAATTGACTATTGTCAAAAAATAAAAGACATTACAATTTTTCCTTCATAAGCTGGAGTATTAATTATTACTCATAAAAATTACAAGATGGATACCATCCCCACCTCCCCATTCAGTAACAGTAGATTTATACATTTTTCTCAAGTTAAAGTTCTTTAACATTACACGCTGGTCACCATTTTTTGTTTTTGATTCACGATTTAGATGGAAATAATATCAGAATGCAATGTTGAGACATTTGAGCCCTAAGAGTATTGCTCTATTCAAGTGAACATATGTATCTAAATATGGGTGTGACTTACATAGCATTCAGCTTTTAGTGATTATGCGTCTGTCACTGAGCATGGCAATAGGGATGTAGCGAACATCGCCAAAAATGTTCGCGAACCCGTTCGCGGACTTTTGGCAAAACTCACGAATATTCGCGAACTTTGCAAACCCCATAGACTTCAATGGGAAGGCGAACTTTAAAACCTAGAAAAGCCATTTCTGGCAAGAAAGTTGTTTAAAGGGTGCCACGACCTGGACAGTGGCATGCAGGAGGGGGATCAAGGGCAAACATTTCTCTGAAAAATACTTTGTAAAAAAAACGCAAGCCATTCCTATGTATACGCAAAGGCGAAAAACCGAAGCGAAAAAACGCGGCGGAAAAAAACGAGGCAAAAAAACGCGGCGCAAAAAAAAAACGTGGCAAACCCAAAATGGCGAACATCGCCAAAAGTTCGCAAATTTGCGGACTTGCGAACACCCGATGTTCGCGCGAATTAGTTCGCCGGCGAACAGTTCGCTACATCTCTACATGGCAATCCAAACTAACAACTAGAAGCAACACAGGGCAAAAAAATGTAATGATCTCAGTGGTGGACCTGGAGGCCAATGCACCATTCTCTGTAAAGCACAGCATAGTGCTCTATTCTCTATAAATCACGGCATAATATGTTCTGCTATATAAAGATAAAAACATTTGTCTCACCTGGATGAATGTGGTATGGAGGAATACAATTATAATACAAACAGTGCATATTTTATAACTTCATTTCCAGCTTCATTTTATTTCCAAAACACAGAGATAGGCAGACTGCTTGAATCATTGAAGAAAAGTTGTAACATCGAATATGAATGTCTGCCATGCTTTTGAAGATCACTGACTTCTTTTCTCCATGCTAGTGTCTAAAATTACTATATTTCATCTCGATGTATGTAGAATAGTACAAAAGGGAAGGCAAAGAACTGAAAAAAAGAAGAATAGAATTCTATTAACATTCAGGTCAGTTTCATCCTAAGGAATCATTGTAGGAGAGTAGGTCCATATTTTCGAATACTCTGTCCTCGCATTGTTAAAATTATTCTTTTCTATTACAATGGCCTTCTGGATCAAATATTTACTTCTTAGGTTTAAACTAATAGCAGGGGAATATTGTATGAGTTCATCCCTAAAATATTTTTCTGTGTATGAGCTGTAGGAGAACAAGAAAATATTCTGGGGGCCACAATCCATCTTGAATGTTTGGAGACAGCAAATGCCACCAGAGGCTGGAGGCAGAGGCTATGTCTGACATTAGGCTTAATGCAGTCCAACACCAGCCTATTGATGTGGTGCTTTCTAGTGAATAAACAACAGAGATTTCAGTGGAATAAAAACAACATTTATTGGCTCAAATAAACAAAACAAAAAAAACTAACATATAAATCATACTATACCAAAATGGATAGGTGCATCCCAGCGCCTCATGATACCCACTCTCCTAACGCGTTTCGCACCGTGTGGTGCTTCATCAGAGGAGGTGATGAAGCACCACACGGTGCGAAACGCGTTAGGAGAGTGGGTATCTCTGAAATCTCTGTTGTTTATTCATATGTTGATTCGGGACCTATCAGTGGGATATAACTTGTAGATTCCCTATTCTTAAACCGAATTTACTAATTAAAGGTGCTTTCTAGTGGCCTGTTCGGCCAAGCTTTTGTCATTTTTTTTTTGTTGAAACCAGGTTCTGTTTTCTTTCAGCCTCTACTGTCTTCATCTTTTGACCAAACAGCTATCTGATGCATTTATTAAAATTCTATTTATATTTACTTAGTTTTACTGGATTTTAGGAGATGGATGCAATTGCTCAACTCCCAATGGGAGTCCCTACAGAACTTTCCATTTGTCAGCATCACTTTTCAGCTGTGTGTGTTCAGAGATGCTGTTGAGAGATTATCCAAATACAGTAACTGTTCAAGTAGGGTTGTTAACATATTCTTTCTCAGCCTTCATAAATTCATTTAGAGTTCACCCTTCTGATCCATTTATTGTACCTGGTCCCTCAAATCTTAATTTATCAACCCAGTAATATAATTATAATTTCAATTTCACAGATATATGCATTCTGTCTGTTAGCATTTAAACACATTGCTTTAAAATTCTAGTGCTAACAAGACCAGGTTACACAAGATGGCACAAAAATCAATATAATCAAAGATGCTTATTGCCATTTAATGTAATCCCTATGTTGAAAAAGGAGAATATCTCAGAACGTATTGTGTGTAAATATCCATATTTATCACACAATGCATTATAAATAATATAGGGGAACAAAAGTGGGCAGTAATTTGGCATGTGGACTCATTTCAATGGAATTTGTCATAATGAAAAAAGGACTACCTATACTAGGGGGCAGATTTATCAAAATGTGAGTTTAGAGCTTAATAAATAAAAACTCACGCACTTTCTATTCATTCCTATGGGATTTTTAAAAGCGTATTTATCAGTGGGTGAAAGTTAGAAAGCACCATTTGATAAATATGCTTCCAAAAATACCATAGGAATGAATAAAAAGTGTGTGAGTTTGTATGTATTAAGCTCTAAACTAACATTTTGATAATGTTGGTGTCTTGGAAAAATAGGGAGGCTATTTTGAAAGCAAATTTTGATACTTTGATGTTTAAATTGATTTTTAGGGGCAGATTTACTAATCTACGAACGGTCCGAAGGCATCTGAATGCGTTTTTTTCATAATGATCGGTATTTTTGCGACTTTTTCATCGTTGGCGCGACTTTGTTGTATGTTCCGTGACTTTCGCCATCGCGAAAAAATCGGATTGGTTTTTTTCCCGTCGTTTACAATCGGTCAATACGAAAAAATCGCGACGGCGCTGAACAACATGCGATAAAGTCGCAGCAGCAACGAAAAAGTCGCAACAAATACGAAAGAATCGCGCCGGCGACGAAAAAGTCGTAAAATTTTCGTTTCCAATACGATTTTTTCACTTTCGGGATTCGGATTCATGAATTAGTAAATCTCCCCCTTAGAGTTCTAGTATTATATTGATATCCCAAAATGCATATGTACATACACTCCTAGCTAGATTAACTGCATTTTAGTATCTAAAGATGGAGCATAGGTTATTGCTAAGGTTCCCCATAAACAACTTGTTGATGCCATAGCTATAGATGCAGCATGGGATAACCCCAGTAACATTATAGACTGGCGGACTCTATAAGTATTTAAAATAAAATTATCTTAGGGAAGTGTGGGTTGTAGAGTGATATTACATCCTTAAACCAATTTATCCCATGGAATCAAATGCCATGGCTGTTGCTTTTCAAATATAAATGGTACCGTGTGGTTATACAAAATATCATTTATAAACATTATACACTTTCTCTTACCATTGACTTTCTTATTATATGAATTAACATTTTGATTTGTTTAAAAATTTTGCAATAACTGTTTCATGTTTTCCAAAAGGAGGGAAAACACAGTAGATGTCTCTCAGCAAATACAAATATGTTTCTTTTCTAACTTCTAACGTGGTAAACTGTTGTTCCAGTCGCTGTAGCAAGCTGCTTTAAATGGTATAATTGTTTTCTCTGTACCACATTCAAATGTATGTTTATGCCACATTTTAATTAGCAGCCATACTTGTTTTCAGACTAATTTATTTTTACTGTACTTTCTTCAAGAAAAGAAATTGAATGGCACAGGGAATCGAAGGAGTAGCTATAAAGCGTTGCTTCATGTCTTTCCCTACTTGAGTTACAATGGGCACAGAAGTAGACAAATTATAATTGTAACTATGCAGTGAATGATAAAGCCACAATGAAAAAGGGAATTCATCTGGCTTTTAGCAAAATTATATACATTAAGCACTTTTATTTCGTATTTGGTTTAGAGACATTGGCAGGGATTTGCTTTTATCTATTTTATTTTTAAAATATAAAGGGGAAAGCGTAGAATTCAATTTTAGCGGGATGTATTCATTCATGCCTTTTCTGTTTTTTTACATAATTTCACTTTTTCACTCTGGCCTCAGATAGGTTGCCTTGTTAAGGAACTCTTAACAACCATAATAGATTACTGGATTTAAGGTTTTTTCCTATCTCTATCTGTCATTCAAATCTTTAAGTGGTTGCTATGACAATTAGTATTACTGTAGGTGAAAATTATTTAATTATTTTGCAATCAAAAACACAGAACAAAGACAAGTTAAATATATTGTTTTCTAATTTGTTTTTTCTAGTTTTTTTTTTTTTTAAATGAACTTATTTGATTAAACGAGAAGGAAAGGTAAACACTAAGGGGCTGATTTACTAACCCACGAATCCGACCCGAATTGGAAAAGTTCCGACTTGAAAACGAATATTTTGCGACTTTTTCGTATGTTTTGCGATTTTTTCGGATTCTGTACGAATTTTTCGGATCCAATACGATTTTTGCGTAAAAACGCGAGTTTTTCGTATCCATTACGAAAGTTGCGTAAAAAGTTGCGCATTTTGCGTAGCGTTAAAACTTACGCGAAAAATGGGCAACTTTTTGCGTAAGTTTTAACGCTACGCAAAATGCGCAACTTTTTACGCAACTTTCGTAATGGATAGGAAAACTTGCGTTTTTACGCAAAAATCGTATTGGATCCAAAAAATTCGTAAAGAATCCGAAAAAATCGCAAAACATAAGAAAAAATCGTAAAGTACCGATCATTACGAAAAAAACGCAATCGGACTCCATTCGACCCGTTCGTGGGTAAGTAAATCAGCCCCTAAGTAAGCTTTATCAGAAATGTCTATATAAATACAGCCATAAGCACTCACAGAAAAGCTGCACTAAGTCCTCAAAAGAAACACACAATTTCTTGTCTCCTTTTTTGTAATCATGTTCTTTGGTGTCAGTCTTCCTTTCTCAAAAAAATCCTTCATTCCTGGGGCCAGAGTCTGCGTAACTCTCTCCCCTCTCCTGCTTCCCCCTCCCTTAAGAATTCATAAAATTCACTCCCCCCTCCCTTAGGAATGTGTAATCTGAGCTACCAGCCTCTAGAGCTGCAAGCAAGAAGCTAGGAAGACCAAGCTAAAATGGCAGCTGCTATCTTAAACAAACATAGGGAGCTTCTAGAGCTTTTTACTCAGGTATAGTAAAGCTTTCTGCAGAATAAATATAGTGTTCTAGGTGGCACTAATGTGGTGAATCTATTGGCAGTAGAATGCCAAAATTACTTTCCTTCTCCTTTAAACAAGGTTGTTTCAAGTTGTTCTTCCAGTTTATATTTTAGAAAAACTCAAATTCTATTAAATCTGCCTCCCCCTTAATTTGTAGAACAAAGCAAACAAAAAGTACATTTTTTCACTGATTTTTTACAAATTAAGTTTAAAAAAGCCTTGAAGAACAAAATGTTCAATGTAGAAATTATCTTGTACATCTCCCATTGACTTATAGCTTCCCTCAATTGTTTTTTTTTTTTTACTGATTTTTTTTTCCATTCAATTTTTGAAGATATTTTGATTGATCAATCTCAAAACATTGAGCTCAGAAAAAATTGAAAATGTGGGATCTCTAATTTTAATTAATGGTCTCTAAAAATACTTTTTTAATGGGGAGCAGCCTTGTTAAGTACTAAACATAATGTTGTGCTATAGAAGCCAAATTGTTCAAGTGGATTTGAGGCATCTTTTTAACCAGATTTCTGGTCAGATACCCATTTGTTCATAATAAGTATGCAGATATATAAAATAGTGTTAAAGCGGTCATCCTGCTGTAGTTTTATGAGTGCACAGAACAGCAAATAAACATTAAGCTTGAACTTTCAACAAAGATTCCTTATTTAACTTGGCCAAAAAGTGACTTTTGTAAAATGTTGAATGGAAGATACAGGCTAGAAATAGACAAGTAATTAACTCCTAGTGAAATTGACCCTAGTATCTTTTTGTTGTTTTGAGACTTTTGACTGTAAACTCCACTAGTTTAGGGACTGATATAAATAATAAGGCCTTCAATACATGTTGGCACTACAGAAATAAAGAATAATTATAAGAATACAATATTTTATTTAATACTATTTATAATGAGTGGTTACTGGGATGGATTAATGTTTGTATATATAGTTTATGTATGTGAGTGTATAGGTTGTGTGGGCTGGGTTTACTTGGAAGGGTTGAACTTGATGGACTCTGGTCTTTTTTCACCCCTATGTAACTAACTATGCTTGTATTCTGTCCAACATTTCTCTTATTGACCAGTTTTCCTGTTTTTGTTATAAATGAAATGAAAACAACAATAGCTTCACTAGAAAATGATCTAGGATCAACCAGTATTTATGAAGACCATTATTATTATTATTTTACAAAAACAATTGCAGGAACATTTACAGAGTCCTTTTTCAGAATCTTAAGGTGGCCACACACGTGTCGTACAATCATCCACAAACCGTTCAGGGCTGAAACGGCAGGTAAGGAGGTAGAAACAATAGGATTTCTACCTCCTTCTACCGATTCAGTGCTGAAGGCAGATTTTGGTCAGACGCCTTCTATGGCGCCCGATCAAAATCTTTTAACTGGCCCGATCAGCGAGTCGACCGATATCAGCAGCTTCAACTCGCCGACTTGCCATACACGCACCGAATATCGTACAAAACGAGGTTTCGTACAATATTATCGGTGCGTGTATGGCCAGCTTTAATTGTGGCTTTTATAATTATGCATACAATTTGGGGCAGATACCAAAGATTTACCGTATTTTGTAAATTTCATGCAATGTGTCACAATAGTGAGGTGAGTACCAGGAAATAGATACCTCTAGGTAGGCCTAAAAGGTGCCAGTACATTTTAAAGCAATACATTTTAAAACAATAGTCAACAAAAGTAAAATATTTTTTCAAAGCAATTTTATACAATATTATAAATTTGATCAATATAAAACTAACTTATGTTTTCTGATAACCATTTTTCTTAACTCTAGCATAATTGTGGATTCTTGTTCTATAAAAACGTACTGATTGACTAATGGGTATAAGGAAACTGATTTATATTAAACTGAAACAAATTTAAGGTAATAAGTAGTGATGAGCGAGTCTGTCCCATTTTGCTTCGCTGAAAAATTTGCAAATCTTTGAAAAGATTTGCGAAACAGCAAAAAATTTGTGAAATGGCAAAAATGTTGTGCGTAAAAAAAATATATTTTTTTTTAGGTGGGCGACAATTATTTGTTGCACGGCAAATTTTTCCGTGACAAATTTTGTTGCCTGTTTCCTGAAAAATGCAGAAATTCACCACAAATCCATGCCTGCCAAATTATTTCACTTATCACCATTAGTAAGCTTTCTATACAGTTGCATGCTGATTTATATCAAACCAACTCAAGGTATAATGTATCCAAACTGATTGCTGAGCCTTTTTAAACTGTTAGAAGCAGTGGACACTTTTTCTTAACTTTTTTTAAAAAAAATCAATAAAATTAAAATTATTAATTTGGTAGTAAACTCACACACCTTATATTAACTGTTCTACATCAGAACACAGGCTGAAAATATCTACAAAATAATAATTCTTGAAACTGAGAAACATATGACTCCCAGTACCATGGCAGTAAAAAAAGAAAAATGTAACTGGCACATAATTGTTTTTGTAAGCAACATGCTCAAAATGTATGAGAAAATGCACAAAGTCTTTGAATACTTATCAACTACTTATAAGAGTGTAGTCCTTATGCAAGTTCCCATAGTAATGCAAGTAGAAATGTGGGTGGAATATTAGCAACATTCATATCTTTAGTCACGGACGGTTAACATATATCTGAATTTCATGCTGTGAAAACACAAGAAAGGAGCAGGGACGATGATACACGATCAAGATACCCACTTATAAGTCTAAATAATGTTCTACAACATATCCAGGATATCCATGGTAATTGCTTAAAACCATATATAAAATATATTTAGTACCAAAGTATGACTACTTCAGGATTCTAAGCTGTTCACAGGTATTGTAAATTCTTGGTTCCCAAAACATTCCAAATACAATCCTTTCAGTGTGCCCTTAATTAGATGCTATGATTATTCCTTATGGATAGCTTAGGGGCACATTTACTAATCCATGAACGTCCGAAAAGCGTCCGAATGCGTTTTTTTCGTAATGATCGGTATTTTGCGATTTTTTCGTAAATTGTCACAACTTTTTCGTAGCCTTACGACTTGCGCGAATTGTCGCGACTTTTTCGTGGCCATCACGCTGAGTACGAAAGTTTCGGATTCATTCAAGCTTCGGTATCGTGACTTTCCTTGGGCCGGGTTGGAGCTGCAGAGTGCCATTGAGCCCTATGGGAGACTTTCCTTGGGCCAGGTTGGAGCGGCAGAGTGCCATTGAGCCCTATGGGAGACTTTCCTTGGGCCAGGTTGGAGCTGCAGAGTGCCATTGAGCCCTATGGGAGACTTTCCTTGGGCCGGGTTGGAGCTGCAGAGTGCCATTGAGCCCTATGGGAGACTTTCCTTGGGCCGGGTTGGAGCTGCAGAGTGCCATTGAGCCCTATGGGAGACTTTCCTTGGGCCAGGTTGGAGCTGCAGAGTGCCATTGAGCCCTATGGGAGACTTTACTTGGGCCAGGTTGGAGCTGCAGAGTGCCATTGAGCCCTATGGGAGACTTTCCTTGGGCCGGGTTGGAGCTGCAGAGTGCCATTGAGTCCTATGGGAGACTTTCCTTGGGCCAGGTTGGAGCTGCAGAGTGCCATTGAGCCCTATGGGAGACTTTCCTTGGGCCGGATTGGAGCTGCAGAGTGCCATTGAGTCCTATGGGAGACTTTACTTGGGCTGGGTTGGAGCTGCAGAGTGCCATTGAGTCCTATGGGAGGCTTTCCTTGGGCAGGTTGGAGCTGCAGAGTGCCATTGAGCCCTATGGGAGACTTTCCTTGGGACGGGTTGGAGCTGCAGAGTGCCATTGAGCCCTATGGGAGACTTTCCTTGGGGCAGGTTGGAGCTGCAGAGTGCCATTGAGCCCTATGGGAGACTTTCCTTGGGCCGGGTTGGAGCTGCAGAGTGCCATTGAGCCCTATGGGAGACTTTCCTTGGGCCGGGTTGGAGCTGCAGAGTGCCATTGAGTCCTATGGGAGACTTTCCTTGGGCCAGGTTGGAGCTGCAGAGTGCCATTGAGCCCTATGGGAGACTTTCCTTGGGCCAGGTTGGAGCTTCAGAGTGCCATTGAGCCCTATGGGAGACTTTCCTTGGGCCGGGTTGGAGCTGCAGAGTGCCATTGAGCCCTATGGGAGACTTTCCTTGGGCCGGGTTGGAGCTGCAGAGTGCCATTGAGCCCTATGGGAGACTTTCCTTGGGCCGGGTTGGAGCTGCAGAGTGCCATTGAGCCCTATGGGAGACATTCCTTGGGCCAGGTTGGAGCTGCAGAGTGCCATTGAGCCCTATGGGAGACTTTCCTTGGGCCGGGTTGGAGCTGCAGAGTGCCATTGAGCCCTATGGGAGACTTTCCTTGGGCCAGGTTGGAGCTGCAGAGTGCCAATAAGTCCTATGGGAGGCTTCCAAAATCATGCAAAGTCTGAAAGTTTTGCCCGCCGTTTACGAGCGCTCAATACGAAAAAGTCGCAACAATATACAAGCAAATTGTAATGGCTACGAAAAAGTCACGACAATTTACGAAAAAGTTGTAACGGCTACGAAAAAACGCAAAAAATACGAAAAAGTCGCAAAATGTTCGTTTCCAATCCGAATTTTTCCCATTCGGATTCGGATTTGTGGATTAGTAAATCAGCCCCTTAGTGTTCTTTGATTGAAAGCCTTGTGCAGATCTTCCAGAAATTATTCCAATAAAGTCTATATAATAAGGTCTGTCATGCTTTAACATACAAATAATCATTTTTATTGCGCTATAGTGCATTGTTTCAGCAGTCACCTTATATGTTTCCTAAAGCAGTGTCCACATATATTAATGTGTTAAGGCAAACTTCTATCATTGGACATTTTGATTCTTCTCTACTTTGCCATTCAATACCACCAAATAACATACATGACACTGAATAAAACGTGAACTGTAGTTTCTTCCTTGAAACATTATTGCTGATTTTTCACAATCTAAATAAACCCTCTTCAATTATATACATAAGCAAAATATATAAAAGGGTAAATGCTTTTTAGCATAAAATCACTAGACAGCGATTATCCTCACTTCACCATTTATTGATTCTGATCAGCAGTAAGTAGCTAATGAGATTTTAAGTAACAATGCGCTGCAGAAGATTGTAGTCTAATATTTAGTTGTAGCACTTTTATGCTTTTAAAAATACCATTGAGATCATGCTCTGATGGTAGAATTTACAAGCTAATTATGAGGCTGCTTTGCTGTTGTTTACTTACAAAAATAGATCTGTTTTTTTTTTCATTCATTCAAATTTATGAAGTGATTCAGTTGTACAGATATGGGACCTGTTATCCAGAATGCTCAGACCTGGGGTTTTCCTTAAAGGACAATGAAAGGTTAATATAAATTAAAAGTAAGTCTAAAGGCATTCTTTTTAAGTACTTACTGCGTATCTAAATTCCCAGATCCCTGCTTGCTTCTCTGAGATATGGTGCTGGCAGCCTACAGCATTGTGAAGACTACAGTGACATCACTGAAATCTCTCTGTCCTTCCTGTAGGCTGCCAGCGGCAGCCTTCCTATTCTCTGAGCATGTGTGTAACTTGATCCTGTCTGCTGTTCTGAGCTACACATGCCCACCAGCCAATCAGAAGCGGATCTGGCAGAGGGGAGGGGGGGAGGGAATGAAACACATGTGCAGTATGAAGCAAGGAGGGAAAGGAAGGGAGAATACCTTTTTAGAGATGGCTGCCTGTTCTAGAAAATGGGAAGTAAGTGTGACTGAGTAAATATTTGATTAGGTGAGCTAAAAGTGTGGCGTTTTTACTAAACAATAGAAGGACTATTGGGCAGTATGCTTTTTAAATTTTGCCTTGCATTCTCCTTTAAGTCTACTAAAAATCAATTAACATTGAATAAACCCAATAGGATTGTTTTGCATCCAATAAGGATTAATTATATCTTAGTTGGGATCAAGTACAGGTACTGTTTTATTATTACAGAGAAAAGGGAATCATTTAAACATGAAATAAACCCAATAGGGCTGTTCTGCCCCCAATAAGGGGTAATTATATCTTAGTTGGGATCAAGTACAGGTACTGTTTTATTATTACAGAGAAAATGGAATCATTTAACCATTTAATAAACCCAATAGGGCTGTTCTGCCCCAATAAGGGGTAATTATATCTTAGTTGGGATCAAGTACAGGTACTGTTTTATTATTACAGAGAAAATGGAATCATTTAACCATTAAATAAACCCAATAGGGCTGTTCTGCCCCCAATAAGGGGTAATTATATCTTAGTTGGGATCAAGTACAGGTACTGTTTTATTATTACAGAGAAAATGGAATCATTTAACCATTTAATAAACCCAATAGGGCTGTTCTGCCCCAATAAGGGGTAATTATATCTTAGTTGGGATCAAGTACAAGGTACTGTTTTATTATTACAGAGAAAAGGGAATCATTTAACCATTTAATAAACCCAATAGGGCTGTTCTGCCCCAATAAGGGGTAATTATATCTTAGTTGGGATCAAGTACAGGTACTGTTTTATTATTACAGAGAAAAGGGAATCATTTAACCATGAAATAAACCCAATAGGGCTGTTCTGCCCCCAATAAGGGGTAATTATATCTTAGTTGGGATCAAGTACAGGTACTGTTTTATTATTACAGAGAAAAGGGAATCATTTAACCATGAAATAAACCCAATAGGGCTGTTCTGCCCCCAATAAGGGGTAATTATATCTTAGTTGGGATCAAGTACAGGTACTGTTTTATTATTACAGAGAAAAGGGAATCATTTAACCATTAAATAAACCCAATAGGGCTGTTCTGCCCCCAATAAGGGGTAATTATATGTTAGTTGGGATCAAGTACAGGTACTGTTTTATTATTACAGAGAAAAGGGAATCATTTAACCATGAAATAAACCCAATAGGGCTGTTCTGCTCCCAATAAGGGGTAATTATATCTTAGTTGGGATCAAGTACAGGTACTGTTTTATTATTACAGAGAAAAGGGAATCATTTAACCATTAAATAAACCCAATAGGGCTGTTCTGCTCCCAATAAGGGGTAATTATATCTTAGTTGGGATCAAGTACAGGTACTGTTTTATTATTACAGAGAAAAAGGAAATCATTTTTAAAAATTAGAATTATTACAATTATTTGCTTATAATGAAGTCTATGGGAGACATTTTTTTCCGTAAATTGGAACTTTCTGGATAACGGGTTTCCTGATAATGGATCCCATACCATAATACCTTTTTTAGCCTAATAAAGATTACACGTGGTTAGCTGGAAGATCTCTTTTGTGGTGAAGTATGACTTCAGAAAAATCTGATAACCCTTGTGATAACCCCAATATAATATTAGTATTTTTATATACTTATTTGTAATTCATCAGAATTGTGCTTAATTCCTGTAAGAGAACTGTGATCAAAATAACAAACCAATACATTTTTAAATGAATATTAAAAGACTACATAGAGAAGTTCAAATTTTTAATTACATACATAATAGATTTGTCATATCACACAAATGTAATGGCTCGCTACTGGTTAGTTAGAACTTGGCCCTGGGTAAATTCTTTTTCCGGTTATTGTTCTCTAGTTTCCTGTGGAAAATGAAGTTTTTTTTGAATAAATAAGCAAATCTGAACATGGATAGGAATAGGTTGGTTGGATGGAGCACACCAGGAATACTTTGATCAATAAAATTAAGCCATGAAACGCGTCAAGCTGGGGGGGTCTGAGCTGTCTAATATTGATCAAAGTATTCCTGGCATGCTCCATCCAACCAACCTATTCTTTGCAAGTCACTACGCCTGGATCGGGGGCGTTTCCGGATGTGTTAGCACAGGATACTAAGGCAGAACTACCCGGTGAGTGCTCCCTATTGCTGTTGAACATGGAGAGGAAACTGGGGCAGAATGTAAATGTATACACAATTTATGATCTAGATGTAGTTCTGACTACAAAAATATTAGTTTCTGATAAAACTTGTACAGCATAATAAATATAGAGAATGTAGATAAAAAACTATAGATAATTAGTAAAAGGTATAGGGAATGGTATGGATATAAAAAATATATATTAGAAATTATCTAGGAATTTGCCTAATAAACACATAAAGAGAGATATGGATGCAATGAATAAGAGAATTTTGGAAGGAGAATTATAACAAAAAAATATTTTGGTGTTTTTTTCTTGATTTGAAAAAGAAAAAAAAAGCACAGCAAAAAAATGTGGGTGCAAACAAGTTTGGGAGTATTTTCTGAAACCTTGAATAGTCAAGATTTACTTAAAACCAAAAAAAGCAAAAATTGGAAGAAAAAAACTGGTGAGGTTCTATAGCAGTCAATGGGCATATTCTCTAACAACTTTATTTTTCCGATTTACTAAAACATTTTAGATTTTCAGCCTCATTAAAAATAAATGGAATAATGTGATATTCAAACTTTTTAATAAATTGGCCACTTAGGGACCTATTTATTAAAATTTTAGATTATTTATACAATTCGAGAAAATTGTGGTAAAAAAATATGATCACAAAATAAAAAATATCTAAATCCTAGCAATCTTAAATCTAAATCAATAGCTGGTGCATTTTCAACTTAGAGCTATTTTATTTTTCTCATCTGAGTCTTTCCATAAATATGCTAACAACCAAGAAAAAAGTTAGAGATTTTAAAAACCCTTGATCGGGTTAAAGTGCATTTTATTCATGATTGAATTTCAAAATAAATCACATTTAATTCCACCCCATAAATATTTTTTTCATTATATGACAAGGATTTGCTGAAACTGAAGAAAAACATGCATTTTTTATAGAGAGACGAAAAAAAAAATCCAATTAAATGGGCTAAGACACAGTTCATAAGGAAAGACTTTGTTATTTGTTGTTGTTTAGGTCACCTAATGACAGGAAAGGGAATTCTCAAAGCAAAATATGTATTCTCTGAACTGTGTAAGTGACATGAGGTAATCCTTTGCAATGGGAGAAATGGAGATCTTATCTTCAGCAAAAGAATGGCAGTTTTAAAGATATTATTATTGTGACATTTCTGAAAATGGAGGCTGATTCTGTAGATTTATTCAATGCTGTACCTACCAACACATAAACTACATTTCTGACATTAACATTACAGTGTGCTGGGCAATGTAACTTCTACGTTTATAGATATTATTTTATATTGTGCCAATTTAGCAGTCTTAAAGATTTTGATAAATAAATTCTGGGCAGTTAAAACTATGCCTATATTATCAACTGAATGATTATAAAACTGGACTATGACTGTAAACTCAGTTTATAATGTATCACTTAAAGCAGGGGTCCCCAACCTTTCTTACTCGTGAGCCACAGTCAAATGTAAAAAGACTTGGAGAGCAACACAAGCACCATAAAAGTTCATGGAGGTGCCAAATAAGGGCTGTGATTGGCTATTAGGGGCCTCTATGCACCCTATCAGCTTACAGGGGCTTTATTTGGTAGGAAATCTTGTTTTTATTCAACCAAAACTTGCCCCCAAGTCAGGAATTCAAAAATAACTCCCTGGTTTGGGGGCAATGAGAGCAATATCCAAGGGGTTGGGGAGCAACATGTTGCCCCTGAGCTACTGGTTGGGGATCACTGACTTTACAGTTTAACCATCTGCGGTGGTGTAATAATCAAAGTTTGCTTCCAATCTAATAACCCATAGCAACCAGTGGGGTGATGGAATGTCAACTTTTGAGCTGGAGAAAACAGCAATCAAGTTTTTTTGTAAACCCTTTTTGCTCTTTGAAAGTCATAGATGTAATAAATCTGTCTGTTCCTGTGAGATTTGTTAATTGTTACTAGGCAGCAGCCCAGTTTCATCACTTTGCCTTAAAAATAATTGCTTATATGGTACTGGAGGTGGTCATGTAGAGTTTTTGGTCAAGGACCGCATTCCCAGTATGTTCCTCAGGGAAGGGTTTTCTGATGGGAAATTGCAATGTTTATTCCTATAGTTGAGGCAATGGATTGACTATTCAGTTACAGCATGGCTTTAACAGGTCACTTTAACTTTTAAATTAATTCACAATGCCAGCTCAAAACAAATAAAAATAGGTTATTTCAAGAAAGGATAAGTAAAACTTACATTTTTATATTGTTGCATGATAACAGTGGGTTCTGATGAAAAAACATTTTTTGAAAAAATGAATATTTTCTGATGTTTGCAAAATGAAATGCATCATTGCTATCATACTACAGTTCTACATATCTTTACAACAAAATACTTGTCTCTTTAAGAAAGTAAAATGACATTTTTATATTTGTGTCTGAAAACAGTGGGTACTGATGAGTGAGGTCTTGTCGAAAAAAAAGGGAATATTTACTCATATATGGAATATAATAAATCAGCATTGTCATGTTGTAATTCTAGATATTTGTATAACAAAACATATGTCTTCAAAGCCAAATGACAAGTTAGTGATTCTGAATGGTTTCCATTCTTCATGCTCATTCCAATATATTAGAGGCTTTAGAAGAATTACAAGGAATAGAGCAATCAGGACTGTAATATTTTAGGAAAAAAACTATACAAAGATATCTGGGGAGATCATGTGATTGTATATTGATAACACACATTAAATATCCAAGCCGTGTACTAGATTTTATGCAGAACTGGAATATACACACTTCCTAAAATTATTGCAGAAATGGCATACTGTCCTGTCATTTAGATTCCAAAGGTGGAACCCCACCCTCTCTGTTGCTTTTATTTCCCCCACCCTCTGAATGGTAGCAACTGAGCATCTGCATGTTGTGTTTGATGCCTTGCATGAACACATGCAATGGCAAGTTCTGGTCTGCATGCCGCTTACTGAATGTTTCTCCTTTTCTCTCCTTCCCTGTCATGTGCTTTCAGAAGACAACCGTGTAGAAGGTGGGTGCTTTCGACCTATTCTTTTCTTTAGCTCTCTTCCTCTAACTTTTCCATAGCTTATGATTTTAGTTAGAAATGATAAGTTATATGCAGTTCTGTATTATCTGAAAGGGGAAAATGCAATACAGTATGATTTATTTTATCTTTGGCTTAGATTGTGCACCACATTGCTGTGCCAAGCACATTCTGCAGTATGCTCAGTAATGTTGCAGACACTTTCAATTTTAGCATGACATTACAAGGCTAAAATAAATGGATAGAATTTTAAGGCGAATTATTTTTAGATGCCCCATATGCACAACGTGCTACATATGTTATTGTTAAGTTTATGTAATGTAAAAATCCGTTTTCACAATGCCTGCCTTTTAACCTTGTCGTCTTCAGTACCAAGGGGCATTAAATCATAAAGAGGATGGAAGAAATTCTTATAAGATCATTTAATTTTAGCTACAAATAATAATATAATAAACATGATATATTTTTTAAACATGCTTTACCTATAGGACCACTGAAACAGCTAACACTATGGTCAAATTTGGATTATTAGTAGGAATGGTATACTATGTGGAAATGCATCTAGGTGTATAGGTACTCATATGGATAGATGTAGATTAAACTGTATGAAAATCCTTGAAAAAGGAGGGAATGGGAACATTAATACATGAAATACAAAAAGACCAGGATGTGCTGAGTTAGAGATCTAAAGTGTAGTCTTGGTAAGACTTTACTGTAACTAGCAAGTAAATAGGTCCAACTATAAGCAGTATTTGGCCAATATAAGTGAAAAAAACCATCCAAAAGACCCCATGAAAAGATTAATCATGCAATGAAAATGCTCTTTAAGCAAAGTGGATACCCACAAACACAAGCAAGTTCAACGCCACAAATAGCAAATAAAGTTATTGCAGTTGAAAATGAGCTGCCACTTGTAATGACACTTATTACCTTTTTGGACAACAGGCAACATTTAGCATAAGCATAAAAAGATAAGTAGCACTAGCTTTGATATCTGCTTTACATAAAACATTGAATTTTGAATTCAATGAACTCAGAATGTGGCACATATCATAAGAAATATACTACTATTCATTCATACTGGCAAAGAACTTGGGTAACCAGCTTTCTAGTACAGGGATGTAAAAACCTAGATCCTCTAGAACTTTTTCAGACAGCCATTTTCTATTTTACAAAGGTTTTGAACATTGCTATGCCTTATTATGGTTTGGAACCATTGTACGGTATTAAACCATCTTCTTTACCTTCGCATGAGGTGTAGATGGCTGATTTGTAATCCTAATAAATTGCAATAATTTAATCCATAGTCTAAATACTAATCAAATTACACATATAAAGCTAGATGTAATCATACAGATGACATTGCAGTTAGAAACAAGGATTCTTAACCTAGACCCCAAAAAATGGCACCCATGCTGTTTAGGATAGTTTGTATGATAATTGTCAGTACCCTCAAAGGAGGCCTTTCAATAGACAATAGTAATTAAAATAAATGCTTTCTACTAAACCAGTTTGTGGATCATCAGGTTTATTCCCAAACATAATCTGGCTCTCCAGAGAAAAAGGTTAGTAAACACTGCCTTAAAACCAGTCATGTTTGCTATAAGAGAGAATTTAAGTCAAGATCTTTAATATGTTACCAGACCTTATAAAATCAATAAAGGCTATTTCTGAGGTAAGTAACATTTGATAGGAAATCTGTTTGAACAGTTAGTGGCCTCTATATTGTTCAGTACACTGCTTCAACAACTTTCAAGGTTGTATAACTGGTAATGACTTCTAATTGCCCCGTATTTGGTGAACTGAAATCAGAAGTACAGGTACTATTAAAAATTAACTTGGAATAAGCTAAACCATTGCCTGGATTGCACAATCTGTCTTTATCTTATGTTATAGGAAGTTTATATTATAGGAAAGCACAGGAATGTGCTCCTGAGTGTTTTATAATACTAATTTTGCATTTAGGATTTATTTTATATTTACCATCTCTCAAATGCATAGAGATAAGAGAGTTAAGTATACGAACACAACTTACCTTGGACTAGTTTAATATTCCATAAGGAAAAAACAGACTCAAGATTTTATCCATAAACTTAATAGAAGCCAACACTAAAGAAGACAATGGCTGCTGACTTAACTAATATATAGATATATGGGCCAAACCAATGACCTTCACCATAAGTTTCTGGTCAGGCTTATTCAGATATTAATCAAGCAGGCTGAAAAAGCCTGTGAGCCGAGAATCACATAACCATGTAGGGCCATTGATGCTATTCATGACTGTTGGGTTTCCATGGGCTCTGTGTAATGCAGTCATATGCTTTCTAAATTGGTGACCTAGCCAAACGAGAAGTTCTCTCCCAACTCTCATTATAATAAATATGGCTTTTTGTTGTAACACCCCATATATATATTTAGTTTGCACTCATATATGTGGAAAGTACAGCACTTAACAGATTTTGACAGAAAAATAGTGTTTATTTAGAAACCCAACATTTCAATCACAGCCAGTGACCTTTCTTTAGGAAAGAACATAAATGTATATTCACTTACATAAAATAGGCTTGGATGTTTGAATAACTGAAACATTGGTCCAGGCCACATTTCATGAAACTGAGTCCTAGAAAATCCCATAGACTAAAATGACATTTTTAGGAAATAAAAGATTTTTCGTTCAAAATGAATTTGGCAGTTTTGGGCACATAACAAGATTTAGACAAATCCAGCGACATAGCCTCAGCCTATAAGTTGGGTATATTTTTCTTTTTAAAATACTTTTTGTTTTTTATTTTTTTCTCCTGGTTTTTCCCTGATCCAAAGTTTCAGATGCCACAGTGAAGCAGTCGTTAGTTCTAGAATGTAGCTAATGCTGGACTTAAATCTCAGCCAAGCTTTATCTTCTCCTGAAGTCATGCTATCTCTGTTACTTCTTCTTTCAACTGCCAACTATTTCTCCAAGCAAAATCCAGCATCTGATCCACTTGACCTGTGCTACTGTATCTTCATTGTCTATAACAAATCATACCTTTAAAGAGTTTCACACATTCATGGCAAAAGAAAACCCTACAAATTAAAAAAATATTGTCTTTAAAATGCCGGTCATTGGGTTTGCACATATTACTTTCCATTGATACAGGCCCCTTTCTTCTCACAGAGAGACTTTCCAGCATTGTCATTTCAGTGTTTAAGAATTTTTTTCAATTATCTGAAACACTCATTCCTAATGAGGGGAAAAAGACCAGAACCAGCCCATTTGAAAGATTCGACTTAATGCCTTACTTTCTGCTGAAAACTATATATTTTGAAAGAAAGAGCACTGAAAGTAATGATGTCAAAGTGCAAAAAGGCAGATTTTATAATTATTTCTTATAGACTCCAAATAATTCTTTTGTTCTTTTTTTATTTCAAGTATTATGTTGATATAAAATTTATACCATTTAGGATTATTCAGTGTTTGAATTGTAGTTTAATTACTCTTTGTCCCTGAGTATGTCTGCCAGGGATGGAATTACTGTAAATGTTTTTTTCCCATTAAGAGACAGATGCCATACAGGAAGAACAATTGCTTGTCACAAACCATTTTTGTCACTGTGGCAACATCTTCCCATGCTCCCTTGTATCTTGCTGACTTTGCTCTTGTTTCCCTTTAAGGTCTGGCGCACCTGATGATGGGCGACCAAGGTATGGGCTCTGTTCCTTTTCCACTCTGCTTTCATCGTCTCCTATTGTTTCTGTAGCTGCTTCAGTCCTTCACTGCAAAGATGGGCAATTGCTTTAAAGCTGTGCACATTACTTTAGCCACATCCTTGTTTCCTTTCTGCTCACTCTTTATACCCTTTTCTGCAATATAATAACTGAACCAAATTGGGACCAAACAAACAGCTGTGTATTGTTCTAAGATGGTTATCTGCTACCAGTACAGGATAGATATTCTCAAACAGACACAAAAAAATGTTGGTGACTTAGATTGAGAAGACAATCAGTTTATCATATTGTATTGAGTGAAGATTCCATTATGGTTTATTATTTTTCCATCAATGCATGGCTGACCGGTTCATTACAAGACCACTCCAACCCTAACTTTGAAGTTATGAAATTAAGGTTTACTTTTGTGTATTCATTTAACAACTCTAGTATTTGCTTGTTTTACCGACATCTTTTTGTCTGTTTTTTTAATTAGTGCATGAAGACCCTTGGTACTTAACAAATGCATGCTTACTTACCCTTGATCTGCAACACTCACTACATCACTAGAACATATTTCCAAACCTTCCATTACCAGTTTCATTTTAACAGCCTGTTGCATTTTCATATATTCATTTATGTCTTTACTTTCCTTTTCTCTTTTCTCTGTTCTCTTTTGTCTGGAATTGCTTTCTCCTCATGGAATCATTCCATCTAATCTCTAGGCAAAACTAAAGGTACCTCATTTCTATTTCTTACTGAAAATATTACTTAACATGTCTCAATGTTAAAATATTTTGTTTGAAAGGCTCAGTTAGGTAGATACCTTATATTTAAGGAACATCAAGTATACCCAGTAAAAACAGAGGACCCCATGTTTACCCACAGGTATCCGTGTTAGAGGTTTGATGCCTCAATAATGTAAAACCGTCAGTAAATGTAAAATAACAAGAGATATGGTAAGCACTCCCAAGGTGGCAGTTGGCCAGTTAGTTTGATGCATTTTGACATTTAAATCAGTAAATTGATCAATAAATGAACAAACCAAAGCCATGTCTATTAGATTTTGAATCACAGTTTGCAAACGGTGGTGCATGTCAGCCGTAACAGATGTAGTAAAATGATTTTATTTTAAATGTCATACAGTTTGATCCATTCCAAGTGGGTTATATAACCATTGTTCTGTGTTTGGAACCTCAAAATGAATATTTTGAAATTAATAAATATAGACGGTGTTGTCCCCCTATGGCACATGACAAAAGTAAACAGCCAACCCAGCCAACTAGCTGTAAACAATGCATAATGGTTACAAAAATGTATATTCATTTCACAGATGTTTGTTTCTGTTTAGTATAGCTGTAGTACTTTTTACTATACCATAAACTGTTGTTATTAGTACCAGGGAGATGCATGCTGGATGGAAACTCTGCACTGGCGGGACTCTGATACTTAAATAAGATACAAAAGGAATATTCACAATGCACAAACCTGGCCAGAGATTTTAATCATTTATGGGCAGCTAGTAACTCAATATGTTTCTAAACTATAACAAGTAGATACAACACCTTATTTTTTAATATAGGGGCAGAATTTCAATGTGGCAGTAAAAATATGGATCATCCAGCAGTGAACTTTTACTCAATGTAATTACAATAACAAAAGCAAATATTGGTGCTGGGCTTTATGGTGCAATTTTGCATCTATGTTAGTAAAATAGATTTGGTATTTGTAACACAAATAGAGAGTTACTTATGAAATACTTTAGTCTCTCATAGAAAATAATGGGATCTGCCAAATTTCCACTGGCTAATAAAGAATCCTGTAGGTGGGAAAAAGTTCTTTGTTGCACATAAGTCATTTAAGAAGAGGAATCTTTTGCAACAATTTTGCAATTGTGGCTTTATGTTATAGGGCTCAAAAATCAATTTATTTTTAGTGTGATTCTTAATTGATACCCTCTGATGGCAGATATAAAAGTGTTGCAGCTTTATGTAATTGGATTCATATTTTTAAATTGAGGTCCATTAAAGGTATTTGGCCTCATTTACTAAATGCCTTGTATGCCTTTACCTTTTTGCTCATTATTTTTCAAGCTAATATAGCACAAAGTGTATGTATATGGCACAAAGTGTATGTTTACAAACTTCTTACAATCTTGCACTTAGCACTGATACATCTGATTGGTGAATAGCACTGAATAGGCCTCAGTAGATATAAGTGATCTTTGGAAATTCTAAAGTTAGCCCACATCTAGTAACCCATAGTAACCAATCAAAGGTTTGTTTTCAAACAGCTGACCAGTAAATACTACCGGATGATGGTTGCTATGGGTTGCTAGATAACTGGCAAACTTAGTACCATTTATTACATGATGGAAGTGACTCCATTCAAACACAAATGCATTAAAATAAAAATGGTGCCTCAACTTCCATGGCACTTACCAAAGCAAATTCTAATTTTTGTCCACATTGGTAAAATGCACTCACATTTTATTCAGCGGTGGCCACTCTTTTTTTTAAACAGAAGCGATTGTGTTAGTATTGTGGGGAGAAACAACAAAGAAAATTTAAAGAAAAGTTAAACCCCTAGTAAAGCATTCTTAGAATTATAAAAAAAATATATAAATGTTATCAGTATGAACTCAGTTCCACGCGTGCTTTTGCCATACAAAGGGCAGACTTGAGAATTGTAACATCACAGATTATATCAAAGCCAGGTCTTACTTTTTTGAAGAAGGTAAATCAAGGTAAGTTCATTCAACTATATGAATCATTTCAAACCCAGCTGTTATTATAGTGAAATTGCTGGATAAAGGGTTTGGATTAGGGATGCACAGAAGCTATTATTTGGATTTGGCAAAGTTTTGAATCCTTTACAAATGATTTGGTTGAATTGAAACCTAACACTGAAATTAGTATTTCAATGAAGCGATCTTGTCCAACACACAGAATACAGCCAGGTACTCCCTAGGGAGCTTAGGGACTAGGAGGGAGTGTATGGCAACATGGAAGGAGGTTTATAGAGAGGAACAAAGGAAGATAGGGGCCTGTAGGACAGAATGATCGTTTTATTTGTTACGCTTCAATAGAATGGGAATAGTGATTAGCGAATCACACAAAAATTCACAAATTAATGATTTAGCAGTAGAAAGGCAAAAGATATATTTGCACTATAATACTGTGAAACACTAAACTGTAAATACTAAACAGGCTACATTGAATCCCAGCGATTCCCACCACAGAGATTCAGAGCACCAGCCCTGTTGTGGATATAGCAAAATGCATATTCAGTGTCTTGCAAAATTATAGAGAACCATTTTCAGTGCTTCAAGGAAAACTAACCCCCTATGTACAACAGCCCCCCTCAACTGCCCTCCTTTGGCCCCCCCTCACTTCTCCCTCCCTGCACAGTGTATTGCATAAAAAGCTTTCATACCTAGAGGAGTTTAGTTCACCTTTAAACAGCATCTGCTCTGAATACAAAATGTGTACATGGAGAGACATACATTCTTCACCCCAGATTAAATAGTGGTCTTCAGAACATAATAACAATGCCACCTTATATTTATCACAGATTTTCTGACTGTTTGATAAAGGCCAATGCACAGAATGCTCCTCCGCTTACGTGTAATAATTAAATACACATTAAAGGCAATGGTATTATTTTAGATATGTAGATACGCTGTTTCTATATCTTATCACTCCAATTCAGAGCACCTTCCTGGCAACTATATAGCATCCATCTGAAAGAACTGGCCATTTTCTAAATATAGCTTTTTAAAGATCTTCCTTAGGAATTACTGGCTGTGTTTTATTATCTAATTAGTAATAGACACAAGTAACCTACTGTACATAATATAGTTTCATGGCCTACTTGAAAATTAGTCTTTCAAATGTATGCTTATTTCATAATTATAGTTAACAATTTCACCGTAAATTAAACTAGTCTAAGGAAGAATAATGCTTCTTCTGGAACTTAAAAAATATTTCCTTTTTCTCTGTAATAATAAAACAGTACCTGTACTTGATCCCAACTAAGATATAATTACCCCTTATTGGGGGCAGAACAGCCCTATTGGGTTTATTTAATGGTTAAATGATTTCCTTTTCTCTGTAATAATAAAACAGTACCTGTACTTGATCCCAACTAAGATATAATTACCCCTTATTGGGGGCAGAACAGCCCTATTGGGTTTATTTAATGGTTAAATGATTCCCTTTTCTCTGTAATAATAAAACAGTACCTGTACTTGATCCCAACTAAGATATAATTACCCCTTATTGGGGCAGAACAGCCCTATTGGGTTTATTTAATGGTTAAATGATTCCCTTTTCTCTGTAATAATAAAACAGTACCTGTACTTGATCCCAACTAAGATATAATTACCCCTTATTGGGGGCAGAACAGCCCTATTGGGTTTATTTCATGTTTAAATGATTCCCTTTTCTCTGTAATAATAAAACAGTACCTGTACTTGATCCCAACTAAGATATAATTACCCCTTATTGGGGCAGAACAGCCCTATTGGGTTTATTTAATGGTTAAATGATTCCCTTTTCTCTGTAATAATAAAACAGTACCTGTACTTGATCCCAACTAAGATATAAGTAATCCTTATTGGAGGCAGAACAGTCCTATTGGGTATATTAAATATTTTTTAGTAGACAAAGTATGGAGATCCAAATTATGAAACAATCCCCTACGGAAAACCCCTTACAATTCTGGATAACAGGTCCCATACCTGCATACTCATACCTATACTAAACTAACTGTAGATCTTGACATCTCTATAGCCTTAGAAATTATCATCCAAGCCACTTTTAAAAGCATTAACAGTGTCTGCCCTTAGAACCTCACTGCCCTCACTGTGAAGAACCACCTTTGCTATTTCAAATGAAAGTTTAGTCCCTATAAATAGATAGATAAATAGATAGATAATAGACAGAGATAGATCTTAACTGTAGATCCCTGAATACCCTTGGATATCTTCTGTCTGACTTTTTATTAAAATTTGGTGAACCCTTGCCATTTGAAGAGCAGCTCATGAAGGTGCAAAACGGCAGCATCATGCTTGCCATTTTTGCATGTCATTTTTGAGACCCAAAAACGAGAACCTGATGTACAAAGCATACTGTATCTAGCCCTGTACTTATGAAATCTTAATGCAGAGGCTAGGGACAATGCTCCCTTGGACTCCCAAGTTCCTACTTTCTGAGCCTTGCTCCAGAACACAAGGGGGCTGATTTACTAATCCACGAATCCGAATGGGAAAAATTTGGATTGGAAAACAAACATTTTGCTACTTTTTTGTATTTTTTGCGACTTTTTCGTAGCCGTTACGACTTGCGTGAATTGTCACGACTTTTTCCGTAGCCATTACAAATTTCGTGAATTGTCGCGACTTTTTCATAGCCATTATGACTTTCGTGAATTGTCGCGACTTTTCCATAGCCATTACAAATTTCGTGAATTGTCGCGACTTTTTCATAGCCATTATGACTTTCGTGAATTGTCACGACTTTTTCACAGCCATTACAAATTTCGTGAATTGTCGTGACTTTTTCATAGCCATTACGACTTTCGCGAATTGTCGCGACTTTTTTGTATTGAGCACTCAAAAAAGTCGCAAAATACCGATCATTCCGAAAAAACGCATTCAGACACTTTTCGGACGTTCGTGGATTAGTAAATGTGCCCCAAGGAGTAGGTGGTAGTGCTAAATGTTCTCTAAGAGGAGAAATATTGTGCTATTTAGCATGCCAGTGCTTGCTTCTACCCCTTCACAAAGGAGCCTTTAAATGTTGTTTCTTTCATTGAATTTACTTCGTGTCATCTGTTTCCAATTGTGTTTAATATTTTGGCACATCTTTGTCAATGTCAATGTCACATCCAAACAGAAAATATGCCTACATCTCAATCTGCAATTCAGATTTCTGTATTAAAATGCAAACATTCAAATGTGATCATTCCTTAAAAAGCTCATAAAAAGAACAAGCGCTCATTTTTCACATAGACGTATAGGAAATCCTGCTGCCAAATGCTTGTAGCTCCCCCAGCCAGGGAAGTCTGTCAATGAGTTCACCTTGTTGTAATTTCATGAAGAAGTCATACAAGATTGCAGTCTGTGTTGTTGTTATTTGCTTATATTGTATGGCTTGTGAGCCAATATAAAATGGATCCTTTTTCAGAGTGGTATTTGCCATTATTGTTAAAATTTATTTTTAAATGTATGATATTCCGTATTTGCTTGAAATGCCAGTGTCGGACTGAGATGCCAGGGGCCCACCAGAAAACCCTGGACAATGGGCCCACTCTTAAAACTTTAATTCCACAACCCATCCCATAACTCTCACTTTAGTTAAGAGAATGATGGGCAGTAATGATTGCCTTGCTTACACCAACATTTTGCATTTTTAATACAGCATGTGGTGCAGAGGACAGCAGTTCCCCCATACAGACATGTTTGGTAATTTTTTTTCTGCGATTTAAGTCTTTTTTTTCAGTTAAAATAATGAATTTGAATAAAGGTTTAAAAAACACACATTTTTGATATTTTATTAAGCAAAAAAATGTTAGTAAAACATCAGAATGCAAAAGTTAGGTCATGTAGAAAGTCAATGGGGGCTGTGCTAGGTTTTTTATGGTTTTATTCAATCACATGTTTTTCTAATTTGGATTTTTAAAATAAATAATGTAACTAACTTTTATTTTAAACATTTTAGGAAAAAAATCCAAAAGTTACACAAATATGAACGTTGATTAATATCCCACATAGAGCTTTAGGACTTATGTCTGCCTTCTCCTGGCCAGTTGGATAAGGTCTTGAAAGAAATCAGACATTTGGGGAAAAGACAAGTAAAGTAACTTTAGAAAATAAACTAAAGAACCAATCATGAGATTCAGAGATTTGGGAGTAGTGATGAGTGAATCTGTCCCGTTTTGCTTCGTTGAAAAATTCGTGAAACGGCAGAAACATTTGCAAAACGTGTTTATCGAGTGACTTTTTTGTCATGCACAACTTACTTTTTGACACAATATCGCCTATTTTGCCGTGACCATTTTGACATGACCATCCCCATTTTGACACACCCGTGCCCAATTTGACTCAACCGTGCCTATTTTTGACCTGGAATTTTTGTTGCGCCAAAGCTTAGCAGAAGTTTGGCAAAACAATTCGCCAAAGGCGAAATGCGGAAATTCGCTGCAAGTCCATGCCTGGCGAAAACAATTGCTCATCACTATTTAGGCGTAAACCTGCACAGTATCAAAATAAAGATCTCAGACATCTTGGAACATTATTTCCTATTAGGTTTCTTTCTGCATTGGTGTATATTAAATGGATCATTACTCTTTTCTTATGTTCCTTGTCATTATTCCTACTTTGACATGAACAAAGTTTGGCAGAGTGATTTTGCTTCCTGTATATATCACCTGCTTTGTATCCATTTATTACTGCTTAACTGCTTCATTGTCCAAAATATTCTCCATGTATCTTGAGCACATTGTTGCCTATTACATGCTTCACATAGCTATGACTCTTGGATTAATTAAACAAATGAGGATATTGATATTTGTCTTCTGTTCCTTAATGATAAGAAACAAAGATGAGTTTTTCAATTGAGAAATTGTACGCACCTTTGAACCCTTCTAGTGAAACTGCAGTTTTAGAAAATGATAAATACATAATTAGGAAATAATTGGAAAATTACAAATTACCATAGCGTAAGGGCCACATCAATCTTTTCATTAACTAGTGAAGAGCAACCACATTGCCTGTTGTGTGTGACTAGGCAAAGATAGCAATACCAAACATATATTATTCATATCCATTTCATGGTACCGTATGCATTATTTACACACTAATTAAGCAGCTGTATAGGAGCCTCAGGACTGATTCTTGTTTTTTATATGCAGTATGCAAAAATAAATCCAGGTTTCAGAACATTGATTGAAAACATCTAAACCCAACCTCAGCTAATAATTGCTTTTTAATCTTTTAGATAAATAGATATATGTTAAGCAATATTGCGCCTTAAGAACCACACAGCGCCAGTTAGAGTGCAGTGAGGTGCCATGTACACATTTTTTACACTTAATCTGTGGGCAATGAAGTCGTATAGGGTTACTATTTTTTCCATGTTGAAAGAAGCCATCTAATTTGTGCTTAACCTTGTGAATGTCCTATAAAATACAAAACTCTTCATATGGAAAATCTTCCATATGACTATTTCATTTTGTATTCTTATGGGACCAAAGTAGTGATGAGCGAATCGTGAAATGGTATAAAATCTGCGAACCATGTTTGCTGTGTGTGTATTTGTTGCCATGACCGTCACTATTTTTTACGTGGCCACGCCCAATTTTTTTTTTATACCTGACAAATTTTTTCGCAGCGGATTTTTGATGAAGTTTTGCGAAACAATTCGCCCATGGCGAAATGCAGAAATTCGCTGCAAATCCATGCCTGCTGAAAAAAATCTGCTTATCATTAGACCTAAGCAATATGAAGGTAAGTCTAGATATTACAAGTCAATTTGTATATTCACAAGGAAACCCCACATTTCTAGAAATGTTTTTATGAAAATTCCATATTTTAGGGGGGGCATTTACTAGAATTTGGATTTTTGTGGTTTTGTAGTTTTTGAATAAACTCATTTCCAAGAATGTCATTTATCAAAAGATCCAATTTAAAAAAGAATGAACCATTAAGTGAAAAAAAAAACCCTGCTTTTTTGTATTGTTGCACGGAAAACCGAGACTTTTTTGTGTTGCTGTACAAAAAAACAGCATAAAAAAACCTTGAAAACCTCTCAAACCATAAAGCAAAGAAAGAACTTCCAATTGTAAAAGGGACACTTGCCATTGACTTCTACATAATTGGATTTGTCATGGTTTTGTCACAAAATGACTTTTTTTCTGGGACAAAATCGTATTTTGATGTCAAAAAACACAAAACAAAAAAATTGAGCGTAAGAAAATGTCCCCTTAAAAGTCAATATGTATATTCACAAGAAAATCCTACATTCCTAATAATGTATTTATGAAAATATTTTTCAGATTTTAGTGGTTCTAGTCTTTTAAATCATGTTTTATAAGAATTTTATTTCCACCTTCAACCTTTGTTGTCAACCCCCTAAAGGAACCTTTTTTGTGGGTGCCTTTTTTTGCTCATTACTAGTGCAGAGTCAAAATGCCTGACAAAAAGACAGAGGTTATCACAATGGGTAAGGGGAGATTAGGCAGGGTATGGTCAGGGCAGATCACAGTGGGGGAATGGCAATGTGTGGAACATACATTATAAAAAAAAAACAAAACTATAAACATAATAAATATATATACAGAATATATTACATCTAGAGATGTAATAAGATGATTTTATTGACTTTGATTCTTACAAATTTTTTTTTTATTCCATATTTAATTATTTTTATCTGGGCAAATTCTGCTATCACTTAACTGCCTTGTAACACTTTTTGTAGCAATTATCTTTTGCATGACCTAATTTTGTAGCCCCCCTACATATATTCCAAACTGTGAACTTTTATGGGGAAAAAAATCCAACATTTATTTTATAAACAAGCAAATTACAACCTTAGGATCTTCAATAGTACCACTCTATTTTATTTATAGGCTCAGTTACCCTACCACCCTATAAGGATGGGAAAATTAAGCAAAATGGTATACCACCTTGATTTATTCTTTAAAAGCATCCAGCTGTGCATCAGAGGGTCCCATATGTTATACCTTCTTCCTGTAGCAAAGGAAATCAATACATGACATGACAGCTCATCATTCATTCATGCATTTGCCCTTACAAACCAAGTTAGAGAACGTTAATATTTACAGTTCCAGTCTGTATTCCCCAGGTACTGCAGTTTTTAAGGATATCCCCACATGAAGGGTGGGTGATCAATGCTTTACAGGTATTGATTAGTCATAATGATCGAGACCCCGGCTGACCTATAATTTATCATACAAAGGGAATTCTAAAAATTTGCTCTGTAGCTTGTAGGTACCTTCTAAACTCAACACGGGTATATTTAATAACATAGAAACAGCTTAAACATGAAAGATAATATTTAGAAAGCTCAACTTTTAGGTTCTTAGCTTATATCATAAAAGTCCTATCCCTTAATAAGCACTTAAACCTATTTTCTGGCCTTCAGACTGGCCCACAATGAGTAGAGTTATTCTGGTCATGCCATAGTAAGTTGTTGCAAGGTTATATTTAGAGATTTTCCCCAGTGTTTGAGTTTTTACTTAGAACCACCTAAACTTAGCTGGGGTTAAGTGTTTATTTTATATTGAATATTGTGGGAATAACTGGAGGAAAGCTATAAGGAAGACATCTACCTTGCATCCAGAAAACCCAAACTGACACCCCTCTTAAGGTGATAAGGATTCCTCACATATATAATGATAAACACATAGGGGCTGATTTATCAAAATGTGAGATTACAGCACACCACAGAAAAATTCACCCACTTTCTATTCATTCCTATGGGATATGCAGAAGTGAACTCTAAGGGGCAGATTTACTAATCCATGGATCCGAATCCCGAAAGGGAAAAAATCGTATTGGAAACAAAGCGTTTTTTTGTATTAGTCGCGACTTTATCATACTTTGTGCGACTTTTCCTTCGCAGTCGCGATTTTTTCGTATTGAGCGATAGTAAACGGCAGAAAAACCAATCCGATTTTTTCGTGACTGCAACGAAAAAGTCGCGGAAAATATACAAGAAAGTTGTGACGTCGCAGAAAAAATCGTGGGACTTACGAAAAATCGCGACAGCATCGAAAAAGTCACAAAAAATACCAATCATTACGAAAAAACACATTCGGGCGCTTTTGGTCCGTTCGTGGATTAGTAAATCTCCCCCTAAATTTCCCCCCTCGATAAATACACTTCTAAAAATCCCATAGGAATGAATAGGGTGACTTTTTCTGTTGAGCTGTAATCTCACATTTTGATAAACTTTTATAAGAAAGATTATTTTGTTTTACAACAAATAAGATTTAGATTCAGATTGAACCTCAAAAACATTTCTAGTTTTATATCAGGAGAAGTCTTAAATAAAGAATACGTTTAAACTGAACTGAAATAGATTCTGACATTCAAATGATGCTCTTGGCACGAGTCAAGGGTGTTCATGCAATGAAAAAGTTATTGTTGCATTATAAATCACAGAGATCAGTGTCTTTTTTTTTACGATGTATTAAACCCTATGAAAATATTTAGTAGGCTATTGCTTTAGTCAAACAAGGAGTGTAGTGGTATGGTATTATTCTAATTTATCAATTACAGGTATGGGATCCCTTATCCGGAAACCTGTTATCCAGGATGCTCCAAATTACGGAAAGCCTGTCTCCCATAGACTCCATTTTAATCAAATAATTTAGAATTTTAAAACTGATTTCCTTTTTCTCTGTTGTAATAAAACAGCACCTTGTAATTGATCCCAACTAAGATATAATTACCCCTTATTGGGGGCAGAACAGCCCTATTGGGTTTATTTAATGGTTAAATGATTCCCTTTTCTCTGTAATAATAAAACAGCACCTTGTAATTGATCCCAACTAAGATATAAATAATCCTTATTGGTTGCAAAACAATCCTATTGGGTTTAATTAATGTTGTATTGATTTTTTAGTAGACTTAAGGTATGGAGATCCAGATTACGGAAAGACCCCTTATCTGGAATACCCTTAGCCCCGAGCATTCTGGATAACGGGTCCTATACCTGTACTAGCTTCTAGATATTCTATAAGAAGTCAATGACAGATGTCTCTTCCTTCCCTGGAGGACCCTTCTTTTGCTTTGAAACTTTAGAGCTTTTGGATTTTTGGACAATTTGAAATAGTTGCAGTTTTCATGCAACAAGTCAAAAAATTCAGAATTTTCTCCACTTTTCTATCTACTTTTCCTGTGCTGATTTTTTCAGTTTTTTTTGTGAATGTATGACATTCTTGGAAACGAGTTTATTCGAATTTTAAATAAAAAAAAGAGAAATGTTAGATGTTAAATATTTGAGTAAATCTGCCGCCATATATGCAAGCCCCACAGTACCTTTGTATGGGCTACCAGATATTAGACCATGCTCCTAGTCATGCACCTCTTTCTCTGTTGGGTAAAATGATGCTGTAATATGACCAGTAGAGTGTCTGTGAATGTGAACAACAGAAGAAACCAGCTTTGGGAATTCCTCTCAAGTACACAACTGTGACCCTCAGCAGAAGGAATGTCAGCACAATACATAAAGTACCTTAGACAAATTGGCATCACTATGAGTTCAACTGCAATAAACTGTCATGGTATGGTGCTCAAGGACACTTTGGATGGATGCAGGCAAATTACAAATCCATAGCTACACACCTTTGAATAAAGACGTTTAAATACATTAAGTAGAGAAATACACCATTTTGCACCAGTGCCGGAGCACAAGCAAAAAATCATGTATTTGATAAATGTTGCATTTAGTGAAATCTAATAAAAGACATTAGATAGCTATTAATCTACAAATTACACAGCTCCTAGTTTTTTCCTCAGCTTGGTTCTTCATTTAAGTAAATAAGAACCAAGCTGGAGTAAATTTATTTTGCTATGATTCCACATTTTTTCCATGTCACCCCTGTGCAATAGAGTAGCATTTTTGGATTTTTCTCTTTCTTCCCTGTTCAAGTACAAATCTGCACTAGGGGTGCCTGGGAACGATGAGTAAAATGGGGCTGTGTTACTTACTGGGTCAGTTCACTAAACAAGCCAGGTTTTAGAAAAAAAACTTGGATGTGCTAATGTTTTAGAACACCTCAGTGAATCAGGCATGTAAAAGTACGCTCACATGGGTGCTTGATCGTCAGACGTGCAAAAAAATGGCATATTGAGCATATTGATTGGTCATCCCCAACCAGTGGCTCAGGGGCAACATGTTGCTCCCCAACCCCTTGGATGTTGCTCTCAGTGCCCCCAAACCAGGTAGTTATTTTTGAATTCCTGACTTGGGGGCAAGTTTTGGTTGAATAAAAACAAGATTTCCTACCAAATAAAGCCCCCTGTAAGCTGATAGGGTGCATAGAGGCCCCTAATAGCCAATCTTAGCCCTTATTTGGCTCCTCCATGAACTTTTATGGTGCTTGTGTTGCTCTCCAAGTCTTTTTACATTTGACTGTGGCTCACAAGTAAGAAAGTTTGGGGACCCCTGCTTTAAATAAAGACCATCATCTTACATCCCCCAACAGCAAATATCCCCCTAAATTTTTCCTATTGACATTAAGGGGTTACACTACAAAATAAATGCTTTCAAAAACAGCATTTAATATGGCAAATACTGTAGGTGATGTAAGAGAAATTACACAACTTTTCAGTTTTGCAGTTTATTTTATACTGCTTTTTGCACTTCTCTTCTGGCATAAATAAATGTATACAGCATAAAAATAGGCACATTTGTCTGCAGTCCCTTCCGAGCCATGTGCTGGATAGCAATTTTTTTCTATTAATTTGAATGGCTTGCAGAAATAGGGAATCTACTGGGCTGATATTAAGCTGCATATCCAGTGTATATAATGTGCTTGCTTTGTTTTTAATCTATTCATGTTGAGGGATGTAGTTTTTCACCCCTCAAATGTTGAAGGTTGTTGTCGTTGAGCTGAGCTTTTTCTGCTTTTCTTTATTCATTATTCAAGGGAGAATAAATTTTATATTAAAAAAAAACTCACCAATGAATGCAGCATTTTCCCCCATTATATTCTTAGAGGAAATGTTAAGTATGTTATTATTTATCACATTTGACAGCTGTACTTGCAAATTGCTTGCTGAGGTGCAAATGGTCCGAAATACAATTTTGTTGCCTTGGTATGTACTTAAAACACAACAATGTTCTCTGTAAAATTTACCTCCGCCAGTAAAGTACTTTCTTCTAATTTAAAGTGACTATTGACGAAAAAAAAAAGTGTTTTCTAGATGTGTCATGCCGTCAATCCTACTAACCATCATTTGCACTTACTCTGAAAAACATCACTGGTGGCTGCAGAATTCTACCTGGAGGGTATGTTAGCTGTGGGTTCCTGGCATTTCTGTAAATTTGACGGTGGTTTTTAACTTGATAAATCAAAAAACATATTGTTAATGAACAATGTGTCATCAAAGTAAGTAATTAGGCTTAATTTGCCCTCGGGACTGGCCATTGTTCTCATGTGAATTTTTTAATGCATCTACACCGGAGAATGGCCATTGATCAGTAACACGGGTCTAAATGTCAGTATGGCTCATTTATTGATCATTCCTGCTGTTCTGAGGGTGATCTTAAAAGGGAATTGTTGGCAATGCCTATGGCAAAAATCATTATTTTTTACAGTAATCTATTTATACTAGATTGTATTTAATAATAGATAAAAGACAGACAGATAGATAGATAGATAGATAGATAGATAGATATAAATGCCATATTTTATATACTGAACTTAATGTACCAGCCTAAAGGTTCAGCATCTCTATAGTAGTAATTATCCAGGTCTTTACAGTTGGCATGGCAGCTCCCCATCTTGGATTCTGTTAGAACTGTATGAGATTTAAGTCATGTAAACTCATTTAGCACATTTAACATTTCAAAGAGCACCATTGCTTACATAAGGCAACTCTTTAATTAGATGGGCCTCTGTGATGCAAATCCCTGTGTTAAATGGGAAAAGTGAGTTAAACGAGTTTATTTATTCTGTGTTAAACACACAAACCAAAGTGGCTTAATCTTTAGGCTGATGGTACTGGTGCTAATTGCACTGGTTTAGAGGTGCCATATAATGTATCTGAACTGATTACTAATCTTATATCCTGACATCTATGTTCTATTTATAATATATATATACATTATATAATTTATATAAGTCGGTCCCCAAGCTCAAGTAAGTGACAGCAGCACAGAGTATGTGCAGTAAATTAGCAGAAAAGAAGATGGGGGGCTACTGGGGCATCTTTGGGGGCACAGATCTTCCCTGCTAAAGGGCTGTGGGTGCCTTGGGCTGGTACTGAAGCACACACATAATGTACAACATTTCTAGCCTACTTCTTTAGTTAAGATTTAGTTCTCCTTTAAGCAATGCATCATTTTCTAGGCCATGGTTGAATTCAGCAGCAGCCAGTTTCCATGAGCAATTGCCATGATATAACCACATATCAAACTCCAATATATGTGCAATTGGTGTTTGTTTTTTCCTTCATGTTCTCAAAAGCTATGTATCCATCTTAAAGTAATGCCGTACTCAAGCTACCCAAGACAGAGAGCTAATGCAAGCTTCTGAATGCAAACAAACTATATTCAAAATGCATTAATTGCATTACCCATGGCCCTTTGCACTTCATCTAGGGAATGTCGGGGCGCAGTGCACATTACTGGGCAGTAAATGCTTCTTCTGTTGATGATGTTGTGATGGAATATACTGGAAATATAGCTACAAAACTGTCATCTAAAAAAGGAATAGTCAATTTTAGAGTATACTTTATTCACTATGGGCACCCATGTGTTGTCAAAGCTAACTCTATCAATGAGTTTAGTGCAATTGTGTTATTTGAATTGGCAGCATAACTTTTTAACTAGTATATGCCTTAAATACTACCCACAGCCTTATAATTCTATACTGTAAATAAACAGCTGGAATGCTCCTACCCTCCAACCTGAGCCTGCTGTTATTTTCCTGTTTATATAGTCACTTGATAAACAGGTATGTGCCGAGTATTTAGCAGAGTTAATCTTGCAAAAGCAAATGCTCTCTGCTTAATATTGTATAATACTGCACAATAACTTTGTAGCTTTAAGCTTATATTAACGGGGAGAAAGCAATGTATTATCTACGGGTTGTTAAATCTGTCAGCGCTCCTACCCTTTTCAGCAACATGCACTCAAGCTATTGGGAATCTAATGATTAAAATAATGTGACCAGACTGACCTCTCATTTAGTGATTGATTCCATTGCATGCCTGCAGTGTGCGTTTGTGTATGAGTGTCCCGTCCTAATGCGGTGATCTGGTCACTTAGGATTAAAACAGAATTATTTGTATATTACTAATTCAACAGGCGGATGTATACTCATGTTTCAGCTGCATGAGGTTGAATTCCAACCAGTTCCCAACCTTCTGGATTAACATATCAAGCTTTTAATTTTTATTGAAGATTTGTCAGAAGCCAGGGTTTTACATGTGCCATGTGTTGTGTTTCAAATAGAAATTTGTTTGTATAATGATAAATATCTTGCACCCTTAGGTAAAGGAAAAAGGGGTGATAGATAAGGCACTCAGTCCAGTAAGTTAGTATTTATATAAAAGGTGTATATATATATAAGAACAAACAGAGCACATCCTATAGGTGTTCAAACGCCCAGGGTGCTGGCAAAAAAAATAATTATAAAGACAGTGAGCCGCACACACAGGGACTTTGCAAAAAATAATGTTTATTTGGAAAAAAGGTCCAACGTTTCGAGCACCAACTGTGCTTTTCCTCAGGTTTGTCCCTGAGGAAGAGCACAGTTGGTGCTTGAAACGTTGGACCTTTTTTCCAAATAAACTCATTATTTTTTGCAATGTCCCTGTGTGTGCGGCTCACTGTCTTTATATATATATATATATATATATATATATATAATATCTGATTATACTCAACACTTATGCTAGGTGTCCTATTTAAAAAGAATACAATCTTAATTTTCTTTTTGAATTTGAGTTTTTCCAAAGTCAAATTTTTTGAATCTGTTGATAAAAGAAAACCTTGAAAAGTTGATTGGGTTTCTGATTCCAGATTTATTTTTTAAATATGTTACAGAGTTTAAATTATTTTTTTCTTTTTTATTGATCAAATTTGGATAAAACTAAAAAAAATAGTTTTTAAAAGTCTAATTTTTAGGATTTATCAATAAAAAACCTTGAGAATTCTAATCTAAAAAATAGATTAGATTCCTGATACTAGTTCTTTTTGTAAATATATGAGTTTTTTTTCTATTCAATTGAATTTTGAAAAAACTAAAAAATTCAAGTTTTTCAAAGTTGAATTTTGAGAATTTATCAATTAATAAAACGTTAAAAAGTCAACTGAAATAAAATCGATTCCTGATTCTAGTTTTTCTTCGTAAATATGATGCAGTTGGAGTTTAAATACATTTTTCTTTTTTTAGATGGAATTTTGAAATAACTGAAAAATGAATACATTTGTCTCTAAAACTACTTTCTTTTGTTTGATGCTCTCACATATATAAAAGTGATGTTTTGTTCAAATAATTATGTTTATTACATTCTGTTAATGATTCAGATTATAAACATCCCACTATACTAAAATAAAAAATAATTATAATAATCCTGCCATTTTTAAAATCCCAGCATAATTTCTGTAATTTTCTTACATACACCTCGTTATCTCAACCTATGTTATCTCGCTCCCCCACTGGATAACCAGGAAAGGTGGTCAGATGTGAATCTAACCATCTATCCTGGTTATCCAGTGGGGGAGCGAGAAGGAATATTGTCTGGGATTTCTAACTAACCAAATCCCAGTGTTGCTAAAACCTCTTTAGTTCTTTCCCTGAAGACAGATAAGGCCATACATGGGGGAAAAGATTATTTGCTGTTCTAGTTAAACTGAGACTGTAGCATTGAGTCTTTACATAATCATTTGCTTATTTTGTTAATCCCTTTGGAAAAGATCGTAGAATTAAATATGAATATATAAACACTTTATACACAAAATATTCAATTTAAAATCCTCTCTTTTGCTAATAAAACAAAGGTCTGTGATACAGTAATTACACAGTGTTAAACAGGCATCATCATCTACACCTGGATTAGTTTGGAGACTCTAAAGAATAAACACCTTGCGTGGTGTTCCATTTGAAAAGGGACATTAAATGTTTCCTTTTTCCCTTGGGCTAAGGGCTGATTTAATGCTCTCTCTGCAGAAGTTAGTGGACCAGTAAACTAATCGGTGATTGCCTTGCAATCACTTTTTATCACTGACAAACACTGTAATCCCCCCCAAATCACTAGTTTGTCTGAAATGGTTCATTGAACTCTTTTTGGTAATATGTTTGTCTGCATTTGCAACCTTGTTGTAGGCTAAGATTCTATTATTTTTATATCCTCTTCCAGGTGTCCTTCACAATGTATAAGGGACATCTTCTGTGTTTCACTGTTTATAAAAATATTGTCACACTGATCTGGTGAACGTCAACATTAATAGGATAATTTCCTAATTTTTTAGTTGTAAGTTAGATTGCTGAATCAAAATCTCACTCTTGTTTTTTATTCGCAACATTTTTATCTCATAATCAAGTTTTTTAAAGATATATATATAAATCTTACCTGAAACCTGAGAAATTTTCTAAACTCGGGGAGAAAAACTTATTTGCAAATAAAAATACACAATTAGGAATAAAGAAATTTGATGCCGATTGCACACTAATTAGTACATTAGTACCATACTATAATAATTACAATCGATTTCATTTTACAAAGGGGATCTGGTATTAATTATTATATTTAGATCATAAAACAAATATATTTTACCTGTTTACACCCACAAATGTGTTAAGATGAGGCAGTGTTTCTTGTATAGTTCACCTGGCCTGGAAGGCCAACTGAGACACAGATACTTAATAAGGTATTGTAGGCATGTTTAGAGCGCATTCCATTTGCAGTATTGGTATTATTACTGTATATCAAATTGTAGCTTTAGACCTTACTTATCCTGCAACATTTCTATTGACACTGTGTGCTATGATTGTTTTACTCTCTAGACATTTATGTAGACATGTAGGTACAGAAGCTACAAGTGTATTGTTCCTAATCTGTCATTTATGTCCCTAAATACACTGTGGAGGATACTCCATGAGCAAGCTTATGCCTTGTGGGAGATGACTATAATGATAGTGGGTGACTTTACACACTATCCATCCATCTATGCAGAAACCATAATAGCTCCACCCTTCATGTTGCTATTTCCAAGGACCAACACTAAATGCACCGATTCTGACCTTCCATAACATGGTAGCATCTTCACATCAACCCATTAACCCTGGTCTTTTTACCAATGCCTAAGCTACTAGATGATAACCCCCTTATAGTCCCCAACCTTAAACGAGGGCCTGCTGCTCCCCACTGTCACAGGTAGGAAAAGGAAATACCCTCTCTTCCACTTTTAATATGTTGACCCCGACAGTGACATCACTGAGTTCCTCAATATATAAATACTAATGCCTAAAGTTCCACCTCCAATTTGTTTTATGAAAGAGACTCAATTCTAATTAACAATGAACAAGCAAAAGGTCCATATGCAGTTATTACAAATTTGGTTCCCATTTAATTTATTAAATAGATTAGATGCTTTTTTTTCTTATTTGATTTATGTTTTTTGCATACATCAATTAAGCAGTTTATTGTAGCAGGGAATCTCTTGTTTCCAAACAGATTTGATGCTAAATCCTCTGTGAAATAAGCAGTGTATGCTTAGGGGCTGATTTACTAACCCACGAATTCGAATCCGAATTGGAAAAATTCCGATTGGAAAACGAACATTTTGCGACTTTTTCATATTTTTTTGCGATTTTTTCGGCGCCTTTACGACTTTTCGGAAATTATCGCGACTTTTTCGTTACCAATACGATTTGCGCGAAAAAAACGCGACTTTTTCGTAGCCATTCCGAAAGTTGCGATTTTTTCGTAGCGTTAAAACTTGCACGAAAAGTTGCGCTTTTTTCGTAGCGTTAAAACTTAAAAGGCGCGACGTTTTGCGCAAGTTTTAACACTACGAAAAAATCGCAACTTTTTGCGCAAGTTTTAACGCTACGAAAAAATCGCAACTTTCGGAATGGCTACGAAAAACTCGCGTTTTTCCGCAAAAATCGTATTGGTAACGAAAAAGTCGCGATAATTTTCCGAAAAAATCGCAAAATACCGATCATTATGAAAAAAACGCAATCGGACGCATTCGGCCCGTTCGTGAGTAAGTAAATGGGCCCCTAAGGGTATGTTGAAAATCCAGCTATAATTATCTGATGGATAAGGTATAGAAAAAGGTACAGTAGAATCTCCTTGATATTTGTGTAAAATATATTGCATCAGATTCCATTTATCCATACTCACAGCAAATGGAGCTCATTTCATTTTTTTATAGAAGTATAGTTCTCACACAATAGAAACAGAGAGATTTCTGATGTTACTGTAGCGAGGCAATGATAATGACACTCAGGGAGAAGGTTTGATCTTATTATGCATTGCTTTCCTATATTAACAAAGAAGATATACCATCAACTACAATATGCAATATTCTTAAATATTTCATAAACCTAAGCTAGAAATACTGTGGAAAAAGCATCTTAGTTGGCTCAATGGTGCATACAGAAATACAAATGTGAAACAGTTGCATTGGCTAGTGCTTCACAATGCAGGTTTCCTATTTCTTAATCAGTACAGGTATAGAATCCATTATCAGGAAACCGGTTATCCAGAAAGCTCAGTATTACGGGAAGGCCATCTCCCATATTTAATTAAATTATTCCAATTTTTTTAATTGATTGCCTTTTTTTCCTCTGTAATAATAAAACAGTACCTTGTACTTGATCCCAACTAAGCTATAATTACCCCTTATTGGGGCAGAACAGCCCTATTGGGTTTATTTAATGGTTAAATGATTCCTTTTTCTCTGTAATAATAAAACAGTACCTGTACTTGATCCCAACTAAGATATAATTACCCCTTATTGGGGGCAGAACAGTCCTATTGGGTTTATTTCATGGTTAAATGATTCCCTTTTCTCTGTAATAATAAAACAGTACCTGTACTTGATCCCAACTAAGATATAATTACCCCTTATTGGGGGCAGAACAGCCCTATTGGGTTTATTTAATGGTTAAATGATTCCCTTTTCTCTGTAATAATAAAACAGTACCTGTACTTGATCCCAACTAAGATATAATAACCCCTTATTGGGGGCAGAACAGCCCTATTGGGTTTATTTAATGGTTAAATGATTCCCTTTTCTCTGTAATAATAAAACAGTACCTGTACTTGATCCCAACTAAGATATAATTACCCCTTATTGGGGGCAGAACAGCCCTATTGGGTTTATTTAATGGTTAAATGATTCCCTTTTCTCTGTAATAATAAAACAGTACCTGTACTTGATCCCAACTAAGATATAATTACCCCTTATTGGGGGCAGAACAGCCCTATTGGGTTTATTTAATGTTTTAAATGATTCCCTTTTCTCTGTAATAATAAAACAGTACCTGTACTTGATCCCAACAAAGATACAGTTCATCCTTATTGGAGGCAAAACAATCTGATTGGGTTTATTTAATGATAACATGATTTTGGAGTGGACTTAAAGTATAGAGAATCAAATTACAGAACAACCCCATATCTGGAAAACCCCTGAGAATTCTGGGTAACATATCCCATATATGTATATAAAATAATTTCACCTATATTGTTAACAAAGAGTTTATACCCCTCACCAGTAGGAATGCTGGGTCCAGGACCACATGTCCCAGATCTACAGCTTGAGGAATACACTCTTGAATAGAATGGTGATATTTGTCTGGCAATAAAAATTTGAGCAGATTAGCTGAAGTCCAGTACAACGTTTTCATTTAGGGAATGAGATCCAAAAAATTTAATAGGGAAGTAATTTTTTTATTTCTCAAAGGGCACGCATAGGCTTTGCACATACATGCAAGTACTGTAGAAACTTTTAGGTCTTTATCAGTGAGGGTGGCTACTGATAAGTCATGTAGGGACATATATTTTGTTAAACATAATATGATACATGGAGTTTTTAAATGCACAGATGAAGCTTGCATCTGGTAATGTCAAATACTTGTTGGGGCTCCATTTGTATGTGACTTTCTAATATATGATATTAGTAAGCAAGATATAGGACCATTAGAATGGAGAGGAACACCAAATGCAGAATTTTTTCCAAATCCCCTTATATTTTTCCACATTTGGATTTGGGTTATTATTATTATTATTAAGATTTATTTATAAAGCGCCAACATATTCCGCAGCGCTGTACAATAAGTGGGGTTCATACATTGGACATACAGAGTAACATATAAAGCAATCAATAACCGATACAAGAGGTGAATTGATTTTAAACCCTGATTCACTGGGGCTGATTTACTAATCACTATCTCACATTTTGGTCAAACTCAAGACGTATCAATCAAAAAAATAATTGAAAAATGGAATGGAAAAGTTCAAAACAGTTGCATTTGTAAAAAAAGAAAAATGTAAGTGCAGAATCTTGGATTTTCATATATCTAAATAAATAAAATACATACAAAGGAACACTAAAATAGTATTGAAAATCAATGTGTGGATACATGGGGAAAAAGCTCCTTATGGAATCTCAAGTTTGATCTCTGATAAATCTGCCCCATAGTGTTAAACACAACCTCACTTTATAAATACCAGTCATTTACAGACCCCATAAGCACAGTCGTAACCCCATTGTATTGTATAACTACTGAACTACAGAACAATGTGTTACAGGACCTTCTGGCAGTGAAAGTTCAATTTTATCATTTTAAAGAAACTACTAAATTTTATTCTCCCCAGTGAGATATTCCTCTCCCTTAGGAAGCCATTCTCAGCACATTATTAAAGCCAGACAAAAGCTCATCAAAATCCTTATAGATTTGACTAACACCTTGAAGGCTTTGTTTTCATGTCATGCATCAGCTCCTCAAAATCGAAACTTTGCCTTAATGTAATCAGGAGTAAAATGTAGTAAGGTAATGGGGGAAGAGCAAATAATAGAAATGCCACACAGCATATTTTGGTTATTTACTCAACAAAGTTCTTCTGCATTCCAACCAGGTTATGGTTGATGAGTGCTCTTATTAGCCAACATTGTTTTCTCTAAGGATGAAATATATCTCCACATCTTCATGAAATCCTTATTGCACAAATGAGATGCCATTTTTAAAGTTAATTATACAGTGAAATTTTCATTTAATCAGAATGAATAAAACTATATTCCTTATTAAGCTGTATAATGACTATCCGTAATACTACAGAATTGTTAAATCATACCCAGCTTGTTTTTTTTTCATTGTAATTGGAACTTTGGGTATGAAATAAGAACTTGTATCCATGATATGACTTAACAGTGAAATTAACAATTTAATTGTTTTCAATATAATTTAGCAAAAAAAAAGGATCAAAGAGCTTTGCACCATTCTTTGTTGTGTGTTTTGTTTGTTGCGGCTTATTCATGACTAGAGGAAATTTTGTTACCAGTATTGATGTCCCCTTTCGCTTCCAAATTTTGAATTGGCAAAATAACATTAAATGCATTGAAGTCAATGGACTTTTTTTTTGCGGAGGCTTTTTCCAAGTCACACAATTTTTTTTTAGTTTACAATATATTGGAGTCTATGGGCGTGTGATAAGCGAATCATTTTGATGTGACTGCTCACAATTTGATGCAACAATGTCTATTTTACAGTGTCCGTGTCAATTTTGACGCAATTGCGCCTATATTGACACACAAGTTTCACGAAACAATTCGCCAATGGGGAAATGCAGAAATTCGCTGCAAATCGTTGCCTGCCGAAAAGATTCGCACATCACTAATTACTAGTTACCAGTAGAAGGTATAAAAATTATATATATATATATATATATACAGGAAAAAACAGAGCACACCCTATTAGTAATCAAATGCCCAGCGTGCTTGCAAAAAACATGTATATAGCAAGACAGTGAGCCGCACACACAGGGACTTTGTTGAAAAACAAAAAATTTATTTAATGAAAAAATCCAAAATTTCGAGCACCAACTGTGCTCTTCCTCAGGAACAAACCAAACCTTGTCCCTGAGGAAGAGCACAGTTGGTGCTCGAAACGTTGGATTTTTTCATTAAATAAATTTTTTGTTTTTCAACAAAGTCCCTGTGTGTGCAGCTCACTGTCTTGCTATATATATATATATGTCTAAGTTTGTAAACTTGTCAGAGCGTGTGTTGCTGATGTAGAGTTGTGGTGTGCTGCAGGGCATAGAACCGTAGTTCGTTTTTCTGCAGTTTGTAGCACGAGCTGTGCCACTTAAAGGGTTAAAGCCAAGGACATCGCCATTCTTTGTGTCTCTCTTTCTGACACACAGGTACTTAAATGGAAGTTTAAAGATTATTATTGACAATGACCTCTTTAATGATTCTTCTTGAGATACGAGAAAATTCAATAAAATCCATTTGTGACAAATTGCCCTGACAACTGCATTATCATCAGGGAGGTGTATGATTAAGTAAATCAAATAAATGTTCCTACTGTATCCATAAAACACTGCTGTTTTGCCATCTGCTTGCTCGTGTTCTATTAAAAGATATCCTTTTTTAATTTTTTCTTAACAGTTATACTGTCTGCAGTTTAAATTTAAAAGAGTTAAAGATTGGGATACAAACATTTTGTTTTAAATGGAAAGAAATGTTTTTTTTATAGAAATGTATAAAATAGTGTTTTTCTTTCTCATCATTCTAAAAAAGTCAATTTTAGGGGCAGATTTAAGTCACCCCCCCCCCCCCCCCTACAATTTGTATTGAACATCAGTGGTATTGTGGCAATTTCATTTTTTTTTTTTCAAACAAAACATTTTTGTGCTTAATTTCTTATTTTTTTTATATTTTAACATTAAAAATATTTATATCAGGTCTAAGATGCTACAAAAAACTTTTTAACCTATGAAATTGTTCCAAGTATTAAAAAAAAGAGACCCTGGTGAAAAAACACAAACTTGACCTGTGCATGATAAATTCTCACTATTCTCTATAGTTTTGTGAGCAAGTAAGAAATTTGGGATTGGTCAGTATAATGGAAGCCTGTAACAACTATTTGGTATAACAATTAGTAATGACCGAATTTGTCCCATTTCGCTTTGCCGAAAAATGTACAAAAGATTCATGAAACTTCGAAATCTCATCACTAGTGTTTTTTAATGCTTTTGTTTTATTTGGGGGGGGGGGGTGAAATTTTTTATTCTTGCAAAAAAGAACACAAGGCTAAATTCTAGTGCAGATTTGCCAAAATTTTGGTCACTCAAAGTTTGCAGTGAATCCGTATCAGTGAAAAAGAAAATTGCTTATCCTTATCAGTAAGTCAACTACCTAAGATTGAAATTGGTAATTAGGTTTGCATTTATGGAAGCTTTACATGTTTTACTTAGACAGTGTTATCCAGCTAGCTGGACAGTGGTATTCAAATAGCATATTTCTATTCATTTGGATCACTGTATCTAAAATGGAGTAAGGAAGGGATGCAAACAATCTAATTTTGTATCTGTTAATGGCCTTTCCACGAATTTATGGAACCTTTGACAGACCAACCTGAAACTATATATATAGATATACATACAAAGCATATTAAGGGTCTGCACAACTCAGGACTTAAAAAATAATAATATACTTTATTGGGTGGCTGACGTTTCGGCCCAAACAGGGGCCCTTGTTTGGGCTGAAACGTCAGCCTCCCAATAAAGTTTATTATTATTTTTTAAATCCTGAGTAGTGTGGACCCTTACTACGCTTTGGATATCTACAATCTTCGGACTGCACCCAGGCCAGTACAATGGACTTTTATGTACCGTATATACTTGAGTATAAGCTGATCCAAATATAAGCTGAGGTACCTAATTTTACCTAAGAAAACTGGAAAAACTTATTAACTCGATTATAAGCCTAGGGTGGGAAATGCAGCCGCTACTGCTAAGTTTCAATGATCACAATAAAAACCAGTAAATTACATAAATTGAGGCATCAGTGGGGTATATGTTTTTAAATATTTATTTAAAAGAAAAACTGTAAACTAGCTCTGTAAGTGGAGAAGAGGGTCAACAAAAACAATATGAGTACTACCCCACGCTCATTGCACATTGGCAAACTGGCAGCAGACCCGGTCCCAGAGGGATGTAAGGGGAAATAAGTATTGCTAGTGGCAGCCTAGGCCAGGGCACTGGAGGGTCTGGTTGCGGGTGGCCTAATTTGCACACAAAGGAGAGAGGGTGCTAGTCTGGAGGGACCCATGGCACCCGACTCGAGTATAAGCCGAGGGTGACCTTTTTCAGCACATTTTGGGTGCTGAAAAACTAGGCTTATAGTCGAGTATATACAGTGTGTATATATATATATATATATATATATATATATATATATATATATATATATATACAGGCAGTCATACATGACCTTATCATTTATTTTTTTTTAAACTAACACAATTGTGAATAAAATTTAAAAGTTTGTATTAAAAAATAATGTATAAAAAAATAGCATTAGTGCAATAGTAACTGGTCATAAAGAGCTGCAAGGTTATAATTACATTTATTTACTTTGAAGGGCGATGATGATGATAATGATGAACATAATGTGTAGACTTTAATGGATCTAGTAAATGCTTTAAGTAAATCAGATAAGACAATCCTATAATTTTAGAATATCATTGCAACAACTTTAAATCTTATTTTAAATAGGGCGTTGTTGAATTTAATTGGGAGCCTATCATTTTGCAGCTTGCTGATTACTATTGTCATTCAATAACCAGGAACCAGAGTGCACATTTACATATCTGCCACAGTTTATATTTATCTTAAGCAGAGTTTCTTAAAAAGCATCGTTATGCAGCAATGAATTATGCAAAGCATTCAAACATGCAATTCAGAGAATATATGCAACCTTTAAATGACATACTGGAACAATCAAAAAGACAAGTTCACATGAGGAAATTACTGCTCTCTGTGAAAATATCTAGCACACAAAGCGCGAGGGGGTTGTCTTAACCCTCTGTGCCCTAAATTCATCGGGTCTACCCAGAGATGACTGTATTATTAGTTCAATTCAAAAAGCTATGGTATAGACTCATGCAATTGATTCATTTTACACTAATGTATTAATAGTTTTATTTGTTAAAGCACAGGAAAGTCGGCACTCACGAAATAGTAGAGTAGGTGGTCTGGGTGCACGCTCAAAAATTATTATTTAGAGCCAAAATCTCCTGGAAAGAACCGCACTCTCAGGACTTAAGTATAACGAAAAAATCTTTTATTGGGAAAAACCAAAAACTGACGTTTCGGCTGTGGCTACAGCCTTTCTCAAAGTTACAAAGACGAGTGTATTTAACCCTTAAATACTGTGTAATTTTATTTGTTAGCATAATTAAAACAATGATGGCTTCACTAATTATATCATTAGATAATCTAGATAATGGTATTTTTTATTATACTGCTACTTGACAGAAGAGGGTAGTAGATTGAGTCTCTTGTCCCTGATGACAATTATCCAGAAAATTTGTATGTTTCTATTCTCTCTCTCCAAAGATTTTCTTTGTAAAATAAAGATTAAGTGATACTTTTATTGGCAAATATTGGCATATTTAGTAGATTTTTCAAATATGAGTTTTGGGTACAACTTAAGTCCCTTCCCCTTCCTCAGGTGGAGTATATTAAAGCACATTGTATATATATATATATATACAGTGGAGGAAATAATTATTTGACCCCTCACTGATTTTGTAAGTTTGTCCAATGACAAAGAAATGAAAAGTCTCAGAACAGTATCATTTCAATGGTAGGTTTATTTTAACAGTGGCAGATAGCACATCAAAAGGAAAATCGAAAAAATAACTTTAAATAAAAGATAGCAACTGATTTGCATTTCATTGAGTGAAATAAGTTTTTGAACCCTCTAACAAAAAAAGACTTAATACTTAGTGGAAAAACCCTTGTTTGCAAGCACAGAGGTCAAACATTTCTTGTAATTGATGACCAGGTTTGCGCACATTTTAGGAGGAATGTTGGTCCACTCCTCTTTGCAGATCATCTCTAAATCTTCGAGGTTTCGAGGCTGTCTCTGTGCAACTCTGAGCTTGAGCTCCCTCCATAGGTTTTCTATTGGATTAAGGTCCGGAGACTGACTAGGCCACTCCATGACCTTAATGTGCTTCTTCTTGAGCCACTCCTTTGTTGCCTTTGCTGTATGTTTTGGGTCATTGTCGTGCTGGAACACCCATCCACGACCCATTTTCAGTTTCCTGGCAGAGGGAAGGAGGTTGTCGTTCAGGATTTCACGATACATGGCTCCGTCCATTTTCCCGTTAATGCGAATAAGTTGTCCTGTGCCCTTAGCAGAAAAACACCCCCAAAGCAAAATGTTTCCACCCCCATGCTTGACGGTGGGGACGGTGTTTTGGGGGTCATAGGCAGCATTTTTCTACCTCCAAACACAGCGAGTTGAGTTAATGCCAAAGAGCTGTATTTTGGTCTCATCAGACCACAGCACCTTCTCCCAGTCACTCACAGAATCATTCAGGTGTTCATTGGCAAACTTCAGACGGGCCTGCACATGTGCCTTCTTGAGCAGGGGGACCTTGCGAGCCCTGCAGGATTTTAATCCATTGCGGTGTAATGTGTTTCCAATGGTTTTCTTGGTGACTGTGGTCCCTGCTAATTTGAGGTCATTAACTAACTCCTCCCGTGTAGTTCTAGGATGCTTTTTCACCTTTCTCAGAATCATTGACACCCCACGAGGTGAGATCTTGCGTGGAGCCCCAGAGCGAGGTCGATTGATGGTCATTTTGTGCTCCTTCCATTTTCGAACAATCGCACCAACAGTTGTCACCTTCTCTCCCAGCTTCTTGCTAATGGTTTTGTAGCCCATTCCAGCCTTGTGCAGGTCTACAATTTTGTCTCTGACATCCTTGGACAGCTCTTTGGTCTTTCCCATGTTGGAGAGTTTGGAGTCTGCTTGATTGATTGATTCTGTGGACAGGTGTCTTTTATACAGGTGACTAGTTAAGACAGGTGTCCTTAATGAGGTTGACTAATTGAGTAGAAGTGTCTAACCACTCTGTGGGAGCCAGAACTCTTAATGGTTGGTAGGGGTTCAAAAACTTATTTCACTCAATGAAATGCAAATCAGTTGCTATCTTTTATTTAAAGTTATTTTTTCGATTTTCCTTTTGATGTGCTATCTTCCACTGTTAAAATAAACCTACCATTGAAATGATACTGTTCTGAGACTTTTCATTTCTTTGTCATTGGACAAACTTACAAAATCAGTGAGGGGTCAAATAATTATTTCCTCCACTGTATATATATATATATACATTGTTGTTGTTTTGCTGTGAAACATCATAAATAGTGATGAGCAAATTTTTTCCCCTAGGCATGGATGCATACCAAATTTCCACAATTGCGAATTGTTTTGCAAAACTTCTGTGAAAATTTGGTGAAAAAATTTGGTGTGCATCTAAAAAACTAGTGGGTGAGTCAAAATAGGCATGGCCATGTCAAATTGGGTATTCATTTTCTGCTTTTATTGTGTATTTCACTACTAATTTACATTTGGACAAACGCAGCAAACATATTGTCCATCATTTGGTTATAAAAAAATATGCAGAATATTAAATGTACTTTTGTATATTTAGAGGACAATCATGTTTTAATGATTCCAGAACTATAAAGTATTTATAAGATGGGTTTATAGTTTTGTAATTAATTATATGACAATGTTCTTACCTTGAGCCTTCATCAAAAACAACAAAACTCATTCTTACCGGCTACAAGTAGCAGCTGCTCATTTACCCGTAGTTGTGTTGCTATTACTCCAAGGTGCAAAAGTTGTTCAGGGCCTTTTCCTTGTCTATAGTGGCCAGCCCTTTCTAAATGTCACCCCTTCTATCCACCCATATAGCTTTATCCATGCACGTGGCAATAAATAATTGGCCTCTTTGTGCTACTGGTTTCTTCTGTAGTGAAAGACTTACTGGGAGTCATTGCATTTCTTCAATGCTGTTAAATAATGATAAGCGAATTTGTCCCATTTGTCCCGAAATGGCAAAAAATTCACGAATTTCGGCTACCGTGCAACATTTTTGATGAGTGCTACTTTTTTTACGCAACCGCAACTTCTTTGATGTGACCATTACTTTTTTTTTACATGACTGCAACTTTTTTACTCACTCAACGATTTTTTTTTCACATCAAATTTTTGCTCCCATTTTGCAACAAAATCTGCCAATGGTGAAATTCCGTATTTTACTGCGAGTCCATGCCTGTCAAAAAAAATGCCATTCATCAGTACTTTCAAATACTGTAGCTACTTACCAACTTTCTTTATTTGTGCCTTTAGTCAGCTGAGGAATTGCATTGGACAATTTATCTACATATCAGGATTCTTATATTTATTTTCTGTTCCACTTACTTGTTTCTCTATTGAAGAAGGGGATTAGTGGGTGCCAGGCTGCTAGCCTGACAGGTGACTCCATATAAAAAATCTAGACTTTAAACAGACCGTGGTATTTGGTAAGAAAGAAAATTATACACTCCATGAAAAATAGCAATCATTTCAAGCCATGCACAGTACTTTCTGTGAAAAATTGCTAAAAGCCGAAGTAGAAATGATATATATTAAACAGAGCTATAAATATTATGAGTGCTGCATTAGAAAACGTGATAATGCAAACAAATTTGGTTTAATATGCTAAAAGAATATATGCATGAATGGAAACATTCGGAGAGAAAAAAAGGCGGAAAAAAAATCACAATGCATAATTCAGCAGTTTCGTCTGATAGGTTATGAATTACATGGATCATAGGAGCAATCTCTTGGAGCGAGTGAAAAAATGGAGTTGGGAACAATGTTCTTATTTCTGGTTGAAAATTTCTGGTTTTGTTAATATTATTTAAATGGGGCACGTTGAAACACAACTTGTACAAACCAACTGCTCCATGGCACAGCCAGGGCCCCATCTAAGAAAGTCCTATCTCTAGATTAAAGCCCAAAGATATAGATAAGATGTACAGCTTCATTTACCTACCAGATGTTTTGGTTCCTTACCACTACCTTTGTAGTACCTTTGTCCATGCTCCACAAATAGAAACAGAATTTGGATTGCAATAAATAATCCACACATTTCTTTTAATAGCTCTGATATTATGTCTAAGTTTCTTTCTTTTCAAAAATGCACAAATCTTGTATTTATTCCAGTCTTAAGACGCAGGTAAGCAGAAAATTGCATATTTACCAGAAATAACTTGTTTTGGGAGTAAAAGTAATTTTAAAATCCTAGGGGAAGCAAGCCTGTTATATGAGAGCAGCTGTTCCACGTAAACAGGCTCTATTGTAGAAAGAAATATTAGGTCCTAAACCAATGAATTACATTTTAGAGGAACACACATACTCATTATTGCAGTTAATGGACTGTTTCTGGTGTTGTCATTTCAAAAGTCTTTGAGCATATTGGGGTTTATTTAGCAAAATACAAGAAGACCATTAGTGAGGAGCTAGATGCAAGTTTATAACTACAGCTCATATGAGTCAATTCACACTTGAAAACATAAGGGCTCACTAACAACTGTCCCAGGTTCAAGAGGCTTTTGGCCCCCGGTGCTCCATAACACGTCGAGAAATTCTCCTCAAGTGGCAGCACCACACAAGTATCCAGGGGAGGCAAAAAGCCCCTCCTAGTAATTTTAAGAGCCAAAATTCCAATTTTTTAATTTTGAATTTCAGCTCTTCTAGTTGTTCCGAGAGAGCAAGTGTGCTCTCTGCATTAGCAATGCAACCCTTCTCCTACAATGAAGCTTCAGGGCAGGCAGGGGTACCAACATGACCCTGGCATGACACACATGCTGGGGAGATTTCAAAAGGCACACAAGTGTCCTCTACACTGTGCAGAGCACAGCCATCACCTCAATGATAGCAGGCTCATCTCTTTTCACTCTTTTATTATTGTAGCACTGAGAGCAACCTGCAGGACCACATGCAAAGTAAAAGAAACAGGGTATCATACCCCAATTTTGAAAAATGAGCTCCAGTGTATCTATAGCTAAGACTATTGTGTAGTGTCATGTTGTCAACTAAGCAGGGGTGAAAACCACCAGGTTTGATTGTAACAGTACACAGAATCCAGTTGAGAACACATAGTCACCAGAAAGATCATTCACATACTGCATGATGCCAAAAAACAATAACCTTCTCATCCCTCCTCTTCAAATAAATCAGGTGGACTTGTTGGAATAACCTGTTTGCCTAGAAATGCATCACGCATGCAGTTCTCTCCTAGTGCCTACCCTGTGATCTGATAATTGGCAAATTAGGCTTATTTGGTCAACTTGGGGTGTATGACTTAATAAAAAGTGACTGCTGAATACTGCATAGCCAGTAACAGGTGGCTTGGTGTAACATTTACTGATTGCAGAATTTAAAAATATCAGCTTTCTGCCTTTACTGTTAGCATTGGCTAGAAAAAACTAGCCTGATGCTCAATGGCTAACATTATAAAAGGAAGTTCAAAGCATTAATCCCCTTGCCACCTCCCATTGCCTTTTATTAAAACCTCCTGACCACAGCAGGTAAAGGTGGTTAGCACCTCATACATGTTAGTATCATTGGGATGTCTAGGAAGATTCTCATTCTTCCAGGTCATGATATACAGTATCTATTAGAATTAAGTCTAAAACAACTGGACTTTTCTGAGTTTTTTCTTGAAAACGTTTCACCACTCATCCGAGTGGCTTCTTCAGTTCAAATGACTGGTACGCTCATAGTAATGTGCGTATTTTGGACCGAGAGGACAGATGGTTCGAAAGAGGTGTGAAGGAGGCCATTTATGCCAGCAGGGAAAAACCACCCCTGAACAGAGGAGGGGGCCTGAGACACCGCTTGTCACCTACATACAATGGCGCGTTGACATCCTTACCCCGGCAGTTTCACAACAGTTCACACTTCCAGCCGTGTACTTTGAAGGATTAACACCTTCATCAATGAAAATCTTGGTACCATTGTGATTGGATCATACCTTCTTACACCTGTCAGTTTCAGCCAACACCTAACTGAACAAGTTCAATGGAACCATTGTGATTGGATATCTATGACTGTACTACCATCAAGAGTTTAAATACCGGGGAATTCCCTACCGGTCATTTGAACTGAAGAAGCCACTCGGATGAGTGGTGAAACGTTTTCAAGAAAAACTCAGAAAAGTCCAGTTGTTTTAGACTTAATTCTAATAGATACTGTATATCATTGGGATGAAAACCACCAGAACACTGTGTTGGAGGTTTGGGGCATTTCTCTGCTGGTGGATAAATACTGGCAGTAGTGATGAGCAAATTTTTTCGCCAGGCATGGATTCGCAGTGAATTTTCGAATTTTGTCATTGGCGAATTGTTTTACAAAACTTCAGCGAAAGTTTGCAGCAGAACAATTTCTTGTTCTAGGGGCTGATGTGAATGATGTATAATCTCTTATTTACCAATCAGTGCAAAACCATTTTATTTTACCCACCTATTTATAGAGTATTCGTGGAAGGAAAAACAGACAGATACTCCAAATAATAATAATTCTGCCCTTGCACCAAATATTATATCATTGTTTTGACCGGTAAGGTTTCCCAAGGACAATGTTTTTATTATTTAGATTTGTGTTTTTTTCAGTGTTACGCTCAATGCAAGGAACATTCAGTTAGTAACACAAACAAGATAGTAAAACGACTTAAATAATAAAAATAACAATACTTTTGGGGGTAATAAATAATGTAGTGTTTGGAAGTTAATGCAATAAAATATTAAATTTGCTTAAGCTGCATCTACTCTTCGAATAAATCACTGGGCACAAAATGTTATTATCGTTAACTAAATTATTCTTTTTTCCCTGTTGAGAACAGTGACATCTGGAAATATGTAAATTGGGCCACCATTTCCATAATTGATCTAGAATTTTACCCACAACAAATTCTTATTTAAAGGTGATAGGCAAGACTTGCATTTTATTTTTACACACAGACAGAATTATTAAAGCTGATGTAGAGTCAAGGGATTTATTGCTTGTTGCTTGCATGATTTCAACGACAGTTGGCTACGATCATTTCTTTTTATTTAGAACAAAATATAATATAGTTTTGGTGGTAATTATTATTATAATATAATTATTTTAATTTTCATTAGTTTTGAATAGTGAGACAGTATGTTATGTTGGCCCATGCGACATTACAGAACTAGTTGAATCAATTAAATGAATTCAACAAACACTGTGTGGTGCAGGGCATGTTCTGAAATCCAAGCATCCCTTATAGAAGAAGGAAAGTCATTTTGGCATTTTACTGCCAATAGATTAGCCACATTAGTGCCACCTAGAACAAAATATTTATTCTGCAGAAACCATTACCATACCTGAGTAAACAGCTTTAGAAGCTTTCTCCATTTGCTTAAGATAGCAGCTGCCATTTTAAGTAGCTTCCTGCCTGCAGCTCTAGCTGTTATAGCTCAGATCACACATTCCTAAGGGAGGGGGGGGCAGACTCTGGCCATGGGAATTAAGGATGTTTCCCGAGAGAGGAAGTCAGACACTGAAACATCCTGTTTACAAAAAAAGATACAAGAAATCCTGTGTTCCTTTTTTTTTTAAATATTCTTTATTTTTCATGAATATATGGAGTACAGAAAAAAGAAAAGGGAAGGGTCAGAACAATTGTATTGATCTTCAGTTACATACAGCATAAGTGAACGAGAATTGACAATAAGTTACTTCTATAACCTTAATCTCATTTGGTAAAGTGTAGCTTCTAGGAAATTAATTGTGTAAAATTCCTGTCAGCGGGTCCTGTGTTTTTTTTGACAGAGAACTTTATCACTGTTACTGTAACTGTTTATGGCTGTATTTTCATAGACCTTTCTGATAAAGCTTACTTAGTTTTTTACTTTTCCTTCTCCTTTAATGATACATTTATCATGAATATCTCTACTAAAGAAAGGGAGGAAATATTGTTCTGCATATAGCATCTTAGACCCTATGGTTTAACAGTCTTTTGATTAAAAAAAAATGGTACAAAAGTCGAAAGTTTTAATATAGGTTTTAAAAAAAGTCAGATGTAGAGGCCACATATGAAATTGCATTCTTACTTCAGACTCCTCAAACTGCATTCCCAACACAGTTTAGTCTTTTTAATCACTTCTGAGGCTGCAATTAAATTGACAAGCTGTGACATGTTGCTGAGTAGTCAGACATTTAAGAACAGACTTTCAGTAAATATTGTTTACTCTTATTTTTTCTTTTGAACCATGTCTCTGTCATTCCTCATGTCAACCAGATGTCAGGGATGTGAACCAGAATTGTACATTTACGTACTTAGTCTCATACTGGAGATGAAAGGGCATAGGTTGTCATTATGTCTGTCATAAATTATCTAAGTGTTTCAAGATATGCCTGTCATGGTTTAGATAATACAAACAGTAATAAATACAAACATTATATTTATATGTTTATATTAACAATGTTTGAAGTGCAAAATTAGAAAATCAGCAGTTTCCTTTGTAATAGTTTGTGAAAAATATAATTCCAAGCAGAAGTATGACCTCCAGCTTTAAAAGCAGGTACCATTCTTGGTTAGGACTTAAAGGAAATTTGCCTGGGTGCCAAGCACAAGAGCAGCCCCTTGGGTCAAAACATGAATACATGTACATACAAATACAAGGATTTTCTCATGTGGACAAATGATAGATTATCTTCATAACATGTTCTATATGAGGCACCCAATCATATCCATTCACATTCTCTTGTTTTTATCATAGACTAGTTGACCATGTCAAGCCTACAAAACAAGTTTTGGTGGTGGTGCTGATGGATGGATACCTGGCATGGTATCACTATGGTCATGCAATTGTAAAATAGAAACTGCACACACAGCTTGATATAGAAAAAGATGCTTTACCCAGTGTATTTGTCCAGAGAGTGCAAGAGTAGGATAATGTTTCCAGCAGTTAAGCCACCCTTGGTCAGATGGCTGGCTTGACTGCCCTAAATGTTGTCCTACTATTGCACTCTCTTTAGCCTAATAAATTGTGTAAAACATCTTTTCTATGTCAAGTTGTGTGTGGGGTTTCTGTTTTGCAATTGTAAGGCTACAAAACTATCGATTTAGGTGGCCAAATTCAAAAATATTTCAAAGTTTCTCTTGTTAGCCAATGGGTGGGATACAGGGTTAAGGAAGGTTAATGCATTATAGGAATATAGACAGTTATTTTGATTCTTTCCAGATCATGAAAACACACAAGAAGGTAAGAATATTAGTCATTTATGAATGCAACCGCAACTGTTGGGGTTCCAAAACAGACACAACATAGTATCCATATTGATGCAATTCAGTAAGATACCTGTATCTAAACATGCTCCTGCATTTCCATATACTATAAGCACAAATTGCATATGCCTATTGATGCTGGGGATCCCTGGAGCAAACACTGTTTAAATGTGCTCTGTATGTGACATAACTTTTTGTTTGGAAATGCTAGATGCAACTTACATGCACAAGTGCCTCCATTTTGACACGCTGACCCAACTGACAATGAAAACATGCAAAAAAGTGCTACTTTGTTGCATAAACATGTAAATTGTGCTCGAAAATGCACAAAAAGTCCACTGCGCTTCTGGACGTAAGTGTCATACAGTACCGATGCAAGAAGACACTTAAGAACTTGAGTACAATTCTTCCTTTTCCAATCAGCTCACAAATTCCACTGACAAACTAAATGTTTGCTGAACTCAGCTTTTCAGGTTTTATCTATCATAATATTGACTAGTTGGTGTGTATTTAATTAATTAGGGTTTAATTAGAAATAGACAACAGTTATGCATTCATCATTTTGAGTTAATTTGTTTTCATGCATTATTTTCCAAAGAATCTTAAAAAAAAAAGTGTATTTCACTTGGAGTAGTTGTTCCACTGGATGCGACCCAATAATTTTGTTCTGAATGTATTCCAAAAATGGAGCAACATGAATGGGATCCAGCTGCTGCCTTTTATACCATTTTACATTTATGATATTGCTTACTATTATCCAGGCCGTTAGACTGAAGAGCATTTAGAATTTTTTTGTGGTCAACAATCTCTCCCTCTATGTAAAACATATGTGTATCTTTCAATGATTAAGATCATTTTCCATCCTGTGTACTTTCATTTGGGTCATTTATACTGTTGACGTGTATAAAGATATAATCATCACTTTTGAACCTTAATCTTTCCCAACATAATAGTTTAAGAGGCTTGTGTTGTTTTCCCATGATATGTGTTGAGCAATCAAATTATAATCCAGCTGTTGCCTTCAGTATTATTTTACACGAAAGTACTGAATAACCCCAAGAAAGGTCCATCTTCAATTTTAGCTTCTGGGAGGGCCAACTGGTGTTTGTTATTCTAGTTCTGGCCTACAGTTGTCCTTTCTATGCATTTAATGAAATACAGCATGCTTGGTTTTAATTGCATATATAGTACAGGTATCAGACCTGTTATGCAGAATGCTCAGGACCTGGGGGTTTTCCGGTTAATGAATTTTTCTATAATTTGGATCACCATACCTAAGTCTACTAAGAAACCATTTACTGCCCATTCACCTGCAGACTACATTCACCTGGTGTGACAATGCCCATCTATTAAAAAAGTCTGAACAAAAATGGCAGAAGAAATTAGTAATCCATTAGCACTTATCATCCCCTTGGGCTCAACATTATTCTTACTCAAGCAAGTGGAAGATAAGGCAGCAGAAAGGGCATTACTTTACCCAAGCCAAGAGATTGATGTCTCCTAAGTGGAAAGCAGAACATCCACCCAAAAAGAGGACAGTGGAACTGGTAAACAATTCTGTCCCTATAAACTAACCTATATGAGTAGAGACTGCATGAAAACATTTTAAAGAGTATGGTCCCGGTGGATAACAGAACATCTTCCATCCCTGTCACCTCAAAGCATCTCAAATCTATAATCAACCAGACTTGATAGCCCCCACCCCCGTTTCATTCCCCCCAGGCCTCCTCAATCACGACAGCACATACTGTATTATAAATTGGGTGATAATTTGTTTATTGAATTTATTACCAAGTTGTCATTTTACAGTAATCTACCACCGATATATCAAGTAACCGGCTTGAATATGCCTTGTCCTAATTAAATTCTTCTATTTGAATCCATTTTTGAATCCAATGACTACAAATGTTTTTGTTATTGTTCTGAAGAAGTTTTGCTATTGTTTTTAAAGGGGATATAAAACACAATAAAGATAACATGGGAAAAAACAGAAAGAAATCATTTAAACATTATTTGTTCCCAATAAGAATTAATTATATCTTAGTTGGAAACAAGCACAAGATTCTGTTTCATAATAACAGAAAAAGGAAATCATGTTAAAAAATTAGAATTATTTGCCTGTAACGAGCTCGAGGCATTCCATAATTTGGAATTTTCTGGATAATGAGTTTCATGAAAATGGATCCCATACCTGTATATAAATTTTGTAGTCACACTATGCATATTTTCCATAATAAATACAGGCTTGTTTATGAGAACATTATTAATGACTTTAATAAACAGACAAAAATTATATTATGTTTGTTTTTAATACTTTGGTTGTAAATGGAAAACTTGGCGTTAATATAACTTTTATTTTTATTTAATAATAGACCTAATTTTGAGGATTTGGTGTTGTGTGGAAGAAAATAAGTCCATTCACTTTCAATAATATCACATTATTTCCCCTGTCTAAACAGAGTTTTGAGCATCTAGGCCAATAAATGTAGGCTTGTTTTGCCTCAGTAGCCATTGATTCTCTTAGTGTAATTCCTTTTTATTTCAGCGTAACGTTACAGTATATTCTGTATACACGCTGGGTATTCTCATAACTGATTTCACATGAGACTGCCGTTCTTATCTACTGTACATATTCCTAGATTTTAGAGAGAGTTTTTACTGTTTTATTTCATGTTATTTTATTTCTCTCGCCTCTCAAGTTATTCTTTATTATTTCTCTTTGTTCTTCATTGTTAAAATATGAAGGATGTAAGTGTGGGTGCATGTTGTTATACAATGCAGTTATACAATGCTCATATTACACGGGGAGAGTAATAGCTGTTTATTGTAGCTTGTTAAAAAAAGGTTTGCTTGTTTTATAAGTAGTGATGAGCGAATCTGTTCCATTTCGCTTCGCCGAAAAATCCGCAAATCTTTCAAAAGATCCGCGAAACGGCGAAAATGTTGTGCGACAAAAAAAAATTGTCGCCCGCGGCTATTATTTTGTCGCGCGGCTATTGTTTCGTCGCCTGCGGCTATTATTTTGTCGCGCGGCTATTATTTCATTGCACGGCTATTATTTCGTTGCGCGGCTATTCTTTTGACGCCCGCAACTATTTTTTTTTGGATGCCGCCGACAATTTTTGGACGTGCGCTGAATTTTTTCGCGGCAAATTTTTTCATCCGTTTCGCAAAACAATTCGCCAATGGAGAAACACGGAAATACGCCGCGAATCCATGCCTGGCGAAACATTTCGCCCATCACTATTTATAAGAGGTTAGTTGCCCATTTTAGAAAAAAAAAAAATATATAGATATAGATATATATAGATAGTGTAAACAGAATGTAAACACTGTTGCTCAATGACAATTTCATCATTTTGTCCTGGACTACAAATCTTGCCATACTTCCATTTTCTTATTGTTGCACAAATCCCAGCATCAAAAATCTGAAAACTAGTAATGGATGAAATTTTTCGGCCGGCATGGATTTGCGGAAAATGCAGTTTTGCCATCGGCGGATTTTTCTTAAGAAATGGGTGCAAAAATTTGCCGTGCAACAAAATTTGTAGCCCGCGGCAAATAAAATTGTTGCACGTGTCAAAAAAAATGAATTTTTTTCAACGCACGCTACAATTTTTTTGACGCATTTCTCAATTTTTTTTACATTTTGCGAATCTTTTCAATGATTAAAGAATTTTTCAGTGAAGCAAAACGGGACAGATTCGCTCATCACTACTGAAAACTTCTAAAGCTTTGAAGCAAAGAAAGATCTTCCGGGGAAGGGAGATCTTCTATTGACTTCTATATGATCTTACCAAGTTATAGATGGAGTATCTTCATGTTTTGACGTGTAATAATTCTTTTCAGTGACTTTTAAAAAATCCAAATCTGAAAAAAAAAAATCCAACCGTTAGTAAATGGCCTCCTCAGTGCTGGGGGGAAACAACATTCTCAGTGGTGAACTTTTTTGCATCTGTTTATAGTCATGTTCGTTAGAGCAATAGGGGGGCACAAGGGGACAATTTATAAGGGGTTTGTAAAATTAGGAAATGTGGCACCTTCATTCTTGATAAAGCCATGTTTTATTCAGTTCTGATCTGTAATTTCACAAAGGAAAAAAGAAACAGCAGAGTCTGAGACTAAATTTAATCAGCACATGTCTCCTAGACAATGGAAGGAAGACACTAATAAATCACCATGTACATGTTTTAGATCTCTAATGGCAAAGATAAAGCCTGTCTTGTGCACATTATTATTGCAATAATTACTTGTAAAGTGACACCAGCAGCATTTCCTCTAATGTTGGCTCTGGTTTTAAGTTTAATTCCCTTGTGGGATTCATAAAAATGCACTTATTTTATTGGTTTTGTGCTATATGTGAGGAAATGGACACATTAGGTAAAATCATACACAGGGGTCAAATAACCTTATGAATGCCATGAGTTCATCATCCTGCCAATTAATCTAAAAGGTTAGAAATAACTAGTATATTATTTTGCAAATTCGTCTTTTTTAATAGATGTCTTGCCTGTATTCCTTTAGCCATATTGAACGATTTGATATTTAAATATGAAAATATTGTCTACACTGTATTTCATAAGAAATGTCACGGCAGACTAGAAACGATAGCACACTGTCAGATTCAGAATGATAGATTCTAGAAAAACTGCATTGCATAAAGATGAGCCCTTTTGTACTACCTTGGAACATTGCTATGGCAACAGAGCGTTGCTTCATGGGAATTTCAGTTTTCTTGTTTCCTCAGAGAAGTCAGAAGCCCTTGCTTGTTGCAGTGTTATATTCCATCCTAACGAGGGATGCAGCATAAGCTTAGGGTTCATTTTTATTCTTACCAATATTATCAAGCTCGGCTATTCACTGAAGGTTACAAAACTAGATTATGTTCCTGTATAGTATCCATCTATAGATATAAGCACTGGGGTACAAAGGATTAATTGGCTTGCTAAAATGTAAGCATAATAAGCACCATTAAACATGAAAATAGACAAGCCTTGGGTAGATTGCCATGAGCTGTGTCAAGTACACCATCAATATTCAACTTTTGTGCTGCTCCTGGTTCTTCACAAATAAGAGTAAAACAAATAAACCTGCTATGTTTTATTATAGTACCATAAACACAGGATTTATTTAAGTTTCATAGGATTCTGCTGATGCCAATATAAAAAGTATGGCAGCTTCGAGCTTACCCTTAATTTCTGGGCAACAGATATGTTCAATAAGTTAGAAAATGACCTGCTCGAAGCAACTTTTAGGGGCTGATTCATCAAAGTTCGAATCCAGAAATGGGTGCAATTCGAATTAGATACAATAATTTCTGATGATCGCAAATATAATGAAAATGCTTAGGAAAAAATCATATTGGTCACAATAATATTGTATTGGCGAGCTGAAAGTCATGAAATTTTCGTATCCGAGTGATTGCAAACGGCAGGAAAACCTTTCTGACTTTGATCCTGCTGTACATGTTTTTGGAAGCCTCCCATAGGATTTGGCGAGTCAAATACGATTTTGACGCACACATTTTTGTGATTTTTGTCGCAAAGGACGAAAAAGTTGCAGAAATTAACAAAAAAGTCGCAAAAAATAAGCACACACAAAAAAAAATACAATTCTTTTGTATTCGGAAGCGATCGTACTTTGATAAATGAGCCCCTTAATGTTACCTTCATTATTTTGTTGGGTGGTGGGTGTCAATCTGTCAGGTCAATCTGTCAAGTTTTTTTCCCACGGGCCAAATTTGAAGGTGAAAATTCTTTTAGCAACTGAATGGGTGGAACTGGGAGTAACAATCCATAAACCCTGAATGGCATTGCATTTTCTGCTCAAAGGAATGATTGTTTTGCTCAGTGAAAACACATTTTAATTTTCTTATCAGCTCTTGTGCCAATAAAGCAGCAGGGGTGCGTTTTGATGAAATGAAAACCTTTCTTGGATAAAATCACTCATTTTTGCCTGAGTGCCCATTAGAGCAATCCTATATAATCCTATCAATTACATGTAGGGGGTCGATTATCTCTCATACAACATGTTCCAGGGCCAGATTATACTAAAATTATGATGTCATACCATGAAGTCTATACAGCGCTAGAACAGACTGGGGGCCATTCAGTGCTAGAACACACTGGAGAGCCACATCCAGGCCTTTGTCCTCCAGTTGGACATCCCTGAATTAGATCATTGCATAATCCCTTGGCGCTATCAAATATCCAGAGGATAACTGGCTTTATGAATCTTGTTTTATAAAGAGAAATATTGCATACAGTCCCTCAAGAATGGTTAATGACTTCTTAATGACTTAATGGTTATTGAGCTGCTGGAAGGAGCGGGTATCATAAAAAATCATCCTTTTCCCCATGATATTCTTGCATAAATATAGACAGACAGATATAGAAAACGGACATGGGTGAAAATATGATATAAATTTATTTTTTATTGGTGTAAGGAACACATTTGAAGATTCCAGCCCTCGCAGAACAAATGTAGTTATTAGGGTGTAATACAGATTGCTTGCATAATTGAAGCCCTTAGAATCTCAATATTACTTGCATGTCATGATCAAAATGATAGCACTTAAAAGCATATGCCGTCTTGCCATACAATATACTGTATGCTAGCACCCTTTATATCAATATAAGCTCAATTTATATAGAGGGTTGAGTAGACTTTATATATAAAGTCTGAATTGTGACATTCCAAAGAAAAGATTTTAATTGGACTTTGCATTAGGTGTAATGTTGTATTTGTAGGTGAGGATATGGTAAACCCATATGCATCTTTAAACATCTAGCTAAAGAAATCCTGCCTAAGTAATATATTGTGTGTTAGTGGTGTAATGGAAATGCTTATTAGATGGAATCAAACAGTTTTTAATAAATATCCTCATAGAATACTCTGCTCTAAAAGAAATCCACACCTCTGTGTTCAAAATGGATAACTCAAGGCAAAACCAGTTCAATTACTATTGTACATGATGTTTTCTTTATACAAGAAGCACTTAAGGGGACGTCATGTGGCAGATTTGAGTAATGCTGTCTACAGTGGAAAAGTGCATTGTTGTATATTTAAAATAGGCATTAACTCATCAACACTTGTCAACACTTGTCTAAGCCAAATATTCATCTTGGTGTCATTTAATTATGACTACATAAAATCTCAAGCTGTTAAATTGCCTAGAGAAGGAAGTAAGCCAAAGCTTCCAACAAATCATAACAGATCTAAGCAACCTTAGCTGACCAGTCACATAAAGAAGTTTATGCTTGCACATAAGAGTACAGGAGATAGTTTCCATGATGCACTGTATGTTCAACTCATGTGTGTGCCAGATATTGTATATCATAACATCATACTCCCAATGTAAATTGGTAAAAGAAAATGATAGAGTCTATAGTACAAAAAAACAGGGGCAATCCTGCCTTGGTTTGTGCACTTTGCATCCTGCCTGTCTGCATTTGGCAGCATTGTACTGTACATATAAGGGGCAAGGGGGCAGACACACATAGCTACCCATCCTGCCTCCAAGTAGGGAGATCCAGTGGGCCCAAACTACAGTAGAGCTCAGTACTTAACACCTGCCCTGTGGAAAGTGTTAAGGATAGGGCTGTCTTGCACCCATCAGTGATGAGTTCTGCATCTATCACATGATTTTTTTATCCAGCCTGAGGTGCTTACAGCCAGACCTGGGCAATCTCTTGAGTTCTTTTTTAAAAAAACACTAAGGGGAAATGTTCTTGCACTTGAGTCCAAGATGTCCATAAATTACCCTAATTAACTACATTGCAAACACAGGTTGAATCTCTATGTTAAGGTGATGGCTTAACAGCTTTTTAATACTTCATTTGTCTTTTGACAACCTATGTTGCAATAACAGTGACCTGTAGCTTGTTAGGAAAGAGTTGTACATGGCAAAACAAATTAGCGTTCTCTTAAAAGTTCTCAATATATCTGTATACAATTAAGACGTAAAGGATTTATCTATCTTGCTGATGACAAATGATGACTTGATAAAGGTCTGATTATGTGACCGAAATCTTTTGCACACATAAAAGGATCTTAAATATATTTTATAATGTAAGTCCTGTGAATGCTGGGTTAATTCTCTCTCTCAAGTAATATATTGTTGTTGAACATGATGTGAAAAATCAGGCCTCTCATATATGTGATACAGAATGAATTTAACGCAGGAGTGGTACCAATCATCCTTTCTGTAGATAAAATATCTCTAGTTGCTGGGCAAGACTTGACTTAGTTGTTACAGTAAATATGAAAGGCATAAACAGGAGGTGAGAGAAAGTAGGACAGATTGCATCAAAAGTTGAATTTTTTTCCTGCCAACAAAGCTGCGGTTGGTAATAATAATAGTCATACATGTCAGCAAGATTTGCTGTCCGGGCATCCTTGCATGTGTTCATGCTACTTGCTTCATTAGTGATGACACAAGGAGATTGTGAGGGTATATTTCTTTCTCGTTGCTTACCAAATGGTGTGAACTGGATATGTGGATATCAGAGTTCCTCAGATAATACTGTGATCCATCTAGCAGAAAAAATGCATTACCTGCACTCCCACATACTTGAACTTTTGTTCTTTTTATGAGAATGTTTTTTAAATGGCTTGTTCTGAACTAGGGATTCTGATAGGATATCCATGACTATATTCAAGTTTGACTGATTACCTGCCATCAGTGCACCCCATTTCATCATCAACCCGGATTTTTACTTAAGTAACACTTTTGGAAACATTTGAGTTGATTGCAGTTTCAGTTTTAATGTGTTTGCTAGGCATATATTGGTTCAGACATAGGAAAGATGCTCCAAAGTCTGAACTGGAAATTGTGAAGGATTCCCAACAATTCAAATTGTACATCATTTACTAAACACTTGCCATCAAGAATATATTGATAACAATCAGTGAACTCTAACACCTCTCCAAATCATTAATCCTCACTGCATATTGCAAGCAAGGAGTAAACATTACCCATTTATGACAGCAAGTGCAGTGTACAATTTTGAGGCCAAATAGTCATTTTTTTTTAACCCACAAAGTCATTGCAGGTGAGTGCAGCCTTGCATACACCACCACTTCAGCCATGTGGCATTAAAGCTGTGTTGGTGGGTAATTCTTTGGGCTGCTGTGTTTATTGACACAACAAGAGAATGGATCCCTAGAACTTCCACCACGTTCAGGGTGCCAGTAACTCCAGGGTTTCCCATTGTTGTTCCCATTGCTAGTATACTACTAGTATACTACTCTTGCATACAGTTGTTCATAAGGGGCTGGTCAAATCAGGGACGGGCCAAGCCGACCGGGCGCCCTAGGCAACCCGGTCGGCCAACTCCGCCCACCTCCCCGCCCCCCGAACGGCGCATGTGTGCCAAAGCACAGGAGGCGGTGCAGGGGGGGGGCGGTGCGATTAGATCGGTCATTGCCTCCGCCGCTAATGACAAGCGGTGGAGGCAATGACAAAGTAGCCCTAGGGGTAGGCAGGAGAGGTACCTGCCTGGTGCCCCCCAATCGTTGCGCCCTAGGCAGCTGCCTCTTCTGCCTACCCCTAGTTCCGGCCCTGGGTCAAATGAGTGGATGATGAGTTCAACAATTTGGAAATGCAAGGAGAGGCTTTAGACACAAGTACATTTAAAAAATAGCTTCAATTTGCACAACTGCACCCATCTTTGCTCAACAGCAAACTCTTTAATGCAAGGTAACACATCTTTGCATGTAAAAGAAAGCGTTACTTGCTTGGAACGTATTCCCCCTTAGTCACATAATAATTTGTTTAGATTTTGATTTTGCCCTTTTTTACAAATACATTTGCCTAAGCAAAACATTTCACAAACCAACAAACAATACAGAATTTTACATGAAATGCTGCTCAAGGTTAGACATTATCTCATTGTGTTCAGTGTTTCCAGGCAGTATTTATTGCTGACTTTCCACCGGAACAAACCATTTAATATCCATGCTGCTGTAAAACAAATGTATTTGGATATGCAGTTATATTAAACACAAGTTTAACTCTGTCCAAAGATTACATTTGGCATATAACCTTAATGTTTTTTTCTGACCACAAACAGATCCAGAGATAGACTATGGTATCCCAAAATTAAACCTCAGCCTGTGCCAGATTGTTACTCTGCAGCTACTGCTCAGATGCATACATAGTTATAATAAGGCTGAGATGTTTATGGATACCAACATTCCTTTTGAAATACTTACACCTGTGTTGGAATCTATAGTATTTAAAAATATACAGACGCACATACATGTTGTTGACCTCTAAACAAACATTATATTAAATCAGCATGGTTTGTGGCTAGAAACACTTTTAATTATAGCATATTTCCTATTTAGCAACTCCTGTATGTTTAAAACAGTGGCACAGCGCTCATTCAATAAACTGCATATTTTCAATGCCATATATATCAAATCTGTCTGTAATATACATCACTCTACATGTGTTATTGCTAGCTTCGTTGCTGGAGTCAAATTGGATTTTGCGACATTTGTGTTGATGCTGAGATTTTTCTTTTCCCCCCTTAGTTTATGTCCTGACAGAAAAAGCAGCGCTGAAGTACATTAGTATTAAAAGCTTTGGGATCCAGGGACTTAGGCGGAAATATAAGTAGATGTGACTGCTTTTTTTTTTTTTAACTACATTCAAACCATTTGCATTAATAGTAAAGCATGTAGGCTTGTTTGAAGCACCTTCTAGATATGGCTACAGTTCACTTTCCAGCTAAAATGAGTAATGAATGTATGTAATATATGCACGGGTCCACTCTACCCTCAAAGCACTATATGGCATGCTTTGGTATACCGTAAATTCTGTATTTCTTATATCTGTGTTTGATGACAACTAGTGATGATCGAATCTGTCCCGTTTCCCCCCAAGAAAATTTGTGAAATTTGCATTTGTCGCGTGATTTTTTTGTCGCCCGCATCTATTTTTTTTGTCGCCCGCATCTATTTTTTGTTGCCTCTGCAATTTTTTTCTCGCCAACGCTTTTTTTACATGACCGCGCCCTTTTTTTTTTTACGCGACCATGCCTAATTTGACGTGTGTATAAAAAAAAATCTGCGCGACAAATTGTTCCGTGGCGAATTTTCACAGAAGTTTTCCAAAACAATTCGCCAATGGCGAAATGCAGAAATTCGCTGCGAATCCATGCCTGGCGAAAAAATTTGCTCATTACTGATGGCAACCATAATGTAATATATGTAAATATTAACTAGCAATTAGTGGAATTTTGCTGCCAGGTATGGATTCATGGCAAATATTTAACATTTTTCACCATGAAAAAATACCCATAGACCCCAATTTATTCTGCACTGAAATAGTCACCATGGAAAAGTCACCGCAAAAAAAGTTGCAGCAAAAAAAAAAAAGTTGCCACAAAAAAGCATTTATAGCATTTATAAACACCCATTGACTATAGTGCATTTAAGTAAACTTGACTGCTTTGGGAATTTCCAACATTTTCATAATTTTGTTTTTGTAAAACAGGACTGATTGGCTCATAATTAATATTTACATTTCCAATAAGAAGCCCTTATGCTATAGAATAAGACATAATAGTCAAATAAATTAGACCAAGCATGTAAACCCAAAGACTGTGCAGTGAAACAGCACTACTTCCGTACTTCTTGCCAACATGTTCTGCAGTTCTTAGTACAAAAACGAAAACCATGAAATATCATTATCCCATTTTCATTAATAAACTAAAGAAGCTCAATACAAATAGGCACAGGCGAGAAAGAAAGCATCTCACAACAATAAACCTCAATGTCTTTCATATAACCTCACTTAAATAAATGTATATAAAGCTTCCTTGTAGGAAATATTAAGATTAAAAATAATTTATAGGGTTGCTTAATAATCACATAAATACAACAGTTGTGAAGGCATTTGATGCTCTGTTGTTCTGTACATGGTGGGGCAGAGATGGACATTGAGGGTGGAAAGAAACTAGAAATAATAGATCAAGTGATGGTGCGTAACCACCTACAGCATGCAAAATGGAACTGGCAGGACTGTGCTGATTGCACATTGATTACAATTTAATGACAAACTGCAGAGATTGTTGTATTTGACTTAGCGCTAGAGTTGTCTGTGTTTGGTGGAAGGGGAAATATTGGTTGAGAGAAAGAGATGTGAAATTCATCGCTACATTTGTAATGTTGAAATGCACAACCTAAACCTAACCCAATCTTAGCTTTATACAAGTTCTACATTTTAATAATGATGTGCACAGGGGGGGCATAATGGTTTTCAGAAGGTCACAAGGAGAGAACACAAAGATCAAACCCAGTGGAACATATGAAATGGAGAGATGAAAAGATGGAGCTTCAGCTGGCACCTAAAAACATGAAACTCATTTGTCAAATGTTCTTCCTTTCAAAGAAAATCAATATAGCTTCATGCAGAATCCCAGGGTAAGGGCAGAGTCTTGATGGCTTGCATGGTTATATGGACCGGACACGAGATCGCAGGAACACAAGAATCAGACCCAAAACCAAACTTCTCATTCATTTATCTAACCAGTGTTTTATCCATCAATTAACTTAATTAACAAATTGATTTGGAATTAGTACAAGTATTTGTACAGTAGGTATTAGTACAAAGCAAAGGAATACTGGTTATATATGATTCAAACCATAACTTTTATTAATTTACATTGATCCAGTCCTCACTTTATGTTGCCATGATTCATACTGATACTGATCAACTGGAGAGAATCATAGTCTAATCCCTAAGGGTTTGCTCTCAAATCAAAGGATGATTCAAGATTTTTGAGTGTGAGCTAATCATGCAAGGCATCTGCTATTTACATAAGTTCGCTACAAAGTACATGCCATTCAGGGCACAAGGAGTAGTGGAAATGGAGAGCCTACTAGACAGTCTAAAAGCATGTACAAAAAAATCTGCAATAATTTATTGGTGTATAAAGTGTTTTATCAGTGTTCATGCTTAAATGTGTGGCCATTACACTCTTTTCTCTTTAAAGTTCTTGAATATGATAGTCAAAGGAAGCACAGGAAATGGAAAAGTGCTTTCACCTTATGCACTACAATGTCATCAATATACATTTCTTGTGTGTGCCTTTTTGTACTTCTTGTTACAAATGGCTATATCACCATTACATAATTGGTCCTTTGCCCTGGCTAATCTAACAAGTTGCTGCTGAATTTATGTCATAATAATGATGAATGCCATGCAGATGCAGACTTGGAGGCCATTACCCGTAGACAGTCAACCTTTTTAGCGTGATGTACCCTTGGCATGGTAAGAGGATGCTTAGCAATTCTAAAATGTGCATTATCCTTCACGGGTAGCAGCTATAGTGTATCAGTTATTTAAAAACATTTTTATATGGATAAATGTAGCAAAATAATATGTATTTAATGTTTTATATAGACTAGTGAGTGAGATCATGCAATATTGTTGCTGTCAAGCTATGACATTTTTCTTGGACATTGCTTGCGATTCAAACATTATTTTACATAGCAATATTCAGTATTTATTTTTTTTCTGTCTATGATTTCCTACACCAAGCCCACTGCATTATGTAGTTTTCTTTCTCCCTGTACAAAAGGACCAGGTGTTAAAAACTAGACTTTAATAACTACACAGTGAAAAACCTGCAGAACCCCTAAAGGAGGGATCCCTAACCTTTTATACCCATGAGCCACATTTAATTAAAAAAAGTGTTAGGGAGCAACACAAGCATGACGAATGGTTCCTGGGGTGCCAATTAGAGCAATAGTTGGCTACTTAATAGCCCCTTTGTGGACTGGCAGCCTACAGAAGGCTCTGTTTGGCATTATACTTGGTTTTCATGTAACCAAAACTTGCCTCCTTACCAGAAATTCAAAAATGAGCACCTGCTTTGAGGCCACGGGGAGCAACATCCAAGGGGTTGGGGAGCAACATGTTGCTCAGAGCCACTGGTTGGGTAACATTGCCCTAAAGTATTATATAATGTTGCTCCATCTATAGCCCAACCAATTAAAATATATACATCATTATCTACCCATGTTCTATTATGCCCTCACAATTAACTTTGCGAGTCTTTACATTAACCTCAGAAGTTTTACCAAATCTCTATATCTCAAAGGTTATTAAGCATCATAAATGTTAATGGAGGTGCCAAATAAGGGCTGTGATTGGCTATTAGGCAGCCTCTATGCACACTATCAGCTTACAGGGGCTTTATTTGGTAGGAAATCTTGTTTTTATTCAACCAAAACTTGCCCCCAAGTCAGGAATTCAAAAATAACTGGTTTGGGGGCACTGAGAGCAACATCCAAGGGGTTGGTGAGCAACATGTTGCCCCTGAGCCACTGGTTGGGGATCACTGCTCTAATGAAATAAGTTTTTTAATGTTTCAGTCCCATGCAGGATTGTTTTGCTTCCAATACAGATTAATTCATTTGAATTATTTGTTTAAAATTGATTCTATGGGAGATGGCCATCCTGTAAATCAGAGCTGTCTGAATAACGGGTTTCCAGATAAGGGATCCTATACCTGTACTTTAAATATGAGTCTGTGTATATGTGTGTGTCACTAGGAGAAAGAGAAAGCTCTATATATTGACTTTTGAAGGAAAATGTATATTTTAATAATTTGATTTAAACTGTAGCGCAACAAAGTGCATCCGTGGATTTCATAGTGCTTTTATCAACAATATAATATACATGTGAGTGATTTCTAAATTATAGTTTAGATCTATAATCACAGAGCCGCATCATTTTCTAATTTACTTTATGCTTTATTCAACGTTTCTTTTTAAAGGAAATGAGTGTCTGTGACATGTAGCCTTTAACCTTGGGCCTTTGCACTGTGAATACATGTACAATATATTATTACCATTTTTATTGCTATGAATTTATTGCTTTGTCAGTTGCCTTGGAACTGAATACTTTATCCACGCTGAAATGCTTAAAGTGATTTTTTTTTTTTAGGAAAGGCTAATGTCATTTGTGATTTCATTTCCAAATTTGTTGTCACCGATGGACTGTTTTAGCCAGATAGAGTACAAAAATTTTTGAATTTTGACGGTCTTTCAAGCATTGTGTGCATATGGTTCAGCCATAAGTCAAGGTAAACGGGATACATTTGGACAGATTAAGTTTGATGAGAAAATGTATTTTGTGGTTCAACTCATGAATGTCTAAAGAATAAGCATCCCTAGAACTAAAACTAATTGGGCAAAGAGTGGTATATAAGAGACTCCCCTGGTGACCAATGGAGGATAAAGCGACCAAACACATCCAAAAACTCAAATAACACTCAAAGATAAATTGTTTTGTACACATTTATCTCAATCCATCAAACAACAACCCCTTATATATAGTGCCTAACGTGCTTCCTGCCTACCCAGCACCCAACCATAGGCTCCACAAGCCTATAGTTGGGTGCTGTTTATCTCATGAAAACTAATGATGAGCAAATCTGTCCCGTTTCACTTCCTGCTGCAAAATTCACGAAACTACAGAAAATTTGGTGAAACTGCGAAAAATCCACAAAACTCGTTTGTCCCAAGTGTGTCTATTTTGACGTGAGCACGCCCATTTTGGCGTGACCGCAACTTTTTTTGATGCACAACACATTTTTTGCTGCAAATTTTCACAGAAGCTTCACAAAACAATTCACCAAAGGTGATATGCAGAAATTAGCTGGCAAAAAAAATGAGCTCATCACTAATGAAAACACAAAAGAAGTCTATGGGAAAATCTGGAATTGAATGAAGAGATATTTTTCATCAAACTGATTTGGCCCAATATGTGAAGACATGATAATTTACTATATAATGGTATTTTCTGCCTATACTCTATATGAGAATTTATTCTTGCTTCTAAGCTCAGAAATACTCTATGTATCAGTACCAGAAGCAGTAAGAGAGACCCAAGCTATATCTTTGTTTTGTGTTTGCTCATTTTATAAGTAAGTAAAGTCTATAAAGCAGAACACATATTTTTATGCGGTAACACAATCATTGAATATAAATATAGTTTGTCTTTTGTTTTCCTTCCAATTTTCACTTCACAGCTTTTCTTTTATTTTCCTCACTGAACATGATGTGCATTTATATTAGAAAACAACCTTTATAACCAAACAAGATATCACTTCCCTGGATTTTATTTTTACAAAAGTAAATGTGCTATAGCAAGGATAAAAAAGAAACATCTTTCACAAAGAGCAATGTAGTTGTATTTATATTTCCACAAAACTTGTTAATGATCATTTCTCTAGTTGAGAGCAGATAGAAGAAAACAGAGAAGGAAAAGTGATAAAATTTTGTTTCTGAAACTGTCCAAACACCAAATTCAAAATAGTGCTATCAACTGTTGATCCTATTAGTTATTTATTTATTTTACACAAATAATATAGAGGGATGCTGCCTACAAACACAAATTCCATAAACAGTTCATTATTCACGTCAGTGATCACCATCATTGTTGATTATATTATTGGTGAATAGGAATTTGGTTCCATCTGTATTATTTTTTAATTCTGCATCCCATAAGCAAATCTGTCCTGTTTTGTTTCACCGAAAAATTCACAAATCATTGAAAAGATTTGCGAAATGGCGAAAATGTTGTGCATCAAAAAAACAACACACACAACTTTTTTTTTACATGGGTCCTTTTTTTATGCAAGTTTTGGACACGGGTGACAATTATTTGTTGTGCTGCAAATTTTTCGCTGTGAATTTTGTTGGCCGTTTTGTGAAAAAATCTGCCAATGGCGAAACTCGAACATTTGCTGGGAATTCATTGTGCTGAACTATTTTGCCCATCACTAATCCCTTGGACCCGGGGGAGTCAGTAATGAGGTCTAGCCTATGGAAATATGGATACAGTAGTGATAGGCAAAATAATTTGGCAGGCCTAGACTCACTGTGAATTTCCACATTTCGCCATTGGCAAAATTTTAAAATAAAACTTTAAAAAAAAAGTCCTTCCATTTCCATTTTTCAAGCAGGTTCAACATGAACCTGTTTAATCTCATAAATTGCCTTCAACACCTTGAAAAAAAACTTGCAATCTGCTCAACTCTGTAACTGTATTTAATTCATAGTTTTGCCTAGAATACCTGTTGTCCATTATTTATCTATTTATAGCGATGAGCGAATCTGTCCCGTTTTGCTTTGTGAAACGTGCAAAATGACGGGTTTTTTTGAAAAAATTGTTGCATGCAAATTTTTCCGCCTGTTCTGCGGAATTTCACTGTGAATGGCCCATCACTATCTATTCATATTCATTTATAGTTACGGTATATACTGTACAATCCCATTTATTTGTAAGTGTGTGTGTTTGTCCCAGTTACTCTATCTACTATACCATGTGCCATTAATAGTCTTTATTAATTTCCTACTCATTTATTTGCTAAAATAAGCCAGAAGGAAATGCTGAAAGTGATATCAGAATGTGGCTCTTAGATTTTTATTGAGACACATAAATCTATATTCCGCCTACTTTACTTCCCGTGACATTTATTCCTATCATTTCTAGGAGTCCAGCAGCTCATTTATCATAGGGCGTAATTAGAAGAGCTGTCCGCAAACATAGCAATTATCACTTTAGAGGAAATTCCTGAGGTTAGACTTAGGCACTCACTTCTAAATGCAAACAAGTACATAAGCAGCCAGCTCTGGTGTATGTTTAATGCATAAATAGGCAGCCAAGTGAGGTGTATGTTTAATGCATAAATAGGCAGCCAAGTGAGGTGTATGTTTAATGGGACAAATCAATAACTATTACCACTTTTGTCAACACATATTTCCGTATTATTATCCTCTGAATAATAACTTCCTTGAGCCTGATGAAAATGGAGCACTGAACAGCATTCTGCGTATTCAACAGAAGTTGTTATCTGTAATATTTGTTATTTGTGAGGGTGCGAAAGCACAAAAGAATCACGCACATAACTGCTAAGCTATCGAGATTCTCTATAAATTCCCTCCATCTTAGTACCTAATTGCGTAGGCAATTTCCCATTGAGTTACATAGTTTAACACGTAAAAAGGATTATTTACTTTCAATCGTTTTTTTAAACAGATATTTTCTACACTATAAAGCATATTTATCAAAAATTGAGTCTACAAAAAAAAGCAGACAAAATAAGTGCAATTTTTTCAGTTTTCTTTCTTTGAATGCAAGCATATAAAAAAAAACAAACTTAAACAGAATGGAAGAGTTTGCATTTTTTCAGACAAAAGGTTGCACACCGGCAAGAATTACATTGTTCCATTCATTTTCAAAGAAGCTGAAAAATCTTGCAAAATAAATAAATATAGTTGCTTCCATTGACTTTTACAGAACTTTGCCGGAATTTAGTAGTCCTTTTTTTTTTTATAAATACTGACTATTCAAGTTCTCAGAAAATGTGTTAGCATTTTTTCTCTGTTTTTTTCTCAAACCGTAAAAAATGGCAACTCAGATTTTTTATAAATATGTCCCTAATATTTTATTGTAAATTTTAAATCTACTATACTAAAGTATATGCATGTCTGGTAGCTGTGTCATGTAATGTATGTGAATCATTCTAGTATTCTGTTTGTAAATGAAACTATATGACAGATAGTAATGAGCGAATCTGTCATGTTTTGCTTTGGCGAAAAATTTGCAAAACGGAAGGAAAGTTCGCAGAATGGTGGAAACTCACTTATCTTTTTGACACGACGACACCCGTTTTGATGCAAATTTACGATGTTGTTTCGCGAAACAATTCGGCAATGTGGAAAGGCGGAAATTCAACGTGAATCCATGCCTGCCGAAAAACATCGCTCATCACTAATGAAAGATCAAAACTTTAAAATTGGCACTTTTAAACTCAGTAAGTTCAGTGATCAGTCCCCTTAAATCATTACTGTATAGTAGAGATGAGCGAATCTGTCCCGTTTCACTTCGCCGAAAAATTTGTGAATCTTTCAAAAGATTCGCGAAACGGCGAAAATGTTGCAGGTCAAAAAAAATTGTCGGCTATTCTTTTGTTGCCCGCGCCTATTCTTTTGTCGCCCGCGGCTATTATTTCGTCGCCCGCGGCTATTATTTCGTCGCCCACGGCTATTATTTTGTCGCGGCTATTGTTTTGTCGCCCGCGGCTATTATTTCGTTGCCCATGGCTATTATTTTGTCGCCCACGGCTACAATTTTTGGATGTGCGGCGAATTTTTCCACAGCAAATTTTTTCATCCATTTCGTGAAACAATCCGCCAATGGCGAAACACGGAAATTTGCCGTGAATCCATGCCTGGCGAAACATTTCGCCCATCACTACTGATAGCAATCTGTTTACATTTTTGGATACTTTTAGGGAAAATGTGAGGAAAATATACATTGAAGAAACATATGCCATTGTTCTTACCATTAACAACTAGCCTTGTGTGTGTTCCCTTTCTAAATTAGCAAACTTGCATCGTCATTGACTTCCCATTTTCCTGGAGGGAAATACTGTGAAATCCCAGGAGAAATCAACACATGTTCTAACAATATGTACAATGGAAACATTCATAGACACAATTATTCACAGTTCCTTTTATGTCTTTGCTTGAAAAGTTTAATATTAATTATGGTAAAAGGTCATCTAGCTGATGTGAAATATTACTGAAAAAAACCCAAATCATAAATACGGGTTTCTTTTACATAACTACATATAATAATTTCATAAAGACATGTCCACCATGCTCAACCTTTGACCAAGTAAATCTAACCTAACTTCTAGTTGAATTAGAGCAGGGATCCCCAACCTTTTATACCTGTGAGCAACATTCAAATGGAAAAAGTGTTGGAAAGAAACACAAGCATGAAAAAGGTTCCTTGGGTGCCAAATAAGGACAGTGATTGGCTATTTGGTTGCCCCTATATGGACTGGCAGCCTACAGTAGGCTCTGTTTTGCAATATACCTGATTTTTATGCAACCAAAACTTGCCTCCAACCCAGGAATTCAAAAATAAGCAGCTGCTTTGAGGCCGCTGGGAGCAACATCCAAGGCGTTGGTGAGCAACATGTTGCCCCCGAGCCACTGGTTGGGGACCACTGAATTAGAGAAAGCAGAAAATAATCCAAAGCTGCGTCCAGTTTGCTTCAGTAGAGGAAAAGCTCCCTCCTGACCAAAAAGTCTATCAGATCAGCCCATGGATCAACCAAGGGTATTAATATCAGTTACCTTACCTTTTTTCACTTGCTAAAAAGGCAACCATCTATTTCTGTAAAAAATAAACCTACCTTTTTATCATCTCAAGGGATGTTCTTTTGTCCTTTGGAAGGATCTACTGGTGATCAGGGTGCTAGAGATATTATTGTATGGTCCTGTTATATATTCATACATAGTGATCATATTCGTTTCAAGGACCTTCTTCCGATGTAAACAAATTATAATTTTAATAGCTTCTAATATGTTTAATTTCATACCTTTCTCTTGATTTGATTGATAACAGATTGAAGGTACACATGCACACAATGTAAATGCAAACTACGTTCAGATTGAATGCCCTTCAGCAGATTGAAGTGATCCCTACGTGTTTCCACGGCTTTTGATATATTCATTTTTATTTCAACCATTTTATATTTAAATATGAATTGAATCTGGCCTATGAAAAATACGTAACACCATAATGCAGAGAATGTCGTGGAAGCACCGTTTAAATAACAGGTAATAACATTATAACAAATGAAAATGCAAATTCACCCTTCTGCAATCTAAAAATCTGCACTTGCTGTATCAATTATCAGAATACCAGGTATTAACAGCCTCAAGGGCATATCTGAAATAGAGTGGTCTTACATTTCTAATCAAACATCATGTCACAGGGGATATCCAAGAAATATATTTCACACATGCTTCAGGTTATTGTTTTATAGATTTGTGGTGGTGCAAATAATCAGTCCATTTTTGAATCCCCAGGTGATAGCATGTATGAATTTATTGCACCGGGAGAAAAATGTTTTTGCACTAGAGGTAATATTATGTATAAAATCCGGTACATTGATGTTGCAGAATCTTGAATTTACATGTAAATAACACACAATGGGGCTAATTTATTAGTGCTCAAGTTTTCTGGCTCGAGCAATCAGTTGCTGAACTCATCCGTGGTTTCTGTATCTGATTACCTTGGTTTGCTGCAGATTGTTTTCCCCAAGTAGGTTTTTTTAAAAAAAAAATAAAAAGCTTGGCAGGTTTTAGGTGCAGAGCTTTTTTGTTTTTTTTGAAAAATCCATTTGGGAAAAGTGAAAAAAAAAGGAACAGTTGGCAACAAGCTAAGGTAATCTGATACAGAAACCACTCATGTGTGGTTTCAGGAACCAATTGGTCAAACTGGGAGGCTTGAGCATTTATAAATAAGCCTTCATGTATCACCCTTGTCAAACATTCTATGTACATCAAAATAATCAAAATATTCATTATTGATGTGGGCATCACACTCATCTTTAAAAAAGAACGAAAGGTAATAAATAGGACCTTCTCAGCTCCTGTTTGTAGTCAGAACCAAGGAGGAAGGTAGGAAGGCCAAACAAATAGTCCAAAATGCATTATCAGAAGGGGTTAACGAGTCTCAAAGTTGATTTCCAGGCATAGGATGGTTCAAGCAGCAAACAGCAAAGTCAGTATGGGGCAAAAGGGTCAGAAACCAGAATAACAGTCTGACCCTGGACCCTCTGAGCGCACCCAGGACATTGCAAGCAAAGTCCTATATTTGGACATTAAACCTGCATCCCTGGTATATCACCCACTGACACAATGACTTCACCATGCCGGAGTCGCAACCCACGTGGAGACCATGGGTATCACCATCTTAGATTCTCCACCAGAGAAAGCTGGAGCGCCGGCAGATGCTTCTGACACTTCCCAATCATTACAATTAATTTTTAAAAATGACTACTTTACCCAAGTCCTGTCGCAAAACATTCATTGTTGCACATGACACCTTAATTTGTGAAGATATCTCTTTCATCTGCCTGTAATTTAGGTGCGTTGCCAATTTCTGATTTTTTCGCCACTTGGCAATCTAGTGTCTCCTGGACTATGGGGCGAGTTCGAATCTCGAAATGGGTAAAATTCGGAATAGATACGATAATTTCTGATGATCGGAAATGTCACGAAAATGCTTACGGAAAAATCGTATTAGTCACGATAATAAAAGTCATGAAATTCTTGTATCCGAACGATCGTAAATGGCGGGAAAACCTTTCTGATTTTGATCCTTCTGTGCATGATTTTGGAAGCCTCCCATAGGACTCAATGGCACTCTGCCGCTCCAACCTGGCCCAAGGAAAGTCTCCCATAGGGCTCAATGGCACTCTGCAGCTCCAACCTGGCCCAAGGAAAGTCTCCCATAGGGCTCAATGGCACTCTGCAGCTCCAACCTGGCCCAAGGAAAGTCTCCCATAGGGCTCAATGGCACTCTGCAGCTCCAACCCGGCCCAAGGAAAGTCTCCCATAGGGCTCAATGGCACTCTGCAGCTCCAACCCGGCCCAAGGAAAGCCTCCCATAGGACTCAATGGCACTCTGCAGCTCCAACCCGGCCCAAGGAAAGTTTCCCATAGGGCTCAATGGCACTCTGCAGCTCCAACCTGGCCCAAGGAAAGTCTCCCATAGGGCTCAATGGCACTCTGCAGCTCCAACCTGGCCCAAGGAAAGTCTCCCATAGGGCTCAATGGCACTCTGCAGCTCCAACCCGGCCCAAGGAAAGCCTCCCATAGAACTCAATGGCACTCTGCAGCTCCAACCCGGCCCAAGGAAAGTTTCCCATAGGGCTCAATGGCACTCTGCAGCTCCAACCCGGCCCAAGGAAAGTCTCCCATAGGACTCAATGGCACTCTGCAGCTCCAACCCGGCCCAAGGAAAGTTTCCCATAGGGCTCAATGGCACTCTGCAGCTCCAACCCGGCCCAAGGAAAGTTTCCCATAGGGCTCAATGGCACTCTGCAGCTCCAACCCGGCCCAAGGAAAGTCTCCCATAGGGCTCAATGGCACTCTGCAGCTCCAACCCGGCCCAAGGAAAGTTTCCCATAGGGCTCAATGGCACTCTGCAGCTCCAACCCGGCCCAAGGAAAGTTTCCCATAGGGCTCAATGGCACTCTGCAGCTCCAACCCGGCCCAAGGAAAGTTTCCCATAGGGCTCAATGGCACTCTGCAGCTCCAACCCGGCCCAAGGAAAGTCTCCCATAGGGCTCAATGGCACTCTGCAGCTCCAACCTGGCCCAAGGAAAGTCCCGAAAGTGAAGCTTGAATGAATCTGAAACTTTCGTACTCGTTGCAAATACAATTTTGTCACTTAAATTTTGATGCACAGTATGAAAAAGTTGCACAAATTAGCGAAAAAAACGGCAAAAATACGCACAATATGAAAACTTAGAAAAAATAAAAAAAATTTGTATTCAGATACAATCGTACTTTGATAAATGGGCTCCAAAGAGATGTTTTGGACCAGCAGTGAAGGGGTAATTGATTAGGGCTTAGGCTTTACCTTAAGTGCATCCCCCATCCAAAAATACAACTTTAGTGAATTGTGCCAACTTAAATGCTTATGGGAAGGAAAGCGGAAGTTCAGGGCACACGGGATTTAAGTAAGTGTATTTTAATGAGACCTTTCAAATACAGTTTAGTTATGTTTCCTTGTCCTTATTGTATTTTTTTATCTAGTTAATGGCCATAGTGTTTTGACCTCAGTGGTGTCTTTCCATTCAATTGAACAGTAAATACCTCTCAGGAAGTCCTTCCAATTTAAGCACACCCATCACTGTGTGTTTTCATAACACTATAGAAAGCATTGACTGGTGGACAGGGGTGTTTTGTTGTTTTCCACCTTGAACGTAGTGTTGGGTGAAAGCGTCCTGTTTGCCATTAGCTTAAACAGAAATAGAACCAATTATTTACAAATACAGGCAAACATTGCTGTGTAGCACGGCATACAACATGGCCTTATACTGCTACACATTGATCAGTAATTGGCTATTTCCCTGTTTTAACCATACGGCTGAATCTTTATGTTATTCTGACATAGATTTCATTAGGGCTTGACATTTCACTGGAATCATCTCAAGTAACTTTTATTAAATCGTGCTAAATGTCATGTACTTTTGCAAATAATAAAAACGAATGCACAAGCAATGAGAATCAAAAATGCAGAAATGTCAAACTACAGACACGGCTGAACCTCTGTTTATTTAGATACATATGCTGGCTTTATTTGATTGAAAGTAAAAATAACTTTAATGTACTCAGGGCTGGTAGACAGCAATTAGTGCTCCTTCAGTGCTTGTTCATCAAAAAAAAAAAAAAAATATAAGTGCAAGGGCAGCGTTAGTGTTTAAAATATTCAGAAACCATGTAACAATGGAACTCTGTCATTTCTTGACACGCACTGATGTATGGAGATAAATTGCCTGCCATTTAAACTGGAATATTCTGCATATTAAGTTTCTTACCTCATTCGCTTCCTCCTTTTTTACCAGTGTCTTCAAGGATTGCCAAAAATAGCAAAACAAGTAATTAGCAATGTTTTTCACATATACAACAGCGAAAAGCCACTCTACATAGAGTCAGTGTAGCTATGTTAGTCACTATTAATGCGGTTGGATGATGGGTGATTGGGGACTACTCGCAGCAGGGATTTCTACAATTTAAACACAGATACAGAAATAAACTGCTATGATAAAAAGTCATCATTGTAATGAAGCCCAGGATATTGCATCTTAGCAGTGGTGAGATATTGCTCAACTGGTCATTGCCCCATTAAAGTCAGTGGAGCGTAGAATGTGACTATGAAACATGGTGGAAGAAGTCTATAAGGGGAAGGGATATTATTAATTTTAGTCTGTTTTGTACTCTCACCCTATAGCTAAAATATTTATAATGTTGTCTTTATGTTATGTATGTGATCTTAATTCTGTAGCCTAGTGGGGAGATTTATTAAGACACGAACGCTTGAAGCATTCGAACGCTCCGAGTGTATTTTCGCTGATTTTTTCGCGTTTGCATAACTTTTTCGTACGCTTGTATGACTTTTTCGGATGCTTGCACGAAAAATTCGGAAAGGTTCTGCCGCTGTTTACAATCGTTCGGTACGAAAATGTTGGGAATTTCGGATCGCCAATACGATATTATCATGACTAATACGATTTTTTTCGTAAGCATTTTTGTGATATTTGCGATCTTCAGAAATTATCGTATCCAATCCGAATTTTTCCCATTCGGGATTCATACTCGTGTTTTAATGAATTGGCCCCTAGGGGTTGCTAAACTTTTTTACACCTGTGAGCCACATCAAAATGTAAAAAAGAGTTGAGGAGCAACACGAGCATAAAAAAGTCCCTGGGGGTGCCAAGTATGGGCTGTGATTGGCTATTATGTAGCCCCTATATGGACTGGCAGTCTACAGGAGGCTCTGTTTGGCAGTATGGTTTTTATGTATATATGTATTGCCTCCAAGCCAGGAATTAAAAAATAAGTACTTTTTTGAGGCCACTGGGAGCAACATCCAAGGGGTTGGGGAGCAACATGTTACTCCTGAGCAATAAGTAGGTGAAGAACACTGTATTTTTACTCATGACACGTACCTTTACAACCCTTTGCCTACTGATTTGAATGCTGTGACTACTGCACACATCATAAACCAATGTGCCTTCCATATGTAGGATACTATATATGCTATTGGCTCTAATATCCTGTCCTGTAAGTTTGTATGTAACTAATGTAAAAATCAATACAATGCAAACTGAAAAATAATGTTAACTGACATTAGACTGGGTTTAAATCTGTTTATTTGTGGCTGTAGCTGGTAGGGTACCTCTACATGAAGACGAATGTACTTGTGTATATACTAGTATAGTATTCTCCATGACAGTTTCATCCTTCTCTTTAGGTCAGACTCTTTTATAATAGCTTTCTTTATTCCAGATTGATTGACTGTTGATTGGACACAACGGGTTCCTTGCGTTTGTTTCATTCTGGTTTCTTAAACATTACAGCTGCCTAGCAACCGGGATACTTGCCGTAGGATCTATTTTTTTTTTTTTTTTTTAAATAGACGTATTACATCCCAATACAGCTCTATAAAAAGTGAGCCGGCAATGTTATTGTAATAGCTATGCTTCAAGTGCAATTCAATTTAGCTATCACATTTTCCCTATTCCTAGGTTGCATGAGGTGCTCAGATAGCTTTATTTTATTGCCAGGTAAGACTTGGTGTAAAGAGCCGGATGCTCTTTTCAATGACAAAAAGTAATTTAAGGGAATGTAGTAGGCTGCATTTCAAATGAAACTTCAATGTCATGGATGTTAGCCACTGAGTAATCTTCTGTAAATGTTTTAAAATATTATGGAAATACCAACTCAAAGGCAACATCCATACAGGTTTATGGATCTTGAAAAACATTGTTACCACTTCCTGTCAATTGTAAAAGCATTGTGCTCATTGTGTGTTTTCAAATCACTTCCTTCCCTGTTGATGTTGCTCCCAGTGGCATCAAAGCAGGTGTTTATTTTTAATTTTTGACTTGGAGGCAAGTTTTAGAGGAATAAAGACCTTGTGTACTGACAAAGAGAGCCTCCTGAAGTCTGCCAGTCCACACTGGGCTACTCAGTTACGCTGGGCTACTCACGCTGGGCTAATCAATCACAGCTAGTGATGGGCGAAAAGTTTCGCCAGGCATGGATTCGCGAATTTCCGCATTTCGCCATTGGTGGATTGTTTCGCGAAACGGATGAAAAATTTTGCCGCGGAAAAATTCGCCACACGTCCAAAAATTGTCGCCGGCGTAAAAAAAGAATAGTCGCGGGCAACAAAACAATAGCCGCGCGACAAAATAATAGCCGCGCGACAAAATAATAGCCACGAGCGACGAAACAATTGCCGTGCAACAAAATAATAGCCGCGGGCGATGAAACAATAGCCGCGTGACAAAATAATAGCCACGGGCGACGAAACAATAGCTGCGTGACAAAATAATACCCGCAGGCGACGAAACAATAGCCGCGCGACAAAATAATAGCCGCGGGCGACAAAATAATAGCCGCGAGCGACAAAATAATAGCCGTGAGCGACAAAACAATTGCCATGCGACAAAATAATAGCCATGGGCGATGAAACAATAGCCGCGCGACGAAACAATAGCCGCAGGCGACTAAACAATAGCCGCGTGACAAAATAATAGCCGCGGGCGACATTTTTTTTGTTGCACGACATTTTCGCCGTTTCGCGAATTTTTCGCCGTTTCGTGGATCTTTTGAAAGATTCGCAAATTTTTCGGCAAAGCGAAACGGTACAGATTCGCTCATCACTAATCACAGCCATTGAAACTTTTTTTTTGATGCTTGCATTACTTCCCAACTTCTATTTCAAAGGAGAAGGAAAGTCATTTTGGCATTTTAATCCCAATAGATTAGCCACATTAGTACAAGCTAGAACGCTATATTTATTCTGCAGAAAGCTTTACCATACCTGAGTAAAGAGCCATAGAAGCTCCCTCTGTTTGTTTAAGAAAGCAGCTGCCATTTTAGCTTAGTCTTCATAGCTTCCTGCTGCAGCTCTAGCTGTTGGTAGCTCTGATCACACTTTCTGATGGGAGGAGGAGGGAGTTCTTATGCATTCTTGTTGGAGGGAGGACCAGGAGAGGGGAGAGAGGAAAGAGCTGTGCAGACTCTGGCCCCAGGAAGGATTTTTCTGAGAGAGAAAGTCTGATACCGAAGTATTTTGACAGAGGGCTCGGTGCAGCTTTTCTGTGAGTGCTTATGACTGTATTTACATAGACCTTTCTGATAAAGCTTACTTAGTTTTTATCTTTCCTTCTCTTTTAAATGTTTTTCATGGGTAGTGATGAGCAAATCTGTCCCATTTCGCCTCATTGAAAAATTCACAAAACTGCAGAAAATTTTTGAAGAAAAAAGACCCTCTACCATAAAGCACTTGGACTATCAATGCATACAACCTCCAAATGGCCCTTATTAAACCTGGCATATATACCTTGCTCACCCCTTAACCCATCTAAATTACATAGAAAATCATATATCAAATCATATCATATATCATATTTTGACATACAGCAAATCTTTAAAATGTGCTGTACCAGGCTACAAGGTGAACAGTAATCAAATATGGAAGCTCATATGATACATAGCAAAGTTTCCTATTGGAGTAGCACGCCTCTATAATGATGTAGTAAGTTGGTTTCAGGTGGTTTCATATTCACAGTCACTTAGACAAATCCATCCCTCCCATAATCATTAGAGAACACTTTATACAATGTTAACTAATTAAGACACTTCAAGTTTTTTAGTGCTAAAACTCACAAAATTCAAATTATGGTTCAAGAACTTATTTATTCATAAAGTTCAAAACTCAAATGTAATCTAAAAGCTTGCAAGTTTATATAGAAGTTTTGTAAACTCACAGATTATAAATGCTCAAGTTTAAGTTTTTATTCGAATGGTTTTCCATATTAATAAATAAGCAGGCATTCAAACATTTTTAAAATAATTAAGATTATTCGAATTAGAAAAACACATTCTCAATTGCTGTCTGTCTGTCTGTCTGTCTGTCTGTCTGTCTGTCTCTCTCTCTCTCTCGCTATATATGTATATGTTTGGGATGTCTTGTGAAAGGTTCTCTTGCTGGGACCAAACCGTTTATAATAACCAATAAATAATGTCATTCTATAATTTCTAACTATAAGTATGTGAGGTATATATGCCGGGTTTCAGATCTAATTGGATGAGTGCTTTATAGTATGCTATTGTTAGAGTCATGGTTACACGGCAAATACAGTTGAGACATAGAAATTCCTCTTAAAAAAGTAAAAATAAATGACAGACTAAGGGGCAGATTTATTAATCCACGAATTCGAATCCCGAATGGGAGAAATTCGGATTGGAAACGAAATTTCTGAAGATCGCAAATATCACGAAAATGCTTACGAAAAAATCGTATTAGTCACGATAATATCGTATTGGCGATCTGAAAGTCACAAAATTTTCGTACCGAACCATTGTAAACAGCGGTAAAACCTTTCCGATTTTTTCGGGCAAGGCGTGCAGCGTACGAAAAAGTCATGCGGACTCCCGAAAAATTTGGCGATAATACCCTCGGAGCGTTTGCGCTTTTGGAAATGTGCCCCCATGTCTTTAGGTCAGTTTTATCAAATGCATTAACCATTTTTTGCTATCAGAAAATACTTGTAGCTGTCCATGTTTTTTTCAGTAAATATTATATCACTTATACGACACAGTTCTAATGTGCCCAATGAAGCAATACAATAATGGGAAGTATGTCACATACATGTAAGGAGGGACTCATAGAACTGCCCCTTAAATACTTTCTATCTGCTTTCTGAGCTCCTTTAGAACTGTCCTTAACCGCAAGTAAACCCGCTCAGTGCACCACCAGGTTCAAAGACAATACTTATATAACTATATAGTTAATATGCCTCCTAATACTCGCAGTTAAAAAATGCAATACTTGGCTATGCATCAATCCATCAAACCTTGACCACAAACCACAGTAATGATGTCAGAGAGCAAACCTTTGGAAATGGAAAACAGAGATTGCTGATTTGCAGTTTCTGTGTACGGAACCTACTGTTCTGTAAATCCATCCAGCATGCATTTTTGAGTGCACCATCTTCTACACATCTCTTCAGGTTAAATCAGGGAGGCTGCTTTATCTGTTTTCAAGTTTGTGGTTTTATATGTTAAATCTAATCAAGTTTGTTCATAACTTTGTACTCAATCATAGGATATTTATGAAAAAGGAAAGACTGGATTGAGTCACACAAAGGGGCCTATTCATTAAAGTATGATTGTGTCCAAATGCTAAAAATTTGTATTTTTTCTAAGTTTTAGAACTTTGTGTATTTTCTGCAATTTTTTGGTTAATTTCCGCGATTTTATCTTTACTTTGCGCCATTTTTGGAGACAAAATCGTATTGTCGCGCCGAGTACGAAAGTTTCGGATTCATTTAAGCTTCGGTATCGGGGCTTTCCAGAGTGCCATGGGAGGCTTCGATGGGAGTCCTATGGGAGGCTTCCAAAATCATGCAGTGAAGGTTCAAAGTCAGAAAGTTTTTTGCGCCTTTTATGATCGTTCGGATATGAAAATTTCGGAACTTTCTGATCGTACCACTATATTTTCGTACAACCACAATGCAATCCGAAATTTTGGAATTTGATATGAATTTTTCCTAAATGTACTTGTCAAACTCTGAAATTCCGACTTTAATAAATCAGCCCCAAAATTTTCACCAATTGGATTTAGAAATTGTGCAATTGTGGACAGTTGCATGAATGTGCAAAATTAAAAAAATTGAGATTTTTTTTTTCCCTCAATTTTCATACTTTACCTAATTTGCCAAAATCTCAAGATGAAAATTACATGCAATCATGTTCCATAAGATACTTAGAGCAGCTCCTATGCAAGTTTATACGTTCCCAGCCATGAAATGCCACGCCAGAGGCTGCACAAAGCATGATAATAATGATAAACTGATCTGCATAGTTAAGTTTTTTTTTTTAACAACTCTGTGATTATTTCCATAATTATTACTCACAATAATCACAATGCAGCTTTTTTTATTATTACTAAAGTGCTGTGTCTCTGTGAACATTATCACTATCATCATATATTTCCAAAACCTCATTAGATGGTTCAGCATTCATTGCAACCCCCTGGGTCCTTATTAGCCCTATATGTTTTAATGCTCAAATTAGCAGCATTCTTGTTTCTGTCCTCCTTTCTATGTTCCTCTGCCTTTTTAACAAATATGAAATGAATGGTATTTAGAAGATGAAGAGAAATGAAAGACAGTAGTTGGCTTATTCAGTAAGCAGTGCAGTCGATTGGATGTAATAGTAGAGAATCTGTTGAACACCATGGGGCCGATTCACTTAAGGTCGATATTTCGAGCGCTATTTATAGCATGCGCTAAAATTTTTATCGCTTCTTATTTTTTGCGACTTAACTCACGATTCACTATAAGATACTTGCATTAATTTAGACGCAATGTGGTTTGCGTTATTTAACTTGCAATGAGCAGTTTAGTCGAGATAATTTCGTATTTTTGATCCGAAAATCACAAAATGTTCGTATTTAACGATCGTAAACGGCTGGATCCTGGATTCCGACTTTGATCCTACTGTGCATGATTTTAGATGTCTCCCATAGGAATAAATGACACTCTGCAGCTCCAACCTGGCCAAAGGAAATTCACAATACTGAAGCTTGAATGAATCAGAAACTTTCGTACTCGGCGCAACAAACTATTTTTTTCGCGCTAATTTTGTCGCAAAGTACAAAATTGTCACGAACAGTACGAAAAATCGCAGAATTTACACTAGGAGCCTACAATAATTCACCCCCATACTTGAATAAATCCCACTGCCAAGTCCATATTGTGTTGTCAAAAGCTCATGAACTGTACTTTTCTATAATTACCTCCTGCCTCAAGTAGGTGTTAATTTTCGCACAGACAAATGCGATATTTAGCGCGGATATGTATGTGAATCATGCGTTAGTATTATTTCTGCGCACAAATTAACACAATGCGTTCAAATGAATGCATGCGGTAGCGCGAAATTTAACGCATGCGATATGCAATAATACTTTAGCGAATTGTGCGTTAATTTTCGCGTCTATTTTAATGCAAAAAAGCATGCCATAACACTTATCGACCTTTAGTGAATCAGCCCCCCTGTTCATTTTACGGCACAACAACATTTGCTTTATGTCAATAGCTGAGGAGCACAGATATTTTCTAAAGATGTGGATACTGGTACTGTAGGTAATTGCCACACCCCATTATTTTATTCTATCCATTGGACGCAGTAGAGTTTGACATAAGATAATTTGCTAAGCACATTATGAATTCTGTGCTGCCAGTAATATTATATAGATCAGACCTGTCCAACTGAAAAACCATAGACCAGATGTGGCCCCTAGCAACCCAAACATGGATTGCCCACTGCATGGAATATCTTAGACAAAACGTTCAGTAATCAATGTAGTGACCTCAAACATGATGCCACTGGTGTCAGCAAACTTCACCCTCTAACTATACATATAAATCGGAGTTTTTTTAAGGTACAATGACAATCACAGTGTGCAAATGTATTCCTCCAACTGTGATTTGACTCACATTCAGCTCTCTCAGCTCTAATATAACTTATAGAGCAGGGGATAAGCAAATGATATATACAGTAGTCAGCATAATACTAGCCCTGGGAAAGCTAACATTTCAGTAAAGGAGCGAAAGTAAGTTTTAGAAAAGCTTTGCAGTTAATGGCACTGGATAAAGAGCTGTTATATAAATATATTTCAGACTTCAGACAGGTAGACTATTCCCCAAAATGGAAAATGGCCAAGGATTTGTTATATGCAGAAGTAAATGTCTATCTTAAAAAAAAAACAGGCCATTTACTCAAATTGAAATAACATTTATTCCAAGGCACATAATCATATTTTTCTTCTGGACCCGGAGAGATATCAGTATTTTGTACCGTGCTAGAAGCCAGATAAAGGTGGTTAAGATAATTTAATTCTGCTTTTATTATTTAACTAGCAAGTTTGTTGCAGCATTTGTTTTGTGCTTTCGATAGCTTGTATCATTTTTCTGCAGGGGGAGCTTTACTGTAGGTACTATATTACTGTAGGCAGGCCCGGATTTGTGGAGAGGCCACAAAGGCCCGGGCCTAGGGCGGCAGAACTTTAGGGGCGGCACGCCGCCCCGCCACAAATTTTTTTTTAAATTTGGCTCCCATACGGAGCAGTCGGGACCTCTCCCCACTGCTCCGTATGGGAGTTTAAAGGAGCGCATGCGCACTGGTGGGGTCGCTTTCGCGCATGCGCATGGGGGGGGCGCGCTTTCGCGCATGCGCACTGGGGGGGGGGCGCGCTTTCGCGCATGCGCACTGGGGGACGCGCTTTCGTGCATGCGCACGGGTGGGGAGGGGGCGACCGACAGGGGCGGCCTCGGGGCACCCAAAACAGAAATCCGGCCCTGACTGTAGGTTCTACCTAGTGCTAAGAAGCAATCAGCTGCAATGGGCATGATAGTGTTGCCCTGTTCAGGTTTTTATTCAGTTGTTCATGAATTCCCAATGCCAAATCCATCAGTGCACAGGGAAGCTACAACACATTGGTCTACACTGGACAAAAGGGGAAGAGCAAGCAAATCTAGTTGGTACCAGCCATTCCTCATTCTGGACAACCTTTCGGTTCATTATTTCATTAAACAAAATATATTGTGCTGGAATATAGTTTTTCTACATTGTTACCTCCATTACCTTGTATTGTTTTAGTTTAATTGATATTTGAGGACTAACAATTCAGGGGGGATGTTAGAGCGCAGTGCTGCCTCTGGACTCTAACAACCCATGGAACATAATGGTTTTTGACTGCTTTGAAAAATGTGTCAATTTGTCATTCACTTCCTAACAGTCAAGAAAAGCTTAATAAAAAAAATGCATTCTGGGAAAATCTGCCCTTTGGTTAAAAAAATGCACCATTTTCCAGCCAACTGAATGAATAAAATAGCCTGTGGGAAAGAGAATCTCTGTGTGCATTTAAATAATGAATTTGAAGGACCCGCTGTACCTTGTTCATTACCTGACCTTGCAACAGTGTTAAAAATAATGTAATTACTTTCCATCTTATGTATTAGTTGACATTGCCATAGTTTTAATAATGTCATAATGACTCTACCCATACATTTATGTAATTACATCAGCAGTACTTTAATTTAGCCATTAGGGAAAATAACATGGTTTTATATGTACAGAAGTCATGGTGCTTTGGCTTATAATCCTCACCATTCATAGGGTTTTAGTTCTTTCTTTTTCTACTTTGCTCATTCATTTTCAGTGTTGCTTTGCTATAACCGTATCTTAGTGTAATCATTGTCCATAAAATAGACATAAAATAGACAGTATAGAATCCATCACATCACAGTCATTCTTGAAAATAAATATATTATTTTTATAATAATGCCTCTACAGCTGGAAATTTAATGTGCTTGCTATGGAGGCTATTAGGATGATTTTATGGCTTCATAGCATTCTGCTCTTCAATAAGTTAAGTTATTTCACGTCAGTAGTCCTAGCTAATCCTGAGGCAGGTTTAAATAGTAGTGTCATTTCTTAATGGGTGCAAAAATATGCCCATAGACTTCAGTGTATTGTATGCTGAAGAAAAAATTCAAAAAAAAATCCAATTGTTTATTAGATATAGGGTCATTTACTACTACTCCCAACTCAAGTGTTAGAGTGCTAAGTGCTCACACTAAAAGCACTTGCATCTAGAGTCTGGCTGAGCTCTGTGCCAGATTGGCAAGGCAGCCCTATGGCATGCAGTATGTACAGAGCTTTCATAATGCCAAGCAAGTTAGGAGACAGGTAGGTTTGTGTGGGGGATGCCTATATCCCTCTGCCGACCAATCATGAATACAGAGCTGCCAAATGCAGACAGTGTTGTAATCTGTGCTTTAAGTTAAAGGTAGGGAATAGGGTTTAAGGTGCAAAAAACATGTCAGATTATGCGCATTTTTGGCACTTTGCACCCTGCCCTGGCCCCTCAAAATCACAAAAAAATATTTTATTAGTGTAATGTAGTTAGGAAAAAATTGATAATAGATAGATAGATAGAAATTTCTCAGCTTAATCAAAATGATGGTGACATTCTCTTTGTCAATATAAATGGCACGTCATTACTTAAAAAAAAAAAAGCAATACTAGAAAAAAATATACATTGTTATTTAGACCAGGATATTACTTATGCATCGTTATAAAATGTCAACATATCATTAAGTTGAATGACTCCAGTTATAATGACAGATTGAATGACAAGGGAGTATGTTTAGCAAGAAAATGATATTATGCCTCCCACACGAAAGCTGGTTCCTGAGAAATTTCCATGATCTTTCCCTCAGTTTTATATTTTTCTTATTGTAAAGATACACGGAGAGGGATTTGTGACTGCACAGCGCTTGCACCCAACAGAAACGCCTGTGAACACATTCCCCTCCTGGTGAAGAAGACATTTTACGGAATAGTCTGAGTTTCTTGCCAAAAGTGATCATTGAAGACACTGCAGATGTCTGTAGCCACTGAAGCTGTTCCAATACATTGTCTTCTTTCAGTTGCCTTGACTTGGAAAGCCAGCGTATTGTCATTTTAGAACATGTAATCATTAGTAATAAATCATTTGCTTCAACACAATACTCCAGCTCTGATAGGTTGGTTCACTCCTCTATATTTAGCATAGAAGAACTTAGTCCTGCTTTAATTGTCTTCGAATACAATATGCCAAAGCTGATTTTGTTGAACTGAACGTGTCATTTAGGAATTGTACTTGGTATGTGCAGGTTGTTGCAACGGAACACAAATCTTTACCCATATAATTGATACGCAGGCATTCAGGTGCTGCCAAATGAGGCCATAATTCACATTGATGATTTAGAGTGTTATATGTAGAGGCTTTCAATCAAGCAGCCATCGTTGCATACCTTTTGTCTCAAGGTTAAAGTCATGTCACTGGGGGCCACCAGTCAGCTCGGTTGTAGTAGGAATATGCAGTGGATGTGAATTTGCCTATTGCAATATTATGAAGTATACTGAAAGAGAAATGTTACAGTAGATTTTGCCTGGGGAGTTTTGGCTTATTTAGAAGTGGGAATCTGGAAGCATTTTATTTAAAATTTCATTTTTTTTTTCCTTGTTGCAAAAGTAATCAGAGATTGATGAAAGGAAAATGTAGCCAAAGGGCATGGCTTTCCTATATGAACCTTTACATTGCAACATTCATGCATAAAGGGTGTTAAAGTTGTCAAACAATATTTGAAATCTCTGTGCCCTTTAAAGGGGGGATAGAGATGAAAGTCTACTTCAAAGTAAAGTGCCTGGCATTCATAAGAAAATAAGTTCATTGTTTAAAAAGTATGATAAAGGTGTCTTACCAAACTAAAGTCAGTTGCACCGAGATCCATTTTCTTTCAAATTGTAGTTTGATGTTTCCCCTAATAAATAGATAGTCCCAGCCGACATCCCTCAGGGTTTTGTGTTGTTTATTTGTCTCATCAAAGAAATCTACACTCTTCATTCCAGTAGCGACAACTCATCATGAAGCAGAAGTTCTAATCTACACTGTGGACTGGGGCAGCTGGGAATGATGGGTATCTGTCACCGAGCACCCTGCTTTATGTGAGAACACTATGATAGAGAAGTAGTAATGAGAAACATTTTTCTCCAGGCATGGAAAACTACGGCATTTTCACCATAAGAAAAATGCACCATGACTTTTGCATTTTGTAAGGAAAAAAAGGTTGTGAAAAAATGCTCATTAACTTCAATGCATTTTGCGTGGAAAAAAAAATGCAGTGAAAAAACGCCTGTAACGCCTATTGTCTTTAATGCATTTCGCATTTAGCTTGAAAAAAAAGTTTTTTTGACTTTAATGCATTTTGCATTTAGTGAAGCAAAATGGGTTAGATTTTCTTTTCCACTATTGAGAAGGAAATAAACTAGAAAGAGAATACATTTACTTTAAAAGATAGCAACAGAGGCGCAATGGGGAGTAATCCCCCTACTATGGAGGAAGTCACAACCTCTGCTACTATTGGCTGCACTTGATCTGATTTAATCTACCGTTACCTGCAACTCTGGTTGGCCGGTGGCACTTATGGACTCTAATAGAAAACAAGTGAGAAAAACAGGTGGGGTTCTGGAGAGGATGTGTTTTTTAGAATAATTGGTTCGGCAAGTTTGATGAAAAATATATTTCATATATATATATACAATGTTTTTGAAATATATACTGTATATATATATATAGAGGGTCTTTATAATGGTCTTAGGAGGAGACCGAAACGTTGGCCTGTTTTAACAGCATGTTTAAATAAAAGTAACGTTTTAATTTTTAAAAAATATCCTGGTGTGCACCCAATTCTTGGACTTCTATATATATATATATACACACACACACACAGTATTAATGTTACTGTTAGTTGTATTAATGTTACTGTTGATGAAAGACCTGTATGTGTTAATTTTGGCACAATACTGAATATATGTGTGTGTGTGTGTGTGTGTGGTTGTTAATGTGACTTTATTGACTGATTTGTTGTTCTCAGTGTATTCTTTTCCCTATGTGACATTAGGGTCATTCTCAAGACCTGGTTCTACATAAGACATTTTGTTTGGTTTTACTATCCTAGTTTCAAAAACTGAAACACCACACCCTTTTTCTACCAACATTTAATGCCCATCATTTCAGATATTGTGTATATATATTGTGTATATATGTGTATTTAAAACACAATAACACAATATAACAATGTAACTGTTATAATCTGACCCAACGGACCCCTTAGAGCAAATCTCTTAATGCGCCTCCCTAAGCAGTAAAGGATAGCTGAAAGTGACTTTTAGATGTATCCAACTATGGTAGAGCTTTCACAGGTATCCCAGCATGCACTACCAAAGTTCTTTCCTTCTAGTTGTGTGTGTATATGTGTGTTTGTGTATGTGTATATATATATATGTGTGTGTGTACACAAAGTTATTAGATCATATGGGAGCACATGTATTTAAGCTACAGCTTAGCTTCAGGCTTAACTATAGGAATTACATTTAGATATTAATTTAGTGCAACTTTCGTTGTGGAATATTACAAGATACAGAAGAAAAGAGAGTGCAATTAATCATAGTAAACCTACATTTAAAATGATATACAGCACATTCCCCTAGAGAATTTTTAATTTTAGCTTCCAGAACCAAATTTCCTTTACAGGTTTGTTGGATGTGGTAATTATTGGGAACATTATAATTTTCATTCCCAAGCACCCAGCTCTTTGAATTAAGTTGTTTTTTTTGTGGGGGGGGGGGAGTCAGATAAAATCTGTTTATGAGCTATTATTGACTCGCCATAAAATATTATGAATATTAGAAGATGGTGGCACATTCTATTACTTCTGCCGTTATATGAGTGCAAAAGAAATGAAACAGTCTGTGAAATTAAATGTAAAGGTCAAAGGGAATTATAATTGAAGTGCATACATTTTTCATGCTCAAGAGACATTGACTATAGTACAATTACTTGAATTGCATTTTTTCATTCTAACCCATTTTTCCAGTCTCAAAGGTTGATGAGTATACTGCAACTAATTCAGCTGTTTGCCTTCATATTTCATTGTGATAATACATGGCCTGTTGATAATTTGAAGATTAACTACCTTCAACTAAAGGTCACATCACTAGAGGGATACATTTCCCTTAGCGCCCAATGTGTACTGGAGAGCTTATGTGGAGAATGAATGGGAAGCAAAGATATAAGGCTGTCTCTGCTGTTCATCTTTTGACGTTTTAATAGAAAGTATCTTTGAGGAAAACAGTTATGTGGATGACCTGTATGTTTGCTGTTGATATCTGGACAGATAGAGAGATGGACAACCAGTCTGGACATTTTTAATTACCATTGCACCATGGGTGGGACTTTCAGCCTCCCATTACTGTTCAACAGTTCAAACTAAATAACCCATAATACCCACCTGTTACCCAGTTTTAATGAGTTTTGACCAGGCTGGACAACCAAATTACAATTATACAAATTTATACACAATTTATTTGCATGGCGATAATCTTGGATGTGGTTAGCTTTATTGTATTGTGCTTCTTTATCTGTTTAGGACAGTTTTTAAGATTCATTAACAACTAGTGATGGGTGAAAGAATTTGGCAGGCATGGATTTGTAGCGAATTTCCATGTCTTGCCATTGGCAGATTTTTTAGCAAAAATGGGAGAAAAAAATTTGACAATTTTTTTTGACGCATGACATTTTCGGCATTTCACAATTTTTTCACCGTTTCACTTTTGGCAAAGCAAAACGGGACAGATTTGCTCATCATTAGTAACAACTCAAATGCAGGTAGGTGGGCAAATTTTTCTGTATGCTGTGAGTATTGTATTCTATATCATACAATGAAATGCCTAAAATGCTACTGATTATTGAAGTCACCCATCAGAAGCATGGCATTGCCAAAATCTCTCACATTATTCCATATATAATTGTATGGATTATTTATTCATATTTGAGATTGCAATGATTTTTTTGCAATTTAAGCTTAAAAAAAACCCCGGCAATTTCAAATGTTTCCATTTTCAAGCTTTTTTAACTCACAAAAATTAGACTGAAAAGATTCGCCAGCTAAAACCTGGAGAGCTTCTAAATAACAGAATGAAAAAAATGTGATTTTTGTTTTCATCTAGTTTTTTCTGCCAAGCAATCAATTTTTTCCAATTTGAGTTTTTTTTCCATAAGTAATTTTTTTTTTTTTTTTTGCTTGCACTTCAATCAACATAGCGCTGAAATTAATTTCTCATGATTGGACCTAGAAAAATCCAATATTGATGAAGCTTTATATATTGGTAATAACAATATTTACTTAAATGAAAATTTATCAAAAATCGAGTGAATTTCCGAGTTTTTTTAATTAAAAAAAACTCATAACTCACTAAACTTGAATGTGCTGTTATTATTTATTAAAAAATTTGAATCATTAAAACTCAACTGATTAAAAATGTAAAAAAAAATTTAATGCAGTGAAATTACATCCTATTGATAATTTTTAATTATCTATATTTCTTTCAATTTTTAATTAGTCTATATTGCAAAATATAAATATATATATATATATATATATATATATATATATATATATATATATATATATATATATATATATATATATATATAGAGGCTGGAGTGACGGCACACACAGGATTTTCACAAAAAAGTCACAGGATCAAAAAAATTGAAAGAATCAGAGGTTTATTGAGACCAACGTTTCAGCTCCACACAGGAGCTTTCGTCAGGGATTTGTGTGGAGCTGAAACATTGGTCTCAATAAACCTCTGATTTTTTTCTTTTTTTTTGATCCTGTGACTTTTTTGGGAAAATCCTGTGTGTGCCGTCACTCCAGCCTCTATACTTACCTTTTGCACAGGCACCCAGGTATCAGTATAACTTTATGGTGTGCAGCTTCCTTGTACCTTGTATATATATATATATATATATATATATATAAATATTGCTAAATTGCAAAAAAAAAGGAAAAGCTGTGGCTTTTAGATGCCACATTTTCACATTTGAGTTTTTCAAGTTTTTTTACGTGTACGAAATCTTACATTCACATTACATTAAACTGTAATTTAACTTTGTGAGTTTTATTACAAATTTCTGTAAATAAATAAGCCAAATAGTTTTACAGAGATTGAGTAGTACTAGTGCTGCGGATTATTCCTTGGTTAGCCACAGCTTTTTAAATATAGTTTTTATATCTGTTCTTGTCACGTACTGTACTAATTTGAACTTTGCGTTACAGTATTGCAGTTATTACTGTTGAAACTGTAAGTATAAATAGATTTTATTTATGAACGGTCATTTCAAAAGCAGCTTAGCTCCATATTCATACTTCAAGTAAATAAATCTGTAAATGTACAATATCTGTAATTTTCCCATCAGGAGCAATCATGCCTAAGCCCTCTTATCATCCTTCACTGCTGCTTGTGTATTTCTCAGGAATAACAGTGGTTAAATCAACCTAATATCAACCTAAAATGCCTATGCTTAAGTGCGCCTGTGCACAAAACGCGTTAGGCTCTTGTCCTTTTAAATAATAAAAATGGATTTTAACTGACTTCCTAGGATGGTCCTGGTGTTTTGTATATGGTTGTTCACCTTTTCACGATATGGGTTTGGGGCTTTTGCACCCGGACGACCTAACAACAGTGGTGAGTTTTTTGCTTTTTAAGACATTTTGATCTAATTTCCATTTGATTTTCAAGACAGACCCGGGGTTATACACACACCCGGGTCAATAATTCCTTTTGGTATGATTGCTTTGGGTTATTTTATAAATTATTTTAAGTTGCAAGTAGTTTATTGTAATTAGTAACTCTTTATTATTAGAAATCAGACTTGTTTGCTTTTTGTAGTTTTAGATTCAACCTAAAATCAACCTTATCTCATCAAACTCTTATACAATGATACAAATTTTAGATATCCAGGCAAAATCTCTAGTGGGTTCAAAATTTTTAGGAACCCTCCTGACTATAATCACTTACCTGAGACTCTGGATTCAGCTCCTGTTCACTGAAAACTTACTAGGTAGGTACTAGGTACTATTGCAGGATCAAGGGATCCCAGGACATAGGAGAGGATGACAATGGGACAGTAATGTCATTCTCTCCTATGTCCTGGGATCCCTTGATTCTAGCAGAGTGAAAAGACAACATAGAAACAAAAATGCAGCATTTTTTTTGGTTGTGTACATGCACTTGCCCTAGGCCATACAGAGAATCAACAAAGAGGAAAATTGGTGATGGGGCAATTTGAAGCTGTGGCGCTCCCCTCCCCAGGGTTATGCCTTTCCTTCTTCTTTAAATAGTCCTTCAGTATTGCCTATGAGAACTGGATAAATTACATTAAAATTAGCTTCTAAAATGTGGATCTTGGCAATAATCTCCATGTTTGCAGTAGATACCATGATTCCCAAAGAGTACAGAAGACAAAAAAAAGAAAATCAAGAAGAATTATTGACTACTGGCACCATTTTATTTAATCAGTTACCGTTTTCGCACTGGTGGTGTTGCTGGCAAAATTATAGCTAGATGTTTTACTACTTTAGAGAACTAGGTGTCTCTGTGGGACAGTTTCATGGTGAAGTTCCATCCTTTTTAGAAATGGGACAAGTCTGTCTGTGCCATATGGCGCACCCTGACAGCATCAGTGTAAAGAAACACGTTGGTTAATGAGACTTCTGGCACTAGACAAATCATGTAAGACATGTGGCCTGATTACAACACTATATTTATGAACTCATCATTGTCATCCTAATTCCGTATAACTGCAGGTAAAAAAAGAACCATACATTTTATAAAAACACATGCTGTAGTTTATTCTTAAGGGTTTTTATGGCACTAGAGATGCTAATATTATATTGTTGAAGCCACAAAAAGCTGTGAGACTTTCTAATGATATTGATATTTTGTATTTAGTGAAGTGACAATGAATTAAGGATACATTTAAATGAATAATAGATTTATATATTTGTCATTTTTGCCAGTAGGCTCTAAATATTATACTTTATCCTGAATATACGTCCTCGCATCTAAAATGCCGCAAATGCGTTTAAAAGCTAATGCATTTATTGTAAACTCCATTATGATGTCTCAGATGCAGGGAAGAAATTCAATGAATTTTATTCCAGCCGCACAATTAAAAATATAAAATTCAAATTCAGTTCACTCTTGTCTCTAGTGTGTACTATTAATTAGTTTCTCAGCAACAGAAAGCAATTAAGGTTCACCGCTGCTGAGATATTTTGTAGGATCATGTCAGAATGTTCTAGGAACTCCACAGGCCTATATCTAATCTTTTGTTTGTAGATGAATTCATCCTATGCAAAGCTTATTGGAAACAAGGAGGGCCATTTTGAAAGAAAATGTAGTATTGTTAGTATTATTTAAATAGGTTCTCTTTTTTAGACTAGGAAATAATATGTAGGAACAAAAGTATTTGAAATACAGTTGACATCCCATGATGTATAGTAGCCTTGTATAGAAATGTTGGGTAAGCCCAAATAACCATTACCAATAGAGATGTAGCGAACTGTTCGCCGGCGAACTAATTCGCGCGAACATCGGGTGTTCGCAAGTCCGCAAATTCGCGAACTTTTCATGATGTTCGCAATTTGGGTTCGCCGGCACCGAAAAAATCGCAAAACTTACGATAACGGTACGAAAGATCCGAAAAAGTCGCAAAACTTACGATAACGGTACGAAAGCTCCGAAAAAGTCGCAAAACTTACGATAACTTTACGAAAGCGCCGGAAAATACGAAAAAGTCGCAAAATTACCGATCATTTCGAAAAACGGCGTGTGTCAATTTTTCAGAGGTTTTTGCCCTTGATCCCCCTCCTGCATGCCACTGTCCAGGTCGTGGCACCCTTTAAACAACTTTAAAATCACTTTTCTGGGCAGAAATGGGTTTTCTAGGTTTTAAAGTTCGCCTTCCCATTGAAGTCTATGGGGTTCGCAAAGTTCGCGAATATTCGCAATTTTCGGCGGAAGTTTGCAAACAGGTTCGCGAACTTTTTTTTTGAGGTTCGCTACATCCCTAATTACCAACTCCATGTTTGGTTCTTGCAAGGTAGATACCTTGCAAGAACCAAACATGGAGTTGCTTCAGTTTGCCCTGTTGAGCTCAAGCATAACAAAAACATAGAATTTTTATGATTAAAACAAAGAGCAAAAAGTATATTAAGCCTAAGACTGAGTCATAGATCCTACTGTATGTTCAAAAAAGGGGCTATACTGCCCTGCCCCTTTAACCTTTTTTCAGCGCACTGAAATTATGAATAAATTACAATATGAGCCTAGTAAATACTGTCTATGGTAGGTTTAAGTTTCAATGGGAAAGGGGACCACATTAGACTTAGACATTTGTATCCATTTGGGGGTCTGTGACCCATTTGGGGTCTGTGCCCAAAGTTTTAGAATTCATGACTTATAGGGTTCAACACTGATCAGTTTGCTAATGTCCCACAAGTAGTGATGAGCTTCACTGAAAAAATTGTCACGCGGGTCAAAATTCGCCCATCACAAAAAATGGTAGCAATGTTATCATAGATATCTGAGGAAAAGACACTAAAATTAGCTGCAAATTTGGGCAACAGACTATAGGGTTGATTCACTGAAGTGCGCTAAGTGTTATTGCATGCTTTTTTGCGTTAAAATTGGTGCTAAGTAACATAACGCTTGCGTTAATTAGCATGCAAGCGCATGCAGTAATTTTACCGCATTGCGTTAATTAGCGCTCAGAAATAATACTAACGCATGATTCACAAGCACTTAGACGCGCTAAATATTGCATTAGTCTGTGTGAAAATTAACACCTACTTGGGGCAGGCGGTAATTATAGAAAAGTACAGTTCATGAGCTTTTGGCAACACAATATGGACTTTGCAGTGGGATTTATTCAAGTCTGTGTTGGCCCCAGAGTGATGCAGCCGCCAGTTTGCAGGGAAATGGGCATTTAAAAAAAAAGTAGTTTTATGAACGTAATGGTGTGTATGGCTAATATGGCGTGAGCGCGATAAGTAGCACACGTGCATTAATTAGCGCGCACGACAAGTAGCGTGCTGTGTTAATTAACGCACATTGTGTCAAATACCGCACGAAAATAGTGTCCGTGACTTAAATAACGCAAACAGCATCGCGTCTAAATTAACGCAAATATCCTTTTAGTGAATCGTGCGTTAAGAAAAAAAAAGACGCAATAAATTTTTTAGCGCAAGCTATAAATAGCGTTCGTTTTAACGCACTTTAGTGAATCAGCCCTTATATTCATTAGACACAATGTTCATACAGAGCTTTGACATCCAAAGCAAAGAGATCAGAAAATCAACTTAACTACAAATATCATGTAAGGCACAAAAAGAATCTTGCATCAGCTGCAGTTGGTTAGAGAGACTGTCTGTGTAAATTGTAGTTTGGTGATTAATGATAAGTTGGTATATAACATAAAATTTCATTGGGTAAATTTTTCTCATCTTAATAAGAAGTAACATTTTTTTACTCATTAGTAGTCTTATGCCCAGACTTTAATTATTTTAAATCAGTAGGCAGTCAGCATACAAAATCACAGACAACATGTAAATAAAGCATCTGCATAGTTAGCCTAATTAGCAATTCTTGTGTAAATACTACTGCATGCCTCACTGAGTTTGAAAGGTCTGCCCTAAACAGTCACTTGGTAACCTATTATATGTGTTTGTTTGAAAAAGCTGTAAGGATCGAACACAGGGAAACAAAAACCTGCTACTGTTATGTGAAAATTCCAAAATTCTCCGAAGTCCCAGCAGGGTAGATGTCAAATCCCTAGACACATGGACAATATTCAGTAGCACTGATGAGCAAAAATTAGTGACAGTCATCAAAGGACATCTCCCAACCACTTGTGATCTTGACCCAGGCCCAAAAGTTCCACCATAATAAGCACAAGTCTGCATGTCAACTGACACAGTCCGCAGAGGGAACCATGGAATAACCATCAGCTTTGAGGTGGGGGTTCCCCTGTGTCAATAGACACACTTGATTTAGCATGATCAAGAATAGGGATGTAGCGAACATCGCCAAAAATGTCCGCAAACCCGTTCGCGGACTTTCGGCAAAACTCGCGAATATTCGCGAACTTTGCGAACCCCATAGACTTCAATGGGAAGGCGAACTTTAAAACCTAGAAAAGCCATTTCTGGCCAGAAAACTGATTTTAAAGTTGTTTAAAGGGTGCCACGACCTGGACAGGGGCATGCAGGAGGGGGATCAAGGGCAAAAAATTTCTCTGAAATATACTTTGTAAAAAAAAAGCCAAAAAAAACGCAATAAAAACCGCCAAAAAATAACGCCAAAAAAAAAAACGCAAGCTATTCCTATGTATACGCAAAGGCGAAAAACCGAAGCGAAAAAAACCGAGGCAAAAAAACGCGGCGCAAAAAAAAACGCGGCTAACCCAAAATGTCAAACATCGCCAAAAGTTCGCGAATTTGCGGACTTGCGAACACCCGATGTTCGCGCGAATTAGTTCACTACATCTCTAATCAAAAACATTAGATGGGCTGGATGCATTGGTGCGAATCACTAATATAGGGAAGTGCAAGCAGTGTGTTGGATGCAAGTCCCTATAATGAATTTCATCAGTCATGCTTCCAAATAGATGCACTCATGGCTGCATTCATAAATGAGTCCTATGTTCTGTGCATTTTTTAGGTGCTTTATAAGAAGCATGGAAATTGCATTGTTGATTTTTTTCTCATGTTGATTCAAACTGAGCACATTTTTTTCTGGCCCAATAGAAGCATTTTACAAGTTAACATATGCACCTCATACCAATATGGCCATGAATCATTAAATTTAATTTTAGCCATTCTGCATGAGAGTACATACAAATCCATTTTAATTCTTCTGGGTGCCATGACATTGTTGAGGGGTAAAAAAGCATCTCCTGAATGGGGGCATTGGCTTATGAAGCCTAACTAACAAATAATAATGAATTGCCTTTCATACAGTTACTTGCTCTGCCTTTATTTATGCTGATTCAGTTTTCATATTTCCAGAAGTTTAGCAAGTAAGTTTACAAAACCCTCAGGTATCATTTTATTTTGAAGTTTTGCAGATTCCTGACATTATTAGACAACCTAATACACTTGTCTTCATTAGTGTGGCTTTTCTCCGTGCTTCATAGGAGGATAGCTCTATCTAACATTTACTAATATCTCCATGTGTTACCATGGCAATAACATTTAGTAATCCTAAAATTTTGCAGGAAAATCTATTTGTTATTGTTTTGTGTCTAAAATTCCAGCCTAGAATGAACCCTTATTAATTATTATGTGATGCTAAATAGAATTTTTCTAACTGGTAAGGACACGTGGATAGATGACATTTAGCTGAATGACCTAAACCTACAGGAAGAATATAAACATATTAGCTAGACCTGTGTATGAAAAAACAAGTTATGAAACTAAATATATAGGATATTCACTGATCTTTCATTAACATTTACACAAATGCCAGAATACTTACATGTTATAGCAGCTAATGGATAGTTTGTAGAACCAAAAAAAGTTTGATTTTGTGCCCTCTGCACCAAAATAGTTTACACACAAAAAAGGTGTACATATGTCTGGCACCCAGACATATGTATAGTACTTATAAGTAATTAAAAACCCAATGTTTGCCCAGATGAAAGTTATCCATAGCAAGACTAGTAAATGCTACCTTACCATATGGGGACAACTACTAAATGGTATTATATCAACCCTGTAGAGTTTCTATTATTGCTGCTTGTAGAAATTTCTTTGAGCTGTTTTCCCAAATCATTTATTGTGAAGGTGAAAATAAAGGCACCTTCTCGGCCAATGACAAATGTTGATAGACCACAGAAAATTCTTTAATCTCTGTCAAATGTATCACATTTTCCAGCACTTAACATCTTCATTTTGAATATTGTTTTGAGATCAAATTTTATCATGTTGGCTATTTACGTCAGCTCTAGCGATGGATGAAATTACTCGCCAGGCATGAATTTGGGGTGAATTTCCACATTTTGTCATTGGTGAATTGTTTCGTGAGATGGGAGTCAAAATTAGTTGTGGAAGACTTCGCCCACAGCAAATTAATTGACACACGTCTCAAAAAATGACGCACGCAACAATTTTTTGGGCCACGTGCAACAATTTTTGTGGATGCGAGGAATTTTTTTTGTTTCATGAATTTTTCACCATTTTGGGAATCTTTGGAAAGAATCGCGATTTTTTTTCGGTGAAGCGAAACAAAACAAATTTGCTCAATCACTAGTCAGCTCATTTTCATGCAGGAAAATTGTGGCGTGATTTTTCTTGTCGCCCGTGTGTTTTTTTGTCACCAGTGTCTATTTTTTTGTTGTCTGCATACATTTTTTTGCCGCCCGCACTTTTTGACGCGACCGCGCCCACTATGACGCGCGACAAACAAAAAACTCTACGTGCTGAATTTTCCCACAGTGAATTTTCACGCAAGTTATGCAAAACACTTTGCCAATGGCGAAATGCGGAAATTCGCCGCAAATCCATGCCTGGCAAAAAAATTCGCTCATCACTAATGAAAATAATTGGAAAACACTAATATAGATCTATTTTACAGTCTTTAGTTCCATAATAAATGCAGAGATCATTTGCTTTTATAGATATGTATATATTACTGTGTTTAGTAACATACAGATGTTATGTCGTACATATCACTGAGCCCTACAGCAGTACATTGACTCAAATGTAGATGTTCAGTATTGCAGTAGCTCAACATTATATTATCACCAGTCATAACTGTTGACTGGTTGTTTTTGTTGATGGTCAGCGGCTTGGTAATAACTTTTCTTTTCATAGCATTTCAGCCACTTATAATATGGAGCGGTTAACAAAACATTTCCAAACTGGTGCCCAAGGAGCGCTCCTTTATGCTATGCATAATGGCCTGTTTGTATTCTTAACTTATATTTAGTTTTATGTTCACTTGGGAAAATTGGTTTGAGAGGAAATACTGTCTCTATCTTAACACTGCAGCACAGAATGTTTCACGGTAAATTGACTTTTTACGAATGGCGCTGTAAGTTGGTTTTGAATTCACTCTGGGAAGACGATGCAGATTTATGCCATTCTGTCAGAGAAAATCAGTACATTTCATCAAGGAATTTGAAAGTAGGAACAGCTTTTATTTTGCTTGTTCTCTGATCTAAAGTACTGATCTAAAATATCTGCAAAACTCTGCTGTCAGATTGGAATGACTTTCGGTAACAACAAAAGATAAATATGCTGGATACATTTTTCTATTAAAATATGTGAAATTGCCAGTGAAATTAGCAAAGCCTTGATATTACTTTTTACTGAATACTTCTTTGGTGACCAAATGAAATCACCCTAGGGCTCCAACTTCACGAATAGTAATACTTATCATTAAAATAAAGCTTTTTTAAGTACATCTCTAGCAAAGAATGTCTTATATATTTAGAAAATAACAAAAACATTTGTATACCTTTTTTTAAATGGAACTGGAAAAAGCCATCACAATTGTAAGACCAATAAAGTCAAACTAAAGTGCTTTAATTAAGAAAGGTTTATTAAATTAAACTATACAGGTATAGGACCCGTTATCCAGAATGCTCGGGACCAAGGGTATTCCGGATAAGGGGTCTTTCTGTAATTTGGATCTCCATACCTTAAGTCTACTAAAGAATCAATAAAAAATTTATTAAACCCTATGAGATTGTTTTTCATCCAATAAGGATTATTTATATTTTAGTTGGGATCAGTTACAAGGTACTGTTTTATTATTACAGAGAAAAGGGAATCATTTAACCATTAAATAAACCCAATAGGGCTGTTCTGCCCCCAATAAGGGGTAATTATATCTTAGTTGGGATCAAGTACAGGTACTGTTTTATTATTACAGAGAAAAAGGAAATCAGTTTTAAAATTCTGAATTATTTGATTAAAATGGAGTCTTTCCGTAATTCAGAGCTTTCTGGATAACGGGTTTCCGGATAAGGGATCCCATACCTGTACTATGATTTCCAAAAGCTTCTTATTGATTTGTGAACCCCCATATTTTTCCCGTTTTTCCCACATGATCAGAAGCCTCACAGGAAAAAAAAAGCTGAGCTGTGTAAATAAATTTCCCATAATGCCTCGCTCCTGAACCAAGACCCAGACCAGTGTACATGCTCAGTTTGTAAGACTATGAGCCAGCTTCCTGCTGATTGGCTCAGATCCACATTCCTAAAGGGGGGGAGTTCTTAGCATTCTTGAGGGAGGGGGGAGCAGGAGAGAGCAGAAAGCTGCATGTCTCTGGCACAGGAATTAGAGACACAAGAAATCTTTTTTCAGAGAAGTCAGTGCAGCGTTTCTGTGAGTGCTTATGGCTGTATTTACATTTCTGATAAAGCTTACTTAGTTTTTACCTTTCTTTCTTATGACACTTTTTTTCTGAAAAATTTAAAATTATAGATAAATCTGCACCCCTAGTATTACAGCCAATTAATAAACTAAGTAGCATGTCTTTCATGAAGAGACATTTATCCAAGTATTAGAAATACTGTAAGTAGAAAATTTAAGTTACAAACAGTCTCCATCGGGCTTCTAAGGCTATCAGACCTGTGCACAAAAAGGAGTTTGGAACGCTTTCCAAGCAAAATTAAAAGTAAAATTGCAGACATAAAATTTATCTCGGTGAGTTTAAAATATGTTTTGGAAGGCATCACACAGTTTCTTTAGTGCGACATGCAGCAAGTTCCATAGATGTTGGTATTTCATTTTGAATCCCTGCTGAGATCCAACACCACATTTATTCCCTTCCAAGTTAAAAAAAAAAAAGTACTTGAAATGCTAGAGAATATTAGCTTTGGCATATCTTGCACTTAGCATTAAGATATTCTGTAGTGAATTCCATACATCCTACATAAGCATCCCACAGGAAAAAAAAAATCTAATCTAACATCTCTACCCAGTGACAAGCAGTTATCCACTTAATAATCCAATATGAGCAACCGCATAATAAATGGCTTCTCAAATGCCAGCTCAAGATTGTCTGCTCTTTCTACAATGGATTTAGGGGTCTTTTAGAGGGAAACTGTACCTCCAGAATGAATATTTAACCAACAGATAGTTTATATTATGTTAAGTGACCTATTAAAGAATCTTACCAAACTGGAATATATATTAACAAATATTGCCCTTTTACATCCTTTCCCTTGAGCCACCATTTAGTGATGGGCTGTGTGCTCCCTCAGAGATCATGTGACAGGAAATAATGCAGCTCTAACTGTCACAGGAAGTAGTGTGGGAGTAAAAGGCAGAACTCTGTCTATTAATTGGCTGATGGGGCCTAGCATGTATGTGTGCCTTTCCTTGTTTGTGTGCACTGTGAATCCTGCGATCCCAGGGGGCAGCCCTTAATTCTTAAAATGGCAATTTTCTATTTAGGATTACCCAATGGCACATACAGGTATAGGACCCCTTATCCAGAATGCTCGGGAACCAAGGGTAATCCGGATAAGGGGTCTTTCCGTAATGTGGATCTCCATACCTTAAGTCTACTAAAATAAATCAATAAAAGATTAATTAAACCCAATAGGATTGTTTTGCACCCAATAAGGATTATTTATATCTTAGTTGCGATCAAGTAAAGGTACTGTTTTATTATTACAGAGAAAAGGGAATCATTTAACCATGAAATAAACCCAATAGGGCTGTTCTGCCCCCAATAAGGGGTAATTATATCTTAGTTGGGATCAAGTACAGGTACTGTTTTATTATTACAGAGAAAAGGGAATCATTTAACCATTAAATAAACCCAATAGGGCTGTTCTGCCCCCAATAAGGGGTAATTATATCTTAGTTGGGATCAAGTACAAGTACTGTTTTATTATTACAGAGAAAAGGGAATCATTTAACCATTAAATAAACCCAATAGGGCTGTTCTGCCCCCAATAAGGGGTAATTATATCTTAGTTGGGATCAAGTACAAGTACTGTTTTATTATTACAGAGAAAAGGGAATCATTTAACCATGAAATAAACCCAATAGGGCTGTTCTGCCCCCAATAAGGGGTAATTATATCTTAGTTGGGATCAAGTACAGGTACTGTTTTATTATTATTTTATTATTATTATTATTATTATTATTATTAATAATAAATTCTGAATTATGTGATTAAAATGGAGTCTATGGGAGACTGGTTTCCATTATTCTGAGCTTTCTGGATAATGGGTTTTCGGATAAGGGATCCCATACCCGTACTACTAAAAAAAGTGTATTTGTATGAAAATGGCTTATGTAGATGAAGCAGGGTTTTACATATGAGCTGGTTTATACAATGTATTTTTATAGAGAATTACATTGTTTGGGGGTATAATTTTCCTTTAACTGCAAAAAATAGATAAATAAATAAAAAATATATTCATATTGAAAAAAAAAAGTTTGATTAATTTGCAATAACCTATTCTTTTTTTATGTGTGAAAAAACACAATTGCTTTGTAAACTGTATCAGAAAAGGTGACATATCAAAGTAAAGAATTTCTTTCTAAGTTTGCATCAGTATGCCACGGAGCAGAAGTGTTAGCCCTCGGGTCCTCACATGTGTTTTATAATGTGCCATCTTCACAGCTATTAGCTAACACTTGGATGGCACAGTATTTTATTATGGGTACAATGCTTTTCAGTGCACTACTCTGAAATGCTGACCTTGTCACTTCTTGTGACAAAGTGTGAAATTTCCCTGCAAGTCTCTGAAATTCATCATGTGCTAGAAACTTCTATAAGAGAAGGAGAGAAAAAAAGACTTTTTAACATATTTAAAGATTTTAGTTTATTGGGGATTTTAGTGAGCAGGATATCTCCAACCGTTCTTCACAAGTCGTAAGCTCAGAAATCAATAGCTCTGACCTACATGAAAATTGTTATTTATTGATAAATAAACTGCACCGGCCTGAAAAGCTTACCCATCCCTACCCAGGAGCTCTAGAAGCATTTACAGCCGTTTCATTTTCAAATTTGTTGATATTAGAGTTTCTTTCAGTTTGAATAAACTCAACATTTTACCAGACTCTAATATTTGTTGAAATTTGGGTATAAATAAAATTGATCTAATTACCGTTAACCATAAAAACAAACATGAATGCATTAAATTAGTATTCTACCCATCATTTTCAATGAGACTGCAAGTTTAAATTTGAGCATTGATAAATCACCCCCTTTGAGTTGACGAGCTGTTAGAAATGATATGCAGCTATCACCCATTCCTAAGGGTGAAGGGATTTCTTAGCATTCTTATGGGAGGGGGGGAGTAGGAGAAGGGAGAGAGGAGAGAGCTGTGTAGACTCTGACCCCGGGAATGAAAGATTTTTCGGAGAGAAGAAATCAGATACCCTAAGAACATGCCTAAGTAAGCTTTATCAGAAAGGTCTATGTAAATACAGCCATAAGCACTCACAGAAACGCTGCACTGAGTCCTCTATCAAAAGAAACACAGGATTTCTTGTCTCCTTTTGTCAGAACCTGCCTAATATAGAGTCCAGAGTTCGAGTACAGGCAGGTCCTGACAAAAAGAGACAAGAAATCCTGTGTTTCTTTTGATAGAGGACTCAGTGCAGAATTTCTGTGAGTGCTTAAGGCTGTATATACATAGACCTTTCTGATAAAGCTTACTTAGTTTTTACCTTTCCTTCTCCTTTAGATCAAATTGGTTTTTTTATTGCATATACTATTAAACTCTGGAAACTGATGCTTCACTAACACTTTCCATGACCAATTGTCTAAGGTTTGTTTACCAGTCAGAGAAACTGCCCATTTAATTGAGCCCCAAATGCCCTTCAAATAATGCCTTTGATTAACAGTTTTTGATACCATTAATTGGGTTCATACACAAGGTCTGAATAAACCGATTCAGACATGAATGTGTTTTTTACTGTGTAACAGACCAGAATAAAGGCCTATTTTAAACACAATCAGTAAGAATGGAAGTTAAAGCACATTTTCACCATTTATGACATGAGATCCAAAGGATTAACTGATAGCAGTTCGAACAAAAGGACAGCTTTTCATGCATATAATTATTTGTGCTCCGCATCTGCAAAGGAGATTTATTCAGTAATCACTTCCAAATATTTAATGCTTTTCCGAGGCTTGCTATACTTGTCATATTTTTGATACTATCAGGCAGAAACACATTGAGTTTTTTTTAAGTAAGAAAAAGGCTTGAACTTAAAAATTCAAATTTAGATTTATTTTCTGTATATGTACAAAGCTCCATTAAATAAAGGGAAATAATATGAATATGCATTATTTCTTAAGCAAAATACTTTTTTGCATAAAAGATGAATAAAATACATTTGTGGTAGGGTGTCTTAGCTGGTAGGTGTCTGACCCCCTGATAGGATAAGCTTTTCATCAGAGAACAAACATAGGGTGGTTTGCCTAGCTGTCTAATTGGTGAAAACATGACAAAAGTTAACATCAGAAAGATTGATAAGAAAGGAAGGAGTGAGAGAAGTGTGGGATGGAAACACTTGCAGTATCAGGACTAGTGATGTGCGAATCTGTCCCATTTTGCTTTGCCGAAAAATTTGCGAAAAGACAGGGAAATTCACAAAACGACAAAAAAATTGCGAAACGCGTTTGTCGCACACCTTTGTCGCGTGCGCCTATTTTGATGCGGCCGTGCCCATTTTGCCACAACCTCGCCCATTTTGCCACAACCTCACCCATATTGCCGTGCCCTTGCCTATTTTGCCGTGCCCTTGCCTATTTTGATGCGCAACAACTTTTTTCAAGGCAAATTTTCATTGAAGTTTTTTCACCAATGGTGAAATGCGAAAATTCACTGTGAATCCATGCCTGTCAAAAAAATTTGCTCAGCGCTAATCAGGACCAATTACCTACCTATTCATCTACAGATAAAATACCACTATGCATTCCTAGCTTTGCCTTTTGTATCCTAATGGCGGTAGGAGTATTATTTATTTTGCTTTTCTCATAGATTCTATAAATATGTTTCTGGCTGAGTTTGCAGACTGCAGTCTTGACTAAGCAGCCATCACCTCAGTATGGTTGGCCACAGTCTTTTGTATCAGTTTTTATTGTCTTCCTATTGAGTTATAAATCTCTTAGGCTACTGTCATGGAAATAATCACAGTTATAATTCTCTAGGTGTAGTATTATTGAATAGCTTAATATGTTTCCTCATAGTTTGTACAGAGAAATCTGATAAAACCATGAACATGAGTATTCCCCTGCACTACGGAAAATGGAGATTAGTACCACATTAAGCAAATGACAATTGAATTCATAACTCTCAGGAATTAACATATTTTATTTCACATTAAATCAATAATTCAGTTCCAAATGTAGCACTTCTCATGTACCTTAATAGATGCCTACAATTCAAACTAACATTGGTTGCTCATGTAATAAATCAAAACTCCCTATGCCGTCCAGAGAATGCTGACAACTGTTAAGCAATTAAATTAAAAAAAAATAATAAAAAAAACATTAAAATCCTGCCCATCAGAATGTAATTAAGGTTCTAGACTAGGACAAAACAGCAATAATTTAGGATAACCCACTAACAGACGAGGGGATTTTTTATATTATGGCATATTGGTTCTGCAATATTACCTTATTAACGATATTCTCTAATAACATATAGAGGAAGTTAAAGAGAACTTCCTGTCATCTGGTGCGCTTGGATTTACCCTTCATAATCTCCTAGGGGAAGTTAAGCCTGCAAAGTTTCCAGATTTCTTAACTGTTGGAAACTCATTGTTTGATTGGTCACAGTTATTCCACTTTGTGCCAAGTCCTAAATACTAACTTATTTGTTCTATATGGCATCATGTATAAATCAGCTTATCATACAGATTAAGCTGCCCTTCTCAGTAGTAATGTATTATGTATGTAAGGAGAGGTAAACCTGGTTTATAATCTTAGATCTGTATTTTCCATAAAAAGAATTGTCCCCAACTTTCCTTACTCGTGAGCCATAGTCAAATGTAAAAAAAATTGGAGAGCAACACAAGCACCATAAAAGTTCATGGAGGAGCCAAATAAGGGCTGTGATTGGCTATTAGGGGCCTCTATGCACACTATCAGCTTACAGGGGCTTTATTTGGTAGGAAATCTTGTTTTTATTCAACCAAAACTTGCCCCCAAGTCAGGAATTCAAAAATAACTCCCTGGTTTGGGGGCACTGAGAGCAACATCCAAGGGGTTGGGGAGCAACATGTTGCCCCTGAGCCACTGGTTGGAGATCACTGTTGTAAACCATAATATCTGGTATTTAATAAAAGAAAAAAATCAACCAACCATACCATCTTTCCTTTGTTATGGAAAGGACAGAAATCACAAGGTCAGCCATCAACGATGCCGCGGCGCCAGAAGAAGAAGAGACACACTAGAGCATTACTTAATGAAGCAGCCTCCATTCCGCTGCAATGTTTACTTAATTTTTTATGATATAGTTCTGGGAAAAATAAATTACAGTGTGTTAAAGAAATAAGTAATTGCATCTTGTGTATAATTGATTTCTTAAAATTGCAATTCTGATCTGATTGAGGAAGGCTTGCGCACTACCTGTGGTTGCTTCCCGAGACTTATAATTGCAGAAAATGTTGCCATGGAGAGAATAAAATGTACTTTTATGAATACATTTGAAGTTGCATACGCTAGGTTCTTTGTGGCTTCTAGGTTTTTGCAGAAGATATCCTGTTTCACATGGCAATCTGACAATGACATTTATTTTAACAAGTGCATGACCTGACTACTAAATGACTTGGTGCATTGAATATGGATATCATATACACTTTGAAAGCCGGCTACGGAACATGTTCTGAATTCTCATAAATAGCTTTAATGGTACAAAACTTGCATGGCCTATAGTAAGGATTTTTTATTGAAATTTTTAAAAATTGCAGGCTCTCAGCTTGCTACTGTTGGCACTGTGCTTCAAAATGACAGACAGAAAAATAGCTACTGGCACAAGGATATAATCTTAGCTTTCTGAATAGCACATTGTCTCCCATAGCAATTTGAATCTTCTGTTTCATTCTTATGCACTGCCATGCTGGATAGTTTGCTGTTGCTAAATATTTCCATAAAATTACATACAGCAAAATGTTTCATGACAGGACTGCTGCTTTGTGGGGGGAAAGGTACAAGAATTTAATCTGATTATACTTCCATATGCATTGCGTCCCTTCAAAATGAGAATTTTGCACCATAAAATTGGAACATAACTTCAGCTTGAGAGCAAAAGCAGATTTATCTTTTATGTAGTATATACTAAACTGGTAAAAGCAATGCAACAATCGAGCTATGAGGAAAAACGGGTCACATTTTCTCTTTAAAGAATTGGACATTATACACAGATAGCAGAAGTTCATTTTTCTCACATTGAAAAGGACTAGCGGCCACCTGTTCTGAATATAGGAACGACATTTTCAACCTGAACCAACATAAATAGTTCTTCACTGTAAGGGTAGCGAGGCAGTTGAGGGTGTGGAATACCCTTCCAGGGGATATTGAGAGGGCAGATTCCCTTAGTGCAGTGATCCCCAACCAGTGGCTCGGGGGCAACATCTCTCCAACCCCTTGGATGTTGCTCCCAGTGCCCCCAAACCAGGGAGTTATGTGTGAATTCCCGACTTGGTGGCAAGTTTTGGTTGAATAAATACAAGATTTCCTACCAAATAAAGCATCCGGAAGCTGATAGGGTGCATAGAGGCTGCCTAATAGCCAATCTTAGCACTTATTTGGCTCCTCCATGAACTTTTATGGTGCTTGTGTTGCTCTCCAAGTCTTTTTACATGTGACTGTGGCTTATGAGTAAGAAAGTTTGGGGACCCTTGCCTTAGTGCCTTAAAAGAGGACATTCTTAAAGAACAAATATATATCTTATATTGAAGTATTTAGCTTAACTAAGAAGATGTGCCCAGTCCTAGTTGTAGGACTTTCTTAAAGGGATAGTGCATTGAACTGCACCTATACTAGACCTGACTACAGGACTCTAATGGTGTCTGTGTTACTTAATCCATATTGTTCATGAAGCATCTTATCGATTTCTAAAACAAGTGACATATACAAGTTGTGTCACAATATATGCAAGCATGGGGGTATATACAATTATGGGGGTTGCAGAATATGCAGTATTACCTGACATTATTTCTCAATAAATATTTTTAATTAAAAGGGTTGATATCGGGCTCAATTGGGAGTTTTAACATTTTATTTACAGTATAATCTTTTAATGAGACAAAGTATTTTATTTGCAAGTATGATGGATTATGTGTTCAAAAAAATTATCTGAAAAACATTCTTTTTGTTTATGACATTTTGGTCATTAGAGGCAATTCTCCAGAGCCTTTGGAAGACTCTGAGCTGAAAGGATGAGGAACACTTTCTAATAAGATAAAACATATATAAGGCTCCTGTAAAGATGAATTAATGTTGTTATTCTTCACAGAATATTTATAGAATAATAAAAATCTATGTAAACCCTGATGTAGGTATGAGATCTGTTATGTAACAGCTTGGAACCTGGGGTTTTCCAGAGAAAGGGTGTTTCCATTATCACCCACATTAAGGGGCTCATTACTGATTTATTTTTAATTTTAAACATGAATCAAATTTTTATAAAAAAAAAGTGGCAGAGAAAACGCGTTGCGACTTTTCCGAGATTAACCTTGTGCTTCATGTAGAGTTCATGTAGAAATCAATGGTAATGGTCCCTTCTATTTCCTTGAAGATCTTTCTTTTGTCTCAAAACCTTCACTTCACTGGGTTTTGTCTGAAATGCCAACTTATTTGAATTGTTGCAGCAGCAATTTGATAAAGTCTGGATTTGCGCAGTGACAATTCAAAAATGTCAAGTTTTTACGACTTTTTTTGCTGTGACTTCCATGCAACTTTTTTTTTAGAAAATATTCAGGAAAAAGCGTTTAGCCAAAATTGAACATGAAAGAAAATGAGAATGCTGCCCCTAAGTATACTAAAAAGCATCCAAAAGAATAGTTTTTCCATTAACATAGACTTATGTAAACAGTTAACATCAAGTAGATTTGATATTATTACCAAAAAATAAAGATATTTCCTTAAAAAGCACACTATGGAAAGTGACAAGGCCATATTTTGAAATTTTCTGGGTAATGGGATTCTAGATTACATGCCCACAACTTGATCCAAACTCACTGCAAATCCCCAGAATATTTTGTAAGGTTCAGCATTTTTACAAGAAAATTACAGACAGTTACTGCAACGGCCTATAATTTTAGTAAATATTGCTAAAATAGTAAATAAGCTTTTCTTTATCACAATTGCCATACTGTCAGACAGGATCCTTTTAACATTGCAGAGAGAAAGGACTTTATGAAAATGCATAAAAAGGACTAGATGCACAATGCAGTTGAAAGATGTTTTTATATTACAAAGAAGCCACTGTTTAAGACACAAAGGGAAAAAAAAGAATTGACTTTGGCAAAAAGAAACTAGTTATTGCTGATTTGAAAACTAAAAAAAATGGCAGGTTTATTTAAATAAAAACTACAACCTAAAGAAGCATTTTCAAGGCTCATAAAAAAAATATAATATTTTCTGAGTTATTTGTTCCTAAGTAGGGATGTAGCGAACATCGCCAAAAATGTTCGCGGACCCGTTCGCGGACTTTCGGCAAAACTCGCGAATTTTCGCGAACTTTGCGAACCCCATAGACTTCAATGGGAAGGCGAACTTTAAAACCTAGAAAAGCCATTTCTGGCAAGAAAACTGATTTTAAAGTTGTTTAAAGGGTGCCACGACCTGGACAGTGGCATGCAGGAGGGGGATCAAGGGCAAAAATTTCTCTGAAAAATACTTTGTAAAAAAAGCGCCAAAAAAAAAGCGCCAAAAAAAGCGCCAAAAAATAACGCCAAAAAAACGCCAAAAAATAACGCCAAAAAAACCGCGGCAAACCCAAAATGGCGAACATCGCCAAAAGTTCGCGAATTTGCGGACTTGCGAATTAGTTCGCCGGCGAACAGTTCGCTACATCTCTATTCCTAAGAAAGTAAAATAGTGCAAACCCATTTGTTAAATAAGACAACATCAATCTTTAAAGGGTGCTTGGGAACTTTTAAGCCTCCATTACTTTTGCAATAAATCCAAAAATGGTTCAATGAGATGCTAAGCCCCACAAATTACTTAAATGCCCTAAATTGTGTACCATTCCAACCATGGGCCAGATTGAATTCAGTGGGAAAAAGTTATCCTATAGTTTATCATTAGTGATGAGCAAATCTGTCCCGTTTTGCTTCTCCATAAAATTTGCAAAACGACAAGAAAATTCGCGAAACAGTGAAAAATTCGCGAAACAGTGAAAAATTCGCGAAACGCATTTGTTGCGCAATTTTTTTGTCGCCCGTGTCTTTTTTGTCACCCACGTTCAATTTTTTGTCACCCGTGCCTTTTTTTACATGACCGCGCCTTTGTTTGACGCAGCTGTGCCCAATTTGACGCAACCACGCCCTTTTTTGACGCGACCGATTTGACGGGTGAAAAAAGAAATCTATGCAATGAATTTTTACGCAGCAAAGTTTCGCAAAACAATTCGGCAATGATGAAATGAAGAAATTCGCTGCGAATCCATGCCTGGCAAAAAAATTCGCTCATCACTATTTATCATGTTAAAGCATACGGATGAGATTTAATTTTAAGAAAAAAAAGTTTTCCTAATTCATTTCCAGTTGGTTCCCGTAGAAATCAATAGAGTTTTCACATGTTAAACCATAAGATAAGCTTTTCTGAATTGAATTGCATCTCAAATCTTGTCCATGAGTTTTCACATGATGAACCTTTTTCTCACTTAATTCAATCTGGTCCGAAATGTGATAATACATTGTAATTTGGGATTTATTGGTAATCTAATAAAAAAAAATCCCAAGCAAATCTATAGCTCACTAATATATTGATTAATCTCCATCTATTTCCATTGCTATATGAAGAATACTGTATGCAGGGTATGGAGTGGCTGACTCAAGTATATGATGAAGAATGTCTTTTAAAGAGGTTGTAGAGCAAATAGATCGTTTTCCTCTGTCCGTTGTCTGGCAGGTTTTGATTGATGGCTCTTCAGGGCTAGTCAATTTACTCGACCGTGTTTGCATTGAATACTAATTGCAATCAAAATACAGTGTAAAGTAAATAATGAGTGATCTTGAAAAGGTACAGATAATGTTGCACTTCAAGACATATCAGTTTGCAAAATAAAAACATTAGATCTGAGAAAATCTCTTGTAATACAGGTATAGGACCCGTTATCCAGAATGCTCGGGACCAAGGGTATTCCGGATAAGGGGTCTTTCTGTAATTTGGATCTCCATACCTTAAGTCTACTAAAAAAAATCAATAAAACATTAATTAAACCCAATAGGATTGTTCTGCCCCCAATAAGGGGTAATTATATCTTAGTTGGGATCAAGTACAGGTACTGTTTTATTATTACAGAGAAAAGGGAATCAATTAACCATTAAATAAACCCAATAGGGCTGTTCTGCCCCCAATAAGGGGTAATTATATCTTAGTTGGGATCAAGTACAGGTACTGTTTTATTATTACAGAGAAAAGGGAATCATTTAACCATTAAATAAACCCAATAGGCTGTTCTGCCCCCAATAAGGGGTAATTATATCTTAGTTGGGATCAAGTACAGGTACTGTTTTATTATTACAGAGAAAAGGGGATCATTTAACCATTAAATAAACCCAATAGGGCTGTTCTGCCCCAATAAGGGGTAATTATATCTTAGTTGGGATCAAGTACAGGTACTGTTTTATTATTACAGAGAAAAGGGAATCATTTAACCATGAAATAAACCCAATAGGGCTGTTCTGCCCCCAATAAGGGGTAATTATATCTTAGTTGGGATCAAGTACAGGTACTGTTTTATTATTACAGAGAAAAGGGAATCATTTAACCATTAAATAAACCCAATAGGGCTGTTCTGCCCCCAATAAGGGGTAATTATATCTTAGTTGGGATCAAGTACAGGTACTGTTTTATTATTACAGAGAAAAGGGGATCATTTAACCATTAAATAAACCCAATAGGGCTGTTCTGCCCCAATAAGGGGTAATTATATCTTAGTTGGGATCAAGTACAGGTACTGTTTTATTATTACAGAGAAAAGGGAATCATTTAACCATGAAATAAACCCAATAGGGCTGTTCTGCCCCCAATAAGGGGTAATTATATCTTAGTTGGGATCAAGTACAGGTACTGTTTTATTACTACAGAGAAAAAGAGAATCAGTTTTAAAATTCTAAATTATTTGATTAAAATGGAGTCTATGGGAGACAGGCTTGCCATAATTCGGAGCTTTCTGGATAACGGGTTTCCAGATAAGGGATCCCATACCTGTAGTCAGATGTTTGTTTTATACAGTCTTAATGAATACATGTGTGTCATTTTGGGTACTTTAATGTGTTTAATAAGTGTTTAATAACATAATCAATGAGGTTTGTATACAGGAAGATACTTTATAGCTGTCTACGAGGAATCAAAAGAAAATGTTATGATAAGAAAGATTGCCCCGCCCACTCAATGTTTATTTTTAAAATAGTTCTTTTGTTTAGCAAATGAACTTGCTCCACATTTCTATTGATTTTTTTTCCTACTACTTTAACAACTAAAAGCAGGCAAGTCCACTGACATTAGGCTTGGTTGCCTAGCAATGATTCCATTGCTCCAAGCGCAAGAAGACCCCGCAAAGAGATCAGCAGAAATCTAGCAATGTAACTGCCGTGGGATAAAAAGTGCCATCATTTCTGTCATCTTCTCTTGCCTTATCTGGAGTTTATAAAGAAACAACCCACCCTGGGAGTTAAATCTGCGTTGAATGACTGAAAATTTGCAAGGATTTTAAAAAGGAAAAAAGTCTTGAGGAGCAAAGGGGAAAATGCTTTGTGCCATGATAAAGTTAGCTTTAGTTGTCTCTTATTCAAGGGCAAACATTGTCAAATATATGTCTTGGCTTGCCTTATTTTAATGGAGAAGAATATATTAATTTCATGTCACCCAATTTAAAAACATTTTTTTCAAAGAACAAATGGATGATTTTCAGCCAAACTTTTGGCTGAGCTTTTCATATTTTATTTTCTGAATTGCTCCATCATGGAAAAGATTTGACCAAACGATTTGGAGTGGTTTTGGAGCACTCAGTGCAGTGCTGTCTGATGCAAGGGGGCACTCTAATTACTGCCTACCCAGGCAGTCAGTCCATGGTTGTTCCCTTGCTGATCTCTACCTTGTAAGTCTGAATGTCATGCATCCTAGGATGCATACCTTGAGAAGTCCTCATATCACCCAACTATCACCCATTCTAGATGCAGTGCTGTGAAGTACAAGTAATGCGGCATTCTAAAAGAGAAAGGCACAAACCACAGGGCAAATCTTTATATATATAAATCAAGTATACAACATATCCCTATTGTATGTATGTATTTATTTATTTATTTATTTATTCATTGTACCACAAATATATGCAGTTCTTTACAGGACATAAAACACATAGAAAATGTAATTTAAACATTGAAAATAGATAAATATATTATAGGTGTTTCAGTACACGGTTAAAAATGAGGTTTACAATCTATTAAGCAGAGGTGACAAAAGTGGTAGGGGCAAGTTCAGGGTGTGTTGCTGCAAAGGAGACTAGCAAAAAGCTCTCTATAGAAGGTGATTTTTAAGGAGCTTTAGGCTGATGCCACACATGGCTGAAAAACGCCCGATATCATCATCCATAGAAATAACTTGAAAAGACTCGAAGCAAACCACACAATGCGGAAATACGCTAGAAAACGCCTTAGCACGGATTTTTCAAGCGTAGGCCGAAGTACGCCAGTATTTGCAAAGCAAGCTATTCCTATGTATACACAAAGGCAGCTGCCAGACGTAGCGGAAATACACGGGGTTTTTTACTATTTCGCACTATTAGCACCATGGAAACGGGATTTGCTACGTCACCAGTACTAGGCTGAAAAACGCCATAGTCAGGGGCTGTGTGGCTTGTGCAGCTGAGAAAATACGCCACGTGTGGCATCAGCCTTAAGAAGTGTTGGTGTGGGAGCTTTCTTTATGCAAGGGGTGGTGTGGTGCAATCAGTGAAAGAGGTTTTATGTGTGACTGGTTAGCAGATTGTGCTGAGCTGAGCACACGGTCCAGGAGGGAGTGTATGGGGAGATACAAGCAGATACATAGAGAGGAGCAGAAAAAAAATTCAGGGCTCTGAAGAATTGGATAAAAATTTAATATAAAATTCCCCAGCCAGGAGGGAGAATTTAGAAGTAAGGTGGTGAGGAACGATTCAGATGCAGGTGAGATCTTGTGGGTAGCATCGGTGAGGATGGAATACAGTGGGTGGAGATGTGATTCTGGGAGACCAGCTAGTAATATGTTACTGTAGGCTAACCTGAAGAATATCAGGGCCAAGACCAGTTTTTTAAGCAGTAAAGCATATATGTCAAACACAAGGCCCGGGGGCCAAATCCGGCCCACCTGGCTGTTTTTTGTGGCCCTTGGTGATTGTGTCTGACCATCCAGCCTGATGACTAAGGGGTATATTTATCATGCTGTGTAAAAAATGGAGTGAAGCATTACCAGTAATGTTGCCCAAGGCATCCAATCAGTAATCAGATTTCAACAGTAGCGAAAGCATCTATTGGCTGCTATGAGCAACATCACCGGTAATGTCTTACTCCACTTTTTACACATTGTGATAAATATACACATTGTGATAAATATACCCCTAAGTATCTTACTAAGTATATTAATAAAAAATCTGGCCCGCGACTTAGCCTGTGTTTTAGATTTTGGTCCCCTTATGTGATTGAGTTTGACACCCCTGCAGTAAAGGGACTGAGGAAGGGACATATATTTGCATACATCTGTCACTCCATTCAGTCTGTCACTGAACAAATGGAACATACTTTTGCAAGAAAAACCATTAATATTACACACTGCACTGTGTATGCAGAACTGCTGCGGAATACAAATCTGTATCATTACATGTTGTACCAGCCTTGCCCTTCCACATCTGCAGTCCTGGCTACAAGGGGCTTCACACTCTATCCTTCGCTAACACTCTTAAACATAATTCTAATAGCACAATATTTATTGATATCATACTGTGCTTAATAAAGCAAAATTACTGTTTGTCATTGGTTAAGATATTACCAAAGTCTTGGATTTTGCTGCCATCCAAACAGATTTGACGAATGGCCCAGAAGGATCAGGTAGAATTTTCTTATCTTTTTCTGTGGTTTGCACTAGTCGGTCTGTATCCAAGCAACTATATCCCCTGGTTACCTATTTCTAATACTGTGAAGTCAATCTTGGTCAGCCAGCGAAATAATAAAAATAGATAACAATAATTTGAATGTAGCAAAACAAAATGTAATACAAACTCATATTTGTTTTGCAATTAACTAGACTAAAAAATATATGACTGTTATATACATAAAGCTTATAATCGGTTCCAGTCAAATGCCTTGCAGTCCAGTGATGCGTTTAAAGGTGAGAATGGAAAGCGTCAGCTCGAGAGGGAAACTTCATATTCGCTCTTTCCATACCAAACATATTTCCCCGTCTCCCTTCAGTTGGCTGGCATGTCATCTGAAACATGCAGTCATTTATCTTCTGTCTTCATCTTTAAAATGTTTTAAATAGAAAAAGATAAACTAAACAGAAAATACATTAATTAGTACCAGTTGTGTCCCGTTCACCACTGTACGTGAAATAAATATGTTCTTCATCCACTGGGAACGATGAGTAAAATACATTTTCTGTTTATCACCTGGGTATTTATTTTACTCGTGTTTATTATTTATGGGTTCCAACATACGATATGAGTGGCCTCCATGCAGAGAAGAACAGCAAGATAGAAAACTAAGTAGGTATATGACACCTAGCTGCCAGCTTCCGGCAGAACAAATGGGGGAATTTTCCATTTCCATTAAGGCAACATGAGTGGTAGAGGAGGGGGATTACCGCTGGCACTTACAGGGTTAATTAATATACTGCAGGGAACCTTGGAAACTGTACGTCAAGATATCATGGAGTGATTCATATATAAAACGCACATGCTTAGTGGGTGATGTATTTCTATAAAATTATATTTACTTAAATAAATACAGTGTAGAATCTACAGCTGGTTGGGTACCTGCAAATTTCCGCATTTCGCCATTGGGGAAAAATTTGTTGAGCGTCAAATTGGGCGCAGACGCGTAAAAAAGGCGCGGTCTCGTCAAATTGGGCGCGGTCACATCAAAAAGGATGTGGTCGCATCAAAATTGGGAGCGGTCGCGTCATAAAAAGTGCGGGCGGCAAAAAAAATAGACGCGGGTGACAAATGCGATTCGCGAATATTTTGCTGTTTTGCAAATTTTCTTGGCGTTTCGAAAATTTTATGGGGAAGCGAAACAGATTCACTCATCACTAGTCTATACTAGTGATGAGCGAATCTGTTGCATTTTGCCATAAAATTTGCAAAACGGTGAAAAATTCGCGAAACGCATTTGTTGCACAATTTTTTTTCTCTCCTGCGTCTTTTTGGTCACCCACGTCTTTTTTTTTTTTGTCGCCCGCACTGTTTTGTTGCCACCGTGCCCTTTTTTGACGCGATCATGCCTTTTTTTGACGTGCCCGCATCCATTTTTGATGCACGCCCAATTTGATGCGTGACTAATTTTTTCGATGAACGTTTTCCGCGGCTAATTTTCACAAAACAATTCCCAAAGGTAAAAAGTGGAAATTCGCTGCAAATTCATGCCTGGTGAAAAAAATTTACTCATCACTAGTCTATACATTGATGCACACAAGCAGCTCACGGTAGATCCCCTTTAAAGGGGTTGTCAGGTCACAGCCACATAACATTAACAATGAGGGAGCGTATTGAGTTCCACTGTTGTATAGCTTCATATCAGAAAATACAGACAATAAATTCCAGGCCATTATGGGGAGCAGATTTCTTAGCTGTGTGGCAATGAGACTTTCTGGGGCAGACAGTATTTGTGTTGCCAGTCATTTTTTAATCTATAAAAGTTAACAGAAGCTAATGCAATTAATATAAGACAAAAGAAAAACAGTTTTACCATATGTATATGCCCTGCCTTAAGGCACTTTTTTTGTATTTTTTAATTAATTCTTCATTAACACCTTTCAGAACACCATATTTATAAATCTGCTTTTATAAATACCCATGGGATTAGAATGCTGTTTGAAGCTTTTGTTACTAAAAAAAAACAAGGCAATTAAAATAATATATAACATGAAGGTCAATCTTCTGTTTGTTGAGTTCAAGAAAAAAGTTGACCTTTTATCCAGTTTATTTAGTTTTTCTTTATTTGTTTCTTATGCTAGCTGACAAAATATCTCAGACTATGGGGCTGATTTACTAAGACACGATTTCGAATTGGAAAAATTCCGATTGGAAACGAACATTTTGCGACTTTTTTGTATTTTTTGCGAGTTTTTTGCGCAAAGTTGCGATTTTTTCGTAGCGTTAATACTTGCGCGCAAAGTCGCGCCTTTTTCGTAGCTTTACAACTTAAAAGGCGCGACGTTTCGCGCAAGTTTTAACGCTACGAAAAAAATCGCGACTTTGCGCAACTTTCGTAATGGCTACGAAAAACTTGCGTTTTTACGCAAAAATCGTAAAGACGCTGAAAAACTCGCGTTTTTACGCAAAAATCGTAAAGACGCCGGAAAACTCGCGTTTTTACGCAAAAATCGTAAAGACGCCGAAAAAAATCGCAAAATTACTGATCATTACGAAAAAAACGCAATCGGACGCATTCGGCCCGTTCGTGGGTTAGTAAAATGTTACCCTATGTGTAATACCTTCCAATGATATTAAATGTGCAGTTTTTTCTTCAAGATTTTAGTTAATCTAAAGGTTTACCATTTCTTTAATTCCCATATGCTTTCACAGTTGTAAAAGACTGCTAAGCCTATTTAATAATATAATGGTAAAATCAATTACAAATTGATCAGCTTATTTAGGCAGCGTTACATAAATCTCAGAGTGGTAGCACAGAAAATACTTATACTAGGTATTTCTGGCTATTAATATAAACAAAGAATTCCACGTATTAATAAAAGAAATAACAACACCCATGGCTATTGTACAGACAATATGACTGTTGTGAAAATGGGTTTTATGGGTAAGTCTACCTGGTATCATGGTCTCTGGCTGGTTTGTCTGCCATGAGGGGATATAAATTGCTGCTCAAAATAGGAATTACAGCCCACAGAACAGTGTCCCAAAGAATGGAATAAGAACTGGAGAGAAAAGCAGTTTAAAAATGGGGATGAAAGAATTGAGGACAAAGGGTGAAAGACCAACTGAATGAAGCCTTAATCGGTGGAAAGAGTCACTACTATGGGTCCAAAACTATAGCACAGAAATAGAAAGAAATAGGGACAGAGCCAAGTAGTAAACTACTTATCCATCTAATAAATGCCTGATGTGGTGTAATGTCCCATATGCAGGATAAAAAAGTCACACTGAAGCCTAATATGTAGGTTATATAAGTCTGGGGCACTGGCTTTAAGTTGTGTTAGTGGAGTATATCTGATGCATTGGCATGAACATGGATTACAGAAGGTGTTTTATAAGATAGAAGGGGTTACTCTCTGCACATTTGCACCCCTTGGTGCTCTTGCATAACTGTCCAAGCTCTAATTCAATGACCCCCAGAGTTCCCCCAGGACATACAGTAACTATCAATACAAAAAAAAAATATATAAAACAAAATATATTCCTAAATTACTGCTAAAATATAGTTTTGATTCTTGATTTCTATGTACTGAAACAATGCATTGTACTGACATGGGTAAGTGAAGATGTGTTGTCCTACTAAGTAACCACTACAAAGATATAGCCTGGCGATGGATCATAGAAGATATTAGCGATGTCCCTAAGGTTGGATTATCAAAACAGTGGCCCATGATTATGTGAACTTCAGCTTGGAAAGTAAATGTTTTGTACCAATTTAAAAATACCCTCTTTTCCTAACAATAGATACTATCCAAGTAATGATTACAGTCAAGAATAGATTTGTATGGATCCCTGATACTGAGGTACACTTGCCAGTACACCACATCACAATATTGATAGTTCTGATTCCCTCTGTCCCATTTTGGGAATAAGAGTGTCTCATTAATTCTGTATCTGCAACCCAGTGCTTATATGTTATGTGCTCACCCTGCTCAACTATGTACTTTATGTAGTTATTGGTGTTGATCTTTACGCTATAGACTGTTTTTTTTTTTTATTTTATACATTATATTAAGGGTATCATCTTTAATAAATAATATTCTGAAATTGTTTTTCCTAAAATTGCATCCACTATGGCCAACCATACAATGCTTTATCTTAAATTACCAAAGTTACGTAAAGGACAATGAAAGGTTAATATAAATTAAAAGTAAGTCTAAAGGCATTCTTTTTAAGTACTTACTGCATATCTAAATTCCCAGATCCCTGCTTGCTTCTCTGAGATATGGTGCTGGCAGCCTACAGCAGTGTGAAGCCTACAGGGACATCACTGAAATCTCTCTCCCCTTCCTGTAGGTGCCAGCGGCAGCCTTCCTATTCTCTGAGCATGTGTGTAACTTGATCCTGTCTCCTGTTCTGAGCTACACATGCCCACCAGCCAATCAGAAGCGGATCTGGCAGAGGGGAGGGGGGGAGGGAATGAAACACATGTGCAGTATAAAGCAAGGAGGGAAAGGAAGGGAGAATACCTGTTTAGAGATGGCTGCCTGTTCTAGAAAATGTGCAGTAAGTGTGAGTGAGTAAATATTTGATTAGGTGAGCCAAAAGTGTGGTGTTTTTACTAAACAATAGGAGGACTATTGGGCAATATGCTTTTTACATTTTGACTTGCATTCTCCTTTAAAGAAGAACTTAATACTAAAGATGAATATGGCTAGAAATACCATGTTTTATATACAAAACTGACTGCACTAGTTTAAAGTTTTAGCATCTCTATAGTAGTAATGACGTAGGTCTTTACAGTTGTCACAGGAGCTTCCTATTTTGGATTCTGTTAGAACTGTCTGGGACAATTAAGAAGCTGAGCTTAGGGGTCGTCGCAAATTATCAAGCAGAAAATGAGGTTCATCTGTCATATAAACTGATGCTTCAGGTCCGATAATAAAATTCTGATGCTAATTGCACTGGTTTCAGAGCTGTCACATAATGTGAATCTTAATGTATTACTAATCAGCCTTATATTGTGACATTTATATTCTATATATACAGTATATTGTGAGTGGGTCCCTAAGCTCAGGTAAGTGACAGCAGCACAGAGCAAGTGAAAGGAAGATGATGGGCTACTGGGGAATCATTGAAGGCACAGATCTTCCCTGCTAAAGGGCTGGGGTTGCCCTGGGCTGGTACAGAAGCCCAAAACATAATGTACAACATTTCTAGCCTATTTCTCAAGTTGAGCTTTAGTTCTCCTTTAAAGATTTTATATGTCGGGCTCCGATGTACATCAGTTTTCTGAAATAAATGAATAACTACAAATACTTGTGTATGTGGAATATCTGTCATCTGACAGATCATGCTTCATCAGGCCATCTTCTCCTATTACCGTTATCAAATGGTTGAAAAATAGGTTGTGTGCCAGTTTTAAATGAGCCAAAACATTTATGCATCTTTCTTTTCATTTCAAATCAAAAGGAGAGAATCGACGGAATGAACAATGGCAAGCGCTGCATTTTTTTTTTTTTTTTTTTACAACGCTAAGTGGTTTGTTGATATCAATTCACATTTCTCAGATGAAAATCCCTTACAGTATATGCATATCGGCCGTGGAAAAAAATTGAATTTAACAAAAGATACACATTGTTGACTAAGGTCATAGGGAGGAAGAAAATGCAGCAAAGGGATAATTCTTTACTGGAACAGAGATACCACTATATATTATTAATACCAATTCTCATGCTCTTACCAGTAAAAACAAAAACACAGCTTTAGTTTTCACTGAAATAACTCGACATTTTTTTAATAATACTTTTTTAATGAGTAGTGCTGTAAGCTAGAATATAATGAAATTTGCTTAAAAGTAGAACAGACTGGTAATGCTTGGCAGTACAAAGTGACATATGGTAAAACAGTTGTGATTTATTGGCAGCCGGAATAGATTTTTGGAAAGCTTAGAGGCTTTCAACATACTGGACTGCATCTTTGTTATAAAAAGCTGCAAAGGAACAACTGCTGAGCAATATATAACTTGTTTTTTTCCCCCTTTGTACTACTTATAGCAAGCATTTTCTTATTATTTATGGGTAGGGTGTTATACCAAACTGATTATCCTTGAGATGCTCTCTGAATAATTCTAGGGTTTGTTTCAGGAACAATATAGAGCTGACACAGAGAGAAGACTCTTAGGTTTGAAGATGATAAATGGATTCTCTCTGCACGGAGATATTAAATCAAATCTATACCTTAAGTAACCCCCCAAAAAGGTAAACTATATGCTGTTTTTTCTATACATCGTATGGCTTGTCCTTGGGCCTTATTTACAGCACATAAAAATTTATGACCAAAAACAAAAAAAAAAAATAGAAATAATGTTTTCTAATTAAAATTTAAACCAAGTTCTTATGTGTCAATGGGTTTTTAACCCTTAAATAAATCAAACAGATCAAAACTATAGTATGTACCCACAATTTGTTGAATCGGTGCCATTTCAATGTCGCCCGCTTCGCGAACAAATCAAACCAGTGGCGAAACACGAAAATGTGCTGCGAATCCATGCCTGGCAAATGATTTTGCCCATCACTATTGCTAATGAAGAATGGATGTCATACCTGGTTCAGGTTTCATGAGTCAAGCAAGTTGCAGCCATTCTTTTTTGACAGCTACAGTTTCTACTGGGAACAGATCCATAGACTTACAGAAGGTGCTATTTAAAGCAGCGGTCTATAGTTAGACATTTCCAGTGTCAAACATTCCAGTAATACTTTACCATTACTGGAATAAATCATAAAAGATATAAAATATGGGATAGTGTCTTGAAAAGTCTAGTAGTAGTTATTAAGCCATCCAGTGTATTAAGCTAGAGTTGGCCTTGGGGTTCTCCTCAACTTCCAACCTAGTTTAGGCATAGAGACGTTTCCTTTCTTTTCCTATATGACTATACTATGAGCATGTATGATACATTTAGCATTAATAAATAAGCAAGCAGTACTCTGGGTCTACGTTGTTAGCATTTTTGACCTTGGACACTATCTTTAAAGGAGGTTGTGTTTTCTCCCCATGTGTGTGTGGGGGTACTTCAGTTTCCTCCTACACACCAGAACATACGAGAAAATTAAATGACTCCTAATGCAATTGACCCTACTGTGTGTGAATGTAAAAGAAACCTATGATTGTAAACGGCTCTACTGGGGATGATCTGAATGATATATAGTCTCTGTAAATGTGTTGATACTAATTAAACCAAGACTAATAATAATAACCAAACAAAGAAGGGCTAGGCATAGTATGGATCAAAAACAACCACATGTAGAAAGTCTTCATTAAGAAGAAAATGTGAAGTAGAAAAGTGGGCAGTTATAATTCCTACTTAGTAATGGGTACTTGTATATACCAGCAAATTCTTCTAGAGGGAGGGGGGACGTTTATTTTGAAACTGCAAAGGATCTCTCAAATGTAGATTTTGTGGACATTAATGACACTTGGCATGGTACAACATGACATATAATTTTTCCATTTTGTATTTGGTATTTTTGCCTAGGACAAAATATACCACTAAGCTCTGTTTTTGGATAAAGCAAACTAAATTACATATGGGGAACCAAGTGTCTAAACTGTGTTATGCAGTCAAATCGGGCCAGGTAATAAAAGACACTCAGGGACATATTTCTTATAGTGTATAAGCCAACATCAATGGTAGCAACCAATCAGCAACTGGATTTGAACAGTCACCTACAAGTTAGAAAACTATAGCAATGATCTGATTGGTTGCTGTGGGGCAACATCACAGGTTATGTTGGCTTATACACTATAAGAAATATGTCCCCAAGTTTGCCCAGTAGCAGATAGCCATAGCAACCAAACAGCAGGAAGCATTTAGTGGTCACCTGTTTAAAAGCAAACATCTTATTGGTTTCTATGGGTTACTCCTCCTGGGCAAACTTATTACATATAGGAGCTAGACTTTAGTAAGAAGCAAAGCTGTTTGAGCATATATATATATATGATATAATAAACTAATGGGCCCTTTATGTTTCTGCCCTTTATGATTTTACCTTTAAGTAGCCATTAAAATTATGATGAAGAGAGTAGTGCACAAAAAAGCTCCCTTACATTAGTATTTTTTATTTTTCTTTCCAAATCTTAACTTTTCGTTACCAAAAGATTGCTGTGTTATTCATTTCTGTATCCTCTAGCTGTGCTCATTATGTTAATATTATATAGTTTATGTTAACGACTCAATTTTTGATGTAAGCATAAGTAATTCCTTAAAGGACTGTAACATTAAACCAGTAAATTCAGCAAGCCCTGTTTCATTTTCCTCCGGGCAAATAACTCAATAAATTATTTGTTATTGCATAATAAGAAAGGAGTGACAATGAAAATGCTAAAGCAGCAACTGAAGCTATTTTCATTGCCCCTGACAATATATTAGCTATAAAATTTGGCTATGCGTGAATGACTATTCAACACTGGTAAATAGTATTTGTGCAGAGTACAGTGAGCGACCATTTGTTGTGAGGAGCTGTATATAAATTATGGCAAAATGGCTGGCCCTGGGAAAAAGAGTAATGAGCTTCCATAACGGAGTACATAAAACTGGACGATGCAAATGATATTTGAATTAGAGCCTTGTATGGAAGGCCAGTAAGGTGTGCGGGCACCTAAAATGCTCCGAGTAACATAAAGGCAATATTATATTTAAGAGTGTGTTGTAGCCTTTAGAGATACTGTACATATATTTCATATGTTTGAAGAATGTTTGAGACTTTATATGAACAGGTTTGGCAAAGCAATTTTCTATGGGCTATCAACATACAGGTATGGGACCCGTTATCCAGACTGCTCGGGACCGGGGGGGGTTCCGGATAAGGGGTCTTTCCGTAAAAATTTTATTTAAACAGTAATTAAACCCAATAGGATTGTTTTGGCTCCAATAAGGATTAATTATATCTTAGTTGGGATCAATTACAAGGTACTGTTTTATTATTACAGAGAAAAGGGAATCATTTAACCATGAAATAAACCCAATAGGGCTGTTCTGTCCCAATAAGGGGTAATTATATCTTAGTTGGGATCAAGTACAGGTACTGTTTTATTATTACAGAGAAAAGGGAATCATTTAACCATTAAATAAACCCAATAGGCCTGTTCTGCCCCCAATAAGGGGTAATTATATCTTAGTTGGGATCAAGTACAGGTACTGTTTTATTATTACAGAGAAAAGGGAATCATTTAACCATTAAATAAACCCAATAGGGCTGTTCTGCCCCCAATAAGGGGTAATTATATCTTTGTTGGGATCAAGTACAGGTACTGTTTTATTATTACAGAGAAAAGGGAATCATTATTAAAAATGTGAAGTATTTGATTAAAATGGAGTCTATGGGAGATGACCTTTCTGTAATTCAGAACTTTTTGGATAATGGGTTTCCGGATAAGGGGTTTGATACCTGTACTACCTTTTCATGGAAAATGACCAAGAGGCGGGGTGTATAAAATAAAAGGCCTTCTCCCAGGGTACTTAAAGAAAACATTCCCTATAAGTAGGTTTTATCTTTAAATAATAAGCTGCTTAAATGTGGGAGGCGGTGCCAGATTATATTGGGCTATTAATAGCAAAAGGACAAAGCAGGTCACCTATTAGTAGTAAATCAGTATCACAATTGCTGGGGCCTGCAAATCAATAATTATTACTGTTTGATATGTTTCAGCAGTTTTTACATTTATGAAACCCACCCCCCCAGTGGCAAACATTGGCTTTCGATGGGCTGCACATGGAGAAGGGGTTTGGCGGTGTTTCCCAGAAGTCTAAATAAAAATGTAGGCAAGAATCTTACATTGCTTGTCTTAGCTAAGGCATTCTCTACAGCAGGAGTCCCCAACCATTGTTACCCCTGAGCCACATTGAATTGTAAAAAGAGTTGGGGAGCAACACAAACATGAAAAAAGTACCTGGGGTGCCAAATAAGAGCTGTTATTGGTTATTTGGTAGCCCCTCTATGGACTGGCAGTCTACAGAAGGTTCTGTTTTCATTACATCTGGTTTTATGCAAGCAAAATTTGCTTCTAAGCAGGGATTAAAAAATGAGCAACTACTCCACTGGGAGCAACATCCAATGAGTTGGTTAGCAACATGTTTCCTGCGAGCCACTGGCTGGGGATCCCTGCTCTCTAGACAACTATGGCAACAGCAGCGGTCTCTATGCTGTTACAGTTGTGTTTAATGTATATTATATATGCATGTATTATAATGTATCATGTGCGTTCATTCAAATATACAAGGAAGTAGTGCAATTACAATTATTATGTATGGGAATCCAGACAGTTCTGAATTACAGGAATAAAACAAATAATTCTATTTTTTCCATTATTTCTTTAATAACAAAACAGCACCTTAATGATAACTAAGCTGCATGACCCATATTGGTGGCAAAACAATCCTATTATTCAATATTTTAATGTTTTTTTTAGTAGATTTTAGGTATGGTGCTCTAAATTATGGAAAAGCCATAGTTATTTGGAAACCCCAGGTCCCAAGCATTCTGGATAACAGATCCCATACCTGTATTACTAAGTGATTATGGCTTGGGAGCTACCATGGCCTTAAGCTGGCCATACACGTGGCGATCTGACGATGTTTCGTGCGACCATCGGTCAGATCCGCCACACACAGTCAGGGCTGAAACAGCAGATAAGGAGGTAGAAACAATAGGATTTCTACCTCCTTCTGCCGATTCAGCCCTGACAGCAGATTTTGGTCAGGCGCCTTCTATGGCGCCCGATCAAAATTTTCTAACCTGGCCGATAGGCGAGTTGTCCGATATCAGCAGCTTCCTGCAATATCGGTCGACTCGCTGACATGCCATACACGCACCGAATATCGTACGAAACGAGGTTTCGTACGACAGTATCGGTGCGTGTATGGCCAGCTTAAGACACTTTTCATTAACAATCATAACAACAGCCTAATTGGCCTATAGCCCTAGGGTGTATTTATACATAATCTTCTGATGTTACTTAGTTCAGAAGTATATTATGGCAGCAAATACTCCAAAAATAGACAAAGAAATACTGGTATGATTACACAGAATGTATGGCTTTATAATACATAAGAACTATGAATATGATATATTATATATATTATATAGTGAATAAATCACCCCTATTGTAAAATATAAGGATATTATTAGTTACAGAGGAGTTCCATGACCTTATAAAAGAATGAGGCCAAAGGCCGAGGTGACCTGTAATATCCTCATCTTTTTCAACAGGGCGGGCGTACTTTATTTTTTATAATGCACAATTTTTAGTGAGTCATATGAAATGACATGATTAAATGTAGATTATAACTAATGACATCACAAAGCAGTATTAAAGGTATAAATGACCGGATATTCTTGACTCTTGTGTGTTATATACTTTGTGACATGATTCACTGAAACGTTTACATTATAAAGAATTATGTAACCCCAGTTGTAAAATATGTGGATATTAGAAGTCACCTTGGAGTTCCATTACCTGTACAAAAGAATCTTCATCTTTGTGCTTTTATATGGTCATGGAAATCCTTGGTGACTTTACAATATGGGGTTTGTTATACCCTATATAATTGTATATTTAAGGGAAGTTGGAAGATAAAATAATATGTATTGTGTCAGTTATTGTACATAATTATATTTATGACTGACACATTTAACATTTGATTTTATCTCCCAGCTGTCTTAAATTTTAGAGGGAATAATCTATTTTTTCATAAAAAAAACATTTATTCTTGCAAATGATTTTACAATAAACCAACTTTGTATTTGTTGGTTTTATAATTCCAACAAAGCACCAAATAGTCAGACTACAAGGGCTCTTAAATGTCTTGTCTGTTCTCTTCTTTCCTATTGGGTTAATGTTTTTCTTGATTAACTTACATATGTGTTTTGAGACGACCCAGCACATCCAGCTGAACGCCAGTATTCTCCGCTAATCAATGTGAATACGATGTAGGTTCCATTTAATTAGCACTTTTCTATTATTCCCCAGGTTCCCGCTGACACAAATCATCTACTGAAGACCAGTTTTCCGCAAATGAAATTAATTATGTTTTTTTCAGTGCCCAGCAACAATTCTGAGCATTTATCCACCACCCCTACTCTAATTTGTCCTTGTGTACTCATAAACATTAGGAGACATGGGCGTGACTGACAAAGCTGTTCAATCACTGAAGGTTATTGGCATATGGCCAATTAGGTGCCACCTTTTTTTTAAGAAAAAAAAAACCCAAAATATTATTAGTAGTGATGAACGTATCTGCTTCACCGAAAAATTCCCGAAAATTTGAAAATGGCGAAATTTTTTCAAAAGGTAAAAAATGTTGTGTGCGTCAAAAAAAAAAGTTGTGTGGGTCAAAAAAAAATGTTGAAAAATGATCATAAAGAAAATGTGCGCTTCAAAAAAATGAAGCAACTTTTTTTTATGCGGAAATGCGGTGCAAATCCATGCCTGGCAAAAAATTTTGCTCATCACTAATTATTGGTTTTTTTTCCATAATTATGTAATAACATTGTAATCTGACCCATGTGGTCAATGGGAATGTATATTTTGTATGGATGATCTCTGTCTCCCCTTGAACTGCACCCTGATCTATCTAGACTATGTAAAATAGTTTCATTGGTTGAAAAGGATTGTGGGATATCTTGGGCACTTCCGGGTTTATTTATCAATACTATACATATTTGCCTAAGTGCAGCAAGTCATAGCAACCAATCAGTAATAAGTTGGGCATCCATTTGCAGTTAGAATATTGAAAGAACATCTTAGATTCATTACTGTCGGTTACTGAACTGTGGCAGATTTGCTTAGGGACATTAAATGAGCACCTTACTGACTATATATATATTTTTATATATATTTTATAAAGGATACTTAGTATATGTACTATCCAACCCTATAACCACTAATGAATCTATATCACTAGCAATTGCAATGAACTCGTTTTTTCCCCTGTGTTGGATAACATTTAAAAGAGCCTATTTAGTAATGACTAGCCTGGGGCAATCTGGTTGTCAGTGACCTGATCCCCTTGCATTCTTCTGCACTCAGTTGTTGTTGGATGGGACAGCATTGTAGTACTGAGGCATCCAGACTGTGAATGAATCACTTTAAATGTTGCTAATTTGTGAATCAAATTTGTGAATGAAGTGGGCCATGAATTGGCCTATGAAATGCTTTGTGATTCATAACTGAGAATCTCTTCATGGTGGACATATTAATTTGTACTGAAATGTTTTTACTCCCAGTAATTCTATTACACAGTTTCTATTATACGATTTGATTTCTGGCAGCAAATGTGATTGATTTGTTATTAATTGTGAACCACAGTGGGTGACATAACTAGAGTTGTATGGGTCCCAGTGTGGCTAGCTATACAGCCCACCCAGCTGCTTCAAATAATGTGAAAACTTTGTCATGTTCTTCTACAATTAAAAATGTATGTCATTTTTCCTTTATAAACACATTATTATTATTCTTTATTTATATAGTCCCAACATATACCTGTGCACTAGGACCATTCAAAGCATTCCTTGACAAAATGGACCACAGTGCTCCTTTACTAAGTTTACTTAATTAGCCACAGACATGAATGACATGCCATGCTCCCTTTCTGGGGCCCTCTGGGTGGTATGGTCTTGGATACCTGTAGCTGATACAGGTGGTTTATTAGTTTAGCAATTAGCATGTCTTAATTTAAGGGAAAAGCGGGTATGTGGTCTAAATTGATCATTTTTTTCCAAACTCAGAAGATACAAGGTACAATAGGAAGGTACACTACAGTACATGGCCAAATGTGAGCCTTTTTTTATCATGCAACTTTTTTTTTGCAGCCATTGGTATCTATGGGTATTTTTTTCATGGCGAAACCTGGTGCCCTAACCTCAACCTAACACCCGATGAAATATTTGGGGTCCAAGGGAGGTCTGATCACCTTACTGTAAATTAGAGCCCAGACTGACTACCTGGGTATCAGAATAAGATGTTGGACAGGCAAGTGCCCAGATACTTTTGGCCTGAGTGTATGCCCCAGGCAGCAATGAGCCATGAGTGTATGCCCCAGGCACCAATGAGCCATGAGTGTATGCCCCAGGCACCAATGAGCCATGAGTGTATGCCCCAGGCACCAATGAGCCATGAGTGTATGCCCCAGGCACCAATGAGCCATGAGTGTATGGCCAAGGCACTAATGAGCCATGAGTGTATGGCCAAGGCACCAATGAGCCATGAGTGTATGGCCAAGGCACCAATGAGCCATGAGTGTATGCCCCAGGCACCAATGAGCCATTTTGAAAAAGGGGGCATTGTTCTTGCTTTTTCTGATGGACAATAGCTCTAAATATGGCAGTCCCTGCCAAAAAGCAAGCCAGGGCTTTTGATAGAATTTGCTAGAAACAGCATGAGAATATCCATGAAAAATAATTCCTTCATGCACATACAAAATTCTGCCAATAACTTTCCCAGCATATACTGTAAGTCATTTTATTTTTCAAAACCCCAATAGTTGCCACAATACTGCTCATTGTTTTCATGCTCTTTGCATACTGATGACAATATTCACCTAAATATAATTTGCCATATATTGCAAATATTGACACAACAACATTTTCAGTTCACATAATACCTAATAACGCAGGCAATAATTGACCAGCAGTTTGTTTGTTGACCTGTAGTAAAAAGGAGGGCTAAATAAACGTAAAGTATTTTTAGTATTTGCTTTGTCAGAGTGAACATTCATTTTGAACCTAATTTTCTGAAGGAGAGAGGCTTTTTTGGCACACAAAGGCATATTGCTTCTTTGAACATTATATTGCTGCAGGGCAAAAGCTGGCATGCCAACCTCATAAAAAAAGGGAATAAAATCAATGTTCAGCCCTGTCAGTGCAGCTGCTGAAGGGAAAACATTAATCCCCACGAGGCAGCGCAAAGCACAAAGTAACATCCTGTGAAAAAGTCAAGTGCCAAAGGATAACATAGGCTCTTATCCCTTGTGAGCTGAAACTAGGCCAGGAATAGTGGCCTTCTGAATACTACAGGATAGTCAATATCCAAAAAAATCACATATAAAGCCGTTTATATACATATATATACAGCGTTGGTTACAATCTGTTTGCTTAGTGTCACTGAAAGTACAAACTATGCAACCCCCTGAGACATACGAATGATCATATTCGTGACCAGGCTACTGTACTGCTGTTGTGTGCCCTATAGGCCTCCAATTGGATAGCACGATAGGGCTGCTGTATCAGGCATTAATAAATCCATTCTCTGTTAAAGGACATATAAACCACACCATAAAAAAATGGAATGCAGGTATGGGACCAATTATGTGAAAATCCATTTTCCAGAAAGCTCCATAATATGGGAATGCCATTCGCCTTATATTTATATTGACATAGAAACAAAAATAAAGCAATCAACGTGATCTCTTCACATTCATTCTTTTCCATGACTATGGATAGTGATGGGTGAAATGTTTCGGCAGGCGTGGATTTGTGGCGAATTTCTGCATTTCGCCATTTATGGATCGTTATGGATGAAAAAATTTGCTGCAAAAAATTTTGCAGCGCGTCAAAAGAATAGTCGTGGCATCAAAATACATAGTCGCGGTGTCAAAATAGTAGTCATATAGTCAAAAGAATAGTCGCGGGCGACAAATTTTTTTTTTACGTGCAACATTTTTGCCGTTTCACGAATCTTTTGAAAGATCCGCAAATTTTTCGTCGAAGCGAAACGGGACAGATTCGCTCATCACTAACTATGGATTCTTCTTTATTATATAGTTTTGTAAATGTATATTGTGCCGGAATAAACTATCCACACAAATCAGGGTTTTTTCTAATTATATCATGTTAAATACAAGAGAAAAGTAACTCTCACCCCACCCATGGCTTTCCACACCATGGTGGCTAGTTTAGCCTATTAAAACTGGACTCAGTCATTAATAAAGAATAGTGTAAAGCATATAATATTAGAAAGTCATTTTTATAAACATTCTTTCCAAATCGGGACACGGGCCGTGGGGATTCAATGTCTGGTGCAGTTTGTTGAAGTCACATGTTTTCTGGTGGGCACCTACTGTACAGCAGATTTTGTTTTCTATCAAGCAAATTCTCCCACGCATACTGTATGCTGCTTAAGCCTTAGAACATTCTATTTTCTCTAGTTTTCACACCTATATCTGTTTATATGAGTGTACACAGTTCAGCGCAGGTAAGTAAAAGAAAAAGTCAATCAAGGTGCTTGTTTATCTGTAACTTTGTTGCCTTGACAAATGATAACAAAGACCTTATTTTTAGCTAGGGAAATTACCCAGTGTGTTATCACTTTAATTTAGCTTTGTTACTTTTCCTTATGATTTATACTGTGTTCAAATGGAACTTTATGTTGCACAAAATAGAAACCAAGTTAGCATTGTTTAGACAACAAACAATGAACTTGGCATATTATCCCTTAAAAAAATATAAGATTTAAACTCTAAAAACTGAACAACTATATAGAAAGCATGAACGTTTCAGCACACACCATGTCAATGATATAGAATGGCTCTGGTTCTACCATAAAAGTAATACTGAACAAGCAAAAATAACAATAAATGAAGCACTCATTGGACTTAATTAATAGTAAAAAAAAAAAAATCAAGGAAGGATTATTTATACCCACCTCTTCAGATGGAGGCTCGGACATCCTCCTTTGTCATAGGTCCCACTTCTCTGTCTCTGGCCCTTATACTAACTAACATTGTATAATGGAAGAGTTTGCCCAATTATCACCATCATTTTATCAGGGTGAACCACAGATCTAATTACTCTCTAAAAATGTGGCAAACCATGTCATTGATATATTAGGCTCTCTAACAATCTCCCCATAATAGGTGACTTTTAAATAGCAGCAGAACATGACCTTGTACTTGACGAATAGCCCCTGTGGGGGAAAGACACCTGAGCGAGTGTCTTCTGAGAGATCTCTATATTCCTTGCCAGCAAAGGACTTACAAAAAAAGATATGTTACATAATGTACATTAACCAATTGCTTTGATGCTGCTTGTAACATCAGTAGAGATGTTGGCCTTCATAACACTCATCCAAAACAACAGGGTTTGTAGATTCACAAATTCAAACCATGTCTTTTTTATGTTTGTTTTATGGATTAAATGTATGGCCCATTGCGCTCCCTTTATTAATAAAACATGTGACTTCTTTTTTGGGATAATATGACCACAGCTTTTTATTGTTTATAATAATCAAATGGTAACAGTTAACAGTTAGATATCTATATGCATAATATTTAAATACCATAATTAAAAATATTACAACATTGTAATAACATTTTGAAGCCCTCTGTCAGTCTCCCACTTGATACCCACAAGTTGCCTCCACCTAGCTTAGTGGGCACACATGGCATTTTCCATTTTACACCCTGGCTTTTTAACAGACAATGCCCCTAGGGACCAAGCTCATGGAGAAGTCAATGTCCCACCACCAAATTAACCATAATTAACCGCTATAGGGATTACCATAACCATTAATACTGTCCAATACCACACCACCATGCCTGCAGGCTGACAAGAACCCCGCTGACTTGGTGACTTGTGAGATAAATTATCTAGCCACCATCTCCCTGATCCCAAGAACCCAATCTAGCTCTGACCTTTGTACCAATCCTCCAATATACTCTTGATAAGTAAATTTAAAACTAAAAAAACCAACCTAGCATCCCCAACAACAAGGGAGGGCAGGCGGGGGAACTATTTTTTTGTTGCAGCTTGCTAAATAAAGGATGGAGGATGGCTTCACTACTCTGTCCCCAACGCTATGGATCCCCCTACCTTTTAATCACCCCTTGCCCTAAATCATCTTAGTTTATCCCCACTTTTAGGGTCATATTTTCTGGATTTTTGTTGTTTTTTTTGCTTGGATAGTATAATCTTTTTTGCAAAAATGATTTTGAATTGTAATTTCCATAATCTTTAGAATGCTTGTGCATTTGGATCCAAACAATTTAATTTCTTGCTGGATTTCTTCTGCTTTTGATTGACATGCTGATAAATGTATTTGGCAAAAAATTATTAAATATTTGATCATCAGTAGAATGGATTATTATCCGGTAAATAAAAGCGCCATCATTTCTGCAGCACTGCATAATAGAAGGGTGTTTACATCAAACACTGAAATTACAAACAAATACTGGCAGATACTGAAGGTCCTGATCGTTAGAGCTTATAATTTAAAAAGGAGAAGAGGGTGTGAGGCACAAGGTGTGGGGATGGATAAGATTGGGAGGCAGCAAAGTGCCATTTAATATTGCACTTGGCAGGTGGCAGTGACATACAGTGTAACGTTAGGGAATGCTAGGCTAGATGAGAGTAATCCTCCTCTTAAAAGAAATGTATTTTAAGTAATCAGAGATAGTAGCAGAACACCTGATAGAACATGGTAGGGAATTCCAGAGAAAACATGCATATATAGAGGTAATAGGTGAGATGTTGAAAAACTGATGATAAGAAGAATGCAATGTTTGGTAACGACTCAAACTGCTTTGAAGATCAGGGTCACTAGTTTCAATTTTATAAATGTAGGGATGAGCAGATTGGCATGGCAGAGGAATGGCTGTTGGTTTATAAATGTAGGGATGGCCAGATTGGCATGGCAGAGGAAGGGCTGTTGGTTGATAAATGTAGGGATGGGCAGATTGGCATGGCAGAGGAAGGGCTGTTGGTGTATAAATGTAGGGATGGGCAGATTGGCATGGCAGAGGAGGGGCTGTTGGTGTATAAATGTAGGGATGGGCAGATTGGCATGGCAGAGGAGGGGCTGTTGGTTGATAAATGTAGGGATGGGCAGATTGGCATGGCAGAGGAAGGGCTGTTGGTGTATAAATGTAGGGATGGGCAGATTGGCATGGCAGAGGAGGGGCTGTTGGTTTATAAATGTAGGGATGGGCAGATTGGCATGGCAGAGGAGGGGCTGTTGGTTTATAAATGTAGGGATGAGCAGATTGGCATGGCAGAGGAGGGGCTGTTGGTTTATAAATGTAGGGATGGGCAGATTGGCATGGCAGAGGAAGGGCTGGAAAATTGATGATAAGAAGAATGCAATGTTTGGTAACGACTCAAACTGCTTTGAAGTTCAGGGTCAGTAGTTTCAATTTTATAAATGTAGGGATGGGCAGATTGGCATGGCAGAGGAGGGGCTGTTGGTTTATAAATGTAGGGATGGGCAGATTGGCATGGCAGAGGAGGGGCTGTTGGTTTATAAATGTAGGGATGGGCAGATTGGCATGGCAGAGGAAGGGCTGTTGGTTTATAAATGTAGGGATGAGCAGATTGGCATGGCAGAGGAGGGGCTGTTGGTTTATAAATGTAGGGATGGGCAGATTGGCATGGCAGAGAAAGGGCTGTTGGTTTATAAATGTAGGGATGGGCAGATTGGCATGGCAGAGGAGGGGCTGTTGGTTTATAAATGTAGGGATGGGCAAATTGGCATGGCAGAGAAAGGGCTGTTGGTTTATAAATGTAGGGATGAGCAGATTGGCATGGCAGAGGAAGGGCTGTTGGTTTATAAATGTAGTGATGAACAGATTGGCATGGCAGAGGAAGGGCTGTTGGTTTATAAATGTAGTGATGAACAGATTGGCATGGCAGAGGAAGGGCTGTTGGTTTATAAATGTAGGGATGAGCAGATTGGCATGGCAGAGGAGGGGCTGTTGGTTTATAAATGTAGGGATGGGCAGATTGGCATGGCAGAGGAAGGGCTGTTGGTTTATAAATGTAGTGATGAACAGATTGGCATGGCAGAGAAAGGGCTGTTGGTTTATAAATGTAGGGATGAGCAGATTGGCATGGCAGAGGAAGGGCTGTTGGTTTATAAATGTAGTGATGAACAGATTGGCATGGCAGAGGAGGGGCTGTTGGTTTATAAATGTAGGGATGAGCAGATTGGCATGGCAGAGGAAGGGCTGTTGGTTTATAAATGTAGTGATGAACAGATTGGCATGGCAGAGGAGGGGCTGTTGGTTTATAAATGTAGGGATGGGCAAATTGGCATGGCAGAGGAGGGGCTGTTGGTTTATAAATGTAGGGATGGGCAGATTGGCATGACATCTTCAACAGATTTTCTATTATACCTCCCAGAATTCACCATCCCTCAAACATACTATTAAAATACAAAATCATCATAGTAACAAACTTAATAGTAATTCAATTTTTAGTGCTATTCTTCTAAAAAATAATAGATCTTGATGCTTTCTAGATTATCCCGTTAATCTAAACAGTAAAACAATAACACCCCTAGTATGGTCATTGCTCTTGATACATTATCTTTTTCTGACAACCCCAGCCTTGCCATGGCTAACAATAAAATGTACTGTGGGTTAAGTTGATGCAGTAAAATGCAGTGTTTGGCATCATCAAAAAAATGCTACATATCAATAAAGATACACAGAAAGAGGGGTACTTTAGTTATCATTCAGTGCAGCTTTCATCCAAGGGTAAATAACCCTGTCAAAGTCTCCCTTTTGCCTTGTCCACCTCAAGGCACTTTGCACAAACTACTACCTAGAAGTTTGGCGCCGACAGAAGTTTTTCTACAGGCGATTTTGCTTACAAATAGGAAGAAATTTATTTCACAATGGCACTGTCAGATTTGCTCTAGAGATATCCTAAGGTTTAGAATTGGAATGTTATTAGGTTGCTTGTTGAAAAAATATTACAAGCAAAATGTCAAATAAAGCCATTTGATGCTGACAATTCACACAAGAGAATTCATGAACTCTGTGTTTATTGTAATGACAGATATATTGCAGTATTTTGCCATCGGTTTCCTGAAATGAGGAATCGCTGTACTTTCATTATAGAAAAAATAAAGCACTAGGGGGACACATGTTCTGCAGATTATTAAATGATACATTGATTAAAAAAACTGTCTGAAAATAAATATGCCTCCTCTGGTAGTTGCAGTTTGTGATATTTAAGGGGAGATTCAGTATTATTAACTTTTGCTTCTAAAATTACAGTTTATGTACAGGTATAGCAAATTTTATATTCACAGAACCTTGCACACACTCAAAGCACAACACAGTAAATATTAATATAAATCCATAAATGTATGATATTACTCAGTTTAAATGGTATGAAATGGTGCCAAATATAAATTACATTAGTATATGTGTGTAAATGTATATCAAGTCCTAATAAATATACTGGTGCAGTCCAGTCTGGACTGGGCTTCAAAATAGTCCCTGGCATTTCACATACACAGCTACCCAAACAGCCCTCCACCAGCCCAACAAATAGTGAGTGTCTATGGCACCTTACAGCAGCCCCTCTGGCATTTGCCACAATCCACAGATTGCCAGTCTGGGCCTGGCTACAGTACTTTTCGGCATAAACAAATCTCATATATTGGTACTTGCATAAGAGGTGTTCCAAAATGAGAAACTGCTACAGTGGCATCATTCGCTATGACTGCCCACAGCCCATGAACCTGGTCCTATAGCCGGTGCCTCCTTTATCAATTCCTCGTTAAAAGGTTCTTTAGCAGCGAGCTATATAAACACAATGCTGCCAGGAAGTGGACTGTCCTGATACTGGCGGCCATGAAAGGCGGGTTGGAGGAGAGCAGAAAAGAAATAAAAAGAAGCAAAGGAAGATAATGGAAAAAGGAGTATAACATGTAAAACAGAAGGAAAAGCTTCAGGCCTTGCAGTCCCCTAGGACTAAATCCAGGTAAATCCTGACAATCCTGCAATGATTTTGCAAGGGCTGCCCCCCTTCTCTGGAATTCGCTCCCAAAAACTGTCAGACGTTCTTCCAATCTCTCTGTCTTCATGAAATCTCTAAAAATGCATTTATTTAGAGAAGCTTACCCTAATCTAGTTTAGCAATACCCTGTGCCCCACCTCTCACAACTCTGGTCATGCCCATTCCCACACCTTGTGTCTCAACCCTTTCTCCTTGTAGATTGTAAGCTCTTTTGGGCAGGGCTCTCTTCACTTCTTGTATCGGTTATTGATTGCTTTATATGTTACTCTGTATGTCCAAAGTATGAAACCCACTTATTGTACAGCGCTGCGGAATATGTTGGCGCTTTATAAATAAATGTTAATAATAATAATAATAATAATATCTGCAAAGAGTTGACCCAATTATATGTGTGTATATGTGTGATAGGGAATGTAGACTGTAAGATCCATTCTGGCATGGACTTATGTGCCAGTTTGTAAGGTGCCCAGAGTAAACACAACTTTTAACCTTAGACAGATGTCCTTTTGAATAAAAAAAAATCAATTGGCCTGGGGTATCCTCTAGGGAAAGTGGTCCTTCTGCTCCCAGATGGGTACCCGTGCAGTATGGAAACTTTTATAAGTTTCCATACATTTGCTGAAGTCATACCTGGGAGCAGATGGAAAATGGCACTGCTACATTTACTTAGCAAGTACCAGTTTTTTATAGCAAGAGTGCATCAGTCCAGGGTATAAGTTTATTACTTTTACTGACTGGGTGCCTATCAAATGAGATTTACCATTCTTTAGGGACTATGGGACAAGCTACATAATGATATCACTCAGCTAAAAAACATCCCTTACATTGTCTTTTTCCTGGTTTATATGTATCGCATGCTGCTGAATGAAAAGTATACTGAGATATAAATACAGTGTTGCTAGGTTTTATCCATAGTCCCAAACTCTATTCTAGTCATTTCCCATACTATAAAGATATTATAACTGAAGTATTACTGTTATAATAGGGATATGCTGTCACCATATATAAAGGAAGGCTGTAATGAAATGTTCTGCGTTTTTACCCATATAACCAATAAGAAATATGTTGTGACTGCACAGCCTGGTAGCTTTATGGTTACTTTGTCTGGGAAAATCACCACAGATGCCTATTAAGCCTGAGTGCTGAATGACATTTGTAAAAGGAAAAATGAAAAAGAGAAAGTCCAACAAAACAAACAAAACAAAAAAAGTCACAGCTCACTTGAATCTGCTGCTCATCACATCAACTGGAAGTTTTTCTTCAGACAGTAGAGGCAAGTTTAGCAAGTCATGTCTATATACAGTAGAATGAGACAAGTGTCACAGTACCCAAATGAAAAAGTGAATGGTATTTTATTATAGTATATAGTGTTTTTAAACAAGGATTGATTTCGGTTATAAAATAAACATCTGATTGGTTGCTGTGGGTTACTAGACCAGGGACATAGTATTGATAAGTCTACAAATGGACTTGCAGATTAATCATTCAATATTCATCCTACTGGCTTGTTCAGCGGCGGCATTTTAAGCCCTAAAAAATCATTGTGATTGGATTTGGTGACTATATTACCATAAAGAGTCTTACCAATCATTGTCACTACTCATCATCTTCAGTTTTACAGAAGAAGCCAATGTGGGTAGTAAAATATATTCATGATTGCTTAGCAAGTCCAGTTGTTGAAGACTTGATACTAGATATGTTGAACTGTGCATCTGTATACGTGATGACAGAGATACCTTACCTGTTGAGCCTTGTTTTCCTAGCTAGGGTTAGTTTTTTTTTACCAGCTTACAGCATGTGTATTCCTCTTTTAAAGGGGTGAGATGATAACCCTAAATATATTAAAGGAGAAGGAAAGTAATTTTGGCATTTTACTGCCAATAGATTCACCACATTAGTGCCACCTAGAACATTATATTTATTCTGCAGAAAGTTTTACCATACCTGAGTAAAGAGCCCTAGAAGATTTCTCTGTTTGTTTAAGATAGCAGCTGCCATTTTAGCTTGGTCTTCATAGCTTCCTGCTTGCAGCTCTAGACATTATAGCACAGATTACACATTCTTAATGGTGGGGGGGGTGAGTTTTATGAATTCTTATGTGAGGGGGGAGCAGGAGAGGGGAGAGAACTGTGTAGACTCTGGCCCCGGGAATGAAGGATTTTTCTGAGAGAGGAAATTAGATACCTAAGAACATGTTTACAAAAAAGGAGACAATAAATCCTGTGTTTCTTTGGACAGAGGACTCAGTGCAGCATTACTGTCAATGCTTATGGCTGTATTTACATAGACCTTTCTGATAAAGCTTACATAGTTTTTACCTTTCCTTCTCCATTAAGCACCATTAACAGGACATCGATTTGCCCTTAACACAATAATTTGAAGCTGTAATTCATACCACTGGAAACTACTATCCCATTCTCCCTCCTTTAAGTGAGTGCAAGAGCTTTAATTTGTTGTGATCAATCCTTGTATGTATTTTTATGAAGGTTTGTTACAATAATTGCCACATGAATCTCTGGCAGAAAACACTTTAAGCTATAATTAGATAACTGAGCATATTAAAGTATTTCATATTCTCAATAGCAAGATGCTTGTAATTGATGTTTAATTGTCTACAAAAACTTCTGTTTTTTTTGCGATTGATTTCAATTGCGCATTAATATTGCAAACATCTTATTTGTTTTTGTTGTCAGTTATAGATTATCAGTGCTTGACAATTTAGTAGAAAGTTGGAAGCTTGTTCAGTGGATGCGAATGTGAGAATCCAAGTGTTACTTATTCTTCAGTGTAGAAGTAGTTGCATCTTTTCTTATTTTTTTTAAATTACAGCAAATTTTATTGACAAGAAAAAATATTACTTACAAGTACAGGTATAGGACCCATTATCCAGAATGCTCGGGACCAAGGGTATTCCGGATAAGGGGTCTTTCCGTAATTTGGATCTCCATACCTTAAGTCTACTAAAGAATCAATAAAACATTAATTAAACCCAATAGGATTGTTTTGCATCCAATAAAGATTATTGATATCTTAGTTGGGATCAATTACAACGTACTGTTTTAAAAAGGAAAGTGGTTTAAAATTCTAAATTATTTGATTAAAATGGAGTCTATGGGAGACAGGCATTCCGTAATTCGGAGGTTTCTGGATAACGGGTTTCCGGATAAGGGATTCCATACCTGTATATCGATTTCTTTATTACTGAGTGCGAAGGCCGCCCATTCAATAATCTGTTTTTGCCAGATGAAGGGACCAGGCTTATAATAAAAACTAACTGGAGTTAAAGGGGCAGTTCACCTACAAAAATACCTACTTTTGGTATATTATAGGATGATTTTTAGCAACTTTTCAGAATCTATTCATATTCCAGTCTCTCATTCAAATCACTGCCTGGTTGCTAGGGTGAACTGGACCCTAGCATCCAGCTGCTGAAATTCCAATTCAGAGAGGCGCTAAACAAAAGCTAAATAATATAAAAAAAACTAAAGACCAATTGCAAATTGTCTCAGAATATCACTCCCTACATCATACTAAAAAGATGAACCAACCTTTTAAAAAAGACTGCAAAGGAAGGTAATTCAGCAAAGACACGGACAAACAGAAATCAGAAATGTAGCGCATTTCACAAAAATTTCTCAGAAAAATGTGTTTCACATCAAAAAAGTCAGGGGCATGTCAAATGGGCGTGATCGCGTAAGAATAGGCACAGTTACATCAAAATGGGCTTGGTCACGTCAAAGTGGACACAGTTGCATCAAAATAGGTGCAAAAAAAGTCACGTGACAAATGCGTTTTGCAAATTTTCCACCATTTTGTGAATTTTTTTGGTTGTTTCACAAATTTTCCCGGGAAACTAAATGGGACAGATTCGCTCATCACTGCTCACATTCATTACTGGAGAGTACGATGGTTAGTTTATGATGTATGTACTAGTGAATATTTTGCATTAGGGCACCGTTTTAAAAATGGCTAAAGTAAACTGTATCAAAATCTGAATTTTTTAGGTCTTTTTCTTACAATTAAAAAAAATCATAAAACTCAAAAAACCTCAATTGTATGCTTATTTTAGAAAAAAAACCTCTTAGAAATGTTTAAAAAAACATCTGGAAAAACATAACATAAAAAACTAAATGAAATCGCCAGCTTTTAGATGGTGAATTATTAAAATTCAAATTTGAGAAAAAAACCCATTAACACTCAAAACTGAAAAAAAAACAACCGGAATGGCATAAAATCACATTCTCCCATTCATTTTTTAATAACTCTTAAAAACCCAAATTGAAAAATAGCCAAAGTTTGAAAATATATCTCCCCTTGATTTCTGAATGAAGTTGCAGCTTTTAGATGGTGAATAGTGATGAGCAAATCTGTTCCGTTTGGCTTTGCTGAAAAATTAGCGAATCTTTCAAAAGATCCGCGAAACAGCGAAAAATTAGCAAAACGGCGAAAAAAAATTTGTCGCCCGCGGCTATTATTTTGTCGCGCGGCTATTATTTTGTCGCGCGGCTATTGTTTCGTCGCCCGCGGCTATTGTTTTGTCGCACGGCTATTGTTTCGTCGCCCGCGGCTATTGTTTTGTCGCACGGCTATTGTTTAGTCGCCCGCGGCTATTGTTTTGTCGCGTGGCTATTGTTTAGACGCCCGCGGCTATTATTTTGTCGCGCGGCTATTGTTTCGTCGCCCGCGGCTATTGTTTCGTCGCCCGCGGCTATTGTTTTGTCGCGCGGCTATTGTTTCGTCGCCCGCGGATATTGTTTCGTCGCCCGCGGCTATTGTTTTGTCGCGCGGCTATTGTTTCGTCGCGCGGTTATTATTTTGTCGCGCGCTATTTCGTCGTCTGCGGCTATTATTTTGACGCCCGCGACAATTTTTTGACGTGCGGCGAATCCATGCCTGGCGAAATATTTCGCCCATCACTAATGGTGAATTGTTTTATTCAAGTTTTTGACAAATAAATCTTGAAAACTTGAGTTTTGAAAGCTTAAGTTTGACTTTGTAATTTTTGCTAGAAAAAAACCTTGAATTTGAATGTCTATGAAGATTTTCATTCATCCAGGTCATGGTATATCTAGTATAAATAAATTTAAAGCAACTGGACTTGTTAAGTAATCATTGAAGACGTTTCACTACTCATCCAAGCAGCTTCTTCAGTTCAACTGACTGGTATGGGAAGTCCTCAGCATATATACTCTTCCACTAATCCAATCACAATGGCACTTTGTAACTCTAAAAAAATCAAATTCAGATTTTGACAAACCTCCCCCTAAAAGAAACCCTATTAGTGATGAATCTGTCCCGTTTCACTTTGCCGGAAAATTAGCAAAAACTGCACGAAAATTCGGAAAAGGGCGAAAAATCTGCGAAATGCGTTTGTCGGCTGATTTTTTTTGCCAAGCACATCATTTTTTTACTTGACCATGCCTATTTTGACGTGGCCGTGCCAAATTTGATGCAACCGCATTTTTTTTTTACGTGCAGCGAATTTTTCTTCGGGGAATTTTCAAAGAAGTGTTTGTGAAACAAATGCCAATGCAGAAATTCGCTGTGAATCCATGCGAAAGAATTTGCTCATCACTAAACCTTGTTAAACAAACACACGCATAGGTCACAAGATCTCTTCCCTACCTAAGATTATTTGGCATAGAGGCAGGAAGTCTTATTATAGAGGAGCCTTTAAAATGCATCAAAATGTTTTACTTGTGCCTTAGCTAAAATGGATCATCAACTGAATGCGTGTAATTGACATTCCTTCCATGTGCAAATACAAATACAGTTATGACTTCTGAGTGCATTATAAAGCAAATTGGAATTACTGCCTTGATGAATGTACAGGAAGCTACTTAGAAAACAGTAAAACACTATAATGAAAATGTTACATGCAGGGCTTCAGGCGCAATATAAAATAAACACTTAGGGAAAAAAAACACATTTTCCTACTACAAAATCAAAAACAGATGTAGAGATAGTGCACTGGTTAGATAGAAATGTGCAGATAAAATAAAGAACTAAACAGCTGCATGCTATAAAAGGGAGATTTGGCATGGCTGCACACCTTAGTACATCACATGAGGTTGCAGGTACGGAGAACACTAGGATAAATGTACCTTCTTGCTGATTAAGACATAACAAAAACAGTCCCTATTGCTCTGTAATCCCTTTATACATCTGTCCAAGTATATCTTAAACCATGCATTCAGTTTGTAAATGCGTTTCCTATTTTTTCATTTAAGTATGGATTTGCAGTTAATGGATACTATAATTTTAGAGAGCCACATCATTGAATTTTGAGCCATTTACATGTGTGACTGAGTTTGGCAGACAGACCCAGTGGTTTTCTAATATATCTGCTATTTGACTTCATTGTAAGGGTGAAATAATAGACACTTTTGAAGGAACTTCTAGTAATGCTTATTTTCAGTTGCTATTGGCCATTAAACATGCCCCAATAATAAGGATAAGTGTAATTTAGGATGAAAATAGATAAATCTGTTAACTTTACCAGGGTATGATCCAGCCCGGTGGGTGAATTATGTATTATACCAGGATTTTGTGTTCCAGTGCTAATATAATTGACCTAAGACTAATGTGATCACATGATACAAGTGCCCAAGCTTCCCTATCTTCTAGGGTTGCCACCTGTCAGGCTTCTTACTGGCCAGGGCAAAAGGTGGGCCAACGGAGTCAGGTCCATGACATCAGGGGTGGAGTAATTGAGTTAATGGTGCAGGGCAAGTCAGTGGGCCGTGTCATATATAAATCATATATAATTTCATTTCTACAGGGGATAGGAGGCATGCTGGGGGTGGGTCGGAGGCATGCTGGGGAGAGATTGAAGGCGGAGAGGGGGGGGGGTGGAGGACAAGGTATTAGAAATTTATCAGCAACTACATTGCCTGTACATTTGTAACAATGACCCAGCTAGGCCAGGGAACTACCAGCCTGGTAGTAGCCTACTGTATTCTAAAATGTAACTTGGATAAGGCTTGGCATTACAGGGTTTGCTCATTGCTTGCAAGGTTGGACTCAATGCTTTGAACACTTTTTTTTTTTACTATAAAGCAAAATTGCCAAGACTATTACTTGTATGCCAAGTTTTGTCTCTTATCCAGCAGTAGTTTCAACCATATCCCCAGTCAGAACTGCTTGTTATTGGCAGATATATCTCCAATACAAACTGCACTGTTCTCTGTTACAGATATTTACAGAAACATATCAGTAAGCTTCTATTTCCTTTGGATAATGTCTCACAGACTTATGCCACTGCATTTTGAAAGTCTCTAGATTTGAAACCTTTTTAATATTTTGAAAAGCATCTAAGGAATTTGCAACAGAATCACAAAAATAATCAAACCGGTTCATTCAAATGCCATTTTTGTGGCTATTTAATTTCCAATATTTGGCTGAATAGTGGCCACTTGGCAATCAGTTATGGTCCACTGAAGACTGTTGTTGTGCAAGCTAAAGGGGTCAATTAGCTTACAATTTTTAAGTGGCTTCTTCTGCTGTGGCCTAGATACATTTTTAGAAGTATGAAGCACAATCATACTCATGTTGTGGAGCCTTTATATATAAATGTTCTATGTTATTACATTATCATACAGGGCTGTCCCTTATGTTGCCCTCCGGAAGCCTTGCTGCATATACCTGATACGTGGGGATATATTTGGGTGCAAAGGACTCCCAAATATTTTATATGTATAAATAACACTCAGTGTATGAATCTTTCCTGTACCATCTGTAGTGGGGTGTATGCATGTGAAACAGCTGTTCTTGTTTTTTTTTTTCCAAAAGTTTTCTTATACAGCTGGTGTTATTGGCAGTTGCTGAATTTGAATGAGAAACATTTGTTAGGACAACTGCACATATAAAACAACTCACTGTTGTATTGTGTTAATACTAAAGGGATGTCAAATTGCAATGATACACTCTTCATTATAGCAATTAACATACCCGTCTGTAAACCGCCAGATACAAATGTAATGATTTGCTTTTTTTTTTCTGCAGTACAGATGTTGTTGGTTTATTTTTCTACATACTGAAGGGCATATATTAGTGGCCTTAGTAACCTGCATTAATAGGAACATCAGCATAGATGTATGGTATGGCACTATAAATAAAGTGTTTTGGTAAAAGTTTTTTATATTTGTCAGTGTCTGGTATGGCTTTAACTTTAACTAAAACCCTGTCTAAATAAAGCTGCTGTGCTGGTGTCCGTGTCCAACAGTCCTGGGTGCTTTATGTGTCTGGTCAATCCGCCACTTACCTTCTGGTGTTTTTTGGCATGGACCTTCTCCTTCTCTAAGCCCCAGGGCTTGAGTAATCCATAGTTCACCATAGGTACAGGCTTTTCTAGTGTTAATGAAAAGTAAAGGGAAAGTTGTGCTTGTAAGGGTGGTGGAAAAGGATGATTGTATATTGTATGCTGTTTTTTTAATGTTCTTCTTAAAATGTCCAGCATTTTAGAATGCTATGGGGGAGATTTACTAATCCACGAACGGTCTGAAGGCGTCCAAATGCGTTTTTTCGTAATGATTGGTATTTTTGCGACTTTTTCGTCGGCGTCGTGACTTTTTCTTATGTCCCGCAATTTTTTTGTATATTTTCCGCGACTTTTTTGTCGCCGTTGCAAAAAAAATCGGATTGGTTTTTCCGCCGTTTACTATCTCTCAATACGAACAAAATCGTGACGGCGATGAAATAGTCGCGCAAAATATGATAAAGTCGCGACGGCGACTAAAATGTTGCGACAAATACGAAAAATCGCGTTGGCGACGAAAAAGTCACAAAATTTGCGTTTCCAATACGATTTTTTCCTTTTCGGGATTTGGATTCGTGGATCAGTAAATCTGCCCCTATGTGTGTATGTAACCAACACGTGGCAGTATCATTAGGAAAATACCGTAAGTTCAGTGTAAAGCTGACCATCAGCCACCAGTGGGTGTTAAGAGGCAAAAGGGTATAAAAGACCCAGGGTCAGGGTCTATATGGGAGGGCGGCATGATAGATCAAGCTGATAGAGAAGAAGACAAAGATGAATATAAGTAGGCAAGATGGAAGTGGAGCAGGCACTAGGTATCTGAGACAGGTTGTGTAGCATTGGCTGCCCTATTGCCCCAACAAGGAGCATAGCACTAATAGTTTTCCCAATGGATCATCCACAAGATTGTAAGCTCCTGCAAGCAGGGCCCTATGATCCTATTGTTACTCTCTATACCCTTATTTGTTAAACTTTTTAAGATCCCTGTTTGTTTAAATTTAATGTGAAGCGCTGAAAAATTTGCTGGCGCTATACAAATAAATGATGATGATGATGAAGATAGGGACCCAAGCATGCAGGAATAGGCTAGTCAAAGGGATTTGATGGGCTTTGGGCTAGAGTTCTGGGGTGACAAAAGGCCTGGTAGCAAAGGAGCACCACAAAGAGTGTTGGATTGCTGAGATGTACAATTTCACTGCAATTTTGATTAAAAAAGAAAAAAAGATTGCAAAAAGAAAAACCTGATTGTGGGACAAAAACTCAATTGCAGCAAATTCTCTACCTTAAAAGTTATTAAGGGGCAAATTTATCGACATTCAATTAGTTTTTACAGCAATTGAATTTTTTTGTTTTTGCAAAAATCCCAGATATATGTTTTCAAATATATTTTCAAAATTGAAGCTAAGAACTGGAATAGCTGTTAAACCTTGATTTGAACGTTGATTAATCTGGGCCACAGATATTTTGTGCGAAAGCTATAAAGTAATTGCCCTCTCTTTTATAGAGATTTTTGTCTGTATTGAAATACATTAAAGCTAGCCCGCTACAACCAAAAAAAGAAATAAATAAATCAGCATTTTATATTGCTTACTTTTGACTTGTAGTTGTCTACATCATATCAAATGTCACCCCTATGGCGCACTGCGCATTTTACGGTATACTGCCCCTCTCAGCTTATTCAAGTGCAGTACATACCGATCCTCCTCGTCAATCCCTTCTTTGATTGCTTCGTATTTGTTGAACTGAATAGAATTTTTACTCCCCAGCTCCGTGGCATCATTCCATGAATTTAAATACAGCACCTACTAATAATAATAATGAGATAGAACTCTTGGCAGTCACCAAATATGTTTACATTTCTCAGGATTATGAAAAATATCATTTTCATGAACATGTTTTCGTAATATTTTTCTCCCTTTCTTGTCGGTAATTATCTCCATGCACTTGCCATGTGAACTGATATTTGCTCTCTGTTCTTGGCTCTTAATTAAAGTTTGCAGTGCACTGCATGAAGTGTCAGAAGCCTGACAGTGGTGATATTAATAGCGCGATGACTGGCATGTCATGAAACAGCGCGGGCGCCATTCGGAACATTGTACATGGCAAACAATTTGTATCAGTGACACATATCTTACACGTCAATATGAGCCCCATTTAATGTAGATGAAAAAGTGTCACTGGCGTGTTATTTATTGGCCGGATATTGAAAGAAGACACTTTTCCAATAATATGCCACATTGCAATCTGAATTATAGCTTTTCTCCTTTGTCGATGATGATGAAGGATTTCATTTGCCCTTTCACAATTTTCCAGTAGGATTAAAGTTTGAGTCGTGCTGTTCAGGGACTTCGAACTCAGACGTGGCAGAGGAAGGGAGTTAATTAACCTTGACTAAAGTTAATTTTGCAATGGAAATATTAACACTGGATGGCAAAGACAGCAGCTGCCTGCTCAGACAGCTCTTTTTTTTTAAAAAAAATGGATCATTTTTATGATATTTTTCTTTTCATTTCAAATTCTGCTGGTTGTTTTATAGTTTTTCATTTTTTATGTTCTTTTTTTATTACATCTTGTTGACAAACAGACAAATATTTACACATCATTTTAAAATTGATCAAATTGATTGGCCAGTTCAATCAATTTGATTATCAGTAGTAACGCAGTTTTTCTATTTCAAAAAGAGAATTATGTTAGATTTAACTTAAGGGTAGTGATGAGCGAATCTGTACCATTTCGCTTTGCCAGAAAATTTGAAAAACATTATAATAAACATAAAAATATAAAAAATAGGGTTTGACCATAAAGTATTTTACCAGTCCCAACCACCTTTATGTTTTTAGGTGAAAGGACTGAATGCTGGCAGCAAATATTCCATTTTATAAGAAATATTCTGCATAACAAAGGGTATGGTCTTTTTTATGTATGGCACAAGATTCTTTTGCATACAGTATTGAATCAGTTTGTGTTTACATTAAGAGATCCATTACAGTGATGAGCGAATCTGCTCCGTTTTGTTTCGCTGAAAAATGTGCTTATCTTTGAAATGATTGCCGAAACGGCAGAAAATTCAGCAAAAATGATGCATGTAAAAAAAAAATTGTGGTGCGTCACGCGATGAATTTTCATACGCAAATTTTTCCTCCCATTTCGTGACAATATCCAATCCAATGGCAAAACGTGGAAATTCGCTGTGAGTCCATGCCTGGCGAAAATTTTTGCTCATCACTTATCCATTATAATAGGGTTTATTTACATCCACAGACACAGTGGGTAACTTGTGCTTTTCCCAGCGTTGAGTTGTGTCTAAAATCACTTTCATTAAGTTACTGGACGTGTGTCAAAATGCACTCTGCGCCTGGTTGTATCATACCTTTTGGTCGTATGGTTGCGTTCACTGGAATCTGTCTTTAGTTCCATATTGAGTGCTTCTGCAGCTAATGATGCATGGCACTGTGCAAACCCTGGAGTAACTGTCATCTTCTGACCAGGAGGTAGCTCCAGGGTTCCCTCATCACTCTGTGTCAATAGACACAGCACACTTGTGCCTAAAGAATTGGACACAGGCATATTTTGCAAGCCAAACACCTGAAATGACTCCAGACAGACTGCAAAAATATTTGGCACAACTGCCTCGGATTTGTGATGCAGTGCACTTACTGTTGTGCCCATTTTGACAACGTGTTACGATGCAGTTACGACAGACACAGTGCAGTTGAATTAAATACAGTGTCTGGTTTAACTCCCCCAATGCACCCACAATGATGCATACATTTGGAAAACTGGTGTATTGAAAAACATACCAATTGCGTCCGAAATTGCACTTTGCTCACTGTGTCTGGGTAAGTGAATATTCCATAATGTTTAGTTACAGATTGTGCCAATAAAAACAGACTTTAGCCCACTTATCATTCTTCCTGGAAACAGTGGCCTGATACACATTTAGCTCATAAGTCAAAGTTGGCAAAAACAAAAGGGCTGATTTATGAACCCTTGTACTTTTATGAGCGGTAACAACGGCAAGACAGACATCAACAAAAAAAGAATGAGCTGTTTATATTTTCAAATGATTTTCCCTGTTACAACTGATTTGTAGTAAAGTGGAAAATGATTTTTACCGACTTGGAAAGTGCCCATAAAAGATTTTTGTGTTACATTTATATTTGTTTACTCCAATATCTCTGAATCGCAGAGGTAGGATCATTTGCACCTGTGTAATATTAATATTAGGTTGGAAACTTGTCACCCTTAGTGAGACACACAATATACTTTCTTGTAACCATTAAATCCTGCCTTTCCCATAAAGCACTAGGCCTATCATATATGGACGAAAGATGCCTGACAGCTCCATAACTCACATTAAATTAACTGCCAAGAAATTGCTTTGTATATCATCAATATACGCACCGAATTGACTTATATAGTATACATATGATTTTAAACAGGACTCGGCAAGAGAAATGCAAATCAGTATGGCAAAAAAACCTTTGTTTAAAGCCCAAGTGGTTTTCAGATTAATAATGGTGCAAATCAGTTAACCAATATTAGGCACTTTGCAAAATTGTTTGGTGTAATAAATCTACCTATCTCTCTATCTATCTATCATCTATCTATCTATCTATCTATCTATCTATCTATCTATCAATCATCTATCTATCTATCTATCTATCTATCAACAATCTATCTCTTTATCTATCTATCTATCTATCTATCTATCTATCTATCTATCTATCTATCTATCTATCAATCTATCTATCTATCTATCTATCTATCTATCTATCTATCTATCTAATCTATCTATCTATCAATCATCTATCTCTTTATCTATCTATCTATCTATCTATCTATCTAACAATCATCTATCTATCTATCTATCTATCTATCTATCTCTCTCTATCTATCTATCTATCTATCTATCTATCTATCTCTATCTATCTATCTATCTATCTATCTATCTATCTATCTATCATCTATCATCTATCTATCAATCATCTATCTATCAATCATCTATCTATCTATCTATCTATCTATCTATCTATCTATCTATCTATCTCTATCAATCTATCATCTATCTATCTATCTATCTATCTATCTATCTATCAATCATCTATCTATCTATCTATCTATCTATCTATCTCTATCAATCTATCTATCTATCTATCTATCTATCAATCATCTATCTATCTATCTATCTATCTATCTATCTCTATCAATCTATCTATCTATCATCTATAATCTATAATCTATCTGCCAAATTTCTGCAGAATTTTTAATTGTGTAAGGCAGATTTATCAAATTGGGATTGAACAGCCCAACTGATCAGCTAGTTTGATAGATTCATTAAATATTGATCAAAACCAATATTAGTATCTGGGCCCTCAATATTTGTTTGCCAGACAAATCAAAATATGAGCTGGTCTGGGATACAAGGTAATTCAGTTTCTATAAACTAGGGATGCACCAAATCCCGGATTCGGTTTGGGATTTGGGCCGAATCCAGCATTTTTTTGACGTATTCGAAGTATTCGCTTTCTGCCGAATCCAAACCCTAATGAGCATAAATTAGCATATGCTAATTAGCACGCAGAAGGGTTAAATGTTAGGGGGATATTAGCATATGCTAATTAGAATTTGAATTTGGTTCGAGATTCGGCAGAATCCATCGGGGTGGGTTTGGGGGTTCGGCCGAACCAAGAAAAGTGGTTTTGGTGAATCCCTTTTAGGAAATTGCTAAATGCTTAATAAAATAATTGTGTGAACTTATGATTCTACTGGAATATTCAATTCTATAGGGGAGATCTATTAAAGTTTGATCTGAAAATCCTTTCTAGTTCGATATTTATCACTGTCTGAGGCTTCGGGATTTGTTTTCCAGACTGGGGACTATAAAAACCAACTGTATCCTTGCTATGAGGTATTAGACCATGGAAGCTCTTCTTGGGTTTCTGTATATTGTTCCATATCAAGATGGTAGGACCACCTAGCTCAGATATAAGTTGGTTTAATGTGTTCATATGACATTTCTAATACATGTACTACAAATGGCTAAATAAATGACTCACATGGGACACCAGAGCCCAACATTGTTAAGAAACAAATGTGTAGATAAAGTTTGATGCATCAAACTGAAGTCTAATGGTTTTTATAAAGGTTTATCATACAATAAGCTCTCTTTACCTCTTGTATCGGTTATTGATTGCTTTATATGTTACTCTGTATGTCCAATGTATGAAACCCACTTACTGTACAGCGCTGCGGAATATGTTTGTGCTTTATAAATAAATGTTAATAATAATAATACAATATTATATAAATCTTGTCTAGACTATCTATTTTAACCTACCTGTATATACTTTGATCAAGTGTCAACTTTGTAAAGTTCTTTACACTTCACTATCCAAGCGGTTAAAGCCACTTTTCCCATCCTCAGTTACCATATAAAATCTGAACTGTTGTGCAGAACACACAACATCCTGACGGTTACCCATTGACCTGTGTGCTCACTTCATTGCTAGACAGGGAAATAAAGAAATTGTGAACTGCTGAGTTGAAGTAGGAATGCTGTAAAATGGAACAAAATGTACATGTAGACTTTTGCTAAAGGCAAATACGCAATAAGAAGATATTACAGCAGGTGATTGAAGTTGCAAACATAACTGACTGAGGGAACAATGGTAGAAAACGAGAGATAAAAATACTATTTTCCTCCTGCTGTGTGTTGATGCCTTTTATATTTCATTTTGGCAAAATGATAACTGTAATCCAGATACATGTCAGGCACCATTTCAAAAAGAAATCTCTTGCTCTTTTATGAAGCAATTTTACCCGTTTTTCACTGGCCTTTCTTTAATATTTTGCATGGTATAACGTATCTCCCATACTGTGGGCTTATTAAGCCTCAAGATGTATATCATACCTTTTGAAGTATTAGCGTGATTATTTGCAATAATACTTGTACTCGTTATGTAATTAATAATCTCATGTGACATTAAGCTGCACAAGCTTAACATTATGGATGCTCGAAAGCCTCTGCGGCAGGCCAGTTGGTAAAACGTTCTGTATGCCAGACACAATTATTTGTTTGGTCAAGATGATGAAGCAATAAACTCAGGATGATGAAGCCATAAACTATTGTGAAGGCTAAGGGGCAGATTTATTAAATTGTGAGCTTAGAGCTTAATACACAGAAACGCACCCACGTTCTATTCAGTCCTAATGGGATTTTAAGAAGTGTATTTATCACATGGTGAGTTCTAATTTTCACCCATTAATAAATAGGCATCTAAAAATCCCATAGGAATTAATAAAACGTGGGTCATTTTTTATCAAAATGTGAGCTTTATTTTGGTACATCAGCCCCTAAAAGTTATAGTCTATGGAGTAGCTAAGCCCAACATTTGTTTTTATTATATAAAATTTTAGATTTTTGAAAGTACCATGACTATTTTTGTAAACTTGTGGGGTTGTTGTCATTTATACTTTATTATTTCCCCCTCACTTAGGGGCAGATTTATCAAAATACAGGGACAGGTATGGGATCCCGTATCTGGAAACCCATTATCCAGAAAGCTCCGAATTATGGAAAGCCTGTCTCCCATAAACTCCATTTTAATCAAATAATTCAGAATTTTTCTCTGTAATAATAAAACAGAACCTTGTAATTGATCCCAACTAAGATATAATTACCCCTTATTGGGGGCAGAACAGCCCTATTGGGTTTATTTAATGGTTAAATGATTCCCTTTTCTCTGTAATAATAAAACAGTACCTGTACTTGATCCCAACTAAGATATAATTACCCCTTATTGGGGGCAGAACAGCCCTATTGGGTTTATTTAATGGTTTATTGCTTTTTTAGTAGACTTAAGGTATGAAGACCCAAATTACAGAAAGACCCCCTTATCCGGAATACCCTTGGTCCCGAGCATTCTGGATGATGGGTTCTATACCTGTATTGGACCTGTTATCCAGAATGCTTGGGACCTGGGGTTTTCCGGATAAGGGATCTTTCCGTAATTTGGACCTCCACACCTTAAGTCTACTAAAATTAATTTAAATATTAAATAAACCCAATAGGATTGTTCTGCCCCCAATAAGGGGTAATTATATCTTAGTTGGGATCAAGTACAGGTACTGTTTTATTATTACAGAGAAAAGGGAATCATTTAACCATTAATTAAACCCAATAGGGCTGTTCTGCCCCCAATAAGGCGTAATTATGTCTTAGTTGGGATCAAGTAAAGGTACTGTTTTATTATTACAGAGAAAAGGGAATCATTTAACCATAAAATAAACCCAATAGGATTGTTCTGCCCCCAATAAGGGGTAATTATATCTTAGTTGGGATCAAGTACAATGTACTGTTTTATTATTACAGAAAAAAGAAAATAATTTTTAAAATTAAAATTATTATATCTTATAATTGAGTCTATGGGAGATGGCTTTTCCGTAATTTGGAACTTTCTGGATAATGGGTTTCCGGATAAGGGATCCCATACCTGTATTCAAAAACATCAATGGTGTTATATTTATTTAAGAAATCCAGCTATGAAAAAATATGACTGAATAAAAGCATAAAAAATGTGAATACCTCAAACTCTTAATTTTTGGGATTTTTTTAGTGGGCTGCAAAGCTCAAATAAAATTGGAAAACTCAAAAATGCTTTGACTAAATACTTGAAATGTTATCTAGGACAGCTCCTATTGACTTCTACATGAGCTTGCAAGCTTTCACATGCCGATCTTTTACATTAGAACTTTTCACGTCTTTTTTTTACTGCTAAATACATTTCGAAAATTCACCTTTTTTAGTCATTATTCAATTTCATGTTTTTAACACATAAAAACATGAATCATGGAAAAAGAACAAATAAGTTTATAAATAACCCCCTAACTGTTATTTTTATTACTCACCTCAGACACTTTCAGACTTTTTTCAGTTTTTTCAAGTTCATTTAACTCCAAGAATTAATTCAAACCCCCTATTAATTTATTACAAGGTTGTCAATACAAAAAAAATGCTGTTAATATGCTGTCACACATGCGTAATTATAATAACCTCCGGGAAAGGAAATAAGCATTCATGTAAATATTCACTATAAGAATTATATTTAGAAACCAAGGGGTTTAACATTGAGCTTCACTTTTGGCTTACATTCTGAATATAAAGGCTCTGGGTGTGTATAAACCACACACATAGGCCAGATATAATGTCCAATGTCTTGACTTAGTCCATTAATTGTATGGAAAGGAAGTGGTGCATGTCTAGTAATCTTTCATAGGTTTTGGCATGATTACTACAAATGCATTAAAATGTTTTACTTAGCAGTTTCTTAGCATATCAAATGCCCAATGTTACATGGCAATGGACTTTTTAGAAATGTTGATTTGGTCAAAACTGTTCTTAAGTAGCCATTTAGGCTGAATCTACTACATTTATAAGGGGCCACCCTGCAGATTTTCATATGTTCAAGCTATAGGTGAATTAAGCATTCTGATGATTGACACATCAATAAACAGGGGCATGTGGGTAAGCAAAAGACCCTAAAATGGAAGATGGAAGCAGTAGAACTGTTTTGTCCTCTATTTTTGATAAGCCTAAAAGTTCTTGAGTGGGGGACAAAGAGACTGGCAGTTGCATATCTGGCGTAAAATACAACATTTTTTTGCATATACTCCTTCAGATCTAATGTAAATGTATGGAGCTAATGGGTTCCAAGGTATAGAGGTTAATTAAAAGGCCTGTGTTAAGTTATCTCAGCAGCAATGCCATTTTCCAAGGATTTCAGAAGTCAATTTTCTCTGCTGTTCATTTTCAATGCATGTTCCACCTGGTGGCAGAGTGTGGAGCCTGTTATGGGCTGGGTTAATACTGTATATAAATGTAATACTGTAACAAAACTCTAAATATCATAAAGAGAAATAACCAGTGCAAAAATGTAACACTGCCATTATCAGTTGCATAAAATATTGCTTTACTTCTGTTAATACTTCTGTGATTTATTCACTATTACTCCCCTACCTCTCTTTATTCCAAAATGATGTTTAGATGTTTAGGCAGACTATGCTTTGATCTGTAATTTATTTGTTTTGCATCATTTATATACAGCTGATCTAGTCTGTGAATTGTAACAGATGTAAATGTGTCATGCAGTGTCTTTTGTCAGCCTGGTAGTTTACCAAGGACACAGTGCCTATTGCAAAAACAAGACATATTTGTTGGAAAAAACTGTTGTCGTTATTTGGTATCGTCAGCATTTTCTACATATCATGGCCGCAAAGCCTATAACAATGCTAATCTGTCTATGTGAAGCAAAGATGCGGGACTAGTTGGTTGGGCAGGTTTGGTCTTATGCTTGTACATATATGCCTATGTCTTATGGTGGCCAAACATACTACAACTATGATATTTCCTGTGATCTTAAAAGTTTTCCATCCTGTCCATCCATTAGATGATTGCCTTTGCCGATATCGGTTGCCTTGTCTCCCACCATACATACACTGAAGATTGTACTAAACTTTGTGGCCACCTTAAGCCCCTTCGCCAATCTCTTATTTTTATTTTTTTTTATCCACTCCCCTTATTGATATTTTTGTGGTGTCCCCTCCCCCAAAATGATACCCAAAGGGGTTTCAGTTATATATAGAGCAGAAGGTTAAGGCTCAGGCAGGTGTGAGTCATTCAAAAGTGGGTACGTTTTTTCCAAGCCCTTCATCGCTAATGTCATCTGCCCTTTTAGGTCATCATACATAGAAAATTCTATTTCTATTCTCATAAGCTCTTCAGTAATTCTATTACAGTTCTCGTTTTTTTTGTGCTTCATCCCCCTACCACAAAAACCATCTTACTATTCAACTTTATGGAGCCCAGCAAGTAGGCTCATTTTAACATCTTTGCATTAAAATATAATCCAGATTTCATTCATCTTCTCTCCACAAAACAAACCTGTAATTCTGACTGTTCTGGCTCAATTTTCCTGTGTTCTATATCATCCTATGAATAGCCATATACCCGTGATCCCATGTATAGGTGATTTATGTAGTTAAACATCAAAAGCAAAGAATGACTTTTTCTGTGCTCGGTATTGATGAGGAATTGCTAAGTATAACAGGGACGTCTTCATTGAGAAGCTGACTTTGATAACGTTGGAGATGAATCTTCAGGTCCACCACTCATTCTTCTGTTGGCTAGTTGTCAGGAAGAATTACAGTGGGATTCCAGTGGCCCTACCTTTTAATATAATGAATGCAAATATCTTTAAAGCATTGCATTGTACAGAACAATCTAAATCAATTGCGTATTATTTTATAATCCCCTTAACACCGCAGTATAACTGATTGACCCCTAGTGTTACCCAAGTAGCATTTAATTTCCCGTATCACATTCTATAAAGGATTAGAAAGTCTGAAAGCTGCACTTAAATTGATATGCACTTTTGCACTTTATTTTCCTTTGGTATTTGTCTGCAAGTTGTTTTGTAGTGTTCTGTCAGATAAATATCACAAGTGAGTCTATCCAAGGCTAGAAATCCCAATGATGCAGAAAGACCAGAATGAAATCAATCTTGCTGTGTGAAATATTTAAGCCTCATTAAACTTTAAAGAGCACGTAACAAACTGAGCGCCAAGGGTGGTCGTCAAATCTTGCACAATTCCGAACTTTTGAAAGTCTAAAAACTTCTATTATGGCAGCAAAATATAAATTTGGACTTCCAAAATCTGATACAGCACATTCTAAACTCATTTGTTGTTTTTATTAGTACCGTGTGGAGTTCTGTGCAAGGATGAAGGCGTATTAAAGATTTAAGCAGTTTACTTTTTTTTTTATCTTTCCAATTAGAAAAATAATGGTTATATGTATTGATTACACACATTTTATTACAAAACTAATTAAAAGGCAAATCAGTATTCAGGAGCAGCAGTAGAAGCACATTAGTTCTGTTTACATTGGCATTAGGAGGGTTCAGGCCCATTGACCCAGCATACGGTCATGTACTTTCGCCAGTTAATCATCTTCTGTGTCTATAAAAAAAAGATTGCTCAGTCTGTATGTTACCAACATCATGGGCAAGATTGGGGGCAGATGGTTTAAGAACAGGATAATGTAAAAAGTCTCATTTTTAGACCGCTAGCTGCAACTGGTTATCCTTCAATTAAATAATATCTATTGTGCCCTTTTCTATCCCTGACTATGGTCACTTGCTGTATGGATTACAAACCATCATTATGGTCATCATTAGGAAAAAGCATACTGTAATGTATTAAAAATACTGCTGAAATTGTATGTGTTTGAGTTGGGTTCAAAATGTTTGAAGAGTAAACTGCAACCAAACAAGGTTTACAATTCTTAGCTGAACAAAAATGGTTGCGGTCACTTGTTGTCTAGTTTATTGCATACATATTATTATTTAAGCATCTAAGACAATTGTTCCCATAATGTACAGTTTGAAGCTTAGGGCAGGAATCCACAGGAAGATTAGTCATGCCATGAGAAATCTCCTTTGTTGCGGGCGACTAATCTCCCCGCAATGCCATCCCACCAGCTAGAATGTAATCGCCGGTGGGATGGCATACGCGGCGCCGTGATTTGCCTAAGTCACCCGAAGTTTCCTCTCAAGGCACCGCGTATGCTATCCCACCGGCGATTTACATTCTAGCCGGTGGGATGGCATTGCGGGGAGATTAGTCGCCCTCAACAAAGGAGATCTCCCCGTGTGCCAGAGCCCTTAAGGTGAAGACACACTGAGCTACTAGTAGCAGCTATATTTTCATGGCTACTAAACCCCAGAAAATACCCTGCCATAGACAATACTGAGAATTGCCTCTGCTAAAACACATGTAGTTATCAGTAAATGATCAGCATTGTCTAGTTTAGTAGCCACAACAAGTAGCTGCTACTAGTAGCTCCATGTGTCTTCCCCCTTAATGTCCTCTTTTTAAGAGCCAGAACCTCTTATTATGAACCACAGAAGATAAGTCTTGACATCCCTGTTTTTTACAGACAAGTTACTATGCTATATTTATCCAGCTGGACAATTTAGCAATTTGCTGTGAACGTATAGTTTCAGTTCAGTGTCTTGCCCCGAAGCAGACAATAAAGGGCTCTCTTAGCTTATTGCAACCATCTGTGCTTTAGCTTCATTTAGAATATAAGTTGCCTTACCAGTCTAATCACCAATTTTGCTTCCATTATTTTCTGATAAAACAATTCCTTTGATATTGTTTAACCTGCAAAAACATATTGAAGAGAAGTTGAATTTGACCATTAAATTATAACAATGAGCTAATCTTATGGTGGCCATGTGCGCTAAGAACCACTCACTTGGCGAGGTTGCCTAGCAAGCGGATCTTCTCCCGATATCCCCACCTACAGGCGGGCGAAATAGGGCTAATTTGGTCCTTTGGCCCTAGGGCCAAATGATCAAATTAGAATGGTGGATATGGGTGCGTATCGGTTCGGGGACGGCATCAAAAAGCTGATGCGGTCCCTGATCCGATGACAAAGCAAACCTGTCCAATCGAGATCTGGCCAATTTCAGGCGGTCGGACAGGCCATTCATTAGTTCCCATACATGGGCCGATAAGCTGCCAAATCGGTCTAAGGGACCGATATTGGCAGCTAGAATCAGCCCGTGTATGGCCAGCTTTAGTTTTCAGAAATGCAGATGTAGTCAGGATACATATTTCAGGATATATATTTTTTTTGCAGTCATGCTAGAACAGAAGCTTTGAGGGATGAGCTCAGCAAAACCTACCAACCAAATCTCAAGAAATGTGTATAAATCTGTTTTCTGGTTCCAAGATTAGTTTCAGATCTGTAGTGTAGCACACAGCTTCATACATGGGTTGTTGCTTTATCTGAATCTTGTCAGTGCTTCCATTTAATCAGTTGCAGAATTTTGCAAATGACGATATTTATTTTAATTCAATTGGGATCTGCTATTTCAAGAGACAGGGCATTTTATAAATGGGATGTCTAGACAAAATATTGTGATGGTAGCAATTCGGCATGCTGTAGGGGCTACAGATAAAAAAGCCTGAAGCTGCACAGGCTTAGTGGGGAGTGAGGGCCTATCTGTCCTATTCTGAAGCAGTACTGATAAAAAATAAAACTGATCTGTCAGCATAGATAGGTTTTGCTTAATCCAGTTTGTGCTTTAGTATCGCTCAGATACAGTATATTTATATATATAAAATACATTTTGTGAGAACAGCTATATCTTCTGAAGCAATTGCTATAAATCCCAGCCCACAACAAGAAATCAGATCATAGTCTCCTTGATTCTATTGTATCAACATCAAGTTGATTGGCAATATTGATAATAAGAATTGAGAATCTTTTAAACTGTTCACTATGTAAGGTGAACGCTACAAGTTCTGACCTAGGTAAATTATATTAAAATATGTTTAATTGATAAGAGCATTGTTGCACCCTTTATAATCTGGTATATGATTGTCAAGGTTGAACTGAGGGTGTCTCAGAAAAGTGGAAAATGCACTGCACTGCGGTCAAGCTTTAGGTTGTTGAAAGTCTTCTGCATGTGTATGATGCCATAAGAACGCAAGACATGCAGTTTTAGCCTTAATTGAGTGTGGTATACATGCCCAAATATTGTGTAGAATTTGCTGAAGAAACATCAACGAATTCTTTATAACCATGGAGTACTGTATACTGTTGGATCAGTTGGATGAGTTGGCAGTGAATAGATGTGATGATATTGCAGTTTATGGGTTATCAAAATTTTAATTCAAAGTATTTGTGACTTTTGTGGGTAGGTAGCTTCTGATATCTTGACATGACATTGTAGATTTGACTGGTTTGCCATAATCCATTCATTATACATTCACACTAATTTTATTTAATATATTATACTGTACAGATAGATGATAGATAGATAGATAGATACATAGATAGATAGATAGATAGATAGATAGATAGATAGATAGATAGATAGATAGATACTGTAGATAGAGATATACTTCCCTTGGTATATATATAAACATTCAGAGTGGATTATTTTGGGACTTCTACCTCTAATTGAGCACTCACTAATGGTTTGTCTATATAGTCTCATCAGCACCTACATCTCTGACAGTTCTCTGAAATGAATCTTTTATGGCTCCAACTTCATATGCCGCATATTAAAGCAATCTTTTTTTTTTCTACCTTCCTTTGACAAGTCCTATAGCTGTGTTTTTCCCAGTGCCACCAGAGACTGGAATACATTTTCATTTGTATGGTATTTCTGTGTTGCTAATAAACACTTAACTGCTAAAATACTAATCCCACCAGTGTGGCACTTTGCGCCAGACTCTTATTTATTAGTTTGCTACATGAAATAAAACAGCATTCAGATGCCTGCAGTCCAATTCCCTGCTTGACATCACACATTGCTGTTTTAGATTCATGATTCATAGACTGAAATACATGTCTAAATGCTGCAGCATGAACAGAGTGGATAAGAAATCAACAATAAAATAATGACTTGGCTTCTACCAGAGAGGTCTACCTTGAGGCCCTCTAGCTATTGCTGCACTGCAACTCCCACTATCCCCTAAGGGTCTCACAGAATTTCAGTAACAGCTGGAAGGCTGCAGGCTTTAAACCCAGTTTAAAATTGTTAAGAACAAAATCATTTTTTTGTGTGTTTCCAACCCCCTATTAGATAGTTCTTGCTAGATAATGTATTTTGTATTTTGGAGTAGTTCATTGTGCTTTTGTGTTCAGGTGTCTTATTGCACAGTAAGCTGTAAATGGGAGTTCTGGTAAAGAGCTGAACTTCAATACAGTAGTTCAAATTGCATTTTTAATTCATATTACTAAAGATAACGTGGAATAATTCAGTTGTAGATGCTTAACAATGGAAATTGATGAAGTAACAGCTGAAACCTGCCCCCTTCCCTCCACCCCAAACCTCTCTGTAGAAGATCCTTGGATAACAGTTTTGTGCATAGAGATGGACTTTGCCAGCAGTAATGGAAAATATTATTGCCCATAGCCTACTACATGATTTGACATCCCATATCAGTAATTGTGCTTGGTCTGGAATAATAAATCATGCAATCTAGGGCAATTATAATCAATTTTTGACTGATATTTAACCAATAGATTGGTGATCCGTTAGATTGGTAAATCCGATAATTTTCATCAAACTTGCAGTGATCGAACATTGATGAGCCGACTCCATTGGCTTCTATAACTCCTATGAATCGAGGAAGTTGTGAGGATATTAAAGATATTTGAAAATGTTTTCTCAATTTTCTCACAGTAATCCTGCAAACTGATGCAGTCTTTTAAAATGAGGGAAGATGAAAATACAGGTATGGGATCCCTTATCTGGAAATCCGTTATCCAGAAAGATCAGAATTCCGGAAAGCCTGTCTCCCATAGACTCCATTTTAATCAAATAATTCAGAATTTTAAAACTGATTTCCTTTTTCTCTGTAATAATAAAACAGAACCTTGTACTTGATCCCAACTAAGATATAATTACCCCTTATTGGGGGAAGAACAATCCTATTGGGTTTATTTAATGGTTAAATGATTCCCTTTTCTCTGTAATAATAAAACAGTGCCTGTACTTGATCCCAACTAAGATATAATTACCCCTTATTGGGGGCAGAACAGCCCTATTGGGTTTATTTAATGGTTAAATGATTCCCTTTTCTCTGTAATAATAAAACAGTACCTGTACTTGATCCCAACTAAGATATAATTACCCCTTATTGGGGGAAGAACAATCCTATTGGGTTTATTTAATGGTTAAATGATTCCCTTTTCTCTGTAATAATAAAACAGTACCTGTACTTGATCCCAACTAAGATATAATTACCCCTTATTGGGGGAAGAACAATCCTATTGGGTTTATTTAATGGTTAAATGATTCCCTTTTCTCTGTAATAATAAAACAGTGCCTGTACTTGATCCCAACTAAGATATAATTACCCCTTATTGGGGGCAGAACAGCCCTATTGGGTTTATTTAATGGTTAAATGATTCCCTTTTCTCTGTAATAATAAAACAGTACCTGTACTTGATCCCAACTAAGATATAATTACCCCTTATTGGGGGGCAGAACAGCCCTATTGGGTTTATTTAATGGTTAAATGATTCCCTTTTCTCTGTAATAATAAAACAGTACCTGCACTTGATCCCAGCTAAGATATAAATAATCCTTATTGGATGCAAAACAATCCAATTGGGTTTAATTAATGTTTTATTGATTTTTTTAATTGAGTTAAAGTATGGAGATCCAAATTACAGAAAGGCCCTTATCCGGAATATCCTTGGTCCCGAGCATTCTGAATAACGGGTCCTATACCTGTATTGTATTTGGTGATGCAACAAGACATAAGAGGTCCCTAGAAGAAGGGTGTTGTTGGGATCTGATTTTGTTTTATTTTTAGCATTTCTCTATATGATAAACATTACACTATATATATACAGGTCCTTTTCAAAAAATTAGCATATTGTGATAAAGTTCATTATTTTCTGTAATGTACTGATAAACATTAGACTTTCATATATTTTAGATTCATTACACACAACTGAAGTAGTCCAAGCCTTTTCTTGTTTTAATATTGATGATTGTGGCATACAGCTCATGAAAACCCAAAATTCCTATCTCAAAAAATTAGCATATCATGAAAAGGTTCTCTAAACGAGCTATTAACCTAATCATCTGAATCAACAAATTAACTCTAAAAACCTTAAAAAGATTCCTGAGGCTTTTAGAAACTCCCAGCCTGGTTCATTACTCAAAACTGCAATCATGGGTAAGACTGCCGACCTGACTGCTGTCCAGAAGGCCATCATTGACACCCTCAAGCAAGAGGGTAAGACACAGAAAGAAATTTCTGAACGAATAGGCTGTTCCCAGAGTGCTGTATCAAGGCACCTCAGTGGGAAGTCTGTGGGAAGGAAAAAGTGTGGCAGAAAATGCTGCACAACAAGAAGAGGTGACCGGGCCCTGAGGAAGATTGTGGAGAAGGACCGATTCCTGACCTTGGGGGACCTGCGGAAGCAGTGGACTGAGTCTGGAGTAGAAACATCCAGAGCCACCGTGTACAGGCGTGTGCAGGAAATGGGCTACAGGTGCCGCATTCCCCAGGTCAAGCCACTTTTGAACCAGAAACAGCGGCAGAAGCGCCTGACCTGGGCTACAGAGAAGCAGCACTGGACTGTTGCTTAGTGGTCCAAAGTATGTCATTCGGAAATCAAGGTGCCAGAGTCTGGAGGAAGACTGGGGAGAGGGAAATACCAAAATGCCTGAAGTCCAGTGTCAAGTACCCACAGTCAGTGATGGTCTGGGGTGCCATGTCAGCTGCTGGTGTTGGTCCACTGTGTTTTATCAAGGGCAGGGTCAATGCAGCTAGCTATCAGGAGATTTTGGAGCACTTCATGCTTCCATCTGCTGAAAAGCTTTATGGAGATGAAGATTTCATTTTTCAGCACAACCTGGCACCTGCTCACAGTGCCAAAACCACTGGTAAATGGTTTACTGACCATGGTATTACTGTGCTCAATTGGCCTGCCAACTCTCCTGACCTGAACCCCATAGAGAATCTGTGGGATATTGTGAAGAGGAAGTTGAGAGACACAAGACCCAACACTCTGGATGAGCTTAAGGCCGCTATTGAAGCATCCTGGGCCTCCATAACACCTGAGCAGTGCCACAGGCTGATTGCCTCCATGCCACGCCACATTGAAGCAGTCATTTCTGCAAAAGGATTCCCCGCCAAGTATTGAGTGCATAACTGAACATAATTATTTGAAGGTTGACTTTTTTTGTATTAAAAACACTTTTCTTTTATTGGTCGGATGAAATATGCTAATTTTTTGAGATAGGAATTTTGGGTTTTCATGAGCTGTATGCCACAATCATCAATATTAAAACAAGAAAAGGCTTGAACTACTTCAGTTGTGTGTAATGAATCTAAAATATATGAAAGTCTAATGTTTATCAGTACATTACAGAAAATAATGAACTTTATCACAATATGCTAATTTTTTGAAAAGGACCTGTATATACACCTAAAAAACATCTGTCAATATTTAAATGACTTAAGTTGACTTTCAAAAGTCTTCCAAAACACTTCCATTACCTGTAATTAGTAATTATGTCCCTAATCTAAATCTTGTTACTTTATTGTCAAATAATTTCATTAATTTATATCTTTATTTTGGGCCAGATTGTTCTGGATTGTATTATACTCTTCCAGAAATGTGTAACCTTTTACAATATTACTAATGAAAGTCATATCTCTTGACGGTTCTCTTTCTCCAATCAATTTGCTCATCAGCAGCTAGGAGGTTTAAAGATATTCACATTTGCTTGTTTTCCTATAAGAATATTTCAGTGTTTGACTAGAGGTTGTTCAGAAAACTATTTGAAATTAGTATACCAAAGGAAAGATAGGAAATGTTCTGTATTCAGGCTTTGTTCATTATCCTTTGAATAACAAGATACAAAATTAATGTAATTATCCAATCAGAATTTTTACATTATTCTTGATAAAATGTTTCAGTGAAACTGATCAGCCAACAGTCTCTGTCTGCGAGTGATATCTTAACTCAAGCTTCTTTTCTCTGCTGTTAAAATGGCCTCATCAAGAGCTATCAGCAAATGGCAGCTTATTCCACAGTAAAGCTTTGGATAAGCCACAAAAAAAAATCAATCAAGTAAACAAGAAAGAAAGTAAATCATTTTCAGAGTAAAGGCTTTTGCGCATTGGATTTGTTGAACACTGTATGCATTACTGAAATGAAACCAAACAAAGGGAAAATAAAGAATGAAAAATAAGCATTTTGTTTTACATGTTGCTGTTATCCAGAATGCTTGGAACCTGGGGTTTTCCGGATAAGGGATCTTTCCATAGTTTGGATCTCCATAACTTAAGTCTGCTAAAAATCATTTAAATATTGAATAAACCCAATAGGATTGTTTGGCCCCCGATAAGGATTCATTATATCTTAGTTGGGATCAAGTACAGGTACTGTTTTATTATTACAGAGAAAAGGGAATCATTTAACCATTAAATAAACCCAATAGGGCTGTTCTGCCCCCAATAAGGGGTAATTATATCTTAGCTGGGATCAAGTACAGGTACTGTTTTATTATTACAGAGAAAAGGGAATCATTTAACCATTAAATAAACCCAATCGGGCTGTTCTGCCCCCAATAAGGGGTAATTATATCTTAGCTGGGATCAAGTACAGGTACTGTTTTATTATTACAGAGAAAAGGGAATAATTTAACCATTAAATAAACCCAATCGGGCTGTTCTGCCCCCAATAAGGGGTAATTATATCTTAGTTGGGATCAAGTACAGGTACTGTTTTATTATTACAGAGAAAAGTGAATCATTTAACCATTAAATAAACCCAATCGGGCTGTTCTGCCCCAATAAGGGGTAATTATATCTTAGTTGGGAGCAAGTACAGGTACTGTTTTATTATTACAGAGAAAAGGGAATCATTTAACCATTAAATAAACCCAATAGGGCTGTTCTGCCCCCAATAAGGGGTATTTATATCTTAGTTGGGATCAAGTACAGGTACTGTTTTATTATTACAGAGAAAAGGGAATCATTTAACCATTAAATAAACCCAATAGGGCTGTTCTGCCCCCAATAAGGATTAATTATATCTTAGTTGGGATCAAGTACAGGTACTGTTTTATTATTACAGAGAAAAAGCAAATCATTTTTAAAATTAGAATTATTTGCTTATAATGGTGTCTATGGGAGATGGCCTTTCCGTAATTCGGAACTTTCCGGATAACAGGTTTCTGGATAAGGGGTCCCATACCTGCACAAGCAGCAGGTCTAGTCATAGTAGCACCTGTACTATTAGTAGTATAGCAATCATTAAGAAAGTTTAGTATTCCAATCAAGTTATTGCCCAATTATCTTGGTTTATATTTAGATACTTGTTCATGCTGCCTTCTGGGCAAAGATCTTTTAAGTTTTTTTTAAGATTCAGACCCCTTTGAGATCTGACATTTGGTTGGGCCACCCTTTTTTTTACAAAAATGTTAGAGAAACCATGTCTTAACTGCCACTCTCATATTATTTCAGGGACATCCAAGATACTAAAAGAAATTTACCCTCAAATTTCACCTTGAAGGTCCATCAAGCTCAGGCTGTGTTCCTTTGAGCCCCATAGGAGCTCCACAGTTTATTAACTACTGCAGTAGTGCATCAGTTTCCAAAGTGTAAAGTTACCCACAGGGGCCCAATAAACTGGAAAGTCAGTTAGGGTACAATGTGAAGACAAAAACTTATTTAAAAATCTGGATCAGATCGGAACTATGTATATTTACAGAATAGAAAGGGGCCAAACACATGCCAAAGTTAGAAGATCAGCTTGAACCATAAAAAGATCTAAAAATCTCTACTATAGGTAGATAGCAAATTAAAGAATGGATTTCCCCTCTAAATTAGACATTGGCCCTTAGGTAAGACACTAAAGTCAAATAAGATAAAGAATGGAAGGCAGAATGGAATATACTTGCATGATAATATTATTTGTTTTCCCATGAAAAGCCATTCAGGGATATGAGACTTAAATCTCAGTTAAAAAAATACAATGGCTGTATTTCAAGAGTTGAAGCTGCGTGTCTATTTGCATTATAAAAGTAAAAGTAATAAGCTCCATTTATTTTTCTCTGCTTTAGTTCTATAAACACTGCCTAATAGTAGGTGCCATATTTAGACACTAATATTATTAATACTAATACAGGTATTGGACCCCTTATCCGGAAACCCGTTATCCAGAAAGCTCCGAATTACGGAAAGCCTGTCTCCCATAGACTCCATTTTAATCAAATAATTCAGAATTTTAAAACTGATTTCCTTTTTCTATGTGGAAATAAAACTGTACCTTGTAATTGATCCCAACTAAGATATAATTACCCCTTATTGGATGCAAAACAATCCTATTGGGTTTAATTAATGTTTTATTGATTTTTTAGTAGACTTAAGGTATTGAGATCCAAATTACGGAAAGATCCCTTATCCGGAATACCCTTGGTCCCGAGCATTCTGGATAATGGGTCCTATACCTGTAGTATGAATTTTTAATCCAATGTTGTCAGGATTTATATAACACAGCAGGATATATTATTTTTCCATTGCATTAATAAAAACTTTAATGACCATTATTTTAACAACACTATAGCAGTAAAACTTGGCTGCTAATTTGTTGCTATTAGTAACAGGTTCAGGGCAAGCTTTGCACATAATACTGCATAACCCAGTTAGTATCCACATAGAAAGTAGCTCACGTAATTCATATATAAAATTGCATATACAGGTATGGGATCCCTTATCCGGAAACCCGTTATCCAGAAAGCTCTGAATTACGGAAAGCCCATCTCCCATATACTCCATTTTAATCAAATAATTCAGAATTTTAAAACTGATTTCCTTTTTCTCTGTAATAATAAAACAGTACCTTGTAATTGATCCCAACTAAGATATAATTACCCCTTATTGGGGACAAAACAGCCCTATTGGGTTTATTTAATGGTTAAATGATTCCCTTTTCTCTGTAATAATAAAACAGTACCTGTACTTGATCCCAACTAAGATATAATTACCCCTTATTGGGGGCAGAACCGCCCTATTGGGTTTATTTAATGGTTAAATGATTCCCTTTTCTCTGTAATAATAAAACAGTACCTGTACTTGATCCCAACTAAGAAATAATTTCCCCTTATTGGGGGCAGAACAGCCCTATTGGGTTTATTTAATGGTTAAATGATTCCCTTTTCTCTGTAATAATAAAACAGTACCTGTACTTGATCCCAACTAAGATATAATTACCCCTTATTGGGGGCAGAACAGCCCTATTGGGTTTATTTAATGGTTAAATGATTCCCTTTTCTCTGTAATAATAAAACAGTACCTGTACTTGATCCCAACTAAGATATAATTTCCCCTTATTGGGGGCAGAACAGCCCTATTGGGTTTATTTAATGGTTAAATGATTCCCTTTTCTCTGTAATAATAAAACAGTACCTGTACTTGATCCCAACTAAGATATAATTACCCCTTATTGGGGGCAGAACTGTCCTATTGGGTTTATTTAATGGTTAAATGATCCCCTTTTCTCTGTAAAAATAAAACAGTACCTTGTACTTGATCCCAACTAAGATATAACTAATCCTTACTGGATGCAAAACAATCCTTTTGGGTTTAAATAATGTGTTATAGATTTTTAATAGACTTAAGGTGTGGAGATCCAAATTATGGAAAGACCCCTGATCCTGAATACCCTTGGTCCCAAGTATTCTGGATAACGGGTCCTATACCTGTACTACATTCGCTGTATCTTACCTCTCTCATTTGTCCAAATTAATGCAGTTAGTACATTTTCAGGCAGTTTATCTTCACATCCTGCTATGTTGCCCCTGAATTACTGTTTTTTGATGAACACACACAGTTTATTTAATGTTGTATCTTATTTTATTGGTTGGAATTTGACAATTTGGGATTTACAGGGGCAGGTTTATGAAAGGTCAAGGCATCTCCTTTTGCTAGAGTTTGAGTAAAAAGATTATTTTCCTCAGAGACAGGCATTTTTGGTGATTTATTATGTTTCTCGCTAGCCTTCTCTCACCTAAACAGTTCGGGAGGTAACACTTATCACTTATTTTTTGGATTATGATAAATTGGTACCTTAATGCATATCTTTTAATGTTCCCTGAATTTTGAATGAAGAAAAATGCTGTAAGTTTTAATTAGTGTTGAAAAAAACCCCAAACAGTTTGCTCTTCTTTAATCAAAATTCTACAGATTTGTTGCTCATATGCTGAGTGGCCCCCTAATACCAGATTGTTGTGTTTATGGCACGTGGCACTACTTACGTGAAAAATACAGTCCCTGTTACCAAGTGGGTACCTTATAAGGCACTTTTATTTGTGCATTGAACTTGGGTAAAATCTGTGCACGTGGCTATATCTTTGACCCAATGATAGACAGTACTAATTAGTGCTTATAGAACTGTATTTCACATTTCTATCTCTCTTACTCTCCCTAAAAGTGTCTTTACTCCAGCTATATATTACCTAACATTGAAGATCTCCAAGGTTGGATGCCTTCTTCAACAGCCAATCCCATAATTGCTCATCTTATTACAGACAATAGAAATGAATAAAGTCGATTTCTTAAACACATCAAAAGAAACCCCCCAAAAAATCAAAGTGAAATATATTTGAGGGTAACCCTCTTACCCTTACATAATAACTTGCTGAACACTAAGAAAGACTCTGTAAAAATATTGGGTACCATTGTTTTTGTGTGATTTAGTTTGAACATTAGCACATTATGTGGAATTTTATAGGAAGACAGCACAAATTCACACGTTGCCTGCTCTTGGCATTTTATAGAGGCTTTCACTCCAAACTGTGCTGGTATTGTCATAAAAAGAAATATTTTCATTTTACTCTGCCTGAGGACATCAGAACTTTAAAATACATATAACAAAGTACTAACTCTAAATGGCAGCTCAGTTGCATGGTGTTAACTTATTCCAGTGAAATGTATGATCCGATTAGATTAACAGTTTTATTACATAGACCATTTTGCAAGCATGATTACTTACTATGACCATGGCAATGTATATTTTGATAATGTGCCATCATAACAAAGCACATACAAATATATATATATATATATATATATATATATAGAGAGAGAGAGAGAGAGAGAGAGAGAGAGAAAGAGAGAGAGGTTGTCTTTTCTTTACAACATTCTGAAATTTGCTGCTGAAAATGCCATTAACTCTGCAAATGTACTGGACTCATTTTCCTTTGTATGTTTATTTATACCGAGTTTCCTGTTTTTTGGGTGGCAGTAGAGGGGAATATTTGATTTGATATTTTTTGTCACAGATGGTGGATTCTTTGATTACATATGAGTGATAGTTAGAGATGTAGCGAACCTCACAAAAAAAGTTCGCGAACTTCCGCCAAAAAGTGCGAACTTTTGCGAACTTTGCAAACCCCATAGACTTCAATGGGAAGGCGAACTTTAAAACCTAGAAAAGCCATTTCTGGCCAGAAAACTGATTTTAAAGTTGTTTAAAGGGTGCCACGACCTGGACAGTGACATGCAGGAGGGGGATCAAGGGCAAAAATGTCTCTGAAAAATACGTTGTTGACACAGCGTTGCGTTTTGTGCTGTAAAGGGCAGAAATCACACTACATTTCTAAACTTGTGTAATAAACTGCTTTAAAACGTCCGGCGTCTACATGCCAATCAAGTCGTGTAAAGGTTACAGCCGGTTCACACGCAAAGACAAAACGCCGCAGTACTGGATACGGAATATATTATTGCTGGTGGAAAAACATCGCTCAGGTGATTTTATTGCAATGCAATGTCACTACTATGTGTAACGTATTGGGTTATAGCAGATGAGATCAGCAGGACAGCTGTCCCCAGCAGCTACATACAGAGCAGTAGAAAGTAGATTACTAGTCAGAAAAGCTACCTAAACTGTCCCTCAAACCCCTGCACAGCTCTATCCCTATGCTAACTCATCAAGCACACACAGGCAGAATGTAAAATGGCTGCTGGGCTTCGGTTTATATATGGAAGGGAGTGGTCCGGGGGTGGTCCAGGAGGGAGAGCTGCCTGATTGGCTGCCATGTATCTGCTGGCTCTGGGGTGAGAGGTCAAAATTTGGCGAACAGTTCGCTACATCTCTAGTGATAGTTATTTATGTGCTTACACAAAAAAATAATAAATGCCTACTACAATTAAAAAAAATGAAAAATTCTTGTTAGATCTTGTTTTTATAGTTTCTCAAACCTACACTCGGTAATCTCCATTTTGCAAGTCTGCCCCTTGGCACCCTGAAACACTAACACATGTTACACCAGTGCCCCCTTAACCTGTCTATGTGCTAAGAGCAGGACATGGCACCTACTGTATATCAACTGTATGATGTACATGTATTTAGTAGAAGTAAATCTAGAGCAACTGGACTTGCTGAGTAATCATTGAAGATGTTTCACTACTCATCGGAGCATCTTCTTCAGTTCAACTGACTGGTATGGGAAGTCCTCAGCATATGTACTCTTCCACTAATCCAATCAATTGTCACATCTCTGAATAGTTACATTTCACCATTGTGATTGGATTATTGGTGTTTATATGCTGAGGACTACCCATACCAGTCAGTTAAACTTAAAAAGCTGCTCAGATGAGTTATGAAATGTGTAAAATAATTACTCAGCAAGTCCTGTTGCTCTAGATTACTTCTACAAACTATTCCATGACCTGGATGAATGAAAACCTGCATAGACATATTGCATGATGTCCAGTAACTTTTCTTGAATATAAAAAAGTTTCTAAAGAAACATCTACCAATTAGATTCATTTTGGAGTCATTAGACAAGATTAAACACCTACTGTTGCTAACAAACCATGCAATTAAATAACAATTCAGAACTAATGCTATCATAAAAGCTACTAATTGATTTATTGAATGGGTTTATGTCTTAAGGTTACATCCAAGATCTTAATTCCTCAAACACTCAAAACAATACTTTATATGTTGATCTTCTGGACAAAGCTATAAAACTATTAAAGAAAACTTTCCTTTATATTTATGTTTCATTTCACTTGAACTTTGTGTTATTACGTCTTGGTGGTTAGAGAATCCCCAAAAGAAAAAGACCTTTTGCCTATGGCAGAGAATCTGAAACATGAGCTTTTTGTACTTGAAGACTAAACCCCATGGGGACCAAATACCATTTGAAACATATTAAAAATATACACCAGCTGGAAAAACTGTAAAATAGATAGATAGTCTAGATAGACAGATAGATAGATACATAGATAGAAAAATATACACCAGCTGGAAAAACTGGAAAAACTGTAAAATAGATAGATAGTCTAGATAGACAGATAGATAGATAGATAGATAGATACATAGATAGATGATAGATAGATAGATAGATAGATAGATAGATAGATAGATAGATGATAGATAGATAGATAGATAGATGATACATAGATAGATGATAGATAGATAGATAGATAGATAGATAGATAGATAGATACATAGATAGATGATAGATAGATAGATAGATAGATAGATAGATAGATAGATGATAGATAGATAGATAGATAGATAGATAGATAGATAGATGATACATAGATAGATAGATAGATAGATAGATAGATAGATGATAGATAGATAGATGATAGATAGATAGATAGATAGATAGATATAGATAGATAGATGATAGATAGATATGTAATAAATGATAACTGTTGTAACAATTTTGTTGATAATATCACAATAGATGCTCATTACTTATTCTTCTTAGCCTTTTGTTTTTCAGCATTAAATGAGAAAGCTGTTCTATTCCTCTCCTCTATTGATTGCAAACTAGAAATCCTTCTTTAATGGCATAAATCTTCTTAGAATAGCGACCATCTCTTAGACGCCATTTTCAACACCATTAAAAATAATTGCATTTTGTGCCTTCTGTAAGCTTCACGGACACTTCATTAAGCAGGGCAAATGCAGATATTTCAGTCTCATTAGAAAGGTGAAGCCCTATGGTCTATCTGTTTTTGTAATACACAATTAACTAATTTGTGATAAAGTTAGCATACCTGTAAACAGAATTATATTTCAGCACAGAAACCTCATAAAGAAGTGTTTGCATCAAGCCACAATGAAATTTCTGCGCATTCTCTGTCCACCTTGAAAAATACAGATTCTGGAAAGAAATGATTGCTTTACCGAGTCCCTATTTGTTTTGGAAATCAAATTGAAAACGTTTTTCAAAGCCTTAGCTAGATGGATATACATTGTAGTTGAGCAAATTAAAAGACATCTGTTTTCTGACTTCAAATACACATTTGTTCCAGTTTATTGTGACATTTTAGAACATTAGGTGACCATATATCACATGTTCTTATATCTATCCCCACAAATAAATAAGACGCATTCTAATATTTTTGGATGGGGCTTATTCATCAGAATTCCTATAATCATTCATTGTTGCATCGGCCTAATAAATGAAAGCATCTAATATTACAAATCTTATTGGCTGATTCATCAAAGTATGAGTTCGAATCCCGAAATGGGTAACAATCGGATTAGATACTTAGATAATTTCTGATGATCGGAAATGTCATGAAAAAAATCGTATTAGTCACGATAATATCGTATCGGTGATCTGCAAGTCACAAAATATTGGAGTGCACAGCATGTAACGTAGGTAGGATGGCACTGCACTAACAGGGCTAAGGGCTGTGACAGACGGGAAATTATCTGTAGGTCATTTATCAAAAAAGCCTTATGAACACAATATCAACCTTCTTTTGCACTTATAATGTCTGTACATCAGTGGTCCCCAACCAGTGGCTCTGAGCAACATGTTGCTCCCCAACCCCTTGGATGTTGCTCCCAGTGGCCCCAAAGCAGGTGCTCATTGTTGAATTCTTGGCTTGGAGGCAAGTTTTCGTTGCAAAAAAACCCAATATAATGCCAAACAGAGCCTCTGTAGGCTGCCAGTCCACATGGGGCCTATTAAATAGCCAATTATTGCTCTTATTGGCACCACCAGGAACCTTTTTCATGCTTGTGTTGCTCCCCAAAACTTTTTTCCATTTAAATGTGGCTCACGGGTATAAAAGGTTGGGGATCCCTACTGTACATGGTATTATAGACACTGCTGAAAATTGCATTGGACTGCCAGTGCACCCTTGGCACCATTACATGTACAGCCACATAAGAGTGATACGAAAATGCCTTCAACAATCTAGCTGGTTTTCTGTTGAGTTAAAATGTGAAAACAATAATCAAACCGCCAAAGAAAATGTTCTGCCTTTTAAGGCATTCTATGCACTATTCTTTCTCTAAAAGTTGCAGTTTATGTTTTTGAGTGCCTGCAGCTTATATAAAATTCTGAGCTGCTTTTTGAAAACCAAGGAGCTCAGACATTTACAGCTACACAAGTGTTCTCTCCAGCTGACTTAAAACACCAATTATATTTCCTCCTGAGATTATTTTCCTCGTCAGAGATCTCCTTCTTGAAGTCTTTTTTTATATTCTGATTTTTTTTTTTTTTAGTAAGTATTCTCCTTCTAAGCATCCCTTGTTGTGTAGGACTGACTATTCACATATTTCCCACATCTTTAAAAGCTTCATAAGCAAATAAAAGTAAAGCTGTTATGGGATAGTGTCATGCCTGAATCTAGAGTGAAATCATCGTCCTTTGATGGATGAAAGAAAATATTTTCTGTGAAAAAAAATCTGACTGCAGGGTACAAAGATCTGGAAATGGCGTCATGCATCAAGCACGCTACTAAATGCATCAATTAATTGGCATCTTAGGACTTCTAGGTACACAGCCCAGCTAACAACCATAAAGCCAAATGTCTGTGATTTGTGCCAAAGGAATCCATGTACAGTAGACCTCGTCCATTGCATAATTTTACAATTATGTTAAATGCTGAACACAGCAAGATGCAAATTGGAGTATTTGAGCAGTATAAGTTAAAATGCTTGACGAATAGAGAGAAAATATATAAATTTACTTTCATTATAAATCACATATCCCTAACTGGAAGGGACCGAATCAAGGATTAAGTGCAATAACAGTCACACGGTTTAATGCTGTAGCTAAAATACTGTAGGTGTAAGGTTTATGTTTTGAAAAGTTCTTATTAGTCTGCAGTCTGTTTGAATGATTTAATTTGTCTTTTAACCCATTAGGCCTTGAATTTGCCCATGGCAGTATTGTATTTCAGAGCCAGTGTCATAGATTTCACAATTGACAACATGTCAATTGTAGGCAACATGTTACTCACCAACCCCTTTGGATGTTGCTCCCGGTGGCCTCAAAGCAGGTGCTTATTTTTGAATTTCTGGTTTAGAAGGCAATCTATGATTGCATAAAAACCCAGTGTAATTGCCAAACAGAGCCTTCTATAATTGCCAAACAGAGCCTTCTGTAGGCTTCCAGTCAACATAGGGGCTATCAAATAGCCAATTATAGCTCTCAGTGGCACCTCCAGTAACTTTTTTCATGGTTGTGTTGCTCCCCAATACTTTTTACGTTTGAATGCGGCTCATGGGTATAAAAGGTTGGGGATCCCTGACTTAAAGTGTTAATTGTGTTTCTGACACATCTTATTAATACACCCATTATAATGGCAGATGTATTAATATAATTAAACAGACAAAGGCAATCAATAATTTTAATGGTTTGTTCTACTTCCTTCTTATTACTCCATATTTATGCTATCCCCAGGCCACTGTTTCACTTACATACTTAGATTTAATAAGCAGTAAATAGACTTGTCACCTCCTATATACAGTAATACATTTTTGGTCAGGTGTGGATTTGTTGTGAAATTCATTATTTTGCATCTGCAATTTTTTTTATCAAAGTTTTCTCAAATTTGGTCATCATAAACAACAAACAAACACTTATAGACTCCAATGCATTTTGCATAGAGAAAGTCTTTGTGGAAAAAAGATGGCATGAAAAACCCTATAGACTCCTATGTATTATGTATGGGAAAAGTAACCAAGGAAAAAAGTTGCAGCAAGAAAGTTGCTGCAAAAAAAGTGCTCATTAACTCCAATGTGCTAATTTTTGATGTTTTGTGATTCTTTTTCACAGTTTTGTGAATTTTACAGTGAAATGGGACAGATCCTCCCATCGCAACTCCTTTGTTTTCATTGACAGTGTCATTGTCAAGTTATATAGCTGCCTTGCAGTTTGGTCATGGTTCTGATATCTTTTATTTCTTTTGTTATGTGCTTTGCTGCTTTCCAAGTCCTATACCTACAGAAGGACATCTTGCACCAATGAGGTCTAAGGAGATCGAACCAGGCTGTCTACAAATGGATATATGGCTCTGAATTATTAGGCTGTAGATGTGCTGTTGAACCAGTGGTTGCATATTTGGCCACATGGTGCATTGTCCTCACCTATAAGTAAAGGTTAAAGTTTCTCATTTTAAGAGAAAGCAGCGCTACGTGTGTAGCATAAGGCATGTGAACACCCTTTTAAGAAGGCTTAGGTGCATGTCTATCATTTGAGAAGGGCTCTTTGGCTACTTTTAGCTCTTCTCCCCCCAACCAACGTGCTTTAGATTGTTTGATAGAAGCTTTTGCTGCTCACAATGTAAGGGCTCTGAAAGACTTGCCTTTGTATTTTTCCCTTTCTTGAAGCCTTTTGACGTAGTGGAGCATTCTAAGGATGAAATACAAGTTTGACCCTCTTAAACCTTTCATGGACCCTATTTAAGGACAGGGAAGCTTCCTGAATTATTACTATAAATCGTGCTGTTATTAGGATATACATATAAAGAGCCAGCAAAGAGCTGAACATTATAAGTGTCTCATGTTTTGCCTTGAAAAAAAAATTTAAGAGTAGTTCCATGTTCATTCTGTAAGGTAGCAAGATAGAAATGTTTTATAAGTGGGTAAGACAGGGATAAGGCAGTTTGAACATTGTTACTATCTCTTTTTATTATACATCAGTAGTGATGAGCGAGTCTGTCCCATTTCGCTTCCCATAAAATTTGCAAAACGTCAATAAAATTCGCGAAACTCATTTGTCGAGTGTTTTTTTTGTCGCCCACGTCTTTTTTGTCACCCATGCCTTTTTTTACGCGACCGCGCCCAATTTTGGCGCCTTTTTTGATGGGCAACAAAAAAAACCGTGCAGCGAATTTTTCCACGGCGAATTTCCACAGAAGTTTACCAATGTGGAAATTCGCTGCGAATCCATGCCTGCCGAAAAAATTCACTCATCACTATACATCAGCATTAATTTGAAAATAAGAGTAAAGCCCCAGCCTTTTTTTTAAAAAATACTTTTATAATAAAGTGTTGGGGTGGAGCTTATTCTGGGCAAAAAGCATTATCCCTCTACCATCTCTTTATCACCAGGTGGCTATGTTGTTGACAGAAGCTACAGTATCTCTGGAAGCAGTACATAATGCTCTAGCATGCATGTATGTAGATATGTACATGAGTGATATGTGCATAAAATACACGCATACATACATACACACACATACATTATTAAGAAAAATAAATCTGTAAAAACACAGCAAATTTGTGCTTCTTAGAACATGCAGGAGAACAAATTTGGGGGCACATTTACTAAAATTCGTTTTTTTCTGGCCTTGAAAGTCGTATAAACTCGACATGGTATAAATTCGAATTAAACTCAATCATTGCTGCATTTATAAAATGTCATGATAATGCTTGAATTGTTCGTACAAAAATTGAGAGTTTACATTCGAAAATCCTGAATTTTTCGACTTGAAAGTATTGTTAAAACTCGAAAAATGTGAGTTTAAATGGACGTTTGTTTCCATGAATCCTCTTTATTTTTCCCAAACAGGAATTGCTCCAGCAGCCATTTTAGGAGCATTGGTTCTCTTGGAAAACAATAATGGGTGTAAGTTTCACTTGAAGCTGGGTGAAACTGAAAACAGTGATGGCATTAACTTCCCTGTGAAAACGTGTGAATTAGAAAACAATGAGGGGATTAAGTTCTCATTGAAAGTACTGTACTATTCTAAGGGGGAGATTCACTAAGACACAAACGCTTTTTTTTTTTGTGATTTTTTCGCGTGAAAAATTCGGAAAGGCTCTGCCGCTGTTTACAATGGTCAGTACGAAAATTTAGTGACTTTCGGATCGCCAATACAATATTATCGTGAGTAATACGATTTTTTCGTAAGCATTTTTGGGATATTTGCGATCTTCAGAAATTTTCGTTTTCAATCCGAATTTTTCCCATTCATGATTCGAATTCGTGGATGAGTAAATCTGCCCCTTAGCCTCCATAGTGATCAAAGTGATCAAACCTGCCAAATTAAAAAAAAAAAAGTTAACTAAACATTAATAAATCACAAATTATGGGAGTTATTTTCATAAATCTCGAAATTACCTAGAATAAGAAAAAATCCGACTTTATCTCAAAATTGCTTAGCAAATGTGCCCCTTTATTATGTACGATGGAAAAACTCCCTTGTCAAATTATCTTATTTTTGAACAACAATCTATTATAGGAGATTCCAGTCATATTATATTGTAGAGGGTGGCGAATCATTGGCACAAAATGACTGTATGGAATTATTTCTACAAAGCAAAAGGCATTTTATTAATCACAAATCATCCACTTCTTTGCAAATGTTAACCTTCCCATCACAATATAGAAATCTGCTCAAGAGAATTAAGTACTTTGCATTATTTAACAAAGACAATGCAGGAAACAGTAATATATTTCTTCCTTACATTTGATGCTCGTTTTAAATAAATCCTTGATTGCAGACGTATAAAAGTCAAGGTTATCTCGTTCCCACTTGACCTCGTTCTCTGAAAAGCAATTCACATTTCACACATTCTCCCAAGTAAAGAGTGGATAAGGAGTACCGTACAGCAACATTTTCAGCACAGTATTTTTGTCTCGCCTGCTGAGATTTTTTTTTTTTGCTACTTACAGAAATGAGGAAAATAGCAGTTCTCTAAAAAGGACACCTATCCTTTAATAATATGTAACACAGATTGTACGGAATATCTTCATGAAAACTAGACAGAGATAAATGAGGAAGAAGCTGCCCAACCAAGTGTGATGATAAGATTTTATTTCCTAATACAGAGCTTGATTATATTCCTCAAGTTATGATCCAGTGATTTGTTTTTTAGTATCCATCTAAAATGTTATTCATTGATATCTGATATAAATAAAATAAATTAGATTCTGGTACAGTTTTATTTTTGTTGTCTTGATAACATCATTATTATATCTGTATAAACTGAGCGCTACAGTAGACTACAAGGTAATCATATATAAAAGTCTATATTGCTGCTTGTATGGGATCAATTATTCAGAAGCCCTTAATCTAAAAAGCTTCAGAAATATGGCATTTTCTCATATTGTTCTGTTTCAACGCAATTTTACTTTTTTTTTTGACAGGTTATCTTTTTCTTTCTAATAATAAGACAGTAGTAATTACTGGGTGTGGAAAAGGCTAGTAAAAATCAATGCTAGCAGCAAAACGACCATATAGGTTTTTTATACCGTATGTTTAACTGTGTTCTAGTTAGTCAAGAGTAGAACATAGACCCAACAGTGCGGGAGCGCTAGGCACCAGAAATGATAAGGAAAGCAAGTGGGCCCAATTAATAAATAAATTAATAGTAATATTAATTAATTAATAAACGTAGCTGCTTTTTCTGCCTCTATATTGTTACATTTTACAGAGTATAAGAGATATTTAGATACATGCAATGCTATTTTGTACATACATCATGGGCAGTGATTCTTGCAACAAACAACTCTTTAATTGTTGTATCTTACACAATCTTGTTGGTGGTACTGTTTAGATGGTACAAGCATTATTCACTACATAGATACTTCACACAATGATATCTACTTCTGGTCTCCTTGTTGGAGCCTAAGGCTGCTACACTAATGCTGCCCCTCACTCCTAAAAAGTGTTATTACAAATCTCCTATAATCCTGCTTACCTCTGTCTTCAGCCCTTGTCATTAACCACCCCTCCAGCAAGTGGAGATCAGAATCATGGAAATTAATGGGGGAAATACTTTGACCTGGAATGGTAATCATATTCCCCTCCCAACTGGACTAATCCATAATTAATAATATATCTGCTGATTACCCCAGCAGGCTGAGCAAATAACTAGCTGTGAGCTGACTGTGCCATGACTATACTCAGTAACAAACCCCTCAGCCCAGATTGCATCATACCACTCCCTAATCCTTAATCCCATGGTTATTTGTAGATGATAAATAATTACATTAAAAAGGTGGAAGTTTTGCAAAATTGAACTCTGAACTATCTGAACAATCTGAACTAAATAGATTAATGACATTTTTTGGCAGCCTTAAGGTATGGTGCTCTGAATTTTATAGACCTAAATTACTAGTTGACCTTGTCTCTTGGACTATCACTTTAAACAGTTGACATTCAAATAGACATGCCATATAATTGAAGAAGTATATTGTTTTTTTTCATATGCTTGATTCACACGTTAGATATCTTTAATTTTAAGACTGCATATTGCTGATTCTTTGTTTATGTTCCTAGGTAATGATCAAAATAAGATGTTGATCTTTGGTCAGAGAAAGAGCTCAGAAGCGTCTCTGCACTACCTTATACCAATTAAACAAGGCTTTTCTGTACTTTTTGCAGAATGTTCATTGCACACACAGTTAAGCCCTTCCGTAGTTAGTCCTCTGTGTATTTTACCCTGGTTGCCATAGTAACTAAATAACATGTGATCCTACATCACACATATATTCCTATTAGTTTACCTTGCCTTGCAGCGTTTCATTTTGATTTCGATAAAGACAGTTGTGTGTACGTTTTAATCCTTCATCACCATATGGGACAAGATGCTGATACAAGTAAACTGAACCATGACCAGTTTAAATTTAGATTAAACACTTTTCTTGCAGCCTAATTAAATGGAGATCAGGATCCAATATGAAGATCTGTAACACTCCTGCAATGATTTGAGTTTTATAGTAGCTGCTCTTATGCAAAGCAAGTTATGTCCGTATGAGAAGTGATTTATTCTGCGCAAGTACATTTGAAAGTTGATTTCCAAAAAATATAATTTTCCTAAAATGTTGGTTGAAAAATAACTCCATCCATCTTATCTTCTTTTTTTGTCTAAGTTGCAAAAATGTACTTCTCCTGTCCAGAATGATGCATCTATTCTGCTTGTATGTTGCATTGTATGACAGAAGAAGTGCTCATTTAGCAATCTTTCTCTAAATTAGTTTTTTTCCGATATATGTCTCATCATTAATTCAAAAGCCAGCCCAATTTATTTTTCATAATGGAGACCAAGGAACTAAATTCCAAAAGAAAGAACATCTTTAACCCACTTAAGACTATTTTCCCATAGACATCGATTATAAGTTAAAAAAAAGTCTGTATGTCTGTAATATTTCAATTCACTGGCAATCCTGCCATTGGACATTATAGTGCAATAGTATAGGGGAGAGAAAGTTGAAAGAGAAAAAGAGTAAGATAAAAGAATTATTAAATAGAAAAAGAGCAAGAGAAAAATGGGGGAAATATAGGGGAAAATTGAATCAAGGAATAACAAAAGGAAAAAGGTAGAAACAGAGATTAATAGAAAAAAAAAGAGGAAAATAGATATGGAAGGGGAAGGGCACAAATAGAAAAAAAGTAAAAAATATATGAAAACAGAGAAGAGAAAAACATGAAAATAAGAGGTGAAGGAAAGTCACTTTGGCATTTTACTGCCAATAGATTCGCATTACCACATCTGAGTAAAGAGCCCTAGAAGCTTTCTCTGTTTGTTTAAGATAGCAGCTGCCATTTTAGATTGGTCTTCATAGCTTCCTGCTACAGCTCTAATCATTATAGGTCAGATTACACATTCCTAAGGGTGGGGGGGAGTGAGTTTTATGAATTCTTATGGGAGGGGGGAGCAGGAGAAGGGAGAGAGCTGTGCAGACTCTGGCCCTGGGAATGAAGGATTTTTCTGAGAGGGGAAGTCAGAGACCAAAGAACATGTTTACAAAAAAGGAGACAAGAAATCCTGTGTTTCTTTTGATTTCAGAATTCTCTGTGCAGCGTTTCTGCGAGTGTTTATGGCTGTATTTACATAGAACTTTCTGATAAAACTTACTTAGTTTTTACCTTTCCTTCTCCTTTAAAAATGCATTCAATTTATTCAAAGTATGTTGGAGTTGTATTATCTGCTCTTCACATGAACACTTTTGGTTCACATCTCTTTTTAATGTGGCCTGTTTACTGTGATATTTGGATGTGATTATTGCTCCACTGGAGCTGAGCGACTTTCATTGAAATGAGTGTTTCTTGCTTCTAAAATTGCATGAGCTGAGTATTTTTATAACAAATCAGTCGCTGTCCCTGTCATGCAGACGTCATTTCCCAGGGTGGCATTGTTTGTCTGAAGGCCACATTCAGCTGTGAACTTGTTGCTTTTATGGGGCATCTGTTGTTGCCAGTGATTACATATCTTTCTTCTGTTTTCCCACAGTGTACAATTATGTATTTTCTCAAAATTATGTACACTGGTAATTAAAACCATTTTTAAACATCTGCAAAAGAAGTGATACAATACAGCAAGATTACTCCAAGGAAGGGAAGCACTTAGAAATCTCTGTAGTTCAGTAAACAGTAATTATAGCACCCACAACAAAAATCACATGTTCAGAAAACTGTACTATAGAAGAAACAATTCATTATTTTTAACATTACAAGTCACACTTTTAAATGTGCCTTTTAGCGTCCATGCTTGCAGAGGACTGATAAACATTAGCTAATAGTGATGAGCGAATTTTTTTGGCAGGTATGGATTCACAGCAAATATCTGCATGTCGCCATTGGCAAATTGTTTTGCCAAACTTCAGAGAAGTTTGCTGCAAAAAATGTGCTGCATGTCAATAAAATGTTGTGGTGCATCAAAATAGGTGCAACCGCGTCAAAATAGGCTTGGTTGAAGCACAAAGATAAACCAAAGTAGAACTCCAAACGCTCCGGACACAGGGGTATATGCTTAAAAGCAAGTCTTTATTATTCCATTTAAAACCAAGACGCCTAACGCGTTTTGCGCACTTAATCATAGGCCAAGGCGTGGCCGCATTAAAAAAATAGGTGCGCTCAAGTCAACACGGGCGTGGTCACGTTAAAAAAAAGATGCCCATGACAAAACAGCCAGTAGTTTTTTACATTTTTCAGAGAAGTGAAACAGGACAGATTTGCTCATTACTATTTGATAACATTATTATGGAGGCAAAACAATCCTATTGGGTTTAAATGAGGTATGGAGATCCAATTAAGGTATGAAGATCCCAATTATGGAAATATCCCTTATCCAGAAAGCCCCAGGTCCCAAACATTCTGGATAACAGGTCCGATACCTGTATAATGATCTTTATTTTACACAAATCACTTAGTTTCTACTTAGGAGTTTGAGGGTTCGTAGCGTGATGGCTCAGCGGGCTGCATTTCTACCTTGCAATGGTGGTTTCCATGTCTAGTAATCCAATAGAAACCGGATTGGTTTCTGTGGGTCACAAAAAATGGTTAAAAATGTTGCACCTGTCATTAAATTGCTCCCATTGTTTTCAGTGTATAAGTCTCCACCCATAAATATTCATGTCTTGTTTGTGTCAAATATAGGTCTAAAATATTGATTTATCGCTCTCATTAGAGACCAGTGGGAATCTTCAAACAACAAATGAGAGCACCTGTGAAAGTAATCTGAAAAGAACAAAAATCAATAATCTGGCACTGAATAATTTATTCTTACAAGCTTAAGAACTTCAGCGAAGATTTAATTAGGGCTCTAGTTTAACAGGATACGTTCTATTGAAGAATCAAAAGATGATGGCAACATCAATACTAAGCAGCTGGTTGTGCTATAAGGAAAAATAAAATGATATTTGGGTTCAACAACATCATAGAGTTACACAACAAGGGGGCTTGGAGCCTGGCAGTGCAGCCCAGGTTGAGTCTCTGTCTTAGGGTGGAACTGTACAATAAATCATGGATGTCCACCCTGAGGCTTTCAAGTCTTTGTAGAACTACTCCTAGCATCCTACGATGTTTGCAGTTTTAATTCAAGAACAGTTGCTAGTTGGGCACCTTAACATCTAATATCTAATACAACTCCTTCTTGGTTTATAGATATAATAGGGTTGATTCACTAAGCTGCGTTAAAATGAGCGCTATTTATAGCATGCATTAAAAATTTTATTGCGTCTTATTTTTCGCGTCTTAACGCACGATTCACTAAAAGGATATCTGCGTTAATTTAGACGCAATGCTCTTTGCGTTATTTAAGTTGCAAAGACTATTTTCGTGTAGTATTTTATGCAACACGCGCTAATTAATGCACCTGCGCTACTTATCAGGCGCACGCCATATTAGCCGTACACACCATTACGTTCGTAAAACTACTTTTTTTTAAAACTACCATTTCCCTGCAAACTGGCGGCTGCATCACTCTGGGGCCAACACAGACTTGAATAAATCCCACTGGAAAGTCCATATTGTGTTGCCAAAAGCTCATGAACTGTACTTTTCTATAATTACCGCCTGCTCCAAGTAGGTGATAATTTTCACACAGACTAATGCGATATTTAGCGCATCTAAGTGTTTGTGAATCATGCGTTAGTATTATTTCTGCGCGCTAATTAACGCTATGCGGTAAAATGAATGCATTCGGTTGTGCACTATTTAATGCGCGCGATATGCATGCGATAATACTTTAGCGATTCGCGCATTTTTTTGCGCGTCAATTTTAACGCAAAAAAGTGTGCGATAAGCGTTATCACACTTTAGTGAATCAATCCTAATATGTTAGATATAAGTATAGATATGTTATAGAGAAGTAATATAAAATTACACCAGACATTGTCCCTGTATAGATGGATAGTATAAAATAACTCCAGAACAGATTTGCTTTTTCTCCTATCACTTTGCTGTGTGCACCTTTGATACAAGCCAATCCTTACAAATTAGGAAGACGGGCCTTAATTCCCCTTGACATCTATAGTGAGTTTACACCTGACAGAATGAAACAATACCAATCAGAAGGTAGAATATTGATTGACAGTCTAAGGCTTTGTTCTTAAAAGACGAAACTGGTTTACAAAGTACATAGTGCAACAAGCAGGGTTTTTAGGAGAGAAATGGAAATGTTTGGCATGACAATACAATATGCCGTTTTCCTTAATAAATTAAAATACCTTCCAAATGAAGAAACCTAATGACCTGCGTAGCCAAAATATTCATTTTAGAAGTATTCACCAGTTTCAAATTCTACTCTGTGAGCAGATGCACCCCGGATCCTAGTTAATATCATCACTACATCACCTTTTGGCAAGAAAAACACGTCTTTGCAAGCACATTTCTGCATCTGGTGGAAAACAGTATTGTTTTACTAAACCAAGTTGCTGCTGTCAGTCTTTTTAGTGCATTTCCGAGTTTTCATAACATTGGGAATGTAAGCCCTCACAGTTCTCTGGGGCTAGGCTTCCAAACAACTGACTGGTAATTACTGGAGACCTTTGAGGCAGAGCAAGAAATGGGAGGAGGGGGGAAAGACTTCTGGTAGATTTTGTATCTGAGTTATGAGATGAAGCAGATTGCTATTTATTATTGCTTTAGGGAGGACGCACAACTATAATTTTCTTTATTTTAATGAAATGCATTGTGCTACTTTGCATCTGAGACTGTACTTGTGTTTTTTTTTTTCTTTCTTCTTCTTCTTGGAAATAAACTCTGACATTAGAAAACAAACAACCATATAAATAATCTTGTAGGCTCTGCACAGATGTGGAATATAATTCAAGCAGAAACCTATACGCTTATGCTTCACATTTACTAGGTGGCATGCAGGTCACTTATGAATCTACTTGTATCAGCCGTGACTCATTTGGTAAAATGAAAATCTTTGCAAACAATAGCGCATTTGCTCAGGAGAAGGAGGGGGTTGTTTATAAAGAAGTTATTAGAAGAAATAAGCAGTGGCCTTAAATGAATGTGTTTGTTGCAACTCTTAACTGCCACTACAACACTAGACCAACTGAGGGATACTACCAGTGTTGCATTGGCCCACCAGGACACCAGGCAAATTGCAAGTGGGCCCAGGTGTCAGTGGAATCCAAACCGAATACAGCTTTAGTCAGCACACCAGACGACCATGGTCTAAAACATCAGCCTTTATTCATTCCCTTTAAAAACACTATGCCTGACGCGTTTCGTGCGCATGGGCACTTAATCATAGGCAAGGTGTCAGTGGGCCCTCCTGCTTACTAGAGATGTAGCGAACTGTTCGCCGGCAAACTAATTAGTGCGAACATCAGGTGTTCGCAAGTTCGCAAACTTTTCGCGTATGTTCGCAATTTGGGTTTGCCGCGTTTTTTTTTCGCTGCGTTTTTTCTCGGCCTAAAAACGCCGCACAAGCCACACATGGCGTTTTTCAGCCTAGTACTGGTGTAAGCAAATCCCGTTTCCATGGTGCTAATAGTGCGAAATAGCAAAAAAACGCCGCGTATTTCCGCTAGGTCTGCCAGCTGCCTTTGCGGTTTTACGCAACGCTGTGTCAACAAAGTATTTTTCAGAGAAATTTTTGCCCTTGATCCCCCTCCTGCATGTCACTGTCCAGGTCGTGGCACCCTTTAAACAACTTTAAAATCAGTTTTCTGGCCAGAAATGGCTTTTCTAGGTTTTAAAGTTCGCCTTCCCATTGAAGTCTATGGGGTTCGCAAAGTTCGCGAATATTCGCGCTTTTTAGTGTAAGTTTGTGAACAGGTTTGCAAACTTTTTTTTTGAGGTTCGCTACATCCCTACTGCTTACCCAACCTTGTATGACTATACCCATGGCCATTACTCAATTATATATTAGAAGAAACAGAAGACATGGAGAAAAGAATAGATAATGAGTGGAAAGTGAGTAGAAAGTGAGTGAACAGAGAAGAGGAGAGTGGGCCTAAGGTCTAAGGTCTTCTGGTGGGCCCTTGGCACCCCAGTCTGACACTGGATACTGTGTATTAAAAGCAGGGGAGTTTCTGACAGAACAAATCCTATGTTAGTTAGGCAGGCAGTTAATAAGCCATTGTGCCTAAAGGCAAGTACAAGAGGGTTTGATATAAGAACATGATCCAGAGATGAAAGTTGTCCAACTTAGTGTTAAATGAGGAACAGGAGATGTTTGCATGGAAACCAAAGGAGACATCAGCAAGCTCCAACTGTGATTATAAGAACATGAAAGCAAATATGGAAACCATTAACTAATAGGCTGTGAGGTTTGTGAATCGGTTTACCTTATCATTAAAAAACAAGAATTAATTCTTCAAACAGCCAAATAAAGTTAATAGAGGGAGATATTTGATGTGCGTCTTTTATTTTAGCAACTACTTATATCAGAGTGTGTTAATATATATAATATATAATTCTTATCTTTTGCAATGCAAATCTACAAAAACCATTTCATTTTATCCTTTTACCCTTTCTACTTTGAACATTTCCCTAAACCAAGACACAGTTGTATGTACAAACAGAATCAGAATAATGTATGCCTCTGGTGCAGATGGCACGCGTGACACTCCATTCATTGCAGTGAGGAACAGTCTGATGATGACTGGGGAAAAACAACCACTGTCAACTTTCTTGTGATTTGTGTTAGCAAGTAAAAAATGAAAATGAACCTCCGTCTGGTACGCGTCAGCAGTGGAATCTTACGGGTCAATGTAATGAATGTCATAAAAAACTAAATCTGTATAAATGAGAAAAAAATGCATGTTTTACAATGTAAAATTATTCATTAGACCAGTGCTGTCCAACTTCTGTTGTACCGAGGGCCGGAATTTTTCCGACCTACGTGGTGGAGGGCCGATAATGGAAGCCAGTTTTGACCACTCCCCTTTTTGAAACCACACCCACTTGAAACCACACCCATGTTATCACATGACCATACCCATATTAATGGTTGTAGTACAGCAAAAACCTGCCATACTCTGCCTGCCCTACCCTGCCTGTGTGTGACAATACTCTGCCTTCACTACCCTGTCTGTGTGTGCCATACTCTGCCTGCCCTACCCTGTCTGTGTGTGCCATACTCTGCCTTCCCTACCCTGCCTGTGTGTGCCATACTCTGCCTTCCCTACCCTGCCTGTGTGCCATGCTTTCACTGTGTGTGCCATTCTTGGCTGGTTTGTGCCATACTTGGCCTGTGTGTGCCATACTCTGCCTGCCCTACCCTGCCTGTGTGTGCCATACTCTGCCTTCCCTGCCTGCATGTGCCATACTTTCACTGTGTTTGCCATTCTTGGCTGGTTTGTGCCATACTTGGCCTGTGTGTGCCATACTCTGCTTGTGTGTGCCATACTCTGCCTTCCCTACCCTGCCTGTGTGTGCCATACTCTGCTTGCCCTATGATGCTTGTGTGTATGGCACACACAGGCAGCCTACAGTGACACAATGCTGGCACTGCTCCTACAGTCTGCACAATAACTATATATTAAAAAACTTTTTAATCGAAGTACCACCTCAGTATATGTTCTTTTTGTAGTGTGCAGGGATTATTTGTGGGTTTCTAGTCTGTCTGAGGTGTGAACAGGGGAACAATATGGGTGATTACAGCCTGAGCCTGAGGTGTGAACACTGCAGGGGGTGAACAATGCAGAAACTAAAAGGTGTGAACAAGACAGGGGATTACATATTTAAACAATACAGCCTGATTACAGCCTGAATCTGAGGTGAGAACCATGCAGGGGGGGCAGTTAATCACAGTACTGATACCATTTAGATCTTACACAAGAGTAAGCCATCAAAGCAGCCAGACAGGTGGGGGGCCACACAGAGGGGGGTCGCGGGCCGCCAGTTGGACAGCACTGCATTAGACCATTATTACTTTTTAAATTTAGACTGTATATAGTACAGGTATGGGACCTGTTATTCAGAATGCTCGGGACCTGGGGTTTTCCAGATAAGGGATCTTTGGATCTCTCTAACTTAAATCTAGCTAAAAAATCATTTAAATATTTAATAAACCCAATAGGATTGTTTTGCCTCCAAAAAGGATTAAATATATCTTAGTTGGGATCAAGTACAGGTACTGTTTTATTATTACAGAGAAAAGGGAATCATTTAACCATTAAATAAACCCAATAGGGCTGTTCTGCCCCAATAAGGGGTAATTATATCTTAGTTGGGATCAAGTACAGGTACTGTTTTATTATTACAAAGAAAAGGGAATCATTTAATCATTAAATAAACCCGATAGGACTGTTCTGCCCCCAATAAGGGGTAATTATATCTTAGTTGGGATCAAGTACAGGTACTGTTTTATTATTACAGAGAAAAGGGAATCATTTAACCATGAAATAAACCCAATAGGACTGTTCTGCCCCCAATAAGGGGTAATTATATCTTAGTTGGGATCAAGTACAGGTACTGTTTTATTATTACAGAGAAAAGGGAATCATTTAACCATGAAATAAACCCAATAGGGCTGTTCTGCCCCCAATAAGGGGTAATTATATCTTAGTTAGGATCAAGTACAGGTACTGTTTTATTATTACAGAGAAAAGGGAATCATTTAACCATTAAATAAACCCAATAGGGCTGTTCTGCCCCCAATAAGGGGTAATTATATCTTAGTTGGGATCAAGTACAGGTACTGTTTTATTATTACAGAGAAAAGGGAATCATTTAACCATGAAATAAACCCAATAGGGCTGTTCTGCCCCCAATAAGGGGTAATTATATCTTAGTTGGGATCAAGTACAGGTACTGTTTTATTATTACAGAGAAAAGGGAATCATTTAACCATTAAATAAACCCAATAGGGCTGTTCTGCCCCCAATAAGGGGTAATTATATCTTAGTTGGGATCAAGTACAGGTACTGTTTTATTATTACAGAGAAAAGGGAATCATTTAACCATGAAATAAACCCAATAGGACTGTTCTGCCCCCAATAAGGGGTAATTATATCTTAGTTGGGATCAAGTACAGGTACTGTTTTATTATTACAGAGAAAAGGGAATCATTTAACCATGAAATAAACCCAATAGGGCTGTTCTGCCCCCAATAAGGGGTAATTATATCTTAGTTGGGATCAAGTACAGGTACTGTTTTATTATTACAGAGAAAAGGGAATCATTTAACCATTAAATAAACCCAAATACAATCCTATTGGGCTTACTGTTTAAATAATATTTTTAGCAGACTTTAGGTAGAAGTCCCCCTTTCTGGAAAACCCCAGGTCCTGAGCATTGTGGATAATGGGTCCCATACCTGTACTATTTCCTAGAGAAAAATACTATTGCAATAATTAATTGCACCTAAGTCTACTCCACTCTCTTCTGCCCTACTGTTATTGATATTTGGGGAGATGCTGGGGCTTACTCTTTACCGCTTACTCTTTACCATACATATTGACTGAATGTATAAACACAAAATATGTTTTAAACACCAGAAATTTGGTGTATTCCTACTTTTACAAAAAAAAAGATAGGGCATTAGGGTGCAAGCAAAAGAAGCCTTGTGCATTCTTGTAGTGCCCATTTAGCCATATTTGCTGGTAATGGTATTCCATTTGCTAGAGTCCTTCCTTTTTCATTTACAAGCCTCTTTGTTGAAAACATCTCAACATACACAATGCAGTTTTCTTTTAAGAGTTTTTAAGTGCTTGTCTTTGAAGAGTGTATCCTGATTAGTGCGATTGGCAGACCAGGGAAGGTCATGCATGATGTGAGGATAATCCTGTCTGCTTCCCAGCTGAAGTTGTTATAGTGTAAAAGCAAAATAAGACAGAAGGTTTCTTTTAGCAAATCGTTTTGATGGGAAGAGCTGCACATCCTTTTTATTTTTTCTGTTTATGTAGAAAAAAATCATTAACATAATATAATATAAAGTAAATGAAATTTGCTTTATGGTAAAATGTGCACATATTTGATGCTGTTAGTACAGGTAAAGGACCTACTATTTTGGGATTAGGCTGAACCCTAAATTGTTTCTGAAGGATTCTGTTGAATAGCGAACCAAATCCAAATCCTGGTTTGCATAAGCAACTTCCTTGTATATGTGACAAAAAGTCACGTGATTTGTAGGATTCGGATTTGGTTCACCCAGGCCTGTGGATTCAGCTGAATCTTGGGCAAATCCCAAACCGAATCCTGCATGGAGGGCATACAGTCTTTTTTTGTAATTGTAGAAATAGTTCTTGCGTTGCATGCTGCACAGTTCTGCATAATAATGTAGCATTAAATCCTACTTCTTCAGTAGACATTTTGAGATTTGTTAGTAAATGGTAGCTAAAATGTCATAATAATATTGCAGTAGAAATATAGTAAATATAGTGTTGATAGACATTCAGAAAAAAAATTATTATTGTCCAGTTTGTGCTGCAACATTCATTTTATAGGGATGTGATGCATTTCGACACAACTATAGATAGATAGATAGATGGATAGATAGATAGATAGATAAATGATAGATAGGTAGATAGATAGATAGATAGATGATAGATAGATAAATAGATAGATAATAGATAGATAGATAGATAGATAGATAGAGAAATGATAGATAGGTAGATAGATAGATAGATAGATAGATAGATGATAGATAGATAGATAGATAGATAAATGATAGATAGATAGACAGATGATAGAGAGATAGATAGATAGATAGATAGATAGATAGATGATAGATAGATAGATAGATAGATAGATAGATGATAGGTAGATAGATAGATAGATGATAGATAAATAGATAGATAGATAGATGATAGATAGATAGATAGATAGATAGATAGATAGATAGATGATAGGTAGATGATAGATAGATAGATGAGAGAGAAAGAGAGAGAGAGAGAGAGAGAGATGATAGATAGATAGATAGATAGATAGATGATAGATAGATAGATAGATAGATAGATAGATGATAGATACATAAATAGATAGATAGATGATAGATAAATAGATAGATAGATAGATAGATGATAGATAAATAGATAGATAGATAGATGATAGATAGATGATAGATAGATAGATAGATAGATAATGCACTGCAGAGAGATACAGTAGCTCTTAATAATTGCCCATGAGTGCTTTCAGATCATACAGTAGCTACATACTAATCAGTTGACAGAAATGACAGATCTTAAAAGATAAATCACCTTGTTTTTTGCTGCTTCGTCTTTTATTCTATATGGGGTCACTGAAGGTGTCTAACTGTAGCAGGCTGTTTGCATTCTAATTATACAAAATAATATTGTTACAACCCATGTGGTGCTGATTACAAGTGGTGACACAGCATCTTCCCGTCCTGGCTCTCTTCCATTTATGAAAATAAATTGATAAATAAAAAATATGAGAGCTCATTATGCAAAAACTGTTAATTTGCCGGCCTTAACATAGCATCCTTGAAGAGTTATTGTTATGCAATGCTTATTTTAACTGAAGTTAATTAGGACCAGAAAATTGCTCCATGTTTATAATTGCATCCAAACCTCTGGGCATGCTGAGCTAATCCTGTACTGATGCATGTGTGTGGGAAAAACAAGGGATGTTCAGTCAGTGTATTAGTAGCAACTTGAACATTACCTGTGGGAGATAATGTTCTTTTACCCAATATATTCATACTAATCTGCTGTGATCATTGTATTATTGTTTTCTGGATACAATTTTTAGTGATCTGTAGTGGCACACAATCAATATAAAAAGGGTATAAACTATGGAAATAACCTGAACTGGCAACATTTCAATAGAATACTGTACGTCTCTAAAGGGGAAAGTGGGCAGTTAGACCCTGGACCCTCTCGTTATTGGGTGAGTTTAAGATTACATTTGTGGTGCACTTAACTTGTTTGTATTTGGAAAACAGACTGGATACTGTATATTAGGGATCCCCAACCTTTTATACAGGTGAGCCACATTCAAGTGGAAAAAGTGTTGGGGAGCAACACAAGCATGAAAAATGTTCCTGGAGGTGCCAATAAGAGCAATAATTGGTTATTTGATAGCCCCTATGTGGACTGTCAGCCTATAAAAGGCTCTGTTTGGCATTATACTTGCTTTTTATGCCTCCAAAACTTGCCCCCAAGTCAGGAATTCAAAAATAACTACCTGGTTTGGGGGCACTGGGAGCAACATCCAAGGGGTTGGGGAGCAACATGTTGCCCCCGAGCCACTGGTTGGGGAACACTGCTGTATATTGTGCCTACATACTAGCACTTCTTTATGAGAATGCAATAAAAGTAGTGGCAGGTAGTGATGAGCGAATTTGTTCCGTTTCGCTTCGCCGAAAAATTCGCGAATCTTTCAAAAGATCCGCGAAACGGTGAAAAATTCGTGAAACGGCGAAAATGTTGTGCACCAAAAAAAAATTGTCGCCCGCAGCTATTATTTTGTCGTGCGGGTATTGTTTAGTCGCCCACGGCTATTATTTTGTCGCGCAGCTATTGTTTCGTCGCCCGCAGCTATTATTTTGTCGCGCGGCTCTTGTTTCGTCGCCCGCGACTATTATTTTGTCGCGCGGCTATTGTTTCGTCGCCCGCGGCTATTGTTTTGTCGCGTGGCTATTATTTGTCGCTAGCGGCGATTATTTCGTCGCGTGGCTATTCCTTTGACGCCCGCGACAATTCTTTTTTTACGCCTGCGACAATTTTTGCCCGTGCGGCGAATTTTTCCGCAGTGAATTTTTTCATCCGTTTCACGAAACAATCCGCCAATGGTGAAACGCGGAAATTCGCTGCGAATCCATGCCTGGCGAAACATTTCACCCATCACTAGTGGCGGGTTAAAAAAGTTGAGGTCACGTCTAAAAAAGTTGTGGTCATGTAAAAATACACTCAGGCACGTAAAAATGAGCATGGTCGCATCAAAAATAGGTGCGGTCGCGTAAAATAAAGACGTGCGCAACCAAATATTTGTGCCTCAGATTTTTCCCATTATGCAAATTTTCCTGTTGTTGAAAGAATTGTAGCGTGCATCAAAAACATTTTCGCCGTTACGTGAATTTTCCGCCATTTGAATTTTACGGGACAGATTATCTCATCACTACTGACCCTAACATCCAGTAGTGGCCAGCGTGGCAAACTTTTCTTTGCCAAATTTTCTCACCCATTTCGTGGAAAATAAATAAATAAAATACGCCAATGGCAAAATGCAGAAATTTGCAGCAAATGCCTGGCAGATTATTTCGCCCATCACTAGTGGAGAGATCAAAGATCACTTCCATGGAATACATTTTAGTCTGTGAGATAAATATATGATATAATCTGGAAGTATAACCCATTCATATATTCCTTTACAATGAAAAAATTGTTCCATACTCACTGTGTGTTTTTTTACTATAATGTTAAAACCTTTGGCTTTTGTTACCGCCCTTTTTCTCCAAAGGTCAAAAGTAGATATAAAGGGCATCTGATATATAACTAAACATATGGTGACAGTGGGTCATCAGGTTACTCCATAGTAGTGACAGGAAGAGAACATCTTCTGGATTCCATTTGAGGCACTCACCATAACTGTCATGAAATGTACTCATCACCACGGCCAGTCCTTCCTTTGCATTAACTTGAGTTCTGTTTTTATTCCAAACAACAACTTATAACTTGTTTTCCTTTCCCCTATTCATACTATAGTGTGAGAATATGCAGCAAGGCAAGTTACCAGCTGGTCTCATCAGGACACTTCTGTTGCAACTCAATATTACAGGCAACGTGATTAAAAGAACATGTACAAAAAAACGCACATATATAAAAACTATTTATCTAAATTGCCATATATTCCATTTATAATGTGTGAATGTTGGATTATATCCCAGTTTGTTGCCTAAACACTTTTTCATTAAGGCTCACACCTGTTTTGGAACAAAAATCCTAGCAAAATATAAACGAAGATGCTTTTAACTGGTCTTTTCCACAAAAAACATGCTCAAAAAGGTTTGGTTTTTGCAGGAACTAAGTTCATTTGAGGGGTCAGTTCTGAAACATGTTCAGAATTAATAATAATCCTTGGTTTAAGGTCCCCATACACTTTAAGATTCGCTCGCTTGGCGAGATCGCCAAGGGAGAGGATCTTCACCTCTATCCCCACCTACGGGTGGACGATATCGGGGAATTTGTAGGCTAAATTCGATCAAATTATATTGGCGGCAATGATATTGGTCGGAGATGACCCTCGTTTCTGCCCCTACACGGGCCGATAAGCTGCCGAATCGGTCCAAAGGACCTTTACTTGCTGTTGTCTGTATTTACACAGATCATAGTAATCTACCCTAAACAATATGGGGACCTATTTTAAGGTTTCAAGCCCACACAGCATACCGTTTAATTTACTGGATGTTATTTTTTCTTGACATGTTATATATATGGGTTTTGAAATGTAAGTGGGCTCTGTACCTTTAAGGGCAGAACCCTTGACTGTGCTAGGTAGGGCAGGCCAGAAAGTGGAGGGTTAATAGGGAAGAAGGGGATTGAAAATTGAGGGTTTGCCTACCCCATTCTGCTGCGGAAAGTGGCTGGTATAGCAGGCAGCCGTTGTTGATGTGTGAATTGTTCGTTGACAGATGTGAATCTGTCCTGTTTTGACAAAAAGTTCACAAAACATTTGTGAAATGCAGCTACCGCGCAATGCACTTAACTTTTTTCTCACTTGCCTGAATTTTTGAGGCAGTTTTTGAGTCTGTTTAAAATAAGCTGTAGCCTGTTTAAATTTTATCCTGGACATCTTCGTTGTCTATATTAAAGGGGCGGGTTGGCGTGGAGATAGGGATGGAGATAGGGAGACGAAAATATATGGACGTTAGGTAAGGAGGTCAGCCAGATTGATGCTGCACAATCCAGTTGTACAGGTATCGGATCCCTTATCTGGAAACCTGTTATCCAGAAAGTTCCGAATTACGGAAAGGCCATCTTCCATAGACTCCATTATAAGCATATAATTCTAATTTTTATAAATGATTTCCCTTTTCTCTGTAATAATAAAACAATATATTTTACTTGATCCCAACTAAGATATAATTACCCCTTATTGGGGGCAGAACAGCCCTATTGGGTTTATTTAATGGTTAAATGATTCCCTTTTCTCTGTAATAATAAAACAGGACCTGTACTTGATCCCAACTAAGATATAATTACCCCTTATTGGGGCAGAACAGCCCTATTGGGTTTATTTAATGGTTAAATGATTCCCTTTTCTCTGTAATAATAAAACAGTACCTGTACTTGATCCCAACTAAGATATAATTACCCCTTATTGGGGCAGAACAGCCCTATTGGGTTTATTTAATGGTTAAATGATTCCCTTTTCTCTGTAATAATAAAACAGTACCTGTACTTGATCCCAACTAAGATATAATTAATCCTTATTGGGGGCAGAACAAACCTATTGGTTTTATTCAATATTTAAATAATGTTTAGCAGATTTAAGTTATGGAGATCCGAATTATAGAAAGATCCCTTATCCGGAAAACTCCAGGTCCCAAGCATTCTGGATAACAGGTCCCATACCTGTACCACTCTTTTTTTTGTAGATAAATGTAACTTATTCCATCATTTTACAGTTATGAATTGTTAAAAATGAAAGATTCTGCATGTGCAAATGTGAAACAATTAACAAGGGCATAATATAAAAATATAGTTTGCTCAATTTGGCAAAAATAATTTACTAATGTACAGTAGTTCTGCTTTATGATTGCTTCATATTCATATAAAACCCATCTCCTGAATCACTAACAAAATATTGTGACAACTAAATAGCAGTAAAATGTGTACAAATTGTTCTACACATTTACTTCTATTTATCTGGAAGAGATTAGCAGAGCCTAAGCTTTGTGATTTATTAATATGTAAGGAAATAAAAAAATCAGTTAAACGGAAAAGTATGTATTTCATTTGCAGGATTTATCTTACTCCCTGTTACTAGCAAATAATGTGTTCCTAATAATGAATAATGTGTCATTTTTACAGACAGACACCTGATAATTAATTAGTTAATCATTCCAATACTTCGTTTATCAGTTCTGGTAAAGGCATAATGTGTAATTCAGTATGGGTTTATCTAATACCAATTGCACATACTATCAGAAACATTTATTTTTTGATGCAAAGTAGTGAAGAGCGAATTTTTTTCGCCAGGCATGGATCTGCAGTGAATTTACGCTTTTCGCCATTGGCGAATTGCTTTGCAAAACTACTGTGAAAATTTGCAGAGGAAAAAATTCCGTGTGCGTCAAAAAAATTTGTTGCACGTCCAATTGGGCACAGTCTCATCAATAAAAGTGATAAAAAAGACGCGGGCAACAAAAAAGTACAACAAATGCGTTTCGCCATTTCACAAATTTTCTTGATGTTTTGCGAATTGTATGGCGAAGTGAAACAGGACAGTTTCGCTCATCACTAATGAAAAGTATTTTTTCTTTGTGACGTGTTCTTATAGAGACCTGCAATGTTGAGGGATAGTTTCAAAAATGGACGCAATTGTTGCATGTATTGATGCTATTTATTTATCTGACCCTAGGGCCTTTTGAAACATATTTTAGTGGCTGTCTGGGAACAGTGACAAAAGAGCTTTGATGTAAATGGGGATGTGGTTGGGGGGGTGGCATCACATGGGTGGGGCTGCGGAGTGTCAGGCAGCTAGAGAGGATTAAGGGGAGATCACTGAAGGAAGTAGGTTAAGATTGGGGTGGGTCACAGGCTTGGGTGGGCATGCCAGGAGCTAAATTAGGGATATTACAAATTTATGGGCAACTAAGCTGACAGTATAGTTGTAATACCAGTTGTGGCCTTGGTGGGTGTTTTACCAGCTAAGCCGGTAAAATACCAGTCAGGTGGCATCCCTATCTGACCCTGGAGATGATGTCAATTCTAGGGGGTCCATTGCAGGCTGCACCAATAAGCACAGAAGTATACGGCCTATACATGCACAGATGTCATGGCAGCTCAGACAATTAAGAGCAAAATTGTTTCCAATGTGTATCAAAAAATGCTGCATTATGGGTATAAAACATGGGTAATTGCATCCAAAATTGCACTTTGCATACTGTGAATGAGCCCTATTTTCTCTGTTGTATCTTCAGAAAAGGAATGTATTGCTCAAACAACAATCTACAGTGTTCCATAGTTTAACAAGGTCCTTGTGGACATAATCTTTTTGCATTTCCTCCCTGTTGAAGGTCAATTAAATGGAAGATAAGACTTCTAAGTACAAGCACTTATATTAAAATTAAAATATCTGTTCAATGTGTTAGCACGTGCCTGTGCCTGTGTATTTTACTTAAAGAAGACAAATGTTTCCTGCCTGTCTTTTGTTGTCCTTCTCCTATAAGTATCCTTCTAGAGTTCACTTGAGAATGATTTCTCAATATTATGCACTTGCCTGGATGATCTTTTGAGTGTAGAGTAGCAGCTTAAGTGGATGGTTATTATCTTAAAAGCTATTCATGTAAACAATATGGGACTAAATAGGGAACTATAAATGCAATCTATTAAGAAAAAATGCCTTCTTCTTCTATATTACTATGCGACGATATGTGATATTGCATTAATTGCATTACATAGAATATCCTACGCAAAAGGGAAACTCAGGCCAGCAATTGTCAGATGGTATTGTATTATTAATATTTCCATTAGTCTTATGGCCTTTATCCAGTATGTCCTCTAGAACTGTTGTTTATTGGACGTAAATGCATCGTAACCTCAAATATCTACTTGTGGTAATCATTTTTTTTTACCGTATGCTCTAATATGACACAGGCTCTTGATAATTACTTGCAAGTAGCACAAGAAAGAGATGTGCAGCAGCAGCAGCAGCAGTCTCTTGTGGGTTAAATGTATATAGAAATCTTAGGGATAGCCTATGGGGTTTTTCACTCTTAATATAAAATAGGCACTTATCGTCCCTTTGAAAATGCATTAACATATTTTCCCCCCAAAGGCAACATTATATTCAGTATGCATGTACTGAAAGTAAAGAGATTAGCCTTAACAAGAATAGTTAATTCAGTTTTCCTGTTTCACGTTTGGCACATGGTGTAAATATTTAGCTTGGGCCAAGTTGGAAGGCCTGACCTGACTATGATCCATGTAAATCCCCCTCTTGAAACTATCTAATGTATCTGCCAGTACGACTGATTTAGGAAGAGAATGCTACACTTCACAGTTTTCACTGGATGCCCTAGTGCAGTGGTTCCCAACCTTTTTTGCACCACGGACCGGTTTCAAGCAAGATCCCTTTTCCAAGGACCGGGGATGGGGGGTGAGGTGCAACTAGTGCTAGTTAAATTTTATATTATGCACTTTACTATTAATATTATTATTACATACAGCTTAATAAAGTACTTTGGTCCTTGTAATCAGTAGAAAGATTCCTGGGCTTTGCATAGCTATTGTCATGGCTGTGTAACGCATTAGGGAGTTGGGATCACAAGTAATTGGGACCAGAGGTGGCCCGGTTCAGCACAGCCCATGGCCCGGCACCGGTCCCCGGACCGGTGGTTGGGGACCCCTGCCCTAGTGTCTTCTGGAAGGACCTCCTGGTAAATAAAGCATTAGAAAGATTATTATATGGTCCCCTTATATCTTTATAGATAGTTATCAAACCCCCCTTAGGAACCTCTTCTCCAGAATGAATAAACCCTACTTGACCAGTCTTTCTTCATAGCTGGGACTTTCCATACCCTTCATTAACTTAGTTGCCCTTTTTTGGACTCTCTCTAATTCTGAAATATCCCATTTGAGCACTGGAGACCAAAATGGCACGGCATATTCTAGATGGGACTTTACCAGTGCTCTGTACAATGGAAGAGTGGTGCTCTTCTTTTATTGACTTCTACATACATTTACCATCTTTTAGATATCAAATTTCTAGATTTGAGTTTTTGAGAATTTGGGGCTCAATAAATCTTGAAAATGCAATCAAATTTTGCTACTTAATGTCACTTATATCTTTTCTACCCACTCACTACACAAGAGGTGCAGCTAATAATCTCTTGCTTTGGCCAATCATGAAAGCTCTCTCTAGTTCTGAGCTTGAGTACAATTGAGTGACATTACCATTTATATGTGCATTAACAGATAAAATATGTGCTCAAGTACTGGAAGAAAACTTTACATCAGGCTTGAGGTGGTGGAAACTGCAGATATGAATTCAGCCCAAAGCATCATTTCTGGATATCCATCATGGACTCCTGACCTTTATGACATTCACTTAGCTATAGGAATTGATGAAGCACCCACTTTGCTCTGTAAGATGCAGTATTCCATGTCATTATGCCTCTGCCTTCACATATGGGCTAAAACCTTTAATGAGCCCTGTTGAGTCAACATAACCTTAACTGAAACTATAAAATTAGAGGTGAGCAGATTGCTTCGGTTCAAATTCAACGGAAGGGAATTGATTTGAAATTTAAATCAGCTGCTCACCTCTGCTTGACAATCAAAACTACTCCGCATTTATATCTCACCTCTGACAATGAAGTTGAACATTCAGAATATGTTCTAATATGTTCTAAATATTATATACTGATATAAGCATTGTACCCACTAACATCCCTGGCATCTCTGTGAAGATAGAACCCTCAGACTCTCACCCCACCACTCTGCTCTTCTTCTTGAAATGCAACTGCCCAGGAAAGTGCAAAACTATTGCACACAGAACCCCCTTCTTTGCTTCCTACCGTTGCTTCTATTAGATAAAGGATACATGGGAGAGTTCAAGTTGTTATGCTCATAGGGTGGGGTCTCTTTTGCTTTCTGTTTCTAGGTCTGTGATGCCATTTGTAAATATATTCAGTACACGTATGGGATCTGTTATCCGGAAATCCATTTCATTAAATTTTTTATTTCCTTTTTCTCTGTAATAATAAAACAGTACCTTGTACTTGATCCCAACTAAGATATAATTACCCCTTATTGGGGGCAGAACAGCCCTATTGGGTTTATTTAATGGTTAAATGATTCCCTTTTCTCTGTAATAATAAAACAGTACCTGTACTTGATCCCAACTAAGATATAATTACCCCTTATTGGGGCAGAACAGCCCTATTGGGTTTATTTAATGGTTAAATGATTCCCTTTTCTCTGTAATAATAAAACAGTACCTGTACTTGATCCCAACTAAGATATAATTACCCCTTATTGGGGCAGAACAATCCTATTGGGTTTATTTAATGGTTAAATGATTCCCTTTTCTCTGTAATAATAAAACAGTACCTGTACTTGATCCCAACTAAGATATAATTACCCCTTATTGGGGGCAGAACAGCCCTATTGGGTTTATTTAATGGTTAAATGATTCCCTTTTCTCTGTAATAATAAAACAGTACCTGTACTTGATCCCAACTAAGATATAATTACCCCTTATTGGGGGCAGAACAGCCCTATTGGGTTTATTTAATGGTTAAATGATTCCCTTTTCTCTGTAATAATAAAACAGTACCTGTACTTGATCCCAACTAAGATATAATTACCCCTTATTGGGGGCAGAACAGCCCTATTGGGTTTATTTAATGGTTAAATGATTCCCTTTTCTCTGTAATAATAAAACAGTACCTGTACTTGATCCCAACTATGATATAATTAATCCTTACTGGAGGCAAAACAATTGGGTTTATTTTATGTGTTGTAGGTTCCCATACCTGTAGTTAAAATGATCTACACTTGATTTGTTGGTGCTGTAGAAACACATGTTATTCTGGGGCTCTTTGAGGTTTTTTTTTTTTTATAGGGGATTTTAAAATAAAAAGGCTTACCTATCTAAGTAAAGTAATTAGATTACAGAAAGATCCCTTAACCATAACCTAGTTCCAAGTATTCTGCATAACAGGTCCCATATTTTATATCAAGAAAGTAAATCCATGGTTACAGACCGACAATCTATATTGAAAACAGTTTTTAAATCTCCATAATTAGAGAAATTATTGAATAGCATATTAACAATGAATGTCATTCTGTCCACCTTGGCAATATAAACCTATTACTTTCTGAATTAGGGCAGTTCTGTATTGCACAGGTGCTGGGCTGCCGCTGCAAATCCAGGCAGTTTATTCTCTGCATTTACCGTATGCTTAGAGCAAGTGATCTCCAGACCACACAGAGGTGTAATGAGCAGAAAATTGCATCAGCTCTGTTTTATTGAAGGGTAGTCACACTCTGAAACATTTCAGTGACTCTGTATCACTCTCAGTTATGCTTTTTTGCACTTGTTATTATTTCAATTTTTTTAGTCTGATGCAGCATAAATATCTTTCTGTCGGGGGGATCTAAAGTCTCACACAAGTTGTGCTGAATGTGTTGCTGTACCTCAAAACGCACAACTTTACAATAAACATTCAGCATTATTTTTTATTTCACAATTTTAATTTAAAAAATATCTGCATTGGATTGAAAAAGTTCTGATCCAATGGATAGCAGGAAGGCAGGGAGTTCTTCTTCCTATTGAATGGAGTTTGGGTCAATAGGAAGGAAATAAGAAGGCATGTCTTTTTGCAACAGACAAGTCCATAAACCAGCGCTCTATTGGGTCAAGTTGTTATTATGGGGGACTTTAATTATCCGGACATTGACTGGAGTAATGGGGTGGCTAAGTCAGAAAAAGCTAGTAGGTTTGTAAATATGCTAAATGACAACTTTTTATTTCAGGTGGTTCAAGAACCTACTCGGAATGAGTCTATTTTGGACCTGGTAATATCTAATAATACTGAACTTATCTCTAACATTTGTGTGGGTGAGCATTTGGGGAACAGTGATCACAACATGGTCTCCTTTGAGATAATGCTACAGAGACAGCTCTATAAGGGAGTAACTAAAACGCTCAATTTTAGACGTGCAGACTTTGCCAGTTTAAGGGCATCTCTGCAATGTGTCAACTGGGAAAGGCTTTTCATGGGGTTAGACACAGAAGGAAAATGGAACATCTTTAAAACATTGCTTTGCAGGTATACACAACAGTATATTCCCCTTGTAAGCAAGGAGAGGCATCGCAAAGCAAAACCCTTATGGCTGAATAAAAGAGTTAAGGTCGAGGTTGGTAATAAAAAACGTGCTTTTAAAGCATTCAAGTTAGCTGGGACAGCGGAAACTTTCATCAGGTACAAGGAAGCAAATAAAGCATGCAAAAAAGCTATCAGGCAAGCTAAAATAGAGATGGAAAGGGATATTGCAGCTAGGAGTAAAAAGAATCCAAAATTATTTTTTAATTATGTGAATAGTAAAAAAATGAAGCAAGAAGGGGTGGGAACTTTATTATCACGGGGAGGTACGTTGGTTGATGAGAACGGGGAAAAAGCTGAAATTTTGAACTCTTATTTTTCATCTGTCTATACATCTGAGGAGCCAGATAATGAAGGCTTCCCTTTTAATATACCCAGTGCTAGTAATTTAGCTACTGGCGCATGGGTCACTCAGGAGGAAATTCAAAAGAGACTTGAACATGTAAAGGTAAACAAAGGTCCAGGACCGGATGGGATTCATCCCAGGGTATTAAATGAGCTGAGCGCTGTGATTGCCAAGCCTCTTCACATAATTTTTCAGGATTAGTTGAGGTTTGGCATGGTGCCGAGAGACTGGCGGATTGCTAATGTGGTGCCGTTATTTAAAAAGGGATCTCGTTCTCAGCCTGAAAACTATAGGCCTGTTAGTCTGACATCAGTAGTAGGAAAGCTTCTGGAAGGGGTAATAAGGGATAGGATAGTTGAATACATTGCAGTTCACAATACTATTAGTTTGTGCCAGCATGGTTTTATGCGTAACAGATCTTGCCAGACTAATTTAGTTGCCTTTTATGAGGAGGTGAGCAGGAACCTTGATGCTGGAATGGCAGTTGATGTCATCTACTTAGATTTTGCTAAAGCGTTTGATACAGTACCGCACAGAAGGTTAATGATCAAATTGAGGAATATTGGCCTAGAACATAATATTTGTAATTGGATAGAAAACTGGCTGAAGGATAGAGTACAAAGAGTGGTGGTAAATGGAACATTTTCTAATTGGGCCAGTGTGGTTAGTGGAGTACCGCAGGGGTCAGTCCTTGGTCCTTTGCTTTTTAACTTGTTTATTAATGACCTGGAGGTGGGCATAGAGAGTACTGTTTCTATTTTTGCTGATGACACTAAATTGTGCAAAACTATAAGTTCCATGCAGGATGCTGCCGCTTTGCAGAGCGATTTGACAAAATTGGAAAACTGGGCAGCAAACTGGAAAATGAGGTTCAATGTTGACAAGTGCAAAGTTATGCACTTTGGTAGGAATAATATAAACGCAAACTATCTACTGAATGGTAGTGTGTTGGGGGCATCCTTAATGGAGAAGGATCTAGGGGTTTTTGTAGATCACAAGTTGTCTAATTCCAGGCAGTGTCATTCTGTGGCTACTACAGCAAATAAAGTGCTGTCTTGTATAAAAAAGGGCATTGACTCAAGGGATGAGAACATATTTTTGCCGCTTTATAGGTCCCTGGTAAGGCCTCACCTTGAGTATGCAGTGCAGTTTTGGGCTCCAGTCCTTAAGAAGGATATTAATGAGCTGGAGAGAGTGCAGAGACGTGCAACTAAACTGGTAAAGGGGATGGAAGATTTAAGCTATGAGGTTAGACTGTCGAGGTTGGGGTTGTTTTCTCTGGAAAAGAGGCGCTTGCGAGGGGACATGATTACTCTGTACAAGTACATTAGAGGGGATTATAGGCAGTTGGGGGATGTTCTTTTTTCCCATAAAAACAATCAGCGCACCAGAGGTCACCCCTATAGATTAGAGGAACAGAGCTTCCATTTGAAGCAGCGTAGGTGGTTTTTCACGGTGAGGGCAGTGAGGCTGTGGAATGCCCTTCCTAGTGATGTGGTAATGGCAGACTCTGTTAATGCCTTTAAGAGGGGCCTGGATGAGTTTTTGAACAAGCAGAATATCCAAGGCTATTGTGATACTAATATCTACAGTTAGTATTACTGGTTGTATATATATAGTTTATGTATGTGAGTGTATAGATTGGTTAGTATAGGTGTGTGCTGGGTTTACTCGGATGGGTTGAACTTGATGGACAATGGTCTTTTTTCAACCCTATGTAACTATGTAACTATGTAACTATAGACTTTCCTACACATTGCCCATTGGGTCCTGCTGGTATAGGTTAAATTATGAACCTTGACTTTATATATAATTCTGTGATCAAATATTACCCTGTAATCCATTATGGTTATAATACTATTAGTTAAAGATGGTAGTATAGCAATGGTATTTGAATGGAATGTACTGTACTTAACAAGAATGAATCACCCATTACACAATTTAATGAACAATATAACATTTAGAGGGAACCAAAGATCATTCCGTGACAGCGAATTTATTATAGTTATATATATGTGGCAAATATAATGATTTTGCAAGCAAAACTGCAGTATTACTATAAAAAAAATCATAAACAACTATACTGACTTGGTAAAGATGCTTTGCGGAATGCATTATGAAAAAAAGCCATCTTTACTGCGTTAATAATGAAACCTTGAAGAATACATTAAAACAAAGGCATTTTTTGCAATATGAAAGAATACAATGATTTGTAAATATATACATGTAAATATATACTTTCAAACAATGCTCTGATCCATCATGCACCATTTCAAGCCCATAAGTCATAGGGTGCTGTAAAGTTATTATAGATATATTTCAGCAGAAATAGTAATGACTGCTAATATCTAGGGATGTAGCGAACATCGCCAAAAATGTTCGCGAACCCGTTCGCGGACTTTCGCCAAAACTCGCGAATATTCGCGAACTTTGCGAACCCCATAGACTTCAATGGGAAGGCGAACTTTAAAACCTAGAAAAGCCATTTCCTGCCAGAAAACTGATTTTAAAGTTGTTTAAAGGGTGCCACGACCTGGACAGTGGCATGCAGGAGGGGGATCAAGGGCAAACATTTCTCTGAAAAATACTTTGTAAAAAAAAGCCAAAAAAAAAACCGCAAAAAAAAAAACGCCAAAAAATAACGCCAAAAAAACCCCGCAAGCTATTCCCATGTATACGCAAAGGCGAAAAACCAAAGCGAAAAACCAAAGCGAAAAAACGCGGCAGAAAAAACCGAGGCAAAAAAACGCGGCGCAAAAAAAAAACGCGGTGAACATCGCCAAAAGTTCGCGAATTTGCGGACTTGCGAACACCCGATGTTCGCGCGAATTAGTTCGCCGGCGAACAGTTTGCTACATCTCTACTAATATCCTGCTCCATTCATATATTTTAAAGGAAACATTTTCCAAGCTACACTATAGTTTTACTAAGTATTGTCTGCTGGGGTAGATTGAGTTTATTCCATCTGTATAAATAGGCATATTATTTATATTTGTGTCCACGCAGTATTGTTATTACTTTGTCTCTGAACTTTCTAGTGAGTTATATATGCATATGCAATATTAGAGAAATGTCTTGCTGGCTTGTAAAATGTGTTGTATTATTTATGGAGAGATAAACATCTGTCTTGCTGTGTTGCAGAGCGTATCCTTAATATCTATAAAGAAGTTTGCTTTTTGCAGATTTGACTTTGATACTAAGAGCAACTCTTTCATTTTCTGCCTCTATTTGATAAGCTTCCATATCAGCTCACAGAGGCACGGCTAGTTCTTGGGGCTTATTTCCCAAAGCATACAGATATTGTCCTCCCTTTTTATCTTCAATCAGCCACCATCATTTTTTGCCAAACAGCTATTTATAAAAGGCTCAGAAGTATTTTTCGACAATGAAAACCAGAACAGGAGCATCAACAGGCTCAATAGATCAATAATAAAAGAATCTTTCAATCTACTGCAAAAGCAAACAAAAGGAATTCTGGGAATGAATTCCAGACTCTTAAAAAAAAATCCCATTTACATGGGTTTATCCTATAGGCTACAGCTCACCCACTGGGTTTGAAGCAGAAGCCAGGATAATAGCTGATCAGATTCCCAACTACAGACCGGTTTTACCCTTCTTGGGGCTCATCAGTGTAGCGCAGGGTTTTCTGATCAGCTTAGGTAGAGTCACCATGTGGTTCTACAAACAAATAAATAGGGTTGAGGAGACTGCCTCATTGGGAATCTGATCAGCTATTGCCCTGGCTTCAGCTTCAAACCCAGTGGGTGAGCTGTAGCCTATAGGATAAACCCATGTAAATGGGATTTTTTTTAAGAGTCTGGAATTCATTCCCAGAATTCCTTTTGTTTGCTTTTGTCTGTATGAGGAAGTCTCCTCAACCCTATTTATTTGTTTGTAGAAGAAAAAATGTACTTAAGGGGCATATTTATTATGCTGTGTAAAAAACGGCGAGAAAATTTGCCACACATCACCAGGCGTCGCCATGTAAAAATGGCGTAAAAACGGCGTAAAATCGGCGTAATCGTTTTACTCATTTTTTCTTCCACCGGAACTTATGGAAAATAACAGCGTAATATCCGGCGTTCAGATGACGATCTTTTCCATTTATTTTACACAGATTTTTACTCCGTTTTTTCGGCGTAATAGTTTTACACAGCATAATAAATACGCCCCTAAGTTACCGAATTACTGAAATGCCCAGGTAAAATCCCTTTACTCCTGGGTGCAAAATTGTATCTGGCAATGTAGGACCAAGCGCTGAAACATATCTATAGATTGCAGCAGAGTTGGCCCACTGTTTTCAGTGTATTCAGTGTAATGTCAAAAATGCAGTAAATTCTCAAAACAATATCAAAAAATGGCACGTGGAAAAAAAAACACTTTTTAGAAATGTACTTTTGAATTGACTATCACTTCTCTCTTCGCTTGGTAATTACTGAAAGGGGGCTGCAATACATGTATCATTCTAGGTTGTTAAGTATAATTATTCAGATTTCAAAAGCCACTTAATACGAGAGTCCAGTGGTAAAAATTCATAATTTTCAGATCTTATGATAATGCCTAAAACAAAGTGCTTTACCATATGCACAGCGTGCATACTAATTAGCCTTAATAGCATTATAGTGCATTTATAGCACATTCAGTTCAAGTCATGCAAAATAAATGATTTCCTTTTTGCATCATTTCATTTCAGCTTATTTGATGATGACTACACAGAATACTTTTTCCTAAAATGGTCATTTTTTTTTTCTTTTGCTTTTATAATTATTATAAAAAAAAATTTTTTACACTTTACTGATGTAATTGAACCATCTACATAAATGAAACCGTATGATTTCCGTATTTAGGCAATACGAAAAGATATCTGTTTCTTATTCAGGGCTTAATACCTGGGTATTCTGTGACAATCTCTTCCGTAAATGAAAGCTAATGACTACGCTGATGCTTTCTGAGATCTTGAATATTTCAGGTGTGCTGTTGCTAAGGAACACAGTCGCCCAACTTCTAAGTCTAATAAACCTAAAATTAACAAGACAGTGTGTTCTTGTGAAAACCAGGACAACACTGAACCGAATAGAAATGCTGCACTTTTCCCCCTGCTATGTTATTAAATCTATTATACATTGCTAATTGAAAAGAGTATCCAAAGTTGTTGAATCGAATGATTCCTTTACTAATCTACTTAAACCGAATAATTAAAAATATGTTGCGCTTTCCCCCTAGATCTCTTCACTTATTGGAAAGTTTTTAAATTCTACAATCCATATGGTGCACTAACCTCCCATTGTGAACGAGGAGCTGAAAAGCATATTAAGAAAAAAAAATAATAAAAAATAAAAAAGGTCATGAAAAATGCTTCAAAAGGTATAAAAAATATATAAAAATAAACCCACAATGCAAAAAATCCTTACAAGGTAGGTTTTGCATACTGGCAGTTTCTGCCACAAACAGAATATGAGTTGACAGTTGCCAAGTTACCGGAGACCCATATTTAGGGGCTGATTTACTAATCCACGAATCCGAATCCCGAATGGGAAAAAATCGGATTGGAAACGAACATTTTGCGACTTTTTCGTATTTTTTGCGATTTTTTTCATCGCTGTTGCAACTTTTTCGTGAATTGTCACGACTTTTTCGTAGCCATTACAACTTGCGTGAATTGTCGTGACTTTTTTCGTAGCCGTTACGACTTGCGCAAATTGTCGCGACTTTTTCGTATTGAGCGCTAGTAAACGGCGGGCAAACCTTTCCGATATTTTCGCGATGGCTACAAAAAATGTTGTGACAATTCACGCAAGTCGTAACGGCTACGAAAAAGTCGTGACAATTTACGAAAAAGTCACGACGGCGACGAAAAAAATCGCAAAATACCGATCATTACGAAAAAAAACGCATCCGGACGCTTTCGATCCGTTCGTGGATTAGTAAATCGGCCCCTTAGAAATGGTTAAGGAGAAGGAAAGTTATTTTGGCATTTTACTGCCAATAGATTTGCCACATTAGTGCCACCTAGAACACTATATTTATTCTGCAGAAAGCATTACCATACCTGAGTAAACAGCCCTAGACGCTTTCTCTGTTTGATAAGGATAACAGCTGCCATTTTAAGTAGCTTCCTGCTTGCAGCTCTAGCCATTGGTAGCTCAGATTACATATTCCTAAGGGAGGGGGGAGTGAGTTCTGATGTATTCTTACAGAAGAGGGGAGTTGGAGAGGGGATAGAGGCGAGAGCTACACAGACTCCGGCCCCAGGAATGAAGGCTTTTTCTGAGAGAGGAAGTTAGATACACAAGAACATGTTTACAAAAAAGAAGACAAGAAATTATGTGTTTGTTGTGATAGAGGGGCTTTTTTGTGAGTGCTTATAGCTGTATAGACCTTTCTGATAAAGCTTACTTAGTTTTTACCTTCTATCCTTCTCATTTAAAGGATGCACATTTATCTACCTGCTTTTTGCCATTATAGGCAAGCGATGGGGAGATACCACGGGGGGATTTGGCATTATAGGAACAAAGGATAATAATAAAAAAAAACAGAATATATAAATATACATAAATTCTTACTGTTCTCGATTGTCAACAGGTCCAACAAACATAAATAATTATTGCCATTAACCATCATATATCAAAACTGAGAGATGGACTCCAACTAATAGACTCCAATATCTCATCAATTACTGAGTTGAGTTGCAGAAGCTGGTGTTCCTGAAGCTGTTGTCTTTTAATGCTATACCAATCCCCTGTGTACCAATAACTGGAAGTAATCTTTGCTAACATAGGACACTAGGAGATATAGATACATTTAATCCTAGCATTAAAGTATATATTTAATAAATGTTTTTCTAGAATTTAACACCCCCTTTTCTGGGTTCATGATGTTTAAGTCGCAAAAAGCTTCAATTTACTTACAGCAATAATAACATTTTGAAACGTCTGCATGTGGGTTTTCTGTATAATAATTTGGGAATATGGTGGTCGCCCACAGCTAGCAATAACAGGAGTTGTGCGCCTAATTACCTGTTCATTCTTCTGAAATTATTGCTCTCAAGTTTTTTTTTCCCTGTTAATAACAAATATGCCAGAGTTGTCAGTGATCATTTTAATTAGCTGAGTCTCATGAAATATATTTTCCAGAAGCTATTCTGCAATAGTCTGTAACTAGACAATTAGAGAAAGGATACACGCCATATAGTGATAATATAGGCAAGGTTAGGTATGGATAAAAGTACACCTACACACTAAGACCCCCCCCTATAGACACACACATTCACTATGTATATATAGACTCTTATATATATATATCTTTTTCCAACACCCGGTTAGATCAAGATGTTCTTATAACACTATTTAACACCCCAAAATAGTTTAAGACTGAAAGAAGACCTGTAGAAATAGAATAGAAGAATTATAATACAACTGTACATTTTTTGTTAAAAAAAAAGTAGCATCAACTCTGCAACTGGAATATAATAATACATATTTCTTATATTATAGACAAGGGAATATTGGAGTTAGTGCACCTTTTGCATTGCATCTTTGTTGCTCAGCAAAACTGTAGGCAAATGAATACCTATAGTAAACTCAAGCGTGGAATTCTGACTTTAATCCTTATTGCTAGGTTTTAGTTGATTAACTATAGGCTTCGCCCTACCTACTTATGGTAGGTCTGACAGAATGCAATTGCAATATATGCTTGCAAATAAAGGGGTAATTTTCTCAAAGTTCTGACATCTTCCAGTCATGACACTGTTGCTACCCAAGAGAGGGATCACTGAATCCTGCTTGGATGTAATGCATTTGCCATGAACTGTAATTATGTTATGGTATGAATACGGGAAAATAATGACTTTTTCCTATAGATTCATTTTTTATTGTGTAGTGTAATGAATACAGGTTAAATAATAATAACAACATGTATATACCAATGTATGCTATTACATATAGAGCATGTGACATGGATGACTTTAAAAATAGAAAATCGGATAATGATTTTTAAAAAACGCTAAGAGTGGAGCCAACTAATTTAGGCAGAAAGTATTACATTTATACCTTATGATTGGATTTGTCATTTTGCCCCCTCCAGTTACAATTCTTTTCAGGCAAAAATGAAACCTTTTTATTTTGATGACAGCATACCTTTCAAGACCAGTACAATGGGCTCCATAGAAACAGCTGAAGGGTCATTATGGGGGTTAATATATTCCTAATGACTGGTATCGGTGGCAGAACCATGAGAATTCAGATAACAGATAATTCCGAGTTGTGTTAAACAGATTCAGTTGGCCGTGATTGCTCTGGTCGGATCTCTTAAGTGACACACGATGCTGCCCTTTTTATTGGAAATGTTCAGAGTGCCTGAATTGGCTTTTTTTCCCCCTCCAGAAAATACCATTAGCTCAAAAGATTTAGCCTTAAATACTAAAGGAAGGTGTGATACATACAGAACTGTTAACCTTCTTAAAAGCTTTTCCCAGTCTTTCTAAACCCCTGAGAAGCTGATTTTATTTCAGCTTGGTATTCACAGTAAAATGATTCCTTTGACTATAATTATAGTGTGTGCTAGGAAAGTGTTTCCGAGGTAAATCTTTTGACTTGGCAGTCTAATTTTGGTCAATTTGAACATGACCGTAGTAATGTTTAAATTAAAGGTAACTTGTTCTATTGTTTTCCTAGCATAATGCATGTAATTATGATCCTTGACGTATGAGGCAATAGATATTTAAAAAATATGAAAGAAAAGGTATGCATACAATATTGCAAAGTTTTACACTGATTCCTACCAATATACATATCATATGTGAAACGTTTGTCCATTCATGGCTTTGTTCTTCGTTCTTTATGCATTTGGACACACTATGACCAAATGCAATGAAAATGTTTTTGGACCATCCTCTCATCCATTTTTAAAAATAATTTCATTGCATTTGGTCATAGTGTATCCAAATGCATAAAGAAGGAAGAAACATCACAGACCCCATCTAAAGTTAAGGACTGTTCTCACATCCAAGATGACATCAAGAACTCCCTGACGGGTATACTACATTATACTATAAAATGTATAAAAAAGGACATCAAGACCTACTTAAAACCTTTGCCCCACCCCCCACCCACAATGCCTTTCAAGAGCTGAGATTGGTCATGGGGAGCATTTGCCTGGTAATATTGGATACAGGAGATCCTACCTGACCAATAACTTTGCAGATTCTATAGTGCTTGCAATTCTGGAACAATGTAGGGGAATACCTCTTCTTCCTGTTCCTAAACTAGTGGCCTTGGCAGTGGGGCTTTAAGCCCCACTACAAACTTTGGCTAAGCTTAGACTATCTAGCCCTTAAGTCTGTCTCCTAGAGAAACAAAACATAACACATATTTTTAATGATGCAACCAAGGAGATAGCTCAAGGATAGATTCAATATCTAAAAGGAAACAGGAATTGCCTATGGTATTTTCTTGGACTGTGTAGTTTTAGTTTGGTGCTTCATATTTTATTTAAGTCCAAAAGGTGCGCACTACATAATCAGAACCTGGGTGCTTGAGCAGGGTAATAGATAATATCACAGGACAAGTTTTATCAAACAGTAGTGATGGGCAACATAATTCACCAGGCATGGATTCGCAGAAAATTTCCACATTTTGGCATTGGCAGATTTTTTTTGTGAAATGGGCAGCAAAATTCTTCGCAGAAAATTTTGGCGCGTATCAAAGTATTGTCGCCTAAATAAAAAAAAAAATAATTACACCATTTTGCGAATCTTTTCGAAGATTGACAAATTGTTTGCGAAGCGAAACGCAACAGATTCACGAATCACTATCAAACAGTGATAAATAATTACTTTTTCAAAGTTTTGGTCCCCTACATGAACCTTCTTCAGGGTAGGGAAAGTTCAATCAGACCCAGTGTCAAAATAGATTTTTTTTGCTGACTTTTTTATGTGTTTTTTTAGATAAGGTTAAAACATTAAGGTGCACTGCCTTATTAATTTCTATAAAAGAAATACTGCATGATAGAAATGTATTTGTTAGGGCACATATACTGTAAGGCAATGGTCATATTCCCATTGATAAATTAATAAATTTCCTGGCAGATAAAAATGAAAAAATAAATTTGCTTTAGGTTTGTAGTTAACTGTGACTTCTCAGAAATACTTTTTACAAATCTGTTGGGTTGGAGGTTTCAGTTGCAGTAATAGTCATTTCTTGATGGCAAGCTTATGGCTGAATTTTGAGTTTCAAGTCACTGGCTTCTAATCAACTGTTAAACAGAATTGATATACAGTATCTACACATTATATTCATTTTTTTTTTTAATTCCAAAGAAAGCTTTACCATCAGTTGAATGCATTTGTCTAGTGTCTTTAAAAATTGAAACTCTTTCCTACTTTACTTCAACCAATTTCTGCCTCATAACTGACATATATATGTGTTTATGTTTTGCAGGGAAAGAAGAATACATCGCTACATTTAAGGGTTCTGAATATTTCTGCTATGACCTATCGCAAAACCCTATCCAAAGTAGCAGCGATGAAATAACACTGTCGTTTAAAACCCTTCAGAGGAACGGACTGATGCTTCACACAGGAAAATCAGCAGATTATGTCAATCTGGCGTTGAAAAATGGAGCCGTCTCTTTGGTCATTAATTTGGGGTCAGGGGCTTTTGAGGCTTTGGTGGAACCAGTGAATGGAAAATTTAATGACAATAACTGGCATGATGTGAAAGTAACCAGGAATCTGCGTCAGGTAACAGTAAAATGGATGAAAGAATGATTTACTTGTTTTAAGATACAGTTAAGTACAAAATCTATTTCAGACAATTTATTATTCCTCACAAGGTTATCCTGCCACACCTGAGCAGGGGCAGATCTAGAAAGTAATAGGACCAAGACGGGTCCTATTATTAATTCATCTTTATTTGCTTTCATTTTTCTTATGAGCAGTTAAATCAGCCTTAGCAAGTACGAGATTTTTCCAACAATAATTATTTTCAAACACACTCTCACCCCATAAAACAAGATAATGTCGTAATTATAAAAATCCACACTGACCTGAAACTAAAAGGAACCTTGGCAACACATAATGTACATTGTGTAGAATATATATATACGCTATAATACGTCCTTGGCATATTTATATACATTTCAGTCCTCTTGTCCTTCAGTTAAGTCATTGTTACTGTTAAAGGTTCCTGCCTATTAGCCATGCTTAGAGATCACCATTTTATGACCCTGCTATGTGTATTGCCATACAATGAAGTTTTCTATATACAAAATAGACCTTTTCTCTTTAGTAACAGTATCTCATTACGATAGGGAATCTATCATCTTATATCTTTCAGCATAACATTTAGGGGAGGATAAAAACTTTTTTTTTATGTTTCTTAAGAAATATGTAAATGTAGTCAATTAAATTTGAAATTAACATTATTAATATATTTTACTGTTGAATATTAAAAAAGTAGATGATATACAGTATGCAAAGGCAATTACAATATTGTGTCCTAAAATATGTGCTATCTTTATACTTTTTGTCTTATTCATTACAAGGACATGTTAACACCTATTCTGATACTTCATTTAACATCATTTGACTTTAATATGATACATTAAGAATTTTAACAATTTTAACTTCTCATTTAGATCTTTTTTTTATTACAGATTTTAGTGGGTGGCACATTTATTTTTGGGAAAAACTGACCCTAACTGTCATTTTTGACACAACTTTTATGCTGTATACAGTACTAACTTCACCTTTACATGATGGTAAACCAACACCACATAAAAATAAACCAACACCACAATCAACCTATTCCTGGTTTTATTTGAGCTTGAGCTCTTATGCATTCTTGGTATCCTAATTTTAGCTTTTTAAAGGAGAAGGAAAGGTAAAAACTAAGTAAGCTTTATCAGAAAGGTATACAGTATGTAAATACAGCCATAAGCACTGAGTCCTCTATCAAAAGAAACACAGGATTTCTTGTCTCCTTTTTTGTAAACATGTTCTTGGGTATCTGACTTCCTCTCTCAGAAAAATCCTTCATTCCCGGGGACAGTTCTCTCCTTTCTCCCCTCTCCCGCTCCCCCCTCCCATAAGAATGCTAAGAACTCCCTCCTCCCTTAGGAATGTGTGATCCAAGCTTCCAACAGCTAGAGCTGTATCAGGAAGCTACTTAAAATGACTGCTGTCTTAAACAAACGGAGAAAGCTTTTAGGGTACTCAGGTATAGTAAAGCTTTCTGCAGAATAAATATAGCGTTCTAGGTGGCACTGATGTGGCGAATCTATTCGCAGTAAAATGCCAAAATGACTTTCCTTCACCTTTAAACTATTTTTGCTAATATTTTTTGTAAGAAAACCCCTGTTTGAAAAATATCTATTTAGAGGTTATAGTCGATGTCAATTTTCATGATATAAGGCTTAAACATGAAGAAAATGATTTATTTTCCTTTCTTCTCAGCTATCAGTAGGGTGTCATTTGCTTTAGCGTTATCATTGTTGCCATCGGATGGATCGATATGTTAGCTGCACACCCTGCCTTCTAAGATTCTTCAGTAGTCCCGGCGGTTTTGATAAATCATGAATGATACAAATCCTCTCTTTTTCTTGCACCAGGGAAGATAAAAAGGTTTTATCTTTTAACTAATAGAATGAGGAATAAAGAATATTGTATTTTTATTTACAAATTTATTTTTGGGTCGGTGTCTTAATGCCGACCAAACCAGAGCATGTAATTAGGAATATGATATTCCAAATGATATAACCATCCAAGCTTATAATGACACAGAGATGATTGCATTGGATACAACAACAAGTACAATTAGCTTCCAGATGTTTAACTCTAGCCACACAACTAAGCCTTGCTAAATGCTAAAAAAAAAATTAAAAACTTTCTAGATTTGCCTCTGCTCATGGATAGTTTAAAAACATACAGATACTTAAACTAAATTCTCGATAATAATCGTAGAAAAGCAGCCAAGTTGGTGCATGTTGTACAAGGCAGTTGCAGAAATCCATTCAACTCATTATATGTGTCAGGATCTTTTTTTGCTTTGTTTCATTGCAGTAATCTGTGAGCCTAAAGTCCGTCAATATGACCGAAAGACGTTTTGGAGTTGAAAAGGATTCCTTGAGAGCTGTAAATTCAGTAGTAGGGGGTTGTAAACAAAAATTCTGATTTTTTTTTGGAAAAAAAAATATATATATATTCATAAAAATACAAAGAGCGATAGAATTCTTGTTGAGGCAGAGGCCAGCCTGAAGCATAAAGGCATAATTATCCTTTAGCCATTTTTAATGTCTGTCAGATGTATTTAGCGAAATGACAAAAAAAGGGTAATGTGACCATGTGTCTGTTTTTGTTCAGTACAGAGCTGATAAGTTATAAAATATATTTGCAGGACAAATTATATTGCAGTCGCCTCGGTAGAGGCCTACTTGTTAGTCTGCTTTTTTTCTTGTAAAATTTTTTTGCCCTTTTTTATATGTTACTAACATGCTTAATAACTAACATGTCATTCATGGAATGTTTCATTCTACTAACCGTTACCTGAATCAAAAAAATGTACTAACATGGTAGTAACCATCATATTTTTTAAGTAACAATCGTTATTATGTTCACAGTTTTTAATTTCCTTTCTCCCCCCTTCTCCACAAAGCACTCAGGCATTGGACACGCTATGGTAAACAAACTACATTGTTCGGTAGATATCATTCTAATTGTTTCTTATTTTGGGTTTGCCGTGTGTTTTCTTTCTTTCTTTTAACTGTAGACATCATTACTAAAGAGGAACTGCGGTTGGTACTCTTCTGCTTACTTTGAACTCCTTCTTTTCATCTGTTGTTGACCTCTTTTTTTTAACCTGTCCCTCTCAAGTTGTTTTTTTTTTTATTTATTTTTGATTTTATTTTGTTACTTTTATTTGACTCACATGTAAGGGCTTCATTAATGTTACTACCGTTTGCATCAAGCTGTGATTAACCAAAATAAAGCTTATATTTGGCTAGCCTTTGTGGCTACTGGCTCAGCCAGATTCCAACCATTCATAAAGCATGGCACAGTGGCTTGCATTGGAAATGATAGCAATGTTGTAGTACATCCATACATCCTTATTCATCACAAGCAAAAATTTTTTTCTTGTGTTCGTTTCCCTCCTGATCTGTTGTGTTCTTTAGCATGGGCACATCAGAATGTGCTTCTAACAATTTTTTTTGCATTTTTTCCTTTTTGCATGCTAGTTAGACACTTGCATGCTTAATTGCTGCTGCGTATTCGTCTTCCAGTGCTAACAGTGGTGGTGCTTATTGCCGCTTTGCATCATTTATGTTCCCAAATGCACGTTTTTATTAGTCAATGACAGACTACTAAACTTACTAATACGTACAACAGCTAAACTAACCTAGAAAGCATTTTACTAACACCATTTTTGTGTCTGCTAAATAACTGTTCAGTTGCTGTAGGGACAATACTGACACTAGCTCATTGATCAGACAACAGCAGTTTAGAACTCTTAGGGGAAGTTGAATTTTAGAACCCAAGACAAAACTTCAAACAGACATGAAAATGGATCTCCAAACTAGGTCTAAAATCAGGCACATCCCAGAAATGCAGTATTTAGGTCTGAGTATAGCGTGTCCTTTCCCTGTGCTTTGTTATATAGGTAACAATTTCAGTGGATGGAATTCTGACCACAACAGGCTACACACAGGAAGACTACACCATGCTTGGATCAGATGACTTTTTCTATGTTGGAGGTAGTCCCAGCACAGCTGACCTCCCTGGGTCGCCAGTCAGTAACAACTTCATGGGCTGTCTGAAAGAGGTACATTTTTTTGTTCCTATTGTATTTTGTATTTTGACATAGTTTGTCTTCAGTTCAATAAGTATATTCCCTGACACATACTGGTAAATCCACATAAAATAACGCATCATGTAGGTTAAACAATGCTACAGATTACAACATCAAAACTTTATGTTCCAACCACGACCCTCTGCAGTGGAAGAGAGCTTCCTAATTCTTGCATCCTGCATAGTCCTCCTCCATCCTACACATTATCACCCTGTGTTTTCCCTGTACAGGTATGGGATCCCTTATCCAGAAACCAATTATCCAGAAAGCTCCAAATTACGGAAAGGCCATCTCCCATAGACTCCATTATAAGCAAATAATTCTATAGTTTAAAAATGATTTCCTTTTTCTTTGTAATAATAAAACAGCACCTTGTACTTGATCCCAACTAAGATATAATTATTCCTTATTGGAGGAAAAACACGCCTATTGGGTTTATTCAATATTTAAATGATTTTAAGCAGATTTAAGTTATGGAGATCCAAATTAGTGAAAGATCCCTTATCCGAAAAACCCCAGGTTCCGAGCATTCTGGATAACAAGTCCCATACCTGTATAGCTGAAGTTTAACTGTTGAAGAAAATTCAAGAGATAAAAAAAAGGTTTACTTGTTCTTTAACCTTACCAGGCCCTTGCCCAATGCCTACTACTAATGTAAAATACACACACCACTTCTTGGCTTGAAGTCCAGCATATAGTCATATATTACAGAGGTTTTCAGACTTTCCACCATTAGCCCAGGCATCATCAACAACATCAAGACATAGATAGGGTGAACTTTAAACTAATTAGGTGATATTTGAAGTTATTTTTGTTTGTGTTGGATATTTCTGGAACTATAGCAGGCATAGTTTGGCACAACACAACACTTGAGTTGTGCCAAATGCTTATTTATGTTTTTAGAGCATTTTAGACTTGGCATGTCTACTATTGAGTTGTATGAAGCTGGTTTCAATCTATATTTATATTTTTCAGTTGTTATGCAATTGTAAAAAGCTGATTGTGTTAAAAAATGTACAGCCACAAATTAATAAACCAACTCCTTGATGTCATATTTGGGCTTTGGCTGTAAGGTTGATATACCAGTGATTTCCCTTATCGGTAACCTTGTTAAGAGCTAAGGGGGACCCTGAACAAAGATTGGTCCTCTTTGGGAAACTTGAACTAAAAAACAATCTGACAACCACCGCTTTAGAGGGTTCTTAACAGATCTCAGCTTCCAGACACTGACCTTGCATTTAGCACTGTCTAATAAAGATTAGCAAATTTCTCAGTTCTCTGTAACATGTTTCTGTATACCATTTGCAAAACAATTTGCACATTTTAAATCCTGAAATTCATTGAATTTCTAATTTTGTTTATACTGTTTTGTCTTGATGGGCAAGGGAATTAAAAAAGAGAAGTTGTGTTATTCTTCTGCATGATCTAGGCCACAAAGTGTCCTTAATATCCTCCTGAGGTCTTGATTAATATTTTTATGAAGGGGCTGAGAGAAGGTGGGGTTTGATCCAGATACTGGAGGCTCAAAGATTTTCCTTAGTTAGTAAATACTGTGTAAATTGGCACAACTAGTGCATGCAGGGAGCAGTGAGCAGGATCTATGTGTTTACTTAGATTACATTGCATCTGATTTTACTTGCGTAACATTGTGTGCTGATAGGCCCAACAGTGCATCTAAGTTAGATACAAGGCTAAAGGAGGCCATACACAGGATCTGCTCATTTGGCGACGTTGTAAAATGAGCAGATTTACCTCATGTGGCCACCTTGTGTTGGGCACTATTGTTATGATTTCCTTGATCCAATGATCAGATCGTAACAAAGGAACAGTCCAGCCTGTTGATAAAGCACCACATTAACCTCACCACCAACAGGAATTCTTAAACCTGCCTGATAGATATCTGGATGATTTACGGCCATCGGGAAGGGCCACATGGGTAGATAACCATGGGTAGATAAGATACTAACTCTGTATAAAGGGGTCAAATGAACAGCTAAAATCTGCCCATGTCTGCACCATATTCACCAATGTAGACCTGTAGGCACTCAGTTCTAGAATAAAAGAGAGAAAGTAAGTATGATGCCTATGTGTTTTCATGGCTGCGACTATGTATTCATTTCTGCATCTAGAAATAATTGTAAATGAGTACTTTTGTTTTAAGCAGAAGTGTTTTTTTTGTTTGAATACAATTATCATACAATATAACCTATGAAACTATAGATACATCAATGATTTGCAGAATTTTTGCCCACATAATAGACATGGAAATGCAGATTGTAAGGAAATACAATGCTGAATTTCTCTGTAATATGTTTTAGCATTTATGCTGATTCTTTATAGTCCAGGATATTAAAGATTTATTTCCTATTTTAAAATTTTAGACCACGCAATTTTAAAGCAATGTCTGGATTTAAACATTTAACATTCAAGGTAACGGAACTGTGTCTGGCAGAGAAGAAGGCTGTTTGAGCATGAAAATATGCATTCTGAATAGCTGAGCAGTTGTAGGAAGGGTACAGATATAGAACAAATGAAAGAAATCTCTTCTTAGGCAGAAACAATGTTTTATAATAAATAAAGAGAAAAAGGCGCCCCCCACTGAGTAGGAGAGAGGTAGGATCTCCTTGCACTTACATGAAGAAAAACAATATGAATAATGGAATTGCTTCATCCCAGAGATAATTTTTCAGTCATTTGTGGCATTCTTAGTCATGGTAAATTCATACTGATTCCCATCTTGAAATTGCCCAGGTCAACCTGAATTGCAAGCTATAAACTGATCTATTCTATAATCATATGCTTAGAAAAGACATGTGTATAAAAGAAATGCAATATTTGATTAATTGTGTTGACTGTGCCCCTTCACGTACCTTTAATGATGAACATTTGTAAACTTACCCCTGATTCCGAAGAAATGAGGATGATTTCTTAATGTAGTTCTCATAAAATGAACAGAGGTCTCCCTTACGCGCTTTCCTTGGGCCATTCCTTCCTTTTCTGTCGATGCACAGCCCAAACACAGCACTCTTAGTTCAAACTACACTACCCCTACCCCTAACAATATGACATTGTGATTGAAGGGAATATAAAAAGTTATTATGTGGTTAGTATGAAAAATAACTAACTTTTTTCAGGGAAAAGACCCAGATACATGGTTCTAGTAATAGTAAAAGATTCAGTTTGGCTATTTCAATGGCAGGACACCATTTTTGCCATAAAATAAAGCTGGTGCGTTCATGTAGAAGTCAATGTGAGCTGTCGAGGTTACATTTTTAGAGATTTCTTGATTTTGAGTTTCTTGAATTTTTTGAAAGTTGGTAGATTATTTGAAAACAATGAGTAGAATGTGATTTTGCTCCATTTAAGTTTATTCCACGTTTTTAATTGGTTGAGTGTTTAAGATTCAGATTTTTAAATAAATAAGCACATTCAAGTTGTGTAAGTTTTCAAAAAAACTGGATCCATGACAAATATGCCTCCCTGAGCTTTGGCCCATGGGTGTTTTAAATGCAGAGAATACATTTCTCATCTTTTCTTAGTTCCCTAAACTGCTTCCCATTCATTTAATTGGGAAAGAGACTGTCTATGGTATGTAAATGATGGATATCTTATGAAAGTCATGAATGTCATTATTGCTAAACAGCTGGTACAACTGTGTATTATAGACAGCACGTTCCCAGTTCAAGTGAATAGAAAGGGGATGAAAAATGGTTAAAGTGGCACCTTGTGTTATCAATACAGGGAGGACAACCAAAGACGGTCTAAATAAGGCAAAGTAGGACACTAGAACAATGCCCTGAACTTGCTCATATGTTACATAAAGAAACACTGTACAGAGGTTTAATTTCAGTTTGTTACTTACCTCCCCCAATATTATATTGCTTTTGAGAATCAGTAAACATAACAGGAAAGGAAATTTCAAGATCAGCAAAACCAAAGATAATGCACATTAAATAAAGTACAAGGCAAAACCTCTGATGGAAGATAAGGATTGAATACAGGGCAAGAAAGGTAAACTACATGGAAATCAAATGAAGAAAAAGGCAAGGCATAAGGTTAAAACACAGCACTATTGACTCTAGTGAAGCTCTGACTGACATTTTGATTTGTATAAATGACTTTAAAGTCAACAGTAGAAATTGAAAGAAATAGCTGAATGTTACCTTTAGGGGAGAAGACACACAGGGCGATTAGTTGCCGAAAGTTTTAAAAACTCGGTAATGACAGCGATTTAAAGATAGATGATAGTTGTGCCAATTATTTTCCCCCTGTGTGTTCCCCCTAAGTGCTCATTCCAAAAGCCCGTGCACTCCCATGTGTACTGATCTCTGCACTGAGCACTGGATAATAAATAAATGATTCCACCGATTCCTGCACTTATGGTTTTTAAGGTGTGGGTCACTTGCAGTTCTGGTTTGTGTGTCTGAGGAAGGTTTGTTTGTCTCTGATTGTGGCACCATTTTCTGCACTTAGGGTTTTTAAAGAGGCAGTTCTGCTTTGTTTGTCTCTGAAGAAGGTCACTTGATGTTACCAAAATGTTGGATTTCAATAAAAATACTGATGCTAAAACCTGTAATTGTGGTGTATTTTGATGGATAGATAGAAGTCCTCAGATATGTTCTTCAATGAAAGGTTGTTCCTGGGACTTCATGGAAGATACTGCTGCATATTTTTTTTTCAAGGTTTATATTTAAACTTGTATATGCACTACATTTCGATGTTATACTGTTAACTCTTTGCATATGCACAGTGGCTTAGAATACTTTGGTAATGTTGGTGAAATATCCCAATTGTTGATATCCTATCCTGATAGCTCACCCATACTTAAATACTTGCAATATAGGTCATATATTGTTGATATGCAGTTGATTATTACAATCACTGTCACAGGTTTCTATAGTTACATGGATTCTACCAATGTGTATGCTGTGGTGTGTAAATCACAATATCACAGTTGTGCAGGTATCTGAATAACGACTTGGAATATCTGGAGTGGAAATTTTGCTTTAGGGCCTGTTAGACAGATGGAGCGCAAGGAACTATACATTTTATAATAAACTAAGTAATGTCCCTGTCCATTATAATCTATAATTTACTATAATATATGTTTGTGTTTAATAATATGGTGTGGCAGTATTACATACAACAGGAATGCTTTAATGGCTTAGGCGCCAATAGTTTTTAACATACATTAAGGAGCAGATTTATCAAAGTGTGAAATTAGAGCTCACCATAGTTAAATTCCCCTGCTCTCTATTCATTTTGATGGGATTTTTAGAGGCTCATTTATTAATAGGTAAAAGCTAGAGTCTACCATTAGATAAACAGGCCTCTATAAATACCAAAGAAATGAATAGAGAGTGGGGGAATTTTACTGTGGTGAGATCTCATTTCACGCTTTGATAAATATGCCCCTAAACGTACAGGAACAATTTTATGCATTTTGGGATAGGAATTTTAATTTTAAAGAGAGTATGGGGACAGTGTAGGTGAAACAGTAGAAATTTTGATTTTATTGTGAAATATTCCAGTTTCATGCAAAAACAGGTCCAGCACACAGATCCAGATGCAATTGGGGACAAGACCTCCTGTAATTTATTGTGTAAAAATGGCTACACGCAGTGACTGGGTGATTTTGGAATTCCTATTTCCCCAAACACGGTGACTTGGATGGCAATTTCAACTGTTTTGCTGCCATATTTGACCTACTTAAAACCATTGTGAACAAAATACCTGAAATGGGGGTCCATTTCAGGTATTTTGTTCACAATGTGCCTTTCCCCTGAATATAGAAGCAGGAACCATGTATCAAAATACACTAATGCAACTTTATTCTAAGACCCCTATTGATAATGGGATAACACTAGTTTTCTGGCCCATCTTATATTACAGGGGCTCAAGGGTGTTCAAGCACAATGTTAACAGTTAAGCAACCAATACAGTGATGTGTTTCATAGATTAGAACTGTAACTAGGGTTGACTAACACATCTCTACTACACTCTTTCTAGAATCCCAGAGTCTGTTACCAGAATCATTATAGTAAATTGAAACCCTACTATATATCTGGGGAAGCTAAATCCAAATACAGGTCTGGGATCCTTTATCTGGAGACCCATTATCCAGAAAGTTCAAAATTACAGAAAGGTCATCTCCCATAGACTCCATTGTAAGCAAATAATTCTAATTTCTGAAAATGATTTTCTTTTTCTCCATAATTTTAAAACAGTACCTGTACTTGATCCCAACTAAGATACAATTATCCCTTATTGGGGGCAGAACAGCCCTATTGGGTTTATTTCATGGTTAAATGTTTTCCTTTTCTCTGTAATAATAAAACAGTACCTGTACTTGATCCCAACTAAGATATAATTACCCCTTATTGGGGCAGAACAGCCCTATTGGGTTTATTTAATGGTTAAATGATTCCCTTTTGTCTGTAATAATAAAACAGTACCTGTACTTGATCCCAACTAAGATATAATTACCCCTTATTGGGGGCAGAATAGCCCTATTGGGTTTATTTAATGGTTAAATGATTCCCTTTTCTCTGTAATAATAAAACAGTACCTGTACTTGATCCCAACTAAGATATAATTAATACTTATTGGGGGCAGAACAGCCCTATTGGGTTTATTTAATGGTTAAATGATTTCCTTTTCTCTGTAATAATAAAACAGTACCTGTACTTGATCCCAACTAAGATATAATTAATACTTATTGGGGGCAGAACAGCCCTATTGGGTTTATTTAATGGTTAAATGATTTCCTTTTCTCTGTAATAATAAAACAGTACCTGTACTTGATCCCAACTAAGATATAATTAATACTTATTGGGGGCAGAACAGCCCTATTGGGTTTATTTCATGGTTAAATGTTTTCCTTTTCTCTGTAATAATAAAACAGTACCTGTACTTGATCCCAACTAAGATATAATTACCCCTTATTGGGGCAGAACAGCCCTATTGGGTTTATTTAATGGTTAAATGATTCCCTTTTGTCTGTAATAATAAAACAGTACCTGTACTTGATCCCAACTAAGATATAATTACCCCTTATTGGGGGCAGAATAGCCCTATTGGGTTTATTTAATGGTTAAATGATTCCCTTTTCTCTGTAATAATAAAACAGTACCTGTACTTGATCCCAACTAAGATATAATTAATACTTATTGGGGGCAGAACAGCCCTATTGGGTTTATTTAATGGTTAAATGATTTCCTTTTCTCTGTAATAATAAAACAGTACCTGTACTTGATCCCAACTAAGATATAATTAATACTTATTGGGGGCAGAACAGCCCTATTGGGTTTATTTAATGGTTAAATGATTTCCTTTTCTCTGTAATAATAAAACAGTACCTGTACTTGATCCCAACTAAGATATAATTAATACTTATTGGGGGCAGAACAGCCCTATTGGGTTTATTTAATGGTTAAATGATTTCCTTTTCTCTGTAATAATAAAACAGTACCGGTACTTGATCCCAACTAAGATATAATTACCCCTTATTGGGGGCAGAACAGCCCTATTGGGTTTATTTCATGGTTAAATGATTCCCTTTTCTCTGTTATAATAAAACAGTACCTGTACTTGATCCCAACTAAGATATAATTAATCCTTATTGGAGGCAAAACAATCCCATGGGGTTAATTCAATATTTAAATGATTTTTAGCAGACATAAGGCATGGAGATCCAAATTATGGAAAGATCCCTTATCCAGAAAACCCCAGGTCCCAAGCATTCTGGATAGCAGGTCCCATACCTGTACTACAGTTTTAGTTCTGTGTTACTCAGCCACCAAGCTGTAGTTCTAGTCAGCTTTCCTAATGTAATCTCTCTCTATATCTAGTATACAGACTTCCCTCACAAGAAGTGATAGGTACAGGTTAGTAAGTTCCCTCATTCCTTCACTTACCTACAATGAAGATCATGAAGGACATACAGAGAGTCCCCCAAATCCAAACACCTCTACTACACTCTTTCTAGAACCCCAGAATCTGTTACCAGAATCATTATAGTAAATTGAAACCCTACTATATATCTGGGGAAGCAAAACCCAAATACAGGTCTGGGATCCCTTACCCTTATGAAGGACATACTGTACAGAGAGTCCTCCAAATTCAAACAAGCCTCCAAGCCACGACCCCATTAAAAATTACACAGTTTATTAAAAAAAGACAAAGCCATGAAAGCCAATGTTAAAAATAAAATGGGATAAATGGGATTATTTATACATGTTTGCTAAGAATTTAGCTGTTATAGTTTTTAACTACTTAAAGCTTTTCCTATAATGAAGGCTGAGACCCAGGTGGAACTGCAGTATGCACTCTGAGCTGTATTCACTGTAGCAAAATGAATAATTGCATTGTATACAAGGCAGGCATGTGCAATGAATTGAAATGTAGGCTCATATTAACAGAAGGGAATTACAAAAGAAACAGCTTGATGTTGGAGCCTGATATTTTCTCCTTGATAGTGCAATTTATATAACTGTGCTGATTTATGCCATGAAAATATTGCAGTGGTCTTTGCAAGGTAGATTCAAATATACAAGTATATTAAGAGGATCTCCTGTAGTACAGCTCATTCATGTCTCCTACGGCTTAATACCCTCAGAGAGAACACAAAAGGTAAAGAACATTTCTGCAATATTAGAACTCTGGTAAAGCTGAGCATTATTAATACACGTACAGTGGAATTGAATGAATGAAATGTAGCTTTTCAGGTTTTATAAATAAATCTCCTTCTATGAAGACTTTTTTTTTTTAACTCTTTGCCATGGCTCAGCTGCAATATGGATACCTTGCTTCAATATTTTGTATAGTGGGCACATTAGGAAGCAGGGAGTTACTGGAATGGTTCACTGGTCTGTTAATTAATTTCAGCCAAGGTAACAAGGCTAGGTATCATGTGTCTTGCTGCCCATGGCCTCATTTCAATTCCCCATCATCCCAGCCTTAAATAAGTTGTATCAAATTTTTCATGAAAAATGATATGTTGTCGAGTCCTTCTTATTGATTAAAATAAAGTGTTTTCCATCCCAGGGGAATGGTTTGCACAAAACTTATTTTATTTATATGTCGACAGAAAAACATTCACAAATGCCCGTGCTTGTATTCTGAGCTGCTTGGATTCAGCATAGGCCGGACATGGGCATCCCCTCCTACAACACTTGCATTCTATGGGGTACATTTATGATGCTGTGTAAAAAATGGAGTGAAGCATTACCGGTGATGTTGCCCAGGGCAACCAATTAGCAATTAGATTTCAACAGTTAGAAAACCAAACTAAAGCAAAGCTGCTATGAGTAACAGAGAACCTTTCCACACACCCTTTGGATCTCCAAAATGATTAAGTGCCCGGTGCACACTGCTGGAGGGATCGGCACCCTCCCAAAACCAAAGTAGCAACAAAATGGAAATGGCACTCAGAGGTGCAAGAAAGGGAGCAAGCCCTTAAAAAACTTTATTACGGAGGTGCGGCACCTCTGCAATAAAGTTTCTTAAGGGCTTGCTCCCTTTCTTGCAGCTCTGAGTGCCATTTGCATCTGTTGCTCACTCCACTTTTTGCTCAGCATCATAAATATAACCCTTTGTATGATGCACAAAGGATGGAGTACCAGCGGATTCATGGCCTCTAGAGCCGTATACCTAACTCCGTCATAGTGTCTCCTCTCCATTGCCAAGTGAAAGTGCTATGTTCAATAAAAAGTGATGGGCGCAATGTTGAATAGCACTCGTGCCCAGAATTAGTAAATGAGTCCTTTAAGGTTTCGTGTTCCTCAACCAATATATTTCCTACAGCACAGCTGAAAAGCAATTACTGCTTGTTATTAAAACAGTTTGGGAATCACAGCTGGGGCTATTAAGCAAAAATCTAAACAAGCAGAGACTGCTAAACTCCCATTTCAGATGCTGCCTGTTTATCTTTTTTTCATAACATAAATTCATAATAAACATGCATTTAACTATATTAGCAACAGTGGCCATCAAATTATGGTTATAATCAGCACTAATGATGTTCCATTAATTTGTTTATGTTATAGCTTATTCTGTTTCATGATGTTGATGGCATTAAATGCCGATTCAGTCGATTGCTATGTTTTGACAATATATGACAGTTTGTCTTGTGTTTGTCATTTTTGCTTTATTTTAGGAGTTTGCCATAGACACCATGGCATTCAGTTTATTGTTCTTGTTTGAAGAAGTTGAGTTGTATTACTAGATTGTCATAAAGGCTTTGGGATTAGTCCTCACAGCCAAAACTTTGCACTCAAAAAGATATAAGCTTGGCCAGTCAACATTACCTTGTAATACTTACTGACTTAATGGGAAATGTTGATGGAGCAGTCAATGAAAATGCAGCCAGATGTTGGTAGATACCTGCAATAAAGGAGTCAGGGAGATGTAGGACATTGAGCATGTGACCCAAGGCAGGGCCCAAAGCCCACTTATCTTAGAAGGATCCTCTAGGAGTTTGCCATTGACATCATGACATCCATCTTATTATTTTTTTGTTTTGAGAGGTTGTATTACTGGGTTGTAAAAGAAGCTTTGGAAAAGGCCTCATAGGCAGAACTTTGCACTCAAAAGGATACAAACTTGGTTAGTCACATTACCTTGTACTACCTACTTACCTGCTGTCAAATGTTGATGCAGATGCATCCAAATGTCAGGAGATACATGGAGAAAAAAGTTCTTCTCAGGGAGATGTGGGGCATTAAGCATGTGACCCAAGACAGGGCCCAATCCCACCAAACTTAACAGCATCCTTGCTTTATGTTACTAAAGGAAAATTACTGACTTCAAACTCTTCATCCCTTCATGTATTAAAAAGCACATGGTAGAAAGGCAAAGTTATTTATACCCTTGTACAGCCTATTTAGCTTGGTATGTTTAAGAAGCTTGTTGAAAAGATAGAAAATAAGCTATATAGTTATATTATTAAATTGCATATCTATTATTTGATTCTTTGATGCATTAGTACTATAGTTTAATACCAGCAACCACATTTAACTCAATTCCCTCAACAGACCTGCACTAAGGCAAATTACTCCCTAGTTCCTCAAGTACCCCTAAATAAATATAAGGGTTTATTAAAAATCTGACAACTTGCAGAAGCCACATAGGACACAGTATAAATCCTTACCAGTCCACCTTATGGGCCAGTTCCAAACTCCTGAACTTCGAGGTCTAAAGCATCCACACAGAGAAAATCATTTACTGCTCAAAAGGTGCAAAATGTAACATTATTTGAATACAAAACCACTGAAATGCATATCTGACACATAAATGTAAGGCACCAAATGCATAAATGCTATGCCAGATGTATAAACTACATTGCCCCAATCTCTATTTCTAAATTAGTCCACTAGTTATCAACAGGAGGTATCTTTTCAGCTCTTACCAAATGAATTGCTTTGTTTTAATGTCATATAAAATATTCTATTGGGTACATGATCGTGCCTTGATCCTTTGTAACTTTGGCACATTGTGTATTTTCATGGACTGAACAACCCCAGAGCCTGGACTTTAGGGTACGTTATGTATTTGAACCCCAAAGGAAGTTTAATTGTGTCACGTTTAACAACATAATTGTTTTTTTGCATGCATTCTTGTCTTTCACATGTATCCATAATGGGGCAGGAAAAACATTTTGATCTCAGTGTCCTTCAAAAGAAGAATTATTAATATGTCCGTGACTTTGTGACCTGTTAAGATATCTCACCAGTAAATCATGATTGTGTTTCTCCCCACCTCACTGGGGAGAATTGAATCCCTTGTTTACTATATGAGATTCTCTAAGCAAGCAGGAAGCAATAATGATAATAATGTGCATTCATATATGTGTGAACCCCAATACTTTGTATGCGCTACAAAATACATGTTACGCAGCAATGTCTGAGTAAGAATTGCTAACTTAGATGTTTGTAAAGTGCATGGATATTAATATGAGCCCCATACAGGGGTATTTTTAGTTTTTTGTTATGCCAAACTATTTTGCATTCTGGTATAAAGTTTAAATAAATCCATGGACCTAATGGGGTACCATTAAAGGGGACCTGTTACCCAAAGAAATAATTCCAAATCATTTTCTATCATGTAAGTTGAGAAAAATAAACTTTACTTACGCTATATAAACTATTAATTATAAATTATATTCACAGTTTGTTTGCTTCAGTCTTGGAATTCACAATCACAGCAAGTAGTCAGGTGCCATTTTGTGGGCACTGCTACTAAGTTTTGTATCACTCCCAAAGTCTTGTGTGTGTGTTTGAATGGGAGACCTGATGCCCATGTCCATGCTACAAAATTAGAGACTTTTAGCAGGGAGGGGGAATATGAGGAGGGCAGTGACATCTAGGAAGTGCTAAATGAAAAGTGAAAGTAATTGACTGCCCCGCCTTTATGCGCAAAGGTGGGGCAGGTAATATAAGATTGACAATTCATGTATAATATGTATGTATGTATGTTTTAGTAACAACAAGGTTTCATATTTAATTTGCAAAGGACTTTTATTATACAGCTTTTTATGTGTGGGTGGCAGGTTCCCATTAAGCTCTGTAGCTGATCTGTAATGGTGCACTTTGCACCTCAATCTCTGCAGGAAAACCCACTTTTGAACTTGCACCACTAGGCAGCATGTTAAACAAATTCCAATATTACATTACATTTATAGACTACTAATATATTGCCTGTCTATTGTCAGTTTAGTTAAGCTATAATGATCATCAGTGGAAACTTTGTTATCTGTATAACAGCCTTTCCCTGTGAGTGAGTCAGATGCTTAGAACTCTTTAAAATAAACCCTGAATTTGCTTCTTAATTTCTTTATTATTAAGGCATTGTGATATGCCTTCTTGACCTTTTCTAGACGCATCAACTGGAAGCAAATGCTATTTCTAGGCAGTGTCGTGCTAATTACCTCAGTGGTCAAACTAGTATAAAGTTAATTGGCGTTGCTATGGTTTTTACCAATCAACTAATTTAGATGCATGGCATACAGAACTGTTTCTCTTATTTTCACAAGAATGTTGTTGATTTTTATATTTTTAATGAGCCAACATGCTGTATAAATGAGCCAAGATATTCTGCAGCATAACCTTCAGAGTTACAGAAGCTTCACTGTGTTATTCATTAGTAACTTATTCTATTCCTCTACTTTTCTAACTCCCAGCATGTCTGTCTGTCTATAACCATCAATATCTATTCATTGATCAGTGGATCAATCTATCTGTTAAAGACTAATGCCACAAAGCGATTCAAGTTGCTATATTTCACAAATAATAATTGTAATGTATTTGTATTAGGGCATATATAGGATATTGTCCAATTAAATATAGTACAGAACTTAACAAATACCCCTTTCTCTTGCTGTTAACAGTAATATATATTTAAATTGAAGCTTCAGCTTTGATTGTCGTGTCTAGACTGTACGTAGATTGACTGTACTGAACACTATTAGAAATGCCTTGGGAGGCAAAATCAATATGGTAGCTGTTACTTATATAACATGTAACACTATAAACAGTGAATGTGACTACCTATTAATACAGAATGCAATAGTTAATTCTTATCCAATCATATTGGGATAGACTGCTGGAATTATACAAGACAGTCACCCATATGTAGTTGGCATATCACAGGGAATCAAGGTGGCCAAAAGAAAATATTTTTCTTGAATTAAAATGGCAGGACCGACTTTTCACCTTCTCACTTTAATAAATAAGCACTTTATCCTTATTTAAATCATTTTATACAAGACGCCACTATTGTTCTTCAACAGTGCAGCAAAAAATAGTGGTGCTCTACTGGTATATGAGCTTTTTTTCATGCAAGATCAACAAAATAGATGCCAAAAACGCACCTGAGTCCCTTATCTCACTCATGTTTAATGTCTATAGGTATTTTTGTTTTAAATAAAAAAAAAATAGAAAAAAAAAGAAGCAAAATCTAATTGTAGAATGTAAAAAAGATGGTAGAAGATAAAAAGCAATTAATGCCAGAAAATGTAAGTGAGAGAAGAACCTGAGAGTGATGCTTGTTAAGGAATAAATATGCCCTTTAGTGTCATCTGTACGTTCTTGTAACACAATTAGGTTATTACCCTGGTGATCTTGTGTATGCAAGAAAATCTAGTCTTGTTATAATAGCTTTAAATTGGGATTGTTATTGTTTTTATAGTGGGATTGTTTTTAGGTTTAAGCAGGTGGGGTATGTGTAGCACTCGATGGTAATAACTGAAGTGGATCTGACTTAATAAGCTTGAATTTGAAGCTTTCAACAGATTTTGATAATGCATTTTCTGGGTGAAAACAGGCAATGATAGCAAGGAGAAGACAATAGAAACAGAATGGGAAGCAAGAGTTGCCATTGACATGATTAAAAAAAAATGGTGGGTCCTGCAGACTGGTTCCAGCACCAATCCCTACCATTGCGATGCGGGTATCCATTGATTCTGATGTCACCGATATGCTGAGACTTTGTATGGTCGGGATGGGCACTCCTGGGTTTAAATTATGTTCACTCGTGACTAGTTTGCCAGGCATGGATTTGCAGCGAATTTCTGCATTTCAACATTGGCGCATTGTTTAGCAAAAAAAATTTGTTGCACAGAATTTTTTTTTTGTCGCACCTCAAATTGGGCGCATAAAAAATAGCTGAGGTGACAAAAAATATAGCTGGGGGTGACAAAAAAGACGTAGGCAACAAATGCGTTTCGTGAATTTTTTGCCATTTCGCTAATTTTCTTGCCGTTTCGCGAATTTTATGGCGAAGCGAAACGGGACAGATTCGCTCAGCACTAATGTTCACTTGGTGTTGGTGATGGGGAATGTTGTGTTGAAAAAGGGAAGGCGAGGTTCCCGAAATGTCTGTATCATTCTTACTGATTGCTCCCAATAAACCACTGCAGAGGCAGTTTCTGCACCAGCATAAACGTGAGTGACATCCATTTGTATTCTCATGGGATATGTCTGTAACCGACAGCCACGGTCTTCGGGAATGTGCACTCACAGTTTAGGAAACATATTGACTTTAGAGAACCGTTTTGGTGGACACAGTCGATTTTTTCTTATGTAAAAAAAAAATGGGGGTCGATGGGATGCAGCTGAAAAAACAGTAATGGTTTATGAAAAAATGTATGCAGGAAATGTAACTGGCAAATTCATATACAGTAATTATATTTGAATGAGGTTCTAGTAAAAAAAACAAAAAAACCTCATAGCGTTTTTTGACCTTTGAAATTAATCAATTTTTAGCCCTTATTTACTTTTAAGTTGACCCATGGTGTACAAACCAATTTCCATTTTTCCGGTTTTCTTCGAATGTCTTTGAGATTTGAAACATTCATTTTTTATTAAGTAGAATCTCCATGTCTTTTATAATGTGCTGCAGGTAAATTGAGGCTCTACAGATGTATTTTACAAAGCATATAGTTATAGCTGTAGGGAAAAAAAGCCAAATATTTGCATGAAGGAAACGTGCACAGAAGAAAGGAATATTTGGAATTGGATTTCATAGGAAACTGGATTTCGCTACTTATAAAAGATTTATTTGTAATGATTGTGCCTCCCTTAAATATCAGTATCATTTGAAGGCATCAAGGACAATGCAAATAAGGATTGCAATACATATTGATCCTAGTTATTGATTTTACTTCTTTAAACTAGACATATTCATGTAAACTGGTGAATAAAAGGAAACAAATCGATTGAACTGTAAATAAGGGTAAATATAAGTAGCTTATTTCTCAGAAATTTAAAGGGGAAAGGAACCCTTAATTATGGTATCAGGATACATGTTTTTGCACGTTCAGTGGATTGTACCTGAATAAGTATTTGTTTCATTCCAGTATTTAACATGTGATATATACACTGTGGTCTTTGGGGTATAGTTATCAGATGTTGCATTTCTTGACTTTATCTTATTCCATCGAATTGCCCATTCTTTTGTTTAAAGAAAAACTATACCCCCAGAATGCATACTTAACCAACAGATAGTCTATATCACATTAAGTGGCCTAATAAACTTACCAAACTGGAATATATATATCAATTAATATTGGCCTTTTACATCTTTTCCCTTGAGCCGCCATTTAGTGATGGTCTGTGTGCTTCCTCAGAGATCAGCTGACAGGAAATAATGCATTTCTGACTGTAACAGGAAGTAGTGTGGAAGTAAAAGATAGAACTTTGCCCATTCATTGGCTGATGTGACCTAATGTGTGCGTGCTCCCCGTGAATTTTACGATCCCAGGGGTGCGGTCCTTAGTACTTGAAATAGCAATTTTCTATTTAGTATAATGGAATATACTACAAAAAAGTATATTCTTATCAAAAAGGTTTGTTTAGATGAAGCAGGGCATTACATTAGGGCTATTTTTATAGATACCTACATTGTTCATGGGCATAGTTTTCTTTTAAAAACAATGAAACAGAAATCTAGATTTAATAACGTGAATATGAAATGCAACTGTCTGCTTTATAAGGAATCATCAGTAGTGATGAGCGAATCTGTCCTGTTTCCCTTCACCATAAAATTTGCGAAACGCCAAGAAAATTTGCGAAATGGCAAAAAATTTACGAAATGCATTTGTTGTGCGATTTTTTTTTTTGTCGCCCATGCTTTCTTTGAAGCGACCGTGCCCGATTTGACAAAAAAAAATTCCGTGCAACAAATTTTTCTGCGGTGAATTTTCACAGAAGTTTCGTGAAACAATTCTCCAATGGCGAAATGCTGAAATTCGCTGTGAATCCATGCCTGACGAAAAAATTCACTCATCACTAATCATCATTAAAACGAGACTTTTAATATTTTGCACGAGAGTTAGCATTAATAAAAAAACACGTGCCTGAACATTTGATAGGTCCCTTTTATAGAACAAGACATGTAAATGTTAAATTCTGTCCTTCTTTATAATACTATAAAAAGAAGACTTTTTCTGATCTTCTTCTAGAAAGGCAACATTTTCTACCCACCAGGAACTTTGGGTCAATATATATAATTGCCTCTGTAGAGACATGCATTGCGTTATCAGTGTCGGCTGGCTGAATGCACCCTAGTTGAACCAAGTTTTTATTTATTTTTTATCATTTGTGCACAAGGAGACACTCAAATTCCCCATGTCTAACATCAAAGATAAATATAACAAATGCTAGCCTAGAGAAAGATGCAGGCAGTGTTGAAAAAAAGTCAATTAATTAGTTTAGGGGTACATTTTGCTTTGAAATACATTTTTTATAAATGACTGTAATTCCTTGGCTGGCAATGAACATGTTGTCATTTACTATTTTTAGATTCAGTTTATAATATGTTATATAAGAAGTCACCTTTTGCTGGGAAAGTCAAAATGTAACATGCTAGATAGAGCTGTATGGATATTCCCAGAGAGTTGCAGAGAGTCAGCAAGAAGGTCCAGCCAACTAAATTCAAAAGGGAAATGTCATTCTTGCTCACACGCCTTACATCTTAGGCAGCTTTTTCTCACTATTCCGGATTTCAAGAAAGGGTTTCTCTTATTGCAGTTCTATTCCCAGAACTGGAAGGTTTTCGGATTGATAGCTGAAGCACAATATTCTATCTGTATTAATTACAATGACTTTTTGAACTGAGTCAATAAACATAGGTATCAACTAATCAGATGGATCCATTAGTAGATTTAAGAACATTATATTCATTGCATTTAGAGAGCCATCAAGAAAGGACCACAATGCAAGATTAGGTTTACCCTTAATTCTTAATATAATTACAGTTTTTAGAGAAATCATTACACGATTATAACAGTTCATGTTCAGTCAAGGGGACATTTTCATATAAATAGACCTTGGAAACGAATGACCAATAGACCACCCTTAGATTTACAGTATCATTAGCTTTGCCGTTTTCTCTTTGCCTTTTTTCAGTGCTGTAAAGAAGCAATGGGGAATGGAGGCATAGCATGCTAAGGTCTTGGCAACTCTGTGTGTTCTATGTGAGAAAGGTCAGAGGTGTAAGGTTATTCACATGAATTTTGCAGCTTCCTACATCTACCATCGTGCCATTTTGACGAGCAGCGTCTACCTGTCTTCTAACAGCTAATAAAATCCACCTTCTTCACAAAAATAGTTTTCTCTATGGATTCATGTGTTGTTCCTTCGGTTTTTGTAATTAGTATGATTAAAAACAGCTCTGCATGGGGTATCCTGTTTGAATCTATTTAATTGAGCCTTGAAGTTAGATAGGATCCAAGTGTTTCACAAGGGGCTTCACTATAACAATTTGCAAGTTCTAGCTTTCCTCACAAGTGTATCATTATAATTGAACAGTCATTAGCTCCTCTGTGGGACCTAGAATGTACATTTCTGTCTTTATTATATAGCAAAACGATGTGATTTTAGGAAGTTCATAAGACTGAGAAATTCTGGCATTTGGAAATTGTATTAATCAGATAATATGATGAGAAAAAGTGCTTATGTGCACTTGTACACATTGGGGCCCATTTACTTACTCACGAACTGGCCGAATGCGTCCGATTGCGTTTTTTTCGTAATGATCAGTATTTGGCGATTTTTTTCGGAAAATTATCGCGACTTTTTCGTTGCCATCCGAATGTTGAGTAAAATCTGGCGATTTTTTCGTAGCGTTAAAACTTGCGCGAAAAGTTGCGCCTTTTTCGTAGCCATTCCGAAAGTTGCGCAAAATGTTCCGATTTTTTCGTAGCGTTTGGATTCATTCAAGCTTCAGTATGGTGACTTTTCTTGGGCCAGGTTGGAGCTGCAGGGTGCCATTGAGTCCTATGGGAGGCTTCCAAAATCATGCTAAGTCTGAAAGTTTTGGCCGCCGCTTACGAGCGCTCAATAAGAAAAAGTCGCGACAAGATACGAGCGAATCGTAATGGCTCTGAAAAACTCGCGAAAATCGTATTGGTAACGAAAAAGTCGCGTCAATTTCCGAAAAGTCGTAAAGGCGCCGAAAAAAAACGCAAAAAATACGGAAAAGACGCAAAATGTTCGTTTTCCAATCGGAATTTTTCCAATTCGGATTCGAATTCGTGTCTTAGTAAATCAGCCCCATTGTGTAATATTATCTAAATGAGGGCAGTTAGGTACTTCATTTTAACTGTGCATTGATTTTGTCATTAAGGGGCATTTCTATCTGATGTCAAATAAATTGTAGATACAAGAAGTCCAGCCAATCACAATAATTGTTGTGAACAGAGCATCCCACAAAAATTCTAGCAGGGCTAGTCACTAGGCTTTCTGTTTGTTTATACGTTTTATAGTGTTTATCATATAAAGTTACAATGGTTCAATTAGGAGATGTTTCTATGTACATGATCATAATTGCTGCTAAGAGGCAAAGTTTGTAAGCTGTTAAGTGACCAACCAGTGTTCCCTGAAGACAAAAGGATCTAAATATATTATGCATGCTTCTGTGAACTTGTCATATTGTATTATTTGCGGCTTCATTGTATATTAGTTTCTCTAGTTGTAAACTGTGCAATTGCTGAATTTCTCTTTATTATTCATGCTTTATCATAAAACTTTAATAGTCAAATCTACTGCAAAAATTAATGACACTGGAATGCTTTGATTATATTACCCTTGCCCTGAACCCCCCCAGACATCTTGTCACTTAATCCTTGCATTTGCAGTCATTATTGTTTCTATGGAGCAGGCACTCAATTTCTTTATGCCAAGATTTAACAGATTAATAAAAATCATTTACTATGCTAGACCTGTGCACACACTATTTTAAGTACAATACTGCTGTATTGTTCTGCTGACAGTGGAAGGTTTCCATTTTATACCTTTTCTTTCTGGTTAAATGCATGGGATTATTGCCTGTGCAAAGGTTTAAGGATTAACTGGGTGACACTGGATAGTTACACAGTTTGGGTTGATTCAAGGCAATAGCCTATTAAGTTCAACCTCTCTAAATTATATATACAGCACACATACATATACAGACCTGTCATATAATAATCCCAGATTTGACAGTCTTTCTTTTTACTTTAATTATAGTTTAATTCCCTTTACCAGTGTAGTTGAATGTCTCTTCATCCTTTTCAGTTCATTAATATCCTTCTTAAGCCTGGGGTCCAAAACTCAATGAATACCCAAGGTGAGGCCATATCAGAGACCTATAAAGAGGCTAAATTATGTTTTCATCCCTGAAGTTAACCTCCCCTTTTTATGCAAGTCAGCACTTAATTTGCTTTAGTGGCCACTGTCTGACACTGCCTAGAGTTGCACAGTTTGTTATCCACAAAGATACCCAAAATCCGGCTTTTAACACATTACCATCCAATGTATAACTAGCTTGTATGTTATTATTATTTTCTAAAGAGCATAACCTTGCACTCATCAACCTTGAACCTCAATTGTCAGTTTGCTGCCCACTTTCCCAGTTTAATCACATCTATTTGAAAAACAGCAGCATCATTCAGGGAAAGTATACAGTAGTTTTGCTCTAGTAACGATGAATAGGCATTATTATTATTATTATTATTATTATTATTAACATTTATTTATAAAGCGCCAACATATTCCGCAGCGCTGTACAATGAGTTGATGAGGGAAAGGAAAATGATGCCATGTAAGTGATTGCATTCTCAGAATAATTGCTATATAGATCTATTGTGATATATTGATTAAGGCGGGATTTTAGAATAGAATTATTAGAGATCTTGTGAGAGTATTACAGGCAGAAATAAAGCAATATTATAACTACTCTAAATTAGTTGAGTCTCAAAATAGCATTATAAAGAATTATATAAAGAAACTACAATTGAAAAAAAAAAATCACCTTTACTGATATCTCTCAGTCTCATTTGGAAGTGTTGTAGTACACCCTGCAGCAAAATAGCAGTATGTTACTTTCTAATTAATTCTAATTAAGTTATATGTATTATTACATATTACAATTTCCAAAATTCTACAAAGTAGGTGAAAACCATGACTTGCTTTTATTTATGACATGCATGACACCTGCTGGGTTAGGAGACCATACCTAATACTTAAATTATTTAAGTTTAAATTTAAACTTAAAATTAAAGAATAGCACCCCTCCAAGAGTTTGATTATACTGTACACAGCTGGCATTTTAACAAATCAAGTCACTGACTAAAGAAAAAACAACAGATGTTGCAGAAGAATAATCTAGGTGAGCTGTGGCTTCTGTTAAAAAAAAAAAAGTAGATTGGTTGAAATGAGTAATTTTCTTGTGACTATGAAATACAGGTATCAGACCCCTTATCCGGAAACCCATTATCCAGAAAGTTACGAATTATGGAAAGGCCATCTGTACCCAACTAAGATATAATTACCCCTTATTGGGGGCAGAACAGCCCTATTGGGTTTATTTAATGGTTAAATTATTCCCTTTTCTCTGTAATAATAAAACAGTACCTGTTACTTGATCCCAACTAAGATATAATTACCCCTTATTGGGGGCAGAACAGCCCTATTGGGTTTATTTAATGGTTAAATTATTCCCTTTTCTCTGTAATAATAAAACAGTACCTGTACTTGATCCCAACTAAGATATAATTACCCCTTATTGGGGCAGAACAGCCCTATTGGGTTTATTTAATGGTTAAATGATTCCCTTTTCTCTGTAATAATAAAACAGTACCTGTACTTGATCCCAACTAAGATATAATTACCCCTTATTGGGGGCAGAACAGCCCTATTGGGTTTATTTAATGGTTAAATGATTCCCTTTTCTCTGTAATAATAAAACAGTACCTGTACTTGATCCCAACTAAGATATAATTACCCCTTATTGGGGGCAGAACAGCCCTATTGGGTTTATTTCATGGTTAAATGATTCCCTTTTCTCTGTAATAATAAAACAGTACCTGTACTTGATCCCAACTAAGATATAATTAATCCTTATTGGAGCCAAAACAATCCTAGTGGACCTGGAAAACACCAGGTCCCAGGCATTCTGGATAACGGGTTCCATAACTGTACAGGTATGGGACTTGTTATCCAGAATGCGTGGGACCTGGGGTTTTCTGGATAAGAGGTATTTCTGTAAAAAAATTATTTAAGCAGTAAATAAACCCAATAGGATTGTTTTGGCTCCAATAAGGATTAATTGTATCTTAGTTGGGATCAAGTACAGGTACTGTTTTATTATTACAGAGAAAAGGGAATCATTTAACCATGAAATAAACCCAATAGGGCTGTTCTGCCCCAATAAGGGGTAATTATATCTTAGTTGGGATCAAGTACAAGGTAATGTTTTATTATTACAGAGAAAAGGGAATCATTTAACCATTAAATAAACCCAATAGGGCTGTTCTGCCCCAATAAGGGGTAATTATATCTTAGTTGGGATCAAGTACAGGTACTGTTTTATTATTACAGAGAAAAGGGAATCATTTAACCATGAAATAAACCCAATAGGACTGTTCTGCCCCCAATAAGGGGTAATTATATCTTAGTTGGGATCAAGTACAGGTACTGTTTTATTATTACAGAGAAAAGGGAATCATTTAACCATTAAATAAACCCAATAAGGCTGTTCTGCCCCCAATAAGGGGTAATTATATCTTAGTTGGGATCAAGTACAAGGTACAGTTTTATTATTACAGAGAAAAAGGAAATCATTTTTAAAAATGTAAATTATTTGATTAAAATGGAGTCTATGGGAGATGGTCTTTCCGTAATTCGGAACTTTCTGGATAATGGGTTTCTGGATAAGGGGTCTGATATCTGTACCACCTTTTTTAATGTCTTCCAAAAGCTCATCTATTCCTAAATCTACAATTATTTCATAGAAAATGTTTATAATTTAAACCACCCAGTATTACATATAAACAAACACACTACATTCCCCAACTGGCATAAACATGGGGGGTATTTTTATCTTTATCACATTTTCAAATCTCTAATTAGATTTTTTCCAAACTGCCTTGTTCCATTCGTGCTTTTCTGCTCTGCACACTCCTTTGTGGCCTGTGAATATTGGAGGTGTTGATCGTTCTTTCTCACACAGATATTCTTCAAATGTGTGAATGACAAATTATTTCCTGCCTTCAGTATCTAGAAGCCATCTATCATTTCACAATTTTTGCTCTCTTTGCTTTCTTTGGTATCTTAAAAGTTTTAATGTACCTTGACTCCTTTAAATAGATTTCAGTTCATTTGATTTATGAATTAAATCTAAACACATGTTTCTGTAGCTCACTAAAAATGGAAAACAAAGTACAGGTATGGGATCCCTTATCCGGAAACCCATTATCCAGAAAGCTCCAAATTACGGAATGCCCGTCTCCCATAGACTCCATTTTAATCAAATAATTCAGAATTTTAAAACTGATTTCCTTTTTCTCTGTAGTAATAAAACAGTACCTTGTAATTGATCCCAACTAAGATATAAATAATCCTTATTGGATGCAAAACAATCCCATAGGGTTTAATTAATGTTTTATTGATTCTTTAGTAGACTTAAAGTATGGAGATCCAAATTACGGAAAGACCCCTTATCCGGAATGCTCTTGGTCCCGAGCATTCTGGATAACGGGTCCTATACCTGTACCTGTTTTCTATAGAATAAGCTTATATACAGATGCCAAACAAGAAATTGTTCCTTCACAGACAGTGAAATTGCCCATCAGTAGTAATAGGTGAAATAATTCACGCCAAATTTCTGCATTTATTAATTGGCAGATGATTGTTTGACGAAAGGGGCGATTCGCCACGTGCCAAAAAATTGTCGCCCGTGTAAAAAAAAAAAAAAAATGATGTGTGCGCATATTTTTATCATGCACAGCATTTTCCCTGTTTCAGAAAATTTTCGCTGTTTTGTGAATCTTTTAAGAGATTCACACATTTTTCGGCTAAGAAAAACAGTACATATTCGTTTATCGCTACCTATCAGTCAAAACTGTCCATGCTATTGGCAGATTGTTTCATGAAACGGGCAATTCCCCGCACGACATAAAAGTGTCGCCAGCATAAAAAAAAGTTGTCGAATGCATCAAAAAACTAGTCGCGTGCAGCGTTTTTTTGCCATGCACATCTTTTTTTATGCGTCAAAAAAATTAGGCAAACACCGTTTTTTTTTTTTTAACATGCAACATTTTCGCATTTTACAAGATTCTTAAATTTTCCGGCGAAGCAAAATAGTTTTGTATGTTTCTTAAATGCCCAATGCATCTCTCTTATTAAATTGTGCTCAATTTTTTCCAAACTGCAATATAAATATAATATTAGTGTAACTAGTGATGATCGAGTTTTTTTCATCAGGCATTGATTCGCATCGAATTTCCGCATTTCAACAAAAAAAAGTATTTAGTACAGGTATGGGACCCATTATCCAGAATGCTCGGGACCAAGGGTATTCCGGATAAGGGGTCTTTCCGTAATTTGGATCTCCGTACCTTAAGTCTACTAAAAAATCAATAAAACATTAATTAAACCCAATAGGATTGTTTTGCATCCAATAAGGATTAATTATATCTTAGTTGGGATTAATTAAAAGGTTCTGTTTTATTTCTACAGAGAAAAAGGAAATCAGTTTTAAAATTTTGAATTATTTGATTAAAATGGAGTCTATGGGAGACGGGATAACGGGTTTCCGGATAAGGGGTCCGATACCTGTATTTAGGATCCCCTTTAGACTTCTGACTTGAAAAGTAACCAAACAGAAAAAACAAATAAGGGCTGAAAAGAGCAGTGAGAGTCCAGATTGTGGCTTTGTGTCTTGTTGCATTTTGTTGAATCAGTCCCACCTTCGAAATGATTTTGCTCTGTATGTTTGTATCAGTTGCCAGATAAATGTTAATTGCGCTCAGTGTGCTGAGTACAGTGGCATTTGGGCCAAAGAATCATTTTTAATATCGTTAATCTTACTAAATAGTGTAACTTGACTAACAGTGCAGTTTAGGTTCTAATGGTCCAGTCATTAGAGATGTAGCGAACTGTTCGCCGGCGAACTAATTCGCGCGAACATCGGGTGTTCGCAAGTCCGCAAATTCGCGAACTTTTCGTGATGTTCGCAATTTGGGTTCGCCGGCACCGAAAAAATCGCAAAACTTACGATAACGTTACGAATGCTCCGAAAAAGTCGCAAAACTTACGATAACGTTACGACTGCTCCGAAAAAGTCGCAAAACTTACGATAACGGTACGAATGCTCCGAAAAAGTCACAAAACTTACGATAACGTTCCGAATGCTCCGAAAAAGTCGCAAAACTTACAATAACGGTACGACTGCTCCGAAAAAGTCGCAAAACTTACGATAACGTTACGAATGCTCCGAAAAAGTCGCAAAACTTACGATAACGTTACGAATGCTCCGAAAAAGTCGCAAAACTTACGATAACGTTACGAATGCTCCGAAAAAGTCATAAAACTTACAATAACTTTACGAAAGCCCCGGAAATTGCGAAAAAGTCGCAAAATTACCGATCATTTCGAAAAACGGCGTGTGTCAATTTTTCAGAGAAGTTTTTGCCCTTGATCCCCCTCCTGCATGCCACTGTCCAGGTCGTGGCACCCTTTAAACAACTTTAAAATCAGTTTTCTGGCCAGAAATGGCTTTTCTAGGTTTTAAAGTTCGCCTTCCCATTGAAGTCTATGGGGTTCGCAAAGTTCGCGAATATTCGCAATTTTCGGCGGAAGTTCGCGAACAGGTTCGCGAACTTTTTTTTTGAGGTTCGCTACATCCCTACCAGTCATTACTATGCAGACTTCTAAGAATGGTAAATGCCCGAATTGACTCTTCTTCCTAGTATTCAAATATTATTATTTTTCCTATTCATAGCAATTGGCATGTGAATTTTACTAAGGTCTTTGTTTCTACTCTTTAAAGTTATTTCTGAAACTGTAACAGATGTTCAAAATTTACAGCTGAGATATTACAATTTCCATAGGTAAATCTGAGAAATTTAGTGTGAATTGTTCAGGATAAGGAAAAAAGGCAGTGAATCATAGTCCCCTAACTGAACTGATCATTAACAAAAGAGCATATTATTTCAAGATGGCTGCAATTTGCACACACATGGAAGCACAAGAGCATGGTAAGATGCATAAACCTCAATGAATTGTGTCAACATGTGCTCTATATTGTGCCTATGTCAGAGGTCCTGCAGTTGGGGGTGGGTACAGGGTCGGACTGAGCCACCAGGACACCGGGAAAAAAACCTAGTAGGCTCCAGCGGCCCAGACCCAATGCCTGTTGGTGCTTCCCCGGCCTCCAGTGTCCTCCCATGATGCATTTCACTTATGCACGCTCAGAGGAGGATGTCGGGAGGGGGCCCCTGCGGGGGGTTAGGGGGATGCAGTGGGGGACAGAGAGCAGCGGGGGACATGCCTGGCCTGGGCACCTTGGGGGGTCCAGGGCCCCTAGGGCAGTAGCCCCAGTGGGCCCTGCACCCCTCAGTCTGACCCTGGGTGGGTATGTAAATGACCCCTATAGTTTTTCTGTCATGGAAGAGAAGAACTAAACAGGTAAGATAAAAGCAAAATTACTGACACAGTACAAGTAAGCAGTAGTGATGAGCAAATCTGTCCCATCCTGCCACAAAATTCGCAAAACTACTGAAAAATTTGCACAAAATTTTGACATGCCTGTACCTATTTTGACTTTTTTGATGGCCGATGATTTTTTTGGGGGGGCAAATTTTTCGCTGATGTTTCACAGAACAATTTGCCAATGGCGAAATGCGGGAATTCGCTGCGAGTCCATGCCTGGTGAAAAAAAATCACGCATCAGTAGTAAGCAGCATTCTTATTGGTAAATGATCTTACATTTCTAATTAAGGTTTGATGATCCATTTTAGAAAGCCAGAGGGCAAATTGGACAGTTTTATGGAAGGCTTAACTTACCTTTACACTGCATGAATGCAATAAATTGTGATTTTTTCAAAATATGTAATGACCTGTTCAGAAACCTCTGAATTTCAAATAATAATAAAAAATAAATACCGAGCAACAAAGAATCAAAATAAATTGTATTCAGGTAGCTTAATATAAGGTAAGACAATCTATGAATAGGAATCATTTGATAGTGGCAGGAGAATAAAAGAATAAAAGAACACAAAATATTTTGATAAAAAGTTCTTCAGTTATGTGTTGTATGTAGGAAAAAATATTGAATAAATACAACACTGTAAAAAGCAAAACAAGTTAATATGCAATTCTTGAGATAAAAGCCCTGCTTTAAGTAAATGCAGGAAATTATAACAAATTCATGGCAGTTAGTAAAACAAAAAGAAAAAAATTTGACTACATTATCCCTTTTCCATCATTCCCCCACCTACTCAAGGTTTTGCTGTGTGATCAATGGTGCAAACAAGAGCTGTCAGACTTATTCGCTATCCCGTTTTATTACAGCTGGAAGAATGCAAACTGAAAGCCTTGAATTTATATCTCTGCGAGCTCATTCTCTCTGCTCTGTGAAATTCACAAAATCAAATTTAAAGGGTCATCGTTGTCCAAACAGTAGATTTTTTTATTTGGGACTGAAAGGGAGATGTAATGCTGAGTCAGGCACAGCTAAAAAATGGTTTATTTCAATTCTGGGAGAATTCTGTTTTCATGCTTGAATGTAGAACCATCATTTCTAGTATTTCTCCTCTTAAAAAAAACAAAAAAACCCAAATGTGCCGAATATGAATATTTTTGCTCTTTTTACTGTCTGTTTCTTTTGCATATATATTTTTCTACATTTATGAGCAATTTTTTCAGTGCTTTCTTTAAACTACATTTTTTCTTTTATCCAGTTCTGTCTCAAAATGCCACTAACATAAAAATATGGAAAATGTTTCCTATTTTTTTTTCCTGCATACAGTCTAATAACCTATAACAGCCAATCACAATCGCTGCAAAGCAATGATAAAGACTAACAACCAAGTGCAGCTAAATAGGGAGAGGTAGATTTATTCATTTTCAAATTAAATTTTTTTCCTAATCACAAATGTGGGAAATATTCTTGATTGCTAGCATATTTGCAAACAAAAAAAAATTAAATCAGTAAAATGTAATTTAAAAGTCGAGAAAAATAAACAATCATGAGAGAAATAGCAAATAAATAACAAATAAATAAATAGAGAAATAACTCAAAAAATAATTCCTTAGAAGCTCATTAGGTTAGAGTTGATAAATATTTTCCTCTAATTTCTGAGACTTTTTTTAATTGATCTTGAAAATTGTAGTTCAGAAAACTTGAATTCAATTAAATCAAAATTTGTTGCCTCAATTTTAATAAATTTGACCCTTAGGGGCACATTTACTAACCCACGAACGGGCCGAATGCGTCCGATTGCGATTTTTTTGGCGTCTTTACGATTTTTGCGTAAAAACGCGAGTTTTTCGGCGTCTTTACGAAAGTTGCGCAAAGTCGCGATTTTTTCGTAGCGTTAAAACTTGCGCGAAACGTCGCGCCTTTTAAGTTTTAACGCTACGAAAAAGGCGCGACTTTGCGCGCAAGTGTTAACGCTACGAAAAAATCGCGACTTTGCGCAACTTTCGTAAAGACGCCGAAAAACTCGCGTTTTTACGCAAAAATCGTAAAGACGCCGAAAAACTCGCGTTTTTACGCAAAAATCGTAAAGACGCCGAAAAAATACGAAAAAGTCGCAAAATGTTCGTTTCCAATCGGAATTTTTCCAATTCGGATTCAAAATCATGCCTTAGTAAATCAGCCCCTTAGTTTGCACTTTACAATAACTTTGTAGGGCTTTTGAATCTAGGATTAGTGATGAGCAAATCTGTCCCGTTTTGCTACACTGGAAAATGTGCATAACGCCGAAAAATCCGCAAAACGTGTTTGTCACCCGCAACTTTTTGTTGACGTGCAACAAATTTTTCCGCTGCACATTTTTGGCGAAGTTTAGCAAAATGATTTGCCAAAATGCGGAAATTCGCTGTGAATCCATGCCTGGCGAAAAGATTCGCTCATCACTATCTAGCAATATGTATTGTTAAAAACAAAAATTACGTACAGCACCATCTCTTCTTTGTGATATATCTATTTGTAGATGCTGTGCACATTCGGGGCGGCTAATTCCCCTTTGCTTGCAGTTGGACCAGTATTCCAATCTTTTATCAGTAACTGAGAAAAGTTCCTAAAATAGCTTTGCATATAGGAAACTAAGAAAACTGCTGCACAGTTTATATTTGCTTTGTCTTCATATCCTGAATAAAATAGCCATAAGCCTTTTGTATCACAAAGCAGACAGTAATAATATGGAAAAGATGAAGTATTAAAACTGTCCATCCATGCCATAAGCTTCTGGCAGTCAGAGTTGGCAATATAGAAAAGACAAGCGGTAGGATTCATCCATACTGAATTAATATCACCTCTATCCTAGATATTGCAGTATGAAATGAACTGAGCTGCAGTCTTGGCAGAACGAGAAAACAAGGAATCCCAAAGGTTCTCCTTTATGCTGAGGGAAAATTAATGTTACAGTCACATTTCCTTCTCTGCAAATGCATAACATTTGTTTCTACTGGTTTGCATTCTGCTATATGGAAACCTGGTATCCAGAAAGCCCAGTTAAACAAGTTTATTTTCATTTTTTATTTTACCTTTTTTCCAAAGTAGTAATAAGTACCTTGTATCATGACATGATACCTGAGCTACCATACCTAAACCCATGTTGATTGCAAAGCAAATACATAACATCAAAGTGATATAGCACTGGGGTTTAAATCTCTTTGGATCTCAATGATGTTTGTCTCTCATAAACCTCTTTCTTCAAGAGTACTACATTTCTTTTATTTTGAATTCAGTTATGCAGTAGGTCGACCTCTTAGATGGTGGACCCCTGCATATAACATTAACAGTTGTGCAAAAGAACAAGATGCAGTGCTTAAAATCTACTCTATGGCTCCTTTTTTAAGGGGAATACATGCCTTTACATCTACCCCTATTCTTTTAGGAAAACCAAACAAGCTCCTTAGTCCTCTGTCTCCTTGATGAAGCTTTACAGTGCTACCTACTTAATACAGTTACTGCATCTCTACATAGGGATCTGGCATCTAGACTGGCTACTCCCAGTCACCCTGTCCAAACACAATTGTTCTACTAGGAAAATAATGGCTGATGAAAATGATGGCCCTTTAATCTGATCACACAGGACACTAATGACTCTAGACAGCATCTGATTTCTCCATTGTGAATTCTCTACTCTTGCTAATGAGATTACTCTTCTCATACTATTATCTTGTACTCAGGTACCACTCATTCAGGGCATTAAAGGAACAGTAACACCAAAAATTTCAAGTGTATAAAAGAAATTCCAATATAATGTGCTGCTGCCCTGCACTGGTACAACTGGTGTGTTTGCCTCTGAAACACTACTATAATTTATATAAATAAGCTGCTATGTAGCCATGGGGACAGTCATTCAAAGGAGAAAAGGCACAGGCACATAGCAGATAACAGTATTGTATTCTACAGAGCTTATCTGTTATCTGCTATGTAACCTGTGCCTTTTCTCCTTTTTTCCAGCTTGAATGGCTGCCCCCGGGGCTACACAGCAGCTTATTATATATAAACTATAGTAGAGTTACTGTAGCAAACACACAACTTTTACCAGTGCAGGGCAACAGTACATTATATTTCATTTACTTTAAAACTCTTTAATTTTTTGGTGTTACTGTTCCTTTAAATATCAAATACCGTATATACTCGAGTATAAGCCGATCCGTATATAAGCCGAGGTACCTAATTTTACCTAAGAAAACTGGAAAAACATATTGACTCAAGCATAAGCCTAGGGTGGGAAATGCAGCTGCTACTGCTAAGTTTTAATAATCAAAATAAATACCAATAAAATTACATTAATTGAGGCATCAGTGGGGTATATGTTATTCAATATTTATTTCAAAGAAAAATGGTAAACTAGCTCTGTAAGCGGAGAAGAGGGTCAACAAAAACAATAAGAGTACTACCCCACGCTCATTGCACATTGGCAAACTGGCAGCAGACCCAGTCCTGGAGGAGTTGTAAGGGGAAATAAGTATTGCTAGTGGGAGCCTAGGTCAGGGCGCTGGAGGGTCTGGTTGCAGGGGGCCTAATTTGCACACAAAGGAGAGAGGGTGCTAGTCTAGAGGGACCCATGGCACCTGACTCGAGTATAAGCCGAGGGTGACTTTTTTCAGCACATTTTGGGTGCTGAAAAACTAGGCTTATACTCGAGTATATACAGTACCCTACCAAATAGGGTGAAAATTTCTTTTGATTACATTTGTTTGATCAAATTGTTATAAATGCTGGTATGTTCAGTGCAACATAACAGGTATGATTATGGTGTGGATAACCAACTAGACCAGGTCACTTGTTTTAGTTTGAAGGTTTAAATGTGTTATGTAAGGCTATCTAGTTGGCCAGTGACCTCCCAGATGTGCCAATACTGGCAGAAATATATTTTCCAAAGGGTTTCCAAAGGGATACATGGACAGACACGGTGAGACAGATTGATAAACCATATTCCTGTATTCCATTTTTTTCTGGTCTTCGATATATAGATTTATCTGTGACATTAGCTAATAGTTTCTTTTAATATATTTATAAGAAAATACATGGCATCATTGCTCTTTGCCTGTCCTTGGTAATTGGATAATTTATTGACACATTATAAAATTTGGCAACTGAAGTTGAAATAAAAAAAAAATTAATAACTTAAGCAATTTCCTAAGGATTTGAAAAGCAAATAAGAATGCGCTGCAATGCATTTAGTCAAAAAGTCAATTAACTTCTGTACCACTCTAATAAGTTCCCAAATTGTGCGTTTACATTTTCCATGTTTTGCTGACTGGTGGGAAACGTTGACAGAGATATTGCGCAGGGTGCAAGTGTTCTACATCAAAGCAAAGCTTAAGGACATTATTTGATTAACAAAATGCTTTAGAAAAGCCTGATCTAGCTTGTCTATTGTTTCAAGATTTAAGGTTTTATATAATATCAGTTTTACTCAATGTTGTTCCCTTCAGAACTTTAATCAATGGGTAATTACCTATTGTATTTATTTGTTTCCTATTTATAAACACAAAGGAGTTTATATCAACAAATATGTATAAGACAAGACTTCTACATTACTGCTGTGTATACCAGTGGACTTTTTATAGCCTTGTGCGTCAGGTCAAGAAGTTCTTTAAAAGATAAACTTATCTAGTAGGATAGTGTGTAATGGACTAGATGTTTATCTTGCAATTGCTAGCACCTTGCTAGCAGATTTTTAATAAAGTAGAGGTCTTTAGAGGTGAATTACCAATGGCATGGAAACAGTCTTATGGGGGATCTATTCATCTTGCTGTTGCCTTTTTGCACAGAGTGGGAGTGTGTGAAAGAACTACAACTGGATAATTGTGATTGATAATAGGGCAGTGCTTCCACTCTGAGGCCAGACTCATTAGGAAGCTTGTTTTTCACCTCTGACAAGGTTCATGTGACTTGAAGTTCTTTAGAAATGCTTCCCAACTGCAGTCCAGAAATATTTACAAAACCCTGCAGCTGGAAAATTAATATCAGCATTGGTCTTTGCTTGTGGTTGAAGTCCCGGTGTTGACTAGTGATGAGTAGTGATGGGTGAAATAATTCGGCAGGCTTGGATTTGCGTCAAATTTCCGTTTTTCGCAAGTGGCAAATTTGGTGCACAACAAGAAATTGTCACCCATGTAAAGAAATGATTGTCACGCACGTAAAAAATACACGTGTAGCAAAAAAAAAAATTTTGCTTTTGATGCACAATGTTTTTACCGTTTCCTGAATCTTTTACAAGATTCGCAAATTTTTCGCCAGGCATGGATTTAGGGTGAATTTCCACATTTCAGCATCGGATCGGATTTTTTTTGCAAAAAGGATGCAAAAATCTGATGCGTAAAAATTTGCTGTGCATCATAAAGTTGCTGCGCGTGTTAATTAAATTGTCACACAAGTCTATAAATTGGCAGGATGGAATAACCAAGAAGAGAAGCTAAATATATTTGGGGTACCACTTTTTCAAACATCAGACACAAAAAGGGGTTAATGGTACCCCAAACCTTTTGGTTGATGAAAAGAAAACTTTATGCTATTAACTGCTACATCTATTCTTCTTTTATAACCGTTCCCTTTCAATCTGTTATCTACAGATCACTAGGATCTTTTTATGTTTCTGTTGTGTAATATGTGAGTGAATTCAACATGGGGGGTAATACAATAGCTGGTAAAACCTCATGCAATCTATTCAGTTGAAGCAGTTCTCTGACTGTTTAGTGGGGAAGAATATTATGTAAAGCTACTAAACAGGCTACTAAAACATTCAACATTACAAACATTAAATAAAATGTTACTGTTTAATTAGTATAGAGAATAAGAAATTGTTAACTTATTTGTTTCAAATGGACTCTATTGGGAAATGGTAATTCGGAGCTTTCAGGATATTATTTTTCCTGAAAAGTGATCCCTAACCTGTATACATACATTATTGCATTAACCTCAGACTTAGGGGTAGAGAATAGACTTTAGCAGTACAAAAACAGGGTCATTTTGGGCTATTTAGTTACAAAACTTAAGTGAGGAAGTAGAAGATTCAAACTCTCTACATTTTGGTAGCTCCACTTCTAAATCATGAGGTAGACTTCAGCAGTATGAAGTAGTAGTTTGGGGTCCATCCATTACAAAATGGCAAGCAATAAAATGGAGCAGTATAGAAGTAGAGATGGATTGTGTGGCCCAGTCTGTGCACAGAAAGTCCAGCTATACAGGCATAGAAATATAGTCCGCAGTTCAATCTGTGCTTGGAAGAATGGATGCAGATTTCAGGATCAGACATATAAATAGATTATGTGGTCCAGACTGAAATGAAAAACAGGAGACAGATTTCGGATTTGATATTTCCATCTTTCTGCAGGAGGCAAGAATGTATTCTAATCTTGCAGCATGAATACTGCTAAAATTGTTCAGTCATTAAATGGAAAGCAGGAAGAGAATTTTGGTACTGTGATACAGAAGTAAATTAGACTGTAGAAATATAATATAATATTATGTGTGAGTGTGTTTGTGTGGTGAGCTTATGTTCTTATAAATTGATAGGTTATTATGACATGTATTAATATTAGGGGGAAGAAACAGAGAGAGCAGGGTGCATTTGGGCATAAAAGAGACAAAATGTTCTCTCTGTGCAATACATTCAATAAATGCACTGAAAGTTTTCATGATTTAGAAGACATTTAAATCCTCATGCAACGTACAATACTATATTAAAGTTAAGAAGCAAAGGTACAATTACTAGGGGGAGGTACCAATTTATTAGGCACACCCTTTGTTTTTAGGGCCAGTGCCTTTTTTTTAAAGAAGAGGGTGCCTTTTATTTAGCCACCATCTTGTTCAGTTCTACCAGGTACAGATACGGGACCTGTCAGGTTGTTCTGGACCTGGATTTTTCTGGCTAAAGGGCCTTTGCATAATATGGATCTCCATAAATTAAGCATTTAAAGTCATTTAAGCATTAAATAAACCCATAGAGATTATTTTGCCACCGATAGTTGGGATCAAGTAAAAGGTACTGTTTTATTATTACATTAAAAAATCATTTTTAATAAAAAGTAACAATTTTGCTTAAAGTCGACTCTACATGAGATAGCCTTCCTATTATTCGGAGCTTTCTTGATAACTCTTGATAACAGGTTTTCAAATGATGGATCCCATATGTGTGCTATATTTAGCCGGATAAATGTGCAGTACAGAAATCTCTGGAAAATTTCTATACTGCTTAGTGTGGCACAGGGGATGATGGGAGCACAAAAATACAATTAGGAAAGTAGGAGATTGGGAATAATAATTACTCAGGGTTGTCTTATAGATTGGCATCCCCAGTGATTTCCTTCTCTTTACAACCATTTAAAAATGAAATTTGAATCCTTACTCAATCATTGGCAGATACATAGATATGACTTACTGCTGTATTCTCTTGTATAAAAAGGGCATTGACTCAAGGGATGAGAACATAATTTTGCCGCTTTATAGATCCCTGGTAAGGCCTCACCTTGAGTATGCGGTGCAGTTTTGGGCTCCAGTCCTTAAGGATATTAATGAGCTGAAAAGAGTGCAGAGACTGCAACTAAACTGGTAAAGGGGATGGAAGATTTAAGCTATGAGGTTAGACTGTCGAGGTTGGGGTTGTTTTCTCTGGAAAAAAAGGCACTTGTGAGGGGACATGATTACTCTGTACAAGTACATTAGAGGGGATTATAGGCAGATGGGGGAAGTTCTTTTTTCCCATAAAAACGATCCACGCACCAGAGGCCCCCCTTTAGATTAGAGGAACGGAGCTTCCATTTGAGGTTGTGGAATGCCCTTCCTAGTGATGCTGTAATGGCAGATTCTGTTAATGCCTTTAAGAGGGGCCCGGATGAGTTCATGAACAAGCAGAATATCCAAGGCTATTGTGATACAGGTATGGGACCCATTATCCAGAATGCTCGGGACCTGGGGTTTTCCGGATAAAAGGTCTTTCTGTATTTTGGATCTCCACACTTTGTCTACTAAAAAAATATTTAGACATTAAATAAACCCAATATGAGTGTTCTGCATCCAATAAGGATTAATTGTATCTTAGTTGGGATCAAGTACAGGTACTGTTTTATTATTACAGAGAAAAGGGAATCATTTAACCATTAAATAAACCCAATAGGACAGTTCTGCCCCCAATAAGGGGTAATTATATCTTAGTTGGGATCAAGTACTGGTACTGTTTTATTATTACAGAGAAAAGGGAATCATTTAACCATTAAATAAACCCAATAGGGCTGTTCTGCCCCCAATAAGGGGTAATTATATCTTAGTTGGGATCAAGTACAGGTACTGTTTTATTATTACAGAGAAAAGGGAATCATTTAACCATTAAATAAACCCAATAGGGCTGTTCTGCCCCCAATAAGGGGTAATTATATCTTAGTTGGGATCAAGTACAGGTACTGTTTTATTATTACAGAGAAAAGGGAATCATTTAACCATTAAATAAACCCAATAGGGCTGTTCTGCATCCAATAAGGATTAATTGTATCTTAGTTGGGATCAAGTAAAAGGTATTATTTTATTGTTACAGAGAAAAAGGAAATTATTTTTAAAAATTAGAATTATTTTCTTATAATGGAGACAATAGGAGATGGCATTTCCGTAATTTGGAACTTTCTGGATAACAGGTTTCCGGATAACGGATCCCATACCTGTACTAATATCTACAGTTAGTATTAATGTTTGCATATATAGTTTATGTATTTGAGTGTATAGATTGGTAAGTATAGGTTGTGTGTGCTGGGTTTACTTGAAAGGGTTGAACTTGATGGACTCTGGTCTTTTTTCAACACTATGTAACTATAATTACGCAGCAATCTCATTGGTGAACGTGCTTGCATCTTTGATTATGTTTTTGGTCTACTTTAGTGAAGTAGGGGGTTTAGTGGGGGTTTAGATGTCCTTTAAAATGGATTTTTATTTGTATTGTCACCATTAATGTTCTAAATGTAGAATAGGCTCTAGTCCTGTGTTTGTACATAAAATGGCAGTAATAATTAAACTAAAGTTTTTCCTTGAATGCAAACATTGTGCAGTAAAGTGATAAGATTTCAGCCCCATACATTATTGTGTTTGATCTCAGTCATGCGGATTGCTAAGCACTTTCAGCTGAATGCACATTGTCACATGAATATTCAGTAATATAGGTTATTTCATGGTAGAATCACTCTGAAAACAAATGTGCATTAATAACACAGTTTTAGAGAAGAATGCATCATGGGATTTTAGGATAAGCTTGTCGTGCCTTGCAGACTGTAGTTTTATTACCACTAAATAACATTGCAATGTTATGGAAAATTTGAATGAATGGGGAATGGTTAGCATTGATCCTTTGTATCCTTACCAGGATACTGCATGGAGTTTACATGCATTCTATGTGTTTCCAAACCATGCAAGCAGGCTAATTGGCTTCTCATGTAATAGAGGTTCATGCATATCCCCATGGAAACTAATTTACTTTGTGAGCTCCATTGGGGCAGAAGCTGTAATGTATGATGAACATTCTATGTAACATAGATTATGGCATGTTGCTACCAGATAAATAAAGGATGTACCAAATGAACAGTATTCTCCTGGTATCTAATACTTGACATGAGCTTAAAGAGAAATGCAACCTTTCTATTTATATTGTGAGTTTGACAGTTATAGTAAATTGGATTGCCATTTGTAATTGGTCTTTTCTGCTCTCTTGTTTGGAATTTCAACTTGTTCTCTTGTTATTCTGCTCATGACTTAAGCAACTGATCTTTTGATATAATTCCAGAATATCTGTAAAATGTCTCTTTATAATTTAATGTATATACATTTTTAGATGATACATGTCTTTTGAGCAATGGCAAATAAAATATTTTTGGCAGCAAAAGTCATATTTACTTTACAGAAAGTTTCATCCTGTAGGTGTGAATTCTAAATAGCACATCTGGTAATGTTGATTATATAAGTGGTATTAATACACCAGAAGCAAATGCACAATTCTTATAAAAGCAGAGTGAAAGAAGTCCTTTACTTATGTGCTGTTGATAAACAAGTCACTTGGGCTAAAAAATGCAGTGCAAATAATTCAACAAAACGAGCAGGGCCATCCTGAGGCCAATTTAACCTATTGGGCCCAATCAGGTCCTGAGTAAGTGGGGGCCCATCATAATACCTTCCAGTTCCTGTCCCCCCCAGTACAGCCTTGTAAGATGATACTTTGATGCCACTCCCTACATTATATACATTACATCCACAGCTGCCTAGAAGATGGGAGACTTGGGCATTACTGATGATAAAGTGTGTGAAGGACCTGGGGTGGGGTAGTCACTGTGTCTGTCATTATATTATGAAATTATTTGGCCAATGAAACAAGGGAGAGCGGTGAACAGGCAGCTTTACAGCAGCAGTCAGCAGAAGAAATGGAGAGATAGGCACCTTTGCCCTGAATACTCTATGGCCTGTCATCCAGCGACACTCGGTCCAGGGGTCCTCGTCAAAGTATTGTCATCCAAATTGGGCTCCACAGTTGATTAGACCCTAACAACTGGTGTTTTAATGCAAATCAATGCCATGAATGAAGAACTTGTAGCATCAATTTCTGGACATTATGGTTTTAAATAATAAGTGGGGAAAATTACTTTGGGTTCCATCAGCTTCAGTTTCTTGGTGTACAGGATCTATTGTGGGGTAGAAGGTTGGGTTACCAACTAGAAGAAATCTAGTAGAAATAAGTCTAAAGCAAGTGGACTTTTTGCGTTTTCTTGAAAACGTTTCATCACTCATTTGAACAACTTCTTAAATTAAACTGAATTAACAAATTATTTTATTTAGTGATGTAAAAGGAAAGACAACCCAACCTGCTTCTACACCAAAAGGTAGCAAGAACACAAAATCAGTGCCCTCAATGAAGGGCTGGTAGCACCACTTCTGGACATTGTGGCTGTCAAATAATGAGTGGGAAAATGAATTAGGCAAAAACCCTTACGTTTTGAGTTTCATAGACTTCAATCACTTTGTTTACTGGGTACTTAGGTACTGAAGTGCTGAAGGTAAGTTATGCTTGGGGAAGGAGGTTGGATGGTTCCTGGGGCCCCAGCGGGGGGGTGTGAAGGCCACCAAAAGAGAGCCAAAACACAAAATGATTAAAACAAAGAAATTTAATGTTTTTTGCCAAATTCATTTCTCCCCCGCTCATTATTTGATGTCATGCTGTCCAAATCTGTGCAACCAGCCCTTCATTGAGAACAATCATTTGTATTAAAACATTTGCTCTTGGGTCTTACCAATTGTGGGGCCCAGGGTGGACTACAGTAGTTTAAACTGAAGAAAACATTGTGGTGAAACATTTTCAAGTAAATTAAACATTGCTTTGGACTTATTACATTATCATGACTTGGATGAATAAGAATCTTTATAGACATATTTCTCATATAAAGTAGAATGTGCTACCAAGGAAAAGTTTGTTGTTGCTAGATGAACAGATACAAAGTTTAAAAACAGAAAAAGTCACTATAAGATTTTAAAGACTATAAAAGCATAATCATAATTTATAAAACAAATTACCTGCATTTGGATATTGTAAGTAAAAGCATTAATACGGTAATGTCCCTACATTTTTACACATTTTCAAAGAGCCAGGATAAGTTAATTAACGGTTCATCTTATTCTCTCTTTTTTTCCCCCCATCTTAAATATGACTGAGACCAAGGAAAGGAATTTGTTCTGCGGGAGTCATAAAGTAGTGCATATTAAAGATTCATGGCAGTTATGTGGAACCATCATTTACAAAACTCCATTTTCCAGAATTATCCAACTGCGGTTTTATCGCATGTGAGAAAATCTTTCTCACTTCCAATATAAATGAGATTTTACTTTTAGTGTAAGGGAAAAAAAAATGATAGTTTGATTCCTTAGCCTCGCAGGAAGCCAAAGCCAGAGAATTCATCTCCTATGAGACTATATTGTACAATTTAGTAGCTTAAAGCAAATGCCTGTACAATAATGAAGTGCATGTCCAAAAACCTGTAAGATTTACCTAAAATGTTTTCTCTTTGCAAACAGCAATTATGTCATTTTTTGTTTGTGCTTAAAGGTGATACATGAACTCCTCAGGGATTCTACACATTTGAAATAAATATTTTTTTTTTCTGGCTTTCCACCTTCATGAGCAAAGTGTAAAGTGCTTGGTATTGACGAGAGTAACTGTGGAGTCACTAGGGGCTCTTCCAAGTTCTGTACATTTTGTAGAGATAAGGAATAAGGATATCGTTAGGTGATGCACAGTAAATACAGATGTAGCTAGAGTTATACAGGTATGGGACCCCTTATCCGGAAACCCGTTACCAAGAAAGCTCCGAATTATGGAAAGCCTGTCTCCCATAGACTCCATTTTTATCAAATAATTTAGAATTTTAAAACTGATTTCCTTTTTCTCTGTAATAATAAAACATTACCTGTACTTGATCCCAACTAAGATATAATTACCCCTTATTGGGGGCAGAACAGCCCTATTGGGTTTATTTAATGGTTAAATAATTCCCTTTTCTCTGTAATAATAAAACAGTACCTGTACTTGATCCCAACTAAGATATAATTACCCCTTATTGGGGGCAGAACAGCCCTATTGGGTTTATTTAATGGTTAAATGATTCCCTTTTCTCTGTAATAATAAAACAGTACCTGTACTTGATCCCAACTAAGATATAATTACCCCTTATTGGGGGCAGAACAGCCCTATTGGGTTTATTTAATGGTTAAATGATTCCCTTTTCTCTGTAATAATAAAACAGTACCTGTACTTGATCCCAACTAAGATATAATTACCCCTTATTGGGGGCAGAACAGCCCTATTGGGTTTATTTAATGGTTAAATGATTCCATTTTCTCTGTAATAATAAAACAGTACCTGTATTTGATCCCAACTAAGATATAAATAATCTTTTTTGGATGCAAAACAATCCTATTTTATTGATTTTTTAGTAGACTTAAGGTATGGAGATCCAAATTACGGAAAGACCCCTTATCCGGAATACCCTTGGTCCTGAGCATTCTGGATAAGGGGTCCTATAGCTGTACCAAAACAAATTCTAATGGTTTTGTCCTAAGGAGTAGCAAGATATCTGGGATGGCCAACATTATGATTATGAGATACCTCTGACTTTTATTTCACTAAAATAGCATGAATCTTGTTAAAATAAGTAAGCAGAAATAATCATCTGCTTCTGAAAAATGTCATGCCCTGACTAAGACCAACATAGATGATGCTGTGAGGGCTATTTATCATTGTTATTTTGTAACTATTCACCAAGGCCCTTTGAAATGAATCCCTGGTGTAGCAGGGTGCACAGCACAGGGCAAGAGAATTGCTGATGGAGAGAAGGTCACATCATGCAGACCAAGCATGAACCACTCGAGGTCACACTGTGCTCTGCTTTCAACACACTAATTGATGGCAGGGAGTTTGCAGTATCTAGCGATTATACATGTGCTGTTTAGCCCCATCTTTTCTGCAGAGAAGTGTTTGGAATATCTGTAGTAATAAGTCAAATCAATTGGACTTGCTGTGTTTTTCTTGAAGATGTTTTGCTCGTCATCCAACTGGCTTTCTTAATTCAAAATTGACAAAGCCAGTTGGATGACTAGTGAAAATATCTTCAAGCAAGTCCAGCTGATTTGACTTATTACTAGATGACCTAGATGAATGAGAACCTTTACAGACAAGTGCTCAGAATTACAAGTGCAAACGAGAAATTCTATTTAGTATAAATTTGCCCTGTATTACCATTCAGTGAGCCTCAGTTATCATTGAATGTCACGGCATGCCAATCCATTGCACTTAAAACTGTAGAGACAAGTAATCTAAAGCTTAAACATTTGGGTTGGTATAGCTCAGTAAAAGTTTAAGGAGAAACACAATGGGGTAAATATTGCAATCATATGGTGGCTTCAATCTGGATTTGCTCCTTAAACACAATAGGAACATGTGTTACAACCACCGAATGTCTCTTTCTAACCCCATGTACAGTTTTAGTGGCTGAGAGCCCTAATTGCCTGACTGTGGTGCAAAGGACACAGAAAACTCATTGAAGTGCTCTCTGGCATACTCTGCACTCTATCATTTAGTGGAGACCATTTAGAACACAACTGATTTGAAAGCATAAAGTTGATCTGAGTTTCTTTATCTGGACCACGTACAGATAATGGAGTTGTACTTGATAACCTAGTGTGGAGTTATATATCAGATTTATGCATGGAAATCTAGAGAGCCCTTGTGTATGAACTGTGATCTGGAAGCTCCTTCTAAAATATACAGACACGAGGGCACGTGGGGACATCATTTTTCTGTTCCAACAGGTTGCTAATGGAATAACTAAAATTAATGTTCAGTTTTTTTTCTGCAACAAAGTGATTAAGAAGATCCGTGTTTTAATTAATTGTGCACCTCCTCATTCTCTCCTGGACTAGACAGGAAGCTTCCGATGATAAAGTTCATGTTTCACATATTAATTTCCACATCTTTTCATCGGCAAAAGTTAACACTGGGGGATTTCAGTCAGCAAGAACAAATTGCGCAAAGGCGTGAATAGAAGAACACAAGAAACATCATTTTGTCCTGGATGTATTAGAAATCTTACCTAACAAGGTCACCACCTCCCTGTGCAAAAATACCTGTTCTTCATCAGGGAAAGATTTCTTAAGCAATAAAGCAGATTTAAAACTATATGCAGTCGTTTGGTTAGTACTGTCACTGTAACTGATTTAGGGCCATCTCTGTGTTCTGTACCAGATGAAACAGACAGTCTTGCACCAGTTCTTAAATTGAATAGTTCCTTTGGATTGAAAAAAGACAATTATTAAATTCAACCCCCCAAAAACACTGATGATATTACCTTCATTGTTTAATTGTGAATGCGATATCTTTTCAAAAAAGTCTGTTATTAACTTTATCAGACACTGGCTGAACTTGCCTAGCATTGCAAAGTCTGTTTTCTATACACCACCCCCAAATCCTCCTCAAGTCCCCCCAAGTCCTCCTCAACATAATTCTATTTAGTCTAAAACTTACATACATGTTATTTGGTCAGTTTCATACTTACAATACACAACAACACAGTTAGGGGCATATTTATTATGCTGTGTAAAAAAATGCCGTGTAAAACCGGCATAAAATTGGCGAAATTTTTTACGCATTTTTTCTTCCACCGGAACTTATGGAAAATAATGGCGTAATATCCGGCGTAATATCCTCGCGTTCAGACGGCAATGTTTTCCATTTATTTTACACAGCTTTTTACGCAGTTTTTTTCGGCGAATTAGTTTTACACAGCATAATAAATATGCCCCTTAGTTCATGGTCTTAAGAGTCAGAAACAGAAAGAGATAAATAGTGATGAGCAAATTTTTTCATCAGGCATGGATTCCCAGCGAATGTCCGCATTTCGCCATTGGTGAATTGTTCCGCGAAACTGCAGTGAAAATTCACAGTGAAAAAAGTTGGCGCGTCAAATTGGTCGCATAAAAAAAAAAAGCACAGACAACAAAAAAAACCCGCAGGCGAAAAAAAAAAAGACATAGGCGAAAAAAAAGATGTGGGTGACAAAAAAAAAAATCGTGCAACAAAAAGTTTCATGAATCGTCTTGCCGTTTCGTGAATTTTATGGCGAAGCGAAACAGGACAGATTCATCACTAGAGATAAAAAAAACTCTGCTTTCTGCAGCAATTATGATGAGAAATAATTTAGCGCCATTGTAAAACTTTAATGCATGTATATTGGATATATAGAGAATTATATATTTTTAATTATGTGGGGAAAAAAAGTTTTGGAGTAGACCCCTTTAATAAATTTATATTGAAAACAGGCCCCTTTAAATGCCATTGGATGTAGATTCTACATTTCCAGCCAGCTTTTTTATCGATGGGGTGCATTTGTTTACATAGCAAAGGGTGTCATAGATCAAACAGCTGACCGGATAAACCTGTATACTGGATAGACTTAAACGGTGATAAATTATTTCTTCTTTTTAACCTATTTTCCCATGCAGCAAAAACTCTGTCCTTTTATACTGCAAGGCATATAATGCAAAGAGAAGTGGAATGGTTAAATATGGGAAATTGATGGTATTATTCTCAAGAACACACTGAACAACCAGGGAGTAGTCTGATAAAGTGATTTACAGCTCTGTTATGTCTGCTTGGAGAATTATTCTGAAAGTGATAGTGTCTGGAGGCAATTTTTGTGGTTTCATTAAAACATGTAATGCCTCTTGAGTACAGGTATAACCTTGCTTTAATTGATCAAAATCTGTATAAAGCAGAAAATATGCTGGAAGCAGTCATTGCACTTTTTACACAAATTGCATATTTTATTTCTATCTACTGGGCAGCATTAAAATAGTGCCTTAAAGTGGAAGCGCAGCTTCCCCGAAATAATTAGGCACATTTCATCGTAATTGATTGGACTGGGTAGTTGCTTTTCTTAAAAAAAAGCCTTGAATGCAAATGCAAAACATGATACATTCCCACAAAGCTATTTATTACTCTTTAACTCCATGGCGTAGGAGTTTTCGGGAAACATTAATCATGCAATTGCATAATGCCTTCAACCTCTACAAAAGGTGTGATATTGGCATCTCAGCCATCTAAGCACTCAGGTCTTCTCCAGTGACTCATGCATCATATGTCATAAGTATTTGTGTTTCAGCTTCATTATTTGTTGCCTTCTAGTGATATGTGGGCCGGCCCGATAGCCTATACATCAACTGCGGGTTGCGGGAAGGTTCAGGTCGAGAACTTCCGTTCACCCTCCCCGTCCGCAACCTTACACTGACGGTTTCCTTTTCTGGCTCTCTAATTTTTAGGCGCCCTCGGCAAGCCCCACCCTCTTTTATGACATCATTGTGGGGCAGGCGCAGGTCTATAAATAGAGGGAGGGAGCCTCAGGGCCGGAACTGGGGGTAGGCAGAAGAGGCAGCTGCCTAGTGCGCAACGATTGGGGGGCGCCAGACAGCAGCCTCTCCTGCCTACCTCTAGTACAGTTTAGCGTTGCGCCGCTTCGCATCGCACACCACACTGCACCCCCCCCGCGCGAACTGCACATGCGCGTCAAAACACACGGGGGGGTGGGATGTAGCAGGGGCAAGGTAGCCGACCTGGTTGCCTAGGGCGCCCGGTCGGCTCAGCCCGCCCCTGGGGAGCCTGGTTGGGTAGGGCTTGGGTTGGGAGAGGGGGGTTTAGGTTTGGGTCTCGACTCGCACATTACTTTTGTCTACCTATCTGGTATACATTAGCGATGGGCGAAATTATTCGGCAGGCATGGATTTCTGTGTTTCGGATTGTTTCATGAAATGCGCGTCAATATGCACCTCGTAAAAGTTTGCTGTGTGACAACAAAAATGTTGCCCGTGTCAAAAAAAATGACAACAACAATTTTTTATTGATGCGTGACATTTTCGCAGTTTCACGATTTTTTTTTTAAAGATTTGCGACATTTTCACCAAAGCGAAATGGGACAGATTTGCTCATCACTAGTATCCATGCATTTGTAATTGCATCAGTCAGGTCAACAAGAGGTGCATATTGCCTGAACCTACAGAACTTTGTTAAAGGTGTGTTATCCGTACATCTCTTCCAAGCCAGGAATTTCTAGCATGAAGTCAATAATAACTTGGCATATTTGCCTTTAATTAACAATATCAAGGTTTTAATGCAAGAAGCTTCTAGAAAAGACACCTGTCACCTGGGCTAAAAATGTATCCAACATATCGTTGTAAATATTCTAGTGATAAAAAGGTGTGAACATTAATGAAATGTGTCAAGCATGCCAAGAAAATATTTATTAAAATAATATACACACAAGCATCAAAATATATTTCTGCCAGAAGGCATGTATAGTTTTCACCTTTGGTACACGATGTATAGCAGGAAATAATAATATATTTTAACATTAACACATTAATACAATATAATTTATTATTTCCTTATTTTTTCCTTATAATTTGTGCATGAATCAGTTTAAGAAAATATGTAATGCAATATAGAACGTAATCTCAATTGGTCCAGCCGATTGCACAGCCAATACCCAGAGCAGTGCACCACAGCCTCCCACTACCACTACCAATGCTTATTATTGTCCCCACCATCACCTCACAGCACCTTAGTCACCCTATAATGCCACATTCCCCCAGTGTTCCAGACATTTCTTATCATCCCAGCTTCCCAACATGCCCAGTACAAATAGCAGGATTGCAGTATCCCCATTGGGTCATCACAACCTTCTTGTAACACCAGTAACACATACAGAGTCCTGACAAGAAGGTTAATTTGCAAATCTTAAAGCTGCTTGGCAAAATGTATAATTAAATCCAAATATATCCCAGTGTATATCCCATTTCATTAGTGGTTTTGCCACTGTTAACCAAACCCTGACACGCAGGGTGTATATATCCTACATTTCAGTCACTGGAGTGACAGCAGTTGGTTGGGTTGCAAGTCATTAGCATCCAAAGTTTGGTATGGAGTAGGGCAGGGGTGGCCAAAACGTTGATCGCGGGCCACCAGTTGATCCCCCGTGGACTTCTGGTGGACCGCGAATAAGTGTCTAAATGTGGAAGTTGGGAGCTTTTACTGGGTATGCGTACGTGGGGAGGAGCCAAAGTCGATCGCCGATCGAAAAAGCCTGGGCACCCCTAGAGTAGGGACTAGAAACTTTTTATCACACTCTAACTTGAATGACAAATCTCTAGACCTAAGCTCCCTCTTTTCTAAACACTTTCACAATGCATGTATGGAACTCACTACCACTTTCTGGATGGCTGCGGGATTTTTGGCCCTGCTTTATCTGAAGTTATTTCCTTCCACAATCCTTTGGCTTTCAGGGTCAGGGTACACACTCAGGTCTCCAGGATTCTTCATCAGGGTACTCTGATGTATGTGAACAATAAAGGAGTGTTGTATTTTTAATGAATCCAGGAGACCTTGGTGTTGTATCCTTAACCTGGAAGTAAAAGGATTGTGGAATTTTTGCCTATGGGTCACAATCAAATGTAAAAGATTTTGGAGAGCCACATGCTAAATAGCCACATTGCTAACCAAGAGCTGTGAGTGTCTGTTTCGTAGCTCATGTGACTGTCAGTCTCTTTTTGACAGAAAATATAGCCTTTGTGCTTCCGAAATTTGCCTCAAAGCTAGAAGATTATAGTGTGCACCTGATTAGAGATCTAATGTTTTAGCATTTTCCTGAATCTCCTTTATTCCTTCTTATTGGACTATCTATTAATAATAGCTGTATTAAGTATATTTCTTGCACACTGCAATAATAATGATGGAAGCATTCAATTTGTGGTGGGGGGGGGGGTTGTTTTAGCTTTGAATAATTGTTTTGAATTACGGAAAGTTAATTTGCAATCATGACTATTACGCATATGAATGATGTGACTGGCAGAAGAACAAAGATGCTGGAATCTTACAAAGGTCTTTGTGATACCAGCTCCTGTGTGTGCGAACATGTCAGATCATCTGATTAAAGTGTTCATACTGTCTTTCTCTGGGCCCCATTGGTTAAGGTGCTGAATATTTAAACAGACAGTTCAGTCAGTACAAAGAAAAGCAAATCATGGAAGGTTCCACTAATAACTAAGTCATGGGGATGGGATATTGATGTGCAATGGCTACTCGGGAAAAGGATGATGGGCATGAAACACTGTAACTAAGTAACCATTGTGCCCCCCCCCCAAAATAAATCAACTGATTCAACATCTGTATTTATTGTAGTTAATTCAAATAAATTCTTTGTCTATAGAGGGGGTAGAATGTACAGAGCTATTCTTTAAGCTACACAAGGAGGTGTGCTTGTAACATAGCAGTTTGCTTAGGGTCTCAACCCTGAGTCATAATTGTGTCACTAAGCCCAGGTGGCATAAGAAATGACTGTACTTACAGTATGACTAACGTAACAAGTAATTGATCATGGAATAAATAAACAAAAGGACAGTTAAATGTTATTTTTCCTAGAACCAATTAAAAAGTGAATAGGACATTTCAATCAATTATGCCATATATGTGCCACATTCAGGGTACTTTGTGCTAGAGTTTAAGAAATGTAACTAGAAGTTCTGTTTTGGTTTAAGGTACAGCCTATTTATACCCAATAATGTGAAACATAGGGGGAGATGGTGACATTTTAATGAATAGATCTCTGTAGTGTGTAGATCTTTGTAGTAGGGTTAACAACTCACTGGTAACAATACCTGATATATAAGTAATACATGGTTCATATATAGAATAATAATAATTATTATTATATGTGAATAATGTTTTTATTGGTTTATGTTTGCTGAAAGTGCAGTCCTTCTTATGTTACGTAGTATATTTATTTTGTTCTATGTATTCTATCTCTTCTTACTTACGCCAGTTCTACTAAGCTTCTCTGCCTTACTGTTTCTATGTTTCTTGTGGTACAGGTATAGGACCCGTTATCCAGAATGCTCAGGACCAAGGGTATTCCGGATAAGGGGTCTTTCCGTAATTTGGATCTCCATACCTTAAGTCTACTAAAAAATCAATAAAACATTAATTAAACCCAATAGGACTGTTCTGCCCCCAATAAGGATATTTTATATCTTAGTTGGGATCAATTACAGGTACTGTTTTATTATTACAGAGAAAAGGGAATCATTTAACCATTAAATAAACCCAAGAGGGCTGTTCTGCCCCCAATAAGGGGTAATTATATCTTAGTTGGGATCAAGTACAGGTACTGTTTTATTATTACAGAGAAAAGGGAATCATTTAACCATGAAATAAACCCAATAGGGCTGTTCTGCCCCCAATAAGGGGTAATTATATCTTAGTTGGGATCAAGTACAGGTACTGTTTTATTATTACAGAGAAAAGGGAATCATTTAACCATGAAATAAACCCAATAGAGCTGTTCTGCCCCCAATAAGGGGTAATTATATCTTAGTTGTGATCAAGTACAGGTACTGTTTTATTATTACAGAGAAAAGGGAATCATTTAACCATGAAATAAACCCAATAGGGCTGTTCTGCCCCCAATAAGGGGTAATTATATCTTAGTTGGGATTAGTTACAAGGCACTGTTTTATTATTACAGAGAAAAAGGAAATCAGTTTTAAAATTCTAAATTATTTGATTAAAATGGAGTCTATGGGAGACAGGCTTTCCGTAATTCGGAGCTTTCTGGATAATGGGTTTCAGGATAAGGGATCCCATACCTGTACTGTACTTTCTGAGATTCCCTATACCAGTCTTGGGTTTCATTTCCATTTGCCCTTCTTGGATTAAAGATAATAGAACATATTGAGTAAATAGAACATATAGAGGCCAAAAAATGCTGCCAGGTTAAGTCAACCCTGAATGAACAATGTATAGCCTTCTTCTAATAAATTGGAATAATATTTCCAATTAAGGGCCACACACACTTATTGTGGCAATAACATTTCTGCTATACCTCCCTAGACCACATTTTTTCCAGGTGAATATGAAGAGAAGTGCTTTATCTGGCATTTGATACTAGTGCACTGAACACCATTTTTGAGCACTAACATTGGGGGGACAAATGACTGGTGGCACTTTTCATTAACGGGATAGGAAAAAGTCGGGGTTGGAGTATAGCCGAGTATGACCAACTTGTAAAGGTTGTAATTAGTTTAATAAGTTTTTGGTAATTATGATTCCAAAACTGTAATTAGGTTCTCGTTTTTACATTGCCTAATAATAAACCGGCAGTTATAGTTTTGGGACTTTCAAATCTCTCTAGGCGTTTATACTGAACAACACATTCTGTCAGATTTAGTACTTTAGAAATAGCTTCGATACTCTAATAACTACAGAGTGATAAAGCAGGTTTGTGTTTTCAGTCCTGCAGCAATCGGGCACTTTAGCAGAATTGAGGAGATAAACAAGGTAGAAGGTCCCAAATCCCTGTTGCTGAATGGGTGGCAGTTTGATTAAAATAAATAATTCAATCTTGCAATATAATGTGCTAATTTAGCACAAGGGAGTAAGCCCTGACTTAATTCCTCTGCTGACACAATGAATGCCGTAGGGGGGACACATCACAAATGGCTTAATTTACAATGATTCTCCAAGGTAAAATTATCAGGCCTTGAGTTCCTTATAGTCCACCCACTCCCTCCGCAGCTGCCTTGTGATTTGTATGCTGTGCTCTTGGTCCAACAGATGCACACAAGCACAATTTCTCGATGGGTACGCACCCAGACACGGGTGAAGGTAAAGAAATCATTTTATTCACAATAATCCTGACATGTTTCGTGTGTTTCAACACGTAGTCATAGGTATATTGCCAAACACATAGGGGCTGATTCATCAAAGTACGAGTTCGAATCCCGGAATGGGTAAAATTCGGATTAGATACAATAATTTCTGATGATCGGAAATATCACGAAAATGCTAACGAAAAAATCATATTAGATACGATATTCATATTAGTCATGATAATATCGTATTGGCGATTCGAAATTCACAAAATTTTTGTATCTGAACAATCGTAAACGGCAGGAAAACCTTTCTGACTTTGATCCTTCTGTGCATGATTTTGGAAGCCTCCCATAGGACTCCAACGTGGCCCAAGGAAAGTCACGAGACAGATGCTTGAATGAATCTGAAACTTTCGCACTCAGAGCGACAAATACGTTTTTGACGCGCAAATTGTTGCGCTTTTTGTTGCAAAGTATGAAAAAGTTGCGCAAATTAACAAAAAAGTCGCAAAAAAAAATGCACAGTATGAAAACTTAGAAAAATTACAATTTTTTGTATTCAGACATCACAAAATCTGTCACTGCCCTATTCTTAATTAACTCTTACTTATCTGATTAAAAACCTCTGTGAATACTACTTCATTTCTTTTAGTTAAATAACCAGTTTCAAATACACTGGTTTAGTTTATAAATTATACTGTTGTATATTTATACATTGTTAAATCTCATAAATTTTAATTAAATAAAACAATAAGTTAACAATTACATATAAATATATGTATTCGTTCAATAAATTAAATAAGACCAATGGAAATTTTTCAAAAAATTAAATAAGACCAATTGAAATTTTTCAAAAATTTTAAATTAGGCTTAATGTGCTGGGTGGCTTAGAGCAAGTTTTGGTATTATTGTATTTAACCTACAGATGCACACAGGCAATATCTCTGGCTCTTCCTTACTGAAAAGGAAGGAACCCCACACTTATACATGAATAATGCTTGACCTTATCGCAATTTACCATGCTTAAAGCATATGCTTGCACAGACTGTACATATTTAAACAGTATACATAATGCTCTTGGGAATAGTCTTCCTTGCTTCTTGCATTAGTATAGCAGTGAACCTATTACTTGTAACTGGATTGCAATACAGAGAGCTCTGAGGCACATGGGAATCCTGTATTGTCATAAACCAATTGTAAAGTAGAGGGTTCCCTTTACACACTGGCCCCAAGCTCATTTTTTTTAAACACGTGAAACATCACATGTAATAGAGGATGTGTACAACAGGGCTTATTCACAATGCCCCAGGTAGTGTTTAAAGTGCAAAAAATGTCACATTTGGAATCTTTCTGCACTTTGCCCACTGTAGATGAGCAATTGTGCATTCTTGTGACCATTAGTGCTCATGCACTTGAGCCCCCAGGGTCCTAAATGATCTTTAATGCCTTTCCCAACCCACATTATTACAGAATGAAGCTGCTTACCATCTACAAATAGGCCCAATTTGTAGCCAATATTCTAGCAAATGAGCAAGTCACAGAGGTTGCAATGACATGGTACATATGGGAGAAAATGCCCCAATTAGCCATTAGTAAATAATGTCCTATACAGGTATAGGACCCGTTATCCAGAATGCTCGGGACCAAGGGTATTCCGGATAACGGGTCTTTCTGTAATTTGGATCTCCATTCCTTAAGTCTACTAAAAAAAATCATTAAAACATTAAATAAACCCAATAGGATTGTTTTGCATCCAATAAGGATTATTTATATCTTAGTTGGGATCAAGTACAGGTACTGCTTTATTATTACAGAGAAAAAGGAAATCATTTAACCATTAAATAAACCCAATAGGACTGTTCTGCCCCCAATAAGGGGTAATTATATCTTAGTTGGGATCAAGTACAGGTACTGTTTTATTATTACAGAGAAAAGGGAATCATTTAACCATTAAATAAACCCAATAGGGCTGTTCTGCCCCCAATAAGGGGTAATTATATCTTAGTTGCGATCAAGTACAGGTACTGTTTTATTATTACAGAGAAAAGGGAATCATTTAACCATTAAATAAACCCAATAGGACTGTTCTGCCCCCAATAAGGGGTAATTATATCTTAGTTGGGATCAAGTACAGGTACTGTTTTATTATTACAGAGAAAAGGGAATCATTTAACCATTAAATAAACCCAATAGGACTGTTCTGCCCCAATAAGGGGTAATTATATCTTAGTTGGGATCAAGTACAGGTACTGTTTTATTACTACAGAGAAAAAGGAAGTCAGTTTAAAAATTCTGAATTATTTGATTAAAATGGAGTCTATGGGAGACGGGCTTTCTGTAATTCGGAGCTTTCTGGATAACGGGTTTCCAGATAAGGGATCCCATACCTGTATAATTATTAATATTAATGATAAGCTTAATTGAACATTAAGTTATATCAAAATAAGACTAATACGATAATATCAAAACACCACTACCCTGATCACCTCTGGGCGAGAACTGCAGAAATCAGAGCCACAATTACACTAACCCCTACTCATAAATCTAAGGCAAATCAGCCTAGCCCACTAAACCACTTTACTCTTTGCTTTCAAGTTTTCTTTTCACTTAGAATAAACTTTGTTCAGCATTAAATACCATCTTATAGAGAGTGCCATTAATGCTTTCCTGTGAGCCATAGATGCTAAAGAGCTGCTTATTTTCCAAGCTATTTTTCAAGTATCTTTTTACAATTAATCACGCATAAAGAGAGGTAATTTGGATTTTGAAGAAGGAGAGGTAAATTGTCTGTGATAGAACAAGAGTGTCTGAAAGCATGATTAGGCCACTCCAGGCCATCCATAACCCATTTGCTAATTTAGTAGGTCTTGTGAAAGTCATTGTGTTGTTTAAATGCATGTTTCCTTCTGCAACAAAATACATCTGAGCAATATGTTCCATTTACAAATAATTATGCCTGCCATAGAAGGGCCGTGTCAAAGAGGTGCAAGGGGTCAAGTGATTACACAAACCTTGAACTCATGCAATCTGCATAATTAATTTGCTAACCCGCTGCCTTAACACCAAAAATAATTTAACTGATTTATCTGAGCTGCATCGCTTAGGTGATGAAAAAGCCATTCAGATGAATAAGATTTACTAGGAGCCATAGAAAGGACTTCATGATCTTTCACTTTGGTGATACGTTTTTCAGATGGACAAACCAAGCTCTTTGGCCTACGGCATACAAGACATTGCAGGTTCAATGAGGCCTATCATTTAATAAAACAGAATCTATCAACAGCGATAAGTGAATTAGGTTGGTCATGAGTTCCTATTTCAGGGGGACAGGCAGGGGCGCTTCTGCCATTAGGTGAGTTAAGAAACTCGCCTCAGGCGGCAGAAGCGCCCCAGTTACCAGGGGCGGCAAAAAGCCGCTCTCGGTAACTTTAAGAGCCGAATTTCCAGTTTTTAAACCGGAAATTCGGCTCTTCTAGTGCAGAGAGCGCAATCACTAGCGATCTCACCGCCCCCGGACCCGCTCCTGCGCTCAGAAGGTAAGCGCTGGGGAGCGGGGGGGGCCGCATCCAGGAGCCGCCTCAGGCGGCGATATGTCCAGAATCGCCCCTGGGGACAGGGCCTGTTTCAGGACCTTGTTCCCTACGGAGATTTGTCCCCATAATAGGTCACACCTACAACTAATCAAGAATGTCCTTGTTTCTTGGCTCGCTTGCCCCACGATTAAAGGGAAGTGGAACAGATTTTCCACTGATATTAACAGCAATGTGGCAGCAGTTACAAGTAATAACAGGATAATATATTTATTTTTTGATTTTGGGAGTGGTAAACGGGTCTTCAAAAGTCTTTAAAAAGCTGGTAGCCTTAAGGGGGATACAACTAGCTACTGCACCTTTGAGCATTTTCTGACCAAAACGATCTGTCACTGGCATCATGTAACATCTGAAAAATGACAGTTCAATGCTACTTTTATAAAATACAGATCGTCATGCTCATTGGAAAGAATAAAATGCAATTATCTTGTGCTCAAGCCTGCATCCTAAACACAAAAAAGTCTGTGTGTAAGGGTCCTTAGAATCTCAGTTCAATAATTATTATATTCTCTGACATAATACCACTTAAATCACCCGTCCCATGTTGGTTAGCCAGCTATTATCTTTCCATGCCTAATGTTGCATTGATTACTAACAGTACATGCATTGTTTATATATATATATATATATATATATATATATATATATATATATACCATATATACCATATATACCATATATATATATGTATATATGTATATATTATACATATAATACAGCAATATATGGACAAACAATCCCTATTTTGCTTAAAGGGGAGGGCATTTCTTGGTAGCTTAATGCATAAACTGTCTTAATGTTCTATATATATATATATATATATATATATATATATATATATATATATATTTATTTATCATGGGTGAGTACAGAGGACCTCTTGTTGTTGTCTATTTATATATATATACATAGTTATAAACTGTTATAAACTATTCAGTATACATTAAGCAAACTACAGCATAAAAAAAATGTGCAAACAGATTTTTCCCCTTATGATAGTTGCTTTTTAACTCTGCTGGGGAACAACTTTATTTTTGTTCTTGTTGACCCATAGCTAATCCTTCTTAGTGCAACCCTTTACTTATCTGAATGTTCTTATAACTGCAGTTCTTTTTTATTTTTATTTCTGGCCCATGTGATAAGGAGTAATATTTAGTTTCAAAGTTATTGCTTTGCTCATAAAAATTGAAACTTTTAGTTACTGAAATATTGCAGCAAACAAAATAACTGCAAGTTTGATCATCTCAACACATGGTGCTTCCTCTCTATATGTTCCCTCCCTGTGGTGCCCAGGAAGATACAGATTTTGCTCCTCTGGTTCCATTATTGTCAAACAATTGACTGTGGTTCCCAACAGATGGGAAACGTAAGCTTGGGTGTTCTGGGATAATGGTCCTGGCAGGTAGAAGAATTGCATTTGTGTTTAGAGCAAACAGGAAGTAATCACATGGTTACAATGAAACAAGAGGGGCAATTTAGCTGGCTTTCTTCACTTCATATCATAGTAGCACAAAGGAACTGGTAATGGAAATGAAGTAGTTACATAACTATCCATGGCAGGGGTCCCCAACCTTTCCTCCTCGTGAGCCACAGTCAAATGTAAAAAGACTTGGAGAGCAACACAAGCACCATTAAAGTTCATGGAGGAGCCAAATAAGGGCTGTGATTGGCTATTAGGCAGCCTCTATGCACACTATCAGCTTACAGGGGGCTTTATTTGGTAGTAACTCTTGTTTTTAGTCACCCAAAACTTGCCCCCAAGGCAAACTAATAAGCATCTGCTTTGGGGGCACTGGGAGCAACATCCAAGAGACTGGTGAGCAACATGTTGTCCCCGAGCCACTGGTTGGGGATCACTGATCTATGGAATGTCATGGCTTAATTCTCCCAGGTTTATAAATACTACCCACAGAGAGTAGAAAATGTTTCCATGAATGAGTACCCATCTCTTGCTGGCAGTGTTCATTGCATTGCCTGTATAAAAAGTATACAAAAAGTTACACAAGACCATTACACATCTGTTTCAGGGCTCTCAGTGACTGTGCAGAGCTCTATCCCTATAACAAAGTTTAAAAAAGCTAACATCATGGTGGAACATCTGGTTATTGTAGCATTGGAAAGTGAGATATATGTGAGCTGGAGATACACCAACAATATGTTGCAGATGCTCTAACAGAAATTGTGACATTTGCAGATGGCTACTACATTTAACTAGGGATGCACCGAATCCAGATTCGGTTCGGGATTCGCCCAAGATTTGGCCTTTTTCGGCAGGATTCAGATTTCCGTCGAAACCATGCCTCTGGCCGAACTGAATGCTAAAAATCACCTGACATTATAGGGTTGATTCACTAAAGTGCGATGAAACCAGTACTATTTATAGCATGCGTTAAACATTTTATCGCCTCTTATTTTTCACGTCTTAACACACGATTCACTAAAAGGATATTTGCGTTAATTTAGACACAATGGGCCTGATTCACTAAAGGGCGATAAAAATTATCGCACGCTTTTTCGCGTTAAAAAACGCAAAATAATTTGCGCGCGATTCACCATAGTATTATCGCTTGCGAAAAATCACCATTTTCGCATGGGTTATTTCTCGCACTAGTTTTACCGTTTTGCGTTAATTTCCGCGCTGAAAAGAATACGATTGCATGATTCACTATAACTTTTGCGCGCTAAATATCGCATTCGGCTATGCGAAAATTAAAGCCTACTACAGACAGGCGAAAAATTATACAAAAGTACAGTAAATGATTTTTTGCCAATAAAATATGGACTTACAGTGTTATTTATTCAAGTATGTGTTTCCCCTAGAGTGACGCAGCCACCAGTTTGCAGGGAAATGGTCATTTTTAATACAGTAATTTTCTGCAAGTATTGGCGTGTATGGCTAACATGGCGTGCGTTCATTTGCGCAACTATTTATATTTGGCTACAAGTGATGAAATGTTTCGCCAGGCATGGATTCGCAGCGAAGTTTTGGACGTGCGTTGAATTTTTTCGCGACGGATTTTTTCATGCGTTTCGCAAAACAATCCGCCAATGGCAAAACGCATGAAAAAATTCGCCACGCAAAAATTCACCGCACATCCAAAAATTGATGTGTCAAAAAATAATAGTCACAGCAACAATTTTTTGCCCGCACAACATTTTTGCCGTTTCGTGGATCTTTCGAAAGATTTGCTAATTTTTCACTAAAGAAACCAGAACACATTTGTTCATCACTAGTGGCTACTATTTATAAGCATCTACTATTTATATGCTACCATTTATATGCTACTATTTATATGTGGCTAATATTTATATACACCATTTATATGCGGCGACAATTTTTATACACTATTTCTATGCTACCATTCAAAAATTTTAGCGCACAATAAAAATAGCAAACGTTTTATCGCCCTTTAGTGAATCAGCCCCAATGCTGTTTGCGTTATTTAAGTCGCAAAGACTATTCACGCGGTATTTGACGCAACACGCGCTAATTAACACACATGTGCTACTTATCGCGTGCACGCCATATTAGCCATACACGCCATTACGTTTGTAAAACTACTTTTTTGGAAAATGCCCATTTCCCTGCAAACTGGCGGCTGCATCACTCTGGGGCCAACACAGACTGAATAAATCCCACTGCAAAGTCCATATTGTGTTGCCAAAAGCTCATGAACTGTACTTTTCTATAATTACCGCCTGCCCCAAGTAGGTGTTAATTTTCGCACAGACTAATGCGATATTTAGCGCGTCTCGGTGTTTGTGAATCATGCGTTAGTATTATTTCTGTGCGAGAATTAGCGCAATGCGGTAAAATTAACGCATGAGGTTGTGCGCTATTTAACACATGCGATATGCGACTTAACGCATGCGATAATACTTTAGAGAATTGCGCGTTTTTTTCCGCGTCAATTATAACGCAAAAAAAGCATGGAATAAGCGTTATCGCACCTTAGTGAATCAACCCTTATGTCACATAAACATAGAAGTTGAAAATTTTTCCCAGATATAACCCTTCCAAAATCTTATTAGTATATGCCAATTAGGATTCAGTTTGGTATTTGGCCAAAGAGTTCGGGGGTTCGCTGAATCCAAAAAAGTGGTTTTGGTGCATCCCTACATTTAACACAAACATAATTCAAGATGGAGCAGTTTAAAGCCTCCTGCTTACAGACTTGTGTTTCTTTTCTTCTCTCTTTTTTGCATTGTTGAACCTTAAAGGGCTATTAAGCACGTGTTCTTTTAGAAACACTTTTAATCTTAGTCTGGGGGAACATTACTATAAAATGTTGTAAAATGGTCAAGTCATTTAGAGTCCCATAAGATAATAACTTGCAATTGCGAAAGTAAAATTGTGACTATGGTTTTCAAAATTTTGCACTTAATATGTGACACAGACACACGCAAACAGACAAATGCACACAGGCACCCAAATAACAAACATATTCTATTATCAGGGAATAAAAACACTTTTATCCTTCCTTGGTATAGCTTACTGCTCTATAAAACTAATGGCCCATTTCTGCAGCAATAGAACAAGAACACTCATTGAAAGCATGAATCACACCGACATCCTTCTAGGAGCCAAAGTGGCTAATAGCCAGCGTATAATGTTAATGCGCTTGGAAAAAGAGCCGTAGGCTAAGTAATGCAGACTTGGAAAAGAAAAAAGGGTAATCACCATTTGGAAAGAGTCTAAATTGAAAGTCAGAGAATAAGCTCGGTGATACGAAATTACTTCTCCCTTGTCTTGGGGAAATAATCATGGAGAAACCTAAAATGGTGTGGTGGCATTATTCATGGTAATGAGCATATAAACAAGTCTGTTCAACCCTATTCTTATATCTGTCTGCACATCATTGCTACAAGTTTGCAAGAAGCCATTCTAGAGAGAGGTGATTGTCCTAATGACTGTAGGTACAAATGCAAGCAACAAAGGTCATTTACAGTAATTACACGGTATGCAATTTAACTGAATGTACTGCAAAAATAGTAACAAGTCAAAAATGTCCCTTAACACATTTAATTAACCAGTTACTTTAGTTTATCTGTAATACACATTGGCTCATTAAGGGCCATTCTTGACCTTACAATTAATAGGGTATATAATGCCTTGTTGGTGCCACTGTTCCTCTCTAGAATCCATTTATGTAATCTGACTGCTAAAGCAACTTACTGAAACTTTTATTATCATTTTGTATGATATATGGAATAAATGCCACACATTGAATTCTGAATGACACCCTTAGGCTGATGCCGCACGTGGCGTTTTTCTGCTGCGTATTTTCTAATTCTCTCGACGGCTGAAAAACGCCTGATATTATCATCCATAGAAATAACTTGAAAAGACGCAAAGCAAACCACACAATGCGGAAATACGCTAGAAAACGCCTTAGCACGGATTTTTCAAGCGTAGGCCGAAATACGCCAGTATTTGCAAAGCAAGCTATTCCTATGTATACGCAAAGGCAGCTGTCAGACCTAGCGGAAATACGCGGCGTTTTTTGCTATATCGCGCTATTAGCACCATGGAAACGGGATTTTCTACGTCACCAGTACTAGGCTGAAAAACGCCATAGTCAGGGGCTGTGTGGCTTGTGCTGCGTTTTTAAGCCGAGAAAAAACGAAGCGGAAAAACGTCACGTGTGGCATCAGCCTTATACCTTTAAGGTGAATAAAAAATGTCGAACACTTCTTTAACATATAAACAGCTTCACATATCCCTACAAGAAGAATGGGTTCAAGCATAGTCTTGCCCCTTGCAGAAGAAAATGTTTGTATTTCAACTACACGACATCCCATGGTGCAGTGGAAATTTCAATGAAAGTGTGTGATAATAAACTAGTTAAATGATATGATAATGGTGGGACATGTGAGCCATCTGAGCCAAATCCACCCATTATTTCAACGTTTTCCATTGTCATGGAATGGCCCATAAGCTGTCAGTTACTGGGGTTTTGAATCAAAGATTTTAGCTAGAAAATCACTGCTTGGGGATTGTTAACGCATTGTCTCCACAATGCGTTAACATTGAAGCAGTTTCACACAAACAACACCTTTTTTACTGAGAAGAGTAACAAAAACACATTGGCAGCTGCATTAAACCACCTTTAAATACATGCACATAACCTTTTCTTGAAAAGATGAAATACTACCCTATGACATACTGTACATAATACACAAGTGTTACATATGTATGTATAGAGTATATATTCAATTTTTTTTAATATATAAATAGCTAGAATGATAAATGTAGTTCAAGAAAGGTCAAACTAATAGCAGAATAATTATCATTATTATTTATGCTACATGGCAGTGTAATCAGAAATAAACATTTATCTGCATGCTTATCTAATTGCGCTTGTTTTACTTTCATTTATAGCTTAAATAAGCGTTAATTAGGGTTACTTCAGGTGCATTCAATATATATGTAAGGATGAGAAATGCTGCTAATAAATCTACAAGGTATATCTTAAATTAATTGTCTATACATTATGTTTGAAACAGACTCCATGTCTTAAAATAAAAAAAAATCCTCACTGACTGCCAAACATTCATATAGTTATATTATGCCCAACCACATCATTTTTAAAACCTAGAAATAGTCTGTAGATCAACAGAGATGGGGAGAGATAATAGGGGGGGGCATTCCCTTAGGCTAATGCCACACCAGGCGTAAGGTGTATATTTTCGGTAGGGATGCACCGAGTCAGGGTCTATGGATTCGGCCGAAACCGAATCCTTAAAAAAAAAAAAAAGGCTGGATTTGCCCAAACTTCCGAACTGAATCGGTGCATCCCTAATTTTCAGCAAGCCAAAAAACGCTTGCCGAAAATACGTACCATACGCTCCTACCTGTGCCTGCACCTGAATGAATGGTATGACGTATTTTCAGCAAGCGTTTTTCGGCTTGCCTAAAATATACGCCATACGCATGGTGTGGCATTAGCCTTAGGGGCTGATTTACTAAGACACGAATTCGAATCCAAATTGGAAAAATTCAGATTGGAAAATGAACATTTTGCGACTTTTTAGTATTTTTTGCGATTTTTTCGGCGCCTTTACGACTTTCCGGAAATTATCGCGACTTTTTCGTTACCAATACGATTTGCGCGAAAAAACGCGAGTTTTTCGTAGCCATTCCGAAAGTTGCGCAAAATCTGGCGCTTTTTTCGTAGCGTTAAAACTTAAAAGGTGCGACGTTTCGCGCAAGTTTTAACGCTACGGAAAAATCGAAAATTTTTGCACAAGTTTTAACGCTACGAAAAATCGCCACATTTTGCGCAACTTTCGGAATGGCTACGAAAAACTTCGCAAAATACCGATCATTACAAAAAAAAAACGCAATCGGACGCATTCGGCCCGTTCGTGGGTTAGTAAATGTGCCCCTTAGTGTTCATCTACGAAACACTTGTGCTCTTCCATTCACACTGTGCTCTGCACTTATTGCCAGATAAATCCTTACTGCCTGCCGTAAGGTGCAAAGTAGGGACAGAGACCCAATCCTGCTGCACGCACTGACACGCCTACCTTGCACCTCAGAATGACATGCAAGATAGGGGCAGGTAGGGGGTGGGAAGGGAGGACACCTAAGTACCGCCCACCTGTTTGCCCCTTTAGAATTAAGTTTGTTGCCCAGTGTGGGCTGCATTCAATTCTAAACCCAGTCCACGGGTCTCTGTGCTGCAAAATGGAGGCTATTTGCATGATGCTCCATGCAATGGGCAAATTGCAAAAAAAAATGGCTGATCATTGCCTTTATTTTGTAGAGCATTGTGAATGAACCCTAAACGTTTGGTCTAAATTAAAAATGCAATGCCAAGAATCTTCTATCTGCATCTCTTCTGCTATTGGTGGAATATAAAACCAATAATTTCACATCCAAAATGTTCTTTTGTGAAATACTGGCAGTTGCAGTTCAGCTGCTGATGCCCCCTTACCCATAGCTATACCCCAAAAAATGTCATTCAGAGGATTCATTTATAATGAAAAGAAGGGGTGCCCCCAGTAGCTGAGCATCCAAAGGTTTGGCATTCTTGGTCTATACACGAAAACTATTTGAACACAGTGGAACTCCTTTGTGCTTAGGGCATATGGAAAATGCTGCCTCTTCCCTGTTCCAAGAGCAGACCTGGATCCATCACTGTCTGCATTGTATTTTGCTTCATGCAATTACTGGAACCTCAGAGTCCTTCAGAAACCATTTGAGAGCTTTTCTTTTTATTTTATTTCTCATTCCCCTCACAATGGCAGCCTCATAAATCAAGCGACAGGCAACACAGAAATTAAAAGCAGTTTTTATTTAGCAAAATCATAAACCTGATTTTAGTAGCAATAAAAAATACATTCTTCTAGCATCAGGCTGTGGATCTCGGATGCTGTTTGATCTTTATATTTCTATATAGTTTTTAATTATTGAGCCGTAGTTGCTGAAAGTTTGGAAGAACATGATGATTGATGCCTGACCCCAATTGTTCTCTGTTTTGCTCCGTAACTTTGGAAACACACCAACATCGAATAATGTGCCTTCTCTTCAGGCTGTTCAGCTAAAATGCATGTTACAGTCTCATAATGAACCAGATTATATACTCGCTTATTATAAACCTGTCGTTTCCCAAATCCCCTGCAATTTCCAGGTGCACAAATGCCACTAAATTGTAAAGTAGTGACTTAGTCATTGTTGCAGTCTATTTTGATTCATTACTCCCCTTCACTGGCTCATTGATGTGCAACATGTATTTTTCCTAGTCTTGGATACCTGAGCTGGCACAGCACAGCTTTGTTTGTTAGATAAAAAAAAAAACCAAAAAACCTTTTAAAGAAATTGAAACATACTTTAAAGTCTGTTCGATTTGTACTTTTTATGCGTTTTAAGAGAGGACTGGTGGCTCAGTACATCCCACAATAAAACAGCGAATAATATTTCAAACGTAAGAAATATCATGGAGCATTTCTAATTTTTTTTTCAAATATCTTTAGAGCATAAAGGGTTTGTTCACCTTAGTAGAACAATCTTTGCCATATACATAGTTAACAAAAATGTGCAGCAGAAGAGATATTCACCTTAGAACATCCCTCTGCTGATCCTTCCCTTCTGCACAGGCCCTGTACCGGGGGGTCAGTGACCCCTATAAACACTACAGTTGCTTTTTTGCATAATTTAGATTGTAAGCTATATGGGGTAATGCCTTACATCCTCTTGTCTCTTTGATTCTTAACTTATTGCAACAGTACCTTGTATTTATTTGTATTTATTGTTATATTTTGTATTTATCTATAATTATTTTAATAACCCCCTGTTGTATTAATCTCTCGTTCTACTGTACGGCACTGTGTACATAAGTAGAGCTTTATATATAAAGAAGCATACATAGTTAGGGGCTGATTTACTAATCCACGAATCCGAATCCGAATGGGAAAAATTCTGATTGGAAAACGAACATTTTGCGACTTTTTCGTATTTTTGCGATTTTTTTCGTCGCCGTTACAACTTTTTCATAAATTGGCGCAACTTTTTCGTAGCCATTACGACTTGCACGAAATGTCGCAACTTTTTCGTAACCGTTACGATTTGCTCGTATCTTGTTGCGACTTTTTCGTATTGAGCGCTCGTAAACTGCGGGCAAAACTTTCAGACTTAGCATGATTTTGGAAGCCTCCCATAGGACTTAATGGCACTTTGCAGCTCTAACCCGGCCCAAGGAAAGTCTCCCATAGGACTTAATGGCACTCTGCAGCTCCAACCTGGCCCAAGGAAAGTCTCTCATAGGGCTCAATGGCACTCTGCAGCTCCAACCTGGCCCAAGGAAAGTCTCTCATAGGGCTCAATGGCACTCTACAGCTCCAACCTGGCCCAAGGAAAGTCTCCCATAGGGCTCAATGGCACTCTGCAGCTCCAACCCGGCCCAAGGAAAGTCTCCCATAGGGCTCAATGGCACTCTGCAGCTCCAACCCGGCCCAAGGAAAGTCTCTCATAGGGCTCAATGGCACTCTGCAGCTCCAACCTGGCCCAAGGAAAGTCTCCCATAGGGCTCAATGGCACTCTGCAGCTCCAACCTGGCCCAAGGAAAGTCTCTCATAGGGCTCAATGGCACTCTGCAGCTCCAACCTGGCCCAAGGAAAGTCTCTCATAGGGCTCAATGGCACTCTGCAGCTCCAACCTGGCCCAAGGAAAGTCTCCCATAGGGCTCAATGGCACTCTGCAGCTCCAACCCGGCCCAAGGAAAGTCTCCCATAGGGCTCAATGGCACTCTGCAGCTCCAACCCGGCCCAAGGAAAGTCTCTCATAGGGCTCAATGGCACTCTGCAGCTCCAACCTGGCCCAAGGAAAGTCTCCCATAGGGCTCAATGGCACTCTGCAGCTCCAACCCGGCCCAAGGAAAGTCTCCCATAGGGCTCAATGGCACTCTGCAGCTCCAACCCGGCCCAAGGAAAGTCTTCCATAGAGCTCAATGGCACTCTGCAGCTCCAACCCGGCCCAAGGAAAGTCTCCCATAGGACTCAATGGCACTCTGCAGCTCCAACCCGGCCCAAGGAAAGCCTCCCATAGGGCTCACTGGCACTCTGCAGCTCCAACCCGGCCCAAGGAAAGTCTCCCATAGGACTCAATGGCACTCTGCAGCTCCAACCCGGCCCAAGGAAAGTCTCCCATAGGGCTCACTGGCACTCTGCAGCTCCAACCTGGCCCAAGGAAAGTCTCCCATAGGGCTCAATGGCACTCTGCAGCTCCAACCTGGCCCAAGGAAAGTCTCCCATAGGACTCAATGGCACTCTGCAGCTCCAACCTGGCCCAAGGAAAGTCACGTTACCGAAGCTTGAATGAATCCGAAACTTTCGTATTCGGCGCGATGGCTACGGACAATTCGCGCAAGTCGTAACGCTACGAAAAAGTCAAGACAATTTGCGAAAAAGCCATAACAGCTACGAAAAAGTCGCGTCAATTTCTGAAAAAATCGCAAAATACCGATCATTACGAAAAAAACGCATTCGGACGCTTTTCGGATTCATGGATTAGTAAATGTGCCCCATAGTGTACATACTTTCTTATGATGTCACGCATAGCACTGGCAGCAGACTTAACTGCTATTGGCTGCGTCTCCTGTCTGACACTGCTTCCTGTGCCTGTGACAGAGTGCTGAAAATCTAACAAAACAGTATGTTAGATTTGTGATATGCTGAGCCTCTTTGCCTATGCCATTTCAAGGGAGACATTAACCCATGAATGTTCAATTTATGCCACTGGTTAAAGTGCACAAGCAACCAATGAATTGGTCCAATAGGAAAAAAGAAAGGGCAAAGCCTGGACGTGATGATGTAAGCATACAGGAAGTACTCAGTGTGTCAGGTTCAAAATAGGCCACTCCCATCCCTTCAGAAAACTAATCAGAGAGACAGCAGAAGGACTGATTTAACAATTATAAAAAGTAGCTTCTACAGTGGCCTTTTTACTTTTTTATGGAAAATGGATATTCTAACACGCTGGGAGCATTGTTGGTGGTTTAATGAGATTCAGACATTGAAGTTGAACAACCCCTTCAAAAATTTCCTTGTGTTCTAGGTAATGGTAAAGCAAATCAAGAATTCTAGAGAAACGGGAGTGATAGAAAGAATTTCATTTAATCAAAGGGTAATGTGGCAACTGGCTTGAATGTATCTGTTTAAGAAAACATAGGCAAGAAAAATGTAATTTAAAAAAAATCTATCTGCAGGAGAAACATGATCTTTTTGCTCCGAATGAATAATTTGCACTATTCATACATTTTTCATACATTGTTTCTTAATCTTATCTGCCTTTCCATTCATATTGCTGGACCACTTCATGGGAAGCTCATTTTTTTTTAAATTCTGTGCTAGAAGGTGTTCCCAGATGGCCTAAAACCAAGCACCAAGCAATAGCTCCAACCTCAACAAACCTTGCAGTTACAGTCCCGAAGGCTTATAAAAATAATAGATTAAGAGGCAGCCATGAAATCAATTACCTATTGAATTATGCATATTAACTTACTTTGTTCTTGTAACTCACAAAGATGACAATAATTGCATCTGAAATACTAACTCCAGGCAACAGAACATTCCATTATGTTTCTCTACATGTAATGGAAATGTTATCAGGCTGAAGGCCCTCGAATGTAAACCGCGCGTTTAATTCCCCATGTGGTCCCATAATCATACAAAGAACATGTTTCTCTTTCCTATTGTACAAAGGCATGTTTTTAGTACTACGTGAATTCATTTAAACCACACCTTGGGGATAATGTTTGAAAGAGCCGATTATAAAAGGTGGCTTCCTGCATCACAAGTAAGGTTTTCCAACCAATGAGACGCTGATTTACCAAATGATATCATGGTAGGCCAACATAGTAACTACACCAAGGAATGAAAATGTAAAGGGTGACAATTTATCTAATTCTAGCATGTAAATCCCAACAATGAGTGTATAAACTTAAAACAACAAGTGTGATTGCCTTTGTAGATACAGGGTAAACTGAGATATAATATACATATGACTGTAGATTTGTTTGTACATTCGCCGGTCAGTGAATGTTATCTTGGAATATATCAGATTTAGCCTAATGTGAAATATTGTAGACTGGTCACAGAATATGTAGTAAGTATATGTAAAGTAAATATGGATGCTAAAGACAATGGAGTGCTACTGTATTTCAAGGGTAGTAGTAGCAGCATTGTACCTTTTTAAACAAATATATATTATATTTAATTTTAAAATGACATGGGGATAGACATAGTCTTAGTTTCCCAGGTGCTCTTAGCCATGTGACTTGTGCTCTGATAAACTTCAGCCACACTATACTGCTGCCCTGCAGGTTGGAGCTATGTCACCCCCTCTAGCACCCAGTTAGCAGAACAATGGGAAGGTAGCAAGATTATTATAGCCCCTTGCATTACTAAAAAATGCTCCCATACCTATTGGTAGATATGAAAATAGCACTCAATAGTAAAAATCCAAGTCCGACTCCTTCAGTTACATTGAGTAGGAGAAACAATAGACAGTCGACAGAGCGATAATTGTCAAAGCTGTTTCCCATTAATTAACAGTGTTCGATAAATACTCTTAAACACTTATATACCATAGAGCTATGTTGCTTGTGCATGTTTAGTAGCTGACAATTCTGATAATAATAATAACAATACTCAGTTGACTATCCATATCTGTACATTGGTTACATTCTGCATATCAGAGATAAACTCTATATCATTTATTTTCACTGAGATCCAGAGATAAAACTACTTAACAGTATATGTAGAATTTTTAAACTTATGTCAGCATTTTTAAGCAGCTAGACCAGGCAGTAATCAAACAATCTGATTTGCTGGGGAAATGACAGATGGTCACCCTTGGCTTTATGTAAATATTATGGTGTTAAACATGACTATGACCAGAAAAGAAGCATAGATCACATGGTAAGCAAGAACCATTATTCCTACCATCTGTAAACACTTGTTTATTGCCTACATTTGCAGGCTACAGAAGAACAACGATCAGTCATCTACAGCCTCCTGGGCTGATTTATTATCAAAAGTGCTAAGTAGCAGAAGTGAATTTACCAATAGCAACCAATCAGCTTTTGATTTAAATCCTTCTACTGCAAGTTGAAAAATAAAAGCATTATGGTTCTTATGGGTAATTGAACTAATGCAATTTAACATAAGTAGAGTGTGATTTTAGGGTTTGGAAGAAATAATTAAAGATACAGTGTTGTCTATTTAAATTTGTTTTGCGTATCCTAAGACCTATTCCATTTATAATATCCCAAAATTCATGGCTATTTGTGTATATATGGGATATAATGGCCATTTGTGTATAATAGTTACCAACACAGCTTTAGAACCCTAAAATAAAGTGGCTTTAAAGGTTTATAATCAGCCCAGGCATCTTGAATCCCTAGTAGCTATTATTTTAGCAATGCTATTCAAGTTCATATGCAGATGTAGAATAGATGTTTCCAACAACTGACCATTATCTTATATTAAACAGAAGGAATTCTGGGAAGGAAATCCAGCATCAGTCCTTAAATTTCCATGAAATACTCAAGTAACTAAACCTTACCCACTGGTTTATAAATGACAGCTAGACCAATATACTGATTGCTTTCTAAACTATAAGCAACATTCACTCTTATTGGGACTCATGATTTAGATACAAAGTTCTCCAATCAGCGTATGTAAAGCCAGTGAAGTAAACCAAGTAGAAAAGCATTTTGGTTGAGGAGATAGACGCCACATCTGTATGCAGAGCAGCGGGAATTCTTGGAAGGAAGCCCAGGATCACTCCTAAAATTTCCATTTACTTGGAACAACATTCACAAGTCATTTCCTAAAATAGGCCTAATTAACACTCATTTTTAAAGGAGATACCATGTGATATAACACTATCTAGACCTACACTATCACACCTTGTCTAATTATTGCCCTCTGATTTCATTAGAGGATCATAATGATCAGCTTTATATTTATCTTATAAGTGTCTGCTATCTGCTATAGCACAGTGTCCCTTTTAATTCTCTAAAATATATTTTACAATGTAAAAACAAATTCATCCTTCACCAAATATTTGTGTTCAGGAATGCTCCACAGGCAGTATAAAATCTTATCGGATTTAAATAGAAATAGATATACCTATGCGCCTGTATGTGTTAGGGATAGTGATGAGCGAAACTGTCCCATTTTGCTTTGCGGAATAATTTGCAAAACTTCGGAAAAATTCACAGAACCACAAATTTTCTGTGGCAAAATTTTGTGCCCGTTTCACGAAAAAATTCTCAGATGTCGAAATGTGAAATTTTGCTGCCAATCCAGGAAGATTGTTCTTACCCTCCACTAATGTTCAGGGCTGAATCATCAAGTATGAAGGTAGAATTCTACATCTATCTGATGATTCAATCCTAAACACAGCTTTTACTTGGGGGCCTTCAACGGCGCCCAATCAAAATCTTTTGTCCAATCATCGAAATTGCTGATATCCAAGGTTTTGTGATATCAGTCGTTTTGTCAATCCACCATAGACCTGGTTTTGTACAATGGTAATGGTAATGCAATAGTAAAAAGTAATGCTTGTATGGCCAGCTTTAATGATATAGTCTCTCTCTCTTAATGAAATTAGGATACAATCCATGAGATAAATTCCTCCAGTTCCACTTCATGTTTGGTTAAGGAGGGAAGGAATGGTGATGTTGTCAATTTGTAAGGTGCCCCCATTGATAATAACCACTAAGTAGAGACCCTGAAATTTTTAAAAAAAAATCTATTATCTATCGCCAAGGGCAAGCTCATATGTGGTACAGATATTGTAGAGACCATACCAAACCTTTGCTTGGTGCAGAAGAGTGTTGGAAAGAACAGGTAAAGTGGTTGCAGCGGTCTCTGCAGAATTTTCTAAAGAAGAGGAGCATCATCCAGGGGTATCTGCTTGGATAATTATTTGGGGGGGAGGTGCTGAATAAACTGGTTTTAGCATGAATTGTAAAATGGATCATATAAATTAAGGAGTAAAAAGAGAAAGGTTATAGTAAACTTCATCAAATCACGAGTTCGAACCCCGAAATGGGTAAAATTCGGATTGCATACAATAATTTATGATGATCGCAAATATCACGAAAATGCTTATGAAAAAATGCTCCGAAAGTCAAGAAATTTTTGTACCGAACGATTGTAAACAGCGGGGAAACCTTTCCGACTTTTTTTTCCTTGATTTTGGAAGCCTCCCATAGGAATCAATGACACTCTGCATCTCCAACCCGGCTCAAGGAAAGTCTCCCATAGTGCTCAATGGCACTCTGCAGCTCCAACCCGGCCCAAGGAAAGTCTCCCATAGGGCTCAATGGCACTCTGCAGCTCCAACCTGGCCCAAGGAAAGCCTCCCATAGGGCTCAATGGCACTCTGCAGCTCCAACCCGGCCCAAGGAAAGTCTCCCATAGGGCTCAATGGCACCCTGCAGCTCCAACCCGGCCCAAGGAAAGTCTCCCATAGGGCTCAATGGCACTCTGCAGCTCCAACCCAGCCCAAGGAAAGTCTCCCATAGGGCTCAATGGCACTCTGCAGCTCCAACCCGGCCCAAGGAAAGTCTCCCATAGGGCTCAATGGCACTCTGCAGCTCCAACCCGGCTCAAGGAAAGTCTCCCATAGGGCTCAATGGTACTCTGCAGCTCCAACCCGGCTCAAGGAAAGTCTCCCATAGGGCTCAATGGTACTCTGCAGCTCCAACCTGGCCCAAGGAAAGTCTCCCACAGGGCTCAATGGCACTCTGCAGCTCCAACCTGGCCCAAGGAAAGTCTCCCATAGGGCTCAATGGCACTCTGCAGCTCCAACCCGGCCCAAGGAAAGTCTCCCATAGGGCTCAATGGCACTCTGCAGCTCCAACCTGGCCCAAGGAAAGTCTCCCATAGGGCTCAATGGCACTCTGCAGCTCCAACCCGGCCCAAGGAAAGTCTCCCATAGGGCTCAATGGCACTCTGCAGCTCTAACCTGGCCCAAGGAAAGTCACGATAACAAAGCTTTAATGAATCCCAAACTTTCGTACTCTGCGATTTTGTCGCACAAATTTTGTCACAAGGTATGAAATTGTCGCGCAAGGTACGAAATTGTCGCAGAAAATACGCTCGAAGCGTTCGTACATTAATAAATGCCCCCCTTAGTCTAGAGGAGATTAACAAAATTGATTTATGGTCTAAATAGAAAATATAACAACAGCATATTAGAAAAGAATTCTTGAAATTAAAGAAGACGTAAAGTCTTTCCACCAATTCATATGGATTCTAAGAGGATCTATTGTTAGAAGGAGCTCTGCAATATAAACTATATGAATTATATTTTACAACTGTTTAGGAGGTAAGCCTTTGTGCTGCTTGCAAATAGGCAAATAAAGTGAAAAGTCGGAAAGTCAGAAAGAAAGATGAAAGAAGATAAAATAATAATGAGGGCAATCATGGCTATTTCATTAACATTATATTGTCATATTAATATTATTTGTTTGTTTAGTAGCAATATATACTGTAATGCTGGCCCATTATAAATGTAATTTGATATTTTATGATACAGTGCTTTCTAGCTATGCAGCTGCACTATACAGATGGCAAATATGCTTTGTACAGCAGCGCAGCCCAATCACAGGGTTAGGAAAAAATTAAGCTGACTGACATAATGGTATAAGGTGTTTTAAGGCTTGTAGAAGAGCTGATCAGAATTACATTGGCCAGCTGTTCATCTGGTACCACCAGTAGGACATTAAAGGGGGTATCTGAAAGCACTGGGACAGCACTAAAAATGGACAGAGTGAAGAGTTTGATAGGTCGATGGAGGAAATGTTGTCAAGAATATGCAGCATTGGAAAAGTCTTGTAACAGGAGATACCATTATGCACAAAATGTCCCAGAATGTGCATCTGCATTCGAAAAAATGCCCTTTGAAATCAATAGAAGCTTGTGTTTAAAGTATGTTTTCCATAGAAATCAGTAGTCTCAGGAGGGATAGAATCTGTTGAGGGAGCCCTTCCATTACAAATATCAACTCCCACCTAAATAAAATATGCTGTAAAGACAAAATACTGTATATTGAATTACAAGATCACAGATAAATAAAAACCTTGTGTAAAGGAGCTTCTATCGACGTAAATAAACATATACGGGGTGGAAAATGTTTCTGGACTTTGAAAAGTGAATGACAAGGACAAAGCTAATAAAAAAAAATATTTTCTATTGATACGAATTAGCTTATCATACTACTGGTATGGGATCCCTTATCCGGAAACCCAATATCCAGAAAGCTCAGAATTACGGAAAGCCTCTCTCCCATAGACTCCATTATAAGCAAATAATTCAGATTTTAAAAATTGATTTCCTTTTTCTCTGTAAAAATAAAACAGTGCTTTGCATTTGATCCCAACTAAGATATAATTAATCCTTACTGGATGCAAAATAATCTTATTGAGTTTAATTAATATTTTATTGATTTTTTAATAGACTTAAGGTATGAAGATCCAAATTACGGAAAGACCCCTTATCCGGAATACCCTTGGTCCCGGGCATTCTGGATAACGGGTCCTATACCTGTATAATCATTCATGACCCCTTTTTTTTTTTTTTTTAGCATTCTGTATTACCTAAGTTAAAAAAAAAAAATCTAAGAAAAAAATCTTTAGACAACAGTAAGATAAAAAGTTTTAAGCAAATGAGCAAATTAGTTGCAGCAAAGTTGAAATACTTCTCACCCCCATTTCTTTGAGAGACGATTACCTGCAACTTTCATGGTAACGTCAACAGATCATTTACACCCCTAGACTCATACATAGTTATAGGGTTGGAAGAAAGACCGGAGTCTGGGAAAAGTGAGACTTAAAAAACAGCCTCTGATAAGGCTAGGGCAAGTCCTTGAGTAGTTCAAGTCATCAGGTGAAAGGAACATTACTGAGTTATAAAGTCAAGTTGTAAAAGATAATAATACCCCTTTAAAACCCATAGGGGGTAGTGATGGGCAGGCATGGATTCAAGGCGAATTTCCGCGTTTCACCATTGGCGGTTTGTTTCACGAAACGGATGAAAAAATTTGCCGCAGAAAAATTTGCCGCACGTCCAAAAATTGTCGCCGGCGTAAAAAAAGAATAGTCGCGGGCGTCAAAAGAATAGCCGCGCTCCAAAATAATATCCGTGGGCGACAAAATAATAGCCGTGGGCAACAAAAGAATAGCCGCGTGCGACAAAATAATAGACGCGGGAGACAAAAGAATAGTCACGGGCGGGAAAAATTTTTGCTGCACGACATTTTCGCCATTTCGCAGATCTTTTGAAAGATTCGCGAAATTTTCGGCGAAGCGAAACGGAACAGATTCGCTCATCACTAATAGGGGGCCTACAAACAGGCACAGAACTATGTTAGGATTGATTTTCCATGTGCAACCCTATGAAGGTGTAGACTTAGGCCATCAAAGATTTTCCCTGTAGCTAGATTCCTTTATGTGCTTGGCTGGCCTGCTCCCTGTGGGCTCTGGGCATCTGTATGTGTTCAGGGGCTAAGCTTGTGTGGTGTTCAGCATATTCTCTGCATTCTCTCTTAGTAAAGCAATTAGACACTCAACTTTCCCTTTTTCTGAACAGTTCCCTGTTGTGTCTTTCTGTATCCTCCAGCATAACACAGTGGGGGGACCTTCAGCACCGTTATGGGAAATTACTTCCGCAAAACCCAGCTCAGCAATTGTCAGTTTATGGGATCTACACATATATGGAAATACTGAATTGCTGTATGAAGTCACAATAAAAATAACAATTCACGTTGGAAGTGGCATTTACATTCTACAATATCTAATATATTTAAGAAAATCCAACAGCTTTTGAAGCACAAGATATTTTAGAGACGATGAGAAGTAGGAAACAGAAGCAGATCACTGGGATTTATTGAAATTGCCTTTTAATTCTGCTTTAGTTATTGTGGAACCAGAAGGCAGATGGATTGTAAGCCTATTGTATTGCAATTATTTATTTAAGTCAGGGTCGGACTGGGCCGCTGGTCTCAGTGGCCCAGACCCAATCCCTGTTACCACTCCCCCGGCCGCTGGTGTCCTACCCTGATGCGTTCAGGGAAGGATGTTGGGCAGGGACCCCTGTGGGGGGTGTGGGGGTCTGTGGGGCCCTGCACCCCCAAGTCCAACCCTGTTTAAAGTTATTTATAATTCTACCCTGCCCCATTCTGTCCCTCAGCCTACTTCTAGTGACTTTGTCAACCACATAGGCCATTAAATGCCAAGCCAGAGAGCTGTAAAATAAGTAAAAACAATTGAAATTTGCAAATGTAGTCATTTACTATTGCATTCTGTTTGTATTTTATTGTTTCCTGATTTCTAAAAAATACTTTTTACTAAAAATGTCAGTATCAAAAATATGAAAGCTTGCTGTTGCGAAAAGAATATTATTTTGAATATAACTAATTATAGGGCATTAAATTATAGGGTATTTGGGTATAATTCTGTTGCTGTAATAGCAAGGTACTGGTTCCAAAAACAGGAGAGAAAACGAGCAAGTAATAATAGAAAATTGGGAAAAGAAACTTTTTTAAATTTAAATCCTCACATGAACATACTTGATTGTTATATGGTCACCCAGTCCATTGTTCTTTTTGGTTGTTTACTTTTCTAAAATTAATAAGTGACTAATTGGACTGGAGAGGCACCGTAGCTGGATGACAATAGATTCTATAACTTAGACTTAGCGCTTAAATCACTTATTTTACTACTGTTTTATTATTACAGAGAAAAGAGATAATATGCTTGGAAAATTTGAATTATTTGTTTAAAAAGGAGTCTATGGGAGATGGCCTTCCCATAATTTGAAGGATAACAGGTCTCTTATTAACACATCCCATACTTGTACAATGGGGTTTTTATATATACAAAACAAATAACTAGTGATGGGCAAAATAATTCGCCAGGCATGGATTCACAGCAAATTTCTATGTTTTGCCATTGGCGGGTTTTTTTTGTTGCAAAATGAGCAACAAAATTAGCAGTGGAAAAATTTCCGCAAAAAAATTTCACTGCTACACAAATTTTTCGCCGTTTATACAGGTATCGGACCCCTTATCCAGAAACCCGCTATCCAGAAAGCTCTGAATTACGGAAAGCCCGTCTCCCATAGACTCCATTTTAATCAAATAATTCAGAATTTTATAACTGACTTTTTTTTTCTCTGTAGTAATAAAACAGTAACTTGTAATTGATCCCAACTAAGATATAATTACCCCTTATTGGGGCAGAACAGCCATATTGGGTTTATTTAATGGTTAAATGATTCCCTTTTCTCTGTAATAATAAAACAGTACCTGTACTTGATGCCAACTAAGATATAATTACTAGTGATGGGCGAAAAGTTTCGCCAGGCATGGATTCGCCGCACGTCCAAAAATTGTCGCGGGCGACGAAACAATAGCGCGCGACAAAATAATAGCCGCGGGCGACGAAACAAGAGCCGCGCGACGAAACAAGAGCCGCAGGCGACGAAACAAGAGCCGCGCGCGACGAAACAATAGCCGCGGGCGACGAAACAAGAGCCACGCGCAACGAAATAATAGCCGCGCGACAAAACAATAGCCGCGCGACGAAACAATAGCCGCGGGCGACGAAACAAGAGCCGCGCGCGACGAAATAATAGCCGCGCGACAAAACAATAGCCGCGGGAGACGAAACAATAGCCGCGCGACAAAATAATAGCCGCGGGCGACAATTTTTTTTGTCGCATGACATTTTCACCGTTTCGCGAATTTTTCGCCGTTTCGCAGATCTTTTCAAAGATTCGCGAATTTTTCGGCGAAGCGAAACGGAACAGATTCGCTCATCACTAATAATTACCCCTTATTGGGGGCAGAACAGCCCTATTGGGTTTATTTCATGGTTAAATGATTCCCTTTTCTCTGTAATAATAAAACAGTACCTGTACTTGATCCCAACTAAGATATAATTACCCCTTATTGGGGGCAGAACAGCCCTATTGGGTTTATTTAATGGTTAAATGATTCCCTTTTCTCTGTTATAATAAAATAGTACCTGTACTTGATCCCAACTAAGATATAATTAATCCTTATTGGATGCAAAACAATCCTATTGGGTTTAATTAATGTTTTATTGATTTTTTGGTAGACTTAAGGTATGGAGATCCAAATTATGGAAAGACCCCTTATCCGGAATACCCTTGGTCCTGAGCATTCTGGATAATAGTTCCTAAACCTGTATTTATTAATTTTTGGCGAAGCAAAATGGGACAGATTCACTCATCACTACACATTACAAAAGAAGTTAAGAGTCTTGCAAGGAAGAATTACTCAAGAAACATTTCCTATTAGATATCTACTGGTGATTTTGATATTGGTTATAATTTATGATTATGTCATATTTTCATATCTATATATAAGAATTAATTAATGTAATTATGTAACTGGATTATAAATGTTAATTGTAAATTCAGCACCTCAAAGAATCCAACTGTTGCTTGCTCTCTGAACTTCCTGGGCTGCCATCAAGCTGTCAACACCTTCACAAAGTGGGACTTTGTTTAACAAAACAGCCAGGTTAATATTATGTCAAGAAGACCTATCTGGGCATTTACATAGAACACAGCTTTGTTGAGGCCGGGTAGTTATAAAGATAAAGGAAATTGTAATAAGGCATTATTATGCAACTAATCTCATTATCATTAATATGCAATGCTCTTTATCTGGTTTCACACTCTATTATTGAGAGTGCTAGTCTAAGACAAATGATGGGAGGAAAAACTGTGCTAATGTAGCTGATGCCTACAGCAAGTTATCTCAGCTCCAATTATCAAGAACCCCCAACATTGCAAACGCTCACGATTTTCCTCCATGAGAACAGGTGGACCTGTCAAGATGACTTATTCAACAACTGACCCATCTGTGCTCAGCCAAGAAGCTATGATTAGACTACAAAACCTTTCCTCTCCTTAATAAGGTGATCTTGTTCTATTTCCACTCTATTGCCATTCTATTGCCACTCAACAAGACTATCTCAACAGCCAGTTCAGAGGGGACTTTTTGGAATGTGATTGTATATAGATGAGTGGATGGTTATTTCCTGGGTTTAATTCACTTTTCCTCTCTTTTTAACCTGGTTACCTTAAGGCAGGGGTCCCCAAACTTTCTTGTGAGCCACAGTCAAATATAAAAAGACTTGGGGAGCAACACAAGCACCATAAAAGTTCATGGAGGTGCCAAATAAGGGCTAAGATTGGCTATTAGGGGCCTCTATGCACACTATCAGCTTACAGGGGCTTTATTTGGTAGGAAATCTTGTTTTTATTCAACCAAAACTTGCCCCCAAGTCAGGAATTCAAAAATAACTCCCTGGTTTGGGGGCACTGAGAGCAACATCCAAGGGGTTGGGGAGCAACATGTTGCTCACGAGCCACTGGTTGGGGATCACTGATCACCAGAATATATTGCCAGGGTGTCCAGGCAAATCTGTTTCCCACCATGTTAATTGATCATATTTTGCCTAAAAGGAGCCTTCGTAAGGTGTTTCTTACAGCAGAGTAATAGATTTGGGAAGAAATTGGAAAAAAAATCTGCTGCATCTGTCACATTGTGCTAAAGTAACCGCGTGTGGTATTTTGCATGTTTTTAAGGCACGATGACAATGGATCCTTTGGATGGCTTGGAAGGCGGCCAATCAAAATAGAATAAAAGCAGATTTTCTCTATGGCAGCAGAGAAGGTTTGAAAAGTATAAAAGCCACACGGCACTTTTATTTAAATGCTAGCTGAATTCGAAATGAAGTGTTAATAGTTGATATGTTTCCTTTAAGCCTCCCCACATTGCTATGAGTGTTTGCCGAAAGATTCAGCCACAAAAGCGGATTGTGTACTGCCAGATGTAGGGCAGTGCGTTCTTTGGTGTCAGTAACGTGCAGGGAGATAGAATGGAAGGAGACAATGTGAGAGCATATTTTTAGGCCAGCCATTACGTGTAGTAACACTTGCTCTTTTTTTATATCCTCTTTGATTTATTTCCTGCGTACAACATATATCAAGTTAGGAGGTTAGACTGCTGCCGAATAGCCACTTTCTCTGTACGGTTGTTCTATTGTTACACTGCTTGGGTTTCACTGTGCTTTATTTACAGTCTGTCTCATGTCTTTAACCTTTCCTTTTGTTTCCGGGAATCCAACCCATGTACAGTATCAATGTACTGCGTTTAGCACCCAGAACGTTTATGTGTCTTGACTGTTCTAAAGTAAACAGGTGTTTAGTTCTCTTTGGTACCTTGTCCGACATTATTTCTGACATCTAAACGCTGTCGTACCCAAAACCCTGAAATATTTAACCAATTTTATCTTTAAAAAATATATATTATGTATTTATGACTGTGCTATCACAGCAAATTAGGGCCAAAGACAGAGAATTGTGTCACATCTTACTTATAGAGAGATATACAGTAGACAGATGTAGACAACAGAGATAAATAGATATATAGATTTTTTTTCTCTTCTGCCTTTTTTGGCATACAAATGCCTCAAATTCCTTGGGGAAACTTACCCTCTTGATGTAGCAGGACCTCTTGTTTCCAAGAAATATGGCAGTATCTAAAGGAGGCAGGGTGTTTTGCAAGTGGGTTGGGAGCTGACTCAATTAGTGAGCGAAACGGCGAAAATGTCGCCCGACAAAAAAAATTGTCGCCCGCGGCTATTATTTTGTCGCGCGGCTATTATTTCATTGCCCGCGGCTATTATTTCGTCGCTCGCGACTATTATTTTGACGCAGGCGACAATTTTTGGATGCGCAGCGAATTTTTCCGCGGCAAATGTTTTCGCGAAACAATCCGCCAATGGCGAAACGCGGAAATTCGCTGCGAATCCATGCCTGGCGAAATGTTTCGCCCATCACTAGACTCAATGAATTAATGTGAACCAATCAGCCAAACAAATTTCCAGCACGCCCAGTTGGAGTCTATTTAATCATCAGTGTTGGAGAAATTTGATCAGGAGAAAATTTCTTTTTTGATTAACCATAACTATTCTTCTATACTGTATGCTTGTGAAAAAAAGGCTTCTACAAAAGGAGGGGGAGAATAAATGTTCTACCAATTATGTAAATAATTAGAAAAACACAATATATAATAAATCATTCTGACATTTAATAATAAGACCTGAACTAGTTAATATGGTTTAGTTATTCTTATTACCAGTGCATAATCTGTGAGACTTTTATTTTGGTCAGTTGTTCTCTAATTTATTTAAGGGGATGTCTACCCCCATTTTTTTTGCATAATTAAAGAAAATGTAATTATTTACAATATATATTTAGAAATAAATGATCTTAACGATATCTGTAAAATGTAGTTTGTTTATCATTTTCTGTTTTCTGCTCTCACTCCGAGTCCTGTGCTCCTAAGTGTGCTTCTGTTAATGAACTGGCTTCCGGAGTCAAAACCATAACCAAACGACTTAGCCAGTATAATACAGATTATGAAGCTGTATATACAGATAAATTATTGTAGTACCTCAAGATATCGCACAAGGTTGCAGATTTTCAGCAAATATGGTGGCAAATATTGTTGGATCTGTTACTTTTAATGGTACAGAATAACTGATATAGATACGTTTGTTCCATTTAATGCTGAACCCAAAAAACATAAATACTCTAAAGGGTTTAGACATAGGGTTTTGGTATTGATTTATTTAGGACAGTAGACTCACTAAAATATACCACAATAAATATTAATAATATATTATTTTCACAATGTTTATGATTGGATTTCAGAAAGATTCCTATCAGAGATAGCTTGTAAAAATACATCCATGTTAAAGGAAATAAGACACTGATGTTTTAATTTAACAAAGCTATAGGTTTCTGTGACTGAATCCCTACAAATGTATTTTATGTAATGCAGAATCGGGCATTGGTGAACCTTTTACTATGCTTTAGAACTGTATGGTTCCTACATTCATCTCTTTGAGAGGCTAGCATCCTACGCAGATATCATGTAACTTTCTGACTCATCTATGAATCCATATATATATATATATAGCAGGAGTAATGCCAGCAAACACAGGGTTTCATACAAATGTATATAAAATGATATTTTTCATGGGGACTTTCATCAGGAGGCAAAAACTGAAGCACCTGCCTCCTGATGAAAGTCCCAGTGGGGACTGAAACGTTAAGGCTTGCTATGTTTATTTTGCTCTTTTTTTCTCAATAAATATCATTTTATATACATTTGTATGAAATCCTGTGTGTGCTGGCATTACTCCTGCAATATTTTAGCTTATATTGCACCCAGGTTGTATTTTTTTGTTAGTGGCGTGCACCATTATAATCTCTCTCTCTCTCTATATATATATATATATATACAAATATTATTGTGAGTAATAAGTCCATATATAACCAATATCGGAAAAAAAACCAGATAATGGAATACATTCAGATAATACTATAATAAATGTTGTCCTACCATAAGTCAATTTCCAATTTCCAAATAATTAAACTTCCCATTAACCATGATGATGAAGATGGCTGAAGTTAGCAAATGAAGATGTTCTTTGCAAATGAGTATATGGAAGCATGAGTTATCACAATCTTGTGGTTTCATAATCCTCCCTCCTTTTGATAACTGTCAGTATGGTACAGTACATACAAAGAGTCAATGGAATCATTTAATATGGTTTAAGGACAAGTGCATTAAATGCTTTTTATAGTGTTTTTATTAGTTTGCACTGATAATTTCAGCAATGGTATTGGATCTCTGTGACTGTTTATTTCATTGCGTCTTGCACAATAATGAAATTAAGACATAGAAATATAGTTTAGGAATCTGGAGCATCTGTCCAGCACTATAATATGGTATTGGCCTCCACATTTTATAACTTTTCTTACCTCCCTTTGGTTACTGAATTTAGTACAGAAAGATCTATTTACTTTTATGCTTTTTATCTGTACAGGCTGTGAATTCATTTTGGGTTCTTTTCTCACTTTCTCACTTTTCTCATCATAGTGTTTATACTTAATCTTGGAATAATATGTAGCCACTTACAGCTCTTCTTCTGTTCTCTTAGAGTGACACAGTAAAATACAGTGAGCAATTAATGCCAAGTCTATGTATAGTTTGTAATGGCATAATACTTCGCTATGCTGTGGGATACTAAGGGACAGATTTTTCAAAATGTGAGATAGGAGCTCACCAAAGAAACAATCACCCACTTTTCATTCCTATTGGATTTTTACTGTCTCAACTGAGAAGGGGAAGATTAGGGATCTTCCCTCTATGTTCCATCTAACCCAAGAGGAATAGCCCTCTATGGATATTTGCTAGCTGAGCATTACTATATTGACAGAGATTAAACCTAAAAAAGCAAAGTCCTTTGTAATTCAGGATAATTTTTCATAAAGCTCCCCACCAGAGAATCTTTGAAGTTGGTATTGAAAGTATGTACAGTATGCAGTCACATTCAAGTAAATAGAAATTCAAAGAAACTCCATAGAATAACATAGTGGTTGGAAAATGTGTTTAATAGCACTGTACCCTTAATCAAAGTGGGGTCTGAGAAGTAAGTAATGTTAGGACGGTTTGGGACATAAGATAATGTTAAATGGTAAAAAAACAGCAAATGAAGTGGCATTATATGGATCTGATGTCTGATTGAAAGTTGAAACATTTGCCACTGAATGTGAGTAAATCAAATTATCTCTGAAGTGAGAAGGGTTGTGCATAATAATAGTTTGTTAACAGCAAATGTAACTTCTGGTCTGAATTACCAAACATAAGCATAGAACATATCTTTTATATTTATAAAATATGTCATCATGACTAACTGTAGTCACAGCTGAATGAAGGAAATAGCCTGGAATACCTAAATAGAAGGCCACCTTATTGCCATAATGTAGCTACCTGGACGAACAATGTAAGGGAGGGTGCCATTGATACCTAAATAGAAGGCCACTTTATTGCCATAATGGAGCTGCCTGGTTGAACCATTTAAGGGAGGGTGCCATTAACCCTGACCAGACTAGAAAGACAGTAAGGAGAGGTTGACATAAAAAGGCTTACCTGAACTGAAGGGTTAATATTAGGCATCTACCAGAAGTCAGATTTCTTCCAGTTGAGAAAATTGGGAGCAGCATCCCACAATCTGTTTTTACTATTTTACAGAGGGGTTGGGTTGATTATGGTTGGGTATTTTTGTTTCTTTGTATAGGGATTGTTGTCACAGCAGTGGGTGGCAGGGAGAATGCTTGTTGGTGATTGAAGGGATTGGTGTTCCCATGATAAGTGGATTTTAATTATAACCTTCTTAGGTATTGGTTCCAGAAAATAGGGATCAGGAGTAAAGGTCCCCATACACTGGCAGATCCTCTCGCTTGGCGATATCGCCAAGCGAGGGAATCTTCTCCCGATATCCCCCACCTACGGGAGGCCAATATCGGGAGAATCCAGGGTAACCAGGGCCAAATGATCGAATTATAATGACGGGCATAGGTAAAGTCAATGAGTCGACGCAGTCCCCAATCCGACTAGATTTTCTAACCTGCCTGATCGAGATCTGGCTGATTTCAGGCCAGATATCGGTCAGGCAGGCCCATCATAAGTGCCCATACACGGGCCGATTAGCTGCCGAATCAGTCCAAGGGACCGATATAGGCAGCTACTATCGGCCCGTGTATGGGGACCTTAAGGCTTGCCATGCCTTCACTTGCTAATCCATGTGCCAGGTAGCCAACAAGGTAGGGCGCCCATTCATTCCCATGGATTTCTGGCAAGTCTTTCCATGGTGTTGGTCATCTGGATCTCAAGTTATTGTATGATTAATTAATATTTTAATAAAGATGTGGCCTTATAAATCCATTCTGTCAGTATACTTCTTTAAAGGGAAAATTCTGACTAAGCAGGAACCGGTTGGTTCGGTCATGTTAGTTTGATAGGACCATCAGCCTTGACCCTGTCCTGGTCAATTTCAAATCCTACAAAATTCAAAGCTACATAAAGATTTCACTCATCTGTGCTAAAAAGTAATCCTACCCTGTTCTACCAATGGACTTTTTCTCTTAGGTTTTCTTGTACAATACAGAAAAAGCAGGAACATATCAAGTCATACATCACCCCAGCATACCCCATTACAAAGCATGTGCTTAAGTAGCAGTAAGCATGTTTTATCCTCCAGAGAAAAAAATGTCAAATGGTAACACTCCCCAAAGTCAACCTGGTTCTCCGTGGCCTGTTGTGCTCTATTAGTATGAGCAACATTACACACGTTTGAGAAGGTAAAATAAATCTTTTTTTGTTCCAAATGTTCTGCAGAAGTAATTCCTGCTGAATTACATAACCTATATTTGTCCAACTGGAATTAATTTTTCATTAAAGTGTCTTCTCTCCAGTTTCCTGCAAGCCTTTCTTGAATGATAACTCATCTACTTTCTCATTAAAAACTGTATCTCTTTTTCCTTCTGTAATATAAGCAGGATTGTGATCTCTGCGTAATAGCATCTTAATAAAGATGGAAAATTCATCAGGGGAGAAGGGGCATAGCTGACATTCTGTGAGGGACTGAGCACCGGGGGGAAAAGAAGAGAACTGTTACCGTTCTGTATAAAATGATGTTGGTCTGAAAACAGAGCAGAGATAATTAGCAGCATAATTGTTTAATTACAGAATACCATTTGGAAGATTAGCACCTTGGTTATGGAGTATTGTTGGACTTGCAGATAATATTATAATGTTACATTTTTATCTGATGATTCTCATGGTTACCTATACAGAAGGAAACAGCAAACCTGTATTTGAATTCATTCAGAAGGCTCTCAACAAGAAATTGACTTCCACCTCTTTAGATAATTTCATGTTTTTTTATACTGTTCCCAGTTGATAAAGATATTAATGTTCTTTTTTGTTAGTACATGCCGACTCGCAGCGGCACTGCCGGATGCACAATTGTGGCATTGACCTTCAGACATTTTTTTGTGAATAAAAGTTCAGGGCTTAACTAGAATTTCATAAAAAGCTCTGAGATGCAGAGAACTTAATATCGGATGTCAGCCAAATGGTTTTGAGCAAAAAAGGCTTTTAAGCAATCAAATTGCCAGCGGATTTAATTTGAGAATGATAGCCAGACAGATTACCTAAATGAAATTAACATTAGCATTGGCTCAGCTCTGTACATGCACTGAATATGCGTTCGGACTAATAGAATATCACATCTGTGTGTATTTAAATGCCACCATATTTTTATGCACGAGAATGGCGAATAAGTATAACGTATGCCTTTTCTACTTTCTGCTGCATCTATGCAAGATCTGTATTGCATCTGGCAATATAGAAACATAGTCATTCCAGATCATTTTTCAGAATTCTAAAAAAAACGAGATTATAAGGACCCTTGGTGGAAGAGTTTAGTTTCCAAGAGGAATACTACAGTATATCAGTCTACTTATTATTGCCATGCCGAAGCAATGGCCAAGTACAGGCAAACAGGAGGAACCAGAATGGGATAATATCCATCAATCAATTTATTTATCCCCTTTAGGTTCCTCCTGTTTCCCTGTTCTTGGGAATTGTGCTAATGAGTGAGCAGCACAGCAGCATGGTGGCTTGGTGGCAAAACCTTCTGTTTTTCAGCTCTGGGGTTCTGAGTGCAACTTGTAATGAGTTTGTATGTGCCTCAGTGTCTGGGTGGGTTCCCTATGGGTATTTTGTTTCCTCCTACACTCCAAAAACATACAGTTGGGTTAATTGGCTTTGGATAAATTGTACTGGTGTAATTGTACTAGTGTGTGTGTGTGTCAATGTGATAGGGACCTTGAAAGGGGGCTGAGGAAGATGATGAACAATATCTAAAGCAGTGTGTAAATGTTTTATACCAATACCTATAACTGTCAATAGGATTAACCATAAGCAACAGGTTCAAGCAAAATGCACCCATAGCACTCCTCTTCACTATAATTGTATTTAGAAAGAACTCAATATTGTTCTTTATATCGAGTCCAGGATATGAACACCTGGATCATGGAACCTTCACACTGGGCAGCAATGTAATTTGATAACAATTTAGGGTTGCATATTTTTTTCACTAGTGATGAGCAAAATGGATGGATTAGTTGCGAGGAAAATGTTGCGGTTGCATTAAATAAATTGTGGTCACATCATAAAAGCCACCGTTGCATAAAAAAAAAATCACATCAAACAAGTCAAACAAGCATTTCACAATATTTTTTGCTCTTTTGTGAATTTTTCAGCAGTTTTGTGAATTTTTCAGTGAAGCAAAACGGGAAAGATTTGCTCATCACTATTTTTCACAATAGGTGCCAAGTCTTTGGGCTTTTGCACCCAGACTTCCCAGCTGGCTGGTTGAGACTATATTGCTCTGTATTGCCCACACACCATCTTAATTAATGGAATCAGCTTAATATTATATCATGATACTAGAGTTAACCCTAACAACAGCATGCCAATAATAACGTATTCAGCTCAGTAGATCACCTGCAATAATGGTTTGTATAAGGGCAATACTGACAAGTTACACAGACAGTGCAAGCATGGTATAGTAAAGCAATACAGTAATATATATTTATATTGGCTGTGATAGCTATAACAGGTTTGTGAAACAGACAGCAGAAGGAGCATTCTATATATTTCAATTAAGTATTATGTTTCATTTACACAATGTACATTTGTCTCAGATGGTGCATTTGGAGGAGGGATGTGCAGCTGTGGAAGCTCTGTGAATGCATTATAATGCACCATAATATATTCCATAAGTGAGGCACAGGAGGGCTGCAAAAGATGTTTAATGGGTAATGAAGAATTAGTCTGACAACATTCTGCACAAAATGAAAAAGGATTAGTAAGAACAGTCTCCTGATGATTTGGGGCCCATTTATCATTAATAGGTATCATTTCTAGATAGTAGCCTCTCAGAAAGGTACTGATTTTCTTTCCTATTTCACTATTTGTTTCCTATGCTGGATCAAATTGTTTCAGTGCAGAAAATAGTTCTCCGGTTCCTATCTCCCTGCATGTGTAGAGCAGCCTAATACATTAGGATTAACCTGCACATTTGTTCTATTATATGTGCTTTGATATGTGTTTCAGTTTAGTAAAAATCAGGAAAATAAGATCTAACTTTACTATTTTGATTTTTGATAAATCTACCCCTAAGTGTGACCCCCAAAGCATTTGTATGCGTTTATAGTATACATCTATATCCTTATAATAGCCGAATAGAACACTTCTGAATCAGTGCACCTACAGTATATTTAATGACCACTGGGTGGCCAATCAGGAAAGCATTGCTTTATTATATGAAAATAGGGCTTTTTTACATGTGCAATTTTGAGCACAATTGCCAGGTTTTTCATTTCACAATGGAGCATTTTTTTCCCACAATTCCAGCTTCATTGCGGGTACTCGGGGGGTGGCAGTAGCTCCAGGGTTCCACTGTGTCAATTGGCACAGCAACCCTTTGAAAAACTGTGTCTAAAGCCTCCAAATCTAGTTGCTTTAAGAAAGAAACATGGAGCCTGAGCTATGCATGTGAGGTTTTCATTGGCAGACCCTCTTGCATCGACCCTGGAGGAAAAGGAAAAAGTTTTAAGGAGTAATATTGCTGTAAAAATACAGCCCTGATGTTGCTGCATTACAGCTTACAGTAACCTTCAATATTACAAGTATGGAACCTGTTGTCCAGAATGCTCAGGACTGGGGAGTTTCTGGATAAGGGATCTTTGTAATTTTGGATCACCATACCTTAAGTCTAAACTTAAAATAAACCCAACAGGACTGTTTGCCTTCAATAAGGATTAATTATATTTTAGTTGGGATCAAGTACAGGTACTGTTTTATTATTACAGAGAAAAGGGAATCATTTAACCATTAAATAAACCCAATAGGGCTGTTCTGCCCCCAATAAGGGGTAATTATATCTTAGTTGGGATCAAGTACAGGTACTGTTTTATTATTACAGAGAAAAGGGAATCATTTAACCATTAAATAAACCCAATAGGGCTGTTCTGCCCCCAATAAGGGGTAATTATATCTTAGTTGGGATCAAGTACAGGTACTGTTTTATTATTACAGAGAAAAGGGAATCATTTAACCATTAAATAAACCCAATAGGGCTGTTCTGCCCCAATAAGGGGTAATTATATCTTAGTTGGGATCAAGTACAGGTACTGTTTTATTATTACAGAGAAAAGGGAATCATTTAACCATTAAATAAACCCAATAGGGCTGTTCTGCCCCCAATAAGGGGTAATTATATCTTAGTTGGGATCAAGTACAGGTACTGTTTTATTATTAAAGAGAAAAGGGAATCATTTAACCATTAAATAAACCCAATAGGACTGTTCTGCCCCCAATAAGGGGTAATTATATCTTAGTTGGGATCAAGTACAGGTACTGTTTTATTATTACAGAGAACAGGAGCTTTCTGGATTACTGGTTTCTGGATAACGGATCCCATACCTGTATGTTAAAGTATGAAGGATTTTAATTTTGGGATAATAAATTGCAAAGGAAAAATTGCCGACATGTCTTATGTTTTTTTCCATTAACAACTTTTATTATATTTCCCCATATGACTTTCCAATAATAAAATAATCATAGGAGGAACATAATGAAAGTTGGGCTCCTCAGACAACCAATTATCAACATTTAATTAAAATCTCCTGACAAATACAAGCTCCCTGTAGCCTCCTTTAACACATAAGAAACCCTAATCCTATGAGCATAATTATTTTGACATTTCTGATTATGGCTTAACACTACAACAGTGTTATATATGTATAGGAAACAAACACAATTTCTAGTAAGTTCAGTAGCACGGATGTTCTGCCTGAATTCAAAGCGATCGTGTATGAAATAAGTGCAAAGCCGGCGTTATCTGAATTTACAGAATGTACAGTTCTACAGATGTAACTAGCACAAGGCCCACTATCAACCATAGTCACTAATGTATTTTATCTTAGCTTGTTCTACATAATTTTGGAATACAATACTTTTCCAACCCAGTGATATCACTTGTGTATCTTAGGAATATTAGTGGCTTTCTTGCATCAATATATATCGCATTATATAATACTGGGAATTGTCTAAAAGGTAATTTTTACGATGCAAACAAATTGAATATCTCCAACTGGAGAAATTTATAGGAATTGATACAAAGCAAACGAGTGGAAAAAGTTACCATATAAACATGATGTTTTCTAATGAACCATTGAAAGTAAACCAAAACAAAGATGTGCTCTTATGCTTCGGAAGGGGCTCCTATTTTCCCTCTTGGCACAGGATAACCTTTTGCCATAGAATAAAAAGTAGTTTATGTAAAATATAATGCAACTTCTATTGTATAAAAGAAAATCAGGTGTTGAGGGGGCCTTGCTTTGAAATGGTTAATGTTGGGGTTTGGGTTGGGGTTACTGAGAGCACATTTTGTATTCTTATACATAGGATTTGGAATAGGTATGCACTACAGGTTGCTATGGAGGAGCTGCACAGGGCTAGATATTATGGGAACTGGAGGGCTGGTCACGCAACTCAGTGGCTCTTCAATCACTCCCACCACTCACTTTAGGCTAAAAGAACTGAGTCACCAGCATAAGAAGAAAGCAGCATATGGAACATTAGCTGTAGCCCCTTGCTGTGCTGCAGAAGGTATATAGACTTGATGAACTGTCTGCCAGAAAAAAACATAAAAAGGATGGGCCCAAACCACAGGCTTTTAAACCTAAATGGGATAGATATAGATGCAAGTTCAGTACATGCAATAGAAAGGATGTATCTTCATTGGAAGTATCCAGAAATAATCTCACACACTTATACAAAATGATGTGATGGCTTTGGACAAGGCCTGTTTTGCTTGGGTGGAGATTTTTATGTCTATGGTTATAGCCCCCAGATATGGAGTAAATGAGTGAATTGCATTGTTTTATATACATAGTATAACACTGAAATACTGACCCACCTATTTATTTGTCTCATTTCCAGGTTGTGTATAAAAACAATGATGTCAGACTAGAATTATCTCGACTTGCGAAACAAGGTGACGCCAAAATGAAGGTTCACGGGGTAGTCGCGTTTAAATGCGAGAATGTTGCCACACTGGACCCCATCACTTTTGAAACTCCGGAGTCTTTTATCTCTCTGCCCAAATGGAATGCTAAGAAAACAGGCTCCATATCATTTGACTTTCGCACGACTGAACCCAATGGGCTCATACTTTTCAGTCATGGAAAGCCGCGACACCAAAAAGACGCAAAGAACCCTCAGATGATCAAGGTCGATTTTTTCGCAATTGAGATGCTTGACGGTCACCTATATTTACTTTTAGACATGGGGTCTGGCACCATCAAAATAAAAGCCATACAGAAAAAAGTAAATGATGGAGAGTGGTATCATGTTGATTTTCAGCGGGACGGACGAACAGGTAAATAGCTTTTTTCCCCTTCAATGCAAGCTAGATGGGATTTGTGTGTCTGATATATGTGGCACTTTCTGCTCACAGGAAAAGGGGTGGGGTCATGTGGTTCATTTACACAAATCACGTCTGACCCATCTGTATGCTACGTTTTGTGGTTTGTGGAGTTTTCTTAAAAAAACTCAAGTAACAGTTTCCATTGACATATGATAGATGATTCCAATTAGATGTATATATAGCAATATGCTCTTTCTCTCTCATTGATGGATAGTGGTTATTGTGCCTAAATGAGAAAATTAGATTTCTTGAGTACAGCAAAAATGGAAGGAAGAAATGAGCTAGGATGGTATGGCATGATCTAGTGAATATGTGGCAGTAGCCTCAGTCTTGCTTGAGTATCTCTTACTATATTAACCACTTTGCAACATCAGCACATATATTTTCTGGTAGAGAGCTCAGGAATAGGAATTCATGCACTACATGTCTACTTTTAGTTACAAGTTGTCCCATTAAAGTGATATTAATGGCTTTTGTATATTTGTACTGTTTGTGATTATATTGGCATATTTTGGAAATATCGAATCTAATAATAGGCTAACACATTGTTGATTTGTGATTGCTTTCTCAGTAAGGTACAGTAGACAAGAAGCTAGGCACTGCTTCTAACCATCTGTCATTGTACTCACTGCATCTTGCAGAAAATATCCATCCAGCATCATTTACCAATTAATGTCTCTGCATAAACTTGCTGGCCAATAGGGCCACTCTGTGGATAGTTTGTTCCTAGTGGAAACTCACACTATCCTTGGTCCTATTTAATAATTACTATTTACACAAGAGCAACAAAATGTCTCTGAAGATCCAGGACAATGTCCCTTTTGGTTACCACCAACCAACAACCAGATGAGGGGACCTGGAATGATACAGACCCTATTCTCCCATCAGCACTTGCTTGACATAATCAGCAATCTTTAATTATGACCTCAATTTCAGCTGGAAAATCACCTACAATGTATAAAATCTCATAGGTTTGCCTGCTTGTAACAGGGGTAAACTACACCAACACCTTCCTTTTGGCTTACTTAGTGTAGTTACCAAACAGGCATGACAGATGAATAAACAACTGTTTGCCTGTAACCTGGGGTATAACTACAGAGAATGCAAACCGTACAGTTGCACAGGGTGCATTACGGAAAGAGTGATTTCATTATATCTTGGTAAAATAGGTCAACTTTAAGGCCTTCAAATTGAATATTCTGTGGTGTACATTAACATCTATGTATGCAACCATTCTCCCAACTTGGACCCAACCACTGTGTTTCACACCAAGTGAACTATAAAAAAAAAACTAGTTTTGACAGGACCCATTTACCCTAAGTTTTACTAAGATGTTTTTGTACCTTAGTAGTGACCAATTCTTCTTCAGAAATGGCTAACCTGGTTTCTTCCATCATTTTTATGCTTCAGTGGAGCATTGTCTGGCATAGAAACCATGTATAGAAACCTCCCATCTCCTACGGCATACCAACCTCAAATGGAACCACAAACCCCCACCTAGTTCCTTCATTCATTTTTACACTGAACTGTTCCGTAAAATGATTCATTTTCCCCTAATTTGCACTTCATGGCATTGTGCTTTATTTCCATGCAAGAAGGACATATGGGGTTATTTAATAAACACACTACGTTTGCCTGCCTTTTATTACATATGGGGTTTAGTGTGTAGCATTGTTGCTCCTGTAGTAAAGCCTATTTAAAACATAAGAAAGCATTACCTGCACCTCATTCTACTCAAAACAAACCAAATAGAAATCTGGGGAAACTGAAGGAGAAATGCGTTTTTTTTATGTTATTCGACTTTTCCCATCATATTGTCTAATGCAAAAAAGTAGATTCGCCATGAAAAATGATTGTGTCTACAAATTCCTTTTTATCGACAATATCTTCTGGAATCCTGCGCCCATGATTTATTGCACTCCTCCATTTCTTATATCCTTGTCTTGCATCTTAACCATCTTTTACATTTCAGTCACACAAGCAACATTCCCATGTGCATGAAGGAGTCACTATCACCTTTGCCTTCATGATTTATTTGTGTTGCTCTAAAGGGATAACATTAGCTGCTACGGCATAATGCCTTTTAATCTTTCTAATATTCATTCTGTTTATGCATTTTATGCTATTCATGCATGTTGATAAAAATACTCCTTTTACCTATTTAGACGTACTAATACTTAAAAAACCTATACAATAAAGAGCCTACAGTTTTACTGAATTAAGTTTTATGTATCCTAGCATTCATACTTTTTTTCTCTTCCCATACAACCCATATCACTCTAAAGCCATACAAATGCAAAGTCACTAGAGAAATGAGTATTAGAAAGTGCATTGAAGCCTTATGGGTAGAGACTGCATTTGGACCAAAGAAAACTATGATCTTTAGTGAATGCTAAAAACCTCCCGGCACAAGTGAAGTGAATGAAGGCCAGAAATTTTTACAGATAGAAAAGGCTTATAGAAAAGGCTTCACTACTAGTTCAAGTTATAATTATGGGTGACTTCAAGACATTGACTGGAGTAATGGACTAGCCAAGTCAGAAAAAGCACACAGGTTTGTTCATATGCTAGATGTGAACTTTTTGTCTGTGATTGTACTGGAAACTGCTAGGAAAGATGCTCTTTTACATCTTGTAATAACTAACGATGCCAAATTTATCTCAAGCCTTAGTGTGGAAATGAATATTTAGGAAATAGCGGTCATAATATGGTCTCCTTTGACATTATGTTGAAGAAACTACCTTACAAGGGAGTAAATCAAATTTTGGATGTGCAGGCTTTGGTAGTAGAACGCACATCCACCTTTATTTCATTTACTTACTGGGCAGAAAAGCAGCAGGCAGGATTTTGATGGGCATTGACTCGGGTACTCAGTGGGCCGATGACCCCACAGCCCAACACAGGGTGCCTCTGAAACTAAATAACAGGGAAAGAATTTTCACAGAGCATTAAAGGCAAGGGCCATGGTGTAAGGGCCCCAAGGCACACAACCACTGTCATTCACACCGCCACATTCACTTCTCCACCACTCACCTAATCTGCTCACACACTGCATGCCACACTACCTGCCTTTGCTTGATCCCTTTCTCCAACCCACAATCCTCTTGCTTGGTACCTCTACTTACTGCACATGCTCACAGTGCCGGATCTGCAAAGAGGTCCATACTTTGGGACCTAGCACTAGGCATGTGCCCCATTTGCCTACCCCTAGCCTGGCCCTGGGCAAAAGCAGTATCTTTAAAATGCTACTTAACAAATCAGTCAGTACATTGCCTGTGTAAGCAAGGAATTACAAGTAAAGCAAAATCATTATGATTTAACAGAAAGGTTAGCAATGAAATTTAATTTCAGGGATTCAAAAAAGCTGGGTCAGCTGAATGTTTATTAGGTACAAGGGGGTCAATAAAGAATGCAATAAAGCAATAAGGCAAGCTAACAAACATGAAAATGACATTGTTGCTAAAGTAAAACAAAGACCACATTATTTTTTCCATGCAGAAAAGTTAAATACAAGTATGGGATCCCTTATCCGGAAACCCGTTATCCAGAAAGTTCTGAATAAAGGAAAGGCCATCTCCCATAGACTCCATTATAAGGAAATAATTCTAATTTTTAAAAATGGTTTCCTTTTTCTCTGTAATAATAAAACAGTACCTGTACTTGATCCCAACTAAGATATAATTACCCCTTATTGGGGCAGAACAGCCCTATTGGGTTTATTTAATGGTTAAATGATTCCCTTTTGTCTGTAATAATAAAACAGTACCTGTACTTGATCCCAACTAAGATATAATTACCCCTTATTGGGGGCAGAACAGCCCTATTGGGTTTATTTAATGGTTAAATGATTCCCTTTTCTCTGTAATAATAAAACAGTACCTGTACTTGATCCCAACTAAGATATAATTACCCCTTATTGGGGGCAGAACAGCCCTATTGGGTTTATTTAATGGTTAAATGATTCCCTTTTCTCTGTAATAATAAAACAGTACCTGTACTTGATCGCAACTAAGATATAATTACCCCTTATTGGGGGCAGAACAGCCCTATTGGGTTTATTTCATGGTTAAATGATTCCCTTTTCTCTGTAATAATAAAACAGTACCTGTACTTGATCCCAACTAAGATATAATTACCCCTTATTGGGGCAGAACAGCCCTATTGGGTTTATTTAATGGTTAAAGGATTCCCTTTTCTCTGTAATATTAAAGCAGTACCTGTACTTGATCCCAACTATTGGGTTTAAATGATGTTTAAATGATTTTTTAGTAGACATAAGGCATGGACATCCAAATTACGGAAAGATCCCTTATCCGGAAAGCCCCAGGTCCCGTGCATTGTGGATAACGGGTCCTCTGCCTGTACTGAAATTTGTTTTGTAATAACTGCACGTTTGTCAGATGAAATAACGTGGGTCACATGTTCTAACAGTACAACCAGAAAGTGCCAGACGGGTCAGATTCCCGATATTTCCGTTTTTCTGATAAGACACAAATTGGCGGCACTTGCAGATATATTAGCTATTTTTGCCTATTTGTGAGATAAAAACAAACCTAATTTAACATTCTTTTTAATAAGGAAGATTTGTAGTTTGCAGCTTGAAGACAGTTTTTGTCTCTCCAACCTATTCATTATTTTCTAGATTTACATAATTGAGAAATTTGATTATAAAAAATATTGCCTACTTTACCAAAGCCACAAAAACGATATAATAATTGCTTTTCAAATTTTACACATTCTAGTCTAATGGTGCTTAACAGCCTACAAAATATCGTAATCACTAAAACAAGAAGCTGGTGCATTTTTAGAGGCTTATGGGGGTTTTTTTTTAGCAGTGCTTACTTTTTAAGCATTAAAACAATTTCCCATGATACATTTACTGTCAATCAAGTAACAGTAATTTACTTTAAATGTACTGTTGAGCCCAATTGCAGCAATTTATTCAGATTTTTTTTTTGGATGAAAATGGCTGATGTTTTTCAGCGGTTGAGGGATTGGAAAAATAGAAAAAAAAGGAGGAATTAGTGCCGCTAATTAAATAGTCACGGGGTGAGTTTGAATTGTTAATGTGCAAGTGTTTTTTAACTTGCTGGGATTTGTTTCAGGAGAGAAATGCAGTTAATAACCAAATGAAAATGATAGGCAATTTTGTTAGCTGGACGGCTGAAACGATGCTGAATGGCCTGGAAGATCATGGCGAGATGCACGTCTTTGTTATTTTAAAGCAGGTTTAAGGAAATAGAATTGCTGAGATAATGAATCACTGAAGAAGCTCATTAACCATACCGGTGGGAGGTTTGTTTGGCTAGGCTTGCTGTACAGTATTGCCAGCTATGCAGGAACGGATAGAAAGAGCTGTATTAGACAGGCACAATTCTCCGTCCAGAGAAGTGACCTGGCACATTAACGTAGCAGCTTTATGAGAACGCGGCAGCATTGTAAACATGTAAAAGTTATTTAAATCTATCCCCTAAAGAATTCTTCATATAAATAGTGACTCATTTATGGATCTGTATGTGTGCCTTCTTTTGTAAGGGCAATATAGAGTGTAGAGATATGGCAAATCCCTCATCTGTCAAGGTTATAGTAAAGGCAGCGGCCTACAGATCAGATACTCTATGTTCAATTATAATATGTACTAATTGGCTGTAAATGTTATATCTATTTATGTAGTATCATTGTCTCCAGCAGCTCTGTACAAAATGCTAATATTTCTACTCCAGCATGGTAAATGCAGTTACTTAGTAACCCAGATATAAATTCTGCTATAATTGCAAAGCTTGGAGAAACCATAGGGTTGAGGGTTTCGCTCTGAAAAACTTACATCATAAAATGAAAAGTGCGAGGAAAAAGTGGGGGGAAAGATATGACCCCATGTATTTGGATCTTACCGGTAAAAGTTTATTGTTACGGTGTATGTGGAAAAAGTGCTTAGGCATTAGGTGGCTAGTGTTTGCAGGGTTTGGGTAGGTGGAGAAGGTGAGGCTTCAGTGAATGTGTAGAAGAACTGAAGCCAATGGGAATGCCTGAGGGTACAACAAAAGTACTACCAGAGAATGGATAAAGCATAGGAATGGTCATGGAGGAGTGAGGGAGAAGAAGTGGTGAGGGGGGAAAGATATGGATGCAAAGGGTACAGCAGGATTGTACTTGGGGACTAGAGAGGAAATGTATAGAAAGGGTAGTTAGATAATAGAAAATATGTATAATATAATATGGAAGCTCCCACTGTAAATGCAAAAATGCAGAGAATAAACTTATCTATCTATTAAAGGCAAATACATAGAGAGTATTCACTACTTACCACATACAAGGTATAAATCTATATATTAATGAATAATTTCAGCTTGGATACTTACATAATGTTGCAGGTTTGTCCTAACTTGATTTATGCATGATACAGTATTAGTAGTGGTATATTATACCAGCTACATAGAATATGGGGATATGTTTAAGGAAAAACTGTATAATAACACATACCTTTTTTTTGTTATTGTTTAGGTACCATTTCTGTCAATACTTTACGCACACCCTATACAGCCCCTGGTGAAAGTGAAATTCTAGACCTTGATGATGACTTATATTTGGGAGGATTACCTGAAAATAAAGCTGGTCTGATTTTCCCAACGGAAGTTTGGACCGCTCTTCTAAATTATGGATATGTTGGTTGCATCAGAGACTTATTCATTGATGGTCAGAGTAAAGATATTCGCCAGATGGCTGAACAACAAAGCACGGCCGGTGTCAAACCTTCATGTTCAAGAGAAACAACAAAACCCTGTATTAACAATCCATGCAAAAACAACGGCGTATGCAGAGATGGGTGGAATCGCTATGTCTGTGATTGTTCTGGAACAGGATACCTGGGTCGCTCTTGTGAGAGAGGTAAGTCATTTCTTTTTTGCATCAGTTGTTCTTAATATGGAGCTAGAATGTTGCTTAAATATCTGAATAACAACTTTTAGGAAAACGGAGTATTTTTCAAGTTGATTAAAGAATAAACGCTGATCCAAGGAACAAACTCATTAGGAAGTCTGCCATGTATATACTGTACTATACTATACATGACAAATTAAGACCCTGCGCCAACTAGAAATTTTCCCAGTTTCCATTTCTTGGCTTCACATTTCGATATTTATGCAGCGTTGGAATATATAACTTCTACCCTGTTCCATTAAACTCATCAGGAAGACTTCAAGCATGGTACTATAGCTCAAAAAAAAAGCCCTGGTAAAATGGAAAATCAGTCAAAATTGGATTTTTTTTTATTGGCTTTTCAAGCCAACATTTATGCATCTTGGCAACATGTGACTTCTACAGATATTTTTGAAGAAAAGCTTCATTAAATTCAAGCACCAAGAACCTTGTTGCAACAGTTAAATCACTAAAGAATGACCAGACCTTGAATTAAAGAACCACTTTAGTTTGGTGATACAGTCAAACCTGGTTAGGGAAAACAAAATTTAAAAGCTAGTGACCTGCAATTTCTTAAAACTGGTAGCTTTAAGACAGCTAAACATTGGAAGATCCTGTATGGCATCTGACCAACTATCCCTTAGGCCAGCGCTTCTCAACCTGGGGGTCGGGACCCCTTTAGGGGTCAAATGACCCTTTCACAGGGGTCGCCTAAGACCATCAGAAAACACACATTTCCAATGGTCTTTAGAATAATTGTATGGTTGGGGGTCACCATAACATGAGGAACTGTATTAAAGGGTTGCGGCATTAGGAAGGCATCCTTTCTATATTTCCAGAAGCCTGAATTATCAGAACAACAGGAAGGGAAGATGACATTTTTAAACCTGACCGACCAAAGAATCCCACTTGCATGTATGTATGTGCATGTATGGCCAGCTTTTTTTCAACCATTTTCCATCTAAATAAATGGCGTTTATGTTACCACTTATCTTAAATGGCAAATGGGCCTCACATTACTATTTACAACCAGTAATAAAACAAAAATTGCCTGATAACAAGTAGGCAACTATTTCTGCAAATGTATTGTAAATGAAATTAGTGTTGTAACTACAGAGGGAGCAGAGCCTGTGGGGGCCCAGGAGAGTAGGGGGTCCAGCAAGGCCATGATTAATGAGCAATTTCAATATATCTTGGTAGATTAGGTCATTTATCAATGTTTTGGGGCCCTAAATTGAATTTGCTGTGGGGCCCAGAAACATCTAGTTATCAAATGCCTCCAGTGGCATAACAATAGTGGAAGTCTGCTTCCTCCATTGCTGCATATACAGTAAAAAGGAGAGTGAGTGGGGATTTACATGTGAGCAGGATAAATAGGGGGGGGGGCATCAGGGTGGAGGTCCGGGAGCCATGTGAGTTTGCTACTCTGCACTGTGCCCCTCTGAAGATTTTTTTGTTGGGGGGGTTCTGGTGCAGAATAGTTACACCACTGAATGTCACCAAAGTAAATGTTATTAGTTAAAAATAGGGCATTTAAGTTAAACTCAAATCGAATTAAATATACGAGCCATGGTTGTAATAGAATATGTTTTGTTTATCAGTTGATCAAGATTCTTCAATTCTTACACCATGAAAACTTATGTTGAGTATCTCCAGGGGGAAAAACCAAACAGTATTCATTAAAGTCAAGTTCATTAGGGCCATGCCTGCCATACTTCTAACAATTAGCTAAGGATTATGCCTTTTCTTGTAAATGTAATTGAGCAACGGTGATATAATGCAGATACTTTTCTTGCAGTTGTCCCCTTAAAAAAACAGAATATGTGTATATGTAACATGTAATATGATCATACTCTTCTGGCTGTTGGTTGCTGATATTGATGTCTCCAGATTGTTCCGTCGCTGGTGGACTGGAACCGGCCGTGGACTTAACCAAACTGTCAGATAAATTACACAACCATTCATTTAAGCATGCAATGTGTACCACCCTGTGGCAAAATACAGCTACTACATATGGTCTGAGTGAAAATAAACAAGCAAGGCAAAAGCAGCTCACATATTGCAGCATATGCTGATTTGCAAATAAGCAGGATACATGCATCTCAATAATGTATTTGACAGAGCAATTTCTAAAACTAAATTCTGCTTCGTCTTTTCTTTTCCTCCCTGTTACATCCAATGAAAGGCTCAGAGATCTGCAGTACATCTCTTGCCTTCATCTTAGGAAACCAATGTAATGGAAGTAATAGGTGGACTGTTGCACAATAGGAACGGAGAAAATGGTTGTGTGAGCCAAAATGGTTGTTGTGAGTGTGTGAGTTCAGCAAGGATACACTGTGGGTCTTATTTATTACTACCTGACGCTCGGGACCCTAATCTTGTTCTTGGATTCTGGCACTGATTGCATTTTTTTCTGTGTGTGGGGTTTTTTTTGTGCAAGCTTTTAATGCACAAAGAAAAAAAAAAATAAACAACTAATGTCAGAAAAATATGAGCAAGATCTCTCTCGCTCTTGATATCATTTAATACAAACTCCAGAAGTAAATGGTAATAAATTACGCATAAGAGTTTATAATGTTTTACTTGCTTTTCGGTATGATTTGCGTAAATGGCAAAAAAGAAAAGTGTTTCTTAAGAAAATCATACAAAATAAAAATCTTGCCAACTAATATTTAGAAATAATGGGAAGAATAACATAGCTATGTTTTTTTATGCACAGATTCGGTATGTCAACAAAATTATGTTCTAAAAGTTTCTACAGTAGAATGCTAAATATTTGTAACAGTATATAGAATGGATTTTAATGAGAGACCACTAAAGCTGATAGTAAGATTGAAAGAAAACCTCCAATGTCCTATCAGAATAAAAAAATAAAAAGACAGGGTACCCCAACATTAGACATTAACAAGTGGAGGGAACTCCCAGATAACCACCTTCCCTTCCCACCATCTTAGGCTGATGCCACACGTGGCATTTTTACACTGCATATTTTCTAATTCTCTCGGCGGCTGAAAAACGCACGATATAATCATCCATAGAAATAATTTGAAAAGACTCGAAGGAAACCACACAATGCGTAAATACGCTAGAAAACGCCTTAACACGGATTTTTCAAGTGTTTGCCGAAATACGCTGTTATTTGCACAGCAACCTATTCCTATGTATACACAAAGGCAGCTGCCAGACCTAGCGGAAATACACAGCGTTTTTTACTATTTCGCTCTATTAGCACCATGGGAAACGGGATTTGCTACGTCACCAGTACTAGGCTGAAAAACGCCATAGTCAGGGGCTGTGTGGCTTGTGCGGCGTTTTTAGGATGAGAAAATACACAGTGTAAAAACGCCACGTGTGGCATCAGCCTTAAGTGGTAAGATGAGGAGGTCAGCATGAATCACAATTGTCAACACCTGTAGCCGTAGGGGGTTATCCAGTATGTCAGTAGTCACAAGGACCTCCATTTAGTTGCTTTGTGCAAGGGGGTGTGTTGGAGGGATCCACCTCCCTTTTACCTGGCCCATATTTTATGGGGTGAAGGCTAATTCATTTGCATTAATGATTGTTTGAATGAATCAACCTGAGGATTCTAGAAGACTTTTTGGGTTTAAAAACCCATTTTGCAGTCCAACATTTGGTGAATTTACATGCAAGAAAAACATTACATATAGAAAAACATTCATCTATTAGTCTGCCTATTATAGCTCCTGGGATATCAAAGGGAGCAGATAACTTTTAACCCCAAATTGTACCCCAACCTGGTTCATGCCAGCAACTAAGCATTTACCTCAAAGCTCTTCCTAATTAGACTTTGGGTCATCATCCATATCCATTAGCCACAGGCACAACCGGGTAGTTAATCCTATAGTCTGGGAACTAATCATTATTTGCCAGTTACTCTAACCTCTTCTGTTAACCTGTTTGAGAGCTCTTGCTTACATATTCTCTGGTTATACAGTCACTCATGTAGTTTCTTTCTATGAGTTCTTGATTCAGAATTGTGATTGGGATGTCGTTACCACGGTAGATGTGTATCTTCTTATAACCAATTACACTGGCATGGAGCAACATTGGCTCTCTCTGGAGCAAGTATAAATTAACGGATTATCTCAACTCATACTGGCCTTCATAATTTCCATATGTAATAGTAGCCGGGCTTCTGCTTGCCTTTATTTGGAGGTCTTTTTCCGCTTTTAAAACTTTCAAAGAAATGCATACCCACAAGGCTTTAGCATTGTCAGCTCCACCTTGAAGGACATGACTTTTTAAACATTACATTAAATCAGGTTCCACAAACATAATCCCTCAGCCATGCTACAGTATTGCCCTGCCTAATAAGGTTCTAAAATATCTTAATAAACTGCCCAGTCATTCAGCAATGACTATTTAATACTAAATGTAATTCACTGCAGCATATTCCATTGACCATTTCATCAGAATACATCCACTTCCTATGAGGAATAAGGAAGTTTGTTATGTCCCAGCACATTGGCATTGCTAGGAAACACTGTCTTACATATATTCACACAATGGATGACTTTGAAGAGACAGGAAAAGGCACATACTGCCATGTAAAGTGATTCTTTAGAAATATATGTAATATAAAATTTGAAAGTTACAGATTGAGGCTCGAAATGAAATATCTAAAGGGCTATTTTGTATTCATAGCTCTAGCCTGCAGGCATATCTGCAAAAAAAGGACATGGGTAATTAATTTCTCAGCCCAAGTGACTGGGTAGAATAAAACTTTTGTATGTATTAATAGTCAGAGTCATCTGTAGGGTGGCTTGTGAAAAAACATGGAACCGTAGTAGGATCTGCAATACCATAGCATTATGGACTGAATACATTCCACATGCTTTGACTGGGATACTCAAAGGAGAGTTGAGCCTTGGCTTTCAGTATAGGAGTTGTGAAATTATACATTTGGGCATAGTGAGATGGGCAGGTGAGAAAATTGGATACTCATTTGCAGAGTTAAACACTTCTTCCAAAGAGCAGTTATGCTTGTAGATTGTAAGCTCTTTTGGGCAGGGCCCTCTTCACCTCTTGTATCGGTTATTGGTTGCTTTATATGTTACTCTGTATGTCCAATGTATGTAACCCACTTATTGTACAGCGCTGCGGAATATGTTGGCGCTTTATAAATAAATGTTAATAATAATAATATGCTTATAGTTAAACTCTTCTTCAAAAGGGCAGTTCTCCTTATAGTTAAACTCTTCTTCCAATGAGCAGTTATCCTTATAGTTAAACTCTTCTTCCAAAGAGCAGTTCTCCTTATAGTTAAACTCTTCTTCCAAAGAGCAGTTCTCCTTATAGTTAAACTCTTCTTCCAAAGAGCAGTTATCCTTATAGTTAAACTCTTCTTCCAAAGAGCAGTTATCCTTATAGTTAAACTCTTCTTCCAAAGGGCAGTTATCCTATGTGGGAAGATAGTTCAGTAATAATAGCCCAGTGTTTATTTGCTTGCCTTCTTTCTACAGTTCATTGTGCCATTATGTCCCTCAAAGTTCAATGCTATTTCATCATTTAATTTCATCCCTCAAAGTTCAATGCAATTTTCTTGAAAGATGAATGCGGTCATAGCAGAGCCACATTTGGTTACAAGCCATGAGACCACTGTGGATTTAACTGGCTGTGTAAACAACCCTGTTGAAAATAATGGATTTCTTTGAACCTACAAATAAGGCATCAGATATGTAATTTATAGTGCTAAGTCAAAATCAAGATATCATGAGTAACTGAAATGGCCCTTATTTAGGGACCAGTGGCATGGCAACATTTCAAACCAACAATACAGATTACGTATCATTGCTATATTGTATTGTATTATATTGCTACATTTATACTTCAGAAAGCTTTACTATACCTAAGTAAAGAGCCCTAGAAGCTCCCTCCATTTAAGGCAGCAGCTGCCATTTTAGCTTGGTCTTCATACCTTCCTGCTGCAACTCTAGCTGGTGGTAGCTCAGATTACACATGAGTGAGTGAGTTTTATGAATTCTTATGGGAGGGGGGAGCAGGAGAAGGGAGAGAGGAGAGAACTGTGCAGACTCTGGCCCCGGGAAAGAAGGATTTTTCTGAGAGAGGAAGTCAGATACCTAAAGAACATGTTTACAAAAAAAGGAGACAAGAAATCCTGTGTTTCTTTTGATAGAGGAGTGCAGCGTTTCTGTGAGTGCTTATGGATGTATTTACATAGACCTTTCTGATAAAGCTTATTTAGTTTTTACCTTTCCTTCTCCTTTTAGGGTTATTTGTTTATGATGATGTAGTAACAAACAGTAATGTAACTTTTTTGTTTATTATTGTTAGCAAGCATTATTATTACAAACATTACAAAGAGTAATGTCTCTTTAACCTAATCTTTTATATAAATATAAATATGGCAGCCAATGTCTTGAAATAGTAACACCATATTCATGTAGCTTTCATAGACTAAAGAGGTACAGAGAGCCCTGGAAGCTGGAGTGTTGAGGGGAGAGTGGAAGCATCATAGTCCATTTAGACCTATTTTTGATTAAAAGCTGGGTGTTTCCTCCTAAATGGGATGTGGTTCCTTGTAGATGAAAGAGCAAGTAATATTAGCTTGAGATATATGAAGAGCATAATGTTAGTGGATGCTGTGTTTCTTCTGGTGACTGGATGGGGTTGATTTTTTGCAGTTTTTAATGACTGTGAATCAGTTACAATATGACTGCTCCTCTGTGTGACTTGTCTGCTCTAAGAGATCCTTTGAGCTATTTCCCTACAAGGCATAACATTACAAAAGTATGTGACATTTTATATTAATCCTCAGTAAAAAAGCGTGATATTCTTGTACTTAATAAATGTATAATACAATTAAATTATGCACATTGGCAAATATTAACTGTATTAAAAGTATGTTAAGGTTAATGGTATAAAGAGCTCTAGAAATCTATTATTTTGTTCAGCCCTTAGGGAATGTTAAGTTTTAAAATCCATCTCCTGTGGTTTCAGCTCGTTATCATAATAATTAGTGATGAGCGAATATTTTCAACAGGCATGGATTTGCAGCAAAATTCCGCATTTCGCCATTGGCACGTGAAAAAAGGCATAGCTGCGTCAAAAAAGTTGCACTTTACCCGCATTTTGCCAATTTTCGCCATTTCACAAATTTTTCAGCAATGCAAAATGGGACAGATTCACTCATCACTAATAATAATTCCAAGGTGCTCCCCTGATTTACAATATCCTTTTGCGGAAGGTTTTGGAACCTAATTTTCTGATTTGTCGCAAAGACTTTCACTTTACATGATGTTACACAGTGACATACATTTCACAGGCTCAAGGCACAATTAAGGCATTATGGCTAGTGATGAGCAATCTGTCCTGTTTCGATTCGCAAATTTGCGAAACTTGCGAAAATGTTGCGTGTCAAAAAAAAAATTCTCGCCCGCGACAATTCTTTTGACGTTCGACTATTCTTTTGTCGCCCGCAACTATTATTTTGATGCGCGACTATTCTTTTGTCATCCACGACAATTCTTTTGACGTGCGACTATTCTTTTGTCATCCACGACAATTCTTTTGACGTGCGACTATTCTTTTGTCACCCGCAACTATTCTTTTGACGCGCGACATGACACCCATGACAATTCTTTTAATGCAGGCGACATTTTTTGGACGTGCGGCGAATTTTTACGCAGCTATTTTTTTTATCCATTTCATGAAACAATCTGCCAATGGCGAAACGCAGAAATTTGCAGCGAATCCATGCCTGGCAAAACATTTTGCCCATCACTAATTATGGCTACTAATACATGTCCTGGATGGAAATGCAGCTGCTAAGGAAACACTAAAGGACATTATTCCCCGTTAACTTATTTTTGAAACAGTATGTGGGAAGGGCTTTATTAAAAGGGAACTTCAGTTTTTGTTCCCTTCAGTTCAATTTGTTAAAGAGCCCCACACAACACAGGAACCCCTAATATCCCTATCACTGTAATCTGTTCCTTCAAAAACTACGAATATATATAAAATTTTTATATGCTGAAATCCAGCTGCAAAACAGTTCTCTTTCTACGTCATTTGAAATCCTTGCAGTGCAGTCCATGCCAATGCATTTGAACAATGACGATTAAGAATGTATTGGTAATAAGTTAGTTGTAGCTCTCACTGGAGTGGTGATAAAATTGGGAGTAGTTGTGTATTACATGGTGATATTGGTGGCATAGTAGGTGAAGGAATTAATCGAGGCTTCATCATGGGCAGTGAACCCAAGCTAGTTGGCTAGTGACTAAAATTTTATGTACCCATGTGGGTTTTCTTTGATGAACATAATGGATCTACATTTATTACATATACAGTGTACAGCAGTGATCCCCAACCAGTGGCTCAGGGGCAACATGTTGCTCACCAACCCCTTGGGTGTTGCTCTCAGTGCCCCCAAACCAGGGAGTTATTTTTGAATTCCTGACTTGGGGGCAAGTTTTTGATATCAAATAAAGCCCCCTGTAAGCTGATAGTGTGCATAGAGGCCCCTAATAGCCAATCACAGCCCTTATTTGGCTCCTCCATGAACTTTTATGGTGCTTGTGTTGCTCCCCAAGTCTTTTACATTTGACTGTGGCTCACAAGTAAGAAAGGTTGGGGACCCCTGGTGTATAGTATGCTGAAGGTTTAGTAATACTCTGTATAATATTGTTGCTGTGTAACACGTGGTTGATGTACTGTTTCATTTAAAATGAGTAATAAATCCGGGGTGGTCTTTTCATCCAAAAAGAATTGTGGTCATTGCATTTTATAGTAAGGTAAGGTAAGAGAAGTGCCTGGGTGTTCAGTCTCCCCTAGTCCTTACTTAGATATACCATGACCATTTCACTCAAGGAAGAAGGTAAATTAACAAGCTACAGTATCTGTTTCAATTTCAATTTATTTTTCCTTCCAGGGTATTCTTGACATTCTTAGCTTTTATTTGGATTAGAGTCCTCCCACCCCAGCTTATACAAACATCACAATCTAATAAGGCTTCTCATGAGTAGGGCATGGAATATGGAAATAGACTAGCTTTTTTGCTATAGACACAGGACAGGATTTAGGGTGATGAACACCCAATCCTCACCTTTCTGCAGAACTTAACATTACATCCTTTTTTTTTTTTTACATTACTTCCACTGACATCATGGTCATAACAATCACAACACTTTATTTAATAGCAGTTTTGGTATACTGTTCTGAGCTATTTCATTGCAGTGGAAGAGGAGCTGGACACTTTAGATTAGACTCTATGAAGAAGTAGGAGGAGCAATGATAGACAGAAGATAGACAAGGAGAGATAGGAAATTATTAGAATAAGTGTCATTTTCTGCCTTATCCCTATTACCCTGAGAGATGCAATTAGACCTAAAGATATGATGAAGCTCGCTCTTCTTTCTTTTTTTCGATATAGAATGTGACATATGATTAAGGCATGCAAAATCTTGGAATTGCTTCTGATGCAAAATAGAAAAGCACATCAATCAAACCCAGGCTGCTCAGCTATGTAGACAAGCATATTCTATATATTCTCACTTCACACAAAATAAAAGCTCCTCTAGAAATCCTTATTTAATAAGATTTTGTTACTTCTCCCTTTTCTTTTTTTTAACATTAAATATGTTAAATATGGAATTAGTTGTGCCGCACAATGACGTTCAAAGTCAGTTCACTATAAGATATCCGGCATTAGGTTTCTGGATTGGGGGCTTTCATGAGTAATTGCCTTTGAAAGAGGATTTCTTAATAAATTCTAAAATGAACATCTCCTGTGGCGAGTTTAACTCTTGCAATAACTAGTTATACAACCAACGATCATAAACTCAGCTATAGGGTATAATAAAATTAAAAAAATAGCAAAACTGTGGCAAAATTTGCGAAATGCAGATACTGGACGACTTTTTAAGCGCGCAACTTTTTTGCCGCATCTGTGCCTTTTTTTGACCCAACCACACATTTTTTGACGCGACCTGTAAATTTTGGGCCAGTTGGGCCAATGGCGACGTGAAATTTCACTGGGAATCCAGGTCTGGCAAAAACATTCGCTCATCACTAATAGGTTATACTCTCACCAGATATTATAAAGTTAGACAAACAAAGGTACAGGTATCGGACCCCTTACTAGGAAACCCGTTATCCAGAAAGCTCCGAATTACGGAAAGCCTGTCTCCCATAGACTCCATTTTAATCAAATAATTCAGAATTTTAAAACTGATTTCCTTTTTCTATGTAGAAATAAAACAGTACCATTTAATTGATCCCAACTAAGATATAAATACTCCTTATTGGATGCAAAACATTCCTATTGGGTTTAATTAATGTTTTATTGATTTTTTAGTAGACTTAAGGTGTTGAGATCCAAATTACGGAAAGACCCCTTATCCGGAATACCCTTGGTCCCGAGCATTCTGGATAATGGGTCCTATACCTGTACTAGGCTTCATACAGAAGCAATTTATTCCTTTTAAATGTAGTTTAGAATAGGACTATACAGGCTATGTACCACTGTTTGAACTGTTTGCCACAAAGATTCTACTAGAAATAGACTGACCTTTTTGCTATAGATCAGACTGAACATTTGTATATTTTGCACTGGTTAATCCCCATGCTATTAATTGTCATTTCTTTACTAATATGGCCTTATTTCACATGCTTGATTGTACTTTGCTTTTCCATTTGATCGCTATGATGTATCAGGAATAATTCAAAACTAAAACTGGGTTTTGTTCAACATAAAGAAATGTAAAAGGAGTGTGTGTTTATTGTTATTATCAGCTATACAACATGAGGGGCAATTTCTGAACTTATCTGCAAGTGTGGGTGCACTACAATGAATACAATAGAGAATGCCTATTGGTGGAATTCATTATGTTACCTGTCATGTACTTCAAGGTTATTGCCAATGTACCCCTCCTCTGAAATATGGTATTCAATGCATCTTGATGCTGGGGGACCCTGGAGCCAGCACCACCCTAGACTTTGTGATAAATCTAATGTGTACTTAATAGGTGCTCCAGACTTGCACACAGTGAATCAGATACAAACCATATTTTAAAAGTGCACTCTGGAAGTAATGCAAACTCCAGGGGGTTATGTAATAAAAGACACTAAGGGGCAGATTTACTAATCCCCGAACGGACCGAAAGCGTCCAAACGCGGTTTTTCATAACGATCAGTATTTCTGCAACTTTTTCCTCACCGTCGCAACTTTTCCGTATGTCCCGCGATTTTTTCGCGCCGTCGCGACTTTTTCATATATGCTCCGCGAGTTTTTCGGCGCCGTCGAGAAAAAATCGGATTGGTTTTTCCGCCATTTACTATCGCTCAATACGAAAAATTTGCGATGGCGAAGAAAAAGTTTTACAAAATACAATAAAGTCGCGCAAAATACGATAAAGGCGCGACAGAGATGAAAAAATCGCGACAAATAGGAAAAATCGCGGCGGCGACGAAAAAGTCGTAACATTTTCATTTCCAATACAAGTTTTTCCCTGTGGGGATTCGGATTTGTGGATTAGTAAATCTGCCCCTATGTTTGCCCAGGAACAATAACCCATAGCAACCAATCATCAGTATTTACTAGTCACCTGTCTAAAAGCAAACATTTTATTGGTTGCTATGGGTTAACTTAGGGGCCAGTTCACTAATATACAAATCCGAATCACGAAATCTGATCATTTCTGATGATCTCAAATGTCACAAAAATTCTTTTCGTTTAAATATGAATATTTCGTACTTACAATCTGAAAGTTCCGAAACTTTCATATTGAAACGATCGTTTGCGAATGGCGAAATTTTCGTATCCCAATGAAGAGTAGACAAAGAATGAAGGACTCATGTAATAAAGGGCATTGCCAAATGAGTTCAAATAATGTATACACACTGTGGAGCTGGCATGGAAGGCTTAATGGCAATTAATGGCAATTACTGCTTGCTAGCCTTTGTATAGTTATTGGGAGTATGCCTACAATGGTGAATGGCATGCTGCCACAATGAACCCTGGGGCATGTATCAGATACTCAATACCCAATCATGATTCAGCTATTCCAGTCGCTGGTATAAATGAGCTCAAGGGTTAACCAAACATCTGACAGTTAGTGAACCCCACTGGTACATACAGTTACAAACCCTCTTGCCCTTAGGTACTAACCTAGTTTGGAAGACTGATTTTCATTTCATTTGATCGAAAATATCCCGGCAGATGCCTGGTCTGTGAGTTTCTTGTCCTTTCTTAAATCCGGCTTTACGTGAATTGGAACACAAGATTTGTATCAGGAGTAGCAATGTGTACTTGTACTATTTTAGCTCTGCTTTTATAAGGAAAACATGATTTATTTGGGCTTTATGATCTTTCCCTGATTATACAAGATACACAAAACCTCAGCATAATCTCAGGACTGGTTGAGGATTTTTTTCTGAAAAGCACAGATGGAATGACAGATGTCACATCAGTATAATTTGGCTCGCACTTTATTGTTGATCACGGAATGAGACTACCCTTTGGCAAAAACTTTAGCAGGTATAAAATATGTATACTGAGTTACATTTCTCAAGTGCCGGTTAGGTAGGAATGGCATTGAAATAATCCCCTGTACAAACAAATTATATATTTTACTGAGTAGTCGCCATATAGTGCAGTGCATGATAAAAATATAGGGAACATCACATACTTACAAATTAGGTCAACTGCTTGCATTTATAGAGTGAAACTCTCATTCACTTACCTTTACTGAGCAAGTTGCATCCTGCAGTGCATGTTAATGGCTGTCAAATTAAAGTTACTGCTTGCAGGACACTGTTATACGACAGTCCAACTGTAAACAGACCAAAGCAATTAGAGCAATCAGGGCGATACTGGGATATTGGCAAAAATCCCCCAGGTTCATTCAACTGCCCACCCACTTCCTGTCCACATGTGGTGAGTGGAGTAGGAGGCAACGTAGGGTGGGAAAAGGTTGGGGGGGCTAAAAGTTACCCCAGTCCAATGCTGTAAGCACGGAATGGGCAGCATCAAGCACAGGGAAAGATGCCCCTTTTTAACATTATCCCCTTTTAACTCACCCCTTGCACCTGGCTTCCATTCATGGTCCCTCCTCCCTAGGCACAATAGGGACATTCATTTTTCAGGACAGAAAAAGCCACAGCTTTAATTACAGTTTAAGATACATATAAATTAATATCAACATTGCTATCAGTTTCCAAGGAATGTTTGCAGAGAATCAACCATTATCCACCTTCCTGGGCTACCTGATGGGCAAGTGAAACCAGACAACCAATTGTCACCACTCTTGCTGGACCCATGCCCGCCAACAGCCTACTTAACTACCAGTTAGCTACTTAGCCGTAACAAACCCTGGCCTTAGGCCCCACGGCGAGCATTCCACCACCTGCTGTGATGAAAATAAAGTCTCCGGGCACCTGTGAATCCTGACATGTTCTTACCCAAACTCTGCTCTGAATTAGACAAAATGGAACAGGTCTCCTCTTCATGTCCCCCTACATCCCTTACCCCGCCTCCCCAGCCTCTACATCATCTCCTGCTCACTTCTCAGCCCTGCCACTCTCCTCTTTCCCTTTGCTTCGCTCCAGAATGTGGTGTCTAATATAGGGAAAAGTAATAAAAACAATTAATAGAAAAAGTGATAAATAGAAAATAATCCCATAAATCAGAAGGAAAATATAGAATTAAGCAGTGTAAGATTCTTCATTGCAGATTTTAATACATTTCTTAAACAGGCAGCAAAATATGACTGGATAATAATTACTAATATATTATTTTGTCTTCACATTCCATCACCGCTTGGTTACCTTGATTGTTAAGCATGATAACGGCAGGCGCCATTACTTGAGTTGGGTTAGAACATTTTACACTCAGTAACAACATGAAGGATTTACATAAATATTTCCTTTTTTGCATCATATACCTAATTTCCTATGAGCCACGCAATATCATAGCTTTGGTCCATATCAGTAGCTGTGGAGCTGGCCCTGCTTGAGGGCCCGGCACTAGATTTGTGGAAATGTTGGAACATTGGATATTGTTGTTCCTTGCAGCATTGGGGACCAGAGTTCAGTTCCAGCCAGGGCACAAGCAGTTTGTATGTTCTGTGTCTGCATGGGTTTTTTTCAGGGTACTCCGGTTTCCTCCTACACTCCAAAAACATACAGGCAGGATTATTGGCTTCTGACTTAATTTAGCATAGTGCGTGTGTGTAAATGTGATAGGGACCTTAGATTGTAAGCTCCTGTGGGGCAGGAACTGATGCGAATGATGTATAATCTCTGTAAAGGGCTGAGGAAATGTGTTGGCGCTATATAACAGGAAATAAATTAATCATGGCCAAATGGTGAAATGTTATCATATACCTGCAACCTTATAAGATGAGCGAACCCTCACCACATTTTGATAAATTTACCCCTATGTGTTCAGGGCTTTCACACCTGCATCACTGAAGCTGTTCTTGAACTCTTATTGGGCCCATTTACTAAACTCCGATTAAGCATTTATAAGATACATTCGTATTTTTTCTAACTTATAGAACATTTCGGAACCAGAAAGGTTTTCGTGGTTTAACAAACTTTTTGGTACGAAAATATTGTGTCTTTCGGAACGCAATTACGATATTTTCGTACAGACATTAAAGCATTTTTGTGACATTTTAGACCATCAGAAATTATCATAGGTTTTGCCATATCATGTTTTAAGCCCCCAAAATTCGGATTTTAGTAAATGGGCCCCTAAATCTTATGATCCCAGCAATTACCAATGGGATGCTGGGTATTGTAGTTCAAAACAACAACACGCATTTTGTCATTGCCGGATTTCTTTTTTGCAAAACGGGCGTCAAAATTTGTTGCAGAATTTTCTGCGCAAGATTTTATTTTTGACACGCAACATTTTCTCCGTTTCGTTTTTCGTTGTTTCGCGAATCTTTTCAGAAACAGATTCGCTCATCACTAGCAACAACCTAAAAGGTTTACAGTTTAATTATTCCTGGTTTATGTACTCTTCCCATTACACAGTAGGTTCATTATTTCCTTATTGCCAGCCCCCACTTTAATGTCCAACACTGTTTGCAGGGAAAAACATTCCATACACACATTAACAAATGGAAAATGAATGGCCCACTGATTTGAATGGGTTGCACCAGGACCAGGATGTATTGTATACAATAGTGTTAGACATACGTAAAAGCATTTCAATCAATAAACACACCTCTTTGTAGATAGTAAGATTTGGTCTTTCTAATGGATTTTGAATGATGATAATTCCCAAGTAATGCAAGAAGCTGTGCTTTATAAATATGCCTTTATCTAACACCGTTTGTATGCACTGCCTTGTGTATGACATAATTCATTTTGTACACCTTTATAAATACAGCCATTAGAAGTAAGAAATATATTTTTCATTTAATTGATAATGTACAGTTGTTCATGTAGGAATAAATGGAGGCTCGCATTATTAGTAAATTAATGTCTCGAGAAAGGCTTTGGAGACTGTGTGAAACATTTGTCAAAATAACTTGATTATATAATGGCTTCACATAAAATATTCCAATCTGTAGTTCCATTTGTGGCTCATTCTGTTTGCATGTTTTACTGCTCATTGTCTCTGTCAGGCACGTCTGACTAGCAGGAGGCTTTTAAGGTGTTTTGGAGGGGTTGGATTGCCTGGAATTATCTGGCCATTCTAGGAAATATATATTAAAAGTGCTACTTTCATCCTTCTCTCTTCCTTGCCCTGGTTTTGGCTTGGATTTTACACTTTGCAATCTATCTTCTCTTATCAGTTTTGGACACTGACAGCTTCTATATTTATGCTGCGTGCTCTGTCTTCATGCCCATCGTTCTTGTGAAATATTGCTGGAGCTTTACGTTCTGCTTTCATTGCTGATATGGAATTAAAACCATATTCAGCAGAAATAGAGAATTTAAGTGCTTTGTCAATAAGCTGCGTTAGAGATAAGAAATGCAACAATTAAGTGTCAAGTAGAAATGTCAAGAGAAAGGAAGCCATTGGCTCAAGGACCTTCATGCTTGAAAGTGTTCTGTCTTCAACCTCATTAGTCTAGTATGAATATGCATGGTAATTATTTATTTATTTATTTTTTTGTTATAATTGTAATAGGGTTATGGTATTTTGTCTTATTGTAAATGGACTTATACCAGTGACTTCATTTGATATTACATAGTTACATAGTTACATAGGGTTGAAAAAAGACCAGAGTCCATCAAGTTCAACCCCTCCAAGTAAACCCAGCACACAACCTATACTTACCAATCTATACACTCACATACATAAACTATATATACAAACATTAATACTGACTGTAGATATTAGTATCACAATAGCCTTGGATACTATGCTTGTTCAAGAACTCATCCAGGCCCCTCTTATAGGCATTAACAGAATCTGCCATTACCACATCACTAGGAAGGGCATTCCCCAACCCCACTGCCCTCACCGTGAAAAACCACCTACGCTGTTTCAAATGGAAGCTCCGTTCCTCTAATCTAAAGGGGGGGGGCCTCTGGTGAGTTGATTATTTTTATGGGAAAAAAGACCCCCCCCCTATCTGCCTATAATCCCCTCTAATGTACTTGTACAGAGTAATCATGTCCCCTCACAAGCGCCTCTTTTCCAGAGAAAACAACTCCAACCTAGACAGTCTAACCTCATAGCCTAAATCTTCCATCCCTTTATTATCAAATATTGAATAGGAAATCCTGTTGGGTTTACTGTAGGATTCCAAGCATTTTAATCCTTGTAGATATATTGATCGACCCAATTAAACTCAACGATTCTGAAGTATTTTATGCAAGAAATGCTAGCATTTCCCATTGATTTGAATGGGTCTCATTACTTCTGAGCTCCTGAGATGTCTAGGTGAGAAAAAACAGCCATTTCAAAAGAAATGAGAACTTTTAAGAATTCTAAAAAAATAACGAGAATATTGCTGTTTATTAATATAGACTTAAGAACTTACTTATCAATTTTTAAGTTTGTGAATTGTAGAGTTTTGTAGATGCTTTGAATAAACTCACAATGTAAACAAACTTGAATGTTTGCTTATTTATAAAAAAAATCCAAATATAAAAAACTCGATTGACTCATATCATGGAAAAAAAACTTGAATATCTCAAATTTATGGGTTTACAAGCTCGAAATATAACTCAAAAATCTCAAATTTAAAAAAAAATAGCTTGAATTTTGCTTAGGGCAACACCCAGTGACTTCTAAATAAACTCACAAGCTTTTAGATACTGAAATTTTACTTCCGAGTTTATGGATTTTTTTGCACTTTATAAATATCGAACATTTGAGTTTTTCAACCATTGTCTTATTGCAAAAATATTTGAATCATAGAAACATTTTTGAATTTGAGCATTGATAAATCACCCCCTTATTTTACATCTAATAAATGACCAATATTTGTTTCTTCCCTACAGAGGCAACAATTTTAAGCTATGATGGGAGCATGTTCATGAAGATCCAGCTACCTGTGGTTATGCACACTGAGGCTGAAGATGTCTCCTTGCGATTCCGTTCTCAGCGAGCTTATGGCATATTGATGGCCACCACTTCAAGAGAATCTGCTGATACTTTGCGCCTGGAGCTGGATGCAGGACGTGTGAAACTAACTGTTAATCTAGGTAACATTCATTGGAGTAGGCTAAATGATTTCATTCCACAAGCCCATGTTTTTCTTTTTGCCTGACTTCTCTCACGTCTAGTCCTTATGTTTTGCTGCTTTTATTCTTTGTCTCTGCTTGGCCAATGTATCACTCACAATATGATTAAAAAGAGAAGCTGAGATGATCAACATTTGTCTATTCCTCTAGAAAAAAAAACATATGGTAGGTAAATTACATGGCATTACTTGGATATATTTAAGATTGTCTGTCCTGTTAATATGTTGCCCGCTATAAGATTCTTGCTAACAGCTTTCATTGGCCAACTACCCACCTGAGGAATTTTTTGCTTTTGTCATGCAATATACAATTTTTAAAGTCATCAGCTCATATCACAAGGTGGGTCTATCCTAGGGACGGGAATATTGCATCTTTCAAGTGGCCGTGGGCTACAATTCCCAGCACCCTTCCCATAAGCCTTGGAATGATGCAACATGTTAGGATTTCCAGGTGAAGCTGAGGAGTTTCCATTTTTAAACAAATATTGGGTCTCGCTTCTAAAATATCATTATTACGTTCATGTATTACCCAAACTTCTCCTTTTTAATCATTTTTAAATATACTAAAATCTTTTTTGCATTTTTTTGTTTTGTTTTGTGGTTGCAATTCTTTGGTGTGTCCGATATGAACATAAACCTTCAATGCCCAAGGTCTGCGGCCCTTAGCAAACAGTCTGGTGAATACAATTCCCACAAACTCTTTCACAGAAAGAATGCCCCAGTAGCAGAGAGACAAACACGACAAGATCCTGGGGGTACTTGTTAGCATGAAGCTGGAAGTCAAAGTGTCAATAGTTAGTCTTAAGGACCCTTAGCAAATTGTCTTAACATACGTCAGTAACTATTCTATGAGAAGACACCCCACTTTTAAATGACCACATCCTCAGTGGTACTAACAGTGTACAAAAGAGAATGTATAGTAATATATTGGCATTGAAATAAATCATGAAATGAATGATTTAGAGCACCAAAATACTAGTAAATTTCAGAACATTGATTAATTCATTCTACTGCGCAAGAGGGAAAACTCCTGAGAAATACTACTCTGCCTCCCTCTAGTGACTCCACGTAGGAAATTCTGTTTCAAAAGGAAGCTGTTATAGACCCGATATCTTCGCACATTCTGTGGAAAGAGATGTTGTGCATGTTTTGGTCCCAGACTGTCTGCCACCACTTTTCTGATGCGGTTGACGACACATGACAGACTCTGCTATATGGAAACAAAATCTAGGTTTTAGAACCTACCCCTCATCGGCATGAAAAGGGAAAAGTTTAAAAAAGTCATTCAACATTTTTTTTCTTAAGGCTTCAAAAGTCATGCTAATGCCTTACTTTAGTCAGAGTTACACTAATACAAATCAACAACTCAAGGCTTTCTCAGCCTCCCAATACTTTATATTTGTATTGTGTATATATACAAATATGGAGAGAGTGTTAGATAGAGAGAGCGAGAGAGAGAGAGAGAGAGAGAGAGAGAGAGAGAGAGAGAGAGAGAGAGAAAGAGAGAGAGAGAATTGCAGCAAACAATGTGGCACTAAAATACTCATTTGATACACTTTTATTGAAGCTAGTTGTATTTGTAAAGCAATATTGCTCTCTTAAAAAGATACACAATTAAAATGCAAATTAATCCTCCAGTGGAAATCCTGGTTTGTGTAAATCTGGCTCCATGTTGTGTGTTCCTGCAACTGAAGTTAGAAGCTTTAAACACAGATTGCTATAACAAACCAACTAAACAGTATTATAACCCCCAACCACCCTCCCCCCAACGTTGAATTTTATTAAGACAAAATATATACAATAGTCTCCATATGTAAGATAACAGTACGGTAACTGATACAATACTAGCAAGCAGCATTGTTATCAATATGTTGGTCTACAGAACTAGGGACAGTATTATGACAATATTATGACAATATTATGACATAGATGTAGATCCCCCTCAATTTGAATTAACTTGACCAAAACATTTGCAGTTGACTATACTTAAGCCTTTGAGGTTGATCGTCTCTTTCAAAGATGCCAGATCCTAGATTGGTGTGCTCTACACCCCATTGTGACGGAGCAAACGTTCCTTTTCAATACTTTTCTGTTCTTGCACAAATGGGGAAAATGTTGCCTCCTATCTTGATCTTGCATCTTAGATAGACATTATTTTCCCCTTGGATTTGTTTCCATGTAGTACTGTTTGAAATGGCCATATTAACTGTTATATTGGAATTTACTGATTTGTTCATAGTAGCTGTGATTTAATGGAGAGATAATGGCCACGGTGCATGTGTCTGTCCCCGGAAGGGTGGACTGTAAGTTTATTGGATGTCTGCAGCTAATACCTTGAAGGATAAATTTTCATTTCTCATCTATTCTTCCCTATCTAGACTGTATCAGGATTAACTGTAATTCCAGTAAGTGACTATTCAACATTTATTTTTTTCCTTTGCCTTGCTCTAATATGATATTTATTATGTGTTTATGACAACTGTGATCATTTCAAAATGAAATGGGATAAAAACAATTACCAATGTATACTAAATGCAAAGAAATAATAGATTATTTTATGATTGTTTTTAGATATTAAGAGGCAGATTTACGATTGCTTTTCGGCTTGACCAATCATAAAGGAAATCCGACATGAGTTAAGGGTCTCATATGGGGTTTCAGGGGTAAAACCCAACAAACATTTTTTATTATTTAAGAAAACTCATTTTGGGGAAAAATAATTCAACTAATGAGGTTTGTTTTCCCTTAACTCACGGTGGGTTTCCTTGATTATTATTCAAGCCGAAAGTCTTGCGCAATCATAGTTCTGCCCCTTAGTGCATCTTCAAGGAACCAAGTAACTCATGCTGTTTACCCCTGACTGAGTGCATGAGTCAACAAGCCTCTGGTCTCTCAGATCAATGACTTCTTGTTGTCTGTGAAGCATAAACAGCAAAAGGGACTCATCTGCGTCAGGTTAACACAAGGGAAATTATCATGTACATTGAACAATTGTCAAAAACTTCTTATATGATGAGTTACATTTGTAAAAGGGGACCTTGTTTTATTTAAACCTTTTGTTCTTTTTAAGCTATTCTATCTTTGTTGATGCTTTATATATGTGAAATATATTTGTTTAAAAAGTGTTCCAAAGCAGATATCCTTTGAAAGGGGAAATGGACTGTGGTTTTATTTGACAGTTTTACACTTGTTACATGTTTAGATGTTGTGTTACAGTGAGCGGCATGTAATAGCATCATTCGCTCTCAGATATAAACCTAAAAACAGGGTACAGTGCAAGTGAACACAACATAATGTAGTTATATGAATGCACTAAATACAACTTGAAGACAACTTTGAACACACTCTGGACATCACAAGTAACATTTACAGAAGCCTAGCAATGAGTCCATTAAAGGGGTAGTTCACCTTCAAGTTAACTTCTAGCATGTTATAGAATGGCAAATTCTCAGCAGCTATTCGAAGGGTCTTCATTTTAATCTAAAGATTATTTGCCTTTCTCTTTCCAGCTTTCAAATGGGGGTCACTGACCTTAGCAGCCAATAAATGTTTGTTTTTATTATTTATTTTTCTCTACAGCACCTCTCCTATTCATATTCCAGCATTTCATTCAAACCACTCCCTGGTTGATAAAATAATTTGGACACTGTACTGATGAAGACCAATTGTAAATTGTCTCAGAATAGCACTCTCTACATCAGTGATCCCCAACCAGTGGCTCAGGGGCAACATGTTGCTCACCAACCCCTTGGATGTTGCTCTCAGTGCCCCCAAACCAGGGAGTTATTTTTGAATTCCTGACTTGGGGGCAAGTTTTGGTTGAATAAAAACAAGATTTCCTACCAAATAAAGCCCCTGTAAGCTGATAGTGTGCATAGAGGCTGCCTAATAGCCAATCACAGCCCTTATTTGGAACCTCCATGGTGCTTTTGTTGCTCTCCAAGTCTTTTTACATTTGACTGGGGGTCACGACTAAGAAAGGTTGGGGACCCCTGTTCTATATTATACTAAAGGTTAATTAAAAGGTGTACAACCCCTCTAAATGTAGCTATTCTAAGTTGCCAATCTGCTTTGTAGGCATGATTAATTCCAAGGTGAGAAATAGGGTCTGATTGCTTATGTCTTGATGATACAGTACTGGATAATGCCATTGATTAATATGTACACACTAAGCAACAGACTTTAGCTTCCCTTCTCTTTATAGAATCATGGAATTATAAACTCGCCATAAAAAGAGAAAAAGTAAACTGTTAATCTGCAACTTTTCGTGAGGGGTACCTATCCATACCACCACAAAACATACCAGTCCTCTTCCTATTTACCTTTTTATTGTTAAACAAATCCATACTATTTCATGGAAGAAGCATCAGGGAGTAAGGATTTAGATGGGTGTTAGTGCTCAGAGCTGCTGCTGAGCTACATTGATATTTGACACCCACAGAAAATTGTGTTCAATTATTCAAAGCAGTTGAAAACATCAACCTTTTGGATTCCCCAACTTGTAAATGTAGAAATACCTTTTATTGGTTAACTTAGTAGATTAGAAAATGCATGGTTTTAGGACTGATTGTACATCCCTTTCACAGCCATTGTATGAAAAAGAAAGAAAATACCAAATTTATACACAATAGCTCAGAGTAAACAAAATATTGTTATGTATGTAAATATTGACAAATATACATGAAACCAATTCTAGGACTCAAGTATTTGCTGGAGACTTGTAGGTGAGCCTGATCTTACTATCAGGGCCAATGGCATGGCAAGATTGTTACATACAGCCTGGGCTTTATTTGGAGCAAACAGGACAGGTAAGGTTGGTAACAGGCAATTCAGGCAAGGCTGGCACTCGTTGTAGGCTGGTCAGGCAAGACAGCCACTACTGGTACTGGAAATGGACAATCAAGGTCCAAGTTAAGGCACAGGCCAAAAGTAACACAATAAGCTAAGCTAATAAGCTAATCTATTAGCAACAATTCAAACAGGGACAGGCTAACAAGGACCTATGATCAGCATCAGTGGAGTGGAGCATCACCCTTCATAGAGATGGAACTAATTATGTTTAAATTACTGTACTCATACGCTTAGGGACATATTTATTATAGTGTGTAAGCCAACATCAATGGTAATGTTGCCCATAGCAACCAATCAGCAATTAGATTTGAACGGTCACCTAAAAAAAAAAAAAGCAACATTTTGTTTGGTTGCTATGGGCAACATCACTGGTGATGTTGACTTACACACAATAAAAACATGCCCCTTACAGAACAATAAACGTATGCTGTGTGGGGATTGTGAGGCTGATAAGAAAATAAACTGTGCCCCATCTGTGTAGAAAATGTAGATATACAGATTATAAATATTGTGTGCACTGCTAAAGGTTAGTGGGCATTTCAGTGGAAATTCATGATATGATGGAATATCTCTATTATGCAATGCTAAATAATCTTGTAGTATAGAGGAAAGAAATGATAATAGAACCGTCGAGATCTGTGAAGGCAGAAATCCAAGGATTCATCCTTATGACAAACCCAATTTTCAGAATGATATTATTTTAAAAAAATGTAATTAACACTAGGTTAAAAGGGTAACAAAGCAATATCAAGAGAAATATCAGAAATGACAGCCTGGGAACAAAACCTAATTAAAGAAATGCAAAAATACTCTCTTAGAGGTGGTTGTCTCTGTAATTGAAGCTCTTTGGATAATATCGTTTTCCTGTATGAATCCTACGCCAAAATTATTTTATATTTAATACTTAGGGATGGAAAGGCCAAGTTACATTTGCAGTAATAAATAGAGTATCGTTAAGGATAACTGCGAGTACATAGAGGTTCTCTTAAGTGTGATTAGGACCTGAATTGTATATAATGAGGTTTACACATTTGTCATTACTGTTAGCCTTATAACATATCTTTTAAATATAGTAGCCCTAACCTTCTTGGAATACTATGCGGCTCATTTGAAATGGCAAGTGCAGACCGCGAAGTGCAATTTAGGATGCAGCTTGGAATGTCTTTTACCCATAATTCAATGATTTTCCCATAATTCCTCTCTGCAATTTCACTCAAGGCATCACAAAGAGCGCCCTGGCTTAGAAGCAATTCCTATGCAAGTTGTGCCCGCCATTTTTAATTAGGGAACATACAGTTCTTGGTTTCAAAATGATGTTTGTGTGGGATGATGTTGCTGCAAGTCTGCTGTGCCTATTAACACAACCCACTGGGGAAACCCTGGAATTACTGCCATATTTAGGGTGGCAGTAATCAATATGGGCACTTGCACACAATTCAGCAGAATGGGCAGGACAGAAGCATAGTTGCTTGTTGCGCTATATGGAAGATAAAGGAGCGTGTATGCAAGTCCCACTAATAAATAGCATTGATGAAGAAAATATTTGCACCCATTTAGACGTGACCACACTAGGGGGCTGATTTACTAATCCATGAAACCGAATCCCGAACGGGAAAAAATCGGATTGGAAACTAACATTTTGCGACTTTCTCGTCACCGTTGTGACTTTTTCGTAGCGTTTACGACTTGCGCAAATTGTCGCGACTTTTTCATAGCAATTACAAATTTCGTGAATTTTCGCGACTTTTTCATAGCCATTACGACTTTCGCGAATTGTCGCAACTTTTTCGTATTGAGCTCAAAAAATTCGCGACAATTCGCGAAAAAGTCACAAAATACCGATCATTGCGAAAAAAAATGCATTCGGACGCTTTTCGGACGTTCGTGGATTAGTAAATGTGCCCCTAGGGGTTGTGATAATAGATGACCCCTTATATTTCCTAATAAGTGGATTAAGCTGCGTTATAGTATGTTCAAAGTTAAACCATTTATATATTTAGAGCCCTTTATTTGGCTAGCAAATGAGTGATGGGCCTAATTGGACTGAAATGAACATCCATCTTTTAAACTAAAAAGACCATATACCCAGACCAATGCCACCTTGCTTGATCAGTATCTAAAGGAACACTAGTTAAAATTTATATTGAATGCTTATAAGGTAAAATGTGCTCTTCTGCCAGATCTCCTTTCCTGACTATAAACAAATAAACAGTATAGTAACTAATTCTTCAGTATACAGTAGAGCCACCAGTCAATGTAACATTCAGAGTCATCTAAATACTTAAGTGAGACCACCCAATTTATATAAGGGCCTCTTTTCCGCAACCACCGCTTTTGTTTTGAAAGGAGCATTATCTTTACCGAAAAAAGGAAAACTTATACCTGCAAGTTACTCATTCAGCATTTCTATACATCCAGTGAGACATTTTCTTAGAATTGGTCATTATCTTTATGTGTATATAGTGATGAGCAAATTTTTTCACCAGGCATGGATTTTCACCGAATTTCCTAATTTCGCCATGGTGAATTGTTTTGCGAAAATTCCATGAAAATTCGTCGTAGAAAAATTTGCCATGCGTCAAAATAAATCACTGTTGAGTCAAATAGGGCATAGTCATGTCAAAATGGGCACAGTCACGTCAAAATTGACATCGTTGCATCCAAATTTGCTGCGGAAAAATCTGCACATGTCAAAAAAAAGTTGCAGGCGTCAAATTGGGTACAGTCGCATCAAAATAGGTGCGCTCACATCAAAAAAAGACGTGGGCGACAAAAAAAAAAAGACACGGGCAACGAAAAAGTTGCGCAACAAACGCATTTCGCAGATTTTTCACCATTTTGCAAATTTTCTTGTCGTTTGGCGAATTTTGCGGCGAAGTGGGATAGATTCTCTCATCACTATCTGTATGTATTGTATAATCTGAACCTCAAACATAAAACTCAGACAATACCCCGCAGTTGACAGCACTGCATGTTGAAGTTGGCACAATCCGTGTTACCATGTTAGAATGGGACATAGTATTCTAGATCTTTTTGTGGGGAAACTGAATTACTTTATTTACACTTTGGAAAGATTTAAGCAGCTGCTTCTGTTAAATATTTTATCTTCAAATTCATCTTTCCTTGATGAAAATTATATGTGCTAGAATTTGCCAGCTGATCAGCAGCATATTTTGTTCTAATGTTCCCCAATAAAATATTAAATACATGTTTAACATAATAATATATAATTTCTCGATTATTGCATTTTGGCAGTGGTTCTGGCAAGTAACAGGTAAACATTGCATTTTAATTGAACCTCATTTTTAAACACAAAACATTCGATTGAATCTCATTATGCTTCCGTCCAGTTATCCCAAATGAGACAATAACTGTTTTACAGTAATGAGTTTGTCCTTAGGCAACCATTTTGAATACTGCTAAAATGCACAACATACAGTTTATTAATACAAACAATCCTTGTCCTGATGAAGAACATTAGACAGTTAAAATTAGACCAGAGAATTGAAAAAACAATGCAATAGCATCTGAAATCTCAGACTTTCAGTAATAATTAGTTATAGAAACTTAACAATGGATATTTGTTTATCATTTAAGGCATTGATTTATGTCAGAAGGAAATCTGAGAAGGAAGCCCAGAATTGCTCCTAATATTTCTGTTTACACGGGATTCCCTAGAAGCTGTACCTTACCCATTGGGTGCCATATTGGATTTTTGCAGTCTTCATTAATAAAGTCAGGGAGGTGGACCCAGAAAAAAAATGTTGATTTTGATTGAAGAGATACCCCCTGAGTCATATGCAAAGCAGTAAATATTTGGGCCCAGTATTATTCCTAAAAGTTCTATAGAATACTCTAGACTGGAGGCTAAAGCTCATCCACTGAGTTTTAAAACAGAGCCAGAACAGTATGTTTAATAGCTGCCTAACTAGAGACTAGTTTAGCCCTTATTGGTGCTTATTAGTGCAGGATTGTACATGCAGAGTCCAGGAGGTGGATCCACAAGAGAGATATTTGAGTTTAGGAGATACCCTTCCCGAAACAAAAGGAATTTTGAGAAGAAAGCCCAGTTTTACTCCATATATTTTGATCTACGTGGAATACCATATCGAAGAGCCACTTCTAATTACCATATATGCACTTTGGTCCCCTTATACTCTGGGCTAGAAGAGCCACCTGGTCCCTGAATTAGTGAATTTACTTGCAATGGACCAGCCCATTGTGACAAATGCAAAATACAGCTAGAGTGGAACCAACCACATTAGACTGTGCTGCAGGAAGGGGATGGAAAGACACAGCATTAGTTTTGGGATATACCAACAAGATTCCTATATGACACAGGTCAATATCACTAGTATGAATACTGCACTCACTGAAATATGGGGAGATTAAAGGCATCAATGGGTTAAAATCCAAGTGGAGTATCTCCAGGGTTACCTTGTGGCAATAGGCACAATGGAAAGCAGGACTGGGGGGTGCTGAGTGCAACTTGAGTACTAAAAGTGCATTTTGATGCAACTTAAATTGAGAAAAGGGGTGTAACCCACAACTCATTATCGGGAAAAGTGTGGGGCTGTGATTGCACTTGAGGACATAAATGAACCCTAAGGGGCTGATTTACTAATCCACGAATCCGAATGGGAAAAATTCGGATTGGAAAACGAACGGGAAAAATTCGGATTGGAAAACGAACATTTTGCTACTTTTTTGTATTTTTTGCGACTTTTTCGTAGCCTTTACGACGTGCGCAAATTGTTGCGACTTTTTCATAGCCATTACAAATTTCGTGAATTGTCGCGACTTTTTCATAGCCATTACGACTTTCGCAAATTGTCGCGACTTTTTCGTATTGAGCGCTCGAAAAAGTCGCAAAATACCGATCATTACGAAAAAAAACGCATTCGGGCGCTTTTCGGACATTCGTGGATTAGTAAATGTGCCCCTAAGTGGGGTAGTTACTAACATTTGTATCTTTTGGATTTATATTTGTTTGAAACCATGAAAAAAATGAATCCAAAAACCTCTTAAACCATGAAGCAAAGAAAGATCTTACAATTTGAAAAGGGACATCTGCCATTGACTTCAATATTATCTCAACAGGATTTAGCTGGAGTATTTTTGAATTCAGTTCTCAATTGCCACAGTTTTGTTACATAATAAATCTAATAAAGTTGCGGGTTTTTTTTAGCAACAAAAAGTCTGACCTGAGAATCTTGCGGTTTAGTGCCCCACTATGCCCCATAGATTAACATGCCTGGCAGCCTTTCTTAGCAGTAAAAACAAGTTCCATAAAAATATTCTTTGAAAATATAAAGTCTTCGGGGCTCTCCAACTTTATCACAGGTTAAGCTTTTCAAAACATATATGGTGATTAAAATATTCCAGGATGATGGCAGTGACATTTCTTTAATAAAAGTTGTCAAAAGCTGATATTGGTTAAGTGTCAGGTTATATACAGCAGAGAATCGCTGTAAAATAAAATTACCGACAGGTTTATAAAATGTCATGGCAATGTACTTTTGCTGTGAACCTTTACATTTATAGTGACACCAGCCGAAAGGTATGCTAGCTTTTGTCTGGAACATGGGAAATACTAGTTTAATAGAAGTGTTGAATTTTCATATGACCTACTTCTGTTCCAGAGATGTCTAACTTGATATACTTATGTTATAGGATCCTAATTACATTCAACAATGGGAAAATATGATGCCTTAAATAGGAGACCCTCAATAGACAAAGAAAAAAAAATGACCTATATAAGTCTCTGAGGCTCATTTATGAACAAAAGTGCTAATTTGGATGTAACATTGAGGGCACATTAGTTAAAAGATACTTGCACCCATACAAGCTCCTTTGCACGCTAATGCACCCCTTTAACGTTCTCTGATGAATTATGCCAAGTAGATGCTCTGACCCAAATGAACCCAGAAATTAATGGAAGCCCTTACCTGCTGGTAATTCTTTTTCTTTGTTGCTTTAAATTCTTCATCTAACTTGTGCCAAGTGAATTCAGTGTTATACACTGTGCCCAAAACATGATAACATTGCAAGCCATGGAAAGGGAACGCTCTTTACTAAAATAAATACTACTAATTGATGAATTACATATTAATTATGGTGGACACAACTTGTACTAAGCTGGAATTGTGGGAAAATACACAACACTGTGGGTTAAAAAAAATGGTGAAGTAAGTGTGAAAATTGGACTTTACACATTGCAATGCCTTTGTAAGTAAAGGTCCCCATACACGGGCAGATCCGCCTGCAGGTGGGCAATATCGGGAGAATCCAGGGTAATTTGATTGTTTGGCCCCAGGGCCAAACGATTGAATTATAACGATGGGTATAGGCAAAGTTGGTCCGGGGACTGAATCAACGAGCCGATGCGGTCCCCGATCCGACTAGATTTTCTAACCTTCCCGATTGAGAACTGGCTGATTTCAGGCCAGATATTGGTCGGGCAGGCCCGTCGGGAGTGCCCATACACGGGCCGATGGGTCCCTTGGGCCGATTCGGCTGCTACTATCGGCCCATGTATGGGGACCTTAAGGCTCAATAAGCGTGGCCATATAAGTGTTTATATTGCAGGAATGGGATCCATTATCCGGAAACCCATTATCCAGAAAGATCCAAATTACGGAAAGTCTGTCTCACAAAGACTCCATTTTAATCAAATAATTCAGATTTTTTCTGTAATAATAAAACAGAACAACGTATTTGATTCCAACTAAGATATAATTACCCCTTATTGGGGGCAGAACAGCCCTATTGGGTTTATTTCATGGTTAAATGATTCCCTTTTCTCTGTAATAATAAAACAGTACCTGTACTTGATCCCAACTAAGATATAATTACCCCTTATTGGGGCAGAACAGCCCTATTGGGTTTATTTAATGGTTAAATGATTCCCTTTTCTCTGTAATAATAAAACAGTACCTGTACTTGATCCCAACTAAGATATAATTACCCCTTATTGGGGGCAGAACAGCCCTATTGGGTTTATTTAATGGTTAAATGATTCCCTTTTCTCTGTAATAATAAAACAGTACCTGTACTTGATCCCAACTAAGATATAATTAATCCTTATTGAATGCAAAATAACCCTATTGGGTTTAATTAATGCTTAATTTGATTTTTTTAGTAGACTAAAAAAAAAAATACCCTTGGTCCCAAGCATTCTGGATAATGGGTCCTATACTTGTACTTGTTTAAATAAGTTAGAGATCTGAATATGTTTTTACTCAAATGCTTCTTGTAACAAGAATAATCTTACAGTCCGAATTTCCCCTTTCATAAAGATATATTTGTATTCTCTCTATTAGTGACATTACTGTTTGGCAATGAGATGGAAAACTATTGTATTGAAAATTTCTTGGTTCAATAAAAACTCATGCTAGGTTGTAAAGTTTGACATATTAAGGCACAATCAGGTAACGGAAGGAAAAATATACACACGCATTAATGGAACTGATCAGTAAATAGTTCCATGATGGCTTCCCAGCTGTTCATGAAAGAAAACAAAGCCAACGTATCAACTGTGCTTATGACTGAGAAGCATCGTTGGGTTCTGGTAAGTTGACTTTAACAAAACCGTTGTGCTGTCATGCATTAACAAGACACATTTTTGGCTGCGTACTGAGATTTAAACCCTATAGGAGTAAAATGTACACTTCCACATCACTGAAACCCTAATGCTGATTTTTTTCCAACTAATGGCCTTATTGGTGGAGTATGGAATTGATCCAGACAATAAAAGATGCTAATCAAGCGGTAGCTTCTGTCTAGATCCTTCAGAAATACGTTGATCTTTTTACCTGAAAGAACGTCGGAAAATAAGAATACAGGTATGGAATTCGTTATCTGGAAACCGATTATCCAGAAAGTTCTGAATGGGAAGGCCATTTCCCATAGACCCCATTCTAAACAAATAATTCATATTTTTAAAAACTTTTTCCTTTTTTTTCGGAAATAATAAAACAGTGCCTTGTACTTGATCCCAAATAAGATATAATTGCCCCTTATTGGGGGCAGAACAGCCCTATTGGGTTTATTTCATGGTTAAATGATTCCCTTTTCTCTGGAATAATAAAACAGTACCTGTACTTGATCCCAACTAAGATATAATTACCCCTTATTGGGGGCAGAACAGCCCTATTGGGTTTATTTAATGGTTAAATGATTCCCTTTTCTCTGTAATAATAAAACAGTACCTGTACTTGATCCCAACTAAGATATAATTACCCCTTATTGGGGGCAGAACAGCCCTATTGGGTTTATTTAATGGTTAAATGATTCCCTTTTCTCTGTAATAATAAAACAGTACCTGTACTTGATCCCAAATAAGATATAATTACTCCTTATTGGAGGCAAAACAATCCTTTTGTTTAAGATTGATTTGGTGGTTCAAATTATTGAAAGATCTTTATCTGGAAAACCCCAGGCCCCAAGCAGGTCCCATGTATGTAGTCGACTGCACCAGTAAAAAAAACTTCTGATCCCGTATTTACTGGAAAAAAACAACAACAGTGAACCATGTGATATTTTTGAACTCTGTTTTAGATAATGCTGGGCCATAAGGCCTATAATATAAATGTAAAGGTACTTTTAAGTTAACAGTATCTAAAATTGATGTTGAGATAGTAAAATTGATAGATATCATAAGGAGGGAATAATGATTGGTATATGCAGCTGACCCATCGAAAAAAATACAAATCAACAATAGTGATGAGCGAATTTTTTTTGCCAGGCATGGATTTGCAGCAAATTGTATCACAAAACTTCTGCAAAAAATTGGGTGTGGCCACATCAAAATGGGCGTGGTTCGTCAAATTGGGTGCAGTTTTGGCAAAATAGGTGCAGCTGCATAAAAAAAGACAAGTTTTGTGGATTTTCCTGTAGTTTCCCTAATTTTTCGGTGAAGCGAGACGGGACAGATTTGTTCATCACTATTCAACAGTCAAAGCAGCTACAAGTCAGCCTGTGGTGCCTAAGCCTAAGGGACAATTGTATCCATTTCCAAATTGTTTTCTCATTTTTTATTATGTTCTTTTTTTAATTCACATGACCACATTTTTTCCCACTACCACAGTTTTTTTGCCCCTAATTGAGATGTTTTTTTTTAAATGTGAAAATCCTGGCAAAATCTTGTTTTTCTTTTTCTTTTCTAAACTACATTTTTTTTAAAAAATGTTCACAGTTACACAATTTTTTTTCCCCACTATCACATGTTTTATTTCCAGATGAAGTTTAAAAAAAATCTCAGCAAGTTGTAGGTGGTAAGAATTTTTTTTTTTCAAAGTTTTTTTTTTTTTTTTTTTTAAAAACTAGGTATAAAAAGGTATAGCAGGAAAAAAAAAAACCCTGTGATTGTGGGGAATAAATGTGATTACAAAAGTGATAAAAAAAACATATTTCATAAAACTGGAAAATGAAAATGGGGAAGATTTGTGATAAAAGAAACCCTAAGTGAATTAAGGAGATACTCTATTTTTCCCAGAGCATGCTTCCTTAATTAAGAAAAAGTTTAGCACCTAAAAGCTGGCAATCATTTTTCATATTTAAAAGAACCATCTAAGGGGAAAACACCTCAACTAATGAGGGTTTTTTTCCACAAAACCCTGCATGAGTTCCTTAGCTCACAGGGACTTTCCTTTATTGATGCTCAAGCTGAAAGTCTCAAGCAATCATAAATCTGCCCCTAAATTTTCTCTAAAGTGTACTTGAACTTTAAATACTTATCACTTATTTTCATTTATCTGTGTTATTGCCATTTATTTAATTCAACAAGTATTCTTCACCAAGTCTTCTGATGTAAGGCAGACATGGTTATGCCTACTTCTTGTTGGTATCAGGACATGGCATGGTAAGATCAAAGAGACCTGGAGCCAAAGGGTTTTTTTTATATTGTGTATATATTGTACATTTTGTATACATTGTGGTATGGCATCATTTTTTAGTTTATTGCAGATTATTAAATTTATATAATATGCACGAAACATAGTCAGATGCTAGTAATTTACAGTATATACTGTATAACCACAAAAACAATAAATTTGATAATTCTGCATAAAGATTAGTGTCGCACTGGCCCACCAGGATACCAGGAAAACTCCCTGTGGGCCCAGGTGTCAGTGGGCCCTCCTGCTCCTGACCATTTGGCCTGCTTTATGGTCGTTTCCTATTTCTGAATGAAAAAACAGAGGAGAAATAGATGGACAAAAGCATGTAAATAAAAGAGACTAGGAGAATAAAGATGTTGGGTGAGGAAAAGAGGAAAAATAGTTTGGAGAGTGGGCCTAGGGTCTAAGGTTTTCTGGTGGGCCCCTGCCATCCCAGTCTGATACTGATACAGATAATGATGAAATATCACAGTAACAGCCCTATTTTATACCAGGTGCATGTGGGTTCTCAATTTCCCAGTTTCTTTCACCAAGATCTTGCATGTGTGTCATAGCCAATATCTACTCCTCAGTCAAAAATTTTATTTATGTTTGAAAACATTATGTACTTGTTTAAGATGCCTGCATAAAGCAAGCATTATAGCAGCAGCTAGACTACAATGCTTTATTACAGAAATAAACAAATGCATACATATATATATATATATGATTGTATACAATATCTGTGGAGCAAGGAGAATACTTGGAGCTTACCAGAACTTTTAGCAAGTCTTCTCAATGTTTCAGAAACACATCTCTAGACCACGCTTTATCAATAATTATTTTATTGACCATATTGGGAAAATAGTTGGTCTCTAGGGATACCTGCAAAGAGTATGTCTTCTTGTTCTATGTTACCAGATGGCTTGGATGAATAGGAAATTTGTACTGAAAAGCCCTAAACATTATGAAATACCTAAAAATTAGAAACTTCAGCAAGAGACTTATTGAGGGTTCAGAATTCCATCTTCAGATGTACTGATGTTAATGAACCTGTATATTAAACCATAGAACCTGCTCTATGGAGGGAATCATTTCAAGATCATTTTGACTACCAAGCCATTGCAATTTATTTTGGGAAATCTGGATTGATAGCATGAAAGCTTTGCAAACTCCATTTTGTCCATCTTAAGTGCTTGAATCTTACAGTAAATAGAAATCTAGCACATTTTGGAATCTATTTATTTAGGGGGAAAAAAAGCATGGAATGTGAAGAGCCATTTCTCCTGTCCAATAGAGCCCAGGTATAGAATCTTTAAATACAATAAAGAAAAGGAAAAGTATACCATAGTATTGTCATACTTATAAGTACACAAAATATCATGGTAGTGCATTGAGTTATAAAGAACATATAGTATAGAAATCTGATCTAGTCATAAATAAATGTTTATGTCCAAATGCCTATTTGACTCATTTGGGGCCAAACATCCAATTTAGGGCATCTAACAAACTTCTCTATGTTTTTAAAGAATCTTAAGAATTACCCTTAACTTGTTATTAGAGATGTAGCGAACTGTTCGCCGGCGAACTAATTCGCGCGAACATCGGGTGTTCGCGTTCGCGCAAATTCGCGGACTTTTGCCGATGTTCGCCACTTTGGGTTCGCCGCGTTTTTTTTTTGGCGCCGCGTTTTTTCGCCTTGGTTTTTCCGCCGCGTTTTTTCGCTTCGTTTTATCGCCTATGCATATACATAGGAATAGCTTGCGGTTTTTTTTTTGGCGTTATTTTTTGGCGTTATTTTTTTTTGCATTATTTTTTTGCGGTTTTTTTTTTTGGCGCTTTTTTTTGGCGTTTTTTTTACAAGTATTTTTCAGAGAAGTTTTTGCCCTTGATCCCCCTCCTGCATGCCACGGTCCAGGTGGTGGCACCCTTTAAACAACTTTAAAATCAGTTTTCTGGCCAGAAATGGCTTTTCTAGGTTTTAAAGTTCGCCTTCCCATTGAAGTCTATGGGGTTCGCAAAGTTCGCGAATATTCGCGAGTTTTGCCGAAAGTCCGCGAACGGGTTCGCGAACATTTTTGCGCGGGTTCGCTACATCCCTACTTGTTATACAGGAAGTATCAATATCTTTCAATTGCAGTATGCTCTCCGTTACAAAACATTTTTGGGAAACATTTAGGTTGTGTGTTAGGCAGTAAAGTATGTCCTTACTATGAAAAGCAAAAGGCAGAAATAGTAACAGATTTCCATAAATAGATTAAAGGTTGCAGATAAAGAAAAATAAATATGAAAGTAAACATATCTAGATAAATATACACAAACAAACAAATTAAAGTTCATTCTTCTGAAACTGTCAAACCAGAATAGACTAGTCCACTGGCACTATGAATATACAGGAAACTTGGCTTTAGATGTTGTCTCAGCCATTATGAGGCTAAGTTTGTACAGGAAAACTATAAATATTGTTTTTAGCTTTACTCCTCAGCTTTCAATCCATACCTTTCTTGGCTCCAATCCCAACACCTGTACTGGCTTTTCCTTAGTGAACATAGCCGCTGCTATTGTCTACATTTTCTCTTTCCACGGAGCATTTTGGGAGTAATATACTTTGCCTTTAATGTCTTCTCAGCACCTGTGCCACAATATATATATCTTAGATCAAATGAGATTTGAGGTCATGGAACCCCATCTAGGCAGCTAAACAAAAGAAGCCTAGGCTGGCAAAAAAAAAGCTGTGCCGTTGTGCGGTGCATATAAAATTATTTTTCTCTCTGCAGATAACATGTCAAACCTGCATAGCATTTCAGAATAAATTACTTTGAGTTGTACTTTTAAGACCTGCATGCAGCTGATATGAAAAAGATGGAGAGGACGATCCAGGGATGAAGGATTTTACTGCATAAATGTTTCAGCGGGACACATGAATGAAGATGTGTATTGTTGAACTCAGATATACATAATACACAGCAAGAAAAGGCTCAGGCTAGTCTCAGGAAATGCCCTTTTTTACTAGAAAAAGTGAGCAGAATATTAATTTTGCCTGAATGAAAAAAGGCTGACTTTGAACTCCGTAAGGGAGTCTGCAGTAGAATTGAATTTGTTCCCTGAAGGTAGGTGTACAGTTAGAAATGTGTAGGTCATGGAGTGGCCTATTATCATTAAATATATAATCCATATTTCTAGAGTCACAGTTAGATGGATACATTGTGAAAGTCCCTATTGAATCTGCATTTGATTACCTTGTAATGTATCAGAGGAATAAAAACTTCCTTCACTTACCTGTAGGAACTTTATATCATTGCTTTTGAATGTTGGACTTTGGATACCTTCTCCATACCTTTCTGTACATATTAATCCTAGCCACCTCTGCCGCTTTCCCCATCTGTGATCCCTGTACTGTCCCATAAAAGTCCTATAATTTTCCATAACTATACTTGGATTAACTGTTGTCATGCAGGCAATCACGTTCATCCTTGCCCTATTTGGCAACCCAGATTGAGCCACTCTGTAAATTAGATCACATTAGGAGCCTGTGCAGACTAGTTAGGAGAGGACCGCCGCGTTGACTAGATATCAGATGAAGATGAGATGATCATTTTGGCCTCATACATTGGCTAACAAGCTGCCGACTTAGTCAAGAGTTGGCAGGCAATATTGATGCACTATAATGCAATCAGATCATTGTTAACACATGAACATAGATGAAACCCATTTTATATGTTATGGGACATTGTAACTGTTCACACACTAAGGGGCTGATTTACTAACCCACGAATTCGAATCCGAATTGGAAAAATTCCGATTGGAAAACAAACATTTTGCGACTTTTTCGTATTTTTTGCGATTTTTTCGGCGCCTTTACGACTTTTCGGAAATTATCGCGACTTTTTCGTTACCAATACGATTTGCGCGAAAAAACACAAGTTTTTCGTAGCCATTCCGAAAGTTGCGATTTTTTCGTAGCGTTAAAACTTGCGCGAAAAGTTGCGCTTTTTTCGTAGCGTTAAAACTTAAAAGGCGCGATGTTTTGCGCAAGTTTTAACACTACGAAAAAATCGCAACTTTCGGAATGGTTACGAAAAACTTGCGTTTTTCCGCAAAAATCGTATTGGTAACGAAAAAGTCGCGATAATTTTCCGAAAAAATCGCAAAATACCGATCATTACGAAAAAAACGCAATCGGACGCATTCGGCCCGTTCGTGAGTAAGTAAATGGGCCCCCAAGGCTAATTTAGAAACAATATTACAGGTACCATGAACCGTAAACATCAAGGTAGTTGAAATTTCCATAGGCAAGGATTCCAATTCCATTTAAAGGAACAGTAACACCAAAAAATGAAAGTGTTCTAAAGTAATTGAAATATAATGTACTGTTGCCCTGCAATGGTAAAACTGGGTTGTTTGCTTCAGGAACCCTACTATAGTTTATATAAATAAGCTGCTGTGTAGCCATGGTGGCAGCCATTCAAGCTGGAAAAAAGGAGAAAAGGCACAGGTTACATAGCAGATAACAGATAAGACACCATTGTATTCTACAGGGTTTATCTGTTAGCTGCTATATAACCTGTGCCTTTTCTTCTTTTGAATGGCTGCCCCCGTGGCTACACACCAGGGTTTATATAAACTGTAGTAATGTTTCTGAAGCAAACACACAACAGTGCAGGGCAGCAGTACATTATAATTTAATTTCTTTAAAATATATATATTTTTTGGTGTTACTGTTCCTTTAATAAGCCAGATACATAAAAACAGGGCTAAAACTAGGGATAGGCAAAAGAGGCACGTGTCTAGGGTGCAGCGCTGGGGAGGGGGGGTATGTAGGTGAAGAGAGGATAAAGGAAAGGGGTGGGTGCCAGTGGCTCTTTCATTGGGTGCCTAACTTTGCACTTACATGGAACTTTAATACCCCAAATAAGCTATACAATTTTTATTACAAAATTAATTTAGTTGCAGCTAGCCATAGGCTTTTTTAATTTTAAATTCATGGTTAGATTATGATTTAGCATCGCAATGTTTATTTTTATTGTCAAATTCTGTGGTCCAAATACACTATGATCTTTTAACATACAGCACTCTGATTAAGGCTGTATCTGTGCTAGGCTATATCTGTGCTAAACCAGCAGGTTCTTGACGTGAGCAACGTCGGATCTTGACCCGCCTTTCTCCCAACCTTAACCCTTTTGCCTCTTTTACTTACCAATCCCAATAAACACACGGACACCAATTCTTGGGATAAAAATGGCCGCAGAACATTTGTTAACAGCAATCAAAGTTTTAATTTAAAACATATCATAAAGAACAAAATGATATACAAAATATCTCATGAACACAAAACAAATGTTTGTATAACAAACAACCAACTTTGAATAAACATACACCATAACAAGCCAAATAACTGCGCAGCGCAACTGGTACTGCCAGCTGCCCTTCCAGCCCGGAACCCCCTACCCAACAAAACTCACCTCCTGCTCCCTTTACTTACCCCTGAGGTTCCAGGCATGCCCCAAACAATTCTTAAACTCCCTTCCTAACCCAACCATTGTTTTCCCCAACTCAATCACCCCGCCAACACCACTCGTTACCTCCACCTCTATAGGGAGGGAGGGTGGACGTTTTACTATGCTGCCTAAAATGGATGAGGAGCGGGAACGGTTCCAAATATTTATACCCAATACAAAGCAACCAATCACATAAAAATGGGAGTGGCTATGTCTGCCCTACGTCTACGTCATGCCCCTGCTTCCCTACGTTTCCCTACGGGTCATTGGGCTACTGGATGCATAGTTGGCCAAAGGGACAATAAGGAGCCATTTGCATGTCTTTGCCCAAATCTTTTAAATGAAGGTTAAAGATGGTTAGTCTAGTTCTTGGAATGGGTTTCTACTTCCCTTTAGGCAAACACAAAAACTCCCGCCTTGCTTTATAACAGGGCTGCTAGATGCAGTCTTGAGAATGGCATTGCATTCATTTCCAACTAGTGCAGAGCAGAAATGACTGTTCGCTGAATAAGGACCTACTATTGTTTTTGGTAGATTAACTTTATTCCATCCGGAGTACACTGGCAACTCATTTGGAATGTGTCTATTCTTTTTCTCCCTAGTGTAGAGTTTCTTTCCGCTATAAAGAAAGGGCAAGGAGTTTACCACTTCAATACCACAGTCCACTGTCGGCAAAGTTTCTAGATCGGGGAAATTCTACAAAGTAGAAAGTGAGGCTTAAATATCAAGCATGAGTGCACAAAGGAGGAACAGGCTATCAAGTATTCTTTCTTGTGATAATCACTTAGAACAAAAATGGCTAATTATCCTGTCTTTTTATGAAATAATTAAAAGCAGTTTCTGCATTAAGAGTTCCATGTTAGATTATGTAAAACATAATTAGCAGAGTACATTAGTCAATCTTTACTCAGAACTGTTTAAGCATAGGAAAGTAAGGCGTGGAACAAAAGATTTTATCAGGGGATTTAACAGACATCTGACGACGGATTTTTTTCTACATTTTTATATATAAATACAGAAAACATGCATTTTCAGCTCCAGACATTTTCAATAAAATTTTTTTTTTTACCAATTGCAGACTTAGAATTTGTATTTCTCTGCAGAATACATACCTTAGTTATACTTACAATATGGGAGTACTTCTGAAGTACCCGAAGAGAATATACACAGTACATAGTTAGGGGCCGATTTACTAATCCACGAACGGATCGAAAGCGTCCGAATGCGTTTTTTTCGTAATGATCGGTATTTTGCAATTTTTTCGTCGCTGTCACGACTTTTTCGTAAATTGTCACAACTTTTTCGTAACCGTTACAACTTGCGCAAATTGTCACGACTTTTTCGTAGCCGTTGCGAAAAAATCGGAAAGGTTTGCCCGCCTTTTACTAGCGCTCAATACGAAAAAGTCACGACAATTCGTGCAAGTCGTAATGGCTACGAAACAGTTGCGACAATTCGGGCAAGTCATAACAGCTACGAAAAAGTCGCGACGGCGATGAAAAAAATCACAAAAAATACGAAAAAGTCGTAAAATGTTCGTTTCCAATCCGATTTTTTCCCATTCGGATTCGTGGATTAGTAAATCAGCCCCTTAGGGTTTGGAGTTCACAATCTATCCATACTCTTTACACATATCCCAGAATACTAACCCTTGGTTTAAACTTTAAATGCATCAACTGTTATAAAGATATGTAGGGCACTTGCCTGCTATGTTGTGTTTTGATGAAGAAGAGATCAAGAGATCAGCAAGCAAAAAGACGATTTACGATTGCGCAGTGCATGTGTTTTTTTTTTTTTCATTTCATGAAAAAGGACAATATAGAAACACAGATTTATTGATAATTGTATGTAAATTTAAAACGGAAGGCTTTTTTGTAAAGTCTGGGATTTATGGATGAGCAAGCTGGTTTGCTCTAGTTTGAGTCAAATCCCGTTTACTGTCTAAAGGTGGCTATACATGTACTGTATAATGGTGGCCATACATGCACGGTCTAAAGGTGGCCATACACATTATTAGGGTAAAAGGGAGAAAACATTTTTACACTGCATTGGCCATGCTTATTTTCAGTGCCACTCACCCCTTAAGATGGCAGTGACAACATGGTTTCAAGCACCAAAAGAATATACAGTAAGTGAGGCAGAATCTTAAATCCAAGGGGGAAAACATTAAGGTATCATTGCAGAGCAGTGCAATAGGCACTGGGTAAAGTAATCAGACTGCGCACAATAAAAAAATGTTTTCAATATAGTTAGTTAGGCAAAAATGTAATCTATAAAGGGGCAGATGTCTAACATAATAGCCAGAACACTACTTCCTTCTTTATAGCTCTCTAACCTGTTAGCAGTCAGTAAGGCTCATACACCCTTGACCACTTATTTAACTTGGTGAGACATTTACAGTCTCCTAGCTACAGCGGTGTTTTTTGCACTTTGCACAGAGGGCACTGCTCAGCATCTTGGAACCCAGGGTTTTAGTTAATACTTTTTCCCTATCTCACTTAATATGGATGTTTCATTTCATTTAATGTTGACCCTGGAAGTCCTATGGCCCCTTCAATGTCAGCATGCAGTTTTGTGATGATGGTTTGTCTAGTGTTTTTGTTGTCTTCTGAGTGGGATTCAGTCCTGATGAGCACCTGTTACTGTCGAATGTCATATGAGCCAAGCTGGCATAGACAGTAAGCCGAGTGGTATAAGGCCGGTGTTGTACTATGCCATCACATAACAATCCTTCCCACAGTTGTACTCTTTTTAAATGTTTTATTCCAACTTGCATTGCATATGAATTCATACATGGCATGTACAATTTTATGCCAGCATCTTGTTATACCCACAATGCATTTAAAGGAACAGTTCAGTGTAAAAATGAAACTGTGCAAAATAAATAAAAAATATTTCTAATATAGTTAGTTAGGCAAAAATATAATCTATAAAGGCTGGAGTGGGCAGATGTCTAACATAATGGCCAGAACACTACTTCCTGCTTTCAGCTCTCTAACCTCTTAGTTAGTCAGTGACTTTAGGGGGGGGGCACATGGGACATAACTGTTCAGTTAGTTTTTGAGTTCTCAGGTCAGATTCAAATGCAAACTAACTGAGTTATGTTCCATATGCCCTCGCCCCCCCCTCAAGTCACTGATTGGTTACTGACTGCTAACAGCTTAGAGAGCTGTAAAAGAGTAAGTAGTGTTCTGGCTATTATGTCGGACATCTGCCCCTTTGTAGATTACATTTTTGCCTTACTAACTATATTGAAAACATTTTTTATTTTGCACAGTCTGTCTACTTTACCCAGTTTCATTTTGAGTGCCTATTATACTGCTGTGCAATGATATTCAAGGTCTTTGTCCCACCTACATTGCTATTAAGAGGCTACCTTATTGTTTTCCCCCTTGGATTTAAGATTCTGCCCCACTAGTATTCTTTTGGTGCTTGAAACCATGTTGTCACTGCCATCTTAAGGGGTGAGTGGCGCTGAAAATTATCATGGCCAATGCAGTGTAAAAATGTTTTCTCCCTTTTACCTTAATAATGTCTATGGCCACCTTTAGACTGTGCATGTATGGCCACCATTAGACAGTGCGTGTATAGCCACCATTAGACAGTGCGTGTATAGCCACCATTAGACAGTGCATGTATGGCCACCATTAGACAGTGCGTGTATAGCCACCATTATACAGTGCATGTATGGCCACCATTAGACAGTGCGTGTATGGCCACCATTAGACAGTGCGTGTATAGCCACCATTACTGTAGACAGCGCGTGTATAGCCACCATTAGACAGTGCGTGTATAGCCACCATTAGACAGTGCGTGTATAGCCACCATTAGACAGTGCGTGTATAGCCACCTTTAGACAGTGCGTGTATAGCCACCATTAGACAGTGCGTGTATAGCCACCATTAGTCAGTGCGTGTATAGCCACCATTAGTCAGTGCGTGTATAGCCACCATTAGACAGTGCGTGTATAGCCACCTTTAGACAGTAAATGGGATTCGACTCAAACTGAAGCAAACCAGCCAGCTCATCCATAAATCCCAGACTTTACAAAAAAAAGCCTTCCGTTTCAATCTTACATACAGTTATCAATAAATCTGTGTTCCCGTATTGTCCTTTTTCTTGAAATGTTGATAACAGTCAAAAGGGGGAATCTTATGACAATTTTAAGTCCCCCAATTCTGTATTCTAGATGACAGTCCCTACTGGCTGTTGCTACAGCTGCCAAATACTCCATTGCAGAGAATATCAGTACTCCCGTATGTTTCTCACTTATGTTTACTTTTAAGTATTCCAATTAGAGCATCTATTCCGTGGGAGGAGAAAAAGACATCTGGCACTTTTTGCAGTTTACTTCTGTTGTGTTCTGTAAAAAAATATATAGTTTTACTCCTACAGATGGAACGCACTCTACAACTATAATGCACAGAAAGGTGACCTATTTATAATTGTGGCTTGTTTGTGCCTTCTAATCACAGTCTCCTAGCTACAGCGGGGATGGTGTATATATATCATTGAGTTCAGGGATGTTTCATCATAATAATGGAATGATAACTTTTCCAACTGCTGACTTCACAGGGGTTATTGAGTGCATTATATTTATAAGATAACTGTTTTTTATAAAATAATAAGTCAGTCTGTATGCTGCATATAAGGGCCCCCCATCTACCCAACTTTTATTTTTTTAACTCAAATTCCATTGTCTCTCAGGATGGACGTTTAAGAGTACGATGAGGGGAGTTGAAAGGCACTACAGTTCCAAATAGGATTTTGCATAGCAGGAACATTCCTTATTGCCTGTATATAGAGTTGCCATGAATCTTTGCTAACATAGACACTACATTTATTTCTGAAGGATAATTTTTGTGTTTAGTAGCAGTTTAAGCTTTGCTTTAAAACACAGGGCTTTGATTCTTTCCCCTATTCCAAAAGCTGTTATTGCTGGACATCTGTACATCTGTGGCATCATATGCTCGGCATCTGCTGATGGAAAATGATCACATTTTTTGCTAAATGATTGCGATGGGACCCTGTAAAGTACATCTCATTATACACTAAGGACAAATAACCTGACATAGTAAGGTACTGGTTAGAACATTCTGCACATAAAAGAACATAATGCAGAGGAATTACAGCAAGAAAAGCAATGTACTAAGCAAACAAGGGAGTGAAGCCAGAGAGGAAATCTCATCAGTCAGTCTGAGATAAAATCCTACGGTATGATATACAGATATACTGGTTGGGTGCTGTGTTGGTGGCTGAGATGTTAGGAACGGGAGAGAATAGGTTTAGAAGAGTAGGAACAATGAATGAATGCTATTATTCTTACAGGGACAGGGTTCTGGTGGTCCCAGCCTCAGCCCATGATTAAGTGCCTTTGGGCATGAAACCTGTAGGACCATTAATTAAATACATTTTTTTACTTTTATATCTTTGGGTCTTGTAGATTCCTAGTGTGCTTGAAGGCCTTTTTTGCTGATTGTTGACAGTTGCTCCCTAAACTGAGGGTCTGGGGCTCATACACCCATGACCACTTATTTAACTTGGTGAGACATTTACTGTGGGTTTAGTGGCACGTTCTTTAGTGGTTTTGTATGAGTTTCTGGTGGTCAACACAATACAGAGGCAAGTCACCTACCCATTGGTAGAAACCTGACAGCAAGAAAGATCAGCAGTTCTGTTCTTTTGCCTTGACTGCAATGTTCAAATACGCAAATGGCAAGTAAATAAAGACATTATTGCAGTGTGAGGATTTGCAGCAAAGAAAATGTAGATAGTAGACCCAAAAGGTACACTCAAAGTCAGGACCTAAGCCCTTTGTACTGAGACCATGTAAAAGTCATCATGTGCACCTTAAATTAAGGCCTAGATTAATCAGAGGTTAAAATATTGCCTAGTGGATTTTAATAGTAGTAGAAATTCTGAAACAAGGTAAAAACACTTGTATCAGTTGAGCTGACAGTTAGAAAGCTATAAAGTAATAAGAAAAAAACAGAAGTCACATTTTGAGCAATAATGGGACCCATAGACATAGATAGGCCCTCCAACCTTCAACTCTGATATATCTTCCTTCCCTGGGCTGTTACTTAGGTATATGCTCCGCCTTCTTCTGTGACTTTGGGAAAGGGCAGGTTAGAGTGGAGACATGGACTAACTTTTTGTTGAAGAGTACATCACTAATTGGGAAATAATCAAGATATTCCATGATTGTTTTTTAATTCTGGATACATTTCAGAATCTGCATTTGTTCAGAATTTCAAGAAAATCTTTCATAAATAAATAAAACAAAGTTGACCAGCAAGAAAAATGCATAATTTTTCAAGGAAAAAATTCTTTCCAATCCTTAATATAGGGGGGATCCTGGTCAGCATATGTTTATGATGGTAGCCTTATGAGCCCCAATACATAAATACTGTTACATTTATTATGACCCAAGAAAATGCAGTTTTAAATAAATCCAAGTTAATAAGGACACTCTGCTTGATCTATGCAAAGTTCATATTTTCTAGGTGTGCAGTTGCACAAGATAAACTAGACATGCTGCAAATACATAAATAGTGATGTAGGAGTGAGAAAAAAAAATGTTGCACATAAGAAAAAAATGACAGTTGACTTCACTATACATATATTATGGGGTTCCTTTAGTTATATGCATTAAAAGCTGTAGCCTTTGGGCTCAGATATTTATTGCTACTGGTCACATAAGACTGAACATGTGTATAGCCTCAGGCACTAGAGAGTGGGCTCAATAAGATCAAAAATATTTGGAGCTATGGGAAAAAACTTACATTGTAATAAGGATTTTGTACCTCTGGGCACAACATTGCTTTCCTTTCCTTCTTTTGTCAGGATTTAATTGCTGTTTGAATGATGGCAACAAAGGAGCAGTTGGGCAGCCATAAGGAAAATGGAAATGAGAGTTGTATTGTCGCTGTTAATATTAGGTACCTGATTAGATGAAAGACAAAATATCCGCACATACTCCATTAGGGGGCATTGCTCATGTATCAGTTTGTGACCAGATGACAGGGAATAGCTGGAGGCTGCTATCTAAAGTCTGGGTGATTTTGTTGTGAATAGAGATATGGAGACTTCCATTAGCTGTATGAGCAAAACAGTGTACTGTATGAGCTAGCATGGTTTTGGGTATTGGCAGTTTAAACCTAAAGGGACTTGTTGAAAGTAATTTCCTGGGCATAAAACAGAAAGGCTGGTGCTGTAGGCTTATATGCCAGGCAATGACAATGTTAAGAACGTGGTCCTAGACAATAGTCAGAAATCAGAATGGATCACAGGTAGGGGTACATTCATGCTGGGAATTAAAAAAAAAGAGGATGACCCTAAACCTCTGCTATGAGAAGAAGACCCAAGAATTAATATACAGGTATGGGATCCATTATCCGGAAACCCGATATCCAGAAAGCTCCGCATTATGGAAAGCCTGTCTCCCATAGACTCCATTTTAATCAAATAATTCAGATTTTTAAAACTGATTCCCTTTTTCTCTGTAAAAATAAAACAGTGCTTTGTATTTGATCCCAATTAAGATATACTCAATCCTTATTGGATGCAAAATAATCCTGTTGGGTTTAATTAATGTTTTATTGATTTCTTAGTAGACTTAAGATATGAAGATCCAAATTATGGAAAGACCCCTTATCCAGAATACCCTTGGTCCAAAGCATTCTGGATAACGGGTCCTATACCTGTATAACTTCACCTGTAGCTGATACATCAATTGGAATTTCATTATCTCTGTAGTTCTACGTACATTTGGACATCTAAAAGACCTAAATGGAACATACATGGAATGATTCACTTAACTAGGTCACCCAACAGGCAAAACTTTGACTCATTCTAGCACTCACTAGGTTGGCAAAATCTGACTATAGAGTTCTCAAGAGTCAGTCAGTGTGTAAGCCAGTTTAACAATGACATATTACCTCTTTATTGGAATATTCTGACCACCATTTCTTCGAAATTCCATTTCCTCCGAAGAAGGAACGAATATTTGTTTATTATGAAGTACAAAACATAAGGTTATTTGACATTCTGTTAATGAGTACATGTATAAAGGTAATCGCTAATGTTCAGCAGGGCAAAAATATACTTATAATGCCAGAGGTTGCAGTATGTGATGCCCACAGATCTATCTATGATATATAAAAACAATACTCCTCCGTGAAAAAAAAAGAATGAATGGTAGGATGGCAATATTTTGGGTGCGATCCACCCTTTGGCATGCCACAGAATCTGAAGTACAGAAAAGTACAAAATACACCATCTAGCGTTTAAGGTCCGACAATGTATATTAACCAATGATAGAAAACTAGTGACATCTAGTGGTCTGACTTGGGTATTGTCATTATAAACCCTTAAGTACAACGTTTAACGAAGGACCTTAACAATATAATAATGATAGAAGCAAGAGCACATTGTATTAGATGCTGAGAATAGCTGCGGTTAATATTTTGGGTACATTTTAAAGCTCTTGGGTAGCTTATGGGCAGCTACATGTATAACATACAGTAGAGAGAATATTGTTTTTATAAATTAATATGTACATATTAATATAAAAATATATAAATACATATACTGTAATAATATGGTATAATATGGAGAAAATAAAAATGTGAGTATAAAGCAATGTACTGGAGTCCCTGGGGCTACTCAGTCAGGAAAATATCAGGGCCCCACAGCTATAGTAATAAATAAACCTTTATTAGTTACAGCATAATACCAGTGTTAACGTTTCAGCACTTTTATACAGGCTTTCTCAATACAAATGATCATAAAATAAATAACACTGAAATAAAAATCCATCATACCCCCTCACCAGGAGTACACAGCTCATTACATCACTTCCCAGAGCCATTTAACCTGTGATCAAGATCTCCTGTCTGTCCACTATCATAGTGATACATATGTTGAATCAATTACTTATCACTATCAATGCACAAACCAACTATAGTCAATCTGAGCCCTAATTACTTAGTTACAAGATGGGCTTTTTTCACTTTGCCTATCAGTCAAAAAACAAACAGACGCACGTTATTCATTTAGGCCCCTCATGGACTATTTAGCATACATTCTTTTCATAAAGACTGCAAATTGCAGAAAAAAATGTACAATACTAAAGACATGATTTTGGTACTTTCCATCCTGCCCCACAGTGTGTCCCTGTAGGCACAGCTTTTTGCAGTCCCAGAATGGAGCACAAGGTGCAACACCTTATTATGAATACAGCACTGCATGCATTCAGCAACACTGTATTCGTAAGTGTGGGAGGTGGGTGATTCCCTTGAAGCCCCCTAGCTTGCCTGTTATTCAGAAGCACAAATTAGTAAGCCCAATCAGGCACAAGATGGTGTATGTGTAGCACTGCCTGCCACAGGGCTGCACCTTGCTTCTTTAAACCAAAGCAGGGTGCAAAACTCAATGTGCACCTTGGGTGCAAGTACTCATTGGATTTGGTGCCCCCTAGGGCTTATTTGTTTGTGCCCCTCCAGCACTTGTGTGTGTTTGGGATTTGTAACTAAGGTGTCCTGACTTTTTCCAGTGGCCCTAATGTGTCCCCAATTGCTTACTTGTTTTTTGCGCAGACACCCTAGCACCCTGCTCCCCATTAGTCTGTAATGTGCACGTGCTATGCATGAGGTGAATAAAGGTGGCCATACACGGGCCGATTGTAGCTGCCGATATTGGTCCCTTGGACTGATTCGTCAGCTTATTGGCCCGTGTAGGGGCAGGAACGAGGGGCATGCCCGACTGATATCTGGCCTGAAATTGGCCAGATATCGATCGGGCAGGTTAAAAGATTTAGTTGGATAGGGGACCCCATCGGCTCGTTGATGCGATCACCGAACCAACTGCCCCGCTATTACCACCATTTTAATTTGATCGTTTGGCCCCAGGGCCACGTGTTCCCCGATATCGCCCACTCTTAGGTGGGGATATCGGGTGAAGATCTGCTTGCTTGGTGACCTCGCCAAGCAAGCGGATCTTCACGTGTATGGGCATCTTAAGTCATTTGCCCTAATACAACCTTGAAGCCTCACAATCAGGTTATCTTGGTAGAGGGATGTTACTACTATTCTCATAGTAAAAAGCTTTACAGAATCCAACTGTTGTTCACTTTTGCACCAGTATTCTTCTCTGCATCATAAATATGTTTGTAATATCTCCCACTCTGTGATTTTGCTTTTTACAGTAAAATATTTATAGTGTTATTGTTGGATAGTGACAGTCTTGGACAATCTTTGGTAGAACCTTCTTTAGTAACATCTAGAGGTGACTATTTAGTCTGGTTGTAGGTGGGGTCTGACAACAAAGTTTCTTGTATTCATGTTGGCATTTCTGTTGGTGCCATTAGTTTTGTTGTTATATTTCTGGCTTAAGGTTTCCGGGAGAGGTTCCTCAGGAGTGGAAGAAATCTGTATGTTTCAAACTTTTTATTTTTGTGTAGACTGTTCTTTTTAGGAATCATTGTACAGGTATAGGACCCATTATCCAGAACGCTCGGGACCAAGGGTATTCCGGATAAGGGGTCTTTCCATAATTTAGATCTCCATACCTTAAGTCTACTAAAAAATCAATAAAACATTAATCAAACCCAATAGGACTGTATTGGATCCAATAAGGATTAATTATATCTTAGTTGGGATCAATTACAAGGTACTGTTTTATTATTACAGAGAAAAGGGAATCATTTAACCATGAAATAAACCCAATAGGGCTGTTCTGCCCCCAATAAGGGGTAATTATATCTTAGTTGGGATCAAGTACAGGTACTGTTTTATTATTACAGAGAAAAGGGAATCATTTAACCATTAAATAAACCCAATAGGGCTGTTCTGCCCCCAATAAGGGGTAATTATATCTTAGTTGGGATCAAGTACAGGTACTGTTTTATTATTACAGAGAAAAGGGAATCATTTAACCATTAAATAAACCCAATAGGGCTGTTCTGCCCCCAATAAGGGGTAATTATATCTTAGTTGGGATCAAGTACAGGTACTGTTTTATTATTACAGAGAAAAGGGAATCATTTAACCATTAAATAAACCCAATAGGGCTGTTCTGCCCCCAATAAGGGGTAATTATATCTTAGTTGGGATCAAGTACAGGTACTGCTTTATAATTACAGAGAAAAAGGAAATCTTTTTTTAAAAGTTAGAATTATTTGCTTATAATGGAGTCTATGGGAGATGGTTTTTCCGTAATTTGGAACTTTCTGGATAACAGGTTTCCGGATAAGGGATCCCATACCTGTACTTAGATAGAACCCGATGTTCTGTAAGTGGTCTATGAGAAACCAGGGGTTGGTGTTGCGCCTGGATATGGATGCTGTAATTGCACATGTGACCTTAGTTATTCTAATTTTCATGTTTGGGGGTATATATCTTCTGCAGTAGACTTGTGAGGGCCACACAGTTGTTGCTGTCCTTTAGCTCCCATGATCACAAGATTATTCAGCACCAATAGAGTCAGAATGATGGGAGCTGAGGTTCAGTGAGAATAAGGCCATACCTTGCACATCTATGGTAAGATAGTTGGCTCAATTTTCTAAAAGAGCTTAACTGCACCACTGCAGTTACCGATAGCAACCAATTATCAACTGGATCAGTCAACTACACTCATGCACACATACTCTAGAGTCCAATGTATAATAGCAATTACATTTTCCAACATGTTTTTGCCACTTCAAAGAAAGCTGCCCAGGCTTGGGGAGAACGTGTGATAATTACAATCGAACTCAGAACCCAAATACTACAAGGCGGCAATGCCAAGGCAGCCATATTACAGATGGAGTAGACGTTATCTGTGCTACTGCAGCACAATGTTCAGGGCATTTATTTCACATGGGGAAATATATGACTATGTCTGTCGAATACTTCCAAATAGTCTGCGGCATCTGTACCATAAAATGCTTCGATGAGTCCCCACAAGCCAAGCGGTAACCTACGGCTTTCCAGGCGCACTAAAACTTCCATTACTCTCAGTCAGCAGCACCGTTTGGGTTGTAAATACTAAAAAAAAAAATCAATACTCTAGAAGGTTCCTGTAATTGAAAAAAAGTAAGATTGCAACAGTACATTAATCCTCCGATTGCTACCCCAATGTGCCTTTGTATGTTAAACTAAACAAATGCAGAAATGATGTTAACAATTCAACCTAGCTGTCTATTCTGTATATATCCGGCTTAGATATTATTGTGATGCAATTCCGTTCTTTTCTCTGTAAGAGGTTCACTTGTTTCATTTGTGCCGTGCTTCAGTAATGACTGTTTGGCATGTCCTACAGGCAAAGGCCCAGAAACACTTTATGCTGGCTATAACCTCAATGATAATGAGTGGCACACAGTACGTGTGATCAGACGAGGGAAGAGTTTAAAGTTAACCGTGGATGATCAGCAAGGAATGACAGGTATGTAGATCGCTATTATATAAAGATGTTGGTTTAAATGTGAATATTTAATAAAGGAAAGACATCCCATGACTTTATTGGCACGGCCTGCCTTATTATTGTAATAAACAACTGCTTATCTCCCCCCAGTGCTTAGTATGGAATCCTGGCCAAGCACTTTCCAGGGAGCACAGGATCATTCTTCCTAATTGTCTGCTGCACATTCTTGTGGATCTTTAGGGGACAGCAGAAATATTAATTAGAGTTTATATAAGGTTATTAAAGGGTTCAAGTTAACTTTTAGTGTGTTATAGAATAGCTTCAAGTAGTAGCTTCAAGTATAGAATATAGCTTCAAGTATAGAAAAGCTTCAAGTTAACTTTTAGTGTGTTATAGAATGGGCAATATTTAGCAATGTTTCAACTGATCTTCATTTTTTAATAGTTTTTGAATGAATTGCCTTCTTCTTCTACCTCTTTCCAGCTTCCAAATGGGGGTCACTGACCCCGGCAGCCAAAAACTGTTGCTCTGTGAGGCTACAGTTTTATTGTCATTTTTTTTATTACTATTCTTTCTATTTAGGCCCTCTCTTGTTCATATGTTAGTCTCTCATTCAAACAACTGCCTGGTTGCTAGGGTTATTTGGACCCTAGAAATCATATAGCCGCTGAAATTCTAAACTGGAGAACTGCTAAACAAAAAGTTAAATAATTCAAAAACCACAAATAAAATTGCAAATTGCAAATTGTCTCAGAATATCACCCTCTACATGATACTGATGTAACTAGTAGGTAGAGGGGATATCTTTAGAAAACAAATATTAAGCTATAAGCTATAAAGCTTTATAGAGACCTACATTGTTTGGAGGTATAGTTTCCTTGTTAAAATATCATTTATTTTTATATTATTTAAAATTCCACCAAGGCATATAACCAGTGCCAAATGGGCAGCTGTTTCACCTGTGCCATTATTTTGTTGACTGTTGTCTTCTCTAATGAGAAGCAGTCTATAAATAGCTAGTCCATCACTGAATCAAACCAGCTGTGGGACTTGCCCAAGGCATTGTCACATTATCTCTAGGGGAATGTCACGGCTGTAGCCATGGATGGGATCATACCAATAGATTGCACAGAAGGCACAGGTTTATTGCTGTAATTACACTGAGGCCACTCTTCAGGATTGACCTATGACCAGCCATGTAGGATGAGAGCTCAGAGTTGAGCATTAATGAGGAGAGGCTACAAGCAGTACAAAGACCTCACCTGACCTTCTATCATTTTATTGCAAAATGGCTCAGCTCTTTTACAGACTGGTAAGGAACCAGTTCATACTTATTGTTCTTTTTCCTCCAGGTCATATTTAAAGGGGAACTCTACCCAAACACAACTTAAGCAAGCATGTAATTTAAAGCAACTTTGCAATATACATCAATTAAAAAATATACATATTTTTCATGATTGATTTTAAAAGTAATAATATGGTTTGGAATGGTTACCTAAGCCTGACTCCCTGTTCTGCTGATCTAGCTGGCTACTTTGAAACTAATTTAAAAAAAAAACAAGAACAGCAGTCGTCTGCCCTCAGCCTGCATTTTCCAAGTCCCACAATTCCTTGCGCATGTGATGTCAATAAGGAAAGGAACATTGCAGTGCAATGCATTGTGGGTTATGCAGTTCCTGCTTGCTGTCTGTAAGCTGTAGAGAAGATATTACAATTAGTAGCATCAATGTTTTAGTCCCTCCTCCCCTGCCAGGATTTCAAATTATGCAGAAAGAGAGGAATTGTTTTTGAGATATTTTTTGAAGGAACAGATTATAGTGATAGGTATATTAGGGGTTTCTGTGTTGTCTGGGGCTCTTTAGCACATTTTGGTTCAGAAGCCAGAGTTCCCCTTTAAAATCTTAAAAGCATTTTATAATTTACACTTTAGAATATTATATAACTTGGAAGTTTTTAATTATTCTTAGGCATATTTTTCCAAAAGAACAAATTACTTTTATGTACTTCTGTTGTGTTATGGGTAAAGGTATGGACTATGATTCAAAAGAGACCCTGGTATTTAAGTAAACAAAGTCCCAGAAAGCCCACATGGGCCCATTAAATAGTGATTGTCTATGGCATTTTACAACTGCCACTCTTACCGCTGTCAGAATCTACTGCTTGCCAGTCCAGGCCTGAATGGGTGGCATCACAGTATCATACAGGGAACTGCATAGCTAGTGAGTCTTTTGTTATAAAGTTTGAGAGATTTCTACTTCTCTCTCTTAGAAAACTTACCTAAAAATAAACATGGTTGCTGGGTTTAGAGATACCAGAAATAGAATATAGTTTTATCGGAGGCCTAGATTTTACTGCTATTAGTGTGAACTATTATATTATGTATTAGTTATGTATGTATAGTGCAACCTTAGCAATTTTAAAGCAGTTTAAGGAAATAAAACCTAAAAACAATATGGCTTGTGCAGTTTTGAGGGGAACACACAGGGATCGCACCACAAATGCAGGCCAGACTTGCAGGAAACCCGTAAGTTTTAAACACAGTAGGTTTTTCAGCAGCAATGTACTTACTTTTGGAAGTAAAGTGTCCAATACACCATGAGATTAAACAAGTTGGTTTTTTAGGGAACTTTTAGCAGGTGAGCAGCAAGTTACACCCACTTGTATCTCCTACATACACACCTTCAACTGCTACTCACTCCCTTAAACACTCCTTGGACATCCAGCCCTGCTGGTAAACCCTGCGGTGGCTCTTAAATGAGTGGCTTAGCCTAAAAGAAGGGGATATATACCCGCCATCCAGTATGTATTCCATCCATCTTGAACAGGCTATAAATGCTATCTATATACCACACTGTACTAGATTAAATGTATAAAAGCCCTATAAATGATCTATGCCTTCAAAGTCATGCACAGCAGCTGCCCAGCTTGTTATCTTCTTAGCCATCTTCTGACTGCACATACTTAAGGAGGCCATACACGGGCAGATTTCAGCTTCGAATTCAGGTCCTTCAGACTAATTTGGCAGCTTATCTGCCTGTGTATGACGACCCCCGAAGGACCTTCCCAACCAATATCTGGACTAAGATTGGGTATGTTCGATTTTCCCTTTGGATCAAGGACCCCAATACCTCGTTGATGCGGTATTTGCCCATATACAGACCGTTTTAATTTAGGTGGGCATATTGGGAGATGATCTACTTGTTTGGTGACCTTGCCAAATGAGTGGATTGCACCGTGTATGGTCACCTTTAGATTGCTCTGGGCTCTGCACTGAGAAGCTAAACACGACCAAACACAGGCAGATTTAGTCATTTAGACTGATTTGGCAGCTAATCTGCCCATGTATGGGGACCCCTGACAGCCCTCCCCAACTGATATCTGGATGAAAATTGCCCATCAGGCAAGTTTGATTTTTCAGTTGGAACAGGGACCACATGGGCTCATTGATTCGACCCCCACTCAGACCTCTTCTAGCTCACTCCTATTGGCCACACTAGGGCCAAACAATCCATTTAGCCAAAGGAACAAATCTTATAATGAATGGCCACCTTTAAGGGTTATTAGAAATGAAACAGTAGTAGACTTCTATGACATCTGTCATAGAAGTTGAATCTACAACTGATTAGAAATAAATTCAGATATTAAATGCATAGTTTTCTATGCTGACAGTGAATGGAAATATAAATGAATTGCCGAATTGTATGCTGAACAGATTGTATATATACTTTATATTTTAAGATTAAGTCCCTAAGCTCAGGTAAGTAACAGCAGCACAGAGCATGTGCAGTGAATCAGCAGAAAAGAAGATGGGGGGGCTACTGGGGGCATCTTTGGAGGCACAGATCTTTATTTCTAAAAAGTTATGGTTGCCTTGGGCTGGTACAGAAGTCTAGTTCTAATCTCAAAATAGAATGCAAAGCAAGAATAAAATAAGCAATACAAATAAGGGCACTTGCAAATAGTTTTGGAATATTAGCCTCTATATCAATGATTTGTCTCCTTATAGTAGTGAACACGTGGGCCTCTCACATTTATTAAAAAAAAACACTTGAAATTACTTTTAATTGTGTCTGCAAAGTTTATCATGGCATTTATATAAATAGAGCATCAGCATTGGAGTTGGGCCCCATTAGGCAAGGAAGCCTCAAGAATAAGGCTGTCTCCAAAGTATAAATCCGCTGATCAAGATTATACAGAAAGTTCACTTTAAAGGAACAGTAACACCAAAAAATGAAAGTGTATAAAAGTAACTAAAATATAATGTGCTGCTGCCCTGCACTGGTAAAAGTTGTGTGTTTACTTCAGAAAGTCTACTATAATTTATATAAATAAGCTGCTATGTAGCCATGGAGGCAGCCATTCAAAGGAGAAAAGGCACAGGCACTTAGCAGATAACAGATAAAACACTATTGTATTCTACAGAGCTTATCTGTTATCTGCTATGTAACCTGTGCCTTTTCTCCTTTTTCCAGCTTGAATGGCTGCCCCCGGGGCTACACAGCAGCTTATTATATAAATTATAGTAGTGCTACTGTAGCAAACACACCAGTTTTACCAGTGCAGGGCAACAGTGCATTATATTTTTATTACTTGAAAGCTCTTTCATTTTTTGGTGTTACTGTTCCTTTAAGGCATTTCCTTCAAAAGAACTGGGCCTTTGCCTACCTTAGATCAAGATATATCCACCTTATCCCATTTTGGGAGCTGACACTTAGATGAGAAAGCACAAGGCATGTTTCACACTTGCCACAGAAATGTGAAGTGTCCCATCAATCCCAATGATAATGGAGCGTATCATAATATAAATCTGAAAAGCGCTAGCTTCTTGGCAGAATCCAATGCTAATGACTGCACAGCAGAGGCAAAATATATATCAACACAACCTTCTTTAATAGAAAAATACACGGATCGTGCATTTCCTAGTCATTGTTTTCTAGGCGGGGAGGCCAAACGCACCTTCACCTTCTCCCTTTTCTTTTTTGCAAACTGTTGTGATGGAAATAAAAACATTCCAAATGCAGTTTCTCCTAAGCCTTTATTCTTTTATAATTGTAATTAAAAGGAACATCGGTTGCACATTAATTAAACCCCTGCCTCGTGGCGATTAGTTTTCTGATATGGAAGGACATTGAAACCTTTCAGTTAGATTGAAATTTCTCAACTGCATTTTTTTTAAAGAAAATATCTGCCTGGAATTTGTTTATAAAGGATTATATGGTGTTTTTTTTAATATAAAATATCCAGTATTTTAATTATGTATGTATATCTTTATTTGTATAGCGCTACTTATGTACGCAGCGCTGTACAGTAAAATAGATTAATACAAACAGGGGGTTATTAAGATAGATATATTATATAATAGATAAATACAAAGTATAACAATAAATACAAATAAATACAAGATACAGTTGCAATACGTTAAGAGTCAAAGACACAAGAGGATGGAGGTCCCTGCCCCCAGGAGCTTACAATCCATATGGGAATTATATATTTATATATAATTATATATTTTAAAAGTTCCATGGTTTGGGACCTTTTACATTTTTGCCTAGTTTCCATCTACTGGCTACTGTGCTATTGAATTTACTTTTAAATTTGACTTTAATTATATAATTAACTGGTTTGCCCCCAGCCCAGCTCCATTCCGCCCCAGATCCCATCTCTAGACTCCCTTTCTATTCCCCCAAACTCTTCCTAATCACAAAGTCCTGACCCACACACACACAGAAGGCTTTGGCTGTAGACTATTTAACAAGCTGTAAGGCTGCCAGCTCTACTCACATGACTGTATCAAAACCATAGGGACTATGATACTATCTGGCTTCCTTGGGGACCCCTTCCTTACATTATCGGGCAACAGGGCCAAGGGCAACCCTGTTGGTAAAATATTGGTATCAAGATAGAGGATTCTTCTGTGATGGCAGAGAATCAAAGGGCAATATGGCCATTAGCAAAGCTGAGGATCCACACTAGTGTAATTGTTTATAGCTGCTGTGTTTAGGAAGGAAGTGGGGGTGTCTACTTGTCACCACACACCCATCCCTTTTAAATTGAGATCTACCTAAAGCCACAAAGACTCAAGGCGCATACTGCAAGTCTTGTTGCTCTGGAACCTATATGCATGCAATGGGAGAATCAAAAATGGATGATTGGGGGGGTGATGGGGAATGCAAGTCTCTAAGGAAATCCACAGAAGTGCATTGTGGGGCAAAGTGTGGGGCAAAGTGCAAAAAAACATGGGGGATTGTGACTGTTTTTTTACATTTTACACCCTGCCCTGGCTTAGTAAATTATTTTATAGTGAAGTGCTGTGGTAGGAATTAAAGAAGAAGTTGAGCTTAACAAAGAAGTAGGGTAGAAATGTTGCATATGTTTTGTGCTTCTGTACCAACTCAGGGAAACCCCAGCTTTTATAAGGGAAGGTCTGTGCCCCTAAAGATGCCCCAGTAGCCCCCCATCTTGTTTTCTGCTGATTCCCTGCCCATGCTCTGTGCTGCTAGCACTTTCCTGAGCTTAGGGACCTACTCACAATATACTGCATATATAGACAATAAATAATACATGTCACTATTCAAGGCTGATAAGTAATTTATTTAGATTCCCATTACAAGTCAGAAATCAATGTAATTTAAATAAAAATGTAATAATCAGCCCTGTAGCATCAGCTTCTCTGACAAGCAAACCTGATTTTCTGCTTGATAATTTGTGATGACCCCTAAGCTTTGCTTCTCAACCGCTTCTCAGACTGCACTGAGCATGTGCAGTGTCACTGACACAATCCAAGATGGGGATCTCCTTTGACAACTTTGAAGACCTTGATCATTACTGTAATAGGGCTGGGGAACATTTAGGCTGGTGCTTTAAGTATATAAAATATGGCATTTCTGTCCATATTTGGTTTAGTTCTACTATAATGAAAAGGATGTAGGGATAGAAATAAAGGGATACAGATTTGATTAGAAATATAACATTCCAAACGTCTCATCCTCTGTCAGAAATTCCACATACCAGTTGAAGAGTAACAGATTGTATGTCCAGATAGACTAACTTTAAGGAAAATATTACCCCCATCAGCATCTAGAGCACACGTGTCAAACACAAGGCCCGTGGGGCGAATACGGCCCTTCTGGCTGTTTTATGTGGCCCCTGGTGACTGTGCCTGACCGTACAGTATCTTAATAAAAAATTTGGCCAACAACTTAGCTTGTGTTTTAGATTTCGGCCCCCTTATGTGATTGAGTTTGACACCCCTGCTCTAGAGCAATGGTCAGACTATTAGGTCCCAAATATCAGTATCAGCTTTAGGGTGTCTTTAACGCAGAAAGAGACTGGTCTGATGATGTTAAACCCAGTTGTATTTGTCAAGATGACTGATCAGTTGAAGACCTTGAGGGATGGTTTAATCATTTCCCTGCTATTTTATGCCTTTCTATAAAATACTCATTATGTTAAATTGGTTTTAAAGAGCAGCTTGATAGATGTGGTGCTGGACAATTTTATTACCATTCTGGGAAGATCAAGAAACATTTAAATTATTTAAACAAAAAAAAAATAAAGTCAGTGGAAATGAAGCTCATAAAAAGCAGGACAAGTCCCTGTAGTGTTTAACAGATAGTGGGCCTGATTCACTAAAGGGCGATAAAACGTGCGCTATTTTTATTGTGCGCTAAAATTTTTACAGCGTCTTAATTTTGGCGATTTTTCGCACGATTCACTATAAGCATACTCGCGCTTTTTTACGCGGGATATTGCATGCGTTATTTAACTCGCGAAAAGTCTATTTCAATGCGGTATTTGCCGGTACATGCGCTAAATTACGCGAATAATCGCCGCATATAAATGGTAGCATAGAAATAGTGTATAAAAATTGTCGCCGCATATAAATGGTGTATATAAATATTAGCCATATATAAATAGTAGCATATAAATGGTATCATATAAATAGTAGCCACTAGTGATGAGCAAATGTGTTCTGGTTTCTTTAGTGAAAAATTAGCAAATCTTTCGAAAGATCCACGAAACGGCAAAAATGTTGTGCGGGCAAAAAAATTGTTGCTGTGACTATTATTTTTTGACACTTGTATCAATTTTTGCATGTGCGGTGAATTTTTGCGTGGCGAATTTTTTCATGCGTTTTGCCATTGGCGGATTGTTTTGCGAAACGCATGAAAAAATCCGCTGCGAAAAAATTCAACGCACGTCCAAAACTTCGCTGCGAATCCATGCCTGGCGAAACATTTCATCACTTGTAGCCAAATAGAAATAGTCGCGCAAATGAACGCACGCCATGTTAGCCATACACGCCAATACTTGCGGAAAATTACTGTATTAAAAATGAACATTTCGCTGCAAACTGGCGGCTGCGTCACTCTAGGGGAAACACAGACTTGAATAAATAACACTGTAAGTCCATATTTTATTGCAAAAAATCATTTACTGTACTTTTGTATAATTTTTCGCCTGCCTGTAGTAGGTGTTAATTTTCGCATAGCCGAATGCGATATTTAGCGCGCAAAAGTTATAGTGAATCATGCGATCGTATTCTTTTCAGCGCGGAAATTAACGCAAAACGGTAAAACTAGTGCGAGAAATACCGCATGCGAAAATGGCGATTTTTCGCACGCGATAATACTATGGTGAATCGCGCGCAAATTATTTTGCGTTTTTTAACGCGAAAAAGCGTGCGATAATTTTTATCGCCCTTTAGTGAATCAGGCCCAGTGTTTGTTATGCTTTGTTCATGTTTATTGCTGTGCAGCACTGCTGACATTAGGGGGCACCCTGCACAGCAGGCTAGAGAGTATTCTAGGTGTTATGGTTGAGATGGAAATGTGAAGCAGATCTTCTGTGGTGTGTGTGGGGGGAGTGAGCTGCTGCAGGAGGTCCTGTTTGTACAGTACAAAGTACAAGAAATACCGTAGGCAGCAGTATAACGTTTCTTTAGGTAAATTCCAAGGCAGTTGCAGTGGGTCCCAATTCTCTAGAGGGGTAACTTAGAGAGACTGTGAGGCTTATTTACTGTCACTTGTTATAGTGATTTGAGCAGAGACCTAGGAGGAGGCTGGTTGCTGGAGGCCGGGAAGCAGACAGGCAGGCAGGGACAACAGAAAATAGATTTATTTAGTAGAACCAACAAAAAGACAGGGAAGTGGTGAACTGAAAGAAGGCAATTGAATTAAAGTACAAGGCAGGGGCAAACATTAATTCAGCACAATATCTAAGCATCAGATCAAGGCTGACCGAGTTCATCAACATCAGGCAGGCAAGGGCCCACACAGGAACAGGACAGCAAGGGAGCAGCTACCATGGGTAGAGAGACCAGCAGGAATGAACTTGCAGCAATTATTGGCATCAGCTGGTTTAAACGGGCATTTTTAAGCATGTTATTATGCATCCCCAAAGTAATGTCAGCGGCAATGAGCACCATCCAGCACATTTACCAACATTGGGCAGATAGGCCTCAGCTTAGTGACATCAGGTTGAGATGTGTTTCATTATTCTAACAGTAAAGAGATCAAAGCTGAGTTGAGTTCCATGAATGCAATAAGCACTAGTAGGCTTGTGATGGCCTATCTGCTCATGTGGAAGCCATTGTCTCTCCAAGGTTCATATGAAGCTATGAAAATATAATGGGATATAAACTGTGCAGGGTCTTTTACTAATAGTTGGTAAAGTGCATGAAATACACAAGGGGCTTTTATCTTACCATCAACATCAGTTCAGTAGATATACAATATATCAGTGATGGACTAGGCTACCAGGAAAACTCCAGGAGCACCCAGTTGTTTGTGGGCCTTCTGCTTACCTGACTATGTCACCTTGTATGGCTATTCTATGGGCATTCCCCAAACAGAATGAAGGGATTGATGAGAGCATGTAAAGAGAAGGGACTACTAAGAGAATAGACACAGAAAGGTGAGTGAAGACAGACAGGTAAATTTAATATAAAGCTGTCACTTGGCTTGTTTTCTAATAAAGGCCCAGATGAGTAAAAAGGTCCCTGGTAGGCTCAGTTGGTCTATTAGCAACAATGTCAATTGAGACAAAGTTTCTCTAATGCAGAAGGTTTTTTTTTATCCTAAATGTGATGCTTCTCACTTTAGAATATCTTTCCAGTGACAAAACCAATGCACAGTACAGTGAATATGTGACAGTATTTAAGATTGATATCATTTTTCTTGTTCTTTCACAGGTCAAATGGCTGGAGATCACACAAGACTAGAGTTCCACAACATCGAGACTGGAATAATAACGGAACGCCGGTACCTGTCTGTCGTCCCTTCCAACTTCATTGGCCATTTACAGAGCTTAACGTTCAACGGAATGGCCTACATCGACTTATGCAAGAACGGTGACATCGACTATTGTGAACTGAATGCTCGCTTTGGCTTCAGGAACATCATTGCAGATCCGGTCACATTCAAAACGAAAGCCAGTTATGTCGCACTTGCCACTCTCCAAGCCTACACTTCCATGCACCTTTTCTTCCAGTTCAAGACTACATCTCCTGATGGGCTCATCCTCTATAACAGCGGGGATGGGAATGACTTCATTGTAGTTGAACTGGTTAAAGGGTAAGTACTAGCTGATGAATGCCAATATATGAAGAAAAAAAGGACATTCTTTAATATGTATAGTATATTAATTAATGAATACAGGTATCGGACCCCTTATCCGGAAACTCATTATCCAGAAAGTTCCGAATTACAGAAAGCCTATCTCCCATAGACTCCATTTTAATCAGATAATTCACATTTTTAAAAATGATTCCCTTTTCTCTGTAATAATAAAACAGTACCTGTACTTGATCCCAACTAAGATATAATTACCCCTTATTGGGGGCAGAACAGCCCTATTGGGTTTATTTAATGGTTAAATGATTCCCTTTTCTCTGTAATAATAAAACAGTACCTGTACTTGATCCCAACTAAGATATAATTACCCCTTATTGGGGGCAGAACAGCCCTATTGGGTTTATTTAATGGTTAAATGATTCCCTTTTCTCTGTAATAATAAAACAGTACCTGTACTTGATCTCAACTAAGATATAATTACCCCTTATTGGGGCAGAACAGTCCTATTGGGTTTATTTAATGGTTAAATGATTCCCTTTTCTCTGTAATAATAAAACAGTACCTGTACTTGATCCCAACTAAGATATAATTACCCCTTATTGGGGGCAGAACAGCCCTATTGGGTTTATTTAATGGTTAAATGATTCCCTTTTCTCTGTAATAATAAAACAGTACCTGTACTTGATCCCAACTAAGATATAATTAATCCTTATTGGAGGCAAAACAATCCTATTGGGTTTAATTACTGTTTAAATAATGTTTTTAGCAGAATTTAGGTAGAAGATCCGAATTACAGAAAGACCCCTTATCCGAAAACCCCATGTCCCGAGCATTCTGGATAAAGGGTCCCATACCTGTACTTTATATTATCATTGTTCTGAGTTGGGTATTTGTCTGGCACTTTACCACTGAATGGATGAGTGAAATGAAACAAAGAACGAAAGCTGCATTGTTCATTAGGGTTTCCACTAGAGGGCCTCGTTGCACCGTCTATTCAACCTCATGCCGATGTCTCCATCCAGCATCTTTTTAAGATTCACATTATTTTATCTCATGTTGTGAATATGTGAAACATTCCCTTGGTTGTCAATGGCAACAATCCAAGACACAGGATTACACTTGAGAAGCGACAGATGTAAAACTAATATTATTTTCTGTGTTTTGTTCTTTATTATTAGTCTGAAATAAGGGGCTCAGTGACTTTTTTAAACATATACTACATTGTTAATGAATTAAATTGGGTTTCGAGTTTAAGACAGCTGCTTTAATTATACCTATAATAATTAGCCAAATGGATATATATATACAGTATATATAATACTGATGTTTGTGAAGTCAAAAAGGGTTTCAATCTTAACACTTTGCTTTTAGGTATTTGCATTATGTGTTTGACTTGGGGAATGGTGCAAATCTGATCAAAGGAAGCTCCAACAAGCCTTTAAATGACCATCAGTGGCACAACGTTATGATCTCCAGGGACACGAGTAACCTGCATACTGTCAAAATTGATACAAAAATCACAACCCAAAGTACAGCGGGAGCGAGAAACCTTGACCTGAAAAGTAAGTTTTGTTTGTTGCACTGAGACTGCTCACCCAGTTATATTTGAATACAGTATATATTTTCTACAGTATCGGGTGGTAAAGAATTTAGCAAGGGTAATTGCTATTGCTTGTACAATGTGGAGCCTACAAAACAATGGTTGTAAGAAGAAGGGATGTAAGGAGGTTTAAGAAGACACAAAATATTTACCACTTGACACTTACCTTGGCCGATCAGCTCCATCTTTAGCAACAGGGATAAGGGACTTTGGAAAGGGACTGTGGCTGTGCCATATTGAGCCATCCTCTCATGTCTTCTTTTTAGTTTTGTTTTATTCACAGTTCTGCCATGCGCCCCAAGTCTATTTGATCCCAGTGTTTACAGCGCAGAATATAGTAGGGTTGAAGGTTTAACTTTGCAACTTCTCTTGCACTAGGCAGGGAGCAGATGTACGCAGAGCCTACTTGGGCAGTTTTGGGTAATAGAACAGAAGCTAGGGATGCGTATGTACAAGAGTTAAAAATAAAAACTGTACAGGCCTGGAACTATGGGTAGGCAGAAGAGACACATACCTTGGGTGGTGGGTTCAGTAGGAGGGGTAGTGATTGTGGACTACGTTTAGGGGCTGATTTACTTACCCACGAACGGGTCGAATGGAGTCCGATTGCGTTTTTTTCGTAATGATCGGTACTTTGCGATTTTTTCGTATGTTTTGCGATTTTTTCGGATTCTTTACGAATTTTTCGGATCCAATACGATTTTTGCGTAAAAACGCGAGTTTTCCTATCCATTACGAAAGTTGCGTAAAAAGTTGCGCATTTTGCGTAGCGTTAAAACTTACGCGAAAAATGCGCAACTTTTCGCGTAAGTTTTAACGCTACGCAAAATGCGCAACTTTTTACGCAACTTTCGTAATGGATACGAAAAACTCGCGTTTTTACGCAAAAATCGTATTGGTAACGAAAAATTCGTACAGAATCCGAAAAAATCGCAAAACATACGAAAAAGTCGCAAAATGTTCGTTTTCAAGTCGGAACTTTTCCAATTCGGGTCGGATTCGTGGGTTAGTAAATCAGCCCCTTAGGGTGTGTGAGTGAGCACTGGGGTCTGTGTGTGGACTTAGAGCAACTGCTGGGCTAAGCAACATTGCTTTGGGCACCAATACTACTTAACCTGGCTTTGTAACTGTATTTGTATATATCTATATAAGGGGTTACTCAAATGCTTATTGGGCATATCTGTGCTCTGTTTCAGTGTGAGCCAAGCAGCCTTGCCCTTACCACCCCTTGCCCTTACTACCCCTTGCCCTTACCACCCCTTGCCCTTACTACCCCTTGCCCTTACTACCCCTTGCCCTTACCACCCCTTGCCCTTACTACCTGCCACAGGGGGAATGATGCACAAGTTATGGAGTGGGTAGAAGGCAGGAGAAAGGAGACATCTGATCCTCATGAATATAGTGCTGCCAAACACAGGCAGTGCTGTATTCATTGGGGAAGAGCAGGTCATTTTGGTATGGAATGGTGCAAATAATGAAAAACATGGCAGTTTGCATCAGTTTGTTTGCACTTTGCAACCAGCCCTTTGTGTGATAAATGAACCCTATAGTTTTTAGGCACAAAATATGTTGATTGTACTGAGTAGGAAAGCTACTGTACAAAACAACTAGAGAGACACCAACAAAGCAACAAAGATTAGTGTTACTTTCATAACTGATCAGACTAAAATAATAATAATAATAATAATAATAATAATAATAATAATAATAATAAAATTTGCTTTGTTGCACTTACACATGTCACCAGGAGAGGTCATGTGCAAAGCACTGTTATTAATGATCTAATTATATTTAGTCTAATGAACCTGCTGAAATAATATCTGTAACTCAAAGCACAATCCTTTAAGATAAAATCAATATTAGTCGAGCTGTTGATTAAGGTTCTTTATTAGGCATATCATGAATATATGTTTATATTTTATACTGCTGCTTCATAACTATTACATAATTCTCTATGAAACAAAATAATTCTGATGGAAATTCATCATTATTATATAAAAGACGTGGGTTTATAAATCCCGCTTACCTACCATAGAGCCAGATCAAACAAGACAAAATAATGAGGCTTCTCCCCACTAGAGGGCAGTCAAACAACACATGATGAACTTTTCATTAATGGCTAAATATGAAGTTACTAGGCAACAAAGGCAAGTGATCCTTAAGGAATTTCTATGAGTTCTTCCCTCTTTCTTCCATATTTAAAGTCAAGCACATGTAATTGCCCTGCTGCCCTGTGAATGTGCCGCCAGATTGTGGACTCCCACGTTACGTTGTCAGTGATCAGTGTCAGTGAAAGAATGATCCTTATTTTAGAAGATGAATACAGACAGTGACTGTGGCTGATAGTAATGGGGAAGACGCTTACCAGGGCAATTGTATCCCCTTTTTTGTCAGATGCAAGTGCAGAACTGGGCACAAAGTACAAGAAACAGGCACAATGCACCCATGTTTTTTCCACTTTGCACCTTGCTTTGTACATAGACGAATTATTACAGATCTCTGTACTCCAAAATGAATTTCCTTGATGAAATCAATGGTGTGGGAAGGGCGGGGAGGCATGTTACATTACATTACATTAACATTTATTTATAAAGCGCCAACATATCCCGCAGCGCTGTACAATAAGTGGGGTTCATACATTGGACATACAGAGTAACATATAAAACAATCAATAACCGATACAAGAGGTGAAGAGGGCCCTGCCCAAAAGCATGTAGGTGTTTCTGTCCGGGGTGTAGGTAAATTACTTCTATAGTGTTATGGCAAAAAGTGATATGCAGAGAGATTTAAGGTGTTCATACATGGGCAGATCTGCACATTTGTCGAGGTTGCCAGACAAGTGGATCTGGGCCCAATCTGGGCACCCTCATGCTGGGCCAACTATGGAATCATTAATTGGTGCCTATGGAAACTTGTCAGACAAGGACCATGTCAAAGTGCTGCTCTTTGCTCGATGTCATTTCCAAACCTGCCCGACTGTCTGAAAGCTGCCTATTCAGTATAAAGAGGCCAAATTGCCAGCATAAATCTGCCCATGTGTGGCTGCCTTTAGTGGGCATGTTGGAATTTTCAAGAAGCCGCCACTTGGATGGATGACAGATGTGAAAGTCAGAGCACTTAACCTTTCTGCCAAATCCCTTTGTGAATAAAGGTCAAGTCTTGAATAGAAAGGGGAGGAAAGGCTGTTTGTAGCTCCTCTCTCAGGCGGCATGGCTGATTCTGCTCTAAAGTATTGTCTTTGCTGTCTGGGGACTGTGTGTTTTCCCTATAATTGAGTGTTAAAAAGGAAATCATGTGTTCTTGCCGGTGTGTATGGGAGCTTTGTTGTTACAAGCGGAACTACAGGTTTGCACTAGAGATGCTGTCAGTCTAATCTATTAAGGTTTCATACGATCATCTTAACCCTTTACATGCCAGCAAATGTCGAAGCTATTTGGTTGGCATTAAAGTGCCATTTTGCAATTATTGCCTTCATACTGATGGAGAGGGGGTGGAGCAGTGACATGAAAGGTCTGAGGGGCAGGACTGCGATGTAAAGGGGTGGGTTGTTTCATGAAGTGGGCAAATATTTGGTCAGTAGGCAGGGTTACACAGGTAAAACAGAGGGGAATGGGGCGGATAGGAAGAGAGCCATGGTAGAAAGACAAGTACAGGTATGGGACCCATTATCTTGAATGCTTGGGACCTGGGGTTTTCTGGATATGGGGTCTTTCCATAATTCGGATCTCCTACCTTAAGTCTATTAAAAAAATAATTGAAACATTAAATAAACCCTATAGGATTGTTTTGGCTCCACTAAGGATTAATTATATCTTAGTTGGGATCAAGTACAGGTACTGTTTTATTATTACAGAGAAAAGGTAATCATTTAACCATTAAATAAACCCAATAGGGCTGTTCTGCCCCCAATAAGGGGTAATTATATCTTAGTTGGGATCAAGTACAGGTACTGTTTTATTATTACAGAGAAAAGGGAATCATTTAACCATTAAATAAACCCAATAGGGCTGTTCTGCCCCCAATAAGGGGTAATTATATCTTAGTTGGGATCAAGTACAGGTACTGTTTTATTATTACAGAGAAAAAGGAAATCATTTTCAAAAATGTGAATTCTTTGATTAAAATGGAGTCTATGGGAGATGGCCTTTCCGTAAGTTGGAACTTACTTTATAATGGGTTTCTGGATAAGGGGTCTGATACCTGTACATTGCCAGTACATTTTTAATACCAGCCTTGCCTTAACTGTTATTGCCACCTGCCCGGTTTTGACCTGGACAGCACGGTTTCTGGACCATCACTGCCTGCTCAGTTTACCTTATGTGGAAAACCGGGCAGGACTTTCCAAGATTGATGGCACAGCTCCGCCTTCATGACATCACTGTCCCAACCCATGATGTCACCGCTCGCCCCCTTCCCGACTTTCACAGGGGGAAACGTGGCAGCCCTCGTGACATGCGCAAAATTCTACTAAAATTGCCCCCCAACTAAGTCAAAGTCACCCCTAGTCTAGCCAGTCCTACACCTTACTGCCACAGGGATTTATAATAATATATAGCCAACTTCTAAAGTTCTTTCACACTTGCCGTAAGTGGAAATGGATGAGCATTAAATGGCCCCTTCAGACCTTGTTTAGTTTTTACTCCTATACTTTTAAAATCTTATCCAGACTTTAATGCTCCTGTGGGCATTGCACCTCTTTGGTGGTGAAAGACTGAATGATTAGAGTGGAAATAAACTTTCAACTATTCTAAAGTATCACTAACGATGTTAGAAAGGTCAACTGAGTGCAACGAAAAATTCCTCTCATTCTGCCACTTTGGACATATAGTAATATAAAGGGATATTAAATAAATGTATATTATCCCCACAAAAGTGTTCTTGCTGAGTGAATATACATTTTTCAGATTAACTACTATTTATATAAAACTACAGTAATATAGACCCCTTTCTTCTTGCATGTTCCCTGGTATGGGCCCATCTACTTCCTTTTAGTCATGTGATTTCTTTTTAGCTCAGCCAATTATAAATCAGTAGTCTAAAATGACTTTGTGGGTTTATAAAACAATACTGAAGTCAGTTTGTTTGCACAAGAAAAGCAGGGGGTCTCTTGACCATATAATAGTGTATAGAATAATACATTTTATGAATAAAAATGGAGTTAATTACAGCGTATGATGAAATGCTTATTTTTTTCTTATCGCCACAGGCTGTGTGGTTGGAAGTCATTATAGATACTGATTTGCATTCATGCCTAATTATAAATCCCAGCAGCCATGCAAAGGATAAAATTGCATGCTGTGTTGCAAACCTTGATCAACATTTACAATGGCGCTTGGACCAATGCACCTTCCTTGCAAACTGCCCCTAATGTTCTGGTTCAGCCTACTCTAATAAATGACATTCAGTTACTCACTAAGGGCAAAGTACTGGTCCCATGTACACATGTGCTGCCTACGCACAAGCTCGATGTGAACCTATTGCACCTCCCAGAAAATAAATTGCACAGAGGCCCAAACAGTCCCCCCACCAGCCCAATAAATAATGAGTGTCTATGGCATCTTATAGAGTGTCTATGGCATATACCAGAACCCACAAATTGCCAGTCTGGGCATTGGGCCTGGGAAGAAAGACCACAAGTTGGTGAAGAAGATAAAACATGGCATTCATCTGGCATTTGTGTGATTATGTCTGAAAAAAAGCCAGTAAAAGCCATGGCTGACTTAGTGGCACTTTGTCAAGAAGAAAAAGAATGTTACATGCAGGAATATCTAGACTTTCAAAACTTTATCTGAACCTACTTGCTGGTCAGACCATTAGGCTCTTGCAAATAAATGTATTACATGTAACCAGTTTAGCACATCAAGTGGCCCAGAGCATAAATTATGGCAACATGGAGACGTGGCCAGGGTAGGTTAAGGGGACACAGAGGGCAACTCTAACATTTGACAATGGAATTGAGGGAACTATATACTTACTGGTCAATGGCCCAGAGGAACAACTAAAATTAGTCCAATCAACTTAGATAAAAATGGTTTGGTTTGATTCTAGGCAGTATGTCTGTGAAAGTTCTCATTCATTCTGGTCATGGTATATCTGTAGAAATAAGTCAAATCAACTGGACTTTCTGTATTTTTCAGAATACCAGTTAACTTGATTTATTTCTATGGAGATTCCAGGCAATAATCCCCTGAAGGCAATTGACATTTAAACAAGTGAAGGTGCAGTTTGGCGTGCCACCCACCCACCTGAGATTTTCTTTTGTACAAAGTTCCCCATAAAAAACAAACTTGGATAAACATAGCATTTTACTTACTCATTATGCTTGGCTACAAAGCTGTACAGTGTGTTACCTGCCTTTTCTATGACCGAAACTATGTGTGCTTTTAATGTACAGCAGGCAATCATTTTATTTCAGCCGCCGTACAGTAGATGTGCTTGAACTTGGCCGGTACTCTTGCTAATTTGAGCTCCTCCTGTTCCACCAGTACAAAATGTTCAACCCTTTACAGCTAATGAGATGCATGTAATTTCTGCATTCTCTCCACCTTGCAGCTCACAGTTTGGCTGCTAATAACCACAGATGAGGGGCCTGTGTACCTCCTGCTGCATATGTCCAACCGCAAGGGGATACTTTAAGCTTGTAATGAATAGACTTTTGTTAGCCAGCCGAAGGACAAGGCATTCCCCCCCCTGAACTGAGCCTTTTGTCGTTATATTTCTGTTCACTGCTGCCATTTTATTTCAAATGGATTCCTATGAGAGCGGAAAACTGTGTCACAGAAATTCAAGTCTATTCTTCTAGTCCAGGGGTGTCTTTAGTAGCTTTGAGTTTAATAAATGTGTCTAATTGTAATGCCTGTGACAACTCGGGCACATGGTTCAAGCTTATTTGAACAATTACCTTGATTTCGAAACACCAAAGAGCTCCTTTACAAGTAAAAGGTGCAGTGCAAAGTGCAAAACTGTACAGTTGTGCAAGTTGTGGTATTAACATAGATTCACATAAATACACACTAGTTCAGGGGTCCCCGTGTTGGGGAGCAACACAAGCATGAAAAAAGTTCCAACTAAGAGCTGTGATTGGCTTTTTGGTAGGCCCTATATGCCTGGCAGCTTACAAAAGCCTCTGTTTGGCAGTACACCAGGTTTTTTATGCATTCAAAAATAAGCCCCTGTTTGAGGCCACGTGGAGCAACATCCAAGACACTTGTTGGGGATCACTGCACTAGTCTATACTTGCATCTACTTTATCTTTATTTCCTGCCCCTAAATGCAGCTTCAGTCTACTTTGCTGAATAAGGTGCAATGTGCAAACTACAGTGTGCAATGGCACAAGGGAAGCCCTAGAATTAACCACCTGTCTTGAGGGGGTGGTACAGCCTATACATGGTCTGAATTACTAATGCCATTTCCAGCTGCCAGGCATATAGGGCCAACCAGTGCTCGCACTGCCAGATGGATGATGCAATTTACCAACGTGGACACAAATTTACATCCACATTGGCATGGCAATACATTTACTCCCTACCCCTGTAGTAAGTGAAAGGAAAGATAATGATTTCCATATCAACTAGCAGATAGGGTCTTGCATAATCCCTTCCAGAATTAAATGGGGTAAAGATAAGACTAGGAGTTGGGTGTCAATTGGAACCATTCTTCATACTACATAGGTATACATTATTCTAGAAAAATATGTGGACCTATTAATTAGGCTCATGTACAAAAGATATGTATATTAACACCAAGAATGCTATGCACAGAGATATTTATAAGAACAGGGTTGACTTTGGGGATGGTGGCCGGTGAGGGTCCAGGCATTTACAGTATATCAGAGCATGAAAGGTCAAGTAATCAGCTCTAAACGAAGCAGCCTTCCTTACCAGAGCCGTTGAACACCCAGTTTAGCAGACTGTGTATTGTGGGTCTATTTACAACTGAAACACAGTCTGCCTCTTTAGCTGGTGAACTAAAATCCATTACAGTTGTGGCTAAGTACAGATTTTGATGATGTCTAAGTATAGCACAGCATGCTATTAAAGCCTTATAACTAAGCATCAATAATTAATGCCACAATTTTTGTAGCACTGAAAACCAATGGACATTACACTCACGTCTTATCTTTATGTGATTAGATTTTCTTTTTTGCAACAATATTTGCTTCTGAAACAGTTGAAAGCTTATTCTCACATCACCCAAAGTACTGATATAGGCCTTTTCAGTTATTGATAATGAGAATCTCATATTCTCTGCCATGTGTCCTAGTGCAGAATTTTTGGATCAATTACTGGGTAAGGAAAGGAAATGACAAAAGAGAATCTGTCTACAAGTTAATGAATTAATGAGTCTCCAAACTAATGGCAAATCAATAAGGCCATGGTGAACGCAATGAATCCTATATTTGTCCTAAGAACCCCAGTTTATTCAGTGGCATTATTCAGGACTTTGGATTTCTGCAGTTCTGGCAGTTTCAGCAAATATTGCAATGTTTTTATGGAGACAAAACTCTCTTGTGTTATTTGGCTCATCAGTTTGGCTTTGATATGAGTTTTATCCAATCAAAATGTGAGTTCAGTTGTCCATTCAGTGGGAACAGAAATCCAAGTGTTACTCGTGAGCTGATACTTTTGGTAAGCAGGCATCCCTATAGTCAGAAAATAGACCAATAGCACCCCTTTGAGAACATAGGTGGCAACTACACTGTTCTGCCAACGTGGGGTGCCTTGGCTACATATAAAAAATGCACAAAAAAACCCCACAGCAACTCTCTTCAAGGTTATAACTGCTCATCATCAAAAGGATACTCTATTGACATGGGTTCACTCTTACTGGAGCATCATAACAGCAGAATATCGACCAATGGCACTCCTTTGATCAGGCGTCTATTGCCTACAGTTATTAAATGCAGAACAGTGTAGTTGCCACCTATGTTCTCAAAGGGGTGCCATTGGTCTATTTTCTTCGGGTTTTGACTACATTTACAACCACCGCTTCCCGTCATCTAATAAGGTCTCACGTGACATTGTTTTCTCTCTGTTCCAAATTTATTGAACTCCATAAACTAGTTAAAAGCAGCAGTACCATGTCTCTGCACTCTTGCACCTTTACTATAATAATAATATATAATAGGATTTGTAATATTGTCTTAGATTTCATTTTCCACCACCCTGGCAGACTTTTATTGGCATGCCTGCGGTTATGTCAGGCCAGGATGTAAGCATTGCTTTTTAGAGGCTTTTATAATGCTGTCATTAAGATATAGTTTCACATTTTGTCCAAGTAATTAATTTCACCAGTGACAGGTGGTGTTATATGTATATTCTGGGAGGAAATAGGCTGGACATTGTTAAAAATTAACAATAAAAATTCCATTAATCGTTATCAGATAGGGTTTTGGAATAAAGAGGCAAGACAAAGGGCCTGTAAAAGTAATTACAGGAGAAATGGAAGATACAGTGATCCAATAAAGGGTCTAAGTGACAAATATTATTATTATTATTATATTGTTTAATTATTACAGGGAAAAAGGAAATTATTTTCTTAAAATGAACTCAATGGGAGCGGCTTTCTCGTAATTTGGAGCTTTCAGGGTAGCAGGTCTCCTTTTTTCATCCTTTGAATGGGCTAAAGATTGATCTTAACCTGGCCATACATTGAAAGATCCGCTAGTTTGGCAAAATCGCCAACTGAGTTGATCTTTACGCTAAATATTTCCACCTTGCAGTAGATAATACTGGACTAGTCCCTAGGGTGGCCATCGCTGCAGCAAGATTTTTAAACCTGTGTGATCAATATCAGTTGGTTGTCCCATAAATGGACAGATTTGCTGCTCGAAACTGAAGGAGCCAAATCAGCAGCTAAAATCTGCCTATGTATGGCCACTGTTAAGGTCCCCATACACGGGCCGATAGTAGCTGCCGATATCGATATCGGTCCCGATGGGCCTGCCCGACCGAGATCTGGCCTGAAATCGGGCAGATCTCGATCGGGCTGGTTAGAAAATCTGGTCGGATCGGGGACCGCATCGGCTCGTTGATGCGGTCCCCGAACCGACTTTGCCATTGCCCGTCGTTGTAATTCGATCGTTTGGCCCCAGGGCCAAATGATAAAATTATCTTGGATTCTCCCGATATCGCCCACCCGTAGGTGGGGGATATCGGGAGAAGATCCGCTCGATTGGCGACATCGCCAAGCGAGCGGATCTTATAGTGTATGGGGACCTTTACTCTTCAGTTTCTCAGATTTGCTACAGATTAGAACTCATAGTGGTCCTAAAGCAGGAATACAATATAGGGAAATGCTCCTTAGATCCCTAGATACCTGTAGTGGTGTAAAGATATTATTACAGCTCCATAAGCAACATTCTGAATAGTGTACTAATAATATAGCCACACAATCATTACAGACCTCCTGATTATTAGCCATGCATAAGGGTAACCAATCTGTGCAGCAGCTCGTTGGATGAAGGTCAGCGCTGAGCTTCCTTAAATAAGCATGCACTATTTCCCGTCCTTCTGACTGCTCAAGCATATAATAAAGTTTTGGTGATTTAAAACCTGCTGCTTCAGCTGATGTCCTAGTAAGATGTCTGTTTAGACACGCTTACTCAAGATTTCTTCCAGCTTTAACAAAAGCACAAATATTTGTGAGGCATTCTCCGCCTAACACGCTGGAAATAAGCACATTCAGACTGGAGGTATTGAAGGAGTCACTTTAAACATAAATGCACGGATTTCAGAAATACCCAGCACAATGTTGTTAGCTTCTAAGCAGACTGAGGAACAGTTAAAATAAATATTTATGCTGACATTACCATTATCTTTTCAACAAATGGTAAATGCACGCTGCCTCTTTTTTTTTGTTAAACACTAGGGTATTTGCGGGGAGACAATAATAAAATCTCCGTGGTACGCCATTTGGTTTTTAAGACCGGTGAAACTGTTAAAATTTTCATAGGTTTTCAGTTCCTGTTCCATAGGATATTAAGGCAGCTGGATTAAACAGAATAATGCAAAGGCATTATGAGAGTGTAATATACATCAGTATGTATAATGTATACTTAAACAAGATTGCCTTCAATTTCCTACAAAATGCCGACAGATAAAGCCTCTCAGCTGTGATCAGCAAGAACATATGTTGGTGTTAGAAAATGGCAATTTAGAACACCTTAACAGCCTGGTCTTTGCTTGAAAGGAAAAATGCTTAGCAAGATGCAAACCCTACAATGAAATATCATTTTGTGCTGTTATATTTGCCTAAGTAGTTCCATGACCATAGGCTGATGACCTTTAGAAAGTTCAGAAACTGAGGTGGCTTCCAACATCCTTTGTCATTTTTTATTTGGTCATACAATATCTCTCTTACAGTCCATAAGAAACTATGAAACAGGTGCAGAATGCATTGTACTAATTAACTTGGTGATCTGTAGTGATGAGCGAATCTGTTCCGTTTCGCTTCGCCGAAAAATTTGCGAATCTTTGAAAAGATCCGCGAAACGGCGAAAAATTCGCGAAGCGGCGAAAATGTCGTGCGACAAAAAAAATTGTCGCGCGCGGCTCTTGTTTTGTCGCGCGGCTCTTGTTTTGTTGCGCGGCTCTTGTTTTGTCGCGCGGCTCTTGTTTCGTCGCCCGCGGCTCTTGTTTCGTCGCGCGGCTCTTGTTTCGTCGCCCGCGGCTCTTGTTTCGTCGCCCGCGGCTCTTGTTTCGTCGCGCGGCTCTTGTTTCGTCGCGCGGCTCTTGTTTCGTCGCCCGCGGCTCTTGTTTCGTCGCGCGGCTCTTGTTTCGTCGCGCGGCTCTTGTTTCGTCGCCCGCGGCTCTTGTTTCGTCGCCCGCGGCTCTTGTTTCGTCGCGCGGCTCTTGTTTCGTCGCCCGCGACTATTCTTTTTTGACGCCGCGACAATTTTTGGACGTGCGGCGAATTTTTCCGCGGCGAAATTTTTCATCCGTTTCGCGAAACAATCCGCCAATGGCGAAACGCGGAAATTCGCAGCGAATCCATGGCTGGCGAAACTTTTCGCCCATCACTAGTGATCTGTATTAAAGGAGAAAGAAAGGTAAAAACTAAGTAAGCTTTATCAGAAAGGTCTATGTAAATACAGCCAAAAGCACTCACAGAAACGCTGCACTGAGTCCTCTATCAAAAGAAACACAGGATTTCTTGTCTCCTTTTTTGTAAACATGATGTTCCAGGGTCCAGAAAAACACTTCATTCCCAGGGCCAGAGTCTGCACAGTTCTCTCCTCTGCCTTCTCCTGCTTTCTTCTCCCATAATAATTCATAAAACTCACTTCCCCTTACCTTAGGAATGTGTGATCTGAGCTACCAGCCTCTAGAGCTGCAGCAGGAAGTTAGGAAGGCCAAGCTAAAATGGCAGCTGCTATCTTAAACAAATGTAGGGAGATTCTGGGGCTCTTTACTCAGGTATGGTAAAACTTTCTGCAGAATAAATATAGTGTTCTAGGTGGCACTAATATGGCAAATCTATTGCCAGTAAAATGCCAAAATGACTCTTCTTCTCTTTTAATGAGTTTGGCTTGTGGCCTCATTTCTTCAGGCCGACGACAGTGAGACTAAGGTGTCCTCCGATATCATAGATGCCTAGATTACATTTGTTTAAGTATCTAACTAGCACAACCTTGGTTAACTGGGGTTTTCTGAAAGCTGAATCAGTATAAATGTAATATAAAACATTTCAGATTGAGGAATTATTTTATAGCTGGCCCAAGCTTTGATCTTTCCCTATTGATTATGGTATGTATGAATGATGTAACACCTGTTTGCTATAATCCTACAGTAAATAATAATAAAATAATTGTAAGAATATTGCCTACAAAATTAGAACAATATTTATGCTACCTGGCATTGTTAGCCTTTTTTGTTAGGATTATAATACCCAACAGGGTAATATCTAAGGGCTCGGCTTTGTATACTGCTTACTAGAGAGCTATTTCTTTTCCTTGAATTCCTGCAATGGTAACAAAATATATTTTATTTTCTGTAGAACTTTTATGCATACTACCGACTGGCAATCAACATAAGCTGTAGAGGTTGGGAATTGCTATCTCATGATTAGTAATGAGAGTGAGCAATTGTTAAATATTGGTCCCGTAACCAAGCAGTTATCCAGCTAGGAGTCCCATTATTGAATATAGGAATAGAAGCAGTTGTTAAACTCCAGTTTCCATTGCTAAATAATGGGAGTCAGCAGTTGGAGAACTATTATAGGGCTATAATTCCTTCATTATTGATGCATATGCCATGGTTACCTTGCTCAGCTTTACTTACCGATTGGCTATATTTCCTACCACACCAAAAACTGATTTAAAGGCTCCTTACAGGCACTTTAATATATGCCATACAAACAATATTAACTGTGTTTAGTGTTAAAAGTCGGCTCTGACAAACAGCAAAAGACCCTCGTTGCCTCTCTTGAGATTGGGAAATGATTCTTATCGTTGACATTTGGTGACTCAAACGATTTCTGCTTGACCCTCTCCTTTGATTACATGTAGTAAAAACATTTGCTCTCAGAGGCTGCTCTAAAGGGAGCGTCGCCTTTCGCAGCTGGTGTCTGTACGAGAGGAAATACATTTATCACATCTTAATGTCACAGTGTTCCTGGTTACATTGATCTTCTCTTGACCTATGGCTTTTGGCTGTACACCTGTTCCTATTTATTATATTTGCTGTCTTCTAAAAGAGCTAACATCTTTTCTTATTGTTACCTTTGTTTCAAGTGGTAAAGCAAATAGAATTAACGCTCACTAGAGAAAAATGATATCATATATAATGCACTTATCTTCGAATATATCCACTTAAAATAAACCTACACTGTAAAGCACATGGTAGGTGGCAAGGGACAGATGGTTTGAGTTTTGTTTTTCAGTTTCTCCTAATGAAACCTTGCATCACACTTACCAAAGGCATGAATTTATATTATATTGCAATTAATTATCATGTGAAATCAGAATGAAGGGTCAATGGGCTGGCTTGGAGATCAACAATGTTTCCTTGTAGCATTGGGATCCTGAGTTTGTTTCCAAGTCGGGCACAATCTACAAAGACTAATGGTGGCCATACATGGGCCAATTGTAGCTGCCGATATTAGTCCCTTGGACCGATTCAGTAGCTTATCGGCCCATGAAGGGGCAGAAATGAAGGCCTTACCCGACCGATATCTGGCCTGAAATTGGCCAAATATCGATTGGGCAGGTTTAAAGATTCAGCTGGATCGGGGACCGCATTGGCTCATTGATGCAGTCCCCAAACTGACTGTGCCATTTCCGCTGTTAGAATTCGATCATTTAGCCCACCCGTAGATGGGGATATTGGGACAAGATCCACTCGCCAAGGGAGTGGATCTTCATGTGTATGGGCACCTTGAGTTATCCCTGTATATTCTTGGGTTTCCACCATGTTTTCTACAGCTTAAACATGCAAGCAGGCTTAGTTTGGTCATGATGCTCCTAGTGTGTGTGCAAACTAAATAGGATTAGATTGCAAGCTTCTCTGGTAGAAACTGGTGTGTAATCTCTTGTAGATTGCTCTTTTGGGCAGGGCTCTCTTCACCTCTTGTATCGGTTATTGATTGCTTTATATGTTACTATATATGTCCAATGTATGACTTATGTATGACCAATGTATGTATGTACTTATTGTACAGCAATAGGGAATATGTTGGCGCTTTATAAATAAATGTTAATAATAATAATTAAATCAATAATGACCGCTATGTAAAATATCAGATCTATAAAAAGAAGGATAATAATAACAGAAATGGTTGAACATTGGTTGACACATGTTATTATTACTGGATAATAGGATTCCTGGGTGTAGTGGAAAACATTAGGTGAGCCAACACCGATCGATTGCTAAAGAGGCTGCAGTAGGCACTCTTACAATCACTAAAAAAAGCGCTCTTATGTTGTGGAAACATATTTATGAATCCACTCATCTTGATGTAAATATCTTTGCTTTATTTCTAAGTTAATAGCATCAAGGTAAGAGACATTTTCTAGTTTGCAGCAATCTAGTTTATGGATGGGAAACCTGAAGCTTTCCAGTTCTTGTTAAACTTAGTCTGTATGTATTTTCACTAAATCTGTTGACCCACATGTTGCTCAACCCCCAGAATATGCAGTTGTGTATGAGCGTGAGACATTTTACCTGCACTCACACCACGGGTTAGTGGTTCTATGGGAGACCTGTGTGAGGAATTCAGTATTTCACCAAGAGTATAAAAAACAGGGTTTGGGGAAGATTAAGATACAGGTAATGGTTAGAAGAAAGGGTATCTTGGGGTGGGATCCCAGAAGCTATAGATACTGCTGCGTTTTACACAAATAATGATTTTTTGAGGGGCAGAATTTGTAGAATATCAAATCTTAAATCTAATATTTTCTTCTCAAATCAACACACACGGCAAATACCAATGATTCCGTTTTGCCAAGTTTCATGCAACTACTCATTTTTACTGGACTAGTTGTGTGCAGAATGAAAGTCTAGCTGGTCCATAACCCACAAGGAAGATGGCTTGAACTTGAATATTGTTCATTTCACTGAAGGATCATGTTCAACTGTTCTTTATTTGAAAACCCCTAAAAAAAAGGTTATGTCTGCTTCTTTCTTTAAAGGTTACATAAAGGGCCTCATTAGACAATGCCCCTGCCACCTTGTGAATACAGCATTGCCAAAAATAGGCAGAGCTGCATTCATGGAGAAGTAGGGGCTCTGCTATCATAAGTTAAATTGAGTAACTCGCCTCAGACAGCAGTGCCCTGCAAGTTATCATGGGTGGTAAAAAGGGAAGGGGGTGGCATTGACTTGGTCAGTCTCAGGGCAGTCCTGACCCCTGAAAACCCCTGATGGGAATAAGCAAGTCTTTGAGCTCCATTTGGTGATTGTGATGGATTTTAAAAAGAAAAAAGATGGAGAAAAGAGAGCTTAGGTAGAAGGCCCTTCATGTTAGAGGTCATGTTTAAACTGGTAGGGGAAGCTAGAAAACATGAGACTTCATAACTTTAGTGAAAGAGTTGTTTCAAAATTAATTCCTTTTGGCTCAAGTCAGAACTTGCAGTTTCTGTTCTATGAACCAAAGCAAAGGATGTTATAGGAAAAGATTAGACAGATTTATTCACTGTCTTTATTTGCTACATAAATTAGATTATATCCACTGGACAAAACTAATTTATCTACATCTGTGTATTTCTTTGGATTATTTAGGTGGATATATTACTACCAATTTATTTTCTTTTTTGTAGAAAAAGAACTTTGGAACAGGGGAAACAATCAATAAGCTCAAATCTAAGCCATAGAAAATAATGAGCAAGCTATCTTGATTGCTTCAAAAATACTCAGTATAGTGTCACAGGATGCTTATTAATTGGAAAAAAAAGGTCCCTTGGTTTAGGCAATGGGAATGATTTAATGTACCTTGACTCTAAGCAAGCGGCAGTGGTTTCATTAAAATTCCGATATTATATGGTTATATATATAGGAGTCATGGATATTGAGAATCCTGCTGCATTTGGCTTCACCTCCAGCTCTTTGGAGACTACACACCATAGAAGTGCAAACATATATTTACTGTTGGGAACAAGGGCCAAAAGTGCAATCTGATCCTCCACTAGCTCAGCACTAGCTTTACATTTTCTTATTTAGTTTTAACCTCTTCATTTCCAAATAGGTTGAAATAGAGTTGTTATATGCTGTTGAATGTTTTCATTATATTAAATTGAGGTCCCCATGTCCCTGTTTTGTCTTTGTACATGTATGGGATTAATTATCTAGAATGCTTGGGACATATTCGAATTAGAATTATTTGCTTAATGGACAAGGAAATGTCTACTAAAGAGTTAATCTTAGTTCACAGGCATACCTCCAGCGGTGCCATCTGCTCATTTAGGCCCCCTCTATTGCAAGCCCTTTTTCTCATCAGTACCTGTACTTGATCCCAACTAAGATATAATTACCCCTTATTGGGGGCAGAACAGCCCTATTGGGTTTATTTCATGGTTAAATGATTCCCTTTTCTCTGTAATAATAAAACAGTACCTGTACTTGATCCCAACTAAGATATAATTACCCCTTATTGGGGGCAGAACAGCCCTATTGGGTTTATTTCTTGGTTAAATGATTCCCTTTTCTCTGTAATAATAAAACAGTACCTGTACTTGATCCCAACAAAGATATAATTACCCCTTATTGGGGGCAGAACAACCCTATTGGGTTTATTTAATGGTTAAATGATTCCCTTTTCTCTGTAATAATAAAACAGCACCTGTACTTGATCCCAACTAAGATATAATTACCCCTTATTGGGGGCAGAACAACCTTATTGGGTTTATTTAATGGTTAAATGATTCCCTTTTCTCTGTAATAATAAAACAGTACCTGTACTTGATCCCAACTAAGATATAATTACCCCTTATTGGGGGCAGAACAACCCTCTTGGGTTTATTTAATGGTTAAATGATTCCCTTTTCTCTGTAATAATAAAACAGTACCTGTACTTGATCCCAACTAAGATATAATTACCCCTTCTTGGGGGCAGAACAGTCCAGTTGGGTTTAATTCATGTTTTATTGATTTTTTTTTGTGGACTTAAGGTATAGAGATCCAATTTACGGAAAGACTTATCCGGAATACCCTTGGTCCCGAGCATTACGGGTCCTATACCTGTACCCGATACCTGTACAATCAACAGTATTTTTATTACATTTACCTAACACCTCTCCATCAAATTGAATGCTATAATTTGCTTAATGGACAAGGAAACATCTACAGGCATGCCACCAGTGGTGTCATCTGTTCATTTAGGCCCCCTCTATTGCATGCCCTCTTTCTCATGATGAGCCTCATTTTAGAAAAAAATTAACTAATAGATATAAAACCACTGCTGCTTCATGAAGACCAAGACCTAGAATAGGCACACATATCAGAGGGCACAGGAGGAGTACTGCAGAGAATTTTGATAAAATAATAATATGTGCTACCACATACCACAGACTTGGCATAATGGCTTTCCTGGTCCTTTATGAGACCTTATGAGAGATGACCTTATACATGATACCTGTACAATCAACAGTATTATTATTACATTTACCTGACACCTCAACATCAAAATAAATGCTATAATTAATATAACTTTTTATACCCACCTTTAGACAACTGAAATAGTGTAACAGCTTATGAGTTTTGGGGTTCCTGTAGTGAAGAAACATGGTGTCTTGTTTTATTTACCTGATAAATCTAGATATAACAATTTAAAGATTTATGTAGCACCTTTTTTCTCACGGGATTTAGAGAGTCAAACGGCAATTAGAACTAGGTATTCAGGGAGCGTGGGAATTAAGCAGGGTCACAAGGACTTGACCCTGGGATTTGAGGATTTTCAGTGTCATGGCTTGGTAACACACATATATATTATACTGTAATTCTATTCTGGTACATTTATATTTGATTCTGATAGGGAACTAGCTAGAATACACATTCCAAACTGGTGGTTGGTCAAAGTTTCCATTTGGTGGCAAAGAGAAAAGCATGAGTTAAATATTGCTGTTTTTAAAGCTTGCACTGGTAATATGTATAACTATGTATCTTGGCCTGTTGTTTTGGGGGTCATTATACTGGGAGGGGGGATGTTTTTGCCATATATTTATTCTTGCTTGATGTCATCTGTTTAAAAGGGATTCTCTCCTTAACCACCATCAGAAGCACATATAAGGCCAAATAATTACCAATTACTCTCCAAAAAACTCAGCTGCAGAACTGGACACATTAAGCCTATCTATACTATACTATACTATACTATACTATACTATAGGTTTATCTCAAGGGGATCTTTACCTGTAATTGATATCAGACCCCATTTCATTTGAGCTTGATCATCAGTAATATAAATTCCCCACACATAAACCCACACTTGGATTAATCTGTTGAACCTGATGCAGTCTGACTATACATTATTTAAGAGAATTCTATGAACCTTGGATGCCAACTTAACAAGCTTATGACTACCTGCAATATTTGAAATTTGAAATGTAGTAATGATTATACTGCATGGTTAATTTTATGTCCAATGAAACCAACATGAAGATATTAACATTTTTTTTTTTTTGCTTCATAAGAATACAAATAAGTGTTTCGTGATTGCTATGTCTTAATTATCAAACTCAATTACTTAGTTTGTTGGTATTGTTATTGCCTTTGCCATTCCTGTAGCTTTAAAGCTTTATAGATTTGTGATTCGTAACCCATTCACAATGCTAATCATAGCAGCTACGCGAATAGATGCTTATTAGATGTTCCTTCTACAACTGATGTAATCAAACAATAGTTTTCAAAATTGTAATGAATCATTTTGTCTCATTATGGCGAATCATCGGCTGAAATCACACACGGAGAGACATATTGTGCTCGGCTTCTTGTAGTTAGGGAACACTATTTAGTGAACACTAGATATGACATGGTATTTCTGGTATATATATATATATACTGTATATATATTTACAGGAGCAAGTTTTCTTCGTTTTGGTCTATGGAGTCATGGGTCCAACAACTCCTCCTACAAGTCACCTTCTTACATTCCCTATTCTCTAATCATTACATTTTTTTTATTTTACCCCCCTTGTATCTGATTGTTATAGTTTTCTTATCTTTTGTTTCATTTAAAGAAAGAGGAATGGCCATTTTTCAAAGAGTTGGTTGGTTCCACCAATACCTTGGTCAACTAGTATCTTCCTGGCACATTGGTGTAAAAAGCAGAACATATCAAATGTCCGATTATTTTGTTTTGTTAAATGATATGAACGTTCCCAGGACAGCCAGTTTGCTTATGAAAAATCATATAGTGATACAAAGCAACTTTTTGATGCTGAAGGATAGAGTTTGTCAATTCCTTTTTCTTTCGCACCGGCCCAAGACCAAGGGAATCACATTCTCTAAATGATTCAAGTGATAAAAAAAAATAAAAAAAATTTGCTTTTCTATAGAATTATATTTTTGGAACTATCCAGATTTAATGCAGAAAAAAAAATCTAGAATTTCCTTTGATTGTATTTTATTTGCGGTCTCTCTTTCCAGTTTGTGCCCTAAGATATGATTATAAATCAACCCACCCTAACTAAATGTATTTCCTATTTGTAATAATCTCTGACTGTTGTTTTCTGTCTCTTTATTTTTCACGCAAGGCGACCTATATATTGGAGGGGTTTCCAAAGAAATGTACAAAACCTTACCCAAGCTGGTCCATGCCAAGGAAGGATTCCAAGGTTGCCTTGCTTCCGTAGATCTGAATGGACGCCTTCCAGACCTTATCTCAGATGCTCTTTTGTGTAATGGACAAATTGAGAGAGGATGTGAAGGTACACATAGTTTTAACCACTCTATATATTTAGATTCTGCCAGTATCAAAACTCTGTATATTTCAACCACTAATCTGGTAATTCAAGTTTTCAGCATCTTTTTAATTATAAGAATGATATAGATTATTTTTTTATGCAAAATATAAAAAAGAATGATACTCTATTACATTATATATATTTGTAAAAAACAAAAAACATGGAATGTTGCCTTTATCATTTTTTGGTTAGTATTAAGATCATTTTACACAAAAGCCTACATGCTCACATATATATATATATATATATATATATATATATATATATATATATATATATATATATATATATATATATATATATAAAATAATCAGAATAATACTTTGTGACAAAATATATTTGCACAATAAAAAAATGTAGTTTCTCTCAAGAACTCTGGTTCATAAAAAAACAAAATCAATTAAAGCCAAAATGGTAATACATTTTAATAACTGCAATGTCCTATTTGAAATAGCTTAATTCAAACTGAATTTTGGTTAGTTTTGTGTAAATTTATATGAAAGTAAAAAAATGGTCTCAACTGAAAGACCCTCTCAATGGCAATTTCTTAAACTCTTTTATACCAATAGGTACAACTAAAGGGCCACTTGTGAGTAAGACCATCCAGTTCCTAAGAAATATTTTAGCCTTTGCTAACAATTGGGTTTAATCGTACTCTTTGCTAAATAAACAAACTAGCTTGATTTATACTGTATATAAACTGAAGCTTTATTTGTTTATTGTATTATGTAGAGTTCTACATTCTATACACATAGGGGCACATTTACTAAGACACGAATTAGAATCCGAATTGGAAAAATCCGATTGGAAAACTAACATTTTGCGACTTTTTCTTATTTTTTGCGATTTTTTTCAGCGCCTTTACGACTTTTCGGAAATTTTCGTGACTTTTTCGCTACCAATACGATTTGCGCGAAAAAACACGAGTTTTTCGTAGCCATTATGATGCGCTCGTATCTTGTCGCGACTTTTTCGTATTGAGCGCTCGTAAGCGGCGGGCGAAACTTTCAGACTTAGCATGATTTTGGAAGCCTCCCATAGGGCTCAATGGCACTCTGCAGCTCCAACCCGGCCCAAGGAAAGTCTCCCATAGGGCTCAATGGCACTCTGCAGCTCCAACCCGGCCCAAGGAAAGTCTCCCATAGGGCTCAATGGCACTCTGCAGCTCCAACCCGGCCCAAGGAAAGTCTCCCATAGGGCTCAATGGCACTCTGCAGCTCCAAACCGGCCCAAGGAAAGTCTCCCATAGGGCTCAATGGCACTCTGCAGCTCCAACCCGGCCCAAGGAAAGTCTCCCATAGGGCTCAATGGCACTCTTCAGCTCCAACCCGGCCCAAGGAAAGTCTCCCATAGGGCTCAATGGCACTCTGCAGCTCCAACCCGGCCCAAGGAAAGTCTCCCATAGGGCTCAATGGCACTCTGCAGCTCCAACCCGGCCCAAGGAAAGTCTCCCATAGGGCTCAATGGCACTCTGCAGCTCCAACCCGGCCCAAGGAAAGTCTCCCATAGGGCTCAATGGCACTCTGCAGCTCCAACCTGGCCCAAGGAAAGTCTCCCATAGGGCTCAATGGCACTCTGCAGCTCCAACCTGGCCCAAGGAAAGTCTCCCATAGGGCTCAATGGCACTCTGCAGCTCCAACCTGGCCCAAGTAAACTCACCATACTGAAGCTTGAATGAATCCGAATCTTTCGTACTCAGCACGAAGGCTACGAAAAACTCGTGTTTTTTCGCGCAAATCGTATTGGTAACGAAAAAGTCGCGACAATTTTCCGAAATAATCGCCAAATACCGATCATTACGAAAAAAAACGCAATCGGACGCATTCGGCTGGTTCGTGAGTAAGTAAATGGGCCCCATAGTATAAGCACACACATATATAAATATAGAATTATATTATAAAATATATACTGCATGGTCCATAAAACCTGCTTATAGACCCTTAAACAAATATACCTGTGCTTTTTAAAATGCAGGCAACAAATTATATTGTTATTTTTTTAAAATCACCATTACTGAAATAAATGTGTGTTGTAATCATACAATAAAAATATAGCGAGGCATTTCCATTTCATTCTTCGCATTATTTTTTTCTGTTCATAAATTGTTTTTGTTATGCAAAGGTTTCATATATTTTTTTTGTCATGTCATGTTTTGTTATTTTTTCTTTGGTTATTTGATTTTTTTTTAATTAAATATTTTACATATGAAGAATATGTGTGTTTTGTGTGTCTACATCACTATCATCATACCATTGTAAACACCTAATGTTTAATAGGAACTTTGGAGTAACTTCACCAAAGTCTTCATTTTAGATTAACAAAATAAAATACAATTTCCCTACCTCTCCTCCAACACAGTAAAGACCAACTATTAAATAAATATATATTTGTTTTTGAGGAGTCATCACAAATTTTAAACTGGAAGGATTATGAATGGCCGTAACAACACAAGTGAAGCAAATATAATGCTTTATTTTTCACTAAACGCATAATCATGCAAAATGTTTTTATACTTTATACAGCAATACAATAAGCGTATTTAGCATTTACATTTCAGCTAAAATTAATTTGCAAACACACATTTTAGAGCCGCTGAAAACAAACTAGAGTGTAAATGACTGTGAACAGGAAAAAAAACACAATATTTGGGGTTATGTTGTTGTTGATAACAAAGAGTTTGTTTTTTCGTGATAGCGCATAAGACAGTATTATATAAATCCGCATTCTGATCATTCTGATGTGCAATAAAGGAGCTAAGCATTTGTAAGACTAACATGGAAAATTCAGAATCCATTTGAAAACTAAAATAGAAATAAATATAAGTCTCTACAAGCACAGGTCTTATATCATCTTTAGTTCTGTGATATGACATTAATGGGCCCTACAGAAAAATTATTTTAGTGTCCATGTGGCCAACAAATTCAGAAAGTTCTGTCGAGTTAAGCCTTTAGGAAAATACTCAGACTATGTGCAGTCTCATTAATTAACTTAATTGAGAGTATATTGCCAGCTATTCATACATTGTAACTATATCATTCATGGCCTTTGTTGGACTTTAACACTCTACCACTAGGGTAGCCACCTGTCCAGTAACATTGATATGACGATCGGGCAAATGCCATCACTGCATCATTGCCCCGCCCCGTGATGTTAGGCCGCCTCACCCCCCCCCCTCGTGACTTCACCCTAAACCCTGCCCAGCTAAGAAAGCCAGAAGAGGTGGCAACTCTATCTACCACCCATCAGGTAATTTGAGCAAACAACCTTGGATTATTGGCCAGACAACAAACACATACACTAATGTTAATGGTTGTAAAAATACAATTCCACAAAGAAATGTATAAAATGTTACTTTATCCATGAGGATTTTTCTACCACTGATCTACTCGTCTCTTATTGATATAGTATAACTGTCATACAAATACTGTATCAGATTCAGCATCCCTTTGGAATCACCATAAACTTACCTGTCTGGTACCCATCTACACTCTTTGTGGGTTCCTATGATCAATGCTACATGAAGAGAATGCACTATGCATTTTACAGAAGCCCAGACAATATACATGAGTTCAAGGACTCAACACAGTAAGACAGAAGTTATAAAGTGACTGACTGGTTTGCCATGCAGTTTATTTATTTATTATTTATTTATTTATTTCTAAGTTTCATTAGAGGGGTGCTATAGCTGAAAATGTTTGAGCCCTGGAACGAATCAGATTCAACAAGGATCAAAGGTTCTTGTGCCCTAGGCCAGGACACCAACACATAAAACTGATCTCTTACTATCACCCCCTTTCCCATCACTCTTGAAACTACCACCACTCCACTTGCCTACTCCATCTCCACGCTATGTGCTCCATACTAGCCAGTGAGAGAAGGCGGCATAAATCTGAAATGCTTATCTTTTTCAAGGACTTACCATAATCTATAGAAAGTTATAGTTGTAAACTGGTTAGACTGGATGGTGTTGACTTTTCCAAGATGTCAAATCAGTTCTGATGAATTGGCAGAAAGTCTTTGCTAAAGGTGTCTGTTTGTATAACCATTTTTCTGACTGTGAGAAAAATGTTCTTGACAGCCTGGAAAGTGTTAATTACTTTGAAAAATAACTGAGGAAAAAATAGCAATGGTTGGAAATGCATCAAGATTCCCCAGTTTGAATTTTAATAAATCTGCCAATGATCGGGCTTCGGTGTTGAATTTTGCCTATTTGCTACTCACATTAAATTCCTAAACCGGATTACACCACAAATAAACCCAAATAAACATTCTTGGTACTGGCAATAGTTTGCAAAATGTCTTGATGTATGGAAGTAGTTTAACTTTCTTTGTGTTAAAAAATAAAAAATAATCAGTTCTAATAAGTTTAAAGGAAACATTAAACTCACACAGCGAAGGAAGTACATAAATCACATTAATCCAAAATTTGGACTAAAATTAATTAAAATAAAAAGGCCAATGGATTGTGTTAAACATATTAGTCTCCGCTGACATTTACAAAATAATATATTAGTCTCCAGATGCACATGTGCAGTTTTTCTAAATTTCACGGTTCAGCAGCCAATATTCCCAATCAATACAATTAAATAACAAAGTAAATGAAAATGTGTCCCTTCGTGTGATGTCATTGATTATATTTTTAACCACTAAGCAGACAGATACAGAGAGTTTCTTGTTAGTCCGACTTGTCCACCTGATGGAGATTAGAAAAGGTGAAAATATCCCAACTTGTACAGTGTCACACATTAATTGGATTTTGTGCTAGATTAGAAACCCAGTAGTCAATTTTGTTCAAACTGCAGAATCTATTTGCTGCGTTCAGTAATGACTTTTCTCTGGTTCAAGTGGGGACTGTTCTGTATTTTGATTGAATTCCATCAAACTTCTTCTTTTCGTCTTCGGATTTTTTTTTAATCCGGACTTGCCGATACTTATCTCCCTTATTTATTTCTGTTGTTTTCCCTAGTTTCCTTAATTCCGTCGAGTCACCCTATCATTTAATTGGGTTCCTTAAGGACTTCAACGTTACCTGATCAAGGGATTTTTTAAAAAGCCCTAATTCACTGGAATAAATGAAATAAAATGAATACCAGTCAAGTTCTTTTATAAACATAACCCAAACTGGATTTTTTTTTTTTTTTAAAGGATAAAGAATAAGAAAGAATTATTTAAAGTGGTATACACTCATAAACACCTTGGCTAATTGAGAGAACAATAAACATGTCTACCTGTAACAACAGTAATTAGTTACAATAGAGTTAATGACCTGTTGCCATTAGTGATGAGCGAATCTGTCCTAATTCTCCGAAAAATTCGTAAAGAGTAAAGAGAAGATTTGCGAAATGGCAAAAAATTTGGGAAACTGCAAAAATGTTGCACTTCAAATAAAAACGCCATTGGCAAATCGTATAAATTCACCACAAATCCATGCCTGACGAATTATTTCACCCATCACTAGTTGCCATCACAATATTCCCTAGCAGGGCATTCCACAACCTCACCGCACTCACCATGAAGAAGCATATGTGCTTTTTAACGCAAAGTTCAGTTCCTCAAGTCTAAAGGGGTGGCCTCTTCTTCTTCAACTTCTCCAATATCCTCTTCACAATAAGTCCTTATTTCTCCTCGTCTTTATTACACAAAAATAGAATTCAGCCAACACCTTTTCTTGCTTCACTTTTCTAAAGTAATTATTATTGAGTTACCATTAAAATACTTGGTGCTCAATGTAGATTGTTTAATAAAAAATATCACAATGTATATACGATCATTTTATAAAATAATTTATATAACAAGTATGGGACCTGTTATCCAGAATGCTCAGGACATGCTGTTTTCCAGATAAGGGAACTCTATACCTTCCGTCTACAGAAAAATCATGAAAACATTAATTTAACCCAATAGATTGTTTTGCCTCCATAAACGATTAATTCTATTTTAGTTGGGATCAAGTACAGGTACTGTTTTATTATTACAGAGAAAAGGGAATCATTTAACCATTAAATAAACCCAATAGGGCTGTTCTGCCCCCAATAAGGGGTAATTATATCTTAGTTGGGATCAAGTACAGGTTTTGTTTTATTATTACAGAGAAAAGGGAATCATTTAACCATGAAATAAACCCAATAGGGCTGTTCTGCCCCCAATAAGGGGTAATTATATCTTAGTTGGGATCAAGTACAGGTACTGTTTTATTATTACAGAGAAAAGGGAATCATTTAACCATTAAATAAACCCAATAGGGCTGTTCTGCCCCCAATAAGGGGTAATTATATCTTAGTTGGGATCAAGTACAGGTACTGTTTTATTATTACAGAGAAAAGGGAATCATTTAACCATTAAATAAACCCAATAGGGCTGTTCTGCCCCCAATAAGGGGTAATTATATCTTAGTTGGGATCAAGTACAAGGTTTTGTTTTATTATTACAGAGAAAAGGGAATCATTTAACCATTAAATAAACCCAATAGGGCTGTTCTGCCCCCAATAAGGGGTAATTATATCTTAGTTGGGATCAAGTACAGGTACTGTTTTATTATTACAGAGAAAAGGGAATCATTTAACCATTAAATAAACCCAATAGGGCTGTTCTGCCCCAATAAGGGGTAATTATATCTTAGTTGGGATCAATACAAGGTTCAGTTTCATTATTACAGAGAAAAAGAAAATCATTTTTAAAAATTAGAATTATTTGTTTATATTGGAATTTATAGGATATAGCCTTCCTGTTTTTTGGATAATAAATCCCATACCTATATTAATAATAAGCAGGCCCAAGCTGCAGCCCATGCTATACCAATCCTGGATTGCTAGGTTTTGGTTTTGTGTTTCTGTTAGTGTATCTGTCTATGTATATATAGCTACCATATATCAGTCTCATATCTGTCTCATAAATCCTCTGCACACAAATTACATTTTAACTTGAAATGTATTAATGCTTTGACGTCTTGGTCTGAAGAGCACTTTCATTGCTTCTGATCAAAAATCTGAAGCAATCATAAATTTCATGTTAAGAGATTATTTAAGTGCATCAGTTTCATCTATTGCTGCTTTTCATTTTTTTGGGGGGATCTCATATAAAGTCTCAAACACATACTCAATCACATTCACACAAAGACACACAGAAACATTTGTAAATTCCCAAATATATTTATTATACTTTTCATTTCGAGTAAATGCTCTGCTATTGCACAATAAATGCAATCTTCCCAATGATCTGAAATCAATGGATTTTCCACCTGAGCAGATTTCTATTGCCCCGACTGATCTCTGTCTGTAAGATAAAAATAATCTTGAGTGCAGAGCGCCCTTCCTTATATACGGCTGTGGCCACTGAAGCACGTACGGACTTGGCAGAGAGAAATACCACACTTATTTAATTGACTCTAATAAAAACTGTTGCTGAAGTCATTGCTCATGGGCATAAATTAATTCATAAATTATACCATGGTGCTATTTGGAATATAAGAAAAATTAGAACAATGGAATAATTACTATTGGGAAAATTTAAGTCGTGTTCTGTCTGTTCTGGGATATGTATATCTTACAGAGCTTTACTGGTAGTGATGGGAGAATTTTTTCGGCAGGCATGGATTTGCAGCGAATTACCGCTTTTTGGCATTGGCGAATTGTTTCTCGAAACCTCCGTGAAAATTCGCTGCGGAAAAATTCGGCACGTGGAAATTTTTTGTTGTGCGTTAAATTGGGAATGGCTGTGCCAAATTGGGTGTGGTCGCATCAAAAAAGGGCGCAGTTGCGGCAAATTGGGTGCAGTCATGGCCAAAAAGGTGCAGGTGATAAAACATAGACGCGGGCGACAGAAAAAATTGTGTGTCAAATGCATTTCGTGAATTTTCTTGCCGTTTTGTGAATTTCATGGCGAAGCGAAACAGATTCACTCATCACTATGTACTGGGACTTGAAAAAACAAAAGGGTTTTCTTATTATACAGAAGACGTTTTTTCATTTTTTTCCTAATGGTTTTAATTAGTGATGAGATAAGCCTGACATTTTTGCTGTTTTGCGGATTTTTCACCGTTTCGCGAATCTTTTCAAAGATCTGGAAATTTTTCACCAAAGTAAACCGGGACAAATTCACTCATCACTAATGAATCTACTTCATTGAAAAATTCCCAAAACTGCTGAAAAAATTTGCAAAATGCAATAGGTTATTTTTTTTCTTACTCCAGATATATTAAAGTGAATAAGCGTTTTTCTCAAGTTTTTTTTCACTCCAAATACATCAATACAAGTCAATGGACGCGATGTGGAATTCTACAACAAATCCATGCAAAAAAAATTTGCTTGTCACTAGTTTTAATTTATTTTCCCTAATTGTTATTATTTTTTTTTAATGAGGTTTAATAGTTTAATAATTACATAATTATATAATAAATTAATCATTCTAATGAGGGATTGTCAATTAAAATTGTATCCAAATCCTAAACACTAAATTGCCTAAAGAAAATTCTGTATAAAATGAACTACTGCTTATTATCGATTTCATAGGAACCTTTGTGCTTATTTATGATAGAAATCCTTAATACTAGAGATGAGTGAATCTGTCCCGTTTCACTTCAATCTTTCAAAAGATTCGCGAAACGGAGGAAAATTTGCGAAACTACGAAAATGTTGCTCGTAAAAAAAAAATTGTCGCCCGCGGCTATTCTTTCGTCGCACGGCTATTATTTTGTTGCGCGCGGCTATTATTTTGTCACCTGCGACTATTATTTTGACGCGGACGGCAAATCCATGCCTGCCGAAACATTTCGCCCATCACTACTTAACACTAGTGATGGGCGAAAAGTTTCGCCAGGCATGGATTCGCCGCACGTCCAAAAATTGTCGCCAGCGTCAAAAAAGAATAGTCGCGGGCGACGAAATAATAGCCGCGTGCAACGAAACAATAGCCGCGCGACAAAACAATAGTCGCAGGCGACGAAACAATAGCCGCGCGACAAAATAATAGACGCGGGCGACAAAACAATAGCCGCACGACAAAATAATAGCCGCGTGCGACGAAACAATAGCCGCGCAACAAAACAATAGTCGCGGGCGACGCAACAATAGCCGCGTGCGACGAAACAATAGCTGTGCAACAAAACAATAGCCGCGGGCGACAAACAATAGCCGCGCGACAAAATAATAGCCGCGTGCGCCGAAACAATAGCAGTGCGACAAAACAATAGCCGCGGGCGACGAAACAATAGCCGCACGACAAAATAATAGCCGCGTGCGACGAAACAATAGCCGTGCGACAAAACAATAGTCGCGGGCGACGAAACAATAGCCATGCGACAAAACAATAGCCGCGGGCGACGAAACAATAGCCGCGCGACAAAATAATAGCCGCGTGCGACGAAACAATAGCCGCGCGCGACAATTTTTTTTGTCGCATGACATTTTCGCCGTTTCGCGGATCTTTTCAAAGATTCGCGATTTTTTCGGCGAAGCGAAACGGAACAGATTCGCTCATCACTACTTAACACACATCATAAGACTGCGCTTGGTTTAAGACACATTTTACCTTCTTAAGAGAGAGAATCAGAGAGAAAAAGAACAATAGAGGTTGAAGAAGGGTTAGAGATAAGTGATATAAATACTAAACTTTTCAGCATTCGGAAAACTCATCCAGAAAGGCTTTTAATATTCAGACACATGGAACTTATAAACCACAGCAGTGTTTTAGCTGATTCAAAGCAAAGGTTAGCTTGTTTTCTACTCCTCAAGTCAACAGTATTATCTGTTCTCCTATTTCAAAACAAAATGAGAAATGATGAATAACTGGAAGAGCAGCAGGGCTCACAGATTGAAAACACGTTGTTGAACACTTTTTGCTTGACATGGTGTATTCTTTGGCTACGGAACAGGAATAAGGTTCACAAGGTGACACTGATCAATTACATAAAGTCAATGAATTGAAAAGTATATCAGAACGTCAGAAAACGCTTTAAGCATCCGCTTGTAAAAAAGATGCTGATGAATGATCTGCCCTCGTGTGTGTCTGTCCCCCCAGGACCCCTTTGTCCTGGGGAGAAGCTGCACATTTTTCAAATTGTCATTACATATTTACCCTTCTACACTACTCATAATGAGCAGAAAAAGATGAAAGAAATGAAGGAAGGAAAAACTACATGACCTGCCCCCTATTGAAATTATCAATTCAACCTCCTGCAGTGTATTGTTCCTTATTGGGAGTGTTCCAAGAACAATAAAGTTACTGTCAGCCATTACCATGTGGATCTCAAGTAGTGACAAATAGGGATCTTCTGTACAGCTTCACAATGACTGAATGACACATGAATGATATACTGTATTTGTTGATGCACTAAAAGAACTGCAAGGTTCTATAGCATCAGCATGTACAAACTCATTTAATAATGCTGGAAAAATCTGCACAAGTGAAAAATCCCATAGCAACCAATAAGAAGATTGCTTATAAAATGTCGTCTTCATTTGAGAGCTGCAGGACACTGCTGATTGGTTGCTATAGGTTTAAGTACAGTTTTACATTTGTCTAGTGTGTGCAAATAGAATCTAAAGTTCTGCCGCACTCCAGACTGGTTTCCAGTTGAGAGAACCTTATTTACCAGTAATAAAGGCATGTCATGCCAATGTAACTCTGGTTCAAACAAGCATTTATTGTGCATTTCCATTATTATTATATCAGTTATGTCAACAATATGGAAACAAATCTATAGCTCAAACTCACTTCAAATGACATTTTCTAAGAATTAACACCATGGCACAACCATTATAATTGCTAATGAGGCCCTCAAAGCATAATTGGCAAAGTAAACAACAAAAGGCCATATTCAGGGGCAGAAAGTATTTAACTCATCTAAACATATGTGCTTAACTCATGGGGATTATAAATTAATGATATGCTTTATGGCCTAGAGATTTCCATGCTTTAATTATATCAAATATATATGAAGGGTATGCCAGCATAACGCTGTGTTGGCAGTAAGTACAGAAATGTTAATAGCCTTGGCACATTCAGTCTTTTTAAAGACTATATTATATAGAGGTTTCGATGATGCAATACGTCGTTTTTATGTAAAGAAAACACATTCTCCCCCGCATTTAACACTTCCTACGTAGGAATAAATTAACAGGCTTCCTAATGAGGACTAAAATCAGGACAGACTAGGTAAATGGGATTACTTCAACTAATTAATGCCCGTTTTGAAAAAATCATGACATATTTGCGTTTGCACAGAGTGCAGGTCACAGTGCAGTTGCAGTTGTACAACATCTACATATGCTGCAATATATTAAACCCATTCCATTTATATTAATTAATGGTAAATTAAACATATAGAATAATGTTCTTGAATAAATTATTAGGGAATATTAAGGGAATGAGTAGCAACATTAAATCATGTTATATGTATGTGAGAGAATGTCAAGTGTGTCTGTGTGTGTTAATGCGTGTGTACTTATTTGCACAGTAGTGTAACAATAGAATTCCCCCCCTCCTCAGCTGCTTTCCCACCTGAGAGGGGGCAGGTAGAGGGGGTGCGAGTAGGAGGGCGGGTAGTGGGGGGCAGGTCAGTGGTGGCCTAGTGCCATGCAGTTATACCATTGCATTTGTACATTTATGAGTGAGGCCATGCTTGTGTTCATCTGTGAATTCACATGGGTATTTTCATGAGTCAGATGTTTCAATTTATAAAAAGCAAGGGCCTCGCCATCATTCACATTTATATGAATATATATAGGTTAGTATGTATCTGCTAAGGGGGTATTCTTACCTGGAGACATCAGTGCAGTGAATCAGTATGGGGTGCAGCCATAAGAAAATTTATGGTAAACAAATACTTATTAATATTGTGGATATCCATAATAACATAGTAAGCTAGGTTGAAAAAAGACACACGTCCATCAAGTTTAACCTTAATCCCTATATAACCTGCCTAACTGCTAGTTGATTCAGAAGAAGGCAAAAAACCCCATCTGAAGCCTCTCTAATTTGCCGCAGAGGGGAAAAAAATCCTTCCTCTCTCCAAGATGGCAATCGGACCAGTCCCTGGGGCAACTGCTACTAAGAGCTATCTCCCGTACCCCTGTATTCCCTCACTTGTACTGAGAGCTATCTCCCATACCCCTGTATTCCCTCACTTGTACTGAGAGCTATCTCACCTACCCCTGTATTCCCTCACTTGGACTGAGAGCTATCTCCCATAACCCTGTATTCCCTCACTTGTACTGAGAGCTATCTCCCCTACCCCTGTATTCCCTCACTTGTACTGAGAGCTATCTCCCATACCCCTGTATTCCCTCACTTGTACTGAGAGCTATCCCCCCTACCCCTGTATTCCCTCACTTGTACTGAGAGCTATCTCCCCTACCCCTGTATTCCCTCACTTGTACTGAGAGCTATCTCCCATACCCCTGTATTCCCTCACTTGTACTGAGAGCTATCTCCCCTACCCCTGTATTCCCTCACTTGTACTGAGAGCTATCCCCCCTACCCCTGTATTCCCTCACTTGTACTGAGAGCTATCCCCCCTACCCCTGTATTCCCTCACTTGTACTGAGAGCTATCTCCCATACCCCTGTATTCCCTCACTTGTACTGAGAGCTATCTCCCCTACCCCTGTATTCCCTCACTTGTACTGAGAGCTATCTCCCATACCCCTGTATTCCCTCACTTGTACTGAGAGCTATCTCCCATAACCCTGTATTCCCTCACTTGTACTGAGAGCTATCTCCCATACCCCTGTATTCCCTCACTTGTACTGAGAGCTATCTCCCATACCCCTGTATTCCCTCACTTGTACTGAGAGCTATCTCCCCATACCCCTGTATTCCCTCACTTGTACTGAGAGCTATCTCCCATACCCCTGTATTCCCTCACTTGTACTGAGAGCTATCTCCCATACCCCTGTATTCCTTCACTTGTACTGAGAGCTATCTCCCCATACCCCTGTATTCCCTCACTTGTACTGAGAGCTATCTCCCATACCCCTGTATTCCCTCACTTGTACTGAGAGCTATCTCCCATACCCCTGTATTCCCTCACTTGTACTGAGAGCTATCTCCCCTACCCCTGTATTCCCTCACTTGTACTGAGAGCTATCTCCCCATACCCCTGTATTCCCTCACTTGTACTGAGAGCTATCTCCCATACCCCTGTATTCCCTCACTTGTACTGAGAGCTATCTCCCCATACCCCTGTATTCCCTCACTTGTACTGAGAGCTATCTCCCATACCCCTGTATTCCCTCACTTGTACTGAGAGCTATCTCCCCTACCCCTGTATTCCTTCACTTGTACTGAGAGCTATCTCCCCATACCCCTGTATTCCCTCACTTGTACTGAGAGCTATCTCCCATACCCCTGTATTCCCTCACTTGTACTGAGAGCTATCTCCCATACCCCTGTATTCCCTCACTTGTACTGAGAGCTATCTCCCATACCCCTGTATTTCCTCACTTGTACTGAGAGCTATCCCCCTACCCCTGTATTCCCTCACTTGTACTGAGAGCTATCCCCCCTACCCCTGTATTCCCTCACTTGTACTGAGAGCCATCTCCCCTACCCCTGTATTCCCTCACTTGTACTGAGAGCTATCTCCCATAACCCTGTATTCCCTCACTTGTACTAAGAGCTATCTCCTATAACCCTGTATTCCCTCACTTGTACTGAGAGCTATCTCCCATACCCCTGTATTCCCTCACTTGTACTGAGAGCTATCTCCCCTACCCCTGTATTCCCTCACTTGTACTAAGAGCTATCTCCCCTACCCCTGTATTCCCTCACTTGTACTGAGAGCTATCTCCCCTACCCCTGTATTCCCTCACTTGTACTAAGAGCTATCTCCCCTACCCCTGTATTCCCTCACTTGTACTGAGAGCTATCTCCCATACCCCTGTATTCCCTCACTTGTACTAAGAGCTATCTCCCATAACCCTGTATTCCCTCACTTGTACTGAGAGCTATCTCCCATAACCCTGTATTCCCTCACTTGTACTGAGAGCTATCTCCCCATCCCCTGTATTCCCTCACTTGTACTGAGAGCTATCTCCCATAACCCTGTATTCCCTCACTTGTACTGAGAGCTATCTCCCATTACCCTGTATTCCCTCACTTGTACTGAGAGCTATCTCCCATTACCCTGTATTCCCTTACTTGCTAAAAAGCCATCCAATCTCTTCTTAAAGCTATATAATGTATCAGCCAGTATGACTGGTTCAGGGAGAGAATCCCACAACTTCACAGCTCAGACAGTAAAAAATCCTTTCCAAATATTCTTCTAATCGGAATGGGTGCCCACAACCATAATGACTGTTATGACCATGTTTTCCACATATATCATTAACCATTATATGGCAAATGGTTCCAAATAACCAAGGGGTACCAAACCAATTGTGACCAGAAAGCCACTGTATTAACTGTAAATCCCATTAGATAACAACCTATAAGGAAATATGATAAAATGCACAGTACTTCAATACACTGGGTTTCCAAAACTATACAGGGAAATAATTAGTATACTTTATACTGTACATAATTTAAGATAGTTTACTTTGTGCCTGCTAATTCCCCGGAGAAAGAAAAGTTCTTGCTTTGTACATTGTCTTCTTCTGTTACCCCAAATGGTGCTTTTCCTGACTTGCTTCTAACAAGCTAAAATCAAAGACATTTATGGATTATATGAATGAAAGAGGAATGCCTTATATTGAATAGCAATAGAAATGGCCTACTCCTTGTCAGAAAGGGAAAAAGGATGGGAAGATTATCCCATCCCAAACATTGAGCTTCCTCAAAAGCCAGCCTGTGGCTCGATAAAATAGTATACATGCCTTAATTGTATGCAAGTTCCTTTCGTTGTTCAGAATAATTCTACTTAGTGATGCCAAATCAGATATCCAGGGAGCAAAAGCACAACTAAACTGACATTGTCACATAAAACTAAAATAACTAGAATAGGCCACTGAATATACTATTAGATCAGTTGATTCATGCGTATGACTGGGAGCATCCATATTTCTTACTTCAATAGAAGACATCAATAGAAGAGCACCCCTACTTATAAAAGGATTGTGTCATAGCAGGACAAATGGCTGTTAACAAACAGAATGACTAGGGCAGAATCAAGGCTGATGGTCGTACCCAATAAACATAACAAAACCAACTGGTTCTCAACTACCCAAAATTTCTCCTCAGATAAACATACTGACAGTCCAGCTTTATTAACACATTGATCAGTAACACAATAACTTGTAGCTGACATTGCCAACTCCACAGGAATACTTTTGAGAACTCCACAGAGGTGAACAGGCTGGCGGCCATGCTGACCACCCACCGCAGCCGTGAATGGGTGGGGAAGTAAAGCCAATGCAAGCCTCACTTCAGCCACTTACCTCCTAGGACCAATACCCAAGTTGGTTTTAACTAAACTCCACTTAGCAGGGGAACGTCAACTCCCTAAAACACTGGCAAGCATTCCCCTCCACCACCCACTGCTGTGACAAGTATCCCACTCCAGGGTAACATACCCACCCTAAACAACTTCAGGTGGACCCCTACTATTAACTCTTCTAAGGTACGCCCCTTTTCCTTATGTCTGCGTACTTCTCTTACCTCCTTCCTAGCCTGGTCAATTTGCAAATGCCTGCAGTGATAAGTAGCTGATATATCCTGAGATATTAAACCTATATAACACTGGCTACATCTATCCAAGTGGGCTGCTATTTAAGCTGACTCAAAAGCTTCTTGATGTCTTTAAAAGGACCCTTATATCTAATCATTACACCACATCCTTGTGGGCAGATCATTAAAACAGAAGTAAATATGTGTTTGTCCCATAATTGATTGAAAAGGTCATTCACAGCCTTAATATGGGTTACGGTCTTAATTGAACCAGGCACTGCGAAGAGCTCAAAGAAGTGAAAACTGGAGACGGATAATCTGTGCTAAAGAGAGCGTAGAGTGCACAGAATCTAAACATGACAAATGGCTAGTCAGGGTGCAGCCATGCATTCAGTTTGTTAATGCATTCATTTCTAAACCAAGAAAAAAAACCTTTTAATTTCCCTTCATTACATATCATCAGCTCAATTAACCTTTTATATTTGCAGAAAAATACTCGCAAATTACCACTTTCTCATTTTGCTTTGCCTTGAGATTTATGGCTGTTATCTTTAATTTGTTTGCTTTACATTGAAGTTTTGTCTTTCTTTACAATGCTGCATGCCGTGAATTGTGACTGCTTTCTGTGTTTGCTTCCATTGCTGTATCGCTTACTGAGATTTAATACATTTTACTTTTTTTTTGTTATTTTTGCCTTCAAAGTTGCATTGATGAAAGCTGACTTGCAAGGTAGATTGCACTGTGTGTTTTACCCAAGACTGAAACCCAATGCACATGGGGAACCCTGATATAATTGTCTGTCCATTACTTGGTTAAAGGGAAACTATCTTCTGAAAAAATATAGGAGTTATATAGACTACTAATAGACATTGTCATTAGTACTGGAAAACAAAGGAATGATGAACCCTTCATCTCAGGTGTTTCCTTTACCTCTTTTTTATGTTTTTGGCCAAATGATGATTTATAATGTCAGACAGAAAGTCTCATCAAAGAAGTAGCATAACCCCCAAAGAAGGGCATAACTTTCAACCCTTTTATTGTCAGTGTATTTTCCGACTCTTACAGAAACTAATATTACCAGGTATGCTTCCTCATCATAGGTTAAGGACTTAGTGATGAGCGAATTTTTTCGGCAGGCATGGACTTGCTGCAAATTTCCGCATTTCACCATTGGCGAATTGTTTTGCGAAACTTCAGTGAAATTTTGCCACGGAAAAAATTTGTCACGCGGATTTTTTTTTGTCGCGCGTCAAATTGGGCGCAGTCACGTTAAAAAGGGCGCGGTCGTGTCAAATCGGGCGTGTAAAAAAATGTTGCAGTTGCGTCAACAAATAGACGCGGGCGACAAAAAAAGACACGGACGACAAATGCGTTTCGCGATTCGCTCATCACTACTAGTATTAGTTGATTAAACTGTCCAATATCACTTAGAGCTTGGCCCACAGAGCAAATAACTAGTTCATAATTGTTTTACCATTGGTCTTCAGGTGTGAATCCTCATGTAGTATCCACCTTCATAATCCTTCACCTTGATCACGCATTATATACATTATTTGGAACGCAGCATCTAAGTATTGGTTCACAATGACAGAACAGTTGCCAGGGTTGATATTGGGAATGAGTATAAATAAGGAATGCTCTTCATTTTTCCCTTTGGTGGTTGTAACCAGTATGGACAAGAAGAACAAAGTACCGGCACTCCAAGGCAGTTGCAATGGGGAACAAGTCCCTCGTGTATCTAGTATAAATAAATTTGAAGCAACTGGACTTGTTTAGTAATCATTGAAGACGTTTCACTACTCATCCGAGCAGCTTCTTCAGTTCAACTGACTGGTATGGGAAGTCCTCAGCATATATACTCTTCCACTAATCCAATCACAATGGCACTATGTAACTCTTCAGAAAGGTGACATCTGAAACTCACAGAGGTGTGAATGCTGTGGAGTTACTTTGAAAGGATTACCCAAGTATCATGCAACTCTTCAAACAGGTGTTACTTGTTAGAGTTGCATGAATGGATGTGTGAAGAGTTCTGAAACTGCCGGGGTACAGATGTTAGAACAGCATTGTATGTAGCAGACAGATGGTGTTGAAGTCCCCCGCCTCTGTTAAGGGATGGTTTCTCCACTTTGACATGAATGGCCTCTTTTACACCTCTTTCAAACCAGCGGTCTTCTTTGTCCAAAATTTGGACATTGCTATTTTCAAAGAAGTGTCCCTTGTCTTTTAGGTGTAGAAAGACAGCAGAGTCCTGGCCTGTAGTGTTCGCCCTCCTATGCTGAGCCATTCGCTTAGAGAGCAGTTGCTTTGTCTCACCAATGTAAAGGTCTGTGCACTCCTCGCTACACTGGATTGCGTATACAACATTGCTTTGTTTTTCCTTTGGTGTTGGATCCTTTGGGTGTACAAGTTTTTGTCTCAGTGTGTTGCTAGGTTTGAAAAACACAGGGATGTGGTGTTTGTTGAAAATTCTCCTGAGTTTCTCCGACACTCCTGCTACATAGGGGATGACTATATTGCGCCTTCTCTCTGCCTCAGGACGGTTATTCCTTTTGGTGTTCCTGTTGGGCTTAGTTGCTTTTGTTTTGACAAAGGCCCAGTCTGGGTAGCCACAAGCTTTCAGTGCTCCTCTGAGATGTTTACATTCCTTGTCCTTGGACTCTGTATCAGTTGTTACACTTTCCGCCCTGTGGTGTAGAGTTCTAATGACACCCAGTTTGTGTTCCAGCGGATGGTGGGAATCGAACAACAGATATTGATCCGTGTGAGTGGGTTTCCTGTATACTTCTGTTTTCAAGATACCCCCCTCTTGAATGGATATCAAACAGTCCAAAAAAGCAAGCACACTGAGACAAAAACTTGTACACCCAAAGGAGCCAACACCAAAGGAAAAACAAAGCAATGTTGTATACGCAGTCCAGTGTAGCGAGGAGTGCACAGACCTTTACATTGGTGAGACAAAGCAACTGCTCTCTAAGCGAATGGCTCAGCATAGGAGGGCGAACACTACAGGCCAGGACTCTGCTGTCTTTCTACACCTAAAAGACAAGGGACACTTCTTTGAAAATAGCAATGTCCAAATTTTGGACAAAGAAGACCGCTGGTTTGAAAGAGGTGTAAAAGAGGCCATTCATGTCAAAGTGGAGAAACCATCCCTTAACAGAGGCGGGGGACTTCAACACCATCTGTCTGCTACATACAATGCTGTTCTAACATCTGTACCCCGGCAGTTTCAGAACTCTTCACACATCCATTCATGCAACTCTAACAAGTAACACCTGTTTGAAGAGTTGCATGATACTTGGGTAATCCTTTCAAAGTAACTCCACAGCATTCACACCTCTGTGAGTTTCAGATGTCACCTTTCTGAAGAGTTACATAGTGCCATTGTGATTGGATTAGTGGAAGAGTATATATGCTGAGGACTTCCCATACCAGTCAGTTGAACTGAAGAAGCTGCTCGGATGAGTAGTGAAACGTCTTCAATGATTACTAAACAAGTCCAGTTGCTTCAAATTTATTTATACTAGATATACCATGACCTGGATGAATGAAAATCTTCATAGACAAGTCCCTCGTGTTTTTGTGTTGAAAATCAAATACAACTATGGGGGGCATGCCCTTTCATCAGGTCATCGGGGGCATGGCCCAGAAACACTAGTCCTGCCTGGAACTGTCTACCAGTAGTGCTAGACTTCTTTATATCTACTGAACAAAATACCTTTTTCAATGTGAAAAAGATTCCATTTGTCCATAAATGTTTTATATATTTCTGGCAAACCATTGTCTTTCTACTTCTAACTATAAATTAGCAAAGGGCGTTAGAAACTTATCATTAATTCTGTTTCAAATATGTCTACTTTTATTGATTCTCATTGAAACCACAGGTTTTTTTAAATAATTATCTGACCTCCTTTGATTTTCAGATGATAGTTTCCCTTTAAAGGTGTCTCCTCCCATGTAAGCCTTCTCCTTTTATCTGTTTTGAAACAGTTCAGTGCAAACCCTCGATGATTATTCTATTCCGCATTAAGGCTTTCAGTCTTGATTTTGTATTTACAGCGATAGCCTTACTGCTTTGATCATACAATTTGACATTCTTTATTTCACATGATCCAGATTTAGAGGTGGAAATAACTTTGTTCCTCTGTTTTATCTCACAGTTGGGCATGCCAGTATCTGAACACAAATGATACAAGTACACAAAAAAGCAATACTTGCCAACATTTTTAAACATCCCTTATTGTTTGCCGTACAGCAAGTAGATGAACTCTATAACCCTATAACTGACAACAACCTAGAGTCTTTATTAACCCTATGACTGTAGAATCTAAGTCAATGATGAAAAAAAAGTTACCAGTGATGTAATTTCTCTGTTTCACGGGTTCATTCATCTGAATGGGAATAATGTTGCTAGGCAACAGCAATCCTCTGAGTGGCTGGGTCTGCTGGCAGTTAAAGGGTTAAGGAAAGCTCACAGTTTCTCTTTGTTCTCTTATTAAAGATGTAAATACCAATGTGTTTTCTTTCCTTCATCCAAAAATCTAAATACTCACAAGCAGGAATCTAGACATAAATGTGTGGTTATTTAATGAAATGGGGGCTGCCATTGCTATAAAAAGATGCCCAAATTGTAGTGAATGTTATCTGTTTCAGAAATTCATTACATTCAAGCATTTTTTAGGATTTTAAATGGTTTATTACTATATTCCTTCAACCTGACACGTTTAAAATGTTTTCCTGCTGCAAACAAATCATTCAGGCTTCTTGGAATTCTGCATCATGAAATTGGGCTGAAAAGATACACATCCTCCCACAGCCCATCAATTTTTACTGCATTGTTCTTTCTATTAGCTTTGCATTCTCTGCAGTGATGTATAGGTCTGCTTGAAACCTGCAGGGCCACAGCTTTACTTGGAAGTCAGTGAGTTCAGGCCCATAATCTACCACAAAGCATGGACCCAACTTCTTGCAGGGCTTCCAGCTCCTGATGAAGTCTCTGCCTATACTGCCCAGTCCCCTCAATGATGTAACCATCTATACCTAACCAATCTCTGATGTTGTCATAAGGACAGATTGGGCGTGAGTGGTAAAATCTTTGAGAGATATTGAACTGGGTTGAGAAAAAATTGGAAAGGGGTGGGTTAGGGATAGTGATGAGTGATTTTTGCCTGGCATGGATTTGCAGCAAATTTCCACATTGCAACACTGGCGAATTGTTTCACATAACTTCTGCAAAAATTCGGCGAGACGTGCCAAAAAAAGTCGCCGGCACGTAACAATAGGCACAGTTGTGACAAAATGGGCGTGGTTGCATTAAAATGGGCGCGGTCACATAAAAAAAGTTCCGCAACAAATGCGTTTTTTAAATTTTTGCCATTTAGCAATTTTTTCTGTAGTTTCGTGAATTTTCCGGCGAAGCAAAACGGTAAAGGTTCACTCATCACTAGTTAGGGAAAGTTACAGGTTGACCTGCACATAACTCGCATCATGGATTAGTTGGTTGGAGGGAGGTAATAATTTAATAATAAATGTAGTTGAAGTCATTAACAGAAAACATATGCAAACAATTTTGCATATATATTTTATACTGGTTTAAAGAACCCACAAAATGTTTAGTGACCCCTCCTCCAGTGGCAAAACTTTTTTGAATTGTGTTATTTGTACCTGTGTTTGTAGTCAAACTGAGAAAGTGCATATATTTGCACCACCTTCAACCAGATCTTTAAAATTGCACTACAGGTTTTGGGCCCATTATCCAGAATGCTCAGGACCTGGGGTTCTTGATTGGCACTCCATGCCTTAAGTCTACTGACATATTATTTAAAGATTAAATAAACCCAATAGGACTGTTCTGCCCCCAATAAGGGGTAATTATATCTTAGTTGTGATCAAGTACAGGTACTGTTTTATTATTACAGAGAAAAGGGAATCATTTAACCATTAAATTAACCCAATAGGGCTGTTCTGCCCCAATAAGGGGTAATTATATCTTAGTTGGGATCAAGTACAGGTACTGTTTTATTATTACAGAGAAAAGGGAATCATTTAACCATTAAATAAACCCAATAGAACTGTTCTGCCCCCAATAAGGGGTAATTATATCTTAGTTGGGATCAAGTACAGGTACTGTTTTATTATTAGAAAAAAACAAGGAAGTAATTTTTAAAAATTAGAATTATTAGTGTAAAATGGAGTCTATGGGACATAATCAATGTTTAGTTCTAAATTATGTTGCATAGTGATAAGCAATAGTGATGGGCAAAATAAATTACCAGGCATGGATTTGTGGCAAATTTCCACGTTTCGGCATTGGCAGATTGTTTTACAAAAAATTGTTGACCATTGAAAAAATTTTACGTGCTTTTTTCATCGTTTTGCTAATTTTTCTCCGTTTCGCAAATCTTGTAAAAGATTTGCTCATCTCTAATAAGCAAATTTTTTTCGGCAGACATGGATTTTCCACTATTTTGCAAATTTTTCAGCACCTCCGCAAATTTTTGCTGGAGTAAAATTGGACAGATTCGCTCATCACTAATATTCCATTCCAAAATGCCAATTTTTGTTATTTGTACAAAAAATTTTTCCATTTGCAAGTTTTATTACATTCCTCCATAAATTCCTCAAAAGTCCAATTGAAAAACAGGAGCCATTTCTGAAACAGATTGATTAAACATCCACTTCATTTTGGTGCATTTTTTCTTGTAAATCTCAGCACCAACTACCCTTCAAGAGAACTGCATTTCCTTGTATTTAGAAGACAGAACCCAATGTACGCATTGGCAAGAGATACAGTGAAAGGTGTTGGCAACTACTGTCTTGTATGTAATCTTGTGTTGCAAAAATATCAATGTTTGTATCGTTCAAAGAGCAAGCCCATGTTGTATGTTTCAATTAGGCCCCAGCACAACATGTCAAGAAGATTCCTGCGCAAACCAAGGCGTCTGCTTGCAACAATGGGACGGATTCAGCTGTGATTGTAGCATGACCTCATTCCGTGGACCTCTGTGCAATGACCGTGAGTACTTTGTGGTTGCCTTTTCTAAAGAGCTTGTGGCTTCGGGCACAATCGGAACGTTGAGTTTTCAGTTGCATTGTGTAGTACATTTACAGTCAGACTGTTAGACAGCACTATAGCCTAAAACACAGACTTGAATTCTTATAAATGAATCAAGCTTTTTATAACGAGAATAAACACAAACATTAAGACTGTTTTCCGATGCAGCCAACTTATATTCAAGCTGCTTCATTACACTATTACCTTCTTTAAATAATAGAACACTGTTTTTTTTTTTTTGTTCTTGGATTTTAATTTAACGGTTATAAATATTGCACTAAGAAATAATTGGCAAGCCTTGTTCGCGGCCACTGTACAGTTACATAGACAGCCCATGAAGAATAGATTCAAATAAAATGATATTTCACTTGCCTGTGCCCAGGAATGATCTGGACTTTTTTTTTTTTTAAAGCTCTGACTTAATTTTAAAACCATATTTCTAGGACCATTTCCTATTTCCCCAAGGGCACATTAAAATTTGAAAGCTAGCGTAAGAAAATATTCACTTTATTCAGACGTGACCTGACTTTTTTTTTTGTTATCTATATTTTATGCACGTTAATTGAAATGGGACTATACTGTGCTAATAAGGGCAAATATAATGCAATGTGTACTGTATGAGATGCTATTTTATATGTGACATGACTGATACTGCTCAATGGAAAAGAACTCCGTAAAGGTAAGTTTTTTTTTATTTATAAAGAGTTTTTAAATAAAACTGTTTGCAGAGGCCTTTAAATTGCATTTTCTAGTTTTTGACAAGGTCATGTGATGTATACAGGGCCCATTTTGACCTGAGCTGATTCATAGCAATAAATAGATGCATTGTCCCGGCTTCTGCCCTTCCTGGCAGAGAAATGCAATTTGATGAGGAACCGATATATCAGTGACCTCTGCTGTTGTGCATGATGTTAATTTAATATGTCCACAGTTTATTAAATGCTACACGGGATCTAATAAAATAGGCCAAAACCCCTAGCTGTACAGGATCACATAAAAAAGTCATATATTTTTACTACGATTGCCTTTAATGTAGTTGACATTTTTACCGAGACTGAGGGGTCATGTTTATTTGTTCTGAAAAGGTGGCGTACATCCTTAACGTAGCAGTAAAACGTACAATTTTCTGTTCTAAAAGGCCGTGTTGAAAAAAGATAACTGTAAAAACTTTATGAAATATCATATTATTAGCTGTAAGTTGTATTTTTACATTGTTCTTTATTTGGTCCTTGAATCGGTTGATAACTGCAATAACTTAAAGGTACATTGTATCAAATACAAATGTACTTTAGTACTTTAAAGGGGACCTGTCACCCTAAGAAATAATTCCAAATCCTTTTCTGTCATGTTAGTTTAGCAAAATAAACTTTACTGAACTTTCAATCATAGCCGACAGGCCGGCGCCATTTCGTAAACAATGTTATTAAGGCAAGAATTTTATCACCCCAAAATTGCATGCATTTGCCATCTAGGTGATATCTAGGAAGTGTTGAATGGAAAGTGTAAGTAATTGTAATTAAAAATCTGAGCTGTCAATCATATATTGCCTGACCCGCCTCTATGCCGCAGGCCGGCCCCATTTTGTAGACAATGTTATTAAGGCAAGATTTTTATCACCCCAAAATTGCACGTGTTTGCCATCTAGGTGATATCTAGGAAGTGTTGAATGGAAAGTTTAAGTAATTGTAATTAAAAATCTGAGCTGTCAATCATATATTGCCTGCCCCGCCTCTATGCCTGCGGCATAGAGGCAGGGCAGACAATATATGATTGACAGCTCAGATTTTTAAATATATTTATAACAGGTATGGGTGATTTAATAAAAAAAAGAGAATTTGGGTTTCATGAACTTTTCTTATACAGTTTTTTATGTCTGGATGACAGGTCCCCTTTAATGCCGTAGTAAGTTGTCCCCCTTAAGAGGCTCTTAGTCCCTAGTCAACTACTTACTGAATATGCTGGGAACTGTAGTTTATAACTACATAGCTGAGCTTTAAGAATGACTACATTAATCTCAAAAGAAGGCATGATGGATTGAATGCAGTAGTGGTGGTGGTGGTCTACATGGGCACGTGTATCTAAAGTCTAGAACTGCTGTCTTGGACCACACAACGTTGATAGTAAAGGCTTCAAAGTTTAATTATGTCATTAACATCATTGAATCTATCCTTACTGGTAGCAGGACTTGGGGTCAAAGATCTTTTGAGGGACCCAATTATTAGTCATATAAGACCAGTAAATAATCATTTAATGGTGAAGTATAACATCTACCAGCAGCCATATGCTTGTTCTACTTTATCTGGTAACCCATACCCAGAACTTAAGCCCCTTCACTGAGGCTGTCATCCTCACTACTCATATGGCCGCCGCCATTCTGACTACCCAATCAGGAGGGGAATATGTGCTGCGCTGATCTTTTTCACACTCTTCTGAGATGTCACAGCATCAGAACAATGTCATATTGGTGGCTGTGTGACTGTATTATTAACAGGTTGTGGATGGATAATAACTGTTATATACCCCTCATATAAGCTATGCTATAACCTGAACCAGCATGCATGAAAGGCACAGAAATGAAATTTGAAACAATAAAAAAGAAGAAAAATAATGCCCGTGTAGGCTCACCCCCTTCATTGCACTTTCCTTAAGCATCGAAGACCAGAGGAGATAGGTGTCCACCAATCCAACGCAGTGCTCCAATAATGCAATTCAATAATCAACACCAATGAAGAAAGGGAAAAAGTGAGCACTCCTTCTCCAATAAAAATTGTATTTTATAAGTTAACTAAAACCATGGTTGGTTATTGTTATACAACAGGCATGACGCGTTTTCAGTTATAGTCCCTCATCGCGTTAGGCCTTTTGTATCACAGCCAGGGCCGGAACTAGGGGTAGGCAGAAGAGGCAGCTGCCTAGGGCCCAACGATTGGGGGACGCCAGGCAGCCTCTCCTGCCGACCCCTAGTCCTCCATCTTTGTCATTGCGCCCACTGCTTGCCATTAGCGGTGAGGGCAATGATCTATCGCATTGTGAACCGCCCGCTTATGCGTGCTAAAGCCCCCGGGGGGGGGGGGCGAGGTGGCTGACCGGGTTGCCTAGGACGCCCAGTCGGCTTGGCCCACCCCTCATCACAGCAACCACCCACAGAGACTACAGTTTTATTGGAGAAGGAGTGCAGTCTTTTTCCCTTTCTTTGTTACAGGAAATGACCATAATTTGTGAATCCCAGCAGCCACCAGGATTATGGATCCAGTGCTTACAAGGACTGTCATTAGGCTTGCAAGTAACAAGGAAACAGGGATCCTGTAGGATCCCCAGTCTCAAAATTAAATCAAAAATGACATAATCAACAGTCCTTCTTATAGCCTGTGACCCCTAATATATATCCTGCAATTTGCTATATTTATAACCATAGACTCATCGATATGTATATGTTTTTTCGTATTATTCACTAAATGCACTGCGGGAGATTCCTGAAGGGATGGGATGTATTTTTCAGTCTTAATTTAAGGTTTTATGAAAGCTATTTTCCTGCCTTTGGAGGCAGCGTAGCAAACAGAAAGTTGGGCATCCTTAGTATTAGGAACAGCAGGCTGCAGAGCGAAAGCTGTTTTCTTTAGACTTTCAATTTGTATAATAGCAGTGCTGGAAACTATTACAGCGAAACACAAAGCGTCATTTTTGTTCTCTTTCGCATTATACCAGACTTGTTTTATCACATTTCATTTATCTGTGGTGCTGCGGTCCATATGTAATGGGTGGAACATGTTGCTGACTTTAATGTCATATTTACTGAGATGAGGGCTGTTGATCTGACACAGCAAATAAGCAACATCATAACATTGTCACAATGCATTAATGTAAAAATACAGCACGGCGGATTCTCAGCTACTGCAATGCAACATTCATGGTGGGGTATGGTTACTGGATCATTGGAAAAATCGGCCACACTTTTGATAACTGTAAGTTGCTGGGCTACACTCATTGCATTGGGCTTTCCCATGATCTATTAACCATATCGTAATGATCTAAAAACACTGACTCCCTAGCTGCTACTGTCCTACAAGTACAAGAATACAAGCAAATGGCCGCCATATTGTTTGCTTCAGAAGATATTAGTTATAAATATTTATGCATGTGTTTTTTTAGCACTTTAAAAGATTGATTTGCTAAACTCCAAAACATATGTGGGCTATTTTATAATTGCAGGAAGCTTTCAGCTATTGTGCAAATATATGCATAGAGAATTCTATCTATAGGCATCATGTAAGTGTTTGTTTAGAAATAGGATAATTACTTGTAAAAAATAGGCCTTTTCTTTGTTGATATATGTGAAGGCCCTTTCCATGCTTTCAAGTGCTATGAGGTACAAGATACAACAGAAAGGAGGTACCTGTCTCATAAAGCTTACAATCTAAGTGCGTGGGTAACTTAAATACAACTTACATACTGGAATAAGCCAATAAAGGTCAAGACTGGACCAGGACCTGCACTAGTGATCCAAGAGGTAGGACTTGAGCTTAGTTTTAAGATGAATAAGACATACTTGCAGAGGAATTCAGGTTTGGAATTCCATGTATAAGGCACAGGTGGAGAAAAGAGGTTTAAGATGGCAGTGGATGTGGTCGCTCAAAGTTGAGAGATCAATGGAGATGACCAGGTACATATGAAGACATACTGTATGTAAAGACATGTAAGCCATGCTTAAAAGGGACCATAAGAATGAATTTATTAGGAAGAAGCAGGTTGTTTCAGAGGTAAGACCAGGGAGTAGGAGAGTGTTATGGAGAATTAAGATATCTTAAACTAAATACAGGTGAAATAAGGCAAAACTATAATGTAGTTTTTGTTGACATGTTCTTATGCATTTAACAGAGGCTGACAGAGGCATCTTCCATGACACATGCCCGCAGTGAGCATTGTCAGATATTATTATGCTAAGGCTTTCATTTTATAATACTATTATTTAGTGATTTAGAAACAGATTGTATTTTTCATGTGGTTCCAATATCCTGAAGTTGGTAAAGTAAAACATTGCAGGTAGGTTTGTAAAACTTGCTCTTCCATAGCTATTAATTATTGAAAATCATTCATTCATTAAGGTATGTGAAAGAAGTATGTCCAGTCTGCTGCCCTATCATTGGATAGCTGAAAGCTAAAGGGATGGTTTCTGTGCATCTGTATGAAAACTGACTGCTCACAAAACCTTCATGTGTGAGTACAACTGAGACAATACAAAGCAACACACAAAAATCTACAGTTGTCTTTTAGTGAAGCAGTGCCCATAAAAACCGTAGAATCCTTTAGAACGTGTTGTAGTTATTACAAAACCTGGGGACAATTTAATCCACCTTTAGAACTCCAGAGAGCTTAGTGTGCCCCTTAATACTCATTCACATCCAATTGCAGCGGGGTTAGTGCTGCACTCTGCAACTTGCACCGGACAAAAAATTCAGCTCAAGGTGCAGAGCGCATCATTAACGCTCACAGGCTAGCCCTGCCCATAGTGCAGGTGGTACGTATATAGGCCCCATGATGTCCTGTGTCCGTCACCACTCCCTGATTTGGACATCAAAATGACATGCAAGTTAGGGGATTGGGAGAGGGGCAAAGGAGGAAATGTACATATCTCCACACCCACTCCCCTCATGACTTCAGCGCTGCTAGACATGCCTCCTCCCACCTCACACCACCCTAGGCAGTAGTGTATTTCTAAGGGGTCATAGGAGTAGGTATGTAGGTTTTCCTACTCATGCCCCATACCTGTCTTGGAATACAATGGAATACAATGCCCCTTATGATGCAGTACTGTATTCATGGGTGCTAAAAAACAGAATGCAAACACTTTTGGCAATTTATCAAGGGTGCATAAAAATGTCTGCTAGTGCCCATTCTTTTGCACTTTGCCCCCTGCCTCCCAGCTCATAAGCCTTCATAGCAGAGGTGCATTAAATAAGTAGCCGGTGTATTACTTGGATTTCCAGCTTCTCATTTATGAACACACGTATAGTATCCAAATTCCAAAAACAGATGCAAATTGCCATGTTTTTTACCCCCCAACCCAGCATTATGTTCATTATTATCAGGCACTGCAGCTTATGCTCAATTCCCCAATGCACACACTAATTCGCAGCCTCCTTGGCAAATTGCATGAAAGTTGCATTTGCATTTTTGTTAGTGTCAATGGGGTGCAAATTATTACTAGTTACTGTCTCATTGTGATTCTCATTGCACCTCTTCTGTATTATTTCCCCTCCTTGCATGGAATGCATTTATTTTGAAAATGATTTTTTTATCAGTATAAGGGCTGTGGCACATGGGGAGATTAGTCGCCCATGACAAATCTCCCGTATCGCAGGCGACTAATCTCCCCAAAATGCCATCCCACTGGCTTGAATGTAAATCACCAGTGGGATGGCATATGCGGTGCCGCAATTTCCCCAAAATCACAGAAGTTTCCTCCTCAACTTCCGCAATTTCAGGAAACCGTGTCGCCGCGTATGCCATCCCACCGGTGATTTACATTCAAACCAGTGGGATGGCATATCGGGGTGATTAGTCGCCCGCAACAAGGGAGATTTGTTGCGGGCGACTAATCTCTACGTCTACCATGGCCCTAAGAATTGCAGTATGTAATTCTATCCTAGTTTCTGTCTCTTTGTATGAAGGCAGAGGGTTAAACATGCCTGCTGTCACTGGGACATAGCAAAAGAAAGCATTTTGGAAGTGCTGAGATTTTCTGAGAAGTTTAAAAATCATCTACATTTTTAATTGTGCTATTTTAAAGGTCACAGCTAAATGTGCTGGAGCTTTTTTCACAAGGGAACACTTTATTACAATAGCAGCAACACTTTTTTTTACAATAGCAAGTTACTAACTAGTGTAGAAAGTTAGTTTTTGGCATAAAATAACTTTTCTGTTTGGGTGTGCAATGCCCATTCTATCAGCTCATAGTTGTTGCAGTGCTATACAAATGAATGAACATAAGCATTCACCTAATTCCAACATAACCGGCCTTCGGGCTTGGGCAACCCATCTTTGCTTTCTAGAACCTCTTCTATAAATTCTTAATGCTTATTAACATGTGAAGGCACAGTGTCAGTTGGGGAAGCCCGTCAACCTGCTGAGTAGACGCGAGCTGGAAAGGCCGCTATTGTCATAACGCATCACTGATCACAGCTTTAGAAAGCAGTCTGGCAGCAGAAGCTTCTTATGGTTGAATCAGTCCAGCAAATCAACCTTACCTTATTGCTGAAGATTTTTATGAAGTTTTATTATTCATTCATGTCTACCTCAGTGCAACCTACATAGCGAATACTGTTGGAATCACAATTTAATTACCCAACAGAAGTCTTTACTCTATGGCCCTTTTGCAGTTTTATACAGGTGTTTGCATGGAATTCAAGAATAAACAACTGTTCCCATTGCACATATAAAAAAATATACCGTATTTAAGGTCATTTTTTTTATGAAACAAGATCTAGAATTCAGTTATTTGTATTGTGATTAGATTTGTCTTCAGACAAGTGCACAAGTAGGTTGTAATTCAGATGCCTCCATTAAGGAACAGGTCCCATGTTTGCATGAAACTCAGCTACACGACGGGATTCTGTTTGGAGGATGGAAGCTTATGCTGCACAACCAATTATGTGCCAACCACTGAGATAGAAAACACGGCTCAAATTGTTTGGGAAAAAAATATATTGAGCAGTAAATCCAGCCTAATGTTTAAACTCGTAGATTTTACAACTCCCCAAATACAAGATGTTTTGGAAAGAACGTTGTGTTCTTTATTGATAAAAGCTCGGCAGTCGCGCAGATTGAAATTAATCCTATATTTGTGAAAGTTTTAAGTAATGTTTTTAAGTTACTTATGTGAAGGGCGCGTGTTAAAAATGTCTATTTCATGTAATACTGTAAAGTTAATTAAACCAAAGTGTAATTCGCATCATACCCATGCTGTGATTATTGGTTTTGTGATGCAAGCTGAAATCAAGAACCAGTCATCGCGATTTAGTGAAGATAGCTGAGGCTTCCTTCTGTGTTACAGTCTAAAGCAAGAATTCATTAATTGTTTAACTCTTTAATAATTCTCTCTCTATATATATTTACCAAGGCATCACTACCAATGTTAAGGTGGCCACACATGTCCAAGCTCAGTCAGGCAGTTTACCTAAATGCTACCATAAAAGCTCAATTCAGATCCAGAAATCTTATCTACCAATGCCTCTTCTTGTTTTAATGGTGCATTAGCAGATGCGGAAATGTGAGAAGATGCAATTCCACTCAGACCATCCACAGACACAGGTCAATAAGCTTTGAAGTTATCCACTTCATAACCAAAACAGTTGGGGCACTTGAAAGAAAACATAGAGGTTCTAGGCTTCTAGGTTTTAAGCCAGTGGAATTGAACCCAGACTAACAGCCCAGACGCAAATGCTAGAGCATTTAAGGATGTAAACCCTTTCTAAATGCAGTTAAATTTAGGGTCTGGCTGTGCCCTTAGTGCCAGACTGAATGTAAGTACCTTACCCTGCCCACCCCTCCGGAATAAAGTGCAGCTAAATGCAGAAAGCACTGTATTGATCAGGGGGACCCTCCATAAATAGAAACAGGTCAATAAGCTTTGGTTATCCACTTCATAACCAAAACCATTTCTTTTCAGGCTCACCAATCAGGTATAAAATCTCAAATTTTCAGACATTTTGGATTCCAGGACTCCTTCCTCATAAAAAAATTGTTTACCCCCCAGATTACAATGATTTGATATAATTGATATCACTATATAACTATATTCTAAATGCAGCCATTAAGCTGTAGATACAGGAATGTCCAATACAAAAATAAACTTTCATCCCTAAATCTGGTGGCCCAAAGACTGCTTCATGGGGGGCAGTTCCACAATTTGAGGATATTTGCTCCAGAGTCTATAAAAAGAAGCACTTAAGATGTTTTCAACAGACTGACACTGATTGATGTAGTCCTATTGTAAATTATTTAGTGGTTTGCAATATCAGCAATCAGATTGTGGAGACATGTTACCATACACAAGACAAGACCAAGTGAGTATTTTATACCAGGCCACTGAACTCAAGGGTGTTATGCAATGTAGGAAATCTTTTCAAGGCAAGGCTGTCCACATGAATGACTGCAGCCACCCATAGTATTTTATGATCAGTGGTACCATAGGTACTAGTGTATTAGAACAGATAAACTGCTAAATGTTTGAACTGGTTCTAATAACACATTGAAACCAATCAGATGTTTGCTATACTATAATTAATGAATCCAACTTGCTGATTGGTTTCCATGGGTTACTAAACCACGAGCAAACTTTGCGGCTTTCATTACATTACTCCCCGACGTTTCAGATAGTTCAGTCCCTCGTTCTTCCCCATAGTGATAATTACATGACTACTTGAAAACCCAAAGAAAAAAAATGACTTTCTTTTAGACATAATTACATAATAAATTTACATCTATTGAACACAGACCGAACGGAGAGCACTGTAAATTAAGATAACAAATAAAAATGCAAACGCACCAGATTTCCTGTTGCTAAATTTATTTTTGCATGGATTTTATTCAAAAGCCCGGGGTAACATAAAATGACTATGGTGTTTACTTCTCTCTTCAGATTAATTTAGCAATGTCCCACAGCCCTAAATCCACACCAAAATGATATATTAATTGTAAAGATACAACTAGTAGACGAAAAAGTAAGCTTGTTCAGAAATAATTGCACCTTAATCTGAGTTTATTAGATATATACAAATAATTCTTATTAAGCAACAAGGACATATCATATCCCACTAATTATGTTTCCATATGGCTAAATAGTTTGTTTTATTGAAAACTTGCATTTTCAACAAGCACAGCATAAAGGCAAAGTGCTTAAAATGAAAAAAGACCCTATCGGTCGGACTCCTTTACCTTGTAGAATAATGACAGACTAAAATGTTTCAAGGAATAGAATTGAGCCAATATTTTTTTATTCTTCTGAATTGGACATGCCATAATACTTACAACATTAGACCTAAACATAGAACCTCTAGGTTTTCAAACCAGGGGACTTGAAAGAAAACATAGAGGTTCTAGGTTTAGGTCAGATTCTGTAATGGCCTAAACCTAGAACTTTAAGCCAGTGGAACTGAACCCGAACTAAGACCCCAGACGCAAATGCTAGAGCACTTAAGGATACAAAAGCTTGCCCCTTAATGCGCTTTCTAAAAGCAGTTAAATTTGGGGTCTGACCGTGCCCTTATTGCCAGACTGAGTCTAAATGTAAATCTAAATGCCTCACCCTGCCCACCCCTCCTGAATACAGTACAGCTAAATGCAGACAGAACTCTTCATTTTATTTAGTAGGACACAAATTCAAAGAAATGCAGGGCAGTGTGCAAAGTACAAAGTATGACAAACATGGTGGCATCAGTCTTTTTTTTATTTTGCACCCTGCACTCTACTTAATAAATTACCCCTTTATTCTTTGCTCACAGGTTAAGGGACCACATTGGATCCCAACCACTGAGCATGTGTATTTGTGGGATTTGTTGTACTCTACACCTTGTGCATATTAAGTCCAACTCATGGTACAAAGCAGAGCATACAGGGATGCAAGGGACCCTAGTATTCAATGCTTATCACAGGCAGTTGGTACAGGATTTACAAGAACCTTGGACCTGATGGTGCTCTGAATGCCATGGAGCATCAAAAGGGGCTACCCATGTGTCACTCTTCAAAAATACAGTGCTCCCAAATGCAGGTGGTTCTGAATACATGGGAAATACACAGGTCTTTGCACAATATTCTGGAATGCAAAGACCTGTGTCTAAAGAGGTCACTTACACAGCAAGTTCAGTGGGCTGAGTACAATTTCAGCACAATCTTTTCTCTATGATTCCGGCATAACTGCCATTGCTAAGGGGAGATGCACATGACACAATTACAGCTGATGCATTAAAATCAATGCAGTTGCGCTTGCACGTCAACACAATTTAGATGCAATTGTAGTAAAAAAAATGTTAAGCCTTGTTGTCTTCATTTCTAGCATTTGGTTTGTGATCCGTGTGCCCTACTCTTTCATTGCAGCTATGCTAGGGTGATTGATGCAGGCAACTGTGGGAACCATGGAGCTACTTCTTGGTCCGGTGGTAGCAGTAGTTCCACGGTTCCTCTTTGTCAATAGTTGCAACCGACTGAAATTTGGATTACAAGGAAGGGGGAAGATGGCGGCACCAAACACAACCGTATGAAAGTGCGAGGACAGCATGTTGATGCAAGTTAATGAGCCCTTAAGAGTGCAACAAAGAATCTCTTTTTTATGATGATCAGTTTAAAAAGTCTGATTTCAATGTAGAGAAATATTAACAATATAATTCTTTCAATAACAAGCGCTCCAGATCTATATTAAGTAAGAGACTAATTAAAATCTGTAGGATTGCATTCCAAAAGAAGAAGGTGCTCGCCATTGCATTTCTCACGTTTCCAGCGCACATGTGCCTTTAAAATGAATAATTTAAAGTTCATTTGAGAAATAAAGCGATATACATCGGGTTATATTTGCAAAGCTTTGCAACACCTCATGGTTTATTCAATATACTGACCTATTGTAATGTTCTTTACTGCTGGGCCCCAAACATTAGAAACGTGAATAATGGTTATTGGGAATTCTTTTCTGTTTGTAATTATCTTAATGGTTGTTGTGCGGAATGCACTATATTGCCATGTATCTATTGTTCAGCAGTCAGCAGGTTACAGCTATTAAAGAGTTAGCCTACCTGGGTTTCTGCTTCGCACTGTGCCGAGAATATTGTGTATTAGATTTTCGTAGCCCGTTATGTTTGCGGCTCTGTTGAAAGAAGCCAGGACGTGCAAGATTGAACGTGAACCTTAACATGAAAAAACGCTAGGCACAATGTAGCGGGTAATCAGATACTGGACAGCAGATTCATATCAAATCAAAGCAGCTTTTCAGCAACAGAAGAGGCTAAACCAAAAAAAAAAAAAGTCAATACGGCATAGAGTTGATATAAGAGAAGTGTCTCTGAGATTTGAATAGAATATATCCAGAGCTTTCACTTGACAATATCTTTAATCCAAGGAGCATGGTGTATTGTATTTGGAGTCTGGCAGATCTGTGATTTTAAATTGCCGTCCCAAACGCGCAGCTTTTATTTCTAAAACTCAAATTAAAGCAGGAAACTTCTGCATCTACAGCTAATAATGCAGCACATGGTGCCACTTGGGTGATGGTGGATAGGAATCTGATCACAAGAGCATATCCTCTGGATAATCCAGAAAACTCTAGCTCTTACTTTATTGGAGTTTATTGTATATATTATTGAACACATAACTTTAGAGTCCCATTAATTTCCAGGAAAGTGTCCACATGGCTTTTTCTGTTTTAAAGGCATTATTAAAGGAGAACTAAACCCTAAAATTAAATATGGCTATAAATGCCATGTTTTATATACTAAACTGACTGCTGTAGCCAAAATTTCGGCATCTCTATAGTAGTAATGATACAGGTCTTTACAGTTGTCACAGGAGCTTCTCATCTTGGATTATGTTAGAACTTAGCGCACATGCTCAGTGGGCTCTGAGCAGCTGTAGAGAAGCTGAGCTAAGGGGTTGTCACAAATTATCAAGCAGAAAATGAGGTTTAACTGTCATATAAACTGATGCTACAGGTCTGATTATTATATTCTGATGGTTTGTCATGTTATGTGAATCAAAGTGAATAACTAATCAGCCTTATACTGTTACATTTATATTCTATATATACAGTATATTGTGACATTTATATTCTATAAACAATATATTGTGAGTGGGTCCCTAAGCTCAGGTAAGTGACAGCAGCACAGAGTACAGGGAATCAGCAGAAAAGAAGATGGGGGGCTACTTGGGCATCTTTGGGGGCACAGATCTTCCCTGCTAAAGGGCTGTGGGTGCCTTGGGCTGGTACAGAAACCCAAACATAATGTACAACATTTCTAGACTACTTCTTTAGTTAGGCTTTAGTTCTCCTTTAAGATTCACAGTAAAGTCATTTTAAGTAAGAGATAGACAATGATATTCTATGACATTCTGCAATTCAGAAGGAGCTAGTTGAGAAGGAGCTAATTGAGAAGGAGCTAGTTGATTTCAACCCATAGTTCTGGCCCTGAATACAACTTTTTGCATGAACTTAAATGTTAAGATTATTTAATTCAATAAATGGTGGCTACAAAGTTTATTTTATCAAATATCCATATCTCTGGGTATGTCATCTGGGTGAGGTCCATTTTTTAATTCTAAACTAGTAACACATCAAAATGGAGCTTGACTGGTCACTCCGCTATGCACATCTTCCTCTCATGGTAAGAACGAGGAGAAGATGGAGCAGGAAAGTCCCATGGCTACTGGAAATTCTTTCCTTGTTTTACACCAATAAATTATCAGCATATTGATGACCCAGCAAACACTGAAGGTTCTTATGGAGCTACAATGTAAAAATAATTAGATTTGCAAGCTCATTGTATCAAATCCAATCCATTGTCATATTGAATCATGAAAAATTGGTCTGCGACTCAGCCACAAATTGAATTAAGATATGCACATTGCACTAATACAGAAAGGATTACAATTGCAATACATTTATTAATGTCTACATGGAGCCCTGTGACAATGATGTGGCAACAGATTCCAGACTCAACAGTGTTGGACTAAAACTACACACTTTACTCAGATTTCATAATGAAAAGACTGATGGGTTCTGTTCTGACTGTTTGAACCAGATGGAGGGTCTATGGCAAACCTAGCCATGCTATTTAAGTCAATAGTATATTTTGTGGCTTACTAGGTGCCCTAAAATGTTGATATAGTATAGGGAATGGTCTATTTGTTTCTTTTCATGGATCCCTGAGCAATGTTCACAGGAAGCAACCTTCAGCTATATATTCTCCACTGTAAAGTTGTCTAAACTCATTTCAATAGCTGCCTATGGAGCTCATTAGAGAGTGTCAGGTGAGCCGTTTGATTGGGAATCTGGCTATTTGAAAGCCCTCCAGTGTCGAGTTACCTCATGATTACACTAATTAACCCATGCAGTTTGTTTTTTTGCTTCCATATACAGTACAAGAAAACTCCCTTCCATCCCTGTTGCCTTTCCTTACATATATGTAGTATGAAGTCGGTACACGTACAGTAGGTCTTGAAGAAATGGTTAAAATTTTGGAAAGATGCTATATTCGTAGCTTCGGTTCCATTTACGATAGAAAGGTCTCTAAATTGTTCTAGCCAATTAAAGTTTTCTGAAAGCTGTTGCCTGCTGTTGAGGAAACTGACCGTGGTGAATTTTCACTGCGGGGAAAGCAACTATGAGCAGTCACTTGACTAAAGTTTTGCTGCTGATGGCTGTCACCTTCCCCAAAGCTATGAAAATATAAATTACTAACTGCTGGGGCATTGGATGCGAACCAGAATGTGTCTGCACATGGTCAGATTAGAATTCACCACATTGGTCTCATTGCTTTCTCATACAGAACAGCATTTGATTGAGCTAGAAAATCATAAGGCTCATTAATGATCGTTACACAAGGTGCAAAGGGCAATTTTTGGACTCAAATAGCCATGTTTTTGGCAAAAATGCAGAATTACAGCTTAAAGGCGCATGTTGCAAGTTGTGTCCATTGCATCAAGCTCAAATTGTGGCAAATGTTTTCATGGTAGGGATGGCATCACTTCTAGCCAGCCAATGTGAATGGCTTATGTGTGCGATTCACCTGGAACAACAACCAAGCCCAGTGTAGATGTAATTTCAGGGTTCTGCCTTGAAAAGTGCAAGTGCAACCAGAGTATATGGGCCCAAGTACCTTTTATGAATGGTATCAATGTGCATGAAATGTGTGTTCATATTAATGCTTTTAGATCTGGGAGAAGCCCTTGTTAAATAGTTAGTTATCCATAGTAACCATTTTGCAATTCATCTATTTGACATAAATTAGAAAGTTAAAGATAATATCTAATTGGTAGCTCTAGGTAACTACAATGGAGCAATTTAGTCCCAATGTCTTATGTTATAACTAGGCCTGCACTAAATGTAGGTTTGGGATTCCACTGAATATCAGCAGGTTTAATAGGATTCGAATTTGGCCAAGTAAGTCGGTCACCTTGAATTCAACCCATAAAGGGACGATAAAAGACAACATGTTTTCATTCAGGATTATGGGGCATATTGTTCAAATTTGAAAATGCAAATTGGAATTTAGATTTGTTTCAGTATTCAGTCCAATCCAAAAATGGTGGATTTGATGCATCCCTAAATGTACAAACATCTATGCTGTTCTATCACCTTTCGTGCCCCATATAGATGTGCCATATCATTCGAAATAATGCACCCCATCTGCAAGTTCAGTTGCCATCCCCACACTTTGCTCAAAAAAAAACAATTTAGTCCCAACATCTTATGTTATAATTAGGCCTGGACTAAATGCAGGATTTGGTTTAGGATTCAGCTGAATTACCTCTTGACTGGACATGGTTGTAGTTCCAGGTGAATCACATACTGTATATAATGTTGTTCACATTAGCTATCTAGAAACAATGCTATCCCTAACCACCACCTCCTGACCAGACTTTAGCTCCGGGGTTCCCTTTGCCCCCAGCGTCAATAGGCACAGCACACCTGCTCCTAAAGAATCATGTGCAGGCACAATTGTGTGCGATTGTATGCAATTTTGGTAGGCACATTGCAATTGCCCCTTTCGACCACAATGACACTGGAACTCTGGGGGAAAATGCTGCATTGTGGGGGGAACAAACTGTGATTGTGCTTAACATTGCACTATGCTCAATGCACTTGCGGACATGTTCCTATCGTGTGAATAAGAGAATAGTCTCAAACATATATTTGATATATCTGATGTTCTTACAGTAGTGATCCCCAATCAGTGTCTCAGGGGCAACATTTTGCTCCCCAACCCCTTGGATGTTGCTCTCAGTGCCCCCAAACCAGGTAGTTATTTTTGAATTCCTGACTTGGGGGCAAGTTTTGGTTGAATAAAAACAAGATTTCCTACCAAATAAAGCCCCTGTAAGCTGATAGGGTGCATAGGGGCCCCTAATAGCCAATCACAGCCCTTATTTGGCACCTCCATGAACTTTTATGGTGCTTGTGTTGCTCCCCAAGTCTTTTTACATTTGACTGTGGCTCACGAGTGAGAAGCTCACGAGACCCCTGTCTTACAGAATATAATTCAAATAAATGACCATCGTTGCATAAATAGAAAAGCCTTTTCTGCCATTGGCATCTCCTGCAGATTTTTTTTTTACAATCATTTTTTTTTTTAAAACTACATCCTTTGGTACCTTGTGCATTTCCCCGGAAAAAAAAAAAATGTCAGGCAGCAACAAGCTTGTAATAATTATCTTGACTGTGTTCTGCCAGCGCACCTTGGGAAGCCATAGCAATCCACTCCAGTGATTTTCCAAAAGGTATCATATTATTTCCACATATGCTTTTTTTTGTACGAAATTATGCACAATCCTCACAGTGGCAATAAAACTATTAGAGCTGTAAAAGATATGCATGTTACATTTTGCCGAAAGCATCATAAAAATCAATTAAGAATAACAAACTGCACTCCCACTAGCCGCGCAGTCACGCAGAGCTCGAATGCCTACCCTTTTGTAGACTTGGCTTTTGTCTTTCACGTACGTAAGTAATGTTAAGTGAACTAACCTTTTTTACATATTGGTTTGACATTTTCTCCAGATTAATGTGACTTGGCATAAGATCTTAGAAGAGGCTAGAATTTAGGTTTCTTCCATGTTAGGTTTTATTTCACCATGGCAAGAAAATGTTAACCTGTGATAGGTTTAATGCTTTATTTATCGAGGGGTCCTTTTAGCACTAACACTAGATAAATTCATATAACCAGTTGCTATGCAATTTGGTTAGTCTAAGCTGGTAATTCATCAGTCAGTGAGATATTTTTAGGTCCCCTCATGAATCAAACCCATTCAACACTTGGAAAAAGGGATATTTAACTTGCCTTTATGAGAAAGAAAGGTGAAAAGTATGCTTTATCAGAAAAGGTCTATGTAAATACAGCCATAAGCACTCACAGGAGAGTCCTCTATCAAAAGAAACACAGGATTTCTAGGGTTTTTTTTGTGTAAACATGTTCTTTGGTATCTCACTTCCTATCTCAGAAAAATTCTTCATTCCCTGAGTCTGCGCAGCTCTCTCCCTTCTCCTGCTCCCCCCTCCCATAAGAAGTCACTCCCCCTCCCGTCAGAATGTGTTATCTATTCTAGCAGCAACAGGAAGCTAAAATAGCAGCTGCTATCTTAAACAAACAGAGGGAGCTTCTAGGGCTCTTTACTCATGTATGGTAAAGCTTTCTGCAGAAAAAATATAGCGTTCTAGCTTGTACTTTTTTACTTTAATAGCAAAAGTTGATAGGCAGTCATAGATATATGATTTTCATGGGACTACAAATCTAAATAAAAAGCAGCAATCAGCATTTGTATTTTAGTCTCTGGTATACATAAATAAAGCACTGGGTATTTGAACTGCCCCCTATCAGGAGCACTGTTGTGTTTGGCCCATTGAATCTAGAGAGGACGTGGAAGGCGGCACAACAGCAGTAACAGCAAAACCACCATTTTATACAAATGTAGGAGATTGGACTTGTAAATAAAGAAAAGTACAAACCACATAAACTTCTACTGTACATGGTTTGTTTTAAAATGACTGGGTTACCTTCAGGCCCGGATTTGTGGCGAGGCCACAAAGGCCCGGGCCTAGGGCGGCAGAAATTTAGGGGCGGCAGAAATTTAGGGGCGGCATACCGTCCTGCCGCAATAAAATTGTGACATTTTGCTCCCATACGGAGCAATGGGGCGCGTTGGCGCGGCACGGGGGAGGTGGGTTTGTTTGCGCATGCGCGGGGGCGCCCGGGTTTGAAATCCAGTGCTGGTTACCTTGCTTCTAATATGCAGTTCCATACCATATGAAAGGCATAATAGCTGGAAATATACAAATGGAGCACACTATTTGTTTTAGTTTTACCTTTTTTTATTATAAGAAATAGGGAAGATCTAGGCACCAGCTATTCTATATACTGTACTGTAAGTGCTGGGTAAGATATGTAGTGTATGTTGCACATTCATTCCTTTACTTCATATCCCTTAGCAGATAGTAATTACATGACTGAATATGACCTATTTTACTTTACTCACAATTTGCAATGATACCATATTTAAAAACTCTTAAGGACAATCGCACTGCAAATGAAAAATAAGCAATTATGTTTGCACATTTAATGCACCAGTCTTGTCCGGCAGGGCAAATATGTTCATTGTGCTGATAATTCTGTGCTGTGTGAACTTTATGAATGAGCCCCGCTAACTTTGCCCAGTAGCAGGAACCCAACCAACCAATAAGATGTTTGCTTTTAGATACATGACCAGTATATCCTACCTGCTGATTGGTTGCTATGGGTAACTGCTCCTGGGCAAACTTATTGCCATTTATTACCTAACCCTCTAGGTCTTTTAAAATCCTGCATTAATACTGTGGCAGGGTCATTTCCATCATATGTTTTTACCAATACTGACCATGCCAATACTTCAAATGGGCACAATAACTATTACCACATAAATAATTGTAAAATATTATATCTGCTGTGATATGCACAATCATATCTGATAGCCAAAGAAGCAATGTGTTTGAACACTAAATATAACCAGGCTACTGGAAGCCAAGGATATCAAATCTTGTTGGAGAAACCGATCATAAATTATGCATGAACGTTTAAAATATTCCTTACTCAGAGAATCCGTAACCTTTCAGGGCTTAAGAATGTTTTTGTTTGTGAATTAAAATTCTGGGAAGCAGTTTGGTTGCAGAGTCACCTAGAATTACTCCAGAGTTAGTAAAAAGTTTCTTTAACATTATCCAGTATGTTTCTAAGATGATATTGTCTGAGGTGTTTGATTCAGGTCTTGTAACCAAGAGCAACCAAGCAAGTAGCTTTTACTGGCCAGCTGTTGCATAACAAACTTAGGGGAAGTAGATCTGGGCAAACCTGACTTTTAATATATCCTTTAAGATTATGTATTCCAGGGATTAGAAACCTGGGCTCAAACTGTACTTGGGATCTAGAACCTAAGGAGTGATATAGCTAAATAATAATTGCAGTATGAAGGGCCCTCAGATTCTACCTCAGCAGACCCTGAGGTAGTGACCCCCAACCACTGGCTCATGTGGCCTCCCCGTGGCCTCGAATAGGTGTCCATTTTTATATATATATATCAGGCAAATTTTGAAAGCACACAGTTTTAACAGAGCCTCTTGCAGGTGAGCAGCCCATATGGGTCTTCCAAATAGCCAATCACAGCCCTTATTTTGCAACCTCAAGGAAATTTCTTCATGTTTGTGTGGCTCAGTAGTAAAACGAGTAAGGGTTATAGAAACAGGTGGTAAATGGGAACATATAGGCTTGAGGGCAGAAAAGTAGGGAGGCCTTTAGAAATTTTGCACATGGTCAATGGCTTTAAAGCTAGACCTTTGACATTCTACCTTCCAAGCATTATGAGCGGTGTCACTGAAGTTTCCTGAGCCTAGAGATCATAGTGGGAATACGTTGCAGTATATATATATTATATATATTTAAGTTTCCTTGGACCAAGATAGATGCACAGATGTCAATGTGATGGGTTAGAGCAAGAGCAAACGTAAAAAGACTTGGAGAGCAACACATCATCATCATGGAGGTTCCAAATAAGGGCTGTTTTATCTATTTAGTAGCCTCTATGCACACTGTCAGCTTACAGAAGGATTTGTTTGGTGGTACATCATAGTTTTTATTCAACCAAAACTTGACCCAAGCCAGGAATTAAAAAATAAGCACCTGCTTTGAGGCCACTGGGAGCAACATCCAAGGGGTTGGGGAGCAACATGTTGCTTACGAGCCACTAGTTGGGGATCACTGGGTTAGAGGATAACAAAATAGGGGGTTTGAGGAGATCAAATCCAAGATTAGATTGTCAAGCTACACAATTTGGACAGATATGTAATTGATATCCTCTGCGTAATACTGCAGTTGTGTGCATGAGGGATTGTGATCTACACTTGGTGGAACAAAAGGATGCCCTTTTGCCTGTTTCTTAGCCCAAGATGTGGCCACTGTGGCCATTTTATTTATGACAGTTCCTCTGTTGGACCTGGAAGGTTTAATCTCTGCAGAATATGGAATGTTGTGCACAGTAAATGTTAATCTTTAGGCAGAGGTCTAAATTAGTAATCTATCCACTCCAATTGTGTGCATGTATGTGTGTATGTAAATGCAGTATTCCTCATTTCTTTCAAATTCATTGTGCCTTCAGGTTCTGTAGCGGTATGTGTGTTCATACAGATATAAAACAGATATACAGCAGCCATTACTGAAATGTGAGGCTTTGTCTGTGTTCAGCCTGGCATGATGCCGCCTGCCTTTCTTTTGTGCAGCTGCCAAGTCATAGCTTTCTGTGCATTTGGAACTAAACAGAAACAGAATGGAACAGATGCCCGCATATTTTCTTTCAACTGTCCAGCGGAAAAAAATAAAAATAATAAAAAAAAAAAACCCAGGAAGAATACAACATTGGCTTGTCAAGAGGAATGAGGGTATCTGGCACCTCGTAGCAGGGAGGGTGCGGGTGCAGAGCTTGAATTGTTTCAGGACTTATCTCTGTCACTTTTGCTATGTTGCCTTAAATAGGAATTGGCCACTAAACAAATCTCTTCCCATTCAGTTTAGCCTTGCCATTCATTCGCCTGTTCATTTTTTTTCCGCGCTACTGATAATGCTCGCACCTTTCCACAAAGGCAAACCAAAGGGGATTTGATTTTTTTTTTATGCCTAAGAACAATAAATGTACTCTAGTCAAATGTGCCATGAAAATTAATTTTTTTGTAGTTATTTGTTCCAAGGAGTAAATAAAGTACAGGATTTATTTCACCAAAGGATTACCTGTATAATTGAAATACATTTCACCAAAGTGCTGTGCCACCAAGTCTACTACAGGTAAAGGACCTGTTATCCAGAATGCTCGGGACCAAGGGTATTCCAGTTAAGGGGTCTTTCCATAATTTGGATCTCCATACCTTAAGTCTACTAAAAAATCAATAAAACACTAATTAAACCCAATAGGATTGGTTTCCATCCAATAAAGATTAATTATATCTTAGTTGGGATCAACTACTTGGTACTGTTTTATTATTACAGAGAAAAAGGAAATCAGTTTTAAAATTCTGAATTATTTGATTAAAATGGAGTCTATGGGAGACGGGCTTTCCGTAATTCGGAGCTTTCTGGATAATGGGTTTCCAGATAAGTCTATAAATAGAGAATGAGTAAAGGTTGTCATAGTTAGTGATGAGCGAATCTATTCTGTTGAAAAATTAGATAGTTGCATATGTAAAAAAAAAATATATTTTTTTTTTATTGCTCTCAAAAGAAACTTCCAGACACTTTTTTTTCCCACCTTACATTTAGCGTTAGCTCATTTTATTTACAACAGTATATTTTGGTTTTCTGTAGTTATCACAACCCAGATCTTTCATAACCTCCTCCCACTTATCGCCTAAGCTGCGTAAGGTCTTGAAAATCATTCCTACACTCCATATGTCTTCATTTTTATTAGCTGCATAGGCTTAGATATAGAAAAATCCCAAAGATGCGGATTCCAGAACATACTTGCTCTTAACTGATTCTTTACTTTGTGGCTTTACCCGAATTGTTTCTTATTGAGGACCTGCCTTTTATTAATGATGCAGTTCATTGACACATCTCACTCATATACTGATGTTCTTCAAACTTTACATTTACAGGCAGGACCATTATCATCTGCTCGTTTTTGAACTTGATCTTGGAATGCATCCCTGTCTTATATATCTGATAGATGGATTAGATAGATAGATAGATAGATAGATAGATAGATAGATAGATGATAGATAGATAGATAGATAGATAGATAGAGGTTAGATAAATGATAGATAGATAGATAGATAGATAGATAGATAGATAGATAGATAGATGATAGATAAATGATACATAGATAGATAAATAAATAAATGATAGATAGATAGATAGATAGAGGTTAGAAAAATGATAGATAGATAGATAGATAGATAGATAGATAAATGATAGATAGATAGATAGATAGATAGATAGATAGATAGAGTAAAAGCTTTCACACTAGGAATGTTGTCACCTTATTAAGGAGAAAGCATACCAGTACAGAAGTGTTTCTGCCCCCGGGCAGACAATGATTGACTGAGTGAACTGGATTAAGTATATATCACACACATTAAGAGTTCAGAAGCCAAACAGAGCCCTCTGCATCATCCCAATAACTTTGCTCCAGGACTTGGTTTGGAAATTGAATGCCAATGTATAGACTAATAGGTGCAGTCAAGTAAAGTATGTCAGACCTTTATAAATACTTGATAATAATACTAATAAAGTTGCATTGTGTTATCCATTGCTGTGTGGTTGCAACTAGTCTAGAAAACAACTTGGATTTTTTTTTTTTCTGTCATTCCCATTGTTTATTTTACATTAAGATCCTTCATCAATTGCCCTCGGTAGGTCTTAAAAAAAGAAAGAAGTTTAAAAAAAAAAAAGCAACAAATGCATCTGACAAGCCGACTTGTCACTCTTAGTAATCGTATGCCCGCAGATTCTTCCCACCAACAGATGAGAACCAATTATGCTTGTTATAATCAGATAAAGAAAGGAGTAATTGTAATCACAGATCTGAAAGGAACAAAATGCAGGTGCAAAGCTGTAATGAATATCTGCTCAACATACTATTTCTTAAACAATGATGCTACATAGGAAAACAGCTTATTTATATTTTCCATATTGAACTATTTAAAAACCCATTAAATATACTGTTGATGTCAATGCTAAGTTCATGGATATACTCAGAGGTGATTGAGATGTTTAGGACTTGACAAGACCAAAGTGAAAGACCAAGTGTTCCCATCTGGAACAAATAGTCCCCTTACCAACTATTTTATTGCAAGGTTAAGAATATGAGTGGTTGACTTGTGGTGATTGCCAAACTCTGGTACCTTGTGGGTTCCATGTCATTACTAATACAGGCCAACCAGCACTTCTTTTTCTCCAAGAACACACTTTGTGAAAATGCAGCACGCCCACTAATCTTGACTGAGACAACCATAAACAGGGCCGGATTTACAAATTTGCCACCCTGAGGGGCAGGTTGAAAGCACGCATGCGCCATATGCCAAACATGCATACGGAGCAGTGGGGAGAAGTCCCCATTGCTCCGTATGGGAACACAAATTTTTAGATCTTTGTGCGGCGGGACGGCATGCCGCCCTAGGCCCGGGCCTTTGTGGCCTCTCCACAAATCCGGGCCTTACCATAAATAGTGGCAAAAACACTATTAGGCAACAAGGAACCTTATAACCTTGCTCTGTACTATACAGAGAACAAGAAGAATGATGGAAATTAGGGTCATTACAAAGAAAGAACAGAAGTAATGGAATGTCATCTAGCAACAAAATAGCATTTAGCTTTAAGCACATATTCTTAAATATACTAAGAGTTTTAAAGGAAACCCTAGATATTAGTAAAAAGATTCATCTTGAATTTGGCTTTGTAAGAATGACTACAGGCACCACACAATTATATCCAACAGGGTTATGCTTCATTTCAATCAAAATCAAACTGTAGACTGAAGCACATCCCATATATCAGAGGTCCCCAACCTTTCTTACTCATGAGCCACAGTCAAATGTAAAAAGACTTGGAGAGCAACACAAGCACCATAAAAGTTCATGGAGGTGCCAAATAAGGGCTATGATTGGCTATTAGGGGCCTCTATGTGCCCTATCAGCTTACAGGGGGCTTTATTTGGTAGTAAATCTTGTTTTTATTCAACCAAAACTTGCCCCCAAGTCAGGAATTCAAAAATAACTCCCTGGTTTGGGGGCACTGAGAGCAACATCCAAGGGGTTGGGGAGCAACATGTTACCCCCAAACCACTGGTTGGGATCCCTTCCATATGTCTACCTTTATAATATACATTTTAATTATACAAATTAATTGTGGTTAGTTTGCAAAAAACTTAATAGTAAATTCTAATCAACATGAAAATGGTTAAAACGTGATAAACACTTAGTTCATTCTCGTGTAATTATCAAGGTGAAATACCATGTAAACCAAGCCTGATAAACGTGTGGGTTAAAGGTTATAATAGAATGTTTTCCCATCACAATATATTTTTATTTTAGTGACACATTAAACCTTAGCTAATGCTAAGCTTCAGCGATTTTAGATTAACTTTGCATTATTTACACTACAATGCATATGAGTTACCTTGAAAAGAAAGATCTGCGAAGTCATTTGTAGGTATAAGTCTGTAATGATTACATTATTATGCTGCCTGTGTATGTAACCATTGGCATAACTGGAAGGAAACCACTGTGCAAATCTTTTCTAATGTCACTACATGGGAACTAGGACCTCAGTTGGAAAAAGTGTCCATCTCGGCTTTCATGGAAGGGAAAATAATAATATATCTTGGTCACCATTTTTTACCATTTAGGCAACACTGAACCAATTTTTTTTGTTGCTTTTGTGTTGCAGCTCCCCTTTGTGGTCAATAATTTGATCTAATTAGTGGTCACTTTTATTAACTGGTAGTAAAAAGTCATATATGTCAGTGCGAGGGTAGATCGCAAGACGTACACCATAAGACAGGGATCCTCAACCAGTGGCTCTCGAGTAAAATGTTGCTCCCAACCCCTTGGATGTTGCTCCCGGTGGCCTCAAAATAGGTGCTCATTTTTGAATTTCTGGCTTGGTGGCGAGATTTGGTTGCATAAAAAAAACAGTGTACTGCAAACAGAGCCTTCTGTAGGTTACCAGTCTACATATGGGCTTCCAAATAGACAATCCTAGCTCTTATTTGGTAACCCAGGTACATTTTTTTTTTTTTTTTTTTTGCAGTTGGTCTTAATTTTTTTTTTTTTTTTTTTATATATTCTTTATTTTCATTTTTCAAATAATTACAAAGAAAAGGGATAACATACACAGTGGGGAAGAGGGGGTAGGGATACAGAAAGGAAAAGGAAGGTAGGGGTAACAATAGTCTGTTGTAGTTATCACAGTTTGTATAGTTACGTCATTGCGGGTTTTTTTTTTTTTTTTTTTAATGATTTACTGTACTTGAGACCATATCCCGTAGAGGGCAGTTGTTTGTTTTCTGTTATGTTTTCCCCTAAGAGGAAGGGGGGTAGAAGTTGGGCAGAGCAGAGCATTACAGTGATAACTTATACCTGTACTTTTGGTATAGTCTTATGTTCTGGCAGAGGTATGTGTATTATATTGTGTTGTGGCACACCAGGGTATTGGTTTTACCCATGTTTTTATCAGGTTTCTAAGGGCTTAGACCTCTTTGTAGAGAATCCAAGTTGTCCAGGTTTTCACGTGATTTAATGGTGTGTGCTAACATTTCTTCCATTCTCATAATATGGTTGAGCTCAATCGCCCAGTCACAAATCGTTGGGGGTTTGGTATTCTTCCATAGCCTGGGTATGACTGTTCTAGCTGCCGTTAATGAGAAGGCTAGGAAACCCTTATGCTTAATAGAAATTTGTTTGTTGGCAGGAGGTTTAGAGAGTAGTGCTAGGGCTGGGTCGGGTTGGAGGTCTAGGCATAGCACTTTAGAGATGGTTTGGAATACACGGATCCAGAACCCATTTTGCTCCCTAAGACTTTTTCCATTTGGATGTAGCTTGTGAATAAAAAAAAGGTTGGGGATCCCTGCCATAAGAGATCCCTGAGATCTTTAAAGGAGACATATTGGATAAATAAGAAAACCCTAATTTTGTAGGCAATTATAAATAATATACAGTGCCAGTTTCACTTTGGGCTAAACATTAACCCTATCTGTAATAATGACCCATTTATTGGAGCTCTCTATAGATCCTATCACTTCTCCATCCAGTGTGAAATGAAGAGTGGGCATGTCCTAACGGTCCCTGCCAGAAGCACAGCAGGAGGGGGAGAGCCAATCACAGCCCTGCAGTCACACAAGCAAAGACAGGCTTCAGTTCCCTATCAGGTCAGCCTAGGTGCTGATTGGTTCCTATCCTACAGTGCAGTGTACGGAGAGCTGCCGGCTCCCCTGCACATCCAGAGAATTCAGCCAGCAGGAAGTGGAACAGATGGGCGGGACTAGTGGGGTTTTTGTGGAATTTCTCAATAAATCAGTCAGAAACACAACTTTTTTAAGCACAATCCTTCTATATCTAGAGGAGTATAATTCCCTGGTACATTCTTAATTTTTATAGGATATGTCTTCTTTAAGACTTTATTTTGTGAAAGGCAGGATCACTAGTACAAGGATAAAAACAAATTCACAAAAAATGTGTGTAAAATCTAAAAGTGTCTGTTTAAAAGACAAATTCACAGAAGTGATAAAGGTTTGTGAATAAGGTGGTAAAACTGACAAATCTATCTCCTCTTTTATATTGTCTCATTATAACCACTTTTGTGAACTGCCCACATAATCTCCTATAAAAGCCTGTTGCTCAGTTTCTACATTCATTATGAAGGATTCCCCAAATGCCATGCCTATAATCAGATGAACATGTCCCATCAGTGACCTCAGAGAAGGTATGAGCAATGGATCTGTGATGTTTTTTACAATAAAGGTATTATTGGCAATTATAAAATCTATAAAAATGTTGTTTGCTTGTCATTTACACAAATGGCAGGATTCTTAAGGAAATTTGTGAATTGAATCATAATTCAGGCTAACAATTAAGGGTCGATTTGTGGTGGAAATGATTGAAATTGCTGCAAAATTGAATTGATCTGCGGCAATGTATGAATATAGTCGTAATTCATGCTGCTGTAATCGATTTATTTAAACTATCAAAATGATTGTTAACTGGCAATTTAAATTCTCTATTTTTTATTAACAAATATATATATATATACATTTGTATTCTATTTTTAAATTCTAATTACACATCACTATAAATAACAATACCCTTGTTAAGGTTTTACCATGAAATAGCTGCAAGGTTGCTAGGGCATTGTCATTTTCCAAAATATTTGACTGCAGCCAAATTGTTATACCCTCTCTCCATATGGGGAAATATAACAAAGCCAGCGTTCACAAAAAGAAAAATGTGCTAGTGACAGCACAGGTTTAAGTACAATTGGTTGCCAAATAATTTGGAATGATGAGTGATTCTCTTTACCTTCAGTGCCAATTATGTTGAATAAGTGTTGCTTGAAAAATATGATTTTCATTGAAGTCCAGCAAAACAAGGAAAATATAATTTGACAGGTGCAGAGAGTGTAAAGGAGCAAGCCGAACATAAAAAAAAAATATTTATCAGTCTCTTTTATGCTTTTATTGAACATTTCAGTTTAGAAAAGGTTTGCTGGACAACCAAAGTAATGTGCATTCATGTCAATCAGGACTATTCCTGTTCTTCCTGTTGGCTCCAGAGGCTTGTCAACTGCCTCAAAATACCATATACTTTGTACCTTTGTGGGCTGAAGACCATCTGCATATTCCAGCAGTGATAATAGGTAGACTTTCTGTTTAGTTCCTAAAGTTAGCTGTGCCCCACAAAGAACTTGTATCTTCTCCCACAGAAAGCTATTCACTACCCCAGAAGGGCTTCTCAACTCATCCCATGGCTGAAGCACCCCTGGTGTTCTGTACACAGTAACGACTGTCTTTAGTCAAGTGTGAGCCTAACAACTTGGCTAAAACAAAGAATTAAGTTGATATAAAGGAGGTGGGGACAAGTAGCAGAAGGGTGGGAAGAAGGTTATACAATTAAGAGTTATTATGAGAAAGATCATTAGAGAGAAAGGGAAGTGGCCTTCTTCTGTATCTAGTATAAATAAATTTAAAGCAACTGGACTTGTTTGGTAATCATTGAAGACGTTTCACTACTCATCCGAGCAGCTTCTTCAGTTCAACTGACTGGTATGGGAAGTCCTCAGCATATATACTCTTCCACTAATCCAATCACAATGGCACTATGTAACTCTTCAGAAATCTGAAACTCCGTCCTTCTTCTGACTCTAAGTCTATGAATCAGATCTGCAGAACAAAACGTATTCTCAGATAAGCTTTTCTAATAAAAATAACATTTTTTAAAAGAAAATTCCATTTATTTTCCATGAATTTTCCATTGGATTCTAGATTCATTTGCCTTTTACTCTTGGGGTGAGCATATAAAGGACAGATGCTTTTTTTTTCCATGAAACCATGTGGAATATTAACATCTTAATCTGCAGAGATAAATAAAGTGGATCTTCACTCTTTGCTTTTAGACCGAAACAGCTGTTCCAATAGACTTTTGACTTTCTTTTACTTAATTTTGATATCCTTGTTTTTTGGGTTTTTTTAATCCGCCGGGTGATGAGATCTGTGACTTTATGGAAAATTTAATGGCACTGGTCTAAGTAATTTAAATGTTTCCTCTAGGGGAGTCATTGTTTAGCGTATCATTAAGAGTCTACAGGAAATTGTCATTAAATTAAGTGTGTTCTTTAACCTGTTTAGCTATCTGCTGTCTTAAGAGGTAGTGTTGGTCTGGTTTCATTAGAATCAATGTCCTTCAGCGCTTTTGTCTTTTCCTAAAGATCTGTTTTTATTGTGCATTATTCTACACTAATACCCTTCTATTTTCTGCTTGAACACACAAATGACTTGCCTTTTGAATAAGCCATGTAATTTAATGAGTATACATTTTCCGTTAGAAATTCTACGTGGTTAAAAAAAAGTAGAATGTTAATAAATTCTGTGTAATAAACAATAATTTATCTTCAAAGCCTCTCAGTTTGAAGCTGGAAGTTGTGTGCTATGGATTTCCTTTTGGCTAGAAAACATATTTATACTAGAAAAATAATTATAAAACGTTTCCTTTGTTAAAATGCGTGCTCTGTAATTGCTTCTTTTTGTATGGATATAACTTCCTTTAGCTTTAGAGCTAGATACAGTGTGCTTGCAAAGTCTTCCATACAATATAAAGCAGTTAGAGAGTTGAGGGTTACAGCTTCTCCCACTCTCATGGAATGGGGTTTTGGAGATCTTCATAAATCAAATCAATATGTTGCACTTAGGTTAAGGGCAAACATAGCATTTGTGGGGTTTTATCCTCATATTTGTGGGCATACTGTCAGGATCAGTCAGGATTCGAACACCACTTGTGGTGTTCCTGGTGGCATGCATTTGCCTCTGTAGCCACTGGAGGCATTTTGGGCTGTCTGATTCTTCTCTTGTCTGTCATCTGCTTTCTGTCTGCTCCTTTTCCTCCGCCCACCTCATTAACCTCATGTGTTTCCCATCTCCTAATCTTCACCCTTTATAAGCCTTTCCCTGACCATTGCCCCTTGCTTGGTCATTAATTGTTTCTCGTGACCCTGCCTCCGTGTTCCCTGTTCCTGTGTCTATTCTTGTTCTCTGGTTCCAAGCTCCAGTTCCGTGTCCTGATCCTGCTTTCTGCCTTGTTCCTGTGCCCTTCCTAGTTCTGCCTTGATTTCCCGGTTTTGACCTTGGCCTGTCCTCGACTTCGCTTGACTGCCGCTTGCCCTGACCTTTTGCCTGTTTTGGATTCTGCCTCTGCCTGCCGTGTTATATATGCAGTGTGTATTTCCATTGTGTGCACTGTTACGTCACTAGTATTAAAGTTCTTCATTATCATCATGGCCTCTGACACCAGTTCTGTGACTTATGGTTACACTCCGGGTTACCCAGTCTTAAGGCTCCCACCTTCCTGGTACTCCATGGCGTCTCCTCAGGGAGATCGTGACACATACTCAAAGCATGACATCAAAACTGTAAGATCCAACATAATTTTATTTTTATTGATAGTTTAGTAAATTTATATTTACATTTTTATGTAAAAAGTAGGGTTATTGCTTTTATACCCCAATAATTGAGGAAAAACAAGGCTGGCACTAGTTTTATTTAAAGAAAAAAAATCTCAAACATGAACAGCCTGACGCGTTTCGTGCCTAAAGTGGGCACTTAATCATAGGCTAAAGAGTCTTTTGAAACAACAGTATTTAAAGCTAAAACAACCAATGAAATCAAAGAAAAAATAACCAATCATAGAACCCCATTTATCCACCAAGAAAAAAAATCTCAAACATAAACAGCCTGGCGCGTTTCGTGCCTAAAGCGGGCACTTAATCATAGGCTAAAGAGTCTTTTGAAACAACAGTATTTAAAGCTAAAACAACCAATGAAATTAAAGAAAACAGAACCAATCATAGAACCCCATTTATCCACCAATCAGATAACATTTCTCAAAGAAGGCGAATATGTTATATGTTATAAACATTTCCACAAATGTTTGAGGAATTGTTTTCGAAAAGTTCATACAATTTTTTTTACCTAGAATAGTACAAGTAGTAGAAATAGTGATCAATTCTAGTTGGAACCTTTTTTCTTTAAGTTTGGTTTATTGTTAACATGATTTGGAAAAATAATATTTATGCCTTTAGGGGTACGCTGAACATTTAAAATGTAAAAGTGAATACTTGTACTAAAATAACTGAAGAAAATGCTAAAAAAAAACTACAAAAATGTTTGTGTCAGGGAATTTTTCCATCATGCTTGGCATACTTTGTAATATTGTATTTTACTTTAAATAACCTTTACTTGATATTTAAGGGTGATCCCTCATCAGTTTCTAGATGTACAGTGTTCAGTGCTCTTTATGTCAAGAATACGTGTAGCATCATTAAGATTATATTCTCTTTTGGCTAGAAAAGTAAATTGAGCATAAGATAAGAAAGGTCCCCAAAAAATTCTTGATGACCACAAAATTGAGAACAATTTGCACGCCATCCATCAGTTATATTGGTTGCCTTACAAACAGCAAATGTCAGGCATTTTAATGGTTGTGATCTTTTGGGGGGGGGGGTGATAAAAACACCTGGAATTGGCAGATGATTTATATTCTCCTTTGTTAGAATTATTCAGACAGATGTAAAATAAGAATTCAGAGAATGGTTCTGCTGTCTCTTTACTCTTGCAATACTTACTCATAGTGATGGGCGAAATGTTTCAGGCAGGCCAGGCATGGATTTGCGACGAATTTCCGTGTTTCGCCATTGGCAGATTGTTTCGCGAAACGGATGAAAAAATTTGCCACGGGAAAATTTGCCGCATCAAAAGAATAGTTGCACGACAAAATAATAGCTGTGTGACAAAAAAATAGCTGCGCAATGAAAGAATAGCCGCGGGCAACAAAAGAATAGCCGCAGGTGACAAAAAAATAGCCGCGCAATGAAAGAATAGCCGCGGGCAACAAAAGAATAGCAGTGCGTCTAAAGAATAGCCACAGGCGACAAAAGTATAGTCGCAGGCAACAATTTTTTTTGACGCGCGTCATTTTTGCCGTTTCGCGAATTTTCCACCATTTCGCAAATCACTACTTACTCATGTTGGCTATTAGTGATGAGCAAAGCTGTCCCGTTTCGCTTTGCTGGAATATTCGTGAACCAGTGAAAAATGAGCGAAACTTGGGTGGCACGTGACCATTCTGTAGCGCAACTTTTTTTTATGTGACCGCACCCATTTTTATGCGACCATGCCCAGTTTGAAGTGACCGTGCCTATTTTGACACAACCACAACTTTTTTTGAGGTGCAACAACTTTTTTCATGCCAAAGTTTTGCAAAACAATTTGCCCACGGCGAAATGAGGCAATTTGAAGCAAATCCATGCCTGGTGAAAACATTTGCTCATCAGTATTGGCTAAATATCTGGAAGTTACATGTAAGATCTTATTTGTGAATGACAATTTAGAAATTGATATAGATGTATGCCACAGACTGAACAGATATCCAGTTTTATTGGTAGGGGGTGTTTTTAACCACAAGCATAAACCAAGAAGCTAACAGTGGCTCCATGCATCTTAAATGCACTTAATTTAAAACACCTCCCACATTTTATAATAAAAAGGATTCCAATTAGTGAAGAGAGAGCTTCAGCGAAAAATGTGCAAAACGATAGGAAAATTCCCGAAACGGTGAATTTTTTGATGTGTACATCTTCTTTAGAGCGCCGTGCCCATTTTATATGACCACGCCCATTTTTTGATGCAAGCGTGGCTTTTTTGATGTGAAATAAATTTTTCCGTGGTGGATTTCCATTGAAGTTCCACAAAACAATTTGCCAATGGCTAAATGCGGAAATTCACTGTGAATACATGGCCTGGCAAAAAAGATTCGCTCATCACTAATTGCATTTATAACCACAAAAGTGTTCTTCCAAGTCCACAAAGCAATAAAATAATTTGTAAAGCACATCACATAAAGCACACAAATACGATTATTTAAAATATGCAATATTTCTTTCTCATTTTATTCTACTGAAAATGTTGAAGAGCCATTAAAAGGCTTTTATTTTTATAACTTTAACTTCATTTTCATAAGTACCAGTGAATTAGTCACGGCGGAATGCACATATTTATTTCAGCTATTTATTATTTTCTGTAAGACTAATACATCAATCCATTTATTAAAAAGAATATCTATCTTGTAGAGTATATCTTCTATTCTTTTTCCCATTTAAGAACCTCTAATATGTTCATACTTTTATCAAGTTAAAAGAGACGGAAAGTCATTTTGGTATTTTATTGCCAATTGATTCGCCACATTAGTGCGACCTAGAACGCTATATTTATTCTGCAAAAAGCTTTACCATACCTGAGTAAAGAGCCCTAGAAGCTTTCTCTGTTTGTTCAAGATAGCAGCTGCCATTTTAGCTTGGTCTTCATAGCTTCCTGATATATAGCTCTAGCCATTATAGCTCAGATGACATATTCCTAAGGGAGGGGGGAGAGAGTTCTTAGCATTCTTGTGGGAGGGGGGAGCATGAGAGAGGAGAGAACTCAAAAAACTCAATCTACATAAATCTAACCTAGTACAACTCCTATTGACTTCTACATGAACTTGCAAGCTTTTTGGATGCTGAATAGTTATGAGCAAATTTGTCCCATTTTGCTTCGCCATAAAATTTGCGAAGCAACAATAAAACAACAATAAACAAAAAAATTGCATTTGTCGACTGATTTAATTGTTGCCCGCGTCTTTTTTGTTGTCCCCCACATCTTTTTTTTATCGTCCACGTCTTTCTTTGATGTGACCGCACCTATTTTGATTTGACCGCAACTTTTTTCGATGCTCGATTAATTTTTTTGTAGCAAATTTTCACGGAAGTTTTGCAAAATAATTCCCCAATGGCGAAATGCGGAAATTCGATGCAAATCCATGTCTGGTGAAAAAAATTTGAGATTGAAGTTTCTTTGTGCTTAATGAATAATGAACAATTCCACAAAGAAATTTCATCTCTACAAACATTTAAATTTGAGTCCACCAGTCTCATGTATTACAGGTATAGGACCCGTTATCCAGAATGCTCGGGACCAAGGGTATTCCAGATAAGGGGTCTTTCCGTAATTTGGATCTCCATACCTTAAGTCTACTAAAAAATCAATAAAACATTAATTGAACCCAATAGGGCTGTTCTGCCCCCAATAAGGATTATTTATATCTTAGTTGGGATCAATTACAAGGTACTGTTTTATTATTACAGAGAAAAGGGAATCATTTAACCATTAAATAAACCCAATAGGGCTGTTCTGCCCCAATAAGGGGTAATTATATCTTAGTTGGGATCAAGTACAGGTACTGTTTTATTATTACAGAGAAAAAGGAATCATTTAACCATGAAATAAACCCAATAGGGCTGTTCTGCCCCAATAAGGGGTAATTATATCTTAGTTGGGATCAAGTACAGGTACTGTTTTATTATTACAGAGAAAAGGGAATCATTTAACCATTAAATAAACCCAATAGGGCTGTTCTGCCCCAATAAGGGGTAATTATATCTTAGTTGGGATCAAGTACAGGTACTATTTTATTATTACAGAGAAAAGGGAATCATTTAACCATTAAATAAACCCAATAGGGCTGTTCTGCCCCCAATAAGGGGTAATTATATCTTAGTTGGGATCAAGTACAGGTACAGTTTTATTATTACAGAGAAAAGGGAATCATTTAACCATTAAATAAACCCAATAGGGCTGTTCTGCCCCCAATAAGGGGTAATTATATCTTAGTTGGGATCAAGTACAGGTACTGTTTTATTACTACAGAGAAAAAGGAAATCAGTTTTAAAATTCTGAGTTATTTGATTAAAATGGAGTCTATGGGAGACAGGCTTTCCGTAATTCGGAGCTTTCAGGATAACGGGTTTCCAGATAAGGGATCCCATACCTGTATAAAATTCTTTTTCTCTCCTTTACTTTTTAATTTTAGTTGGAATAAAAGAAAGAGATGAACACAATGTATAAAGATAAGCTATATTTTTTCTTTTAGCTGTGATACTGTTTGGGCAGATTAGGCCAACAGAGTATTCATTACTGTCAGTTTTGTAGGTTGTTTTAGGTCTTAATTGTGCAACAATTCACTTTTAGGAGGTAAGTTAAAGAGTAAAAAGCAGACTTCTTTTCATCAAATGTGATCTATTACCTAAAACACTCAGTTAATGTGATATCCCAGGCTGCTGAATGCCTTTGCAAGTGTTTATTTGAATGGTTAGTACCAGTGATATATATATATTCCTGTTCTGCCTTTGGAACATAATTACAGAGTAGTTCCCAATGCAAAACATTTGAAATAACAGAGCAGTTATGCCATATGTATTCATAAAAAACAAATTTTACTTTTTGATGGATGAACAGTATGATTAAAGGAATTGTGATTATTTTCCACAGGAGTGACGGAGTTTGCAGAGAAATTCAACAGTTTATCAAATTGTTCTCTAAAATGTACTTAATAAGCATATTGAGCTCTAAACACCTTTTGTCACTGCAGCTTTTAAGGTAAATGGCTTATAATGTTTATTATGGTGTGGTATAGTACCCTGAAGGCTAATAAATGCAGTGATAGCTTGAATTTCCTCTCGATAGGCATTGCCTACAATAGAATGTAGGTTTCTAAAGGCTTAAAACCCTCGGTGCAAGGGCAAGTATACCATCAAGGTCACCAGAACCCATAAACAGATGAACAGAGATTTTGCAGGGGATACAAATGCTACATTTCATTGGTATAAAACTGGGAAAAAAAAACAGAGGTGTTTGATGAATTGTTACACAACATTAACATTGCCATTTTACACAACAAAAGGTAATTAACAAACAAATTAATTACTGTTAAACTGTATTTGAGAAAATAAAAAATAATTTGTTGGCAGCAGAGAGAAAGCTGTGCCAGGACTTGATACTGACGCCAAGTCTTTATCACACTCCATCTGATGCTGGTCTCAGGGTATTCGGAGAGCCATTCCAGGTCAGTGGCCCTCACTGCAGATCTAATCCTTGGAAACCTACGTTTTCATGTGCTCGGCATCATTATTATGAGATTTGGGATAGTAAAATCATTAAGCCGTCATCCTTAGTTTTCCAAAAAAGTGAGATTATGTCACAGATATAGTTTTAGTATAATACTCAATAAATCCAGCCACTGCATGCTCTGATATACAGGTATCAGACCCCTTATCCGGAAACCCATTATCCAGAGAGTTCCAAATTAAAGAAGGCCATCTCCCATAGACTCCATGTTATTGAAATAATTCACATTTTTGAAAATAGTTTCCTTTTTCTCTGTAATAATAAAACAGTACCTTGTACTTGATCCCAACTTAGATATAATTACCCCTTATTGGGGGCAGAACAGTCCTATTGGGTTTATTTAATGGTTAAACGATTCCCTTTTCTCTGTAATAATAAAACAGTACCTGTACTTGATCCCAACTTAGATATAATTACCCCTTATTGGGGGCAGAACAGCCCTATTGGGTTTATTTAATGGTTAAACGATTCCCTTTTCTCTGTAATAATAAAACAGTACCTGTACTTGATCCCAACTAAGATATAATTACCCCTTATTGGGGGCAGAACAGCCCTATTGGGTTTATTTAATGGTTAAATGATTCCCTTTTCTCTGTAATAATAAAACAATACCTTGTACTTGATCCCAACTAAGATATGATTAATAGACTTTATGTAGGAGATCCAAATTACGGAAAGACTCCTTATCCAGAATACCCCCGGTCCCGGGCATTCTGGATAACGGGTCCCATACCTGTACAAACAAAATCCTCAGAAGGAGGAGAAATTGTCCCCTATAGTATCCACTGATGCCCACAAACTAGTCCTTTGGTTAAGGGGAGGCCCAGTGATTTATTATTTCAAAAAAGCACAAACAAAAAAAAAAAAAGCAAATTTTTCATAAACAAATGAAAGCTTACAAAAATTACAAAAACCTTTAAAACCACAAAGCAAAGAAAGATCTTCCGTTTGTAAAAAGGATACCTTCCATTGCTTTCTACATGACCTGGAGAGCATTTGGATGACGTAGCAGTTTTGATGCATTATAAATGGCAAAAATTTGCTTTTTTTTCAGCGGAAAAATCGAACTTTGGCACAAAAATATATGAATAGTGAAAAAAAAACTTTTAGTACATGACTCCCAGTTTACAAATTGTACAACAAATGTCCAAAAAATGAGGAGGTCAAACACAGGGCTCTCCATACTGTACAGTGTGTACAATATCCAGAAACCACTTACGGCCCGGAGTAAAGAGTAACTTAGCTACTGTGTATGTACATGAGTGCAAAGCCATAACATTGAACAGCACTTGTACAGCTGTGTGACCTGTGATTCATTCTATATTTTACAATAAAGGCAGTTTATTATTTATACAAGTGCTCTTCAATATTATAGCTGTATAGAAGGTCCAATGGAAATTTGTGCTCTAAGGCAACTCAGCTTTAAGTAGCACATAGATACTCTGCATATTTTCAGCTCACCTTTCGGGAACCTTTATCTTTTATATAGAAAGGTTATAACAATGTAGTAAAAAAATCAGAAAACAGAGTCTTTCCTTAATAGGAGTCCAAAGTCTGATAATAAATAGAAGTACTGTATATACTCAAGTATAAGCCTAGTTTTTCAGCACCCAAAATGTGCTAAAAAAGTGGCCCTCGGCTTATACTCGAGTCGGGTGCCATGGGTCCCTCCAGACTAGCACCCTCTGTCCTCTGTGTGCAAATTAGGCCCCCCGCAAGCAGACCCCCCAGTGCCCTGGCCCGCTCCCAAATTCATCTTCCTCGACCATCCTCACCTGTCCCATTCTGCACTAGACACTGCACTTTATATTCTATATAAAAACTATATATAGTTTTGAAGGATTTTAACTCTTTGTGTTTTAGCTTGTTTGCTGATTGAACTACAGGTATGGGATCCCTTATCCGGAAACCTGATATCCAGAAAGCTCCGAATTATGGAATGCCCGTCTCCCATAGACCCCATTTTAATCAAATAATTCAGATTTTGAAAATTGATTTCCTTTTTCTCTGAAAAAATAAAACAGTGCTTTGTATTTGATCCAACTAAGATATAATTAATCCTTACTGGCTGTAAAATAATCCAATCGCGTTTAATGAATGTTTTATTGATTTCTTAGTAGACTTAAGGTATGAAGATCCCAATTACGGAAAGACCTCTTATCCCGAATACCCTTGGTCCCGAGCATTCTGGATAACAGGTCCTATACCTGTACTCTTAAGGTATCATTGTTGATACCATATTGTTTTTGTTGACCCTCTTCTCCACTTACAGAGCTAGTTTACCGTTTTTCTTTGAAATAAAATATAAAACATATACCCCACTGATGCCTCATTTAATGTACTTTTATTGGTATTTATTTTGATTATTGAAACTTAGCAGTAGCGGCTGCATTTCCCACCCTAGGCTTATACTCGAGTCAAAACCTTTTTCCAGTTTTCTTAGGTGAAATCAGGTACCTCGGCTTATATTCGGATCGGCTTATACTCGAGTATATACGGTATGTGTTTCTTTGTTTGCCCAAGCATATGAGTCGATTCTTTTGTGCAAGTGGGCGTTTCTGTGTTTGCCATTTTGTAGTCTGGAAGGAACGGAATACAGATTTAGGTGGACACATACAGGGTTGATTATATTAGTACAATGGCCATGAATGAGGATGACTTAATTGCATTGACCTGACAAAATGGCCTTACGGCTGATTTGGTGGATGATCTGGTATATACAGTATATATGCCGGCCTCTGCAACATTGGTTTTCAGCCAGGTAGGCTCATATACACAGGCAATAAAAGCATACAGTTTGGTGCAGAACTGATTAATCTGTATGTGTGTAGTCAACATGAATTATGTCTGCAAATAGTTAAACTTCATATATCTTATTTATTTTGCCCATGATAACTTTATTTATGACACATGCTCCCTATTATTATCAACCTTGGCTCTGTTAATGCATAACCAGTTATATATCTATCATTTCTGAATCCACCTCTCGGAAGCATTTCTACTTGCAAGTCCTGTATGTGACTATGAATTTTTTTATGTGCTGGAGATACCTGACAGTCCAACCCTAAAATTTTCTTTGTTGTTAATTACACTGCATTTTAATAAATGGGGGAACCAATGGCTAATCCAAGGGAACATGTCTGGTTCCATTAGTAGTGCTTTTGTGTTTGTATGTATTGTAGCTAGAAGGGTGCAGACACACAGAGTTACTTAGTAGCAGCTACTTGTCATGGCTACTAAACTCCAGAAAATCCCCTGCCATAGACAATACTGAGAATTGCCTCTGCTAAAACACACGCAGAGACAATTATCATGATTAGCATTGTCTATTTTTGTAGCTGTGACAAATAGCTGCTACTAGTAGCTCTGTGTGTCTTCAACCTAAGTTAGATACCCAATTCCATAAAATGTATCTTTCCTCTACTGCCATGTTTAAGGTTTCTCCTGGAGAAAGTGGCTAATTATTATTAAGGACTCCACCCCTCGCCTTCTGCTAAAGGTTTTGTTAACCTTGCTGCATTGTTTGAGCCTATGTTAGAATTTCATTAGGGCTTATCCAAATGATTTCTTAAGAAATTGTTAGTAAAAGAGCCAGACTAACATACTTCTAATATCATGGAATTATGCACCATAAATGTAATGGTTCAGCACCTCTCAATTCCCATGCTTCATTAGTTCCCATCAAACCTCACAGACGTGTAGTATGCAGGAGTCCAAATGATTTTCAGCTTGCAAGTGCACTGTAATTATGAGGTAATCAAAATGAAATTTGACAATTTTGAAGTTAAATTGAAAATCACTAATTACATTGCTTTTATGAAAGCATATATTAAAAGGAGACAACCGTATGCAAATCAGATCCAAATAAGCAGAGCGTCCGTGTTTTGCTGAAATGCTCTAAATGAAAGGCAACATGGCTGCTCCGAATGACAGCTTTGAAGCTGACAAAGCATGATTTATGCATACTCAGATACAGCCTTTTGGTAAATAGTCAGCCCAACAAGTTGTCTTGGCTGAGAAAAGTATATGAATTGCACATTTGTTCCGAATAGCAGAGATAAAATGATAACAAGTAGTGATGGGCAAAATGTTTCGCCAGGTATGGATTCGCAGGGAATTTCTGCGTTTCGCCATTAGCGGATTGTTTCGCGAAACGGATGAAAAAATTTGCCGCGGAAAAATTTGCGCGACAAAAGAATAGCTGCGGGTGACAAAATAATAGCCGCGGGTGACAAAATAATAGCTGCGGGCGACAAAAGAATAGCTGTGGACGACAAAAGAATAGCTGCGGGTGACAAAAGAATAGCTGCGGGTGACAAAATAATAGCCGCGGGTGACAAAAGAATAGCTGTGGACGACAAAAGAATAGCTGCGGGTGACAAAATAATAGCCGCGTGACAAAATAATAGCTGCGGGCGACAAAAGAATAGCAGCGGGCGACAATTTTTTTTGACGCGCAACATTTTCGCTGTTTCACAAATTTTCCGGAACAGCGGATTCGCTCATCACTAATAACAAGCTATTGTAAGCCAGCATAGTGGACAAGAACAAAACCCTAACCCAAAGTCTGTTTTTCAGGAGCCATTTGCATCTTGGGTACCAGCCCAAAACCTTAATTGGGCACGTTTCCAGCTGAAAAGCTGGCATATATACCTATCTTTAATTCATTATCTGTTATTGATATAGCACTGATGTGTTTACATAGGCTTTATTTACAGAAATAGTTCGTTTTGGAAATCAGTCTCTGCCCCATGGAGCTTACAGTCTAAAGTACCTATCACAATCACATGTATTAGGCGCCCTGTATGTATTTATGTTTATATTTATGTATATTACAGCAGCTTAACTATTGGGGCCCAGGCCCCCCTGACCAAAACTGTGGGCGACATATACTGTGTATATATACTGTATATATTTATATAATGATGAACCGTTTCACAAATTTCACAGAAAGTGAAACGGCGAAAAATTTGGGAAATGTGACTTTTTTATGGGCACATTATTTTTTGCCGCACACTTCATATTTTGATGCGACCGCAGCTTATTAACCATATTTTCTCTCTCTCTAAATATGTATCTTTCTTTTAGAAAAGGCATTAAGATTAACAGTAAACGTGACAATTATCAATATAGAAGAAAGCTGTGGGAGAAAATATGAAAATTTTGGACTTTTGCTAAATAGGACCCCTAGGGACTGTTGAAGGCAAAGTTAAATGGATAAAAAAATGACAACAGAGGAGAAAAGTACACATTTACAATTGCCCATTGTGTTTGACTCTTTTTAATGATGCAATTATTCACAATTACACAGTTGCACACAATAAAAAGTCTGCTTATGTAAAGGAATAGGTGAAAAAATAAAAACAAAACAGTCATGAACTGGCATCTATTTCAATGCATCCTCCTACGGATTCTAATATATTTACAATTGTGTGAGAATACATTCAGGTATTTTTCATTCCCAAAAGGATAAACAAACACCTTCTCAATTTACGTACGTGTGTCATTTGATGCTGTAAAATAGCCCAAGATGTTCGGGGTGCAGGAACCACGCCTGAGTTTAGGAACCAAGTGCTCGAGCGTTAATGAACCAGCCCTTTATTGTTTAATTATACCTAGAATGGTGTAGACAGTTGATATATTTAACATTAAAACCCCAGGTCCCAAGCAGTCTAGATAGTAGATCCTATCTCTATATATAGGTTTTACGAGCTTGTATCACCACATCTGTCAGCGGAAAAAAATGTCACATTTTATCATTTTTTTACATAGTTTATGTAACTAAATATAACCAGAAATAATAAGGTGTTCGGCATAATTAAAGTTTTTGATGTAGAACCTTTCTATTGCAAAATGCAATTTTCCTTTTAACAAATTCTATTTTTTCCCCCTGTTATCCTAAAATTTCTTGATTTCTGATATCAGATAGACACATTTTATGCACTTGTTCTATCTTTCTCTTTTGGTTAAACTTTTTAACACAGTTTTAATTAGCTAATAGATCCACACTGTAATACAACTTTCCAGGGTTGACTTATTAGACAAAGCTTCCACAAATTGACAAACTGTCTAGAAAGTAGCGTGACAGCATGAATTATATATAAAGGTCCCAGGAGGGACCGAAACGTTGGAACGCACGGTAAATGAATAAATAAAAGAATTGCAGTGAAATGGTGTGCTGGTCCTGTTTATAGGTATATTATATATAATAATATAATAGTATACATACTGTATACATAGGATCTATGACCTGATTATATGGTCAACCAAACACCAGTGACTTCTAACATGTTTATTATGTAAGAGCCATGAAGAATAATGATGAGCAAAATTTGGAGGGCCAATTGGGGTGTGCAGGGGCCCCTCAGTTAGTAGCCCCGTGTGTGCCCTGCACCCCCCCAGTTCGACCCCGAAAGGGACAGATTTGCTTATCGTTAATGAAGATCCTGTAGGTTCGAAATATATTATATTGTTGTTTATGATCAGTAACTAATGATACCAAGTATTGTTTCTTGGGTCACATGACTTTAAAATGTGTTTTTTTATTACTTCTTTATTATAAGATATATTGTACTCCCAACTTTAAACTGTGAGCATTACGGACATTACTTTGGATGACTTATATTTTTCTCTCTTTATTGGACTAGTACCAAACATAAGTAAATATTTCAACTTCTACAGCGAGAGAAATGGAAAGGAAATATTGTGTTTTGTCGGCCTGTCTTCACGTTATGCATGAAACATCTGAAAAGGCACTTTTATTAAGGGCAGAGTTACAAGTTTGGATGCAAATCAATGACTCCAGGTGCAATGTCTGATAAAACAGTTTTCTAACTGGAGCAGCTGTCTCTCTACCATGCTTCCCAAGCTGAGCTGATTGGGAGATGGTCTGGGTTACGTAAGGTGCAGACACCATGCAGGCGAGGGCCTCTATCTATGTGAATAGTAATAGCTTTATCTCAGGAAGGACATTTAGCATTTTAACTCTTAATCTTTATAGAACAAAGCTGAACTTTAGAATATTTATTATTACTCAGCCATTGAAAACCTAAAGATACTCACACCTGCATGGTATTTCCATTTTTACACCAAGCTAGGATGACATTCAAAATTCTACAGCTGAATTAGCTATTTCAGGGCTAGACCAGGTGCCTCTAAACCAGCTATATAAAGTATCATTATTATTAGGGTCATGTATCGAAGTCTGTGGTCAGACCCAGTCAGCCAAGCTTTGGCATCCATGGATATAGAAGACATCAGTAGGCATGTTAAGCAAATATTTTTTTGGATTTTTTTGGTTCGAGCCAATGCTTGTCATAGTCTTCTTGACATATATTAACATTACATATATCCAAAAGCAACAATGCCTCAGTCACCCTCCTATAGTTTTAGAGTAGACATCAACTTCTTCCAAAGGGGCTGCCCACCGACTTCTTCAAGCTTTCCTAGGGGTAAAATCCTTAAAGCTTTGAAACCACTGAGCTAACAAAGACTGCTCAGCTTCCTGATATTTTAGGCAATAAACTGACATGGTAGAGGCATGATGAACAATCGGTTCATCTATCATCTATTAGAGAATAAAAAATCACAAATCTAATGACAGATTATTTAAAGATAAACCTTAAAGATACATATTATGCTCATTAATATGTTGTGTAATAATGCAATGCTTAGCTAGAATTCTAAGACCCAGAACCTTTGTCCTTAAGCAAACACATTTATATTTTTGAATTTTCTGAGCATTATATACAATATTCTTTCAAGTAGACTGCATGTAAGGACATTAACAACAACTACAAAGTCAAGAAGTGACTCCCTGTGGAGTTCTCATACCAATAATAACATTGTATTCCCCTTCATTTTTAAACCTTGTATAGGAGTCAGAACAATGTTACCATGATGAACTTTTCAAGTTTTTTTTAGTTTTTTACCTTGTACGATCTTTTTTCCAATTATAGTAGAGAGAAAAGAGTTGTGGTATGGGCTATTCTGTCCCTCGGTACTAATAAAAATGACTTCCTTCCATTTTATTTCTCAAAAATGCCAAATTAATTGATGGATCTGGTCATTGATTTACATTGAAATTGGGTGTGGAGGTATGTAGCAGATGCTTCAGTTAAGCTTAAGGTCCCCATGCATGGGCCAATTGTAGCTGCCGATATCGGTCCCTTGGACCAATTCGGCAGCTTATCGGCCCATGTAGGGGCAGAAACGAGGGGCCTGCCTGACTGATATCTGGCCTGAAATTGGCCAGATATTGATCGGCCAGGTTAAAAGATTCAATTGGATTGGGGGCTGCATCGGCTCGTTGATGCGGCCCCCAAACCGACTGCCCCATTGCCGCCAATATCATTCGATTGTTAGGCCCCGTAGGTGGGGATATCGGATAAAGATCCGCTCGCTTGATGATCTCGCCAGGCAAGCGAATCTTAACGTGTATGGGGACCTTTACTCCTGTTGTAGCACCAACAAATTATCAAGCATTTTCTAGAGAATCCCTATGCCATTAAGCCAAACACTAATGACAGTTTCATTAGGTGTCTATTATCTTTCAATAAATTTATATTCTGGGACTGTGGGTTGAAAATATAGCACCAATGGAAAACCCACTCAAATAGAAGAAGAATATACAGACTCCCTGCTTGGCCAGAATCAAACTCAGGAGCCCTTGTATTTCAAGGCACTAATGGTCACCAATGTGAAGTTGTTCTACAAAATAAATTAAAAAATGATATATTAACATGATTTGTGCGTTGTTTATTGAAGCATGAGTGGCAAAGCCAATTTCAGTGTTTTGTGTTTGTTTGTTTTTTAATTAATGTGTTAATAGAGAAAAACAGGGGAAAATTAGCCTTGCTCAGGCTTAGTAGCTTGCATAATGAGCTCACAAAGAGAATGAACACCAACAAGGGGCTTGTTCTTGATCTCTAAGCAGAAAATGAATAATCTTTAAATAAAATAAACCCTTTCTAACCCATACTGTGCATGTAATATACTATTTATGTACAAATGCAGCAGGCAACACTACCCCAGCAGATCCATGAATAATTATGGGCTTCAGAGATGAAAGCTATACAAATACTTGTATTATTCACATAGCACTATGCTACTGTTTTAGAATAATTAAAGCTGGGTAGATATCCTATATTCCATTATGCCTACACCTCTTTGCAATTTGGCACAGGTCCCTTAAGAAAAATTACAATATGTTTTACTATCTCCCACCAGAGGGCAATAGTATAGGATGATAAATGGATTATGCGAGGCAAAATAGTTAATAAGGTCGATGAGGATATGCTAGTTTAGACTTAGGGGCTAATTTGTCAAAAATCGAGTTGCCATTTTTTTCATGATCCAAGAAAAATGCAGAGAAAAAAACCATAAATGCTCCGGATTTATTAATCAAAAAACCTGCAAAAAAAGTACCTAGAAAAAGAATTGGCAAGTAGAAGCCGTAAGTTTATTTTATAACATTTGTGTCGTTCAGCCTCATTGAAAATTAATAGGACAATGGGATTCTCACTTGTGTATGAGATTTTCTCAAAAAAACACACCTGAGAATATTTTGTCATGCTTTTTTCTTAAATAAGGTACCGCTGTAGGAAAAAATATAGCCACTTGTGTTTTGATGAGTTTTTATTTTGCAAAATAGGGCCCTTAATGAATTTTTAACCATGAATTCAAAATGACACACTTATAGGTTTGGATATTAGCCAATAAGTTCTCTGAGTATGTACCACGAATAATGGCAGAAGTATGTTGTGTTTCTGAAGGCTAGTTATGGTAAGAAAGGGGAGGCTTTTGTTCTCCCAGATACACCTGCAAGCTCAGTTTGAAAGCCCGTTGAAAAGTCAGTGCTCTCATACACAGTCACAACATTATGACTGAATTACATTTTTCAAATAACTGTGCTCATTTTATGAGCTAAGGGGGAACCCTGGCCAAAGTTTGGACCTTCAAGGGGACCCAGGTTAGAAACTGGACCTTCAAGTCTTGAACTGATAAGAGGTGTTTTTGGATCGAGGTGTTGGGATGAAGCTAAACATTGCCTCACCCAAGGATGGGCATGCTGGGGAAAATACAAGCAAATGAAACAGGTGGCTGGTTTGAAATGTTGGTTTTTGTGTAGTGTTGATCTTTACTTCAACAATCTAGCTAGCCTAGCATTTACATAGTTACATAGTTACATAGTTACATAGGGTTGAAAAAAGACCAGTGTCCATCAAGTTCAACCCATCCAAGTAAACCCAGCACACCTAACCCACACCTACCAATCTATACACTCACATACATAAACTATAAATACAACCACTAGTACTAACTGTAGATATTAGTATCACAATATTTGTTTACATTTTAGCATTTACAAGACATATACAACTATATGAAACTATTTAAATAATTGTGACCTTATAATTTCTTATTAGTTCAATGAATACAGCTTTTAGTGAGGGTTTTATAATATCCGATGCTACCAAGATGGTAATGCAAGTACTACCAACAAAAGGACCTGCAGCCCCCTAAAAGCCCCAATTGTTTTTGGTGTTACTGGCCATTTATTAATTTATTATACATTTGTAGATTATAGGCATCTGTCCAGCATATGCAAAAAAAATATTTCCTAGAAGCTAACAGTATAAATTCTTCATACCATAGGTTACCATGTGGATAAACAGTGTTCAAATAACTCACTTGCAAGTACTGAAACCTACAGAACTAAGAAAAGTTAGTCAAAATACATCTCGCTACTTCCTCTCTCAGAGAAATCCTTCATTCCCGGGGGCCAGAGTATGCACAGCTCTCTCCCCTCTCCTGCTCCCCCCTCCCATAAGAATTAATAAAACTCACTTCCCCACCCTTAGGAATGTGTAATCTGAGTTACAACTGCTAGAGCTGCAGCAGGAAGCTATGAAGACCAAGCTGAAATGGCAGCTGCAATCTTTAACAAACAGAGAAAGCTTCTATGGCTGTTTACTCAGGTATGGTAATGATTTCTGCAGAATAAATATAGCAATATAGCATTCTAGGTGGCACTAATATGGTGAATCTATTGCCAGTAAAATGCCAACACGACTTTCCTTGTCCTTTAAAGGAATCAAAAGTTACTGTATACTTTAATAAATATAGAAATTGGAAGAATCCTGAACTATTGCATGCCCTGGACATTTGTTAAGTAAGAACCTCAGATCCACAATCTGTTTTCCATGAAGGAATCCATATGCCATCTGCCAGCCCATTATAATATCACTCTTATCTTAGAATCTATATTAAAGTGAAACTTATATACATCTTAAGAGATACCCTTCTGTTTCTTCTTTAGTCATATTTTCTTCTCTTTTTTTTCTTTGGACTGACAGCAATTTACTTCAATTAAAATGTATTCCATTAAAATTTTTGAATTTATTATTTAAGAATAAATAAAAAAAGTTTAATCAAAAATTAAAACTCTTTGGCAAATCGATGGCATACAGGTAAATGAAAGAACTTATAAAAAAAATTAAGTATTTTCTTTCACACTGCTCTTACCTAAAAGTATGATTTTGAAGAAAAAAGTTCTAAGATTTTGATTTTGGTAAGTAGTAATCTACACACAAAATATTCTGTATTTTCAGATAGGGCAAAAGATGTATAATTTGACTGAGAAACACTAAATAGCTAGAAACTACAGATGATTATAGAGCATGGTTCTTTTTTGGCATAATAAGCAATGTTCCATGCAGAGCAGGCACAGAGGTACAGGAGTGTTACAGAGTGAAGAATTCTGAAAAAAATAAATTTATTTTATATATCAACAAAAAAAAGAATTCAGAAAAAAAATATGTATATATATATATATATATAACTGAAAAATAGATGCAGCACTCACAGGTCTTAGTGAAAATAAAGAATATTTATTGTGTCAGACTAACGTTTCGGCTGTGTCCACAGCCTTTCTCAAAGTGCACAAACATTACAGCAAACCCACTCATAAACCTAAAATGGCGCCAAAATTCTGCAGTGACGTCATAAGTTAGTGTAATTGGTGATTGCCCACCCCCTTAGTGCAAGATCAATCACAAAGGTATCCAAAATAATACAGAAAATACAAATAATACAAAGATGTCTACAGCATAAAGGAAATATAGTTTAAGTGCAAAGAATAAGAACAGAAAGAACAGAAATAGCAACCTGTCATTGCTGAACTGCAACTCCCACTCGCGCATCTTACCGGAGCCTAGTTAGTTCATTTGGCTGTCCTCATTCAGTGTCGCCAGAGAGCTTTCATCTTAGGTACATAAGGGGCCAACATGAGTTTATGCCTTAGCGTTATTCGTCACTCCTGAATAGCACTGTATGTGGCCGTTTTTGTTAAGCCGTCAGCGGCTCCCGGGGTTTGCTATACACGGGTAACCATGGTAACCGCAGCGCTATAGCGCTCGGTGCACATACGGATAGTTGGTGAGGGTAGAAAGGGGGAAACAGTAAGTCTCCTACTCAGGGGGAGTAATTTGTGGCAGGCATTGGTCCCAGATCAGCTAGGTACAAGCTCCCTAAGTATAAGCTGGTTCCCATGGTGACCAGTACGTTGCCAATGCCGATCGTAATAAGTCAGGGAGCTACTCCCTGCTCCGGGGTTAGAGTAACTGGTGCTATCCGCATCGGGGGCTCCGTGTTACACGATCTTACCACCCTAAGGTGGCTTGGCTGGGAGGTGATCGTGGGACCCTATGCAGGGTATTTATAATGCCAGGACGCTCGAAGTGAACCCACATTTTGCGTGCACTGCCATTCCCCATAGCAGCATACACAGAGCAGGGCTTGCTTCCCAGTCAAGCGTGTAGTCTGCCATTCATCATAGCAGCATACACCGAGCTGGCAGTCACCTCAGTCCATTCAGGAAATTAGCAAACACGGCCCCCCTGTTTAATAGCACCATTGAAAGTCACCATTTATGTATTATTATTACAGGTAACTGGGGGTATAAGGCATACTGATAAATTAAGACTAAGGTCCCTTGTAAGGATGGGAGTGTACGTTGCCTACAGCACAGGTTAGCAAAGGGCAAAAGGATATACAGGAAAGGGAGAAAAAGATACAAAGTATCATAAATTGAGAGATATTGTAACTAATGAAATAAAATTGTACTTAAATAGTTTAAATCTGTAACATCATATTTATAGTTATAACACATTCTAGAGTTTTCTGTCTTTGAGGAAAAACAAATAGAGAATACCAAACTCATGTCTCTATGTTATAAAGGTCCAATATAGATCAGATTTTGATGACAAGTTGTCCTAGTGGATACAACATGAATTTATATTGAAAAACACTACAGAAACGTTGCAATGTTAACAATCAGAACAGATCACACATATGTCAGATTATAGATAGAAAGCTGAATAGGAAACTAGTTCATTGAGTCCATTGGGACTGATGGTATTAAGTTTATGCATCCATTTTAATTCCCTCTGCAGAAGTAGTTTTTCACGATCGCCGCCACGAACCAACGGGGGTATATGATCAATAATCATACATCTCATGCTTGCTAATGGATGTTTGTGTGTCAAGAAATGGGCCGCCACTGGGGTATTAGCTTCTCCTGATGTTAATGCTGTACGGATTGCGGACCTGTGATTCGCCATGCGATCCCTGAATGTGGTAATAGTTTTACCTATATATAGCAGACCACATGGACATTTAATAAAGTAAATAATAAATTTAGATGTGCAAGTAAGTCTATGCTGGATATGTATCAGCCGTCCTGTGTGTGGATGATTGAATGAAGGTCCCGATATCAGGGCATTGCAGGTAGTACAACTAGGGCATTTATAGCACCCCAGTTTCGTAGAAGATAGCCATGTAGTAGGGTTGGCAGTTTGGTAGCAATGCCTCGGATCAGTCTTGACAAGAATATCTCTGAGGCTGTGACCCCTCCTGTAGGCAATTCGTGGAGGGTGTCTGAAAACTGATGGCAGGGTACGGTCCTTAGCCAGGACTGACCAATGATAAGAAATAGCATTAGTCAGAGGTTTCTTATCGGGGGCAAATGTGGTGATGAATGTCAGTCTCTCATTGGTGGTTACCGGAGAGGTAGTATTTTTTGCTTTCAAAGTAGCAGATTGTGTTAAGCATGCCGTTTTTTGTCTAGAAGTTTCCAGCAGTCGTGGTGCATACCCTCTTTGTCTGAAGCGTGTTTCAAGTTCATCGAGTTGATCTTGTAGCTTTGTGGGGTCCGAATTGTTTCTAATCATACGTACCATTTGAGAATATGGAATGCTCTGTAGAGTATGTGGAGGATGACATGATGAGAAGTGTAATAAAGTATTCCGATCCGTATCTTTCCTAAAAGTTGTAGTCTCAAGGGTTGATCCTGTTGTTGTTAGCGCCAAGTCCAAAAAAGAAATTGAAGTTGCATCAAGATGAGCTGTGAACCGTATAGTAGTGGGTAGTTCATTCAAATCCTTAACCATTGACCAGAACTGGTCTGTGGTACCGGTCCACAATAGAAACAGGTCGTCGATGAAACGAAACATCTTGTAGATATGTTTGCCATATATGGGGAAAATATATGTATTTTCATAATAAGCCATAAATAAGTTAGCAAACGATGGAGCAACACTCGATCCCATACTGGTCCCACTCGTCTGTAGGTAATAGGTATATTCAAATTTAAAATAGTTCAATGTCAGGCAGTGAGTGAGTAGTTCGATGAGAAATTCAGTTGGAGGTCTGTTTCTGTCTGGGTGTTTAACAAAATAGCTCTTGATGTTCATTATGCCCTCCATCGTAGGAATCACGGTATACAATGATGACACATCCATTGTTGCAAGTAAAATCCCTGGTGGTAGGGGGTATAGTGCTTGTAGTTTCAGTAGGAGGTCCCCTGTGTCCCTAATGTATGTTTGTGTCTCTTTGACTAAAGGTTGAAGGAAAAAATCTATATAGATGGACAAAGGTTGTAGTAGGGAATCCCTAGCACTCACGATAGGTCGTCCTGGCGGGGATAGGGGGTTTTTGTGAATTTTGGGTAGGGTGTACAGTATGGGACAGACAGGGTATTCTTTGGTGAGAAAGTTGAAAACATCAATGTCAATAAAGCCATTAGTGAGTCCCAGGTGTAAAGAAGAATCAATCTGTTTCTTAAATCCACATGTAGGATCCCTATCCAGTTTCTTATATGTGGTTGAGTCGGACAGTTGATTGAGAATTTCCTGTCTATAGTCAGAATAGTTAAGTACAACCACTCCACCCCCCTTGTCAGCCGGTCTAATAATAATGTTGGGATTCTGTGCCAAACTTTTCATGGCTTCTCTTTCAGCTCTCGTGAGATTAGGGTAGCCCTGCGATTGAGTGTGTTTCTGGGTTTCATCTATCAGAAGTCTGGTGTAAGCTTCTATAGATTTTGGGGTGTTGGGCGGTTCAAAGTGGCTTGGTGGCTTGAATATGCGTGGTGCTGTCAGTGGGGTCCTAAAATGGTCTCTGAGTTTCATTGTGCGTTGAAATCGGTGCACATCTATCATAGTGTCTAGGGCCCGTGTTCTGGTAGTGGGGACAAATGATAGACCTTTAGATAATAAGTTCATTTCAGGATTTGTGAGTGTGTGGGAGCTAAGGTTGAACACTACCTGCTCCACTGTTTTTTGCTTCTTGTGGAACGGGTGTTTATTCCCCCCCCTTCTCTTATTGGGGCGCCCCCTGTGCGGGTTCCTAAAAAAGGTGAAGGTGTACCAGAGTTAAGTGTAGTAGGGGGATTGGTAGTAGTGTGGATAGATCTCCCTCTTCTAAAGCCCCGACCTCTAGTTGGGGTGTCAGAGTCAGTGGATGAAGAATAGGGCGAGGAATCAATGCGGTTGGTCCTAAAGTTTGGAGGAACTCTACCCCCTGTCCTGGTTTCTCCCCCAGTCAGCCACCTATAGACCCTCCTGTTTTGGTAATCATATATATATATATATATCAAAATAAAACAGCCAGCACCAAGGGTCTTTGTGTTTCAAAAAATCTCTCGTGTATTATAATTGCATGTACAACCGACGTTTCGGTCCCTTTTGGGACCTTTTTCAAGGTGCAAATACATACAGCAACTCAGTTTAAATAGCCTCCTCCCATGAATCCAGGGAGGGCCAGTGACATCATATGCACATTATATATATATATATATATAAAACAACATATTATATGAACTAAGCATGCATGTCAGATAAAAGAGATAAGAGATAGACAGATAGACAGATGGCTGGTATTGATGAGCAAATGTGTCCCGTTTCACTTTGTCTAAAAATTCGCAAAATAGCAGGAAAATTCTCGAAACAGCGAAAAATTCACGAAACGCGCTTCTCGTGAACCTTTTTTGTTCTATGACCGCGGCTATTTTGCAATGACCACGCCCAATTTGACACTGCCGCAAATTTTTTGGGATGCGCGAGGAACTTTTCCACGGCAATGACGAAATGCGGAAATTTGCTGCAAATCCATGTTTGCCGAACATTCGCTCATCACTAGTGGCTAGCCATGGAGAAGGGTGCTTTGACCACCATGGATATATCTGAGTGGCCCACAGTGATAAAACCAACCTCATTGCCTTTGCACTTAGAAGTAAACGCCAAAACAGTTTTTTGCTAAACGCCACATTACTACTGACTTTCCCTATTAATGCATGACCCTTTAGTGCCAACCAGCAAATACCCAAAACATCATCACACATAATGAGGCAATTGTCTTTTTATATTTAGCAATCATAATAACCTGAGTGAAATAAGCATGCAGCCTTCTGTAGAGGCCAAATTAAAATATATTACATTGCACTAATCAACAGTAGGTGCACTCAGATGAGACTGCAGGACTAGTAAACTGTTTAATATGATGTACAAGAACCTACAAACCCTCTGTCAATACAACAATCCCGTGAAGATTCCTTGCGTTGCATAAATCCCTTCAGTGGGAGGAATATGAGATCCTCTGTAGATAAGTAATGGTTGACTGGCCGTTATCAGAGCAGCTGCTCCAGCAGAAATGCAAACTGCTCATTGGAGTACACTCAGGCATACTTTTATGCATACATTCGCGGGCGCTGTATATGTCTCACTATTAATATCAATGAGAAACTAAACCATGTGTCTTCTTTACGGCCCTCTGTGGAAGAATGAAATGATACTTTGGAAAAAAGATATATAAAGGGATTTTTGATATTTCAGACTATGTAGCTGGACATGTTTTTACTAGATTTTAAAGCCAAATAAAAGCTAGACAGAGAAAAAGAAAAACTGTTTGCAGTCCTGTCTCTCGGAATAGGGTTGCTGGGGAAGTTCATGTCCTCATTACCGACGTGCAATAAAATAGATTTTCTTTTCTTTTATATCATTCAGTTTTTGAATTTCTTAACTTTACTTTCCTCTTGATTATTTTTAGGTATAGCTCACTAAAGAATTTAGTGTTGGTGTATAAAACAATTGATCTTTATCATAAGGTTATCTATTTTATGGTTCTTGAATAGGGATGAACACTTTTTTTTTTAGCCTTGTACAGATTCATGATGAAATTTGCATTTTCTTGAATGTCCAAAATTTTTGTGAATCCGCAATAGAATTTTGGCATGTGTTTTGTTTTGCCAAGGGGGGAGGAAATCATGTTTTTTGCATGGGCAAAACAAAAAATTCCAATTATCACCAATGCATTTGTTCAAGAAAAAAACATAACAAAAAAACGCCCACAGACGCCCATGCATTTGGAAAAAACTCCATTGCCCATTGACTGTAATGTAATGTAAAAAAATTGAAAAATTGTGCATTGACTGCATTTGGTGCAAGAAAAAACATGGCAAAAAATGCACTGAATGCATTTTGCTAAATTTTGCTGTTTTTTTTTCACAGGACAGTTTTGCTTATCATTATTATTGAATAGGTCAGAGGGATTCTGGGAACAACTTCCTTAAGGCTCTTAGAAAAATCCTATTTACATGGGTTTATCCTATAGGCTAAACCTCACCCACTGGGTTTTTAAAGCAAAATCCAGGATAATAGCTGATCAGATTTCCAACTACAGACAGGTTTTGCCCTTCTTGGGGCTCATCAGTGTAGTGCAGGGTTTTCTGATCAGCTTAGGTAGAGCCAGAAGTGGGGATTCACGAACAAGTCAAGGAGGAGACCGCCTCATATGTATGCAAATAAGTCAAAGGGATTCTGGGAACAAATTCCTTAAGGCTCTTAGAAAAATCCCATTTACATGGGTTTATCCTATAGGCTAAAGCTCACCCACTGGGTTTAAAGCTGAAGCCAGGATAATAGCTGATCGAATTCCCAACTACATACCAGTTCGCCCTTCTTGGGGCTCATCAGTTATTATTGAACTTACATCACATTCTGCAGCACCACATCTGCTTATCCATTTCCTGTGTTCCAGATGAGCATTACAGCTTGGAAGTGTATGAGATGGTCTGACTAGTAATATAAGAACAAAAACATAAAATTAAAAAAGCTAGAATTTCAAGTTTGAGGAAAACATATCAGACAAATAAGACAAATAATTTAAAAAATATATATAAATAAAAAATAACAACACTGAGCACTAGTTTCTGATTATTATTTGAAGTTGATTTCAAGGCAAAAACCCCCAATAAAATTTAAATAGCAGTAAGATGAATAAAGAATAGTGATGAGCTGATTTTTTTTTCAGGCAAGGATTTGCAGTGAATTTTCGCATTTCGCCATTGACGAATTGTTTAGTGAAACTCCTGTGAAAATATTTGTCTAATTTGGCAAAATTTCAATGACATTGGCTGTAGGGTTATTTTCCTCCCTCGGTGCAAAAGCTTTTTTGCTGTGAAATAAAATGCACAGAGAAAACGTGAATTTTGCCATGAAACTACACAAGACAAAAATGTTTGCTCATCTCTATACATGACTTTAGCTCTTTTTTACATTGTGTACTGGGTCAGGACTGGACCATAAGGTTTGATCCACAAAGAGGAAACTATTTCATTGACATAAGGCACAGTCAATTAGAGGCAATGTAACTAACGAACTTCAGTGTCCCTTAATCAGAAGTAATGCATAGAATACATTTGCTGTTATCAACTGTCGTTTGACCTTTGATTGCTGCTACCACATATAGGTAATGGTTATTGCTTACTGTGCTGCCTTGTCTCTAAAGGTCTTGCTTCCAACATATTGTCTGCTGATAATTATGTGTAAAGCCGTAATAGAACAAATATGACATTAAGTAGAAAGTCCATCTGTTCTAATCCCCTCCAGGCTGTTTTACAGCCCTAAGACACTTTGGTGCTTTATTTAACTACTGTTCAAGCCTCCACACAACCCCGTTCATTTGTTTCCAACATAAGGGAATAGCAGTAACATTGCTGCTTTTTATTTATTGGCTTGTTTGTATTTGGAAGTGAGTAAATTGCATGGGCTCTCTTGAACAAACAGAAGTCTGCAAAAATATTTGTTTTGTTAAACGTGATACAGATGGAAAGGCAGTAAAAAAAAATAACCAATATTATGTGCGGATCCCATGAGCAGGTTAGATTTTCTTATTTTTTTTTTGTTTAAGGTTTAGATTATTATTTTTTATTTTATAAATTTGGCTAGGGGCAGTTAGCCTTTTAAATTTACTGTCAAGGTTGAAATCTTTCATCATTCTCATTAATGGAACATCTGGTTTGGCCCAATCAAATGGAGTGAAATGTGTTAGTGAATAATGTCATCAATAATTTAAGAAGCTTCTATTTTAGCAACTTTCAAACAGTGTGAAATTGGTTTGATTACTCAGGAAATGTTTGTTCTGTAAGTTTATTGACACGTCTCGCTGCCAAATACTGCAATAAATATTGATATCTGCTAGTTATATCAATGGCATTACATTTACATATTTCCATATTGTAGTTTAGTATTGTAGTTATGAAAAAAACTGCTCCCTCATTTTGCTTTAGAGGAGAAGGAATGTCATTTTGGTATTTTATGGCAAATAGATTTGTCACATTAGTGCCACCTAGATTGCTTTATTTATTCTGTAAAAAGCATTACCATACCTGAGTAAAGAGCCCTAGAAGCTTTCTCTGTTTGTTTAAGACAGTAGCTGCCATTTTAGCTTGGTCTTCATAGCTTCCTGCTGCAGCTCTAGCCATTATAGCTCTGATTACACAAGGAGGGAGAGGGAGTTCTTAGCATTCTTGTGGGAGGGAAAGCATAAGACATATAGATTCAATATAGACATCTAGGGGCACATTTACTAACCCATGAACAGGCCGAATGCGTCCGATTGCGTTTTTTTCGTAATGATCGGTAATTTTGCGATTTTTTTCGGGGTCTTTACAATTTTTGCGTAAAAACGCGAGTTTTTCGGCATCTTTACGATGTTTGCGTAAAAACGCGAGTTTTTCGTAGTCATTACGAAAGTTGCGCAAAGTCGCGAAAAGTCTACGAAAAAGGCGCGACTTTGCGCGCAAGTGTTAACGCTACGAAAAAATTGCGACTTTGCGCAACTTTCGTAATGGCTACGAAAAACTCGCGTTTTTACGCAAAAATCGTAAAGAAAAAATCGCAAAAAATACGAAAAAGTCGCAAAATGTTCGTTTCCAATCGGAATTTTTCCAATTCGGATTTGAAATCGTGTCTTAGTAAATCAGCCCCATAGATTCAATATAGACCCAATAGTGACACAGTAAACCTGTACATAGACATGGGAGGAACATTTCTGTAAAGAAAAAATAATAATAAAAAATGTATTGGAAATAAATGTATAGGTGTAGCCGTCATAACCCATATACAATAATACAGCCCTCTTGTCACTTCAGTGGGAAAAAAATTTGAGAAAACATGAAGCCATTTAATCTACATCTGACTGTAGCACACAGATGTGTGACTGATCCATTGCTTCACTGCCAATTAAAATTTATGGGACAGACTGCAAGAGCTACTCAGCTTTATTCCTTCTTCAAGCGCACAAACACACTAACAAATGGTTAATCCTACTGTTTGCCTGTTACACACGTGGAAGCTGCTCCTCTGGTGAGCATCGTATCCTAATGGAATTCTCCAGTCGAAGCACATGAATGTATCAACAGTAAACAATGGGAAAGGATTTCTGAAAACACGTGGAGATTAATTTCAGGGGTATCTGTTTTCATCAGCAACATACATCCTATGATACTGTGCTTTTAAAATGATGCTAAACTGTTTTATACATATTACTAACATTTACTAACATTTCTATATTTGTCATGTTTTTTTTCGCCATTTATTAATCGTCAAAACTACAACAATTCCAAAAGAAAAAATTTGCCATATGTAGAAGCCAATGGGCTGCTGTCCTGTTTCCAACTGGAAGATCTTCTTCTGCTTCATGGTATTAGAGATGTTTGGATTTTTCAGACACTTTATACGCTAACAAAAATGCGAAAATTTTGTGGTTTTCAAGTTTTTTTCCTTTTTTTCTTTTTCCATTTACGCTTTTTCAATTCGGATCTTTTAATATACGATTCATGCTTTTTATATTCAAAATGTTTCATAAATGCCAGACATTTATTCTTTTTTAAAAAGTGAGTTAAGTCGTACAGGTATAGGACCCGTTATCCAGAATGCCCGGGACCAAGGGTATTCCGGATAAGGGGTCTTTCTGTAATTTGGATCTCCATACCTTAAGTCTGCTAAAAAATCAATAAAATATTAATTAACCCCAATAGGATTGTTTTGCATCCAATAAGGATTAATTATATCTAAGTTGGGATCAATTACAATGTGCTGTTTTATTATTACAGAATTTCCGTAATTCGGAGCTTTCTGGATATCGGGTTTCCAGATAAGGGGTCCGATACCTGTAGTAGAAAAACGCTACAAACATTTTGATAAATCAGCCCCTAAGACCCTAAGAGGCTACTAGTCCTAGGGGCAGATTTACTAATCCACAAACGGACCGAAAGTGTCCGAACGCGTTTTTTCGTAATGATCTGTATTTTTGCGACTTTTTTGTCGCCGTTGCGACTTTTTCGTACGTCCCGTGATTTTTTCGTCGCCGTTACAACTTTATCGTATATTTTCCGCGGGTTTTTCGTCGCCGTGGCGAAAAAATCGAATTGGTTTTTTCACCGTTTACTATTGTTCAATACGAAAAAATCGCAACAGCGACGAAAAAGTTGTGCAAAATACGATAAGGTCGTGGTGGCGATCAAAAAATCGCGCAAAATACGAAAAACCGCGATGGCGACGAAAAAGTTGCAAAATTTTCGTTTCCAATCTGATTTTTTCCCATTCGGGATTCAGATTCGTGGATTAGTAAATGTGCCCCTTATTTGGGGTCATTTGACCTTGTGTATTGGTTAGTTTGACATTTTAATGCTCCAGTAAAATGATTTAAAATTAAAATTTTTGGACAAATACACACATCATATCTGTTGTTTTCTCTTTAAGTGTATTTCTCCTTGTCTGTAGAGAAACAGTTTTCAGGGCGGCTTTCCTACATAAAATGTGTAGCTGACAGTAGACATTTCATGATTTGAACTGAAGATTTAACAAACCATTAGATCAGTGAAGCCATTTCTGACAGATGGGCCTCACAGGCAAATGGTTCAAGTAAATGTGGTTGTGTCTGGCTCAGCTGAAACACCATCTGCAAAGAGTTTTCTTACACCTTTCCAAGTTTTTTTTTTTTTTTTCTCCCATTACAACGGTTGGGAATAGTATCCAGAAAACATGCTCATTTTTAGAATTTCAAACTATTTTATTCATATAACATAGAACATGTTTTCAGGAAAGCCGCCGCAATATCAAAACCATGCAATACAAGCGCCATTCAGTTTGACATTTCAATACAGGATGCTTGTAAGTTTTGTCCCCCGTTTCACTTAGCAACAGAAATACAACTAAATAGAATCAGCATGTACCTCGTAATAGAATAAAACTTCTGTACATGAACCGTGTGGACTTTCTGGCAGTTTTATCAATGCACATATGGTGGGTAGAGATGAGAGAATCTGTCCCTTTTCGCCGAAAAATTTGTGTAAAAAAAAATCCCAACTTTTGATTTCACCCATCGCTAATGGTGGGATTTAGTAAGGGACTTGTCTATAGAATCAGCCCAGGAACAATTTAATTTGTATCAAAAATCTAAATTCAGTTGCTGCCATTGGTTCTGTACAAGGAGCCTTATTTTCCTGTATATATCTCATTGCTCATATGCATGGATGTGCTTATAAGGACACGTTAATAATAAATAATAATAAAACTACCCCACAATAGCCAAATTATGGTAAATGGTAGGCTGGTAGCATGTTTGCTTGGGAATGATACAATTTAAACAATTCATTTGTCAGACACTCAAGTACCTGTGCTTTACCCGACATTGTTGGTAAATCCAAGTGCTTTTAATGAAGTTTATTTATAGGCAGGATAAAGGCAAAAGGAATAGGTAACATCTAGGGGCTGATTAATCAAAGTACGAGTTTGAATCCCGAAATCGGTAAAATTCGGTTTAGATACGATAACTTCTGATGATCGCAAATATCACGAAAATGCTAACAAAAAAATTGTATTAGTCACGATAATATCATATTGGCAATCCGTAAGTCATGAAATTTTTGTATCTGAACAATTGAAAATGGCGGGAAAACCTTTCCGACTTTGATCCTTCTGTACATGTTTTTGGAAGCCTCCCATAGGGTTCAATGGCACTCTGCAGCTCCAACCCGGCCCAAGGAAAGTCTGCCATAGGGCTCAATGGTACTCTGCAGCTCCAACCCGGCCCAAGGAAAGCCTCCCATAGGGCTCAATGGCACTCTGCAGCTCCAACCTGGCCCAAGGAAAGTCTCCCATAGGGCTCAATGGCACTCTGCAGCTCCAACCCGGCCCAAGGAAAGTCTCCCATAGTGCTCAATGGCACTCTGCAGCTCCAACCTGGCCCAAGGAAAGTCTCCCATAGGGCTCAATGGCACTCTGCAGCTCCAACCCGGCCCAAGGAAAGTCTCCCATAGGGCTCAGTGGCACTCTGCAGCTCCAACCCTGCCCAAGGAAAGTCTCCCATAGGGCTCAATGGCACTCTGCAGCTCCAACCTGGCCCAAGGAAAGTCTCCCATAGGGCTCAATGGCACTCTGCAGCTCCAACCCGGCCCAAGGAAAGTCTCCCATAGTGCTCAATGGCACTCTGCAGCTCCAACCTGGCCCAAGGAAAGTCTCCCATAGGGCTCAATGGCACTCTGCAGCTCCAACCCGGCCCAAGGAAAGTCTCCCATAGGGCTCAATGGCACTCTGCAGCTCCAACCTGGCCCAAGGAAAGTCTCCCATAGGGCTCAATGGCATGCTGCAGCTCCAACCTGGCCCAAGGAAAATCTCCCATAGGGCTCAATGGCACTCTGCAGCTCCAACCCGGCCCAAGGAAAGTCTCCCATAGGGCTCAATGGCACTCTGCAGCTCCAACCCGGCCCAAGGAAAGTCTCCCATAGGGCTCAATGGCACTCTGCAGCTCCAACCCGGCCCAAGGAAAGTCTCCCATAGGGCTCAATGGCACTCTGCAGCTCCAACCTGGCCCAAGGAAAGTCTCCCATAGGGCTCAATGGCACTCTGCAGCTCCAACCTGGCCCAAGGAAAGCCTCCCATAGGGCTCAATGGCACTCTGCAGCTCCAACCTGGCCCAAGGAAAGTCTCCCATAGGGCTCAATGGCACTCTGCAGTTCCAACCCGGCCCAAGGAAAGTCTCCCATAGGACTCAATGGCACTCTGCAGCTCCAGCATTAAAGAGCATCATGGGAAATGATAGAATGTCAAAATTTATAAATGCATACAGAGACATGAATGGGCAGAAATAAAGAACAAAGCTAAGGGCAGAATTATGTGAGCTTTTATGATTGTGTGTTGATTGACTCCACCTAGAAAATGAGAAATATATAATATTAGAACACATATACATTTGACATCAGGTCAGTTTCTTAAGACTTTTTTACAAGGACACAATTCTTCTAATGAGTTGCTTGGTTATGTGGATGAACAAGATCTCTATACATGCATACTCAGTACAAGCAAAGATAAAGGTTGGATCTCTTAGCTATGTAATTATGCATGACAAGCTCGGGGGAACAAAGGTAAAGCTGTATAAAGTAATTAATAAATAAACTCCCTGGGGCACAGCAGCTGTTGAAGAACATCAACTTCCAGCCTGCGTAGCTGTTGTTTTCTCTAATGTTGGTGAGGAGCAGACAAATTGGCATGGGTGGAGCCATATTGCTTTTTTGCTGTCTCCAGATTTTCTTTGTAGTTAATTGATTAGCCAGTGGGAGACTTTTTCTAATGCTATCTGATGCCTGGATGTAGAAAAGAATAGAACAGTGTGTGTCCAAGAAAATAACAGGGTCAGGGGCAAAATAAGCAGCAGCAGCCCTGTATTAAGGCAGTAACACCAAAAGAGAATGTATTATGGCTATTCTATAAAAAAAGATTAATAACATATATTAGCAGAGGAAGTTATACCCAAGGCCTCCTATCTCTATACTGTATTTTGCTGAGTGGCATTTGAGGTTATTAATGATGAAGGAAACTGGGTTATTTTCCCAAAATATTCACAAAACTATGGAAAAATTTGTGAAACTGAAATTTTGCCAAAATGTCCCCAAATACATTGGTGCCCATGGGAAGATGAAATTACATTACAGTTAAGATGTTTTTTTTAGCTCTGCAATAGTGTATACATTGCCCTACCTTGTTAGAGAAGCTCCTTTTTCATAAAAAAAAAAGGTCCCATGTTGCTAATTTATTCTCCAGACAGTTCCTTAGATTGGCAGGGAAGGGCTGCTATTGGTTGATGTGAAGTGCAGAACTATGAAGTCTTTGTTTTTCACAAAAAAATCTGGGGGGGGGGGTGGGGTGGTTTTGGTGAAACAGGTGAGTAAATTCTAGAATGGATAAATAAAAAATGTTGCCACTGGCAAAAACACCAATTTCACCAAAAAGTTATACCCATAAAGTCATTGATCCTAGAGGTCACATATATATGATCCAATGGAAGATGGGTTGATTTGTCTTCAAACTTATGTGTTTTACTTTTTTTAATAAAAAATACTGTATATGTTAAAAAAAGAATTACATTTGTAAAACTCCCTCTTCATATATACTTTTAAATAGATAATTACTGAGTATATTTTATATATATGACCCTTGCACTCCAGTACTTCATTGCCTCCTGTCTATGCACAAACTATAGGCAAGGAAGTATATTTAAAAAAATCTAGCCAATCAATACCCTGTCAAAAAGTCCTTTTTGTATAAAAATGTGTGTTAATGGGTTTTAATGAAATGAACAATCGACTGGGCAAAGTTGAAGATAATATCCATAAAATTATCAGCCTATGGGTGATTGATCATGCGTCTGGTATAAACAGGAGTGTAGCTACAGAGGATCACTGTAGTGATGAGCGAATCTGTCCCATTTCACTTAGCTGAAAAATTAGCAAAATGTTAGGAAAATTAGCAAAATGGTCAAAAAATGCGAAACGCGTTTCTTGCTTTTTTTTTTTTTACACGACCGCATCTTTTTTTTGACAAGACCATGCCAAATTTGACAGAACCGCGTCTTTTTTTGATGCTTAACAATTTTTTTTCCATGGCAAATTTTTGCGGAAGTTTCGTGAAACAATTCGCCAATGGCGCAATGCAGAAATCTGCTGCGAATCCTTGCCTGCCGAAAAATTCACTCATTTCTAGTAGACTGCTCTGTAACTGTGAGACAAGATATTTGGTTATAAAGTTACCCTTATATTGTATCATTTCTTAATGACCAAATAGGGAATATTACAGTGTATTGCATTTTGGGCAAAGCAAGTCAAAAATCCCGGTAATCACAATTTCATGAAATATCAGACACAAAAACATGCATTTTATTGTCAAACGGAACTTCGCCTTCTGATAGTTTGTTCTAAAGTATTACAAGCCATTACACACATCTCATGATTAATTAAGTTGAAACTCTAACCATCCTGTAAATGATAGCAAGATATTAACTAAGAAAAGAACACCTCCAAGATTACTTGCAACGAAGAATGTTTGATAAATTGATAAGCAAATTTAATAGCTCGCCTCATTAGGTATCAACAGAACTTAATCTACACAGACATTTACATGGAAGAAGAAAGTCAGCCGCATTCTGAATGTTTTTTCTAATTATTGTAGCAAATTTCTTATCAAAAGAGACAGCGCCTTTTAGATTCCTGACTCCGCGGCAGAGAGCTTTTCCTTTATGCCTTTTCAAAGTTAAAACACATGAAAAGGATGCTGCCAAGCTGAGTGTATTATTTTTAGCTCTTTGTGAAGAACCTGTCCTGGGTTGACCGCTTACACTAAAGGAACATCTTTAATGTAGTGAGTTATTGAAAGTTAGTATTAGTCCTACAATAGCCTTGATAATGTTACAAACAGGACATAAATAACAAATAAATAAATATGCTGCCTGGGAAGATACAGAAGGCATATCTGTCTTGTGATTGATGGTTTCAATGTCCATGAACAATTCCTTTTAAGCTTTGAGGACAAGAAGTGAGTGTACCCTCATAAAATACTTTTATCGCATACAAAAATTAATACTTGTGCCACATGTAAATGGTATTTATATACCACATTATTTGACAATAATTCAATTGTACTATGGGCAACACGAGTAACTCTAGAGCAGAGCTGTCCAACCTCTTTCCGTTCAACTGTGATGAGACTGCAATTCCCAGAAACCTTCAGGGGTATAGGCTGGTACAGGTATGGGACCTTTTATGCAGAATGCTTGGAACCTGGGGTTTTTGGATCTCCATAACTTAAGTCTGCTAAAAATCATTGAAATATTGAATAAACCCTATAGACTCATTTTGCCTCCAATAAGGAGTAATTATATCTTAGTTGGGATCAAGTACAGGTACTGTTTTATTATTACAGAGAAAAGGGAATCATTTAACCATGAAATAAACCCAATAGGGCTGTTCTGCCCCCAATAAGGGGTAATTATATCTTAGTTGGGATCAAGTACAGGTACTGTTTTATTATTACAGAGAAAAGGGAATCATTTAACCATTAAATAAACCCAATAGGGCTGTTCTGCCCCCAATAAGGGGTAATTATATCTTAGTTGGGATCAAGTACAGGTACTGTTTTATTATTACAGAGAAAAGGGAATCATTTAACCATTAAATAAACCCAATAGGGCTGTTCTGCCCCAATAAGGGGTAATTATATCTTAGTTGGGATCAAGTACAGGTACTGTTTTATTATTACAGAGAAAAGGGAATCATTTAACCATTAAATAAACCCAATAGGGCTGTTCTGCCCCCAATAAGGGGTAATTATATCTTAGTTGGGATCAAGTACAGGTACTGTTTTATTATTACAGAGAAAAGGGAATCATTTAACCATTAAATAAACCCAATAGGGCTGTTCTGCCCCCAATAAGGGGTAATTATATCTTAGTTGGGATCAAGTACAGGTACTGTTTTATTATTACAGAGAAAAGAGGATCATTTAACCATTAAATAAACCCAATAGGGCTGTTCTGCCCCCAATAAGGAGTAATTATATCTTAGTTGGGATCAAGTACAAGGTTCTGTTTTATTATCATTAAAACACCATATTTTCTAAATATATAGTTACAGAGTAATATAGGTTGAAAACACATGTCCATCAAGTTAAACCTTTTAGTCTAAATAAAACCTACCTAACTACTAACTGATTCAGAGTAAGGCAGAAAAACCCATATAAAAAACCCTTCCAATTTGTCTAAAAAAAAAAAAACCCTTCCTGACCCCAAAAGGACAATCGGACCAATCCCTGGATAAGCTTTGTGCTAAAAGCTTAGTATCTCTAGTGTTTATGTTATTGGCTTGTGAGACTGTGTATTTGTTATTTTTTAAGTTCCAAGTCTATGAGACTGTAGGCTTTTTAATTAATAAGATACAGAGATAGGTGTGAAGTTGCACCAATGCCCATTGCAACAGGTTCTAGTCTCTCCCTAAAGTGGTTATACTGCCTCATATGTTAGATAGCTTTAAGAAGGGGTTGGATGGCTTTTTAGCAAGGAGACCCCTTCCAACCCCTTCTTAAAGCTATCTAGGGAGAGACTAGAACCTGTTGCAATGGGCATTGGTGCAACTTCACACCTATCTCTGTATCTTATTAATTAAAAAGCCTACAGTCTCATAGACTTGGAACTTAAAAAATAACAAATACACAGTCTCACAAGCCAATAACATAAACACTAGAATCTATCAATGGTATTTTAATGTAATCATGCTTACAAATACTATTCAAGATATACCTCTTAATCTGTCATTCTCCAAACTAGAGACACTATGCATTACAAAGCTCCACTTGGTCGCTCTGTCGCGGTGCCAGATATCTTACCAGCTTGAGGAATGAATACTCGCACTAAAATAGCAGGAACTAAACCACATTCCTTTAGCTGGGAGCAATCTAATTTTAAAACCTTGTTGGCAACCCCTTATGTTCTTTGTTCTGCACAGAAAAATGGTTCCTTATTCTTTACACCCACACGCAACAAAAGAAATACCTGCCTACATACAAGACAGTTAGATGAGTGTATAAGTCCATATAAACTTGTAAGATAGATAATGCAATTAAAAGATCCCCGGCACCAAGGACTTCAGGAAGAAAAACATTTTACTGTCAGACCTTTACACCTTACCTTGGTTAACAATATATACTGTATCATCTCTTACATGAGTATTAAAAATGCAATGCTTCTTTGGTCTGCTTTTTTGTTTCTCCTGCAGCCTAAAAGGGGTTGTTCACCTTTGAGTTAACTTTTAGTATGACGTAGAGAGTAATATTCCGAGACAATTGGTCTTCATTTTTTTTTTATTTGCTGTTTTTTTTAATTATTTCAATAACTGTTTAGCAGCTCTCCAGTTTGGAGTTATAACAGCTATCTGGTTGCTAGGGTCCAAATTACCTTAGCAACCAGGGATTGACTTATATATGACTAGGAGAGCGACTAAATAGAAAAAAAAATAATGACAATAAAACTGTAGCCTCCCAGAGCAATAGTTCAAGAACTAGAAGAAATAAATAATGAAAGACCAATTGAAAAGTTGCTTAGAATTGTTCATTCTATAACATACTACAAACTACAAAACAGAGGTAGGTTTGCTTTTGTGGGGCAATGGAGAGGCTGGAGGTCAAATGTAAACAGTGCGCCAATTAATGAGAACTTTGGCCTTAACCCAAGTCCTACATGATTTGGAAACTTGAAGTTGAGATGGTGGTTTCTGAAAAGAAAACATTCCTCTTAAAAACTAGATCATTTTGCTTTCCCTATAACCATGCTACCAATGAATTCTGTCAATACTGACTAATGAATCATATTAGTGCAACCCGGGCACCCACACAGACCAGCAAAGAGGCACATATTTTCGTGGTTTTAGAAGTTTTCGAAACCATGACAAAACTCATTTCCACTGAAACCTTGAACGTCTAGTTATTTATTAAAAGATCCAAATTGAAAAAGCACAAAAGAAAAATGAGGTAAAAAAAAAAAACCACGAAAACCGTGATTCGTGAACCGTGATTCGTACAGAAATTTTAAAAACCCTGAAAACATCTAAAACCATGAAACAAAGAAAGATCTTCCAGGTAAAAGGACCTCAACAGCTTTTAGATTTGTTGCGGTTTTTGTTGCGTAATTAGTTGCAAAAGAAAAATGTTGTTTTTTTTGGTGCAAAAAATATGAATCCTGAAAAAAAGAAACAATCAGATGTTAGTAAATGCCTACCTTTATGTTTCGACCATGTTTTGATTGCACTAGAGCTTGATAAACTCACTGCTAATCTAATTTACTCAACACTCTAGTGATGGGTGAAATAATTCGGCAGGCATGGATTTGCAGAGAATTTCCACGTTTTGCCATTGGTGGATTTTTTCATAAAACAGCTACAAAATTCACCACGCATTAACAAATTGTTGCAACATTTGTGCCGTTTTGCAAATTTTTTGCAATCTTTTTAAAGATTTGGGACATATTCACTCATCACTACTCCACACTACTTATAGTGGAAGCTTTAGATTAGCGATGAGCGAATATTATTGCCAGGCATGGATTTGCAGCGACTTTCTGCATTTTGCCATTGGAGAATTGTCTCTCAAAACTTCTGCGCAAATTATGGCATAATTATTTACTAAAGATAAGCATCAAAATTGCACACAACATGTTTTGCCATTGGCGGATTTTTTCATGAAACGGGCTACAAAATTCACCACGCATTAACAAATTGTTGCAACATTTTCTCCGTTTTGCTAATTTTTTGCAATCTTTTGAAAGATTTGGGCAGATTCTCTAATCACTACTCCACACTACTTATTATAGTGGAAGCTTTAGATTAGTGATGAGCGAATTTTTTCGCCAGGCATGGATTTGCAGCGACTTTCTGCATTTTGCCATTGGAGAATTCTCTCAAAAACTTTGTCGCTCATCAAAAAAAGTTGCAGTCGCATCAAAATGGGAGCAGTCGCATCTAAAAAGGCGCAACAAATTTGTTTTGCAGATTCTTCGCCATTTTGTGAATTTTCCTGTAGTTTTGCAAAATTTTCAGCAAAGCAAAATGGGACAGATTCGCTCATCAATACTTTAGTATGCATTTGAATCAGAATTACCAAATAACAGTACCGAGGTCTGCAATAAAGATACAAAAGGAGCTATAGATATTCTCTGCACTGCTTTCCACCCTTAAGCCTTATTGCCTTTACCGACTGTACTGGATACACACAGATTTTTCAATAAAGTTGAATTTCTAGGTACTGCATACAGTTTTTCGAGCTTTGCAGTAAAATTACATGTGCAGTTCTAGAAAAATATCAACATAATGACTATAAATTGAAAGTCTAATGCAATTCAAATTAGAAGTGAGAAGCTTAAATAAAGTACGGAGCTTTCTAAAGCTCATTAAAATGAAATATACTTTGCAATATAGATTTGGCACAAAGACAGTTCTTTTACAGTCCCAGATCAAAACCATGGTACAATAGAGAATGACATAATATTATTACTTGCCTTTCAATTTGGTGAAGAAAATAATTATTTTCAACATGACATTGAGGACTAATTGTTCCAGTTTGCATTCGCTGGTCATATAGTTACTGTTTCAATCAGAGGGAGAATGAGGCCACTCTGTTCTGTGCAATTTTGATGCTTATCTTTAGTAATTAATTATACCATAATTAGCGACTAACTTTTAAATTGCCTTTTCAATGCTGGCTTTACCTTAGATATCCCTTTTGTGCTGGGTTGATATATATTGTAACCAGGGGCATTTCTTTAACTAAACATTATTAAAAAATGAAACCTCAAGAAGTTCTGATGACAAATATCTTTAAAAACCTCCAAATTTCATGTGAAAGCTGTTTGGAGCCATATTCTAACATGAGAGGCTCCTCACAACTTTGCACTTCAGTAACCAATTATTTCTTTATGCAGGTTAGGTAATTTTAGCCTTAAGCACCACTGTGTTGTACCTTAATGTAGCAATCACTTATTCCCACCTTTGAAATGCTCTTTTTGTTCAACAGATGTGAAAAACAACAAACTTAGCTGACCTTTAAAAACATACAACGTGCATTAACTTCAGCAAACGCAGAATGTAAAATAGGCTTCTGAATTGGCAGGGATTCAGATTTCTGCTTTTTCCTTCTAACATTAAGTATAATTCATCACTTCAACAAAAATTCGTGAAAACAAAAATCCTGCTTGACTTGGAAATGTTAAATAACAATCGACGTGTAGGTTAAAAGGAGAATGCTTCAATCCAATGAAACAAGGCGTTGTAAATACTATGGCACAAATAGATTGCTTTTGCTCAGTGATGTGATCTAAATTTAAGGGTTTATTGAGTCTTCCATAATGGCAATGGAAAATGCCAGATGTAGCTGTCGGCAGACAATTTCTGCCCAAATATTCCCCCTGTTGAAAATCTTCGAGTGATGACTTCTTGTCAACGCTTATGTAGCATTGCCATGGATATAATCCACGCCTATACGCTACATGAATAAAGAATGATAGTGATGAGTGAATCTGTCCCGTTTCGCTTCACCATAAAATCGCAAAACAGTGAAAAATTTGCAGAATTTGTCGCGTGATTTTTTTTCCGTCTACGTCTTTTTTTTATGCGACTGCACCCATTTTTGTCGTGACTGCACCCAATTTGACGGGACAGCAACTTTTTTTGATATGTGTTGAGGAATTTTTCAGCTGAGAATTTTCACAGAAATTTTGCTAAAGAATGATGATCAAAATGCCATGCCATAGCTTTAAATGCATGGAACTGGTCTGAATGAATGTTATAAAGTGGGCAGTTCAAACACAAAACCAATAAGACCTAAATTTGATGGAGCAAATGGAGTTGTTCATACATCCAATTATAGAAGAAAATGGGGGGGATAGAGGGTAAATGGGACAAGGTCTGAAATTGGCTGGGTTGAAAAATGTTGCTTGGAATCACATTGAGTAGAATTGGGCATGCCAAGGTTTTTAGAAAATGTTCTTGATTGGCTGGGAGATTTATGGTTAGTTAAAAGCAGTAGATTTTTTTCATGTATAGACTTTGGTACAAAAGAGAGTAAAGGCCCCCATACACGGGCCGATAGAAGCTGCCGATATCGGTCCCTTGGACCGATTCGGCAGCTAATCGGCCCGTGTATGGGCAGAAACAAGAGGCCTGGCCGACCGATATCTGGCCTGAAATTGGCCAGATATCGATCGGCCAGGTTAGAAAATCCAGTCGGATCGGGGACCGCATTGGCTCGTTGCCCCATTGGCCGCAACTGTAATCCGATCATTTGGCCACAGGGCCAAACGATCGGATTATTTTTTTTAAAGCAACTTGCTACCCGATATTCGGTAAATATCCGCTCGTTTGGCGACATCGCCAAGCGAGCGGATCTTATAGTGTATGGGGACCTTAAGTTGGCCTTACATGTAAAGATCCATTTGTTTAGCATTGTCACTACAGCCTTGTGTAGTATTCAACTAATGATAATTTCCAACCTGCTTGATTGACTGTAATGAACCCTGGCGGATGTTGATTAGGAAGGGTATCTCTTTGGCCCAGAAGATATGTTCCTTGTTGCTTCTGTAAGTAGGCCCATTATTCTTAAGCAGTCTTTAAAAGAGATTTTTGGTAACTGACAGGCACTGGCAAAAACTGATTTTTGAAAGAAATGTTACTGATTTGCTGTTCTGAATACAATCTCTGTACTCACTGCATGCCTTTAGTCTTTGGGGCATTTTATAAAATTATAGTAGAGTGGTTTAAGCCCATGGGCAATCTGACATTTACATGACATTTATTTGCATAACTTTAACATGCTGTTGGGAGCAATCAACATATTGTAATATGAGAGTCTCCTTGGGACTGTGCTTTTCACTTACCAATTATTCTTTCATGCAGCTTTAGTAAATAAACTGTTTATGCAAGAAAATGTCTAAGATTCAGCAAACCCTAGAAGAATCTGAATATGCAAAATGTGGGTGATGTTAATAGTGGAAACTGAAACTATAAAGTCCTGAAATAACACAGCTACCCAGGTCTTTAAAGCTAAAAGGAATGTTGTCATACATTTTATGGTGTAATTTATATTTCTAAATGACACTGTTTACATTGCAAATAATTAACTCCACCATTTAAAGTTTTATTCTTAAATAACTGTATATTTTTTTAGTTGCAATAATCATTTGTTGGCAGCCATCTTTGTAAGTAGGGATGTAGTGAACCTAAAAAAAAAAGTTTGCGAACACGTTCGCGAACTTACGCCAAAAAGCGCGAATATTCGTGAACTTTGCGAACCCCATAGACTTCAATGGGAAGGTGAACTTTAAAACCTAGAAAAGCCATTTCTGGCCAGAAAACTGATTTTAAATTTGTTTAAAAGGTGCCACGACCTGGACAGTGGCATGCAGGAGGGGGATCAAGGGCAAAAATTTCTCTAAAAAATACTTTGTTGAAAAAGCGTTGCATAAAAACGGGCAGACCTAGCGGAAATAAGCGGCATTTTTTGCTATTTCGCGCTATTGGCACCATGGAAACGGGATTTGCTTACACCAGTACTAGGCTGAAAAACGCCATGTGTGGTTGTGCGGTGTTTTTTAGGCAGAGAAAAAACGCAGTGAAAAAAAACGCGGCGAACCCAAATTGCGAACATACGCGGAAAGTTCACGAACTTGCGCGTTCGCGAACACCCGATGTTCGCGCGAATTAGTTCGCCGGCGAACAGTTCTCTACATCTCTATTTGTAAGATTCTGAGCTTTCTCTTTCTCAAAGAGCCAGCACTACACAATGGAACTGCTTTCAGATAAGCTATTGTTTCTCCTACTCAGTCATGACTTTGCTAAGCCAGACTTGGATTTTTACTATTGAGTGCTATTCTGATATTTACTGCTAGGTGGGGCATGGGAGCATGTATAGCAATACAAGTGTCAGGGAGCTGCAATCTTACAACCTGTTCTGCTAATAGGCTGCTGGGGGGGTGGGAGGTGGTGATATCACTCCAATTTGATTCACTGCAGTAAAGAGTGGCTGAAGTTTATCAGACAAGTCACGTGGCTGAGGGCACTTGGGAAACTAAGACTATGGGGTATATGTATCATGCTGTGTAAAAAGTGGAGTAAAACATCACCAGTGTTGTTGTATATAGCAGCCAATTAGATGCTTTGATTTTCTAACTGTTGAAATCTAATTGCTGATTGGTTGCTCTGGGTAACATCACCAGTACTGCTTTACTCCACTTTTTACACAGCATGATAAGTATACCCCAAAGTGTAGCCCCATGTCAAATATCAAAATTAAATGATTAAAAATTGATTTCAGTGCAGAATTTTGCTGGAAGAGTGCAATTAACTGAAAAAAAAATGTTTTTCTGTGACAGTATTCTTTTAATGGCCACTAAAGGCCACTAAAAATGTTGTAGGGTTTTATATTTCCATTGCATTGGTCTGATGGATAATGGTCAACAGCAGTTGTGGGGTTATTGTTTTTTAGGAAGGCGAAATGAGCCAGGCCAAACACTGAAACTGCTTTGCACGCCATACCTCCTACAGGATACAGAGCTTTATATATTATATAGGTGTTATATTGTTAGCACAGTAGGTGATTGATGTTACTATGCAGGGTGTTCTACCAATTATTATTGATAGCAATGTAACAACTTCTCACTGCGCTTATTGTATTGTTATATCTTAATTAAGCATGGAAATATCAGAGGGCTGATTTTCTAACACAGAGGATCAGTGCAGATACCCATATTAAGGGATGAGATATTTGATTTCATTTTTAACATATACTAAAGTGATAAAAACGAATTGCTGGCTGCTGTGGGTTTAGCGCCTAGTAAAGAAAGCTTTGTGTTTCAGCCAACAACTGTTCCAATACAAGTGGTAGAATGAGTAAGGAAATAACTGTAAATGTATACGAGACCATGTTATGTTAATAAATCCTCCCTAATTGTTTGTTGTATAACTCAAATGATCATAGTTTATATATAATATGTAATGTTTTGGCTTTTAGTTAATAGCCTTAGCATAACTATGGTATATAAATACTGGTGCTTTTGAGTTGGATCCAAACCAGTAGCTGCAGTGAAAGTCCTATAAAAAAAATATTCATTATTTCATTTTGAATTGAAAATGATCTTAAGAAGGCCTGGAGAACAGTCAGTTACCAAAAGCTACTGAGTTGCTGCTGTTGCTAGGGGATCTTCCTTTTATTGCCTAGTAATATTCAGTCAGGTACCTTGTTAATAAAATCTGATGACATCGGGGAAATATCCGTTATTATATGTTAAAGATAAACTCTTCCGCAAATCGCTCCTCCAACAATTATAGCAAATTAAAAAAACACAGTAAGTTCTCAGTGTTTAATTAGACATTTGCAAACAGGGTTTTAGTCTTTGTGTGTGTTGGAGAAAATAAAGCTGACCTGTCTGAACATGCACTTTCACCAAATTGTGTTCTTTTTGCCTTTTAATGGATAAGAACATTGGTAGAAATGGTTACAGACAAGAAGTCCATATGCATCCACCAAGGTTAGAACTATCTGTTGGTTAGAACTATCTACAGGTTGTACTGTAGGTCAATTGCCGGTGACTATCTGGTAGAAGGCGGGCTAATTTAAAAATAAAGCCATACAGAATAATTCAAGTGAGATTATTGTAATGGTGTTCCAATGGCTCGCCTATCAACACTACCCAAACCAACAGAACAATGAGTCAAGTTCTCAGACCAAGAAGCTAACGTTTAAACCACAGGAGGGGCCTGAGATTTAGTAAAGGATCTGCAGTGGTGGGAGACCACACTTTAAGATATGTATTATTACAGAAAGATTATACATATAGATTGTAAGATCTATGGGGCAGGGACCTCCATCCTCTTGTGTCTTTGACATTTAGCTTATTGAAACTGTATCTTTATTTATTTGTATTTATTGTTATACTTTGTATGTATCTATTATTTTCTTAATAACCCCCTGTTTGTATTAATGTATTCTACTGTACAGCGCTGCGTACATAAGTAGCACTTTATAAATAAAGACATACATACATACATACATACATACATATAGCCTTTGCTGCTAATATAGAATTATATTAGAAGTGAGTGCAAAGCTCGGGAACTATTATTCAACTGCCACCAGAATTACACTAGCAGTCTTTTATTAACAAATGCCATGCTGTAACTAAGAGCAACCAATAACCAATTCAACAACCTCCAAGATGATTATTCTACAGATAGTGAGGATAATTGAATAATATTTGGTGGACTACAGTGACATGATATAAAAAATGGCAGAAGCCTTTGCGAGGGAAAGTTCTCCAACAAGAATATCATTATACCTCAATTTCTTAATGTTTCAAATAAAACACATACATCTCAACTTTATAATACATTTAGGTCCCCTTTATACAACTACTAGTGCTTCAAAGCTCTAGAACCATTTTTAATTTAATTTAATGTATGACTATTTATTGCTACTTATTTTACATCATATTAAAGGGTATATATGCTCAGGCAAATGTAATTTATATGAGGGAGGGTGGGGTATTCTATAAATGGCAAGTTAGTGGCTGAGAATCATTTACAGGGATCAATGTAGGGTCTTTAAAGTATCACAGCCAGTAATTAGCTTATTCCACAAATGACTTACCCCTTCATTGAGTACATTTCTGAGACCATATTAATACCAAAGCTAATATCAAGTTTGTCCCACAATGTAGTTGAGGTTTTTCCTATGCATATAATTAATTAGCCAATCAGAAGGATCAAAACTGAGCTGGCAGACCAGTCTCTCAGGGCTAGACAGGAACTGCTGGGAACTAGAGTGCAAAGCTACTTGGCCATGGTGTAACAGCTGGTGGATAATTTATTGAAGATACTGAGGTTCAGTTCTTAGCATTTGTATAGAATGCAGACGGTGAAACAAAGTGATTGCCAATCTGCAGACAGCATCATAAATAACAGCCTTAATGTATAGAGTTCTTTACTGGAAGTTGGAAAACTTATTTAGAAACTTCCCATTAAAGCACTCCTAACAGCAAATTCTAAAATGTCTGCAGTTAATGTGCCTTTACAGTTCCCCATCAACGACATGAAACTGTAGCCTGCCCAATCTCAGATCAATTCTGTAATGTAAGTAATTCCTGGTTAAAGGGCACTATCAATTTGTTGTTGGGTCAATTCCTAGTGGCAACGGATCAGAGAAAATATGTGGTTCATTTCTTACGGGGCTGCAGCTATGGAGAGTTTTAGGGCAGGGCAGAGGGCACATTATTTCATTATGTAACAGTGTTATGTGTGTTATGTGTATTGGCAGGCAAGGTTTTACACATGCCTGTATAAGCTGAAAACCAAAGCTAACTGTGTTTTATACAGGTATGGGATCCCTTATCCAGAATCCCGTTATCCAGAAAGTTCCAAATTATGGAAAGGCCATCTGCCATAGACTCCATTATAAGCAAATAACTCAAATTTTTCAAAATGATTTCCTTTTTCTCTGTAATAATAAAACAGTATTAATCCCAACTAAGATATAATTACCCCTTATTGGGGGCAGAACATCCCTATTGGGTTTATTTAATGGTTAAATGATTCCCTTTTCTCTGTAATAATAAAACAGTACCTGTACTTGATCCCAACAAAGATATAATTACCCCTTATTGGGGGCAGAACAGTCCTATTGGGTTTGTTTAATGGTTAAATGATTCCCTTTTCTCTGTAATAATAAAACAGTACCTTGTACTTGATCCCAACTAAGATATAATTACCCCTTATTGGGGGCAGAACAGTCCTATTGGGTTTGTTTAATGGTTAAATGATTCCCTTTTCTCTGTAATAATAAAACAGTACCTTGTACTTGATCCCAACTAAGATATAATTACCCCTTATTGGGGGCAGAACAGTCCTATTGGGTTTGTTTAATGGTTAAATGATTCCCTTTTCTCTGTAATAATAAAACAGTACCTGTACTTGATCCCAACAAAGATATAATTACCCCTTATTGGGGGCAGAACAGTCCTATTGGGTTTGTTTAATGGTTAAATGATTCCCTTTTCTCTGTAATAATAAAACAGTACCTGTACTTGATCCCAACTAAGATATAATTACCCCTTATTGGGGGCAGAACAGCCCTATTGGGTTTATTTAATGGTTAAATGATTCCCTTTTCTCTGTAATAATAAAACAGTACCTGTACTTGATCCCAACTAAGATATAATTACCCCTTATTGGGGGCAGAACAGCCCTATTGGGTTTATTTAATGGTTAAATGATTCCCTTTTCTCTGTAATAATAAAACAGTACCTGTACTTGATCCCAACTAAGATATAATTACCCCTTATTGGGGGCAGAACAGCCCTATTGGGTTTATTTAATGGTTAAATGATTCCCTTTTCTCTGTAATAATAAAAGAGTACCTGTACTTGATCCCAACTAAGGTATATTTAATCCTTATTGGAGGCAATATCTATTAGCCTATTAGGTTTATTTAATATTTAAAGGATTTTTTAAATGATCCAAATTATGGAAAGATCCCTTATCCGGAAAACCCCATGTCCCGAGCATGCTGGATTAAAGAAAACAGGTTTATTTAGTTTATAATAATCCATAATTCTCCATAGAACCATAGGTGCCCCCCAGAGAAGCCTCAATGGTAAAGACTCAATAGGAATTTAATTTTATATTAGTCAAATGTTAATCAAAATCCCTATTGATTCATTATCTATCTATTGATCCATTGTGTCAACAATTATCTATATTCCTAGCTTTTTTTTTTCATTATTTATTTCCTGTTATTTAAACAGTAAAGCACTGACACTGATTTATAGAGATTATATATCACTGACATTAGTCCCTGCCCCAATCTAAGGCCCCTATAACAATCACATACATTACAGCCAGTTTATTCAGAAGTCTGTTAACCTGTCTGTATGTTTTTGAAATGTGGGAATAATCCAAAGAACCTGGATGCAGACACAAGGAGAACTTAAAAACTCTTTGTAGATGCAGTGTCCTGGCTGGGATTGAACTCAGGACCAGTATCCAAAGCTTTGTTTTCTGTTAACCATGAAAAACTAGATAGCAATAACACATGTCAGTATACAGAAGAATTGTTAGGGTATGTTTGAGAGGAAAAACATTTGCCTGGGCCCCTAGCCTCAGACAGGCCCCCGTGTCTAGACACTGGCCATGGTATAAGCGGAATATTTGCAGGACAAAGCATGTAATAAGCATAAAAACAATACAATGTTTACAGTCCTTTACATCCAGTTTGCAAATTAGGAAAATAATTGCTCCACTTTTGTATGCAATTTACAGTCTTTTTGTATTAATGTTTACATTGCTTAGTAAATAGAGCCATATAGCTTTTGCTGAACACAATTCAAGGCCTCCTTTTACCACTGAATGAATGCTGACAATTATGATTCACTGGGATATAACATATGTGAGTTTTTAACTGATTCACATCCTGATGTACCCAGTGTCAGTGGTACCTGGTCCCTTTGAAATATATGTATGTATTTATGACTAGTGATGGGCGAAATGTTTCGCCAGGCATGGGTTTGCGGCGAATTTCCGCGTTTCCCCATTGGCAGATTGTTTCGCGAAACGGATGAAAAAATTTGCCACGGGCAACGAAAGAATAGCTGCACGACAAAAGAATAGCTGTTGGCGACAAAAGAATAGCCTTGCGACAAAAAAATAACCGTGGGCGACAAAAAAATAGTCGCGGGCGACAATTTTTTTTGATGTGCGACATTTTCACTGTTTCGACAATTTTTCGCCGTTTCTTTCAAAAGATTCCCGAATTTTTCGGCGAAGCGAAATTTGACAGATTTGCTCATCACTATTTATGACTTTATTTATAAAGTGCCACAAGCGGTGTACAATCTAACAATATACAAAATTACACACAGGGAGGACAAGTGTTATAATAAATACAATAAATAAGTATAAATACACAGGGAGTAAGTGCCATGTGGTATGAGACACAGTAGGAAGGACGTCCCTGCCCCATAGAGCTTACAATCTAAGTGGTTGGGTATATGCTATTCCAGTCCATTGGTCAGTTAATCAGTTGGTACTTAATTTGGCCCATTGACTCCAATGGCCACAAAAAGAAAGTTGCATGGTAAAAAAGGAAAAAAATGTGGTATGAAAAATATAGCAGCAAAAAAACGCCCATTGACTTCAATGCTTTTTGATTAAAGTGAAATGGGAGAGGTTTGCTCATCACTAGAGCCCTGTTCTTTCCTATGGCCTGATAACATCCTGCTGGAAACAGATGGGAATTAGGAAGACACAAGAAGCAGAAGACACGGTTTATTGGCTGTAGGAAAATGGATTCACTTTACCACCCAACACATTTCATTAAACTATATAGGGTTTTCTATATTATTCCTACAAAAACAGACTAAGACCAGTATGAATAAGTGTTTACAAGTCCAGGTTAGATTTATTTGTTAGTGTTTGAGTTATATCAAATGTTCTAGCTGCTGGATTCACTTTGTCCAATGACTAAACTTAGATGTAAAGAAATAAATAAATGTGCATTATCAAAAATATACAATTCATTGAACAACTTTGATTGTAAATCAACAGAATCACCTAGTGAAACAAACAGTGCGTGCCAGCAGCAGATCTGGGGAAGAACTTTATTACAAAGGAAGAAAGAGTTTAAAAGCAACAGAACAATATAAAGCTCAAGCCGACAGTATTATTTATTGGACTATTTGACATGAGAGACTTGTTTTACACTTCTGCCTTTATTAAACCGCTTCCCCTTGATAAATTTGTCAGTGAGGAGTCTATTGTAACCATTTGAAGTGATAGTTTTAATGCTGAATGAACTCCTCGTTCTGCAAAAGACACAATCTGACCAATATTACTACTGTAAACGGACGATCTACAAATACATAATCTCACCAGACTGGCCTTCTTCTTGCGGAATGCTTAAATCAACATGGATTTGTCTCCTTACAGAGAAACAGGTTTCATTCTTTGGTGGGGGCAGATGTTTACTGTTGAGCTGGCCTTTATTGACCAAATTGTCAGTCCTTCAGTGAGTATAGCTAGGTGGAATATCCTATTCACAAATACCTTGTCTCTGTGGTCAGGCTCACTGCAATGCACTATTGTATGGCCCCAACACGTGAAAAGTACAGGGAGCACAAAAGCAAGGGATCCTGGAATTAACAGCTCCTTAAACAGTCATTATTAAGGGTCTCTTAGCATGTTGCACCAATTCCAATTGCCAGTTCCATTTGCCAAACCATTCCCTGGCTCGATAGTAATAGCCCTACCATAATTCCCAAAGCCCTTTCTCTGTTATTCCAATTCGTATTGCTCCCCACTACAGATATAGGACCCGTTATCCAGAATGCTCGGGGCCAAGGGTATTCCGGATAAGGGGTCTTTCCGTAATTTGGATCTTCATACCTTAAGTCTACTAAAAAATTAATAAAACATTAATTGAACTCAATAGGATTGTTTTACATCCAATAAGGATTAATTATATCTTAGTTGGGATCAATTACAAGGTACTGTTTTTATTATTTGATTAAAATGGAGTCTATGGGAGATGGGCTTTCCGTAATTCGGAGCTTTCTGGATAACGGGTTTCTGGATAAGGGATCCCATACCTGTATCTACTATTCATAACAAATACATTTTACTTTAGCATTTGTATATTGGTGTAGAGCTATTAAGCAGGTTTGACTTTGGAAGCAGGCATTTGATATACAAATAGCAGATAGCTCAGCCAAGGAGACCAATTATAATCTTTTTTTATGAAGTGCAACATTTCTTTTGAATACATCTCCAAATGCCTGAATTTACAAAAAAAAACCCTAAAAAATAAACAAAATGCGGAGATTTTTTTTTACAGTAAGTTGTAGTTCAGTAGCCTTGTTATGTTTTGTGAGTGCATTTTTGGTTAGCTTATAACAAAGCAATAGTCTCTCCACATTAAAGGGAAGCTCTTTCTAAATCGAAATTTCTTAAAGAGCCCCACACAACACAGAAGCCCCTAATATACCTGTATTCTGTTCCGTTAAAAAGTATAAATAAATACCAGTTTTATATGCTGAAATCCAGCTGCAAAACAGTTCTTTTCTTTCTGTATCATTTGAAATCCTGGCAGGGGAGGAGGGACTAAAACATTGATGTTACAAATTGTAACAACTTCTCCACAGCTTACAGACAGCATGCAGGAACTACATAACCCACAATGCATTGCACTGCAATGTTCCTTTCCATATTGACATCACATGTGCAGGGAATTGTGGGATTGGGAGGATGCAGGCTGAAGGCAGGCTGAGGACAGGCGACTACTGTTACATTTTATTTGAGTCTCAAAGTAGTCAGCCAGATCAGCAGGGGAACAGGGGGCGGGGCTTAGGGAACTGTTCCAACCATATTATCACATTACAAATAATGAAAAGGCTGTATATCTTTTAACTGATGTATATTGCAAAGTTACTTTTAAAGTTTACTTTTCAGAAAGCTTAAGTTGTTTGGGTAAAGTTCCCCTTTAAAGTCCAAGTCAGTCCTTTCTGAAAGCATACTATATCTGCTGTATATATTTACAGTGTTGCAGTATGAGGATAGGAAGAAGGGATATGCAAGTTTAGGTAAACTGGAGCCAGTAAAACTGAAGTAGTTTATAGATATTTTATTATATGAAAACTTAGATTTCAATGCTAGTCTTTTGTAAACGGTTAGTGCAGGATTGCTGTATGCCTTTAATAATTCCCCGAAAATGTGCTAGCATTCTCTATGTTTATTAGTGCCTTTGTCTCTGAGTTACGAAGCACTAAAAGATATAATGTAGGTAGTAACACATTTTGAGAAACAATATCAATATTTAATCTTTTATTATTAGATTGCAGTACAGCTGTAGGGATTGCAGGCAGTTTTACTGTGACAAGGCAAAAGTCATTGGTAATGAAGAAGCTCATAACATTAATGTCAGAAAAAAAAAAATCAAATAATGACAAAAAAATATAAATGAATAAAACAAGCTTTTTTATTATTGCCATGAGTTTTGAAGAGTGCCCAAATACAGCACAAAAAAGTTCATTCTAGCAAGTAAATAGCAAACAAATAAACACAACATTTTGGAGGGCCAAAAAATAGAATGAAATATTCGCCATGTTATTGGTACTTTGTGCCCTGTCCTGTCCTGGGGCCCAAACTTATTTAAAAGGAAGGGCCCTGACTGTGTGGGGAAGGGTAGGTGGGAAAAAGGGGGAGGCAACGAGGGGTTAATGTAAAAACAGCTAGAGAGGAGGGGTTGGATCAGGAGGAGGGGGTAAAGAGATATAGGGAGGACAGGGAAAAGGACGTACAGGTATTGGACCTGTTATCCAGATTGCTCGGGACCAGGGGTTTTCCGGATAAGGGATCTTTCTGTAATTTGGATCTTCATAACTTGTCTGCTTAACATCATTTAAGCATTAAATAAACCCAATAGGGCTGTTCTGCCCCCAATAAGGGGTAATTATATCTTAGTTGGGATCAAGTACAGGTACTGTTTTATTATTACAGAGAAAAGGGAATCATTTAACCATTAAATAAACCCAATAGGGCTGTTCTGCCCCAATAAGGGGTAATTATATCTTAGTTGGGATCAAGTACAGGTACTGTTTTATTATTACAGAGAAAAGGGAATCATTTAACCATTAAATAAACCCAATAGGGCTGTTCTGCCCCCAATAAGGGGTAATTATATCTTAGTTGGGATCAAGTACAGGTACTGTTTTATTATTACAGAGAAAAGGGAATCATTTAACCATTAAATAAACCCAATAGGGCTGTTCTGCCCCCAATAAGGGGTAATTATATCTTAGTTGGGATCAAGTACAGGTACTGTTTTATTATTACAGAGAAAAGGGAATCATTTAACCATTAAATAAACCCAATAGGGCTGTTCTGCCCCCAATAAGGGGTAATTATATCTTAGTTGGGATCAAGTACAGGTACTGTTTTATTATCATTATCATTTATAAAAATTTGAATTATTTGCTTATATTGGAGTCTATGGGCGATGGCCTTTCCGTAATTCAGAACTTTCTGGATAACGGGTTTCTGGATAAGGGATCCCATACCTGTACCTGCCTTTCCTGGTTCAGCAGGGAGCGAGTTACATAATGCCTGCCCACACTTGTTTTAAGGATTAAGTAAAGGGGGGGGGGTAAGAGTTTTAGCTCAGGTTAAGTCTTATTGTCACAGCTACGGGGGAATGCTTGCCAGGGGTGGGGGCCTATGTCCCAGTTTTACACACACGTGTGCAAAGGTTGGTTATGGTCTCCTCGGACAAGGGTCTTTCTGGTTGCCTGCTCTCACCACCTATCGCTCTCCCAACAAGTGGCCAGCATGGCAGGTAGCCCAGTTGGTGGTGTTTTTCCGGTAGGCAAGCATTCCATGGTGGGGTATATATAATTTTCAGGTATAATTGGCTATTGTTATGCTGATTTCTTTTTTTAGCAATGTCGTATTTAATAACAATTTGTTAATAAAAGCTGTGGCCTGTTATATCCCAACCTAGTTGCCCTTATTGTCTCTGGATGTTTGATAATGGTTTGGGGAATTAGAGGGTCAGCCTATTATTATTATTATTAACATTTATTTATAAAGCACCAACATATCCCGCAGCGCTGTACAATAAGTGGGTTTCATACATTGGACATACAGAGTAACATATAAAGCAACCAATAACCGATACAAGAGGTGAAGAGGGCCCTGCCCAAAAGAGCTTACAATCTACAAGGAGAAAGGGTTGAGACACAAGGTGTGGGAATGGGCATGAGAGTTGTGAGAGGTGTGGCACAGGGTGTTGCTAAACTAGATTAGGGTAAGCTTCTCTGAATAAATACCAGCTTGTACATTAGAAAATGGAATGCAGAAACCTACACCTCATTCACCCCATGATTACTGTGCCCCCTGCATTTGGCACAATGTATTCATGAGGGCTGGGTAAGGGCCGTCTGTCCGGGGTCTATATAATATTCTGTGCCAATGTGCTACAGGGCTTCTGGAGAGCAATGTTCTGAACCTACTATTTATGCAGGCAGAGATGCAGACAAGGAACTTATTTCCATTTCTCCCTGTAAATGTAAGTGTAAATGTTTATTATGCAAGGTAGCGGAATTATGCAATAATTCCATATGTCACTTTTCGCAGCCGTACAACAATTGATGTGGGCTTTATGTGCTGCCTAATGCTTTGTAGGATTGATTTTCCAACAACACATAAATCTGTGCTTTTTTTATCCAACAGCTTTTATCAGATCATCTTCTGTTGTCAACCATGACAGGTATATGGCAATTTAGCAATAAGTAAGGCGTCCATTTTTTTTTTCTGTTGCAAGCATGGTAAGTCTATTTTACATTGCAAAAAGAAAGGGATGGTTCATATAATTTAACATTAGTAAAATGAAAAAGTAACAAAGGAAGAACATTATATAACAATTTTGGTATAGGTATTAAGAACATTGAAGGGAAAACAAGGAGACCTTGTGTTTATTATGGTCTAGCAATCACAGCTGGTTGGAGAGGGTTTCTTTGCACTCGTTGTGTAGCTAAAACAATACTTTGCATAGGATGACTGCTTAATTGATCTTGCCTTGGGATTATAAATTGCAACATCAGCATTGCCCATGGTAAGATTAATGTAAAACTGCCACGCTTATGGCAACACAAACTGCTAAATTAAAGGGAAGCTGTGCTCCTAAGTTAAGGCTGAGTTCACACAATAGAGCTGGTAATGAAATGCACAAGACCTATTCCTTTAGGTTTACATGTTTAACTGTGCATATGGAGCATTGTTTCTTTAGTGCAGTCCTTCTACTCCCTGTAGTCACTTTCCCTTGAGCACAAGGAAAATAAAGATATTTGCACAATGAGCTCCTCCCTAATTGCATCTGGAGGTCACCAAGCATAATAAGTAAGGAGCTTGGTATAAAGGGAAATCAATTGGGAGCTAAAAAGGAATGAGAACTCTCCCTTCAACCACAGTGACCCCAAATGGCAATGACACTTGTTGATTATTTATAGCAGAACAGTGGTTGAATGACATACGGAAAGCAGACCTTAATTGGGAATTCATACAGGCAAAACTGGTGGAATATAAGAAATCTTTGTATGTTGGGATATATTGTAGTTAGGTAGGCCATTGTCAGCCAATGGAGTCAGACAATATACACTGGTAAGAAAGTAAGGTATAATGGGGCTTATGAAGAACATGAATTCATATAGGTCAGTGATCCCCAACCAGTGGCTCGGGGGCAACATGTTGCTCCCCAACCCCTTGGATGTTGCTCTCAGTGCCCCCAAACCAGGTTATTTTTGAATTCCTGACTTTGGGCAAGTTTTGGTTGAATAAAAACAAGATTTCCTACCAAATAAAGCCCCTGTAAGCTGATAGTGTACATAGAGTCTACCTAATAGCCAATCACAGCCCTTATTTGGCTCCTCCATGAACTTTTATGATGTGTTGCCCTGATGTGTGGCTCACATGTAAGAAAGGTTGGGGACCCCTGATATAGGTAACTGTAAAGCTCAATAAACCTCATGTTGCTATATAAAAATCATTATCTGCAAATAACCAGAATGTAATATAGTTTATTGAGTTTTACCTAACCCTGGGGGGCTCATGTTCTATGTAAGGGCTTCTGCTCTATTTTGTTACTAAAGTATCTAATTAATTCCATTACAGTTTCATCTGTATACTTTATGATTCCTATCAACTGTAATAGAAAGATATCTACGGCAATTGTTGTTGTTTTAGTGCACTTTTTTTTCTGCCCGGGGTAGGAGGGGAATATTTTCATCACCTGGAGCAAGGCATTGTACTTTAATACTATATATTTATGGAATATTTTCACAATGTTATGCAGAAGTATAAATCATGCCTAGAGCCGCTTCTTACTGTATTTAATGTGACATTAACATTAAAGTAAAATTATATGTTCTGAAGAGAAACTTATATCCTAATAAGTGACCTATAAATTGGCATATACATATTGCCTTCTGTCCATTAAACTGGCTGATTCAACCCAGCATTTATGAAAGCTCTTAGTTATGAGTACAACGATTTACTGGCCAGACTTAATGCTTAAAATGTGTTTCTGTATGGGACTATCCAATGAAATGTATTAGCAAAATCATTTTTTTTTTTTTTTAAATTTAACATTAATTTATTGATTAAACAATATTAACCCTTGGCTGCCCTTCTTACCTAAACATCACAAATAGCTTATAATAAACCTGTATGATCCCATGTATCACATTACAATGCACCAAAACATTTTTTTGCATACCGGTAAAATAAATCTTAATTGGGGTATTTTTGATGCATGAATATTTGGTGTATTTGGTATATGATGATATGATATAATTTAGGAGCCCCTATAGGTTTTTATATGGTATTTATAGGTTTCATGTTTAGTAAGCCGTTTAGCCAAGGGATCATTGTTTCATTAATAAATCAATGTTGGATAATAAACTGTAATCTTCCTTTTATATTTATATATTTTTTTACAGAGTGCATTATAGGGCCTATAGGCTAAAGAACAGGTGGGTAGAATTTTAAAGAGGTTATTGGGTTTTTTTGTGCTTATCAATAGTAACACTCACATCACAGTGACTTCTTACATCAAGTTTTAGTGAGGAGGATGATGACCAATTAGCCGGACATTACAATTAGCCAGACTGGATGGCAGGCAAGTCTCTTTTGACTTTGAACATAAAAGTTAATAACAGGAGCAAATGTGTAGTTATCATCTAATCATACATACGAGTATATTCAATATAACTATCATTTTGGACACTATAATGTTTAAAATGAGAGTGGTTGAACATTTACTAACTCCATAACATGAATGTATACCAAATCTAAGCAAATCGTTTCATCCAGATTGCGATCCAATATGATTCATCAATACTAATCGCTGTGATTATTGTGATATAATGTAGTTCATTTACTTCTAAATGAATATTAGTGGCCTCATTTCAGACCGTGTGCTGCAAAGCATACATAAACAATGCAGGCATGGCACTCTATGGGGCTGATTTACTAACCCACGAACGGGCCGAATGCGTCCGATTGCATTTTTTTCGTAATGATCGGTATTTTGCGATTTTTCGGCTAATTGTCGCGACTTTTTCGTTGCCATTCCGAATGTTGCGCAAAATCTGACGATTTTTTCGTAGCGTTAATACTTGCGCGAAAAGTCGCGACTTTTTCGCAGCTTTCGCGCCGAGTACGAAAGATTCGGATTCATTCAAGCTTCAGTATGGTGACTTTTCTTGGGCCAGGTTGGAGCTGCAGGGTGCCATTGAGTCCTATGGGAGGCTTCCAAAATCATGCTAAGTCTGAAAGTTTCGCCCGCCGCTCAATACGAAAAAGTCACGACAAGATACGAGCGCATCGTAATGGCTACGAAAAACTCGCGTTTTTTCGCGCAAATCGTATTGGTAACGAAAAAGTCGCAACAATTTCCGCAAAGTCGTAAAGGCGCCGAAAATTCGGAAAAAATACGAAAAAGTCGCAAAATGTTCGTTTTCCAATCGGAATTTTTCCAATTCGGATTCGAATTCGTGTCTTAGTAAATCAGCCCCTAAATGTGTTTGGTAAGGGTACCATATGGTTTTCAGTTATTTACTGTATGTTTCTATGCAATCTTAATCTTATAATTGATTATTATTAATTGATAATTATACTATAAAAAATGCACAATGCTACTACTAATTATGAACCAACCTGCCCTGTTTTGCTGCACTGAAAAATTTGCAAAACCCCAGGAAATTCTGTCAATTTTGCCAAATGCATTGGAGTCAATGGACTTTTTTTCTGTTTTTTTCTCACGTCAAATATAGTAATGGGCAAATTTTTTCGCCAGGCATGGATTTGCAGCAAATTCCGCATTTCACCATTGGCGAATTGTTTTGCAAAATTTCGGTGAAATTTCTCAAATATTTGTGGTTCTGTCAAAAAAAGACGTGAAATTTTCTCAAATATTTGTGGTGGTGTCAAAAAAAGATGCGGTCACATAAAAATAGCTGCAGCCATGTAAAAAAAAGGGTGCGGTTGTATAAAAAAAAAAGTGCGGTTGCAAAAAATGCACACGGCACCTGCATTTCACAATAAAAACTTTCACAAGTTTTGAGAATTTTTCCTTAGTTTCGCAATTTTTTTGGCGAAGCAATACGGGACAGATTCGCTCATCACTAGTCAAATACATTGAAGTTATTGCCCATTTTTTCTTCACTTTTTTTTCCCCATCTTTTAAGCCAAATGTATTTTTTTTCCTGGTGGCAAAAAAAAATTATTTTTTTGTTTAAAAAAACTGCATGGACAAATTATCATAATGCTGTTTTTTCTAGCAAAACACTAATACCATTGTCATTGGTGTTCTGCTTGCATTTCTCCTTTTCCCAGGCAAAAAATAAATATATATATTTTTTTTTCTTGACTACACAAAACGCGTGGCGAAATTCTAGCACAGATTTACTAACATTTTTGCCACTGGTGATAACTTGAATTTTGCCACAAACCTGTATCAGGTGAAAAAATTGCAAACATTGCTCATCCCTAGTGATGAGCGAATTTGTCCCGTTTCGGCAATAAACTGTCGAAACTACAGAAAAATTTGGGAACCAGCGAAAAATCCGCAAAACATGGTTGTCGCGCAACATTTTTGTTGCGTTTGTCTTTTTTTTCACTCGTGTCTTTTTTTGCAGCGACTGTGCCCATTTTGGCAAGACCACGCCTATTATGACGCGACTGCACCCAATTTGACACAACCGCACCTACTTTGACGCGACCACGCCTGTTTTGACGTGACCGCACCCAATTTGACGTGACTGCGACTTTTTTTGACGTGCAATGAATTTTTCTGCGGCTAATTTTCACGGAAGTTTCACAAAACAATTCGCCAATGGAGAGATGCAGAAATTCAATGTGAATCCATCCCTGGCGTATAAACTAAATTCGCTCATCACTACTCATCCCTAAAACCTTCTACTACTATTATTGCTGATAATAATAATAATACCAAAGTAATTAGCATTTTAAAGCTACAAACTTGGTCTAATTCCATCCCATTAAAGAAAATGAGAATATTTATGCTTTACAGCGCGCATTAACAACTTTCCAGTGAAAAAATGCCCATCTTTATTTTCCATTGCTCACTAGTAGCTTACATTTAGAAATGCCTATTACCCATAATCGGAAGCAATTTCAGACTTTTCCTGTTATTTCCTCGCCATGATTTTTGCTGGCTAACAAACACCACATGTGCCTTTCCAACGGCAGCTGAGTATGCTTTTTTTTAAATTGCTTTTCTTCAAAGTCTGAACTTTTTCCCCTCCTCTATTCTAGCTTCCAATTCACCGTCTGCGTGTTAAATAATTTAATTTGAAACCAGTTAAATAATTCAAAAACCACGAAAAATGAAAAATAAAGATGCATGCCAACGTTTCTTAAATAACTTCTGTCTGTAAAATTTCTAAAAATTGAAAAAAAAAAAAAAAAAAAAATCTGATAGTTTAATTGCTGCTGATAGAACATTCAGTGCGATATCAGGAAAAGTTTAGGCTGCAATATATTTGAAGATTACTACTATTAATTAAGTAGATATATTGTGGAAAGGATGTGAGAAGTGATTATATATCTCATGAATATAAAACTTCTAAAAATAGAAAATATAGATTTTTTTTTTGCATATTCTTTATTTATGCATATCAGGGGGTTACAGAAAGATATGGGGGGAATGTTAGGAGGAAATACTTCTCATACATACATTTCAGCTAACGGTTTGGCCATTGTAGACAGTTAATTCAAGGCAGACCATAGTACAAAACAGTAGCATCTAATTAGAACATCAGCATTTAAACAGTAAGGTAGGGCTTTGTAGGCTGGATTATTGTGGAGAATTTGGTAAAGTCTATCCAGGGTGCCCATACAAACCTGTAGACTTTTATTCCTTGTAATATTTTTTTTTTCTTTTTCAGTTAGTGCTTAATTACAAACACATATACACCTTATTAATACCTCTTTAAAGCAGAAGGAAAGTCATTTTGGCATTTTACTGCCAATAGATTTGCCACATTAGTGCGACCTAGAACACTATATTTATTCTGCAGGAAGCATTACCATACCTGAGTAAAGAGCCCTAGAAGCTTTCTCAGTTTGTTTAAGATAGCAGCTGCCATTTTAGCTTGGTCCTCATAGCTTCCTGCTGCCGCTCTAGCTGTTATAGCTCAGATTACACATTCCCAAGGGAGGGGGGAGGGAGTTTTATGAATTCTTATGGGAGGGGGGCAGAATCTGGCCCAGGAATGAATGATTTTTCTGAGAGAGGAAGTCAGATACCCTAAGAACATGTTTACAAAACAGAAGACAAGAAATCCTGCATTTCTTTTGATAGAGGACTCAGTACAGTATTTATGTGAGTGTTTACATAGACCTTTCTGATAAAGCTTACTTAGTTTCCTTCTCCTTTAACATTTATTACATTTATTAATTCCTAAAAATACACAAGTTAGAAAAAGTTTCTTTTGTCAGCTCTGAATAAATTGACACACTTGACAGAACAGAATTCATTCTTTTTCACAACCACATAGTTGAGCCGCATACTAAAACTTCACCATAAACTTGATGTCACATAAAGGGTAGAAAATGGATACAAACAACTTCCCTTTACTTTAATAAATGCTAAAGAGGTCATTTTAACAAGGTATAAGTGTGTTTAATTAAGCGCTAACTCAAAAAGGAATTGGGAAAAGCTGCTATTCGTTAATAGCCTCCATAGACAAGAAAATTAAAATATCTGTTAGTTGTGCGGATTTTGGGTATATATATTCCTTCTAATATAATGAATTATTTCTAATCTTCTGGTTGAAAAATGTAAAAATGTTTAGTAAATCCAATCAATGAAATTGAACCCCCCCCTCCAAAAAAACCCATATATATCAGAAAGGAAATGAACAAACTGTGATATATCAATCTCATAGCCGTTGTATGGCTCTTGTTCTGGATCCATAGGAACATTTACAGCTTTACATCAATTTTTTTCTCAATAATCCCAGTCTCTCCTTATTTTTAGAAATAAAATGGTCACATTATGCCTTTGTGAATTCAGCTGCCAATAAGAGTTGACGATCAGTGATTTCATGGGCGATTAAAAACATGATCCCATTTAGTAAATGGAAGGTGGTGGAGCAAGTGAATCATAGATGCTAAGATACCATCTGTTTTAGTGGCTAAGGGGTTCAGCTGCTGGTATTGATAAGAGCAGTGCAATAAAAAGAATGAAAGCTTGCCCAGGCCTAGTAACCCATAGCAACCATTAAGATCCATGCTTTTAATCAGCTGACCTGTAAATGGCGTAAACTGATGTGTTGCTATTGATTAAAAGATTTTGTAGTTTTTATTACATTTTGCACTGTTCCAAATTGCAGCTGTTTGCAAGGCCCACCCTTATCTCTGCTTCCAGTTGAAGACAAATAGGATTATTAACAAAAAAAATCTCATTTTTTACATTTTGGTTTGTGGTTTTAAGTAACTATCCAGTTAACTGTCTGTCTGCCCCTTCCATTTATACCTGGGACCTCCGCTCCTCTTCTCGAATACAGTTTTTTTCTTTTTTGACATAAGCTGTTATGATCTTTGACACCGTTTTCCCTTGATGCATTAATTAATTTTGCTGCTTGTGTGACCAACACACTTGCAATTCAGAGCACTAACTGCTCATCCACTTCAAAATCTGACAGTTCTCTCATGGTGCTTTTTATTATATTATTCTGTTTCATACTATGCCTGTTATGTTACTGCGTTTGTTTGTGAGATGAATAATGTGTGTGTTTCGCCCCTTCCCCCAGTCTCTCTTGGTGGCTTATCCTCCAATTATTGCCTCCTGTATTATCAGAATAACAACTGTACCTATATTAATAAAAGAAAAAACAACTGGACAGAAGTGACATAGAAAAGTAGAAACTGGTTTGGGGGGTGGGTTATTTAGAGGAACATTTTTGGCAGTCTAATTAGTAGGCTGCCTTGTGTTGTTATTGGCACCCTACTGTCAGTTACACTTTGGGTGAATGGCATCTAGAAATGAAGAGAAGGTTGGGTAATCAGAAGGATGTCCAGGTGTAGATGGAGTACTGTTTATTACAGCCCAGTCCCACTTCCACCTTGATGGTTTACGCTGAGGTGCACATAACTTCTAAATTGATACATTGTTAATAAGTAGGTACTACCTATCAGTTTCAACTATATCTCCCAACATTCCCTAGGTTCCTAAAATCATTACATTTTAAATCATCCCCCACAACAACACAAGCCGTGTCCATTTTCACTCAGAAACATCTCACTTTACCCAGATGCTGCCAACTTTCAGCCAACAATGCCCTATTTTCAGTTTCACAATTCTCAGACAGTTGGTGGATACAGTATGTACACCTACTGTAGTAGGGTTTTCCACCAAAACTAGAATAGGTGCATCATCAGAAAGATCAAAGTAAATGTGAAGGAGGACAGTTAAGTCAACAAAGAGCTACAAATTGGGAATAAAGGGACCAGTGGACCCTAGGCAAAGATCCCATTGGTTGGCCCCCACTTCTTCAATACATTTGTTAAAGAACTACTTTAAAGTGAGCTAAAATGAATTAAAATGGGCATGCTGTAAAGACCACTAGTGATGAGCGAATCTGTTCCGTTTTGCTTCATTCATCGAAAAATTTGCAAAACGGTGAAAAATGTGTGAAGCGCATTTGTCGCGCAATTTTTTTGTTGCCCTCGTCTTTTTTGTCGCCTGCCCTAATTTTGTTGTCGCCCACAGTTTTTTTACGCGACCACGCCCAATGTGACGTGGCCGTGACAGATTTGACGCAACCGTGTTTTTGTTTTTTTTACCCAACTGAGCCCCGATTTGATGCACGCCAAAAAAAATTCCGCGACGAATTTTCCCGTGGCAAATTTTCACAGAACTTTCACAAAACAATTCGCCAATTGCACAATGCGGAAATTCGCTGCAAATCCATGCCTGCCAAAAAAATTCGCTCATCACTAAAGACCACATCAAAAGTCTGATGGTGATGTTCTGGTGGATTGCCCATTTATTAAAACGGCCCTTACAAAAGAGAACAGGAAAGGAACATAGGGAAGTGTGGACCTTAACAATATAGAAAATATAAATAGCGATGCATATTAAACAGTTACAAATAAAGATAAGGTGATACACACATATGGGTGGCATGTTGCTTAACCTGAAGAGGATTAAGGATGAGTAAATATTTTTGCATTGTACAGTAATAGAAATGTCTGTGAATTTGCACTTTATTTCATTCATCACTAAAGATGATATATGTTGTCTATATGGGGTTGAGTTGCCTCTTTTAACATTGATGGACAGTTGTTTGCATATTACACATCATATCCAAGCATTTTATGTAAGGTTGTGACTAAATGGATGCAAACACATAAAAGCACGTAAAGAACACATTCTCTGCCTCGTGTTTTATCACTATTAAATGGTCTAACCGATTTATTATGCAATGCAGTACTTAACTCAGGTCACGTTTTATGTAGGTTGTCCCTCCCTGCCTAGTTGTATTCCCTGACCGATCCGCTGGTCTTACTGGCTGATCCTCTCCCCTTGTGCCGTTTTCTAAGGGGTATGGCAACATATATTATGGCATAAGGTTACCATTAGAAAGGGTGAATGTGATTAAGTGGACATTTATTTACACATGATCAAAAGTTTGCTTCTTATCCTGCTTGATGCACATTTATTTTGAAATTGGAGAACATTCCATTCATTCAGCCACTTAAAGCCGATCGTCGATACCAATGAATGTTTTCAAGGATTTTTCTCTGTGTTGTGTGCGTACTTGGCATGTCCTTATTTGGTCTCCGCAGCGGCAATACAGACTCTAATGCAAAATGAAAGGTATCTTCAGTTATTTATAAACATTTTTATTAACTATTGATTGGATGTTCTTCTGCAGTGCTTATTTATAATATACTGGAGCTCATTTACCAAGGGTGATTAATGAAAATGTATTTATTTAATGTATATACTATTTGATGAGAACAGGGCTAGTGTTCCGGTTGTGCAGAATGGCATTTGGCTCTGGGTTGCCCAACGTTGATATATACAGAAGATATAATATATTGTTTATCAATTGTTAGATATAATACATAATTGATGCTCAAACTGCAGCTCTCTAGCTTACTGTTTATCTGCAATTCCCAGCATTCTAGGAGACAAGCCATAGTTTGAATATCCCGGATTACCAGCCTCCCTACAGTGGAAATGGCCTCTTTACTGTCCACCTTGAAGCAATTTTAAAATCTCCTTACTTGTCTTATTCATTTCTAACATGCTTGATATATTTGTTAGGTCAAGGAATCTGCAATGCCACCCCTTACTCCAACCAGCTTTATTTATTTAATATTTGTATGTGTTGGGAGTTTTCTCAAAACATCTCCAATCAAAGGTAGGCAGATCACTCCAGATGCGATAGAAGTTGACTTTCAAATTGCTCTATATTATCTCTTAATGGGCGGCTTAATGACAACTCTCAGTGTTTGCCTATATTCTGCCATACCACTTGACACATCAAACTGAATTATTTCACAGCTGAAACTCCACTATGGTTTACTCTGAAATGAATGAAGAGAGGGAAACCAAAAATTGTTATATTGCATTACAGAAACCAAAAAGAAACATATCCTACGTTTTATCCAAAAATAATGATCATTGCCATCATTATAATGATATTGGAATGTCCAATCTCATTGTATACCTTTTAGCAACATCTTGATTATTCACCCCTTTTGGTCAACCTTTTGGTACCTGTTTATTTTTTGACACCAACACATTTCATTCTTCACAGTGGACAGCACAAAAATCTGAATGTTTTGAGAGACTATGCAACATACTGTCCTGCGTGCTAGGGCATCTCATTGATCCTATGTCTAGTATGATTGATGTACCCAGAGATAAAAGGCCTCATTAATAAATAACATGGGTGCAAGTGGGGAAGACCATTCCTAAAGCACTTGTGCCAATAGAATGCAGACTGCAGTGCTGTGGGCAGAAGGAAAGTCCAATACTTGTATATGTTGGCAATAAGCTGTAAATACAGGTCTTGCCTCTCCAGGTGTTCTTTAACTTGAATGTCTGGGTTAGACCTAAGTAAGGGGCCGTTCACAAGCAGTAGAGTCCAGTACTCAGAAGCACAAGAGAGCCTTGTAGGTAACTTCCTTGAGAAATGGTCTTCCAGACGTCCACCTCATACATGCTGGGTCACAAGGTAAAAATCTTGGAACCTCCAAATTAACCTGACAGCAGCATGAATATAAGCAAGGTGCATTGTGGGTAGATAGATGTTGCCTGCTAACTGCAAATCATTAGCCAAAGATGTGCACAGTATTTCTCTCTCGCTATTGTCAATCAAGGGTCATACTAATGAATAAACTCATGACAACTTGAAACTAGATAACAAGGATATAACAGCACATGCAAATAGTGTTCCTCCCTATTGCGCTCAAGACAAGATAGTGCATCATAAAGCCACATATTTTATTCACAAGCAAGGCAGGTCTGAGCCTTCATTGTGGACATGGAGAGTTAATGCTTCAATGTGAGCTAAAAGTTGCATTCAGAAGGCATTGATTTGTTTATATCTAAAAGAACCCTGGTGGATACGCCTAATAGCTTTATAGCCCAGCAGTTTATCAATCAAATAAAGCAAATTATTGCACAGAGCAGGGCAATTAGCAGTTTAGTGGCATTGATATTTGCAGTACATTGTTCTTTATTTAGTTCTTTCTTTTTTAAATGAAAATGAAGGTCTTTCATTGTTTATATAGTTGAAATTGAAGGAGATAATGGTAAAACACACCCTACTTATAAGAAAGAATTATCAGCTATTTAGTTTTCTTTATCAGATGTATTATTTTGATGGGTCAATATGATCAATTAACTTAAAATCTGAATTTATCATTGCCTAAGCTTTGACGGATTTGTTATTTAAGACCCCTTAAAGCATGAGTTATCCAATCCCATAGAAGGTTAATGATATCTTTCTCAACAACGCACTTCCAGATTTGCATTAATAAAATGTGCCTTGTATCTCTGACAGGCAGACAATGAATTTTTCAGTTCAGGCTTGGCAAGAGAAAGAATAAAATGAGTTTCTACAGAATGCTGAATCCATAAAAGTCAGTTGTTGTAAACTAGCACTACCACTGCCATGATTCCTGACCTAAGACTGTCTCGAGATGCTAGGAATATCAGTTAACGACAGCTGGGATGGCCTGGTAGTTTGGCATCTCAGTTTTGTAGCTTTGTTTTTTTTTTTAAATCTGCATTTGCCTAATGATTACTGAGTAGCACTCCTGGGGAATCCCTAAATGAGCTGGCCCTGAGATCTTGAATGAATTAGCCATTAGATTGATTTTGAAAGAACAGACATCCCATCAAGGCAATGCTCCATGTCGCCGTTTCGTTGATCTGACTGGTTCTACTGACCCTCAATTCTGTCCTTAAGAATCCCATTAAATGCCATAATTAAAGACTTTTCAGTTTGAGCGTATGGAAGCCACAAAGTTATTGGCCACTGCCTACCTATGGAATCATGATGGGGGACACTTCTGTACTGCAGGATCTTATAAATCTGATCACAGATTTATAAAGGAGGGGGGACGACTTATGGAATTAAATATATATATTGTTATACAGTCCTGAAGTCTGGAGGAAAATATTTTCTAGAATCTAATATCTCCAGTTCTAGCAGTTCTAGATTCTTTTTCATTACATGTCATTCCACGGACACAGACAAGTAAGAAATTATATATACAGTATATTATATACAGGGATGGATAGAAGAAAGAAAGAAAGAAAGAAAGAAAGAAAGAAAGAATCCAGTATCCCCTAGATCCTTTTTCAGTACAGGTATAGGATCCCTGTTATCCAGGATTACAGAAAGGCCATCTCCCATAGACTCCATTATACGCAAATAATTTTGAATTTTTAAAAATTATTTCCATTTCCCCTGTAATAATAAAACAGTACCTGTACGTGATCCCAACTAAGATATAATTACCCCTTATTGGGGGCAGAACAGCCCTATTGGGTTTATTTAATGGTTAAATGATTCCCTTTTCTCTGTAATAATAAAACAGTACCTGTACTTGATCCCAACTAAGATATAATTACCCCTTATTGGGGGCAGAACAGCCCTATTGGGTTTATTTAATGGTTAAATGATTCCCTTTTCTCTGTAATAATAAAACAGTACCTGTACTTGATCCCAACTAAGATATAATTACCCCTTATTGGGGGCAGAACAGTCCTATTGGGTTTATTTAATGGTTAAATGATTCCCTTTTCTCTTTAATAATAAAACAGTACCTGTACTTGATCCCAACTAAGATATAATTACCCCTTATTGGGGGCAGAACAGTCCTATTGGGTTTATTTCATGGTTAAATGATTCCCTTTTCTCTGTAATAATAAAACAGTACCTGTACTTGATCCCAACTAAGATATAATTACCCCTTATTGGGGGCAGAACAGTCCTATTGGGTTTATTTCATGGTTAAATGATTCCCTTTTCTCTGTAATAATAAAACAGTACCTGTACTTGATCCCAACTAAGATATAATTACCCCTTATTGGGGGCAGAACAGCCCTATTGGGTTTATTTAATGGTTAAATGATTCCCTTTTCTCTGTAATAATAAAACAGTACCTGTACTTGATCCCAACTAAGATATAATTACCCCTTATTGGGGGGCAGAACAGTCCTATTGGGTTTATTTAATGGTTAAATGATTCCCTTTTCTCTTTAATAATAAAACAGTACCTGTACTTGATCCCAACTAAGATATAATTACCCCTTATTGGGGGCAGAACAGCCCTATTGGGTTTATTTCATGGTTAAATGATTCCCTTTTCTCTGTAATAATAAAACAGTACCTGTACTTGATCCCAACTAAGATATAATTAATCCTTATTGGAGACAAAACAATTCAATATTCAATTTATTCAATATTTAAATGATTTTAGCAGACTTATGGTATGGAGATCCAAATTACAGAAAGATCCCTTATCCGGAAACCCCCCAGGTCCTGGATAACAGGTCCCATACCTGTACCTGTCATTCCACAAAAACAGACAGGTAAGAAATTATTTATATATACAGGAATAGATAGATAGATAGATAGATAGATAGATAGATAGATAGATAGATAGATAGACAGACAGTATGGTCCTTGGGCCTTTTTTACTTTTAGCACTAAAATACTGTGGGTCCACAGGACCCCTGAGCTCCATGCAGCTATACACATTGTACCCTGCTGAAGACTGATCTCATATATGCAGATCAAAATAGAGAGCTAAAAAGATATCTAGAAAGAGATTATTTATATACAAAGATAGATAGATAGATAGATAGATAGATAGATAGATAGATAGATAGATAGATGATAGATAGATAGCTTTATAGTTTATAGATTGAATTCGAATGATGTATCCAGATAAAGCAGATTTGCAAAGTGCTTCACAAAGAAACGCTATAAGGAAAGTTGTACAGGCTAAGGAGGTTAATCAATAGCTAAGTACGAGAGTATGGAGCTCTCCTTGGTACTAGATGAATAAAGCTGATTATAAGCCTCTCTAATCATTCCCTCAATAGCCTGGTGCCTGTAGAGTTCATACGTCATCTAATGGAGATATTGAAACGACACTGTTTCAACCAGTTCATGTCTTTTAGATTTCAAACTTACAAATAAAGCATTAGCAACTATGTGATTATGTAGAAAAGGAATATATACCAATATGTTAAAGCTCTGCTTTCATCGATGTTTTTAATGTATGAAATACAAAAGGTTTCATATCCCTTTACCCCACAAACAGTAGTTTTAACGATTTGTTAATTGTGTAGAGTTCATGTATGTAAAAACCTGGGCGATTCATTTCCCACCCATCGCTTTGTAACAGGTTAATTTTTGCAATAATAAATTGAATGGGAAGAAACGCTTCTAGGCTATATGGTGTGACAGGTGAAATACTTGCAATAAAATGAATACTTGGGGCTACAAAAACACTTCTAGGATATGAAAAACTCATATATAAATATATAAATGCATATAAATAAATAAAAAAAGCAAATTCAAACACTTGTGGATGTGAGTGTTGCATGAAACAGGGGGGTTTCTGCATTAACAGAAGTTGTTTGTAGAATATCGCTATAGAGATGACGATGCCTTCTCATCAGAAGAACTGAGACCCCTGCCTTGACTATCACAGGAACACAATTATTCTTGGCTTGCCTTTGCTTTGAGATTATCTTAAATACTTAATGTGTATCAATGGGTACCCTATATATAATTAATAGTATGTGTTCCTCACAGCATAGAAACCTTATATGGTTAACTCAGTTGTTGCCAGTTGACTCAGAGATTAAGAATGGTGCCAGATGGGAAAGTCTTATTTGTTGCTATTAAAATCACCAAAAGCTGTGTGAATAATGTTTTTTTGGGAGCAGGGGTCAACTGTAACCCCCACACATACACAGTAAACCTACCTGTCTAGATCGAACAAGCAATTGTAATCAGTCTTGGTAAAGATATACTAGAGTTACTGTGTCTAGGTTGTGGGTGTTCAGATGCTTCAGTAGCTACTCAGCCTGCCTAAAGGTGCCCATACACGTGAAGATTCACTCGCTTGGCAAGGTCAACCTACGGGTGGGCGATATCGGGGAACATGTAGGCTAAATTTCATCCTTTGGCCCTGGGGCCAAACCATCGAATTATAATGGCAGCAATGGGGCAGTTGGTTCGGGGTCCGCATCAACGAGCCGATGCGGTCCCCAATCCGACTAAATCTTTTAACCTACCGATCGATATCTGGCCAATTTCAGGCCCCTCGTTCCTGCCCCTACACGGGCAGATAAGCTGCTGAATCAGTCCAAGGGACTGATATCGGCAGCTACAATAGGCCCGTGTATGGCCACCTTAAGACACATTCCATGAGAACTCATTAAAGAACAATGAAACCTTCATCAACAATTGCGCCCATCCATTAGGTTGCCTCCAAAATAGTCTATAGTCACTTACCAAGACACTTACCAAGCATGCTTCTTTTTGCAGCTAACAGTAATGAGGCTATTTTCAAAGAATAGGCTGATGGCACATCCAGCTAAGGAAGCCCTCCCTAGTTTTTATGGGCCCCCATCACATTTGTATAAAACACCCATCCATAAAACTTCCTACACTCCCTTACTTTACAGTAACGCAAGTATTACTTATGGAAGGTAGTGGTGAATCAAAATTTTCCCCAGGTTTCTCCGCCCTTTGATTTCAATGGTTAAAAAAAAAGGTGCAGGGAATGGAAAAAGTCACCATGAAAAAGCTCCATCGACTTCAATGCATTTTGTGAATTATCATTGTTTTCTGAATTTTTCAGGGAAATGGGATAGATTTACTCATCACTAATGGGAGGGCTATACATGGCAGAATGGCAGGGAAGCTAGTTTATGTTGCTGGATCCAATATGGCTGCAACAAACTTCTCCTTCACTGAGAGAAGGATTATCTTCAGGCTCATTTATTGAAAAGTTTGGGGTTTTGAACCATAATAAAATATATATATATTTGAAAAAGGCTGTGGAAACAGCCGAAACGTCAGGGTTATGTTGTGAGTAATAAATCATCTTTTTCTACTAATAAGTCCCGTGAGTGCGGCATTTTTTCATTTATTATACATTTTGTTTTGGCAATACTGCACCCGGGCATCCAGTATCCTACTAAACGTGAGTGCCGGCTTCCAAAAGACAGTTATATATATATATATATATATATATAAATCTATATATACAGTATAGACAAGCAACTAGGGTTGACTACTGTTTGGTGAGGTTAAGGTTTTTGGACTTTCCTTGTCCTTTACTCCATGAAGTCAACCAGGTAACTGGATATAGATCTGTCTTTAATTTAGGCGTCTACAGTAGAGGTACAGGATCCATTATCCAGAAAGTTTCAAATTCCGGACTCTGTAATAATAAAACAATACAAGATATAATAAATCCTTATTGGAGTCAAAACTATCCTATTGGGTTTAATTAACATTTAATTTAGTTTAAATTCGTTTTTGGTAGACCGAAGGTATAAAAATCCAAATTACGGAATGATCCATTATCTGGAAAACCACATGTACCATACCTGCGTTACCCTTCAAAATTAATATTACCAACCTTCATCTACCTAAACAAATAAAGTAAGGCGTGGCCCATCCCCTGCATAATTCTGGCTCCTCCCAACATGACAATTAAAGGCGCCATTGTACAATGTTACATGAAATGCATAGAGTCAGTCCAGGTGATAACATGGGGGATTGAAACGTTTGGGCCACTGCCTATATGAAGTATCCTGCTGTCCGAAAAGCAACCCATGGGAATGTTAACTTAAAAATCCATTCTAGTTAAGGTCATTATCTTTCACTTGCGTTGCATTTTTCTTGATCTATCAATAAAGCTGAAGGAGGTACAATTAAAAAAATAGGGCTTTATTTGTTTTATTGATTAAAAAGGAAATTAAATTGTTAGTGTCTCCGCTGGTGCACTTTAAGAAGCAATTCATTCAAACCATAATACATATGCGGATATTTCTTTGGGGAAATAATACCAAAAACTTTGATTTAGAAGTAAAAAGAGGATCTTTCTTAATCCCCGCAATAAAAATTATGTATATATTTTTTCATGAGCCATTGCCTTTCATAGTGTTTGAGGCTGATTCGCTTACTGCTTACCCAGATCTCTCTGTATTCATTGCCATGTTCTTGTATTAAGCTTACCTTCCAAATCAGTTCTACATAAAGGGAAAGTGAAATGATGTTAGGAAGTAAGAATCGGATGAGGACATTTCTGAATTGGGCAGTAAACAAAGATTGTGCATATACAGCACTACAGAGAGTGCTAGGATAACACAATGCTTTATTGCCATTGACGGCTGTAGGCGGTAGAAATCTAATTGACAAAAGGGGCTTTTAGATTTTTTTTTTAAGAATATATGTATTTGTTTCAGTAAGAATGCCATAGATAGACCTAATCAATGCAACCTTTCCTTTGGGATTAGTTTCATATTTTTTATGGTTTTAGAATTATAAATTATCCCATTCTGCTGGTTTCTGATCTGTAAATGAAAATGGCATCTGGCAGCCAAAAAAACAGATTCTAATTTTCTATTAACTAATTTCTACTTTGGGCCCCCCTAATTTATATATGTTTTACTCTGACTTTCTATTACTCTATTACTATTAACCCCTAGCAACTGTACGGGTACTGGGTTTGCTTGGAGGCAGGGCCGGAACTAGGGGTAGGCAGAAGAGGCAGCTGCCTAGGGCGCAACTATTGGGGAGTGCCAGGCAAGAGCCTCTCCCGCCTACCCCTAGTACTCGATCAGTTGTGCATCACGCCGCTTTGCATCGTACACAGCGCCGTGCCCCCCCCCCCACGCTAGAACTTCACATGCGCGGCAAAGCACACGGTGGGGGGTGTGGGATGTAGGTGCAGGCGCGAGTTAGCCGACCGGGTTGCCTAGGGCACCCGGTCGGCTCGGCCCGCTCCTGCTTGGAGGGGTTGAACTTGATGGACTCTTGATGGTCTTTTTTCAACCCTATGTAACTGTGTAACAATGTAACTATGTATGGCTGGTTAAAATTTGAAACAAAAAAATTTGAAACAAAAAATATAAATCAAAAACCACAGGGTTGATGGTTACCCAGCACTTTAATGAACTGTGTTTCTCTGAACTCATAAAGAGGCATCACTTTGCTCTTGCAAATAATATGCTCTCTACAAATAATATAACTTATACTTCTAAGTTATACCTTCTTATGTCTGCCTGCTGCTATTGTAATCACTGAACAAGGGTAAAAACATATGTCCTAAAGTGCCCACCGTACTTCTGTTGGAGCTGCAAACAATGGGCGGAAAGTAATACAGAACAATCTGCTCCATTCAGAGCTGAAAAACATGAATAAATGGCAAGCAATGCAGAGTTCAGTCCATACAAGTGAAAGAAAAAATGGAACAGACATAAACTGGTAGATCAAAGAGACAGTAGTCTGAGGGCACGGTGAGAGGGAGGACAGGAGAAGAGAGAGGGAAATAAAGAGCCAACGTGTGGGAGCTAAAACAACAGCGTGAAACAGGAGGAGTGACGAGATATGGAAAAATATAAAGTTAGGGGGGAGATAGAATTGATAGAGAATGTAGAGTAGAAAATGTGTAAAAGAGTAAAAAAATAAAGGATTAAACAGGACATAGAGTAGATAAAGAAAGACACTAATAGAATGTCTAATATGGGCATCGTGGGTGGGCAAGTTTCATTGCGACCACCAACAGTGCATTGGAATCTCAGCAGCACAATGGCAAAGCCAAACTACAATAGACTATGGGGGTTATGTAAATAAATAAACTACGTTTGCCCAGGAGCAGTAACCCATAGCTACCCATCAGTAGGCAGAATTTACTGGTCACCTGTTTAAAAGCAAATATTCTATTGGTTACTTTGGGTTACTGCTACTGGGCAAATATAATGCCTTTTGTTACATATGGGGGCATATATCTGAGCTGTTAGTCTTTATCAATGAGTGTTGCATTAGGACTAATAATATTGGAATTGATCTATAGAACACAACAGACACACAAACTAATAGACCTGGGTCAGAGGGATAGACAAATCTGTGTTTAGACACATTCCGGCCCAGACTTTTCTATGCTTTGAACCTTTTTACAACTCCTATTCACTATTGTTTCGAAGGTGAAACCTTCCAATGGCTTTCAGTGGCCGAATGTAGCTTTAGAATCATTGCTGAGCTCAACAGAAGAATTCATTTTAAGGATGCATTCAAAAAAAATAGGCATCTTAGATATTATACAAATTTAATAATGGCTCAGTAATACAAGGTGAAAAGGTAATTGTGTTTATTTGTGCAATTTAGATCATATTATAATACTAAAGAGCCACTAATACCTTGTAATTAATATTTGTATCCATGGTGCTTAGTGATATCATCATTTATAATAAGTGCTTAGTTATGTAATTTGTATCATGTGACTCATGTGATTTTTACAAATAATTATACATTATAAAGGAATTAGAAGTGACTTCTAATCCTTATATGTGACAATAGGGGGTTCATTATTCATTTTATATCTAATTAAAAAACATTCTGACCCAAGCAACCCACACATCTGTCACTGACTAGAATACCTGCAATGCTGAAAGGAAATCTATTGCAATATGAGATTATCATATGAATATCACTAATAAAGTGAAAAATAATAACAATTAGGTATAACCTTCCCCCGAAATCCATATATGATAAAATCACAATATATAAGAACCAAATGTGTAAGTGGGAAGGAAAGCTCAATTGCCCCATCACCTCCAAACACACTAGTTCAGGCAGACAACGTAAACCAGCAGTATGTTATGGGGCACCTACAGCTTAACCTTTGTTTGTTCTTAAAAACACACATTAACACCCACCCATTTCATGGTTTTTAAATAATTAAATAAGATTAAGGTGAGCTGTTACTTAGCAGCCATGGCTGAAAACATGGCAACATAATTCTACCAAGAAATTGAACCTATTCCCCCAATTTCAACATAACTGCCAGCCTGTGACTGGAGCTATAGGGGTTAGCCCCACCCTACAGTCCCCCCTATGCAGCACTAAGCATTTCACCCCCAGCAGCATCTTTATCAGGAGATTACACTCCAGTTTTTGTATATAAAATAAATGCAAAAAGCCCTGAATTCTGTTTTCCCTTTTGCATCACTTTTTGCCTCATCATCACAAATTGTGTCATTGACGGACAACCAATGGAATCAGTAGAATAATCATTCGCCTAACTATTAATAATCACCACCTCAGTGCGGCTGTTGGCTTGTCTCCTGTATTTACTAATTAGTGAAGTTTCATATAATGTAGACACAAACAGTTAATTAGCAGTCTGCCATGCATAAGCCTTCCAATATGCACTAGGCTTCCAGGCACATATGGGTCTTTGCTCATTTAAAGCAAAATTACCCCATTCATTTTGTTTTGGGTCCCTGGACCTTGGCAGCTCTATATACTCTCTAATGACATGCTTCATAAATTTTATTGATACTGTAGTTCAAATCAATTTTACCCTAATGATTTTCTGCCCTCCTCACTTATATATGTAGGGGTGTAAAAAAAAGTGCATTTCACAAGCGCACAAGTCTACGGCTTCCAAGAAATAATTCATTCCTGGCCGAGAGAATGATCCGTGTGTGCAGTTTTTGCAGTATAGGAAGCGCTGTCGGAGTGGGCGGCAGAATATTTGGAATCGGAAGCAAAGATCTTGGGAAGAGACACATGAAATTCATTTTCATGCACCTGCCTGGTGTAATCTGTCTCCTTGGAGGCAGTGAGCTTTAATGTAGTGCCCACTCATGTAGTGCCCACTCTGCTCTGTACAATAAATCAGGGGGGCACTGGGAGTAAGTGCTGTTGGTTTTGGGTAACAAAAATTCCATTGACAGATTTTTGTTTTGCTATAGGCTTCATTCCAGTAGTATTATTAACAGATTAATACCCCCCTACTAGTGTTGGAAACCTGTCCTCATCCACAATGCCCTCTGCAGTGCCTACAAGTGAGCAGCAGCCCATGTCTGTGTCAGAGCAGCCCATGTCTATGTAAGAGCAGCCCATGTCTGTGTCAGAGCAGCCCATGTCTGTGTCAGAGCAGCCCATGTCTGTGTCAGAGCAGCCCATGTCTGTGTAAGAGCAGCCCATGTCTGTGTAAGAGCAGCCCATGTCTGTGTCAGAGCAGCCCATGTCTGTGTCAGAGCAGCCCATGTCTGTGTAAGAGCAGCCCATGTCTGTGTAAGAGCAGCCCATGTCTGTGTCAGAGCAGCCCATGTCTGTGTCAGAGCAGCCCATGTCTGTGTAAGAGCAAGCATATGTCGCTCAGGGGGGCTGCGTTTTACACCGAGATCCCCCCCCCCCTTGTCAGTGAATGTGTTAACTGTGTATGGGGGAGGCTTCTTTAGTAATTCCATAATGTACCCCCATGATTAGACATTATGAAAGGAAAGAGCAAAAGTCGGTCTCGATAATAATTATTAGATGCGATTAAGCGGAGCCCTGTGTGCTGCTGCTGCGGTAAAGCAAGCGACTGTCTGCCTTAACCGATTCAGCACCTCGGATATGGACAGCGACTTGCTAGAGAGGCAAGCGGGGAGGGGAGGGGGGGCTGCTGCCTTAATAGCGATCAGCGGCTGGAGGAACTAACGCTGCGATTCTGTGCTCAATAAAGTCTGTCATTTCTGAATCAATGCAAAAACAGCCAGTGCACTGTATAAGCAGAATGCTGTAATAAAAAACAACATTAAATAATTAACTAAAATACAGGGGGAATTCAAGAACAACTGAAATCCCTGACTGCGCCAGTACAGGAATTGCGCCCCGCCGCTCGCTAAAAGTAAAAGTAGGAGCGATTCTGCCAATCTGGTGCCAGGAATGCCCGGCCCTCCTCCTCTCATACACACCTGGTTGGTTCCCAGTGGGGGCAGAGTCGCTGTGTGTGTGTGGGTATCGCTGGCAGAGCGCCGGGCAGGGATAGCACCACGCTGGCTTTCCTTTGTTGTGCGCTGCTGAACCCCTCAATCTCAAAGGGTTAACGTGTTTTTTTTATATTTATTTCTTTCTTTTAATCAGAGGATATGAGCCCATTTGATGTATAGCGCAGGAGGGGGGCTAAGTAAATCTGCACCGTTGCGTTGCGCAGTGACTGGGCGCTCTTTCTTTGAACATTTCAGCAAACTGCGCAGCAGCAGTAGTACATGCCTGCCCTAGGTGTATAATAATAATAGCGTGGGGAATCAGAAAGCCTCGGCTTTTTTTTTTTTCTTTCTTTTTTTCACACCATTATTCAGCCTCCCTCTTTCACATAGGCTCTTCCTCTGCATTGCATCCAAGCTTCAGTGATTTGCTGTTTGGAGACTGCAGATTTGCATAGGCTTCTCCTAGAAGCATATTCTCTCCCCCTGATTCCCTTCATCAGGGCGCACTATTCTCTGGATACATCCTCTGGTATTACGCTTAATAGCCAGAGCACTCACATTGCTTGGGGGGAAGGCTGCTTATTGCTGTGGTTAAGACTTGCTCTGCGAGTAGAGCCACTACATGTTCCATCCAGGAGAGCGCATCAATTTTTATTTCTCAGCAAAGCTTTAGGAAGTGGCTTTTTTTTTTTTTTTTTTTTTTTTTTATCGTTCTCAGTATTTTCTCTGGATATCCTGTGGATTATTACGGCTGGGTTTCATCTAGAGGAAATCCCTTTTCTGCTGGTAGTTTGGCAAACTATGGATCCTTAATTGAAAGGCAGCGACTTGTCGCCTCTTTTGACGCGGAAGGTGGGGGATACGTTTTGGGGAGCTGTTGGCACCTCGGAGAGACGCTTGAGAGATCGGAGTGGGGGGGCCTCTTGGGTCTGGAGATAAATTGGGGTGTCGTTTTGGGACTATGTGCGTGACCTGGGATTGGTTCGATTGGACCAGAAATCTAGGGGCATAGAGGAGACCCTTATGTGTGAGAGGGGACGTACAAATGTCTGTCAAGGTTTAAAAGTGTGGGGAAAAGTTTGTGCGGAGCTGCTGCGCCGGGCGGCTGGGCTCTGTCGGACTACTCCATGCAGCAGCAGCAGCAGCTACGGATGCCGTGGAACTCCAGCGCTGATCCGGGCGTTGGCAGCGCCAGCCTCCGCTTTGCCATGTGGATTGTCCCGCTAACCCTCAGCTGGATCCTCGGCGTGTCCTGGGGGGCAAACAACCTCGGATCGCACCACATTCATCATTTCCATGGGGGGAAACACGTTTCGGCGCCCATCGCGATCTACAGGTCTCCGGCTTCACTCAGAGGAGGAAACGGTGGGTCCCGTACAGCAGCACCCTCCCCCCCCCAATTGCTTTTTATTCAATTCACTTCTAACGCAAAGGGTTAATCACCTGCAGGTTTTATATGGCATTGGGATACAGACATTCACCCTTGCACTGCCAGTCACCAGAGAGTTAATCAGCTGCCAGATTTTACCCGACTCATCAAAAGTTCCAAACATAAAAGGGTTAATCACCTGCTAGATAGTCATGATTCCACCAGAATTCCTTCCCACTCCTCCACGATAGGTTAATCCTCCCATTTTCCCATACACTGCTAGCTAAAAAGGGGTTAATTACTTGGTAGATCCAGGGGGTCTGGCAGAGTTGTCTACACAGCCAACCAATGGAATGTCCATCACCTGGTCCTGTAGGCTACACCCAACTTTCTTTGCACTGCCAGCAAGGAAAGGGTTAACAAGCACTGAATCTAATCACTCCTTGGCCTGGACCATAGAAAAGGGGGTTAATGTCAGATTTGAGACCAAGTTTGTTTGTTTAATTTTTTAACTTGTGATATAGGAAAGTCTTCATTTATCAAAAGTGTGTCAATCAATTTATTTAGGAAGTTATTTCATTTACGGGGGCAATTAGGGAGGTTTTTCGTGGGTCGAAGTTTGTAGACTGTACTCTAATGCCGTAAGAATGAGCATCAGTGGAGAGGCGTATGTTACTGCATGGCATGAATTGGGCACAGAGCGTTGCACGCAGAGCTTCTGAGGGAATGCAGCACATTGCTCTGTGTGTGTAAAGCCCAGAGTTGATACATTCCATATACATACAATGGGCACACACACAGAACATTGCACTGTATAGCAGAGCCCACCTCTCATACCCTATACATTGCATAGAAAGGCACTTTGGCAAAGCAACGCAGAGCATTACTATATAGCAGAGCAGCTTATAAAGGTAGAACAGGTATGCAGAGAACTGCCTTATGAAGATAAGCTCAAAGCCCCATGCTCTATTTATTGCCCAGCATGGGAGGAATTATATGCAGAACATTGCACTGCAAAGCACATGAGTTAATCCTTAATTTGAAAGCCCCCCCCAAATGTGCAAAGCTATGCAGAGCCATACAGTACAAACGACAGGAGTTGCACAGCAAGGCAGGTTGTGCAGAGACATCTAATGCTTATACACTGGGGCTTAGCTAGGGAAATTGCATGCAGAGTATTGCATTATTCAACGTATGGCTTGATGTTCAGTGAGATTCACAGGAAGGTTGTATATATATGTGTGTGTATGTGTGTATATGTGTGTATATATACATATGCATCACATTACATAACACAGCAGACATGCACAGAAAGGCAGGAAGGCACTGCATGGACGGACACATATGGGAGCTGAGATTTACTGTAGATATACATTCTGTAAAGTGGTGCTTGCTAGAGGCTGCTATTCATTCTCCTTGTGCCTCTGACAGTATTACTAATACTCACCGTAGCTGTTTGAACATCTCTTTTGTCCATATATTCCTTTATTTTTTTATATTTTGACCTAGTGGTTCAACCTGGCTATTGTTCTGCATTCGCTTATGGTAGGAATAGAGAGAGGTGCTGTAATATCTATGGATTATGGCTCCATTAATATAAGAGATTGTTTACATGCAACTGAGTTTGAATCTTTCTTTTGTGTTAGACTCCCAGACAAAGGGCTCTGCCTACTGTTGCCTGAAGTATAATTATTGCCTTTGTACAGAGACATTGCACATTGCACCTATTCACCTAATTACCCCCCCCATTTTCTTTCATAGAAGGTAATGTCATATAAGTCATGGTGAACATAAAGCCAAATACTAATCATAATAACAGGGAAAGCACCAGGCAGACGGCTTGTGTCGGGGAGAGAAAAAGAAATAAAGCACAACTTGCCGCCCTTTAATGTTATGGTTAAATTGGGAAATTATTCTGCCCCGTGTGCATCAAATGTATTTGCATGACCCGGGGGCTGGAAACCTGAAAAATGGAAGTTAACCAAGTCTTCCTGCCTATTATCGGTGCAAGTCGGAGACAATCACAATCACTTTCATATGGAACTTGATGTAGTTTCCCAAGGGGAAATAGACTGGGAATGCAGATTTATATTCTGTGCAGAAAGAGCTTACTCTCTGGGGTCTGGAGGCCTTTGTACAGTTTCTAGGAACATTAGTGCTAAAGAAAAAGGAAGGGGTAGTGGGGAAAAAACTAGGTCATTATAACAATGGATTGTTTTATACTATAAATTAGTATAGTTTATATCCTCTTGGTTAATGTTCATTATCTATCTATCATCTATCTATCTATCATCTATCTATCTATCTATCTATCTATCTATCTATCTATCTATTATCTATCATCTATCTATCTATCATATATCTATCTATCTATCTATCTATCTATCTATCATCTCTTCTCCCTCTGCATCTCTCCCTTGCTGTCACTGCCTGTTTCCATATCTCTCTTTCTATCTCTCTCTTTCTGCATTATGTCCAATATAAATACATAATATACTTCAGATATGTTTTGCAGTGCAGACAAAGCTCATCGTTAGATACAAAAAGAAACTAAAAGCAATGATATAAACAGTTGATCCCTGCCCTTCTTCCAAGCTATTTATTAATCTATGATGATGTAATTGTTGCACATATGTGGGCTGGGTGTGCTTTGCCTAGTGGTAGTCTATTTTATCTCAGTTGTTCCTCCATTATTTTGTTATACTGGTGTTGCTCCTCTGGATAATGGCCAATGAGATCTCTGCTGTTAAATGAGGCCTTTCTGTAAAGCTATTCTGACCATTCATCCTCTTGGAAGATCTTTAGAAGTTGATGAGTAGTTTGGGTATATGGGAAAAACATTAGCTTGTGAAAAGTCCAAACTCCCATGATGGTGATGAACTGCAACTGTCAGCTTCCTACATACAGTCATTAAAGCATGTTGGAGATTAAAGTCCAGCAACACTGGGGTCAGTTAGGAAACAGTGTTATAAACGGTCTTTCTTGACATAAAGTGGCCTATACAGTAGCAATTTTAACATGTACTCTTTATTCTTGAAAGTCATGTTGTTATTACTGCAATTGCATGTAAAAGCCTTCTCATGTGGGTGTTGAGTCGAATCAAACTGAAGGCTTTCAGTAAAACTCTTGGAGCTGTTTTTTTTATTGTTAACAGCAAGTCATTTATCATTGACAGCTCCTAGATTCATGTGTCCATAGCAAAACCCTCATGGATTCCCATTAACACTAAAGTCCCTTAGGCTAGAAAAAAATAATGATATTTCATTATTCTTCTGACCAAAGAGAAATAATTCTATAAATGTGGTCCCTACAGGAACGGCAACCTTACACCAGCCCTGGGACCTAAGTTCACATTGGCTCAAATAATGAGATCTGTCAGCACAGTTGAGGGGCAATCAGTAGAGGGCGCTGCACCACATTTTAGGTTATAGGCCTTTGGCTACACCCTTGATCTTTCAAACTGACTCTGGGGCATTAAGTACAACTGGACAAAAATCTAGACTTGTCAGGTTCATAAAAAAAACAAAAACTGGGCACATTTATACCTGGGGGGTAACCTGGTTGCAGCGTATCAGTAATTAGCTATGTTCTGTAAGCAGCAGGAATGTGCTTTCTGTCTCAGGCCTGCATTTAACTTTTGAAATATTTACCCTGTTTGATCAACAAAGCACCATAATTCCCCCACCAAACAGCTACTGGGATTTATAGGGAGATTGGGAGGAATGCCTGCACTTTAGCTCATGGCTGTAATATGTACAAATGAGTCAAATCTAAGCCAGACTATCTTCGCTTGATTCAATTCATGATGCTTTGTGCTAAGGGAGTCCATCAGCTATTTGTTTTTCTCAATCACATCTCATTCACATGATTGACCCATAAGCTATGAATGGCTTTCTTTGTATATATATATGAACCAAAGAGTGAATTAAATCCTTTCCAGTTTGCTCATCTCTAGTAAGGTCAAGCTGAAAGAATCGTGATCATTGTAGAATTTATGACTTTTTATTTTTCATTTTATTTATATTCATCTTAGTGAACAGCTTAGGCTATTTATGTGATATAAATATACATATTCAATTCAATTCAGATATCAGTTCTGGTTCCAGAACATTTCTAGTTAGGAATGGTTGGCTGTCAGTAATCCAATGGAGGACCTCACCACAGGGTGCCGGATGGAAATGATTATACATGGGTTGCATATATACATTTACCACCTGAACGTTCAGCTTTAACCCCACAGTTTCAGTTCAAATTGGAAAAGGAAACCTAGTACATGTAAAGGATCTGTTGTTTAAAATTCTACAAGAATGCCTTTGGTTTTCTGAATAAGGGGCCTTGCTGTAATTCGGATCACCATACCAAGTCTTCTAAAATCCATAAAAATGTTAAATAAATCAGAGTTGTTCTGCCACCAATATGGAGCTTAGTTACCCTCAAGTACAAGGTACTGTTTTTATAGCTTATTTACAAATTGAAAAGGATGACAGCCACACTTTAAAATAACATATATAAGATAGACTGTATTGGATATGGCCTTCCTGTATTTCAGGGATTTCTGGATAATGGGTTTCCTAGATTTCATGCAAGTATCAATTTCTCCCCAGGTTAAGGAGAAGTGGGAGTCAGCAAATAGCATTGTTTTCCCTCAGGCGTCAGTTGACTTGACTGCCCCTTTGGTTCTACTCACAACACTTACCCAGATCATCTTGTTAATAATGTTGCCATTAGCCACTTTACTGCATTCATGTCTTTTTGCATGTTCTGGAAAGTCCACCACCCACACCTAAAACACTTTTTTAAACAAACTCTATATGGAAATAATACTCTCGCATGTTTGGTTTGCCATGAGATGACTCAGCTAAGATCTATTTGCACCCTTAAGCCTGGGTCACACACACAGCCCTATATAATATAATTAGATCTTGGTAGGAACTAGTTACTCCTTGATGTATGAGCCCAGGGATAGTTGGGAGCAGGTGCAAGAAGCACAAAAAAACTGCAACATCATCTCTAATGTTGCCTTAAGCCTTCCAGAAGCTGGCTGCTCCACCGTCACACATTGCAGTCATAACTCATTTCGCTGATGCCGCAGTCAATATGGAATCCCAAGAGACCCGTTTTGGAGACTTTCTCGTGGCACACATTACAAGTTGGTGTCCTATCTGCCCTCAGCCTATGGGATTAGTATTATCTCCTTAAACACTGGGCTGTTGCAGTATGACAATGGGGTGTGACTTCCCTAAGCCTGCGATTCCAACGGCTTAACTTATTCATGAAGTACAGTGTGAAGGAATAAGCTCTTGGGGATGTGTGCATAGAAAAATACCAGCACCTTGTTTGCGTTACAGATACATGCTGTCTTTTACAGGAATGGGAATCTTCCCACATTTTTCATCTATATTTATTCATGTATGCATTTCCTTCCAGGTGTCTTTTTTTTCTGCTTTCTCAGTGATCGGATTGATTGATTCTGGGAAAGGCAGCTATCTGTACAGATGCATTGAGGGGATAAAGCAGGTTCATTAGCAGTGATCGCTCATGCTATCCTTTCTTTTAACGTAGTTTTGTAACCGTACATGCCCATTTGCCTACCCAAAAAGACAAGGCACATGCCCACTGAATATCTCATAGACTTAATGTAGGTGTAAGCTGCTCTGTTTGCTGGCAGTGGGAGATGGCGTGCAATCATCTAGTTTACAGCTTCTCTTTTGTCCTTTTCCCAGTCTCTAAAAAAAAAAATCATGACAAAACAGACAAAGGAGTTGTTTAGCAACTGTAGATTTCCTTGGTTTATAGCGGCAGAAGAAACATGCATGCTCCTTGCATTAACCTAACATATCCCTGCATTTCGTGGCATTGATTTTCACTACAGCTTGTCCCTTGTTATTTAAATGCCACATAAAAAAATATGGCTTGCGTGAACATTTCATCCTGGCGCTTGAATAAACCCATCTGGATAACCAGAATATTGAATTGCAAGCAAAATAACGTGAAATCAAAGTATTAAGGAGTGTGCCGTCTGATTGATTTAATTGCATTACAGTCATTTGATGCCAGCAATACTTAGATTGTATTCATACTGTATTCCATGCAGAGTGCCCCCCCTCCCTTGTGTACTTTAATAATACCTCCTGTTTTATTTTTCTTCATTTTCATTTCTTGCTATGCCTCATTTACACTCTCATGAATTGTCATTTACAAGACTTGCAAGGTGGCGAGCCACATCTCCTGGTTAACCTTTGCATATTTATGGATGCTGACCCAGTTTCTGGGACTGTGGCGGTTAGAAGGCATTGCATTTGTATAAGAAACCCTGCTTGGAATTTTCCAAGACTAGAATTTGAGCTGTATGCTAGATGATTATGGTTGATACCTTTAAAAATGTCTTGAGGAATAATCAAAACGGAAGCAAATGCTTTCTGCCGGTGAACAGTATTGTGTCAAATCATGTTGCAATATATTTTTTTCTCCGATAAAAAACTGTCCCCCCCTGTTATGAATGTTAAGCAAAATAGAAAAGCTCCCTTTATTGCATTTGCAGTAATAATGTGGGTGTTCATTCAGATAATGACCTTGATTACGCTTAGTGGCAGAAGTTCTTTTAACTGTAGAATTGCCATTATCTGATTGGCAGAGGCACGCAATCCGAGGTTTTATTGCTAAACCACTGTTTCACCACAGGATACGCCGCTTAAGCCTGTGCTGAACTGGGAAGATCAATCAATGGAAAAATTGCTGCATGAATGGGGGGAAAAAGGTTTTCTGATAAATAGGTTCTTTAAACATGGTGCTACATTTACTTCTTTTCCTCCATTTTATACTTGTATATGTATAAAGCGCTACTTATGTACGCAGCGCTGTACAGTAGAATACATTAATACAAACAGGGGGTTAAAGATAATGGATAAATACAAAGTACACCAATAAATACAAATAAATACAAGGTACAGTTGCAATAAGAGTCAGAAACACAAGATGAAGGAGGTCCCTGCCCCGTAGAGCTTACAATCTATATGGGAGGGGTAACTAACAGACACAAATACTTTAGAAATGTTTATTATTCGCCAGTGGTTTTCTAGTATTTCAATGCTTTATAGAAGATAAAAACAGTGCTACAAGGTTAATACATATTTAACAGATTTTTATAACAGTTTTATCCTATTTGTAAAGCAAAGCTATTTAATGTTTTTGCATTTTCTGGTGCATTAAATTGGATTACAATATATAAGCCAGATAATACCAGACTTTTTAATCTATTTATGCCTTCCTTCCATTTAAGAACATGTGCCGAGCAGCATTCATAAGTTTGTTACATATTGAAACAATTATTGAGATGCCTTCACATATATTAAATATTTAAAGCAGGAGAGATATTGAGTTAGCATTTATTGGATGGTAGAACGGAAAGAGGCTGCATGAGTTGGGCCTACGTGTAAGAACATCAAGAGGGGGCTGGGGAAAGTCACAAGAAATAAATTGGATGAGATGATAGTGGAAAGGGTCTTTGAAGGTTTGAAGAGAGGCGAGGGTTAGGAATTTTGCTAGTGGCATCTGTCGGAAAATATGTGAATGAAACGGTATTATGAGATGCTGGGCCAACAGATGTACCTTCGGATATGAGTATGAATAGTGAATATAAAGAGTTGAAATAATGCAAGGAGTAGATCAGTTGATGAGGAACTAAATGAAAGAGCCTTTGTAACAGATCAAATGCAGGAATATTAGATGGTTTGAGACAGGAATTTTGGGATTCTTAAATGAGAAAGTATTAGATTTTGAGATATGTTAGGTATAACTAAACAAAGTTAATGACTGAATATAATGAAAAACATTCAGTTTAAAGTCAGCCAGTTGGTCCTGGCCAAAGAGCATGTGATGTAAGGTGCAGGGTATCTCAGGCATGCAAACCATGTGTCACTGGGTGGATGAGCAAATCACATTAGATCACATAAGGCAGAAAACATAGACAAGAGCAATCCATTGCCTCAAGCCTGTTGTTTGATGACCACACACACACATGTTTGTTAACTGAATGTCCTGTACTGATAAGCTGTGGCTGTTAATTGGCAGTCTAGTGCATCTGGACTATAGTCATTGTAAGGTGTTATTATCTAGAGATAAGATACTTCTCCGCCGTGTGTATATGATTGGTCCCATATGGCTTATGTGCAGAAAATGTAAGACTTATGTTTAAGAAGCAGAAGATAAGAGTCTAGTATTTATAGAGCAGAATAAGAGACAGCTGTGTGTATGAGGCATAACATACTGTACTTCAGTTACCTTTGCACAAAAATGAAGTACTTTATGCCTGTATAGCTGAAGATGATACTCCCCAAAATAAAGAGAAGAAGGCAAGCACCATAGGTCTATAGTGTAGCAGATGAGAGCATTTTAGTCAGAAAATAACAAGGTGTAATGAATTAAAATGAATTTTCTTGGTATACTTGTCTGAATGCTTCAGTATTTGCATCACTACTAGAGTGGTTTACAGTTGCCAAATTGTGAACTACATTCACTTAGGGGCTGATTTACTAACCCACGAATCCGACCCGAATTGGAAAAGTTCCGACTTGAAAACGAACATTTTGCGACTTTTTCGTATGTTTTGCGATTTTTTCGGATTCTGTACGAATTTTTCGTTACCAATACGATTTTTGCGTAAAAACGCGAGTTTTTCGTATCCATTACGAAAGTTGCGTAAAAAGTTGCGCATTTTTCGTAGCGTTAAAACTTACGCGAAAAGTTGCGCATTTTTCGCGTAAGTTTTAACGCTACGAAAAATGCGCAACTTTTTACGCAACTTTCGTAATGGATAGGAAAACTCGCGTTTTTACGCAAAAATCGTATTGGTAATGAAAAATTCGTAAAGAATCCGAAAAAATCGCAAAACATACGAAAAAATCGCAAAATACCGATCATTACGAAAAAAACGCAATCGGACTCCATTCGACCCGTTCGTGGGTAAGTAAATCAGCCCCTTAGTTGTCATCATTTCATTCCTACATCCATTATAGTCTGGTTTTGTATAAAAGTCCCCCTTTACTTACACACGTATATGGTTTTAAACTCCAAAATGAGACTTCATTTCACAACAACTCCCTTCTGCACCCCTTCTTTTAATCCATATTTCCTAGACCTTCCTCTAGGAGAAAACTCCTAGTCTTTCCTTTAAGCAGTCCATCACTGTCATATCTACATATATGATGAACAGGTTAAAGGGTATTCCTTTAGAGAATTCTGTTTTAGAAAGAAGCTGAGTTTATAGACAATAAAAAACACTGTACATAGGGAAGATATGAGGTTTCCATTTAGAGTTCTCTTCTCTTAGAGTAGAAGCTGAACACCTTCACTTTGGAGAAGAGATAATAATTACCCTGTGCTTATAGTGTAGAAGGCAAGAGTCTTACATTTATTGAAATCAACCTGAGCTCCTTATGTTTAGAGAGCTGGAGACAAGGGCCTTGGGCTTAGGGAACGGAATATAGAGAGTAGATGAGTATCTTGACTTAAAAGTCCTTTAGTTCAGTGAGAAGAACATTAGCAATATAAGCTTAGGAGAAGGCAGCAAGTGCAGGTATTGATAGAATTTTTATAGACATGTGCCTTATGTTTAGGCAGAATGCCAGAAATTAGAGAGGAGGAAATTTGCCTCCATAATCTGTATATAAAGGGGGTGGGCAGAAAATGAGCGCTCTGTATAGGCAGCAAGAGGAGATATCTTTGCGCTCAGTAGATCAAGTGCTCTGCTTGAACTCCCCATATACTGCAGTAATTTCACAAGCTAAGAAACCCCAAACAGCAGCAACACAAACAGCAGCAATAATAAGAGCACATGTCCCAAAGGTGACATTTGATTCAGTTTGTAGTGAAATTTGGCCATAAAATATTATTAAAAAGAAAATACAATTGATCATGATGTGACAGACATGAATCCTGTTATTAAGAGTAATGTATTTATGTCAGAAATAAAGAATGGCCTGTCTTCGCCATTCCTGCCTCCCACATATTTTTTGCCGTCTCTGACAGTGAAGTTCTGCAGGTTCCGTTGCTCGTCAGCAGCAATTAGCTTCTTGTAATAAAGAGAGACTTATTAGCCCATTTGTTGGAGAAACGCTCATACACTATAGTAATGTAAAATGTGCATTTGAATAATGTACTCACCTATTAAAGTGATAAATGCAACAACCCCCTCCATCAAAACTAACCTTTTCTTCTGCGAATGGACCTCTGCTCTTTTGTGCCGTTGCCCACCCTGTTTTCCCACCCCTTCTCCAGAAGATCTGTAATTTCCCGCATTCTGTTAACACCAGCTATTTCTTCACCCACAAAGTTCCTCTAAACAGATGGTCATTAAAATGTATAACGTCCGCTTGGCTTTAAAACTTAAAACGAAGGGGAAAAAAGTCATAATTTTCTGAAATAACTCTGGGAACTAATTACCGAGCTTTTTTTTTTTTTTTCAGTCGCAGTCTAAAAATGGCATTAATTATTTCAGTATTTAATAACTGTCAGAAGCAAACAAATGCTTAGCGATTGTTTATATGGTTGAAAAGCTTAGTAGCTGTAGTAGAAAAGGTGGTAGTAACCTTCTAGGGCAGTGATCCCCAACCAGTGGCTCGGGGGCAACATGTTGCTCACCAACCCCTTTGATGTTGCTCCCAGTGGCCTCAAAGTAGGTGCCATTTTTACATTTCTGGCTTGGAGACAAGTTTTGTAAGCATAGAGTGCACATGGGGGCTACCAAATAGCCAATCACAGTCATTATTTGGCACCGCCAAAGAACTTATATGATATCAGGCTCTGTTGGGCTGACCTGCTCTTACCTGCTGATGCCTACCTTGGGCATACAAAGGGCATCTCATAGATGGAGAATATTTAAGGTTTTTCCTCGTTATAGGGAACACCCAAAACCTAGATAGAGCTTGTCTTGTGGATGTATCCTTTTCATTGTAAGGGTTCAGTAGTAATTAATAAGCATGTATTATGGCCACGTATATGATTTCAGGCTCTGTTGGGCTGACCTGCTCTTACCTGCTGATGCCTACCTTGGGCATACAAAGGGCATCTCATAGATGGAGAATATTTAAGGTTTTTCCAGACTTAACTTACTCAAAAAAGACCAACACCCACACATACAGTATACAGTATGTATATAGTTTTAATCTCTCCTATATTTGGTCTCCCAAAATAAAAATGTCCTTTCTCTGAGCAGTTTAATTTGGTATGGCAGGTACACTGGACATTTTACTGGACTAATATGTTTTTGTTTATTACTGAGACCCCAGACAAGTTCAAAATCACTAAGGTTAATGCTCATTTAAAAGGCACCTCCGTCCTCTGGCTTGGATCTGCAACTCATAGCAACCCTGTGCCAGCGTGCACACTGCAGCCCTATCCTTACTGCCTTCCCAGGTCTCTGTTGTAGCCTCTGCCCACCAGTGCTTCTTAACCTGAGCACCCCAATGACCCACAAGTGAGGTGATCTGGTAGGGGGTGGGTGGGGGCACACCTATATGTCAATCTCAACCTACGTCTCATAACTACAGTTTTGCCTAAGGTAACACTCCTACTTTGCCCCTGGCCTAATGGTTAATAGTCATCAGAATGTTCAGAGCTTTTAAGGTAAAATAACTAGCAACTGTTACAGATAAAGAAATAAGCTTTTTTTCTCACCCAAGCCACTATTGTTTTATTTCTAAAGTTCCATGGAACACCACAGTGCAGGTGAAGGTCTGTTTAAGCAATCGGTAAAAGCTTTAAATGGCAAAACTTTAACCAGTAAAACATTCTTCCATGCACCAAGTGGAATGAAATATTATGTAAATCCCAATGAGTCATTTTAATTTTTGGCATAACTAGTATTTTAAAGATAGAAAAAGCAAAGAACATTTGCTTATCAGACTGCCTTGGCTTACTGCGAGTCTCAAACCTACTGCGCACTTTCCATACTCTCTTCTTCTATCAGTATCCAGAGAAGGAAAGAGCCTGGGATTAATGACGACAAAAGCATTGAGATAAGACCGGGGTACACAATTACTGGAGTTTCAGTGTGCTGACATACATTTTTATCCATACACTCTGCATTTAATAAAGTAGAACTCTGCCCATATATGACTCTGGTGGTGCATTGTGCCTTTATCCAGCGCTGCCCAAAGGCCCCTCTCAAGCAAAGGGAAATTAATTTAAGGCAGTCCTATGTATTTTTGATGTATCAAACTACTCATTTACAAACCATAACACCCGTATAAATGTTTGTCACGAGTTGAAAGATTCCATAGAAGATGAATATTCTCCATAATAACCTTGAGGGTGTTGTGCAGCCATTCTGCATAGGTACTGTAGCATCTTTTTATTTACTGCCAGCTTTATTGTCTACTTTGAATCACTATAGTATGTTGTATCTGCACACAGGGCACAATCATACAAAGACTTTTCTCCTTCTTTAGATCTTGGGCTTTTAAATGTGCCTAATTTTACTTACATTTGACACCTGCTGCAAATACAAGAGTTATAACTGGTGCAAAACATCTCCACTTAGGGTCCATGCACTTAGCAGTTGCTCCTGGTGCAATGATCTATGCAGGGTATACTATAACATAACACAGGGTGCAGAGTGCCATCAGGGTGTACAGGATTTTCCTGCACCTTCCAGCCCCTGGCACTCCCTAGTGTGCACAGGAGTCACCCATGTGTACCCCAACACCTTTGCCCCTTCTGAATACAGAAGCATCTTCAGAACAAGACACAGTACACTAAATTCTAAATCAGTACCCCCCAACTGTCCTGATTTTCACAGGACAGTCCCAATTTTAACTGCTCAGCAGACTTTATTGAAAAGTCTCTCATTTCCCTTTTGATCTCCTGCACTTAACACCAAAAAAAGATACAAGGTTTCTGAAACTTAATTAAATAAGTAGCTTTTGGCAGAGAGCCCAGAATACTTAACAGGCAACACCTGCACTTAGATATGACTGTAACTAATAAGTTCTCTTTGGGGGAACTGACAAATTTTGTAAAATGGGAGTGGTATTTAGGGGGCATGGTTGCAAAAATGGGCGTAAAACATGCGCCATTTCTTTTTGTCTATCTTTACATTTTTCTAATGTTGAGAGGTATGTAAATCAGACTAAATAATATTGAAAGCTAAGCTCTGATTGGTTGCTACACATTTCCATAATGTGTATCGCCTGCTGGCTGAGAAGGCTGTTCTGCTCAGCCAGCATCTGTCCAACCTGCAGACTACAACTACCAGCATTCCCTCTGGAGGCCTGAATGTGGGACATGCTGCATATGCTAAAAACATCTGTCTTAATCCGTAATGTGTCCTCCAAGGGGCCCCTACAATGCTAAGGGCCTAGGGAAGATGCCCTCCCTTTCCCTAGACTCAAGCTAATGTTCATGAGGAATGGGGGATGGAATCGTTGCACTACAAGTCTTTTTTCTGCTATGAAATCTTTTTGATTATACTGTGGAAAAAGCAATAACAGAAACACATAATTTGGACAAAGCCCAGACCATAGTCCGTTGGAATCCATTACAATTAATAGCAAGACAACTATAATAATAATATTGCTATCAGTGCCAGACTTTCCATTCCGGCGCTTGTTTGGTCTTTTATTTTTTCTTAAGCACTGACAGCCATGGTATGAATTTCACTATCAGTTAATTATAAATCCTTAATGATCCCATTTCATTCTGCTGTGTGGCTATTATATTGCAAGGCAATTAGTCCAAGTAAGTAAACTGAATGGGGAATACAGTCATTCGGTGGGATTGATACATGTTTTCTATCCAAGCTTTATTGCCTGCTAGTCGAAAAATGGTCATTTTTATTATACAAATAGAGAGAGCAAAAGCAGGGTTGGACATTTAGGGTGTAGGGAGTGTAAATTATTAAGGAGGGGGTTCACCTAAAATGAATTACAAAATCACTGCAATTGGTTCTATTGTTTTAGTTTTCCTTGTCTTATTTTGCTACTACAGGTCAAGACAAAGGGATGGATTTAGTATACATAAACCAGTTTCAGGAAGCTTATTTTTTACTTGCATTTTCTCTATAGTAAAAAGTCAACGGGGGTCATTTATTAAGTGCAGCACAGAGAACAAAGTGTAAAAAATGGGCACAGTCCACCATGTTTGTTGCACCATGTGTCCTGCACCTCAAAAGCTGCTGGTCTTTGTGCTCCAAAACTGCATTTATGAGTGGTGCTTGGGGGAATGTGTCCTGCCAACACTTTTTGCCCCTTTCTAAGATGTGTAATTCAGACCTACAAGCCATAATGAAGCCCTGTACTTATGGCAGGCTGTAATGCCTTGTGCGCTCTGCAGCTCAGGCCAAATATTTCAATGGGGTACAGCCCATAGGACCAGATTCAATTCAGTGAGAAAAAAGTAGATTCAATTTGAGATGCAGTTCAATTCAGAAAAACGTATCTCACGGTTTATCACGTGGAAACTCTATTAAAGTATATGGGAGAAGACAGGGACTGAATTTGGAGAAGAGTTTTTTCTCCTTGAATCAAATCTCGTCCATCAGTTTTCACATGATAACCCATGAGATTTTTTTCTCACTGAATTGATTCTGGCCCCAAGCAAAACCCCAAGCATTGCACATAATAAATCCTGTACAGGTATGGGACCCCTTCTCTGGAAACCCGTTATCCAGAAAGCTCTGAATTACGGAAAGCCCGTCTCCCATAGAGTCCATTTTAATCAAATAATTCAGAATTTTTCCCTGTAATAATAAAACAGTACCTTGCAATTGATACCAACTAAGGTGCTTATTGGAGCCAAAACAATCCTATTGGGGTTAATTAATGTTTTATTGATTTTTTAGCAGACTTAAGGTATGGAGATCCAAATTACAGAAAAGACCCCTTATCCGGAATACCCTTGGTCCCGAGCATTCTGGATAACGGGTCCTATACCTGTACCAGTAACATCACATTAAAAGAAGAAGGGGAAGCTCACCTTTAGCTTTTCTATTTTTATGTAGACAAGGTACAATTTGCACTTAGTCTTCATCTTCTATGATTTTTGGGTTATGTAATTCGTTCTCTGGCTCTCAAGTTTAGAATTTCAAGCGGTATCTGGTTGCCATGATTTAATAACCTCAGCAACCAGGCAGCAGTTTGGACGTCAGAATGCAAGATGAATATCCCAGTGGCCCAACAGAAAGAAAAACAATAAAGAATAACAATAAAATTGAAGCCTGGCGTTAGATTTTATTCGATTTTTTGGAGCCAGCATTGCCAACAAGCAGAGAGCGTTTTTAGCTGCAGGAAGAAAAAGAAACAGAATAGGAAGGATGAGAAATCAAACACTGGGGAAAATAAAACAAATGTAGACCAAGAGAAAGGTTTCTTAGAACGGCTGTGTGTATAAGATGTGAACGCTATTCACATGACTGCATCTAATTAATGGCAAAGGAGATTTTCTAGATTCAAAGCAGGTCAGCATTTCCACGTGACTGCATACAAATCAGTGGTCAGATGCTTAAACTCCTACAGCTTTGCTGCATAGTGTGCATGGAGCCACCATAGCATCAACCCAATGTTACTGGCAGGTCCAGAGTAGAGTCAAGTACAAAGAGATCCAAACAACTCCCCAGCTGCATAAATACTATGACAGGGATCCCCAACCTTTTTTACCCATGAGTAACATTTAAAAATAAAAAAGTGGGGGAGCAATGCAAGCATGAAAAACTTCCTAGGGCATGACTAATAAAGTCTGTGATTGGCTATTTGGTAGCCCAATGTGCAGACTACAGAAGTCTTTGTTTGGCAGTACCCACGGTCTTTATGCCTCCAAAACTCACCTCTAAGGGGCACATTCATCAAAGTACGAGTTTGAATCCCGAAATGGGAAAAATTCAGATTAGAAACGATAATTTCTGATGATCGCAAATATCACAAAAATGCTTACGAAAAATGGGAATAGTCACGATAATACCGTATTGGCGATCCGAAAGTCACAAAATTTTCATATCAAACGATCGTAAACGGCGGGAAAACCTTTCCGACTTTGATCCTTCTGTGCATGATTTTGGAAGCCTCCCAAGTAAAGTCACCATACTGAAGCTTGAATGAAGCTGAAACTTTTGTGCTCGGCGCGACAATACTATTTTGTTGCACAAATTTTGTCGCAAAGTACGAAAAAGTTGTGCAAAGTACGAAAAAGTCGCAGAAAATACGCACAGTACTGCCAATTTTTTTGTATTTCGTACCTGTTGTACTTTGCTAATTGTGCCCCTTAGTCAAACATTCAAAAATAAGTACTTTCTTTGGGCCACTCGGAGCAACATGTGGTTTCCCGAGCCTCTGGGTGGGGACTACTGGTCTATGGCATCTTCCAGTCCAGTTCTGGTTACTCATGGCACTTATTAACCATCTGTTGATGCCAGTTTGCATTCATATCAACTGAGCATTTGTTCACCTGCTGAAGTACAAAGTTATCGGAGAGACTCTACTTGTTCCCCATACCCTAAATCCCTTCCATGGAATCAGTAGCAGAACCAACTGCTTTACTCTTCAGCCCAGACATTCAAAAATAAGTACCTTCTTTGGGCCACTGGGAGCAACATGTGGTTTCCCGAGCCTCTGGGTTGGGACCTCTGGTCTATGGCATATTCCAGTCCAGTTCTGGTTACTCATGGCACTTGGTAACCATCTGTTGATGCCAGTTTGCATTCATATCAACTGAGCATTTGTTCACCTGCTGAAGTAAAAAGTTATCGGAGAGACTCTACTTGTTCCCCATACCCTAAATCCCTTCCATGGAATCAGTAGCAGAACCAACTGCTTTACTCTTCAGCCCAGACATTCAAAAATAAGTACTTTCTTTGGGCCACTGGGAGCAACATGTGGTTTCCCGAGCCTCTGGGTTGGGACCACTGGTCTATGGCATATTCCAGTCCGGTTCTGGTTACTCCACTTGTTAACCATCTGTTGATGCCAGTTTGCATTCATATCAACCGAGCATTTGTTCACCTGCTGAAGTACAAAGTTAATGGAGAGACTCTACTTGTTCCCCATACCCTAAATCCCTTCCATGGAATCAGTAGCAGAACCAACTGCTTTACTCTCCAGCCCAGAGCTTATCTCCTCCACATCCATAACATAAAAACATCTTTTGACACTGTTTATATGTCAAACCCCGATCTTCAAACATAGGTTCCTTGTGAGCATAAATCTTGTGGATTACCCAGTCACGCTTTTTCCAGTCCAAGACAAGACTGAACACCGAGCAGGACTTGCATCAATAACTACAACACGGGGGCGCATAAATTAATCTGACGTTGTTGGAAACTTCACTCCGCACCTCGCATTTTTTGAGCCTTAATTTTAATTACATAGACTTTTTACACTAGTGTTTAACAATCCCAATATGCTGTATCAGTTCGTTTTTTTTTTTTTTTTTTTTTTTCCTTTAATGTCGGCTGCGAAAGAATTAACATAAGTTTGAGTAAAATGAATAATAAATTAATCTCAGTCAGCAGAGTAGTTAATTGGATGCGTTGTTAAATATGCATATTATGTATTAAGGTTTATATAACATTGGCGCTCCTGTCAGCTTGGCTTGTCATCATGAGCCATGGAAGGGGTTTGATCTAGTCAGCGGACAGACTGCAGTGCTGGATTCAGAAGTAGAACACAGCTGATGGATTTCTGATAAACATCTCAATACAAGCTCTGCTGCCTCCGAACATAGAGAAGCTATTGATTGACTGTTGTGCCTTTACAAGGTCTAAATAAATAGCAACTATCCATTGTAGCTTATCAGCAGCAGCAAACACGCAAGGACTCAAGCCTGTCAAGGCTCATTTGGAATCAGTCTCACTCATGGGAGGACAAGTCATATTTAGCATCAGGGCTCGCTTGGCCACCGATGATATTTGTTGTGTTATTTGCTATAATGTCTAAAGCGATTTGCCATTTATTCTTCCGCATTGACAATAGAAAAAAAGTTCAATATTGATGCATACATCCAGTAGAAAGAAAAATATGTACTGGGCAGCAACTCTTGTACAGGTATGGGATCGGTTATGCAGAAAGTCCCTAATTACAGGAAAGCCACCTCCTATAGACTCTATTTTAATCAAATAATTACAATTTTTAAAAGGTTTTTTTTCTATGTAACAATAAAACAGTACCTTGTACTTGATCCCAACTAAGATATAATTAATCATTATTGGACACAGAGCAGTCCTATTGGGTTTAATTAATGGTTAAATGATTCCCTTTTCTCTGTAATAATAAAACAGTACCTGTACTTGATCCCAACTAAGATATAATTACCCCTTATTGGGGGCAGAACAGCCCTATTGGGTTTATTTAATGGTTAAATGATTCCCTTTTCTCTGTAATAATAAAACAGTACCTGTACTTGATCCCAACTAAGATATAATTACCCCTTATTGGGGGCAGAACAGCCCTATTGGGTTTATTTCATGGTTAAATGATTCCCTTTTCTCTGTAATAATAAAACAGTACCTGTACTTGATCCCAACTAAGATATAATTACCCCTTATTGGGGGCAGAACAGCCCTATTGGGTTTATTTAATAGTTAAATGATTCCCTTTTCTCTGTAATAATAAAACAGTACCTGTACTTGATCCCAACTAAGATATAATTAATACTTATTGGGGGCAGAACAGCCCTATTGGGTTTATTTCATGATTAAATAAACCCAATAGGGCTGTTCTGCCCCCAATAAGGGGTAATTATATCTTAGTTGGGATCAAGTACAAGGTACTGTTTTTATTACAGAGAAAAATGAAATTATTTTTAAAAATGTGAATTATTTGATTAAAATGAATTCTATGGGAGATGGCCTTTCTGTGATTCGGAACTTTCTGGATAATGGGTGTCCGGATAAGGGGTCCGATACCGGTACTATCTTACATTTATTTTTAAAGTACTATAAGTGCAGGGATATCAAGTTTCTTTTGCATCAAAAAAAGTGACGCCCGCATCAAAATATTGTAAAAAGGTTGTGATAAATAGATGATAGATAGATAGAGAAAATATATGATAGATAGATATAGAGATAATAGACAGATAGATAGATAGATGATAGATAGATAGATGAAAGATAGATAGATAGATAGATAGATAGATAGATAGATGATAGATAGATAGATGATAGATAGATAGATAGATAGATAGATAGATAGATAGATAGATAGATAGATAGATAGATGATAGATAGATAGATGAAAGATAGATAGATAGATAGATAGATAGATAGATAGATGATAGATAGATAGATAGATAGATAGATAGATAGATACTATACTAGAAACTATAAAACCCACCTCCAGTGATGTGCAAGCCTTAAAACTTTAGTACTCTTAAAAATGGATCAATTCATTGCTCAGGCACAGCACTTATAACTGTTTATTTTTGCACTGCGGCTAGGCTCCAGAACTCTAGCATCATCACTGGTTGGATAGTGTATCTAGAGAAGCCTCTTCTGATGTCATCTTTGATGTTAGCTAGGGGGGGTTGAGGAGGCCAAACCCAGGTGAGTCAGAAAATTTCCTACGTGCACATCACTAATCTATATTTATCACTATCTAGGGCAGGATATATCTCTGAGTTACCACGGTTGTTATGGTAGTTATAATTAAGAAAGTTTTTTGGTAAATAAATGAGCTGGGGAGAGAAAGTCTGATCAAAACAATAAGCCTTCATAGTTTATTTCCTCTGCTAAAGCTGAAGTAGAGTAAATGATGGCCATAACACTGTAGAAAGATGGGAATATAGGGGCAAATAACCATATAGAGAGCCTGCTATTGTCCTATTGGCTGTGATGAGCTGTATAGGGAGAAAAGATGTTCTACTGCATTTGTTTTGAATGAATCTGCTGTTTCTTGGGAGACAATAGGGCTGTGAGAGGTGACTGGCGAGAATACAAGCGATGAAGTATAAGCACAGGCATTCCAGCGCAACATATAAATCTCCCCAAACAAAACACATTCACGGCCTGCATCATTCAGCGCCATGCAAACTTCTGGGGGCTGTTACACATTAAATAGTCTGGGTTTTCCAACTGAAGAAAGTGATTTAAATTATTGAAGTCATAAAGGTAACTTTGTCACACCGGATGGCACTTTTTCAATGAGCGAATGCGACTAGCAATGAACTGAAACCCAATTTGTCTTACTATAATTCTGCCGGCATTTAAATTTATGTGGCACCTGCCAGCCTATAAGCCAGAGCCGCAAACCTTTTAAATGCTAATATGATCCTGTTAGGAATTGCTTGCCTTGGCTGTAGACCGAAATGCAGTGATAATGAAAACTGATTATAGTAGTTGCACCTAAGTTTGCTTTTATTTGTCCCTCATCACCTTCCGTAATGCAGAGAACAAAAGAGCAGGTTTAACCTAGATACATGTATATTCTTTCCATGGGCTGCTCTTTGGCGTGTTGGAGAAACATAAAATAAAGAGAATTAGGAATTATTGGTAATTACTAAATATCACACTCGGGCTAAGGTCACTATTAAGATAAAACCACTATATAACTAAGGTGTATGTAGAAAGGTAATTTAGTAATGTATTAATATAATAATACTTATCATAACAGGAGACATTTATAAACACCCATGCACCAAAACTGATGGAATTGAAAGCATTTAAGGAGGCATTTAATTAAGGAGGTCCAAACATGCTCCTGCACGTATACATGGTTACCAATGTGTCTGTCCTGCCTCTTCTGATAAATGGTTTACTACTGCTCCTATTAATGTAAAGAAACCCTGGAACTACCACCACTAGTGATGAACGAATCTGTCCCATTTCGTCAAAAAATGTTCAAATCTTTCAAAAGGTTTGCGAAACGGCGGAAAAAAATGTTGCATGCGTCAAAAAATTGATGTGCGCAACAATATTTTTTTTTTGACGTTCGTTCTTTTTATTTATGTGCGCAACAATATTTTTTTTTTGACGTTCGTTCTTTTTATTGATGTGCGCAACAATTTTTTTTGACCCGAGCATCTATTTATTGTCATGTGACAAATTTTCCCGCAGTGAATTTTGTCACCCGTTTTACAAAACAATCCGCCAGTGCCGAAATGCAGGAAATTTGCCGCAAATCCATCCCTGCTGCATTATTTTGCCCATCACTAACCACCACCCTGGGCCCGGTAGTAGATCCAAGGTTTCCACCACAGCATGTTTTATCAGTAGGTTCACCAGACTTGTGTCCAATAAACTAGATTCAAATGTGTACTCCAGAATTGACACAAACTCCTTATATTGTAGAAAATCACCAGCACTCGTGGCCTCTCCCAATGTGTAGAACACGGTGCACAGCCTGAGAGTACGGCACCCCATTAATACTCAGGTAGTAGAAGAAAAAGCCGGCACAATGGATCTTTGAGCAGCGGGACTAACCCTGCGTGTTTAATTCAAATTAGTGACAATTAGTGGGGGCGGGGCCCTTTATCACATATGTAATTCCAGAAATGTATTCTGAATCAGTCATATTCTAGAATTTGGCCAACATGGTTAAAATGACATTCTCCGACATTGATTTATTGCCCTTTCTCATGAGTGGTGGATATTTCACAGCTTTCCTTCAGCTACGTTCAGTATTTCAGCTTCAAGGCCCAAAACCTAATTTAGAAAGAGAAGACAAATGTTTAAGGGTAAGAAAAGCAATGGGAAATCTAAGGTCTAGTAATGTACGATTGGTATTGCACTGTCTGCCTCTCTGATCAATTGAAAGCCGGCAATGGTCTGAAGATCCAAGAGGTCCTTGAAAACCAATTAGAAAGTATAGTACCTTGCTCATTTATAACTAACTCACCCAGTCATTAACTTTACATCCATTTCTGAATTCACATTAAGTGATGCCTATTTTAGATATGGATTAATAAGCTAGAACTGGGTAGGAGTGACACAGGAAGCACAAGAGAATCTTGAGTTTGGGGGAATGAACAGTCTGTAGAATGTTTTCCAGGATGACCATGTGGCAAAGAACAAGCTGTAAAGCCAAGTTTAATTAGAGAATAAAAATGTTTTCTCTCTAAGGAATTGAATCTACTGTGCTTTTCTTACTTTAAAAAAAACACAATCTGTACCAAAAGGAAATGTGGCACATACACAGGGACAATCTCATTGTTAAGCAAATGCATTCTTTTTCTGTAGTACATAAATGTTTCTTTTTATTTCTAGATATTACTCTCAAATATTAGTATCTATAGCATAGTAAAAATATTACATGTAATAGTGTTTTTTTAATAATACAGAAAAAGCCTTTTGATTACTTAAGCCTCCTTGGATAGCGAGAAATATGAGGGAAGGTGGCAATGTTCAAAGGGAATACATTGCCACTTGCATTTGGCAGCACTGTATTCATGAGGGCCATTGGTTTTCCCCTCCAGTCCCTTCTCCATCCCCAACACTCATGTCTTAATGACAGGTTAGGGGATGGGTAGGGGTCTTTCTTACCCCTTATTTATGTTTCACTTCTGTCTGAGGGCAGAACCCTAGATTCTGGCAAAATGGCTTTACTGGATAGCATTTCTGACTTCCAATGTGTGGCCCCAGAACATAATTAATGCCTCAAGATTGGTAATTTGGAAAATGTAAAAATGAAAACAATCTTTTTAAATATGTGCATTGGCACAGCAGCTAGAATGGCTGCCTTGCATAGTTAATATTGGTTCAGTTTTGACCAGGGAACTCTGTGTATGGAGTTTGTATGTTCTCCCTATCTTTGGGTGGGTTTCCTCCTAAAGTCCCACAAACAAAGCAGCAGGTTGCCAGGTTACTTTGCTCCTAGTAATGCAGACTGATAACAACTCTAATTCAATTGCACAACTGGTAATGGACTGGTGAGAGTGAAAAGTAGGTGATATGTTTGCACTGTATAAATTATATTAATAAGATGCTCTATGAGATTTGTTTTGGTTTTCTTTAACTCTTGTTACGTACTAAGGGTTCAGAAATAACAATAATACTTTATAACAGGGCAGTGGAGCTACAAAACTGTGTTTTGCTGAATATTTAGTATATAGACAAACACAAAGCGCAAAAAATGACAAGACAAGCAAGGGAATGAGAATGTATTTCTCTTCAATTTCTTGGTATAGTTTAAAATGAACCCTGGGTTTAATTCCTTTATTTTGAGTTATAAATAAAGCAATTCTTTCTGGGCACGTCCATATGATTCCAGTAAAAATATTGTATAGTTCTGCGATTATCTATTTGCACGTCTGTTTCTTTTTCCTCCATCTTGCTTGGGCTCAGATGTTCTGCTCTTCTGTTCTGCCTTTTTCTCACCACCCACTCACTCTCTTGCTATTGACTTGTGTAACATTGTTATCTTGCTTCTTTTCTCAGTCCCTCTCTTCTCCACTCTCAGTTTCTCTCTCACCTTCTTTTTATAGTTTTCTGTCTGTTCTTTCCTTCTGGCTGCCTTTAATTGCATTTTCCCCTTTGCATTCTTTCCCAGAGATGACATTTATCTAAATGTACATAGATACATTTATATACACACGAATCCCCAAACACATAAATATGACAGGAATAGACTCACACATGCTTTATATAGAGAGGCAGGTATACAAACAGCGAGGAGTTCATCATATTGCATTTGATTCTTAGGTCTTGCAGTTTGATTTATGCAGCCTTGAGTTAGGAACTGAGATAAACGGGAGAAAAACAAGTTCAGGCCAATTTTGCACATAATCGTTTCCTCATTAACACAATATTAGTAAAGACTTAATTTAAACAGATCACAAAAATTGCATATCAGCCAAACATTTAGATAGAATTGCAACTGCAAGCATTTTAATGCATTCAGTGCAAATGAGTCAAGTGCAAATCAATGTGCAGCCGCAATTATGCTGGAATTATGGGGGAAAAGTTGTGTTGAATGTAAAAAAATAGCACAATATGTCCAAAATTTGCACATTGCACACTGCATTCCTAACTTCTAATGTTTGTCCAAGGTCTAATACCCATAGCAACAAAACAGGAGGTTCTGTAGCATTTACTGGTCACCTGCTTGGAAGCAAACATCTGATTGGTTGTCCTGGGTAACTAGACATGGTGGAAACGTTGTACACATTATATTTCCCAAAATATATAGTGAGTATTCACTTTGCTTTCTGTAAAAAAGCAAAGGATAAAGTAATAATCTGATAAACTGGTAAAGGGGATGGAAGATTTAAACTATGAGGTTAGACTGTCTGTATGTGAGTGTATAGATAGGTCAGTATGGGTCTGTATGTGAGTGGATAGATAGGTCAGTATGGGTCTGTATGTGAGTGGATAGATAGGTCAGTGTGGGTCTGTATGTGAGTGTATAGATTGGTCAGTATGGGTCTGTATGTGAGTGTATAGATAGGTCAGTATGGGTCTGTATGTGAGTGGATAGATAGGTCAGTGTGGGTCTGTATGTGAGTGGATAGATAGGTCAGTGTGGGTCTGTATGTGAGTGTATAGATAGGTCAGTGTGGGTCTGTATGTGAGTGGATAGATAGGTCAGTGTGGGTCTGTATGTGAGTGGATAGATAGGTCAGTATGGGTCTGTATGTGAGTGGATAGATAGGTCAGTGTGGGTCTGTATGTGAGTGGATAGGTCAGTGTGGGTCTGTATGTGAGTGGATAGGTCAGTATGGGTCTGTATGTGAGTGGATAGATAGGTCAGTGTGGGTCTGTATGTGAGTGGATAGATAGGTCAGTATGGGTCTGTATGTGAGTGGATAGATAGGTCAGTATGGGTCTGTATGTGAGTGGATAGATAGGTCAGTATGGGTCTGTATGTGAGTGGATAGATAGGTCAGTATGGGTCTGTATGTGAGTGGATAGATAGGTCAGTGTGGGTCTGTATGTGAGTGGATAGATAGGTCAGTATGGGTCTGTATGTGAGTGGATAGATAGGTCAGTATGGGTCTGTATGTGAGTGGATAGATAGGTCAGTGTGGGTCTGTATGTGAGTGGATAGATAGGTCAGTGTGGGTCTGTATGTGAGTGGATAGATAGGTCAGTATGGGTCTGTATGTGAGTGGATAGATAGGTCAGTGTGGGTCTGTATGTGAGTGGATAGATAGGTCAGTGTGGGTCTGTATGTGAGTGTATAGATAGGTCTGTATAGGTCTATGTGTTTGCATTGGGGTTTGCTTGAAAGGGTTAAACTTGATGTGCTTTGGTCTTTTTTCAACCCAACTTAACTATGTAAGTATGTAATAATCAATCTGGTTCTTCTTTTCTTTGATAAAATGTTCCAGCTGCTTTAAGATGAAAGCTATCCCTATAGTATAGCATTCCGAGCCATGAATTGAACCTTATATTATATATTTCCTCCTTCATTTTTCATGAGTTATAAAAAAATATGAAATGCCTCTTAATCTTACATGGTAATCAGAAACGATATTCTTGAGCTTTCCTCACATCTCGGCTGCCTTTGCTTCGTTCCCCCCCCCCCCCCCCCCCTCTGATTTCTTTCTGCTTATTATTAATTTTAATATTTTGACCAATCATTCAGGTCTATTGCTCTGCTGTGCATGAAGAGTTTATGTAATACAAAATGCCGTGGTGATGGAAAATTGCTATAAAGACACACAGCAAGGCGGGATAAATCAAGTGACAATTAGATAAAGCAATTGGATCTACCACATGATGACATTGCAGAACCTATTTAATTTCTTTGGTTCTAAAGTCATGAAAATTCGTCTTGTTTGAAGAACAATCAATATTAGCAACAGCGCAGGAGATAGGATCAGATTTTTAAACCCGTTAGCGTAAAATTGATATACCCATGGTAATAAAGTTTTCTCCTAGCTTCGCTGGAATCTTATTAGTGTGCTAAGAAAAGTACATTTTACAAGTGAATTAACAGGCTTTAAAAAAAAAAAAAGTAGAAGCAGAATGAATTTAAAGAAAAGCTGATCATGTACGTACACTGAAAAATAGATTTGATTAGCAAGAAAAAGCCTGAAACCCTCCAAAAAGCGCTGTTGCCATTCTGCCGTTCAGGACTATACTTATCAGTTATTCACGGAACACTTTGTTGGGGCACTTCTGGCTTTTGTTTACATTTGCTTCACAAAGTAATCAACGGTAAATGACTTAAATGGTGTAATTACAATTTCATGAAATTGAAATATTCATGTACGTTTTTTCAGTTCTTTGTGCATATTTTATAAGAAGGCCTTGCACGGAGCAAAAAGGTAGTTATTGATTAAGCACAGACAACAAAGCGGTCTCTTTAGTGATTCAGAAGGCTACAGTGGGAGACAAGGCAACAGAAAATCATATGCAATTACGGATGGAAATTGGCGACAGCACTGTGGGGTAGCAAGGCCATTTCTTTCCAGTCCAAGATGAATGTCAGATGGTCAACCTCCCACCGTCTTTAGTTATCACAGAAGCAGGTGTCTTAGTGCCAACTACGACTTCAGGTGCTAAGCAACTGTCAGAGCATTCTCTGTGACTTGCTGATTATGAAGCCACAGGGTAAATACTCATACAAGTCTTTGCCAGTTTGTAGTATACAGAAGAATCATTTATTGACTTGAGATTGAGAATTAGACGAGCCAGACTTAAACATTGACATTTGTATTCAGTAATAAGCCAACCACACTGTCTGGGGCAACTTATATGGTTGGTACCTGGATTGTATTGCATAATGCTTGATGCAAAAGGTATCCATAGGGATGGCAGGTAAAAAGTCTTGTATGGATGTCGATAGCAAGTTACTTTTTAACAATAAGTCTCTGTAATAATTGGTAGCTCTGTTTAAAAATATGAAATAACTCAAGGGAGGCAGTATGTGCAACGATGAGCATTTGGGTTGCCACCTTTATTTTTTGAAGATTATTGGCCTGCAGGAGTGGGGCAGGTAAAGGGAGGTGATTCATGGCGTGGCGTGGCGGGGTTACATGGGCGGGAAACTTGAGGTGGAGGCCGATTTGAAGTGGAGAGGGGGGTATGGGAGCAAACAATGCAGGGCTTGAAAGGATGTGGAGGTTAGCAGAGCAGTTAATTGTGCGAAGAAATGAACAGGGCATGGAAACAATACCGGCAAATACATTGCTGGGAAATCTATGATAACAGCACTAGGTGGTAATTTACTTCCTAAGCTAGGGAAATATTGGCCCCTTGGCAGGCTGTGCAAATTGTCAATAGAAGACTGACTTTAGGACCCCAGTGCTGCTAATCATTGCAGAGAGTAGATTACTAATATAGGTGTCTAATGAAAGGTCACCCATAACCACAACGAAGCAGGAAGCATTTACTGGTCATATGTATAAAAGGAAACATAAGGTTAGTTGCTATGGGTTAGTAGACCTGGGCAAATGTTGTGACTTTTTTTTTACTTTACCCATCTGGATCTTACACAGTATAAATCTCTATTTAAAAGAGATGTCATTCCCTTTTTAATGTCTCATTTTGTCCTCCTCTTTCTGTTTTATGGACCATAAATTTGCTCTTTCCAGTTATCTTTTACTTAGGATATCCATGGCTCTTCCTTTTCTAGATGTGCCGTTGCCCTAAAGGCTGCAATGTTGTAAGCAATAGGCTTCAGATAGGAGCCGTAACCACTGTGACATAATTCTCTATTTCAAATATAGCCATAATCTCTTTTTTTTAAAGCAGAAGCGAACTGCAGCTTTTTAAAGGAAAATAAAAAGAAGCAGAGCATGACTAACATGAGAGAAGTACCTATTCAAATGCACAAACATCTTTTTCTTTTTTTTACAATTTAACCCTTTACTAATTTGCTCAGAACAACATGGCTTTTAAAAAGAAAGGCTTAACTGTGATGATTGTGTCCATTTAAATGTTCCGTTTATATAAATGTATAGTATCGGTAAATTTCCATCTGGCATGTAAGGGCTAGTTAGATAAGCGAATCTGTCCCATTTTGCTTCGCCATAAAATTCATAAAACAACAAGAAAATTCATGAAATGGCAAAAAATTTGTGAAACGCATTTGTCACGCAACTTTTTTGTCGTCCACGTCTTTTTTTGACGCAACCACGCCAAATTTGACATGACCGCAACTTTATTTGGCGTGACCGTGACTTTTTTTGATGCGTGACAAATTTTTCCACTGCGAATCTTCGCGGAAGTTTCACGAAACAATTCGCCAATGGCAAAATATGGAAATTCACTGGGAATCCATGCCTGGCGAAAAAATTCGCTCATCACTACTAGGGGCAGATTTTTTGAAACCATGACTAAAGTAATGTCCACGAAAACCACAAATGTCTAGTCATTTAATAAAAGATCAAAATTACAAAAAGCAGAAATGAGAAAAGACATGGATAAAACATGAAAAAAACCCGCAAACCTCTTTTTCTTTTGGATTTGTTGTGGTTTTGTCACATAATAAATCACAAAAAAAATGTGTTTTTTTTTACTGCAACAAAATAATATTTTGCAAAAAAATTGTGGAAAAAAAAGGGATGCACCAAATCCAGGATTCGGTCAAGATTTGGCCTTTTTCATCAGGATTTGGATTCGACAGAATCTATGCTCCTGGCTAAACCAAATCCGAAACCTAAAAATCACATGACTTTTTGTCATTTACACGGAAGTTAAAAATGTTTCACCATGCAGCAACATTTAAACCTTCTGGAACCTAATATCCTTTACAAAGGATTTGGGGTTCGGCTGAATTCAAAAAAGTGGATTTGGCGCATCCCTAATTTATACCTAGCATAAAAAGGGTTAAATGCAGATGTACAATTAACAGGAAAACAGGCTTCAAAGCATTAAAAAAAAAGTTCCAAATTTAGCTTGTTGTGGTTTTAATTCCAAGCGCCGTGTTGATAAATGATTGCACAGTGCATTATTTAATACAGCACAGTATACTTGGTATGCATAATGTGTCAAATAAGAAGCCTGCAATGTACCTGCTAAGTGAAATTATTTGTTAATAACAAAACAGCAAAGATATGTTTCAGCTTTCCAGTGGAAGGAACAGAATAATGGAACATACACTTTTGCTGATTGTTTAGAAATAACATGTTTTGCAGTAATAATTCCCTAAACAGCATGAAAACAGTCATTCACTGGTTGTGCTTGGTAGAGCCGAGAGAGCGAGGCATAATTCATCTGGAAGAAAAGTTAGGGCATGATGGGTAAAATTCTTCCTATCACAGTAATGCAAAGATTGTTTTAGTTATAAACACGTTATACACTGACTTTTTTATTTTCCATTTGGATTTGGCTAATGGAAATATTAAGAGCTGAATTTACATTTGGAGGCTGAATTACTTATTTAGTTATTTAGTTTTTCTAATACTGAATCATGGAAAAAATATCAGATAATCAAATAGTAATAATACAGGTATGGGATCCCTTATCCGGAAACCCATTATCCAGAAAGCTCCGAATTACGGAAAGCCTGTCTCCCATAGACTCCATTATAATCAAATAATTGAGAATTTTAAAAATGATTTCCTTTTTCTCTGTAATAATAAAACAGTACCTGTACTTGATCCCAACTAAGATATAATTAACCCTTATTGGGGGCAGAACAGCCCTATTGGGTTTATTTAATGGTTAAATGATTCCCTTTTCTCTGTAATAATAAAACAGTACCTGTACTTGATCCCAACTAAGATATAATTACCCCTTATTGGGGGCAGAACAGCCCTATTGGGTTTATTTAATGGTTAAATGATTCCCTTTTCTCTGTAATAATAAAACAGTACCTGTACTTGATCCCAACTAAGATATAATTACCCCTTATTGGGGCAGAACAGCCCTATTGGGTTTATTTAATGGTTAAATGATTCCCTTTTCTCTGTAATAATAAAACAGTACCTGTACTTGATCCCAACTAAGATATAATTACCCCTTATTGGGGGCAGAACAGCCCTATTGGGTTTATTTAATGGTTAAATGATTCCCTTTTCTCTGTAATAATAAAACAGTACCTGTACTTGATCCCAACTAAGATATAATTACCCCTTATTGGGGCAGAACAGCCCTATTGGGTTTATTTAATGGTTAAATGATTCCCTTTTCTCTGTAATAATAAAACAGTACCTGTACTTGATCCTAAGATATAAATAATCCTTATTGGATACAAAATAATCCTATTGGGTTTAAATAATGTTTTATTGAGTTTTTAATAGACTTAAGGTACGGAGATCCAAATTACAGAAACACCCCTTATCCAGAATACCCTTGGTGCTGGGCATTCTGGATAACGGGTCCTATACCTGTATCTTGAAGGATGAAAATACACCAGCCATTGACTTCAACAGAAGCTTTCCAGGTTTTAGAGGTCACGTTTTTTTCATTCAAATTTTCCCATTTCTTTTTTCAGTTAATAAATTGTGAAACTTTGAGTTCAGAAAACTCTAATTTGATAATATGGTGCATTTCTTTTGATCTAACCACCCCTCCCCCTGCACCAGACTATGGAAGTCATAAATGGTAGGCATGAGCAGACTGGTCTTCAGACAGACTGGCTCTGATCAAATGGGTTTAATGCAAGGTCTGTTGAAACAGCTCTCCATACATACACAATAAAACTTGAATTTGCCTAATCATAATGGTTTGTCTACGGTCAACTATTAAAACATTAGAAAGGATTTATCTTATCAATGGAGACTTGGTAATTCCACTCTAGCCACTCTTTGTTCTGTATCAGAAATTCTAAACATCTTTAAACTGAGACCTTATATCAGTTGTTCTCAGCCTGTGGGTCGGGACCCCTTTGGGGGTCAAATGACCCTTTCACAGGGGTGGCCTAAGACCATCGGAAAACACATATTTCTGATGGCCTTAGGAATAATTTTATTGTTGGGGGCGGCGTTAGGGAGGTTGAGAACCACTGCCTTATATCCTTATCATAGTCAAGAAGACACAGGTTCTGGATATTTGACTTTGATATTTTGGGAATGAGAATGCCCACTCTATTCTCACCAATATTGCAGAAAAGTCTTACAAAGAAGGCTTGCCTCTCAGTTTGAGAAACATTTTGCTAGGCTACTGTTTATTACTAGACTGCTATATATGATAGCAATGCAAGTAATAAGCAGTAAGTTGGCTTCTTCATATATGCAATGTCAATTTATTTAAAGAGATACTGTCGTGATTTTTATGGAGTACTTTTTATTTCTAAATTACACTGCTTACATAGCAAATAATTCACTCTGCCATTTAAAATTTTATTCTTGAACCAACAACAAATGTATTTTATTAGTTGTAATATTGGTGTGTAGGCGCCATCTCGGTGCATTGTGCCTGAGTCTGAGCTTTCAGAAGGAGCCAGCACTACACATTAAACCTGCTTTCAGGTAACCTATTGTTTCTCCTACTCCCATGTAACTGGAGGAGTCCCAAGCCGGACTTGGATTTCTATTGAGTGCTATTCTGATACCTACTGGGAGCTGCTATCTTGCTCCCTTCCTATTGTTCTGCTGATCGGCTGCTGGGAGGGGGGGATATCACTCCAACTTGCAGCGCAGCAGTAAAGTGTGACTGAAGTTTATCAGAGCACAGGTCACATGGCTGTGGCACCCTGGGAAATGAAGAATATGGCTAGCCCCATGTGAAATTTCAAAATTATTTATAAAAAAAATCTGTGTTTTTGAAAAACGGATTACAATGCAGGATTCTGCTGGAGAAGCTATTAACTGATGCATTTTGAAAAAAACATGTTTTCCCATGACAGTATTCCTTTAATAAACAATACACAAGGTTACCAGTCCTGTGCTATTTATTTAAATAATAAAAAAAAGATATAATGACAATACAGTTGAACATACATTTTAATACGCATGCTTTACGATTAGCTGTGTATTAAATATAGGAATGTAGTAAACATGTTGGACAGACTTTAATGAAGAAGAATTTGGCTTGATTTATTTGGTCGTAACCACAATATTTACATTTTTGTTTTGCTTGTTGATGAAACTATTACAATAAATTGTTATGCTACTTGCAACTACCTCTCATGATATTACGTGTAACACAGACAGATGGGGTTTTAATGAGTTTTGTAATAGCCATTCTGGCCTTAGCCTCAAAGTAGAGTTATGAGATTGTAATGTATCAGTGATTTTATGTTAGAGATCTCCCACAAATGGTATCTGCACCGAGGGGATGGGCATAACCTTATTCACTCACTTCCAGAAGAGTCGCAGCTTAAAATATAGTCCTGTGATACATAGTCACCAAACATTTGATCAAGTTTGGGAATAAAAATGGTCCTTAGTGATGAGTGAATCTGTCCCATTTGACTTTGCTGAAAAAATTGTGAAACAACAGTAAAATTTGCAAAACGGTGAAAAATCTACGTAAAGATCCGCTCACTTGGTGAGATCGCCAAGCGAGCGGATCTTCCCCCGATATCCCCACCTACTGGTGGGCGATATCGGGGAGCTTGAAGTAAAAAAAAAAAAAATCCGATCGTTTGGTCCTTGGGCCAAACAACCGGATTATGTAGGTGGCAATGGGGCAGTCGGTTCGGGGACCGCATCAACGAGCCGATGCATCCACCGATCTGACTGAATCTTTTAACCTGGCTGATCGATATCTGGCCAATTTCAGGCCAGATATGGGTCAGCCAGCCCACTCATTTCTGCCCCTACATGGGCAGATAAGCTGCCGAGTCGGTCCAAGGGACCGATATCGGCAGCTTCTATCAGCCCGTGTATGGGGGTCTTAACACATTTAACGCACAACTTTTTTGTCACAAGTGTCTTTTTTCATTGCCCACCCATTTTTTCACGCAACCTCACCCAATTTCATGCAACTTTTTTCGATGGGCGACAAATTCACACGACTATTTATTTTGATGCCGCGACTATTCTTTTGATGTGCAACTATTTATTTTGACACTGCAACTATTTATTTTGACGCTGCGACTATTCTTTTGATGCCTGCAACAATTTTTGCCCGCATGTCAAATTTTTCTGTGGCAAATGTTTTCATCCGTTCCGCGAAACAATCCGCCAATGGTGAAACGCGGAAATTCGCCACAAATCCATGCCTGGCGAAACATTTTGCCCATCACTTTTCGCTCATCACTAATGGTCCTATATCCATCCCACCAAGGTTTTCATCTTTATAGCTGGGTAAATTAGATAAACATTCTCAATCTTTGCTCAAAATCTAATTTTGATGGACATAGAGCCATCAGTACAAAGTCTCAGGGGCAATTTTTCATACTGTTGACCAGGGATCCCCAACCTTTTTTACTCGTGAGCAACATTTAAATATAGAAAATGTTGGGGAGCAACACAAGCATGAAAAACGTTCCTAGGGGGTACCCAAAAAGGGCCCAAAAAGGATGTGATGGGTTATTTGGTAGCCCAGTGTGGACTGCTAGCCTACAGAAGGCTCTGTTTGGAAGTACACATGGTTTTATGCCTCCAAGCCAAAAATTCAAAAATAAGCACCTGCTTTGAGGCCACAGGGAGCAACATCCAAGGGGTTGGGGAGCAACATGTTGCTTATGAGCCACTGGTTGGGGATCACTGCTCTTGACTGATCAAAACACCCATATTTTATCAGAATACATTGTCATTTAATTGGGGTGTCTGACAGTGGTTTCAATGCCTCTGATTTTGTCCAAACAAATAATATAAGTTTGAGTTTGGATTTTGGAAAAGTTAAGGAACATTGTTCTATGGTGTTTGTTTTGAGCTCCAAAGTTCTTTATTTTGCAGTGAATATTTAACTTTAGAAGTTATTTTATTGATGAATTATTCCTGACTGTAAGCTGGGTATGCCACAAGATAAACACTAGAAAACACAAAACAGCTGGGTCTGGAGTAATTAAATGTGGTGTAATTGTTTCCTATACTTTCTGAATAAACTGTCTCCTTTAAACACATTTTATTAGACTAATTGCTCTAATTAGACCATTTTTAATTCAAACTGAAAGCTTGTAACATAAAAAAAAATACATATCTAACATACACAGACTGGCTGTTTCTAAATGACAATGGGTAAAATTTATAATTGTAATTACTCCCAGTAGGTATGTTGTTTATACGCTGAGTTATATCGGAGTCTATTATGTTAACTTCATAGAATGTGAAATGTTTGTAAACCGAAGCATTAAATCGTTATTGGTCACATCTATTAACAGGAACTGCACTTATGATTTTGTAGTGATTATCACTCATCATTTTCGTGTTAGGTATAATTCACATAATTATCATCTTAAAGTTGGGTCAATTTTTCATTTTCACTATAAAGCACTTTTACCTCAATGAGTCTTCTTCTTGTTCATTGAAAATTATAATTTCATTTTTCATTTTTTTTTTCTGTAAAGTATATGCAAACAAGCTTGCAAGTTTAAAATGGTCATTAAAAGATACATGTAGTGGGGGTTGCTGGGAAAGGTTTTGCAGTTGCAAAGAGAGAAGGGATTCTGCCATGTTTTTCATGGGGTACTTTTTATCTCTAAATTACACTGTTTACATAGCAAATAATTCACTCTGCCATTTATAATTTTATTCTTGAACCAACAAATGTATTTGTAGCTGTAATATTGGTGTGTAGGTGCCATCTCAGTGCATTGTGCCTGAGTCTGAGCTTTCAGAAGGAGCCAGCGCTACACATTAGAACTGCTTTCAGCTAACCTATTGTTTCTCCTACTCCCATGTAACTGAAGGAGTCATGATCCAGACTTCGATTTTTTAATACTGAGCTCTATTCTGATATCTGTCACTTTTAGCAATACAGGTGTCAAGGAGCTGCCATATTGTTTCCCTGTATTTGAATCTGTCCCATCTCGCTTTGTCAAAAAATTTGTGTTACGACAGGAAAATTGTTGTACAAATTTTATTCTATTTGTCTATTTTCATGCGACCGCAACTTTTTTTTATGCAGCCGCGCCTATTTTTTACATGACCACACCTATTTTGATACGGCTAATTTACACAGAAGTTACACAAAACAATTCGCTCATCACTACTCCCTTCCCAACGCAGCACAACAGTAAAGAGTGACTAAAGTTTATCAGGGTACAGGTCACATGGCTGTGGCACCCTGGGAAATGAAGACTATGGCCAGCCCCATGTGACATTTCAAAATTAAATATAAAAAAATGTGTTTGCTCTTTTAAAAAACAGATTTCACATGGCTGAGGGCACCTGGGAAATGAAGAATATCAAAATTCAATGTAAAAATATCTGTTTATTGTGGAGACAAACTTTTCAGCTAAAACCCAGTAACATGTTTTTATGTCCTCAAGAGTATTAGTTGTGACTGCACCAAGGCCTTGGTGCTCACATTATACTTGAGTATAATAATATTATATAATAATGCCTATATGTATATTAAAACCCCACCTACATTTCTTGAATAATTATGGCAATGTTCATTTTTCAATGCGGTATTCATTTTTTTAGTTAACATCACTACTTTGCTTTGTTGGATTTCCTTCTTAAAGAAAACAAACAAAAGAAATTGTGACAGCAAAATTTACATTGTAAAGCTTTCAAACTAATTTTTTTTTTTTTATATACAAAAGAAACATTTAGGACACCTTGCTTTAGATGCAAATAAACCAATTATTGTCAGCAATGTAAAACAAGTGAACTTGTGTTCTTGCAATTAAATGGAACTGCCATTATTTCACTTGTTATTTTGCATAGATTATTGCATTAATAAAATAATTTGCTGGATCCTCTGTTATGCAGAGATAGCCTAATCCAGCTTTCAGCTACAGTATGTTTTATCCCTAAGCTTGGAGAGCACCTTACCAGCACAGAAACAGGGTCGGACTGGGCCATCGGGACACCGGGAAAAAAACAGGCGTCACAGACCCGCCCCATGTTGGCGCTCGCCCGCCCACAGCTGTCCCTCCCCTGACACGTTTTACTTATGCGAGATCATGGGATGACAACTGGCAGTGGCTGGGGCCCCTGTTGAGGGGGGTGGTGATGCGGCTGGTGCTTAGTGATGTCATTAGTTATAGTGCTCAGTGATGTAATGTGTGTCACATGACTTACTAAAACTTGTGTAATGCAAAAAGATAAAGATAATAAAACTCACCTTGGCGTTCCATATCCTGTAGAAAAGTGACTTAAGGTCCCCATACATGGGCTGATTATAGCTTATCGGCCCGTGTAGGGGCAGAACTGAGGGGATATCTGGCCTGAAATTGGCCAGATATCAATCGACCAGGTTAGAAAATCCAGTTGGATCAGGGACCGAGTCGGCTCGTTGATGTGGTCCCTGAACCGACTGCCCCATTGCCGCATGTAGAATTCGATCGTTTGGCCCCAGGGCCTAACGATCAAATTCGCCTACATGCCTCCCCGATATCGCCCACCCGTAGGTGGGGGATATCGGGTGAAGATCTGCTCGCTTAGCGACATCGCCAAGCAAGGGGATCTGCCCTTGTATGGCCAGCTTTACAGTATAATATCCTTATATTTTACAATAGGGTTATTCCCTACATCACTCATAGTCAGTAACTTTACGCATGTATGCTTTTTAATTTAATTGCACATTTGCACAGAAGCATTACATTTAGCCTTTGTATCTATTAGAAACTATAGCATATCCCTCTCTAATTTGAAAATTACCCAAAGTGACCCAAAGTACATGTGATACAGGACAGTGGCTATTTTTTCTCAGTGGTCAAGTAACACAAGTCGATTATATACGTATGTACCGTACGTGTCACATAAACAGATGTGATTTTCTAATAATCACTCTGGCCTTTGCCTCAGAGTAGACCTATAGCTTGAAATAAAGTCCTGAATTACATACTAAAAAATGTCATCAAAATTGTGAATATGGTCATACCATACACTGTTAAGCTTCTTATCCTACCTTTACACTTGGGTGCATTAAAATTGACCCAAAGCACATGCAATACAGGAAAGTGGCTATTTTTCCTCAGTCGCCAAGTAACACATGTTGATTATATTTCGTACAAGGTATTTATTTCATTGGTAAACACATTTGATTTTATGACAATAAACATGCTAAAATCTATATAAAGTAGTTCCGTGCATGTAGAACCCTATCTGCACTACTTATTGTACGCTCAGAATGCAAATCTGATCCATAATTAGCTCTCTCTCTCTGTATGCTATTATTCCTCAGCTTTCTTGAAAGATCTTTTGTCATAGTTGCTAATGTGAGCTCCGATCTGATTGAGTGCTTAATTATTTCTAAAGATGAATGCCAATAACATTTCCGTTAATTCAGAAGAGCTATCTTTTCACATCCAGATAAAGCACTTAAGATATTTGCAAGAAGTAAGGTGCAACAGAAGTTCAGGTTTATTGTACAATAGCTCAGTTAAGGCACGTTACTACAAGGACAGTTTATTTAATTGTTTCATCCTTTCTATGTGTGGTGGGCAGGGCTAAAGCTGGCCATACACGCACCGATAATATCGTACGAAACCTTGTTTCGTACGATATTCGGTGCGTGTATGGCAAGTCGGCGAGTCGACCGGTATCGCAGGAGGTTGCTGATATCGGTCGACTCGCCGATCGGCCAGGTCAAAAGATTTTGATCGGGCTGAATCGGCAGAAGGAGGTAGAAATCCTATTGTTTCTACCTCCTTATCTGCCGTTTCAGCCCTGAAGGTTAGTGGCGGGTCTGACGATCATGCGACCGTGTGTCGCCACCTTAAAATGAACCCCTCTACAACTTTATCAGATCCAGAACCTCCAACAAGACCAGCAACAAAACCTGGAAATATGTGTATAGGATACACATCTAACTTGCGTTAAAAACAACATTTTAACCAGTCCCACCCTTTTCTGTCTGACACAATTATCAGTTTTAATTGATAAAATTCAGTTCCAAATGAGTATTGCATTTTTTACCATGACTATCATTAGCTGTAAGGAATTAAATCAGTTTGGTACCCAACCGTTGTAATGCTCACTGAGTACCAGTTTTGAAGACTTTCAACTCAAATAATTGGGATCTTATGTTCAAAGCGATTATGTTACATGGCTAAGGTCAAAAGGAGATGACACAGGAAATGAACCCAGAGTCAAGTGAATCTTGTGAGTCATGTGACTTTACCCTTGAAGTCAGTAAAGATGTAATGGGATCTTTTCAACCTTTGTAAAACCAGAAGACAACATTTGTAAAAAAAAATCTTCAGTTTTGGCCAAAGAAGTGTTATTTTCAACAAGACTGTTGTAATTCATAGGTATCAAGATGCAATCAAGGTAAAAAAAATAGGAATAGGCCAATATAGGTTAAATGTCTAAATAAAGTTCCAAACTGGGCTTTTTGGCCATCCACATGGATTCCAACATAGCACTGAAATGGTGACTGTGATTAATACAATTACAGGATGATCTGTTCAAACTGCCGGTCAAGGAAGCCAAACACAAGGTTGGTAGGCAGTGAGGTCAAAATTTGCCCAGCAGGTAATCAATCACTGGGTGTACCCACTTAGCCTCCTAACCTTCTCTGATAATTATGTTCAACTGAATGGCCTGAAACCATGGTCCTTGTATAGCAGGGGTCCCCAACCTTTCTTACTTGTGAGCTACAGTTAAATGTAAAAAGACTTGGAGAGCAACACAAGCGCCATAAAAGTTCATGGAGGAGCCAAATAAGGGCTGTGATTGGCTATTAGGCAGCCTCTATGCCCCCTATCAGCTTACAGGGGCTTTATTTGGTAGGAAATCTTGTTTTTATTCAACCAAAACTTGCCCCCAAGTCAGGAATTCAAAAATAACTCCCTGGTTTGGGGGCACTGAGAGCAACATCCAAGGGGTTGGGGAGCAGCATGTTACCCCCGAGTCACTGGTTGGGGATCACTCTTGTAGGGGGTTGCATGGTATGTTGTTATTATTAGTAAACATGACTAGAATCCACCCATTACTGGCTTACATCAACCAAAACAAATGAGCATTACGCCTCCTAAGTGTTCTCATAAACTTTAAAACAACCTGTCAGAACTCTTTTTGTACTAGGTATATTTCCTAGCATTGAGGTTGCAATGCCTTTAAAAAAACTGGTGACATAAGTGTTGGCTTTGCTACTTATTCCAATCATAATGCACGCAAATAGGAATAGCTGGTTACAGTCTTTTTTAATTTTAAATGACTTCATTATTACAATTGCCCAGCACACATCTCAAAAAGAATGAAGAATTCCTTTTATTCCTTCCATAGTCGCACGTTGCTTAATTGATTATAGGAAGCCGCAATGTAAAAGATATAAAACATTTCTACTTTCATGCAATAGCATGTTTTAGCACATATATAGTGAGCGAATCTGTTCCATTTCGCTTCGCCGAAAAATTCGCGAATCTTTGAAAAGATCCGCGAAACGGCGAAAAATTCGCGAAACGGCGAAAATGTCGTGCGACAAAAAAAATTGTCGCCCGCGGCTATTATTTTGTCGCACGGCTATTGTTTCGTCTCCCGCGGCTATTGTTTTGTCGCGCGCGGCTCTTGTTTCATCGCCCGCGGCTCTTGTTTCGTCGCGCGGCTCTTGTTTCGTCGCCCGCGGCTATTGTTTTGTCGCGCGGCTCTTGTTTCGTCGCCCGCGGCTATTTTTTCGTCGCGCGGCTCTTGTTTCGTCGCCCGCGGCTATTGTTTTGTCGCGCGGCTATTGTTTTGTCGCGCGGCTATTATTTCGTCGCCCGCAGCTATTATTTTGTCGCACGGCTATTGTTTCGTCGCGCGGCTCTTGTTTCGTCGCTCGCGGCTATTATTTTGTCGCGCGCTATTGTTTCGTCGCCCGCGGCTATTATTTTGTCGCCCGCGACTATTCTTTTTTGACGCCGGCGACAATTTTTGGACGTGCAGCGAATTTTTCCGCGGCGAAATTTTTCATCCGTTTCGCGAAACAATTCGCCAATGCCGAAACGCGGAAATTCGCCGCGAATCCATGCCTGGCGAAACTTTTCGCCCATCACTACACATATATAAACTGTAAACACAGAGAAAGATGATTTTCAGCATATTGACACTAATAGATAGGAAAAAGCATTCAATAATATAATTAATGTATAAATTGAAGCTCTGAGCTTTAAACATACAGGTTCTTATTCAGACGTATAAATATTTACTGTGGCTAAGTGCGAAAAAAACAGTTTAATTAAATTTAGAAAGTATGAATAAATGAAACGGTTCCATTATAAACTATAGACAGGTTTTTTTTTTTTTACTTTAGTTTGTTAAGACAAAAGGGGTTTAAGGCAGTAGAGAACATTCAGGCTTTAATGATGTTGCCCATTTAATGGAATTTAATTTTTAAAGCTGTGATTACAGTTCGCACTGAAGAAGCCACTAAATCAGCCCTTTTTTTTAAAGAGACCTTACTGTTGGCTACATATGTTTTTTCAAAACACCCAAGAGATGCCTGCAGGCACTTAAAGTTCCTTCACTACGATGTCAAGAAGCAAACTGTATACTGTGTATACTCCCTCTTGAGTAAATGGTCATATATTCTTAATTCATGCCCCAGGCTTAAAGTAAATCTATAACCTATGTACACTGAAAGTATCATATCCCCCTGTAAATAGTCAGTATGCTTGCATTTATTCATGAGAGGGCACTATGGTTTGTTCTGGTGGGAAATGAGCATAAAAGACTCAATATAAAGTAATAATAAACATGCCTAGTGATCATAGCTCTATTTGCTGTCCATTCTTTTGCTGACAAGAGACATTTATACCAATAAATAATATGGCAACACCTTCTGGGCATAGATGGAGGTCTAAGCTATGACGTCATAGTCTGTTGATAAAAAGAAAGAAAATGATTTGCTACAATCTCACTCTTACAGAATATGAGCTTACAATGGCTTTAGCTTTTTGCTACTTAGTACAGGTATAGGACCCATTATCCAGAATGCTCAGGACCAAGGGTATTCCGGATAAGGGGTCTTTCCGTAATTTGGATCTCCATACCTTAAGTCTACTAAAAAATCAATAAAACATTATTTAAACCCAATAGGATTATTTTGCATCCAATAAGGATTATTTATATCTTAGTTGGGATCAAGTACAGGTACTGTTTTATTATTACAGAGAAAAGGGAATCATTTAACCATTAAATAAACCCAATAGGGCTGTTCTGCCCCCAATAAGGATTATTTATATCTTAGTTGGGATCAAGTACAGGTACTGTTTTATTATTACAGAGAAAAGGGAATCATTTAACCATGAAATAAACCCAATAGGGCTGTTCTGCCCCAATAAGGGGTAATTATATCTTAGTTGGGATCAAGTACAGGTACTGTTTTATTATTACAGAGAAAAGGGAATCATTTAACCATTAAATAAACCCAATAGGGCTGTTCTGCCCCCAATAAGGGGTAATTATATCTTAGTTGGGATCAAGTACAGGTACTGTTTTATTATTACAGAGAAAAAGGAAATCAGTTTTAAAATTCTCAATTATTTGATTATAATGGAGTCTATTACAGGCTTTCTGTAATTTGGAGCTTTCTGGATAACGGGTTTCCGTATAATGGATCCCATACCTATATTACTGTTTATGGTTAAAGACCACTGTTTAACAAAATGTAGAAGAAGACAATAGACAACATGAGCATTGGTTGCTGGCATTAAATTAATTAAATGAATTTACTGCTTGATAACTTGTGAATAGTGACGAGCGAATCTGTCCCATTCCGCTTCACTAGAAAATTTGCGAATCTTTGAACAGATTCGCGAATTGGTGAAAAATTTGCGAATCGGTGAAAAATTCCCAAAACAGCGAAAATGTTGAGCATCAAAAAAACTATTGCACACATCATGTTTTTGAGATGTATAACTTTTTTTTGGCACGCGCCAAATTTTTTTGATATGAGCGACAATTTTTTGACACGTGGTGAATGTTTCTGTGCCAAATTTTGTGCCCTTTTCACTGCTGAAATGTGGAATTTGCCTTGAATCCATGCCTGCCTAATTATTTCGCCCATCGCTACTTGTAAATAGTGATGAGGGAAACTGCCCTGTTTGGCTCTGCTGAAAAATTTGTTGTACAGGTATGGGATCCCTTATACGGAAACCCATTATCCAAAAAGCTCCGAATTACGGAAAGCCAGTCTCCCATAGACTCCATTTTAATCAAATAATTCAGAATTTCAAAACTGATTTCCTTTTTCTCTGTAGTAAAATAACAGTACCTTGTAATTGATCCCAACTAAGATATAATTACCCCTTATTGGGGGCAGAACAGCCCTATTGGGTTTATTTAATGGTTAAATGATTCCCTTTTCTCTGTAATAATAAAACAGTTCCTGGACTTGATCCCAACTAAGATATAATTAATCCTTATTGGATGCAAAACTATCCTATTGGGTTTAATGAGTGTTTTATTGATTTTTATTAGACTTAAGGTATGGAGATCCAAATTACGGAAAGACCCATTATCCGGAATACCCTTGGTCCTGAGCATTCTGGATAACGGGTCCTATACTTGTACCACAATCAAATGAGCAAAATTGCGAAATTGGGCAAATGCATTGGGCTCATTTTGTCGACCCATTTTTTTCTTGTGCCAAAGGCATTGAAACAAGTGGGCTTTTCTTTCTCATACCAAAAGCATTGTGAGAATGTATTTTTTTTTCTAATTGTGCCAAATGTATTGGAGTTAGTGGGTGTTTTTCTCCCCTTTTTTTCTGTGCAAAAAGACTTTTATCCTAGTGAAATGAAAAGCATTGCCAAATTCTACCACAGATTTACGAACATTTTCAACACTCACGGAAAAGCAAATTTTGATGAGAATTTGTATCAGGTGAAGACATTTGCTCATTCCTATCAGTTATTATAATCTAGTTACTCATACGCTACATTGTATTAACTGACTAGTGCCTATTATGAGAATGGTTCACTAGTTATAAAGCAGTGAATATCTTGTTATGGGTTTAGTTTGGTGATACTTTGCCTTTCCAGTGCCCTTAACGTACTCCATCAGTTGTCCAAATAGACTTTCTCCTGTACTTGAGTTATGTCTAAAGTTCTGCTGTATTTTAAACATCCTTTCTAGTGTTTTGTAAGTGTTTTCATTTTGTCAGTTAGGTCTGACTTAATAAGTTTTGTCATTTCAAGTGTTTTTACTTCATTGTGCTTTCCTTTGAATGTTGAAGTCCTTTCAATTACATTTTGGGAAGCCACAAACAGTTGCTCTATTCTTTTGCTTCTGGTTGTGGCAGTGTTTCCTTATATAATAGAAAGAGTGTTTAATGAAGATTTCCATTCTTTCTGTGTTAGGAATTGTAATGAAACATTTACGGCTCAATGTGGCAAAAAAAAAGGAAAAGAGAATCTTTTGGGGACGAATAATTATTGTGGCTGCAACACATTGTCTGTGTTTGTTTTGATTGAAACTGTTATGCATAATATAAAAAGGTTCATTATAACTGTAGGGTGGACCAAATCCTGAGTTATTTGGATGCCATCCCAGGGAATTGGGAAGTTGTGGCTATTCAAGGAATTCATTCTTTTTAACCAGAATATATCCATCTGGTTGTAAGCATGCACTATTTATCTCAACACTTAGGAAACCCTCCTTTGATCCAACTTGCTAACTACAAACCTTCTGTTCTGTCCTCCAAAGCTCCTAGAAATGTTTGCTGACATCTGGTTGCAGAACTTTCTGAATGTCAGCTGTTCCCTTGATCCCCTTCAATCAGGTTTCCAAACAGAGAACTCAACTCAAACAGCTTTGACCAAGCTAACCAATTATATCCATCCTTCAAAGGACCCAAGGTCAATATAATATTCTTACGCTCCTTTATCTTCTTGCCACATTTGATAGGGTTAACTACTCCATGCTTCTACATAACCTCCAATCACTCATCATCAATGGCTCTACTCTACACGGGTTCTCTTCTTATCTCTCTTACAGCATTAGATACTCATCATCTATTAAATCTTCGGTGTTGGTACATTTCTCACCAAATCCTTTGGCTTCTCCTACCTCCTTTACACTGACAACAAATTGTCCTATTGTTCAATCATCTAATCGCCACTAGAGTTGATGGACACAGGAAACATTCTATTAGAAATAACCCCCCATTACACATACTATCAACCTTTTTGTTTTTTTCTGTATGTCTCCTCTTTTTCATACTGTAGGTAGGCCTTTGGGGCAGGGACCTCATTCCAACTATTGAATTACTTAGCACTTATGTACTTTATTATTTAAATCTGAATCCCTGTATGTCCGTATGCTTTGTAAAATACTGCGTACCCTTTGTACTAAAATACATCACAATACAATAGTCCACAGGATAAAAGACCTCATGAGACTACTTCATATTGCATCAATTTAATATAATACAGCCTGTAAATGTGAAGCATGTTAGATAATCAGATTACTGTATAGAAAAGCTGAACAGCACTGACCTCCCCTGTTCTGCAGTGGTAGATAATGCCTTGCTTGCTTAGGAAAGGACACACATATTTATATGAACTTCATTGTGCATATTACCTCTTTCAAAGTGATGTGTGTACTTGCTGTGGTATATTAGCACAGTTATGGGATTACGGGAATTACGGGAAGGCCATCTCCCATAGACTCCATTATAAGCAAATAATTCAAATTTTTAAAAATTATTTCCTTTTTCCCTGTAAAAATAAAACAGTACCTTGTATTTGGTCCCAACTAAGATATAATTACCCCTTATTGGGGGCAGAACAGCCCTATTGGGTTTATTTAATGGTTAAATGATTCCCTTTTCTCTGTAATAATAAAACAGTACCTGTACTTGATCCCAACTAAGATATAATTACCCCTTATTGGGGGCAGAACAGCCCTTTTGGGTTTATTTAATGGTTAAATGATTCCCTTTTCTCTGTAATAATAAAACAGTACCTGTACTTGATCCCAACTAAGATATAATTACCCCTTATTGGGGCAGAACAGCCCTATTGGGTTTATTTAATGGTTAAATGATTCCCTTTTCTCTGTAATAATAAAACAGTACCTGTACTTGATCCCAACTAAGATATAATTACCCCTTATTGGGGCAGAACAGTCCTATTGGGTTTATTTAATGGTTAAATGATTCCCTTTTCTCTGTAATAATAAAACAGTACCTGTACTTGATCCCAACTAAGATATAATTACCCCTTATTGGAGGCAAAACAATCCTATTGGGTTTATATAATATTTAAATAATCTTTTAGTAGACTTAAGGTATGGAGATCCAAATCATGGAAAGATCCTTTATCCGGAAAAGCCCAGGTCCCAAGGATTCTGGATAGTGGGTCCCATACCTGTACATATATATAGAAATGTACAGTTATAACACAGCAAATGCACACATCACTTTGAGAGAGCGAATATGCACAAGGAAGTTCAGTAACAGACTGGGATAATATAATATGTTCTAATGTAGAAGTACAAAATGAGACAACAGGTTATGATATGCACGCATCCTTCTCCCTGAATGAGAGATTGATTGAAATTTAGCCTTATGTCCTTTGCTGTTTTCACGGTAATTTCTAACTTGTCAATCAGCGCATTCATTCCGTCGCCAAACTGTACCGATTTCTTGTTATAAAATTCCTTTGACTGAAATGCAAATATATAGCCGAAATGCATTCAGGAAAATAAATATATCTAAAAACGAATGAATTTCCTTGAGTTGAATGTTTGCATTTTAATAGCAGACATAAATTTCCTGCAGTACTTCCCCAATGAAAGGCACTTAAACCAATCGAGTCGCTGCTCCTTTTTCATGCGGTTCTGTGCCGCACAGGAGGCTTATTCCAGTGTTATTTTGAGTTCAGAATCACGTTAATCAGGCTTTTTTTTTTTTTCTTTTCACGGGATATGGCAGCATTTCTTGATTGCCCTTCTGGCCCATTCTTTTGCAGGAGCTGTTGTTCTTTAGCGATCTGGTACATTCTAGCTTTTGAGTAAGGTTCCTGGAAATTCTCCCTATAGCTGATGTGATTAGTCCCACATTATTCAGTCAGCGCTGCCAGGGGATTTTGGCACCAAAGCAATAACCCAGTCTGCTGCTTCATGTTGGCATAATACAGTCCTGATCCTCTGAGAATTTAATTTACTCTGTTTTCGTTGCTGAATTAGATAAGTGCCATTTTGGACCCCTTTGAAAATCCGATTAACACTGGACATCAATACTTTGGGTTTATTCTGCCGCTTTGACATCTTTTAGTGAAAGCAAGCATAAACAGAGTGGTAGCATAATACCAAAGAAATGTACATATACAGCATGCGAGCCTTTTAAAACTACAATAAAGCCAGCTAATAAATGAAACCCCAGAATGATGTGTATTAATAAAATAAATTCATTATCTTCTTATGTGTTTACTTGGCTTTATTTTTGACCTGTACCATGAAAGGATTTAAGACCCCCTTTTCAATGCAAGATGTTTCCATTGTTGCTGTTTGCCTTCTGGTGGTATAATAAAAAGCAAGATAAAAGGATAAACGCTTTAGGAAAGAGATCCATTATGTGATTAGATGAGTTTCACAGGCAGAGGGCTCTGATAAGGTTTTCCGGACAGTGTGTAAATGGGTATCACCTTCTGACAGACACACACAACGCCTCTGTGTGCACTGTACAAACAGCAGATGCTTGATTTCCAAAGAGAATCTTCAATTAAAGCTGGAAACATTCAATTCTCATTCTACCCTGGTGATTGCGTTACCCGAATTGTTGGATAACAAATTGATGGAGTCTATTTTAGGCAAATAATTTACATTTTGAAATGATTTCTTTTTTTCTCTGTAATAATAAAACAGTACCTTGTAATTAATGGTAACTAAGCTGCATTATTATTATTATTATTCCATATCGGTGGCAAAACAATCCCCTTGGCTTCTTTTAACAAAATATTGTTTTTGCTTAAGGCATGGTCACATTTATGGAACGAAGCATTCCGAATAATAGATCCTCTACCCTTATTACTATTGGCATATATTTTAAAGGAGAAGTAAAGCCTAAAAATGAATATGGCTAGAAAAATATATATTTTATATACTAAAATTATTGCACCATTGGCCCTATAGTAGTAATGATCTAGTACTTCAAAGTTGTCACGGGGGCTCCCCATCTTTTTTGTTTCAAGTGTCAGTGACACTGCACATGCTCAGTGTGCTCTGAGCATTTGTTGAAAAGCAAATTATCAAGCAGAGAATAACGTTCCCATGTCATATAAGCTGATTTTAAACTTTGCTACTAATTACACTGGTTTCAGAGCTGTTGTGTAATGTGAATCAGAAATATTTACTAATCAGCCTTATATTGTGACATTTATATTCAATATATACAGTATAGTGTGAGTGGGTCCCTAAGCAAAGGCAAGGCAAGATGGGGGGGTTTACTGAGGGCGTTTTTGGAGGCTCAAAACATATTACAGCATTTCTACCATACTTCTTTAATTAAGCTTTAGTTCTAAAGTATCAGAACTTAGCAGCAGTTGTGCCAGTTTTATTATATTAGCAGTGTACAAATTGCTAATATCTTGAAAACTAGGGAAAAAAAATAAATGCAAAATGCACAAAAGTGTTAAAAAAAGCATTTGTCTCAAAGGTTTATATTTCCTTAAAGCCAGCTATAGCTATTTCAAGCAGTAACTGATTATGAGCCTTCATATGAAGGATATTTGACCCTGCGTTGGCTTGTGGGACAGTGGCTTAGATTACTAGGATCCTAAATATATCCAAAATACCTGGCATAAAGCAAGATTGGCTTCTTTTGTTCCCCAGAAAGGACCAGAACAAATAAGACTACCTTACTGTATTATTTTACATAGGAGTGAAGTGAAATTGGTATTGCGATAACCATAATCCCATAGGGCTCATTTATGTCTGCAAGTGCAATTTCAAGTGCATGGTTTTTTTTTCCACAATGCAGCATTTTTTGCAGAATTCCAGCCTCATTAGGGTTACAAGGGGCAATTTTCGCCGCAAATTGTCTGCTTTGACAAAACAACAACAACAATGGTGTAATTTTGTCAAATCAAGCGCAATTGAGTGGAAGTTGCTCTGGCCTTATTTCTGGTGTATAGTATGTGAGTAACTTCTGTGGCAATTCTTTAGGTGCCTGGGTACGAAGGAACCCTTAGGCTACCGCCTGGGTGTTGGTGTTGGCACTATATAAATACCACACCTTGTGTCTCAACCCCTTCTCCTTGTAGATTGTAAGCTCTTTTGGGCAGGGCCCTCTTCACCTCTTGTATTGGTTATTGATTGCTTTATATGTTACTCTGTATGTCCAATGTATGAAACCAACTTATTGTACAGCGCTGCGGGATATGTTGGTGCTTTATAAATAAATAATAATAATAATAATAACAATATAATATGACTCAAATGATTCTGAGCTTTCAAACTGTACCTTAAAAGCCAAATGCTGAAAAAAATGATTATTAGCTGTGAAGAAAGGACCTCTTAGACAGGACATGCCCCAGATGCACAAAATAAACTCTACATACCATTTTCATTGTTTTCTCCAAACTGATCAGCATGAAGTAGCATTAGAATTTTGAAGGCACATCATTACAGCTCCAATTTGTACTATTACTCCAATTAAATTCATTCAAACATGGAAATTAAATTTAGACGGAAATTCATGAAGTTCTACATATCTACATGTGAAGATAACTTCTTAAAATATAATACTATTTAATACATCGTTTCTTATTAAAGATCTTGTTTATAGATGTCCCATTCTAAAAGTACATTATATCACCAGATAACCTTTTGTATTATTATTTTGGTCTGTACACTTTATGTAGAGATATCAGATAGCAAGATACCTTGAAAAAATATCCTTTGTGATGGCTTCTGCCCTGATCTTCAGGGATCAGCCTGTCATAATAATACAATGCCTGATACAATGTTAGATACAGTCCTTTATTTTACACAACCGTATCAGTTTTCACCTTGTTAAAATATTTAGTGTTTAGAGCAACCTGACCTTAGCTAATGTTAGGTGGCATTCAACCTGCCTCAGACCAGAAGGATAAAACATTCTATTACCTTTAGAATAATCATGCATTTATTCAATTACAGTCAGAGTGAATGGTTTCCATTTTTTAATGAAAATCTTGGACCCACCTCAAAGCCTATATTGTGCTCGCATGGTGGTACCTGGCGTGACAGAATCTTATTTTTTTTCTTTCCATTTTCCCTCCTGTCCCCAATAGCATATAGAATAAAAAAAAAAGTTGACAGCTGGTCTTTTCATTACTAGAAGTATGAAAGCCGGTCTCCTTTTTTTCAATATATTATTATCTCCCTGAAGCTTCTTGCTAGTCATTTTTCCATTTCCATTTAAAAATTAATTTCTAATAGTTTCTCAGCATGACAGGAGCTAACAATAACAGGTTTGCCCAGGAAATATCATTGCCATTTGAGGTTTCTAATTCTGCATACAATCCTTCTCCTTTTAAAAAATTAATGAATTTACCCTACGCTGGCTGATTATGGAATGCAAAGAGATTCTATTTCCTTCCTGTCGGCCAAACTCAAAGAGCAGGATTTTATTTGGAATCAATAATAATAGGATGTGTATCTGTATAAAACATGTTCTAAATAAAACTATTATTTTTACAAGGGAAGATTAAAGCAGAGCTGGGCAGATAAAAGAGGCTGCACGCTTCTTGCAATTGATTGCTCTAGTCAGAGATATAAAGGTTCATTTATGAATGCAAGGGCAAGTGCAAAGAGCTAAACTGAATACAAAATCGTAGGCTTTCTATTCAGAGAGGTATATCCCTGCTATGCAGGCTTTCAAAAACATGATCATATGCGTCCATTTCCAATTTACAAACTGCACTTGCGTTCATAAATTAGTCATATATAGTTCAATACTGCATTACCTTTCTAATTTGCACACTTTATTGCTACTGAGGCAAAGAAGACAAGTGACCACAGGCAGGCTTCTTAGGTGATAAGGGACGTTAGCATCATTGACTGCTAATGAGTATTCCTTATTCAACATTTTCCTATCCAATTAAGTGTTAAGAAGAGATACTTCCATTTTAAAAGATGCGACTAAGAATAATCTTTGACTGGAGTACAATGGAATATAATAGTTGTACAATTAGGAAACAATTAGGGAACATTTTTGTTTTACAGATGTGGACATCAGGGTGAACACAAGCAGGTCTGGAGTTATGTATGGCAAACCCCATGGGAGTATATGGATTCCTTTCTAGGTGCGCGTTTCTGCCTGTAACAGCCACCTTTGGATTTGGGCACAGCTACTTGGGAACTTCCAGGACTTACCACAAAAAAGTCTACTGACTATAGAAGGAGCTAGTAAAGGCAGAAGAAGAACTGGATGTAGCCATTCAAGCTGGGTCAGAATCAGACTGTAGAATTGTAAGACAAACTTGAAGTCAGGAATAAACCGGTGTCAAAAACAGGGACAGGTCCAGGGAAGCAGGAACCAGGGAACAGTAGAAGCAAGAATGAGAGACCTTAGGAAAATGCTAGCTTGACCTATAACATGAGCAAAATCAGAGCTAGGGATTTTATAGGCAGGCCGATGGCTAACTCCAAGCGCCTATGACCAGTATAACAGCCGCTGAAACAATCCGTGCCTACTTGAAAACTCAAACACCAAAGCAGTTATCCGGGGTCTTCGTTGTCTGCTCATATAAAGCAGAGGTATAACAATCTGCATAGTAACCAATAGTTCACTGGTTTAAATCCACACTGGGTGTTGAGAGGGGTTGGATCAACATTTCAATAGCAATTGAAGGTTAAGAAAAAAGTAGTAAAGAATTTCTAGATGAGAATTGGATCATTATTGAAAATATAAAATGAAAGAGCTGTAAAAGGCAGACGCAAGCAAGAGTTTGGATTGGCTTGGGAAAATAGTGTCAAAGTATATCCAAATGGGGAAATAGGAAAAAGTGTCTTTGGATTTGCCTCTGAAAAAAACATATATGAAGACATTGAGTTAGGAAAAAAAGTTTTGTTAGTTGGGTCAGTTATATAAAAGGTACTTGAGAATATCAGACACAAATGGAAGAAGTGCATTAAGGCAGTAGCTTAAAAATATAATGACAGTACCAGTACCATCGGGAAATAAAAGTGCCCTAAAAAAATTTACATTTGTACTTTATTTGATCTGCACTTTTCAAAATTCCTTTACAAAAGCATGTAGTATGTCTAGTAGGGTTGCTAGGGGAAACTCATAAATATGCATTGTGTAAAGTTCCATTAAAAACACCATACCATGAGGGGCTTTTCCCTTAAACATTAGATAAAAGATGGCTGAACATAGCAGAACTGATGGCAAACATGTTGCAATAAAAACCAAGATTTCTACTTCAAAAGAGATGGTTTTTAAAGGGACTGGATAAAAATAAATAAATTGTCAGATCAAAGTAATCATTTTTATTTTGGTGGTATTGATCCTTCAAGTATATGGGAGTGTTTTTGTAGAAAGGAAATGATTAAGTAATAAAAATAAAAGAATAAAATGGTAAAGAATATTTTGTTTCTGGATTAGTCAGAATTCTTTTTCTCTGTGCACTGAAGGTAGATAAAAGTCAATGGGCGTTTTTTCTCAACCCAAATGCATTAAAGTCAATGGGCGTTTTATTTTTTTTGCTGTGACTTTTTTGTCTCGATGACATTTTTGCCTTGGTGACTTTTTTGTCTCGATGACATTTTTGTCTTGTGACTTTTTTGTCTCGGTGACATGTTGTCTTGGAGACAATTTTGCAAGTTTTTGCTGCAGTTTCTTGAAAAAAAATTGCTGGTGGCGACATGCAGAATTTCGCTGCAATTCCGTGCCTGGCAAAACAATTCACCCATCACTAACCATGAATAGGCATCACAATGGCCAGTTTGTCAGTTATTTATAAATTTGTTGAACATTATGAATGGCGCCATGGGTTGACTGGTGCCTTTTGCAATGACATGTAGACCCAGCCTGGCTGGCTAACGATCCAGTGCATGGGGCATAAAAGGTTTTTAGCCATGATCAATCAACACTTATGCGATTGTAGCAGAGTGTCATTCATTACAATGGCCCCTACATGGATTGATGGTCAATTAATTAGGACACAGTTGACTGAATTGGATTACTAGGTCAGTCCGTATGTGATAAGAGAATGTGCCCATTCTTCAAAGATGGGAGAAGATAAGGGGAAACCCATTATTGCATGGGAGAGAGAGATAGCTAGCTATTATGGAATAAAATTATAGAATGAGTTAAAAGGTTAAGCAGTACAAGAGAAGTTGTCAATGAAGTGTCCAATATGGAGATTAATTATACCTTTTTAGATACCACTATGTCCTTATGTACCCCATGGTGGATCAAAAGAAGGCTATGATGCAGAGTTGGCAGCAGTAATTGGTCTCTGAATTTTAATGCTATTCACATGATTTTTAGAATACCAAGAGGCAGTAGATATCGAATCTATTTTCCAGAAAGTCATTATGAAGAAAACTCTAGAATATGCCATTTCTCCCATGTTTAAAAATCTGCTTCTATCTGTTGCACAGGGTGTGATAAACTGTTAGGTTTACCCATAATAATACTTTTTATTACCTAGAACAAAGATTTTATTGTGTGTTAAAAGGTCAAACACTGAATGCTATGCTTGATGGAACAATCAACTTTAAAATAAGAAATGTGGCCCACTGACCCCAGGGCAAAGGCAGTCCATAATTAAACTCCATGTCACCCTCACACACCCATTACCAGTTGGGTAATTCCCAGACTTTCCTGCGCAATAGCCTCATTTGTCTTTTAAGGTGAAACATCTACTTATTCATGTCCATTGGCTCAGGATTTTTTTTGGACTCAAGTCCTTTTTGCAGTCCAACAGGCAAAACATTGTTATAAGCCACCCACTATAATTTAAGGAGCTATAATAGGACACATGATGAAGATTCAACTAAAAATCTAACATTATCTCCTTCTGCTGTTGTTGACCACATCATTTTCTACCAAGGCCAAATTAAGTTAGTAGAGCCTGGGGAAAAATAGGCTTAAACTAGGTTTGTCCACCTTTTAGCCCAATGGCTGGTTATACTACAAATGCTATCTTGCTTTACTGTCCAACAGTTTGGGAATCTACACAGTGTCCATATCAAAAGTCAATTCTATCCTCCAATATAATGATAGAAAAATATAAATTTGCTTGTCTCGTTTTGAACGATGGTAGGCTGTCAGATTCCATTTCAATAAACACGTGTATATGTATCCTACTTAGCCATTTCTTTGTATCTATATAGACAACTCACTTTTAATACACCTACCATACAATACAACCCCTGAGTAAAAGGTTATGTTATAAAAAATATATATATATTCAAAACACCTCGGCAGGGGGTTTTGTTGAATTTGTTTAAATGAAGCCTCTAGCGGCGTTGCACGCCGACAGCATAAAGACTATATTGCTTCCCACCTACAAAGAGCTAATCATTAATATACAACAGCCAGAGCAAATATGAGTGTGTTACAGGATATTACATGGTATAGAGTGCAAGAGCACAAATCAGGACTTTCATTGTCATTTACCAAAGCATTTGAGGGGGAGGCAAGAATTTCAATGGCTTTGTACACAGCAGTTCCATAGAGCACAAATTGGACTGCAATTCATCAAGTCTATTAACTATAAACCATTTACATTCAGATGGAAACGTTTCTCTGTTTGGGTGATATGCCCTCCTAAAGAGATAATTGCTGTGTTTAAATAGGGTGCAGGATTTTAGATTCCATCTAGAAGTTAATGAATGGTTGTAATAAGAAATTTAGCTATACGCACCCCCCTAAAATTTAAAGCTCAGTGCAAATAAAGCAGCTTTTTGATTACTCATTAAGAGTGTTAAGTCTTGCTGTTTTATCAAGGTCCCTGTGCAGTGCCTTGATTTAAATAATAAGCATCTCCTACATAACAATAAACAGTCCTTCAGAGCATCTTTACAAGAATTCTCACTTCTTTCTTTCACACTTCTTTAGAAGGGAACTGTCATTATCACAAAACAATGTCTTGGATAGTTCATAAACCTGTTTCACTAATGGATGTATATTTTGCTCTTACTGTATATTCTCTATCGTTTCTAAGATTTAAAGCTAAGGGAGAAAACAATTTACTTTCGCAGTAAGTCTAACAAGCTCAATCCAGCACGAATTGATGCATTGGATTGGTCATCTGCTAAAAGGCTTGCTTAAATTGTTTACAGTCAGGCAATAAACTGTTTATAGCTTAAAAACCATAAGAAAAAAAATAAATCCTACAGCTAGAGGGCTGGCTATTAGTTATAGGGACTAGGCTGGATATCTAAGGGTTAATTTGATTATTTGGTTAAAAATAGGTGGGCATCAACCGCTAGATATTAATCTTAGATTACCTTGTATTTGGGATATCCCTGGATATCGCTTGAGATTAATGATGAGCAAAGCTGTTCCCTTTGCTTTGCCCGCAACTTTGTAAAACCACGAAACTGGCGAAACCACAAAATTTTGCATTGCAAAATTACCGTCTTTGTCGGCCTATCTGGATGGTGCACAAGGTTTTGTGCAGGCTATCTGCTCTCTTCTATTGACCTTAGGTAGACAGCAACATACAAATGTTGAATGTGCTGATCTTGATGCTGGGATGGCAGGCAAACAAGTCAGTTTTGGCACAGGGATGGCAGGCAAATCAATTTTGGCACAGGGATGGAAGACAAACTAGTCAGTTTTGGCACAGGAATGGCAGACAAACTAGTCAGTTTTGGCACAGGAATGGCAGACAAACTAGTCAGTTTTGGCACAGGAATGGCAGACAAACTAGTCAGTTTTGGCACAGGAATGGCAGACAAACAAGTCAATTTTGCCATAGGGATGGTTGAAAAACTAGTCAGTTTTTGCACAGGGATGGCAGACAGACTAGTCAGTTTTGGCACAGGGATGGCAGACAGACTAGTCAGTTTTGGCACAGGGATGGCAGACAGACTAGTCAGTTTTGGCACAGGAATGGCAGGCAAACTAGTCAGTTTTGGCACAGGAATGGCAGACAAACTAGTCAGTTTTGGCACAGGGATGGCAGACAGACTAGTCAGTTTTGGCACAGGAATGGCAGGCAAACTAGTCAGTTTTGGCACAGGAATGGCAGACAAACTAGTCAGTTTTGGCACAGGGATGGCAGGCAAACTAGTCAGTTTTGGCACAGGGATGGCAGGCAAACTAGTCAGTTTTGGCACAGGGATGGCAGGCAAACTAGTCAGTTTTGGCACAGGAATGGCAGACAAACTAGTCAGTTTTGGCACAGGGATGGCAGGCAAACTAGTCAGTTTTGGCACAGGGATGGCAGGCAAACTAGTCAGTTTTGGCACAGGAATGGCAGGCAAGTGAGTTAATTTTGGTTCAGGAATGTGACAGATGAGTCGATCTTGACACAAGAATGTTGTGAGCGAGACAGTCTTGATGCAAGGATGTGCCAGGCAATATTGGTGCAGGCCACTGTTTTTAGAAAAATTAAACCATAACATTCACACAAATCTCCACGAGGTGAAAAAGTTTGCCCATTCGAATTTGTGATTTAATTTGATTATTTTAACCATAGCTCCATCTGTATTTGTGTATTTATTATAAAGAACTCTTCTGCTGCTAGGATCTGGAGCCTTAAATGCCATTTTAAGTCTAAAGAATGATCTAGGTATAATATTGCATTGTTTATGTTGCAAACCATTTAAAAGAAAGGGCTTATAAATAACTTGATTGCAAATGTTTTTGCGGATATAAACAGAGATGGAGATTTCTCTGCTGATAGATTTCATATTGATCGCCTTGGTCATTAATTTCTTACGTGTTTCATCCTATACACCTGAAAGCAACCAGGAACATGAGATTTCCTAGCAAGATACCATGGAGCTGCATGGACCCGATTAAGCAGATAGATCATAATTCATGAAACTGAGAAACTGGAAGGGAGTTATAGTGAGACTGCCGTTAGTTTTGGAGGAAGCGAGACAATATCCCCTTCATTGACGGCTCAGAAAAAAATGTATTGCGTTTTCTATTGTACTCCAAATAAATAAATTGGGCTTAATCTGTAATCATGGCTGCCCATGTAGCTAATGGAAGGATTAAAAGACATAAAGCCGTTCTGCGAAGAGACTTGCTTTGTAGGGTTTACAAGTCTGCTGAATAATAGATTATTGATGTTTTTTTTAATAAATGATTGCATAGCGAAGCTGCTTTAATTAAAAATAGGAAACAAGCAAAATGCAGTCTCTGTTTTGTTGCTTAAATGCAGGTAACATTTTCCTTCTTAAATCTCTAACAGCGAATTTGAGCTTTTTAGAGAATATTATCTACATCTCGTCTTCCTCCAGATAATGCAGGGAGCTGAGCGTAGCCACTTCCAAATGACTTTGTTTATATTTAAATTTCCTTTTTCCTTTCTTTATTGATGGCGTGCAAACCTGGAAATAACTGCATGTTTCAATGGCAGTGGAACTCAATGTGCCGAATATAATGTAGGTGCCAAGGAACTTCAACCCTTCCCCCACCCCGTGCCATTGTGATTGAAAATACAGGTCATACCCATACAACACAAAATCGCATTTCCATTTTCCGCACTTTGTGACTTTGTGTTGCAAAACGCAAAAGGTATTCGACTTCTTTTTGTAATGGAAATTCATCACTCGATGGAATATCTTTCGTCCGTGGTACTGAGAGGAAAAAAGAAAACCTTAACTTTTCAATATTTTTATCACGTTATCTTTTGCATTATAAAATCAGGAGCTTACTTACTAAAGAAGGAGAGTGGATACAAGAATACAAAGGTGCATGCTTTTTTTGTTTTGTGGAGTCAGTGTAGGAATTTGAAAATGTGTAAACATGAACACAACCACCAGGGACCTCTGCTGTAGTAGCCCATAGCTCACACCAGGGATCCCCAACCTTTTTTTTTACAAATGTAAAAAGAGTTGGGGAGCAACACAAGCATAATACATGTTGCTGGGGGTGCCAAATTAGGGCTGTGATTGGATATTTGGTAGCCCCTATGTGGACTGGCAGCCTACAGAAGGTTCTGTTTGGCAGTACATATGGTTTTTATGCAACCAAAACTTGCCTCCAGGAATTCAAAAATAAGCACCTGCTTTGAGGCCACTGGGAGCAACATCCAAGGGGTTGGGGAGCAACATGTTACTCACACACTACTGGTTGGGGACTTTTTTAGCTATACATTTATAAGCAAGTACTTAGTGTTTCACCTGTATGATTTCACCACTGGTAAATCTAAAGTTACCATCATTCTTCATTTCATGGGGAGAGACCACTGATTCAGATTCTATGTTCCCATGAAAATGACCCAGGCAAGCTTCCCTACCTCTGAAAGCTGTCCCCAACCGTTCCTATGGCAACAGAGCCACCCCAGGAAATTATTGCCCCAGAAAGGAATATGTATAAAATTATTTTGGAACTTTTTTAAAGAGATATATCAAGGTTAGGTAAATCACCTTGCACTTTACACCACTTAACCACACCTGCCCCAGTTGGTATAAGAGGTTCTGTTGTGGGAACAAATCACACCCACATTTCTCAAAATTCTTGCAAAAATATGGTACATATACAGCCTCAACAAGAGAATAAAAATGTGATATCAAACCCTAGTCTTCCAAATAATATTGAAAACCAAAGAATGGCACATATCGTTGTTTGTAAGGTAAACAGACTCCAAGCATCAACAATGTCCAAGGACATCTATATGACTGTTGGCTGGACTTCCCTGTGTCTGAGAGGTTGGAAGTTCTCAACAGCTTATGAAATATACTTGACATAATAAACTTGCAAGGGTTGTTGCACTATGTATGATTTGTTATTGTTGTTGCATACATACAGCCTAAGCTTGTACACATTTGCTTCTAAATTTACTACATGCTTATACATGACACTTATTGGGTGTAGGAATTATATCCTATCAGCAGTCTTGTTGTAGAAACTCAACCTTTAACCTCCCAGGCACAGGAAGGTTGATTCAGCGATTATGTTGTTGTTTTTGGACATTGTTGATGATTGTTGAAGCCTCTTTACAATAAATACAACTTACACACACTCATATACACACACAATATAAGAGTTGTAAGTTTCCAAAGCCTTAAGAAAAACAAATAAACTTTTCCCTAGTGGGCTTTCAAGGTACACGTCAGCAAATCATTATTGTGTCTTCATGCTGAAGAATATTGCCAATTATCTTTGTTCCTGGACATGATGGACCATAATTCTGTGGTCCATGTTAAGTGTAGCAATATAGAGCTGACTTAATGCAACTATGAAACCTTAAGGATACAGCTGGTCCCTGAGAGATGCTGTCTGGCAGCATTATATAATGTATAAGTACAAACAGTAAAGCTGATCGGTAAAACAGTATTTGTTTCATTATGAGCAGTAACAAATTCTAATCTAAGAGAAAGAAAGCTATGGTATTGTATTGTTCAAGCTTTGGTATTAGCTGGAATCTAAACTGCTCCCAAGAGTGGTGATGGGAAGAAGAATATAGGCAGATAGATAGATAGATAGATAGATAGATAGATAGATAGATAGATAGATAGATAGATAGATAGATAGATGATATGATAGATAAATAGATAGATAGATAGATAGATAGATGATATGATAGATAGATAAATAGATAGATAGATAGATAGATAGATAGATAGATAGATAGATAGATAGATAGATGATATGATAGATAGATAAATAGATAGATAGATAGATAGATAGATAGATAGATAGATAGATGATAGATAGATAGATAGATAGATAGATAGATAGATAGATGATATGATAGATAGATAGATAGATAGATAAATAGATAGATAGATAGATGATATGATAGATAGATAGATGATAGATAAATAGATAGATAGATAGATGATAGATAGATAGATAGATAGATAGATGATATGATAGATAGATAGATAAATAGATAGATAAATAAATAGATAGATAGATAGATGATAGATAGATAGTAAAATGAAAGTAAAACAATAACATCTCAATGTAAATACACCATAGTGATCATAAATAGAGATCCTGGAAAGAAGTGCCACCTACCCCTCATGAATACAGAGCTGCCAAAAGCAGCACTCCATTTTGGCTTCAAATAGCCTATGGCTATTGTTCAAGGTGCAGGGGCAAAATTTTTAAAAAAGGGCAGATTTTGCCCATTTTTATACCATTATGGCAAGTGTAGACCAATTAAATCTTTCATTGCTCCATTGATCTTCATCTCTTTAGTTTCACTCAAAAGTTGGAGGAAAGGGTGGTGGCAATGACTATTATACATCATTTCCATGATGACTTATGTGAGCATATTTGTTTTTCACTCCTTTTAAAGACTTTTTTTTTTATTTTTTTGCATTTTATTTCCAGTGTTGTAGCTATTATGTGCAACCAACCAACATGCAAGGGCCTTATCTGACATCCATTCCCCGTAATGTAACTATTATGTGAACTCAACATGCCTGATTTTATTTGACAGTTATAGATAAAAGTAATTGTTTTATTCGGCTAATTTGTTGGGGGATTATCCGAAAGCTCTTGAAATAATTGCTCCCTTTTATGCGTTAGGGAAGGAGCTATTTTGTGTTTCATTAAGAATTCACACTCGCCCTGGATATTTTATGCCGTTTGCTTGCTCTTTTCCCTTTGGGGTATCTCATTTCATTCCACAAAGAATACACAGAGCAACGAGCTGGAATCTAAACATCTATAATGCATAACGGTTCTGCAGTGATTTCTGTTTCCCAAAATCTGATACTTTTCTGTGATATCACATGGGCTGTGCTTTAGTGGAAAACGTGGGTAAATGCTGCTTCAGATTCCCTTTCTATTCCCCCGTGCATTGACATCCGGATTATTTTTGATGTCTTCACACATAAAAACTCAGTGCCAGGTCAGATGCAGAAGCTTGCATCTCTGTGGAGGTTTGGGAGACAAGGGGAAGAGAAGGATTAGCTAGGATGTCCAAACTCTAACCACAGTAAATAAATATCAGGTTCTAGGTCTGCAGAGTTTCATTGGGTATTTTTCCGTCAAGGTTACTTAAAGTCTTAATATTTTTCATTACCTACCTTAGACAGATTGCCAAAATTGCAAATATCACGTCACGCTCATCAATTATTTGCCAAAGAGAATAACTGTGAGCAGAAATATGTTTCCTGTGATCCACCACAAGTAGATATGGTATTAAACCTGATAAAGTAATCTTTAAAGGTGGCTTCTACAAGGCTTTGATAGTCCGATGTTGGAGCTGTCAATCAATCATCCCTTTGCTTTCAGCTGGGGGTGACTCCATACAGTGCAGGGGGTTGACTCCATGCAGTGCCTACTGCATAGTTTACCAAATTGCGGAGCTGACCCTCTGAGGGTGCCCACAACAGTAGACTGAAGGTCAGATAAAATTTGGGGCACTGATTTATATGGCACACTATGCTGCCATATAATTTAAATCTAAACTAATTACTAATATTATGAGTTGGTTCCTAAGCTCAGCTCAAGAGACAGCAGCCTATTTCTTTGTTAAATTTAGCTTTAAATCCCTTTTGGTCACACCTATAAATATGTTTAAATGTTCACCGAGGATGTGTATTCTCTGAGCAGATCCATATTATCCAATTAAAACGTTTCCCCACTTCTGTAAAGTAATTAACACTATACCCTGGGTGATCTGTGAAATACTAAATCTGTTCTCTGCTATGGAGGGCCTGCATATTAGTCTCTTCTGGGTACTGACACATAATAAACCTCATATTATATTCATACCAATGTGCCTATATATTCTCTTTCTGGTTAGACATAAATATGCATATGAATAAGTCTCTCTTTGCAGAAAAGAAACCAGCAGCTGCTGGGGGCTCAGTGCTATTGAGGGGCTCGGGGTGGTCCTATATGATGTATAATTTAGTACAGGTATGGGATCCTTTATCCGGAAACCCGTTATCCAGAAAGCTCCGAATTTCAGGACACCCGTCTCCCATAGACTCCATTTTAATCAAATAATTTAGAATTTTAAAACTGGTTTCCTTTTTCTCTGTAATAATAAAACAGTACCTGTACTTGATCCCAACTAAGATATAATTACCCCTTATTGGGGGCAGAACAGCCCTATTGGGTTTATTTAATGGTTAAATGATTCCCTTTTGTTTGTAATAATAAAACAGTACCTGTACTTGATCCCAACTAAGATATAATTACCCCTTATTGGGGGCAGAACAGTCCTATTGGGTTTATTTAATGGTTAAATGATTCCCTTTTCTCTGTAATAATAAAACAGTACCTGTACTTGATCCCAACTAAGATATAATTACCCCTTATTGGGGGCAGAACAGCCCTATTGGGTTTATTTAATGGTTAAATGATTCCCTTTTCTCTGTAATAATAAAACAGTACCTGTACTTGATCCCAACTAAGATATAATTACCCCTTATTGGGGCAGAACAGCCCTATTGGGTTTATTTAATGGTTAAATGATTCCCTTTTCTCTGTAATAATAAAACATTACCTTGTTATTGATCTCAACTAAGATAAGAGAAATAATTCGTATTGGATGAAAAACAATCCTATTGGGTTTAATTAATGTTTTATTGATTTTTTTAGTAGACTTAAGGTATGGAGATCCAAATTACGGAAAGACCCCTTATCCGGAATACCCTTGGTCCCAAGCATTCTGGATAACGGTCCTATACCTGTATATGTGTGTAAAACAGTTCACCTATTCACAGGTTTGGGGTTAAGAAGGCAAAGGGACCCTACTGTGCGGCTGATGGCGCCACTGTTATGTAGCTTATCCTATGCCATTAGTTTTTTTTCCTTATCTATTGGAAAACAGCTTGCAAATTAAATGCAAATTAAAGAATAAATCTAAAAAGGGAATAAAACTGGGGTGACAAATACAATCAACATTCTTCATTTCTTGGGGGATCCAAGGTAGAGTAGTTCAACCACAGCTGCAATGATGTGTAGACTCTTCCTCCCTTTGTAATGTGGTCCGAAATCTTTTGCATATAGAGGAACGCAGCAGTAAAATATTTACAGCCGACATACATCTGCTCTTTGATGGAGTGCATACGTGAGCATAGATATTATCTGATGGCACTTGCCTGATTGCAGAAACACTGTACATCTAACACTTGAGATATATGAGATGCACTCAAGAACAACTATGTCTGAGCTGTCACATTGCACTCCGAGGCCGATTCTTCAAATCTCGGCTACAGCATGGTGCCCATTCCATATGTGACACACTGCTACATCTGCCAGCTTAGGATTTATCATTCGCATTGAGACTCACATATATCATTTCTGATAACTTTCCAAATAAAAATAAGTTGGGCAGGGACGTTATTTATAGCTTGCACCCTTATTGTTATTAGATTCTATCAGCAGTACATGCAAGCTGTGAGATGAATCATTTCCTTTTATGCCTAAAAGCTGAAATTAAAAGATATATGCAAAATGCATTTTGGGATAGAATCATTCAGAAATGTTCTATGCAGAAACAATGGCAGGGGAGTAAATTACTTATTTCTGCTGCCAGTATCTCAGGTTTAGTTCATTCATATAGAAAACACACATATGTGATAGGGAGCACTAACACTTGATTTTTTGAAATATGCCCATCTAAAATCTGTCAAGATCATGTAAAAGTCAATGGAAGATGTCCCTTTTACAACTGGAAGATCTTTCCTTGCTTTGTGGTTTTAGAGGTTTTTTCGACGCTGGCTTTTGTACGACAATACGAAAAAGTTGCGGTTTTCATTTGTGCTTTTGATAAATGACTGACATTACGAGGAAACGAGTTTAGTCATGATTTCCAAAAATGATAAAACCACAAAAATCCGAATGTTAATAAATGCCCCCCTGAAATGTCTGCATTTTTGTATATCATTCTGATGTTGGCAATGGCATAATGATAGATTAAAGTAATGATTTGAGAAATTAGCATTAGCTGTATTTAAAGATTTTATAATTGAGACTATACTATATAAAAATGATACTACATCCCACCTACAATGTATCTCTCAACCAAACATTTGAGTACTGCCACTATGCTCAAATTGGTAAAAGCAAATAGCTGTGGATTTGGGTTCCATATTAGGACAAAGTGCATAGTAAGAAACAGGGTTTAAACATTAGAAACCTTTAGGGAAATACAAGTTGTTAAAAATATGTGCAATATATGAAATATTATTCATTTTGGTTGTGTCTTGGCAAAATCTATACTGGATGCAAAAAGAAGGGGGACCAGTTACTCGAGCTTGCAAACACTACAAATCCAAGTTATGGAGCATTAAAGTGTGTATAACTTCACCCCATCGGACCTACACATGTAGAGATGGAGCATTGACAAGTAATGGGGCATTAAGGTGTGTAACTTCACCCCTTCGAACCTACACATGTAAAGCTGTAGATGCACAGGGGATATAGACAGAGTTCCACAACACCTTATGCCCCAACCCCCCCATGAATGACATGGAAGTTGAGGGTACTCCAGAGGGTGCAATGTGCTGTTGATCTGAAACCCCTTTTTCTAGGCAGCTACTGAATTCCAGCAGTGCTGAGAGTGAGGTACGGCTCTTTGCTCTCTAGTCTAGGAACGCAAAGAGCTTCATCTCTGGTCTCCAATAGCAAAATTCAGGGCAAGATATAAATTGCTTTGCACAGAGAGATAGATAGATGTATAGATGGATAGATAGATAGATAGATATATAGATAGATAGATAGATAGATAGATAGATAGATAGATAGATAGATAGATAGACAGATAGATGATAAATAGATATATAGATAGATAGATAGATAGATAGATTTGGTTTTCTTAAGTAAAGGTGCAAAGTTTACTATTTTTATCTCTGTACGCAATGAAAAATAATGAGGTCCAAGCTTGGTATCTTTCTTTGTTGCTGATTTATCTAAATGTCTCAAGTTCTCCTTAGAATAGCATTCAGTTGGACCGAAGTTTTTCTTTTTTTTTTATGCTGCTTCCCAGATCTAGGCCATACCATTATTGATTTCAGCACATGCACCAAGGAGCAGAGTTTCTTAGTGTCATGGTATCTGCCTTATTTGACAAATTGTTTTTTGTATAAGAAATGAGACAGAGTCCCATTTGCAAGAGGTTGCAAAATGTCTCCTGGAGAATAGTTAAATATGTTAGCTAGGACATTAAGAATTAGGATAGAAGAGGAGAATAATTGTAGTTGCTACTGCAAGCTAGCACATATCCAAATCCCTCTGGACCAGAGTGATGACAATGGCTTTCTAGATCTCTATGCAGTTAATTGGAAGACACTCAGACTTTTTATATTTTGATTGATTTATGCTGTGTCTAGAAGAAAGGAAAGGAGAAGCAGCGTGTAGCAAGAGAAAGAAGTAAAGGAAGAGATAGAGTGATGGGTCAGTTGAATAGAGAAGAGAAGAAAACAAGAGTGACAAAGTGTCACAGATTTAGGTCACTGAATCCAAGTTCTATTCAACATAAGAAATACAGTAATTCAACAGAAATCCTACACCCAGATTATTAGCACATTCTTAGCCCTGCAGCCTAAAACACCATTCTTGCCAACGCCATCTCATTATTACTTTCACTCCCTCAGGACCTGTTTTGTATTGATGGTAGCCTGGGCTGCATGATAAACTTATGATCCCAGCAACTAGCTTTAGAATTATTGAGAATAAAGGGGACATTACAATTATCTCTGAAACCCTTCAGTGTTATTGCAGATGTACACATAACTGGTGCATTACCACTGCATCCAGGCTCTGTCCACTCATTTTAATATAGATACTGTATATATATATATCAAAGGAAGCAGAGCACTTTGCACCAATTATAATTGATAAAATTGCTAAGCACCTTTTATAAGGACATAATTTACAGGATATTTATGGCTCTTGTATATTATATACATTTATACATACATTATAGATGCAGGAAAAGGCGATGTACTGTGTTAGCCCGTCAAAAATGTTTACAGGGTAACCCTTTTGAAATAAAAAATAACAAAAGTGGTATAAAGGTGATACCTTTATTGGCTAACTAAGATAATCATAGCAAGCTTTCAGAACATTTTAGTTCCTTTTTCAAGCTGATTACTACTAAATTAGAACTAAAAAGGAACTAAAATGTTCTGAAAGCTTGCTATGATTATCTTAGTTAGCCAATAAAGGTATCACCTTTATACCACTTTTGTTATTTTTTATTTCAAAAGGGTTACCCTGTACACATACATTATATATACATACATATACATTACCTTAAACCTGACACTATTATAACTTATAAAAGTCCTGCTTACTTTATCCAATACTAATTTATGTATCATAAGTGATAATGGACTTAACTAGATTTGAGGTGAAAGATGTATATCATGGTATACACATGAACTAGTCTTCATTTGAGAATTTGGCACATAGCTTCAACCCATTTTTCTCTTAAATAGATAGATGGCTGTGAATACTCTGTGCCCCGTGTCCACCACCTTCAGTATAAATTATAGTACAGGTATAGGACCCATTATCCAGAATGCTCGGGACCAAGGGTATTCTGGATAAGGGGTCTTTCCGTAATTTGGATCTCCATACCTTAAGTCTACTAAAAAATTAATAAAACATTAATTAAACCCAATAGGATTGTTTTGCTTCCAATAAGGATTATTTATATCTTAGTTGGGATCAATTACAAGGTTCTGTTTTATTTCTACATAAAAAAAGGAAATCAGTTTTAAAATTCAGAATTATTTGCTTATAATGGAGTCTATGGGAGACGGGCTTTCTGTAATTCGGAGCTTTCTGGATAATGGGTTTCCGGATAAGGGGTCCAATACCTGTAATTCACTAAGACTTATGTGCTTAATGCCCTATTTTTATGTGCAATGTAAGATAAATTAGTTTTTTCCTCATCCATGTAGAATCTATGAATTCAGTGCATGTTCATTGAATGTTATCTCACTGTGACTGGCATCGATTCTTTCACATTGGCTGGAATAAAATTGCTTGTTTGGAACCCTACATCAGTGTTCAGAGAATTACAGCACAAAATCAGTAAATATTCTTCTTCAGTTAGCTCTAAAATAAAACTACTGAATATGTTTCTTCTAGTTTTGATATGCAACCTCAATGGCTTTTTGGAATAGATGCCAAAAATATAGGTTACGGATGTCAAAACCTTTGGCATTGGCAGAGATCTATGACATTGGCATACAATGTACAATGGCATTTGATATTATTTCAAGTTATATATATGTTTAGTTTGCAAGTACAAGATAAACAAATGCAATTATATGGATATTAAATCAGTATTAGGTGTCACGACTTTCATATTAATTTCTTTATGCTATTTCTCCTTGAATAATGGGAAATTAAGGCACTTCTAGTTTAAACCCTTAGTGGAAAGTAGAAGCATTTCAAAATGATGGGCTCTATGTTGATGAGACCAGTGCTGGGGAAATCCATTTCCCATACTGTAAATCATTCCACAAATTATAATGCAGGTCAGAGGGGCTTTGGGTTTGCCCTATTATGAGTTTCATTACTTTTCTGGTCTTCTGGGCAAAGGCAATCCCTGTTTCAGTATAAATTAAAAAGGGGTTCATGTTACTTCTGCACTATAAAATATAACCAGCATTTTACTTTTTCTTTTTGGGTTTCTTTTTACACTGGTAGAAAAAAAAATAGAACTGAAATCCTGTACTTTTCTTTAAAATTATTGTTTTGACTTAAACCTCACCCCATATATTCAACTCTTCTTTGCCCTCTCCGCCGCAATAAGAACCCACATTATCTTTCTGCAAAACACCACCTTAGTAATATCAGTATTGAAAGGAAAAGATGAGTGAACTCATTGAAAGAAAAAAGCTTACGTTCTACTCTGTTGTAATTGCGGAAAATGTTGATCATTTTCTGCACATAGGACGTTTTTCAGGTTGAAATTATAGAGCATTGTTCTCTTCGTTATAGAAGGTGCTTAGGAAAAATGAATTGATGTGTGTTTACTGACTTGGTATAATCCGTTTATATTCTGTGCACACAAAGAAAAAACAGAAATGGATTATGTATAATATTACTTCACAAAGTAAGCGCAATGATCATTTAGGGATGAGCTAAAATGGAATGCATGGAAGCAAAAATGTGTGGTCCAAACCTTGCCACTTTTAGAATATATAGTTCTACATTGGGAATACAATCTAGATGGAGGTGGACATGAATGTTACTATTTCTATTGTGTTTCACCAGGGCAACTATCAGTCATGCAGATCAAAATCAGAAATACAGAGCCAGCAGTGGGAAGATTGATTAAGGGAGGGTGCAATTGTTACAGGAGCCCCCGCTTATATATTAAGAAAAGAAAGACCAGCATTAATGATGGGCGAAATGTTTAGCCAGGCATGGATTCACAGAGAATTTCCACGTTTCGTCATTGGCGGATTGTTTTGCGAAACGGATGAAAAATTTTGTGCGCGTCCAAAAATTGTTGCAAGAATAGTCCCAGGCGGCAAAAGAATAGTTGCACGTTCAAAAATTGTCGCGAGAATAGTCATGGGCGTCAACAGAATAGTCACATGTCAAAAGAATAGTCGCAGGCATCAAAAGAATTATCGCAAGCGACAATTTTTTTGCAGCGCAACATTTTTGCCTTTGCGCGATTTTTTTGCCGTTTCACAAGTCTTTTGAAAGATTCACGAAATGGGACAGATTCGCTCATCATTAACCAGCATCACTTAGGGACACCTTTGGGACACCTTTACCAGTAAAAAAATTGCATCTGTTGATGAAACCAATGATTAATATTTAGTAAAGCAGTAAAATTTCCAGCAAAATATTTAATTCTGCAAAACATGTGGCATATTTAACAATAATCAGTAGTGATCAGCGAAACTTTTCACCAGGCATGGTTTTGCAGCTAATTTCTGCTTTTTGCCACTGGCAGATTTTTTTGCGAACAAAAAATTGATGCCCGCAGCAAAAAAATGTGTTTAGCCAGGCATGGATTCACAGAGAATTTCCACATTTTGTCATTGGCGGATTGTTTTGCGAAACGGATGAAAAATTTTGTGCGCGTCCAAAAATTAGAATAGTTGCGCGTTCAAAAATTGTCGCGAGAATAGTCACGGGCATCAACAGAATAGTCACATGTCAAAAGAATAGTCACGGGCATCAAAAGAATTATCGCAAGCGACAATTTCAAGCGGCTAATTTCTGCTTTTTGCCACTGGAAGATTTTTTTGCGAACAAAAAATCGATGCCCGCAGCAAAAAAATGTGTTGTGCAAAATGTTCGCCATTTCACAAATTTGTTGCCATTTCATGAATCTTTTGAAAGATCCGCTAATTTTCCGGTAAAATGGGACAGATTCGCTCATCCCTAAAAATCAGTAACATTTTAATTTCTTAAACATTCACTATTATTGGCAACGATTCTCCTGAAATACAAAATTCCTGTATTTTTTTTTTTTTTTTGTCAAACTTGCCACAGTTTTACTCATGGGTTTTCAATAGACTTTGTTATGTAAGGCCAGGTGAACTTTTTAGGTTACTAAGCTGACAAAAAAAAATGTAGCTGCTAATGAAAAAACTTTTTTTTATCCCACTTAAAATCAATATAAAACAATTTTAAACAAAGGAAAAATGTTATTTGTAGACAAAATCTAAAATAGGAAAATTGACCTTTAGTTATTTTAAGTATTACTTCCAGTCCTAATTAAAAGTGCATAAAAACGCAAAGGAACTATTTAAAAGAATTTTAACTTCCCAGTGAAGCTGGGTGAAACTGAAAACAATGAGGGGATTAACTTCCCCTTGAAGGTGAGTGAAAATGAAAACAATGAGGGAATTACCTTCTCATTGAAAGTTCAAGTTCAAGTTCTATTCCTGTACTATCCTAAGCCTCCATAGGACTCAATGGTACTCGACAGATCAAACCTGCCAATTTTTTTTCGACAAAAAAAGTTATCTAAGCATTAATAAACCATGAATTATGGGAGTTATTTTCGAAAAACTTTCAAGGAACAATAATGAAAAAATTGAGGTCTGGCAAAAACCCATTTGTAAATCTCGAAATTATCTAAAAGTGAGAAAAAATCCGACTTTATCTCAAAATTGCTTAGTAAATGTGCCCCTAAATCATACATTATAGGAGACAGTGGGTAATCAGAATCTAAACCATTTGCCTTGTGCAGATCAGAAAGCTTCATAGGGGACTTTTCAATATCTAATGCTCCATCTGTTGACTGAAACCCATCTACTAGCTTAGCCTTATCCAGATCTTGTGACAATTTTGCTCAGTTTTACTAAAAGTTGTGCTATAATCTGCTCTTCTCTGCACAGTGTGATTTAGATTTAGAAATATACTTTTATTTCCTGGTGACTGTGCTAAATACATAGATACATAGTACTACAGACATGCTGAGCATTTCAATTAAATTGAAAGGTCTTCTGAAAGCTGATTCTTTTAAGAGATTTTTTATACTATGTACACCCCGCCGAGTGTCCTCTGTCTTTGAAAGTATGAAGATAAAAAAATAATTGAAAAGAAAGGGCTATATTTTCAAAAAAGTCAGTCTTAAAGGGAAACTTGAGTGCTCCTTACAGAGGATAATCAGTTTTTCCCACACCATGTGTGTTATGAGAGTTCAGCCTTTACTTGTGCATGTTCGGGGACTTTATATCAAGACATATGCCACAATACCATGGGGGTTAAAGCTAGAGAGCACCATTGACTTTACCGTGAAAAATAATAGATGGGTTTGCTTTCAAAAAACGAAATATAGAATCTCAGAAGTAAATTGATTAAATATGTGAAACAAAGCTAAAGGGGGTAACTTCCTTCCTGTACTTCCCAGGGGCCCTAAACGCTTCTTTTTCTCTTTTTCTAATGCTAGATGGACTAGCACTGCAAACCGAATTGGATCCTTCTAATCCTTTGGGTTGAAAGTCTTCTCCACACTGTAGTTTTATATTATTTTTATCTTTCCCCCCTAGTAAAGGCATGATTGAAATGATAATGAATACATGAAAAGATGTTGATCAATTCACATGAGAGTGTAAAACGGTTAAAAAAGCAGAAAGCTATGAGTCATATTAAGGAATCTTGGGCAAACCATATTTTCAGGATATATAAGGTTTGCACCTCTATGTAGAGACAAATTCCCAATAAAGAAATAAATACAGTATATATATATTAATGCTCCATTGGACTGAAGAGATACAATGCCTCTAGTCCTAAAGGAGGTGACAAACCTCTCGAAATCACTCGTAGCTATCACTTTCAGCTGTCAGTAGTCTATAAAAAGACAAGATATGTTTAAGAGAAATTAGGATAGTTACTGAGCGAATTTTTTGCGGCTGGCATAGATTCAGCAAATTTTCGCATTTTGCCATTGGCGAATTGTTTCGCAAAACTTCAGTGAAAATTCACCGCGGAAAAATGAAATGTCCAGAAATTTAATTGTTGTGCGTCAAATTGGGCGCGGTCTTGTCAAATTGGGCGTGGACATGTCAAAAAAAGCGTGGGCAACAAAAAAAAATAGACGCAGGGGACAAAAAAATAGATGCGGGCAACAAAAAAGATGCAGGCAAAAAAAAAAAAGTTTGCACGTCAAATGCGTTTCACGAAATTTTCGTCGTTTCGCAAATTTTCTTGCCGTTTTGCGAATTCTATGGCGAAACGGGACAGATTTGCTCATCACTAATTATTTGGAATAATATTAATCATTCTGCACCAATTGTAGAGATATGTGAACCATTTCTAATAATGGGTAGTTTTCATGGTAATTCTGAGAGTACTAAATCTCAATTTTTGCCTGGAAATTTTTGTTAATCAGAAGCTTTATGAATTTTCTTTTGACCTGTATTTGATATCATTATAATACACAAAATATTCTGTATGTATCCAAAAGGAATGTTGCGTGTCATGTGATTTATTGAAACTTACTTATTATAAAAAATAACGTACCCTCAACTTTAAAATATAAGGATATTAGAAATCACTTTGAACTTCCATGACCAGTATAATTATACTTGGCTTATTGTGCCTTTATTTATTCAAGAAACGCCTTGTTGGCTTGTTATATTTTATGATAAGCAGCACATTATCTGTAACACAATATTGTTATACTTTTGTCTCTGAATGATTATCAACCTGTGTATCATAAAGATACCCCTGAGCCTTAAACCATACATGTCATATTCTATATGATAATGTTCGGTATTGCAGTGATGACTGGCCTCCATGTATTCATATGTAAATATTATACACCTGCGCACACAGGTAAAAAAAAATAAGTATATGGATTAGAATTCTTTCATGTAATAAAAAAATTAAAGAAATAATTGAGAGACGTTGCATGGCTCCGAAAAGTGCTTTATCTTAGCAAAAAACATGTCCCTTCATTCAGTAATCCATCCACTGTTTTGTAAGATAGTGATACATCTCCTAATGGCGGCAGTCACAGTAGCATGTTCAAGATAAGCCAGCTCACATTATCATGAAAGACACTGTCAGAGGGATCAGGAAAGGAATTTAGAACAGAATGGAATTAGAAAGGCATTAAGGTGGTATTCATGTGGGATTATATTTTTTTTACCCCAACAAAGGGATACACTATTTTACATTTACAATAGCCTGTGGTGCACAGAAGTGCTCAGAACTTGAATTCAATGCAGGTAGTAAATTAAGATTGGTTAATGGCAGGGTTATTGGGCAATTTGGCCCTTGAGGTCCTTTAAAATAAGGCTTCCATCCACAGCAACCGCAAATGATGAGAGCAGAAGTTTGGAATGGCTTTAAGTTTGACTTAGTTAGGGTGATACATACATAGGGTTATTAGACAGACAGAGAAAGATAAATATATGCTTCTGTATGTATGTAATGGCTAGTAGTAGTCATCTATCTGTTTTAATTACAACATATATTTAGTCTGGGCTATTTGTTGAAGCACACAGTGCAGAACCATGACCTGTTTAGTCTTTCAGAGCAATTGACAAAGAAAAGGTTAAGTTGGCCATACACGGGAGGATTTAAGATGCCGATTCAGCCCCTACAGAACAAGTCTGCAGCTTATCTGGCCATGTATGGGCCCTCACTGACTGCCTCTTCGATAGATATCTATCCGCTACCCAGCGGAATCGGTGTCTTGCTTGGATCTTCATGATCTTCTACCAGACACATACACACTAGCCAAGGACCACATACACCTGCTTACCATTCAGTTCATGAAGATCCAAGCAGTGCCCCAATGTGATAGCACCAAAAATTCTTTTGTTTGCAGTATATTACTCTATAGTTGTCACTTCTACAAAATTTTAAGCTCCATAGCTTTCTTGCCATGAATATCATGCCACTGGGGGGCAATTAATGATACCTCATTTTCCACCTTTATAGGGAGAGTGGTTTTCCTAAAGAAGAATGCCAATTACAAGTGTCGTTGTTGGTTTTTGTTTGCATTATCAGTAATTAAGTGTATATATCGCCTATGCGTTTATTGTCATCCAGCCGGCGCACTCTGCCTCTTTAATAAATGATATAAAGTTCCTGCACATTTCCTTGCTATTGACAGTCGCTGTGCTTCTGTGCTACTATGTAATTTTCAAATTTTGTCGCTTGAGCTGTTTCTTTTACATGATAGCATCCATTTTAAGGTTCTCTGGGAACATGTACATGGTGCGTTTTCCACTGAGTACACTTCTCACTGATCCATAAATACACCGTAAAAAGGAGAAAAGCAGAAAGAGACAATATCCGTTATCATTTTCTATGTGGGATGTAAGATGATGACTGGAACTTTAAAGTATTAACATTTTTTTGCAGAGGATTTTTGCCATTTTAATTTGCCTTTTTGCTTTGTGTAGAAACAGCTGGCAGGCAAGATTAGGAATGTTACAGTGGTTTGTGCCAAGTGACACAATTACACACTTGCTGCGAGTCTCCTGCCACAAACTCGTGATCTTGTCAGCTTTGCCCTCCCTGTGACTTCATGTTCTGACAGGACTAATTCTGTCTGTAAATGCCAGAAAATGTTTTACTGAGTGGTTGAAATTATGATTGCACATTATGTCACCATAAAATGCCTTCATATTGTATTTATGATATGTTTTCAATGTTCTTTTAGGATGAAGGATGGGGGCAGATTTATAAAGAACTTTTTTACAGAGCTGTAGCAATAGTTACCAAACAGACAGTAGAGCAGTGATCCCCAACCAGTGACTCGGGGGCAACATGTTGCTCACCAACCCCTTGGATGTTGCTCTCAGTGCCCCCAAACCAGTGAGTTATTTTTGAATTCCTGACTTGGGGGCAAGTTTTGGTTGAATAAAAACAAGATTTCCTACCAAATAAATCCCCTGTAAGCTGATAGGGTGCATAGAAGCTGCCTAATAGCCAATCTTAGCCCTTATTTGGCTCCTCCATGAACTTTTATGGTGCTTGTGTTGCTCTCCAAGTCTTTTTACATTTGACTGTGGCTCACGAGTAAGAAAGGTTGGGGACCCCTGCAGTAGAGCATATGGGAAGGAGACAAATGAGAAGGTTAGGAAGAGCAGGAAGTAGGAAGTAGGGCATGAGGTGGGTGGAGTTACTTTTACATTAAAGCAGGAAGTGACAGGGACCATGGTAGTTTAATGAGCATAAAGACTATTGTCCCACTCAACTGCCTGTTGAGTAATTTTGAGTTACCCTGGAGTTTTTGATTAGGGAGATAGTTGGTGGGTCCTCCAACTCTGCTACAGCTGGAAGTGGAATGCGTGCCACTTGGGATCTTATATCTAGTAATTATTTTGGCTGTGGGTTGTGCAATGTGGGGACAATGGTCTAGCTTCATTTGCCCACTCACTTGAGATTGAGCGGCTGCCATGTCTAGTAGCCCAATAAGGTACCTGGTGTTTGCTCTTAAGAAGCTTTCCTTAAGGGGGGGTCATTTGGGGGCCCAAGATAGGGGGAGCAGAAAGCAATGGTTCTTAGAGGTATTTCAGTATTGCCCCTGCAACCTTGTTGCTGCCAATGACACAAAAAGAAATGAAAAAGCTTCGCCATAGACTTCTATTGCGTTGAAATTAACATAATACTTGTCTTTTTAGGCGACATTTTTAATAGGTTCTCAGCACATATTTTGTTCTTTATGATTACACGTTATCCCTTTCCTGCTAGGGAAAAAAAAAAAAACCCTGCCACCTTGGAAATTACATTAATTACTCCATTAGTAACATATGAATTCACTATAATATAGCTATTGTGATTAGCAAATTTCTACAGTTGTGACTGGTGCAAAAAACAGAGATAAAACTGTGTTTTGCAGAGAATTAATGGGTCTGTATTGGCTGATTAATACATTCACAGATACCAATGCTTATCATCTTAATGATGGGATGTTCAGAGAACAGAAATATCATGCCTTTTTAACCATTTCCAGGCCTGGAATTTACAGTATTCCAGTGGATAACATGGTAATTCTGCAAAATATCCATCATTATTCTACTGCGCTGTATATAAATTAGAAACATATATTGAATTTGTTGTAAATAGCCATGGTATATGTCATCTTCTGTGCATTGTTAGTGTATTATAAATGGCGGTGACAAAATGAAAAATGGTTTAACTATATATTCATAGTCTATTATGTTCTGTTCAGGCCATTGTTTGTGACATGTTTGATTTATTTTCCACATGCAATGTTAGTATCAATAACAGTATTTTGCATAGAAAGAACATACAAATCTATATGTTGTATTGACCATTCAAGCAGGAAATTTCTAATTATACGTATTTAACTCAAGGAATGTTATGTATGTGACCAGCGAAAGATTCCTTATAATAGCAGAACAGATACATATGTAGGGCAATGGCAAAGGGGCAGAGTATTTTGTCAACTAGGTGTTGTGTAGCTCAGGGGGCCCTGGACATTTTTGAGCAATAATCTTTTGTCAAGAAAAAGCATTAGGTTTTTCCAAGAAATTGAGGGGGTGTTTCAAGCATTAATCCCTATGAAAAATAAGTGGCTCAGTTGTATGGTAACTGGAGGGGGGAAAAACTTCTTAAAAAGACTTTCTAAAGCCTTTTTAATGGCTCACCATTAATGAATGTGAGCACAGGTTTATAAACCCCGGGGTCTCCACCAAAACTTGTTTGCAAATAACGTGATGATAGGCTCACCCAGTGACTTACATGGTCCAGGTGTATGAACCCCGGACCCTCCACCTCCAACACACTACATTAAAACACTCCTGGTAAAATTATAGGGAAAATGCACTCACCAAAGACAAGTGGTGGTCCAGGTGCAGCTCCCCGAACCCGTAGCCTGAGGGGCTTCGTATTCAAAATCCTGACGCATTTCGTATTAAAAAAATGACAAATAGTGCCTATGACTACATATTTTTTGAATACGAAATGCATCAGAACTTTTTTGTTTTAAGATCTCTGCAATAAAGACAAGTTTTAGTGGACTAAGGAGTGCGTGCCGTTTCTCCTTCAGTTGGGTTTAAAGCATTGTCTCCCCCATCCATGGAGCTACAAGATACTCCTTTGTGCCCTTGCTCTAAAGGAGTATATTGAACCTTAATTAGCTATAGATGTACAGGTATGGGATCCCTTATCCTGACACCCGTTATCCAGAAAGTTCTGAATTACGGAAAGGCCATCTCCCATAGACTCCATTATAAGCAAATAATTCTAATTTTTAAAAATGATTTCCTTTTTCTCTGTAATAATAAAACAGTACCTGTACTTGGTCCCAACTAAGATATAATTACCCCTTATTGGGGGCAGAACAGCCCTATTGGGTTTATTTAATGGTTAAATGATTCCCTTTTCTCTGTAATAATAAAACAATACCTGTACTTGATCCCAACTAAGATATAATTACCCCTTATTGAGGGCAGAACAATCCTATTGGGTTTATTTAATGGTTAAATGATTCCCTTTTCTCTGTAATAATAAAACAGTACCTGTACTTGATCCCAACTAAGATATAATTACCCCTTATTGGGGGCAGAACAGCCCTATTGGGTTTATTTAATGGTTAAATGATTCCCTTTCCTCTGTAATAATAAAACAGTACCTGTACTTGATCCCAACTAAGATATAATTACCCCTTATTGGGGGCAGAACAGCCCTATTGGGTTTATTTAATGGTTAAATGATTCCCTTTTCTCTGTAATAATAAAACAATACCTGTACTTGATCCCAACTAAGATATAATTACCCCTTATTGGAGGCAAATCAAGCCTATAGGGTTTATTCAATATTTAAATGATTTTTAGCAGACTTACGTTATGGAGATCCAAATTACGGAAAGATCCCTTATCCGGAAAACCCCAGGTCCTGAGCATTCTGGATAACAGGTCCCATACCTGTACTTATTTTAAGCAGCTTTTTAATAGATCTTAATTTTTTATATACAGTATATATTTAGGTTTTTACTAATTCTTCTTGGACATCAAGTTGTAGCCAATTAATCAATAATTTGATGTTTATGTGAATTATTACCACTGAATGCACTAATTACAAATGTATCTTGTATGTATCATTCTTCTTATTAGACTCAATAATGGACACTGGTCATGTTGAAAAACCTATATCACATTTCACCTGCTAGTCAATGCTGTGATTTGGGATAATTTTGATGCTGAATTTTCATAACCCTTGCAAAGCAGCGTATGTAGCTTGGATAAAGTATAGGCAAAACCATGGAATAGTGCATGTATACAAAAATATCTGCAATTAAAATAATGATGGCAGTTTAGTGAACCAGCTCTGTCAGTTTTTTTGTCGCAAGTCATTAATGCGCTCTGTTGCACTTTTGTAAACAGATGCCTGAAAATACTACTGCCTCCAGCATGCTAAAAGTTCATCTTAAGGTGAACCGCCCCTTTAATATAGCTGTTAAAGAAAAAAATGATGCGATAATGCAGACCCATCTCATATAAGTGACCGCCCTGAGGTCAAGGACCAATCTCGTTTGAAAAAGATTATGCTTAAGTCGGTTGCCTTGGATGATCAGTTTTTTGCCTTCCTCATTACACATAGGGACGTATTTATTATAGTGTATAAGCCAATATCACCAGTTTTGTTGCCCATAGTGACCAATCAGATCTTTGCTTTTGCTTTCTAACTTGTACATGACCGCTCAAATCTAATTGCTGATTGGTTGCAATGGGTAACATCACCGGTGATGCTGGCTCTCACACTATAATAAATATGCCCTATAGTCTGTTTTAGCTTAGCAGTATCTTATTAATTCTATGGTTTTATTTAAGTCAATAAGATATGTGTATCATACACCTCCCACCACACACACACACAATACATATATATTCTTGTTTTATCCCTTCTGTCTCCCAGTTGTATTATTAAAAATAGTGGCAGGTCCTGTTTGTAGCTAATGGGAGTGTTGGATAGAAGTTTAAACATTAACCTATCGGTCATAAAAACAGATCTGCAAGGCAGCTGTGGATACGGATAGGTTACTGAGCAGAACGGATAGGAGCTGTCTGTCAATGGAAATGTATTCAGCCTGCCTGCATGGGTGGGAGTGGGATGCAGATAGTCTTTGACAAACTAGGTAGTAGGAGGCAATGATCAACAGACAAGAACAGATAGAGGGGTAACTGGCAGAAAGGAAGAAAGATATTGAATTGGGCACAATTATTATCTACATAGCACCAACACATTTACAGATGTAATACATCAATCACTTCTCAAGTGGAGCTAATAATCTAAGGTCCCTATCACAGTAGGGTTTTATCAGGAGCAAACTGACTGGCCTGTGTGTGGTAGAGAAACCACCAAAACATAAGAACATACAAATTCCTTGCAGATACTGCCAATACTAAAATCAAGCTCAGGACACCAGTGCTGTAAGGCATAAGTGCTAAGCACTGGACCACCATGCTGCCCAAGTTTGAAGATTTTTAGAGATTTTTGGTTTGGGGGCCTTGGAGCAAGGTCTGGTCTGGTAGTCAAATTGGCCCTGACAATTCAAGTACATGGAAGCTCAAAGAGCCCCACAACAGCCCAACAAATACTAATAGTGACTGTCTGTTTCATCTGTTTCTGGCCAGGATCCACAGATTGCCAGTCTGGGACAGCTTGGAGCCTGCTCCACACAAAAACGAGAGTGGGCATAATTAGATAGAAATCAAAATAAACAAAAAATTTCAGTAACATGGTAGCTTCAAACTGAAAAGGGGACATGCCAGGTATTTTGTGCTACTGTTTCTGGAAAACCTGTCCAGAAAATCTCCACCAAAGTGTCCCTTTAAGGGGTTTGTATTGCCCATTGTGGAAAATCGCAGTGATGAGTAAATACATCAGATGAAGTAGGCAGGGTGTGCAGTCTTTTGGATTTGGACGATCAACATATCAGTTCAATGGACATGTCCTGCTTCTGCCTCCCTCCTTTGTTCAACTACAATACAATATTTTAGCAAATATAGCAACATTCAGAAGCATGGGGGCCCCTGTTCTTGTTTTCTGTTTATGGTCATTCCTGGCCCAATAAATATTTCAGAATTGTGTACATGCAGAAGTGAATACATTTTAGGGCCGGTGATTAATTTACCATAAGCTACTTCCTAGAAGGCAGCTATAAATCACATTTTTTTTTATTTCTCTTATCAGTACATCCAAGAAAGGTGACTTACACAAGGAAATTCAACATAATTATGTTCAAGGAGAATGTAGCTTAAGGACGTTGTTAGTTAGCTTCTATGAAAACCGTTGAGGGTCAGATGATTTTCCTCAGGTAAAGGTAGACTCTCCTTTGAGAATGAAACAGTCAGATTAAAATATTGAAGATGTAAGCTTCAAGGTCTAAGCCATGATCACACTATATGATACATACATGCGTTGTATCCTGAGAAATCTAGACACTTTTACATAGCAAGGTCATTCAAAGAGAATTTCACATTGGCTGGCTAGCAAAAGAAATTCTAAATCCACTCGGTAAATTTGGGGAGGGGGTAGAGGTAACTTTCCTGCTTGCGATAAGCAGGCTTTGCCACTTAGAGTGATAATTGCAATTAATCTCTTCATCATTAATAATCATTATAGAATCAAGGGCTATGTAATTAGCAGAAATTAGTTGCATTGTTTATTGATTGCACAGCTAAGACATTAAGACATTTTTAAAATACGGATCTACAAATTGTATGGAATTTATTCAAAGGGCAAATATATACTGGATGGAGATGTTTTTATATAGTGCCTGTAGATATAGCCAGCCCCGTACTTTATTGGTGCCAAAGAAAGTGTTAGATGATGACTGCAGCCATGGGATTAATGTTGCAGATATTTTTAACATTAGCGAACAGGCCAACTGCAATTGGATGTGAGTGACAGCCCTTCCTATAGCCACTGGAGAATCCTTTTCTTCCTAAGGTTTCACAGAATGCACATTAGGGGATAGCTGTACAGAACTGATATAACTTAGTGCCGCCTGTGTTAAAGGTCATGGTCATGCAGTGCTTAAGATGAATATTTGCGTTATTTATAGGCTGTTAGTCTTAAAGGAGAAGGAAAGGTAAAAACTAAGTAAGCTTTATCAGAAAGGTCTATGTAAATACAGCCATAAGCACTCACAGAAAAGCTGCTCTAAGTCCTCAGTAAGAAGAAGCAACACTTTTCTTTCCTTTTATTCTGTATACATGATTTTCTGTGTCAGACTTCTGCTGTCAGAAAAATCCTTCAGGGCAGGGCACGAGTACAGTTTGCTCCTCTCTCCCCCTCCTTTCTCTTCCTCCCCCTCCCCTTTCTACTATCTCCTCCTCCCAACTGTTTAATTTGAGCTACCAGCAGCCAGAGCTGCAGCACGAAAGCTACTGAAACCAAGCTAAAATGGCAGCTGCTATCTTAAACAAATACAGGGAGCTTCTAGGGCTGTTTACCCAGGTATGGTAAAGCATTCTGCAGACTAAATATACCGTTCAAGTATTGTGGTGAATATATTGGCAATAAAATGCCAAAATACCTTTCCTTCTCCTTTACAAAAACAGTAGGTTATGAAAAAGAAGCAGTGTACAATTACATTTTTTGTTTTGAGATAGCAACATTTACAGTCCTTGACTAGATAGGTCCTCTGCGCCCAGCTTTCCAAACCTCATGTATCAAACTCCCAGTAATAGAGCCGCACTCTCAGCCAATGTCCAATCGAAAAATATATAGGGGGGAGTACGAGACATAATGCAAAATTGCTGCAAAAAAAGTGCTTTTATTTTTATGCCATACACGACATGTTTCGGGCCCCTTTCGTGACATTTACAGCCCAGTAGTCCATAACAAACAATATGCAGGTAGCATTACAGGGACACCTGCTTAAAAGCATATGGGTATGGTGAACATGACCTGACTTTGCTAAATTATTAATTTGTCCCATCTGTACCTGGCTGGTTTGAATCTACTTCATCTGTGCTTGGTTATATAGCAAACTCACAGGGAAGAAGGCCCAAAGCCCTGCAACCCTGAATTCTTTAGAGAAATTCAGAAATAAAAAGTATTTCCTGATGCTTTTACATTCCCTATCTGATCCCCCATGTTCCTCTATGAGGGGGCGGCCATGTTTGTGCAGCAGTAGGCCGTTAGCATTAGAAGTGATAACTGACAGGCTGAGAAGGGGCAGTCAGGTTGGCAAAACAGTCAGGTTTAGGGACTTCAAGCAACAATAACTTGTCCCTGAGAAGGGACAGTCAGGTTGGCAAAACGAAGAGCATTTCTGAGTTTAGTGTCCCATCAAGGGAAAGTAGAAGGCAAGGAAAAAAGTAGAAATTAAGCAGAACTAAAGTTCAGGGGACCTGCTCACTAATACACCTAAGAATAAAAGAAACCCAGTATATAGAAACCCATTCTTCTGTGTTAGTGTTTGAGTTGTGAGTGGAAACGAGGAGGGCTTGTGAAGTCCTTTAACAGTTACTCAGATCTTTCTTGTTTTTCTAAAGCATTGAGCTTTCAGTCTGTAAAGGCATTCTGTAGATATTTTAGAAGGCAGAATTATTTATAACACGAACGCAGTCCAGTAGAGTCCAAACACAGTGATACAGATTGCATTCATTAGTGTCTTCTATGAGCATGCTGAGAGCCGACGGAACAAACCACTATATTTTTCATGAAATAATCAGGCCTTCGTGTGGGCTGCAATCAGTGCCTTTGATAAGTGATTTATGATAAGTGAATTTCACTTTTGAGAAGTGATTTATGATAAATGAATTTCACTTTTTGTTTAAATTCGACCATAAATGACCACATCTGTCTATCTGTTGGTAGTCTGTTTATCTCAAAGACACATAATGAAATACAAAAAAACGTATAATATTCACTAATCAAAGAAAAAAAAGTCCCTTCAAAAAAGATTAGTATCAAGACTCTATACACAGCCTTACATTGGCGTATAGAGTTCCAGCTACTGCAGTCTTTAGCAGGTTAACCTTTTCGGAAATAATTTCTGTCTGTCTAGTTGACTGGTTCTGGCTAATATGTCTCACTGGTTGCAAAGTATTTACAACAGTTTTTTTTCCCCTTGAGGTTTATCCAGAATCAAATGCTAAATCCTGCAAAAAAATGTCAATTCCTTCCATAACTGTATCCCTGTGTATATGGTGCCATCATATTATGCAACTTGTGGAACCATTGCTATCATACCCCACTGCAGGCACACAGTTTCTAGTGTTAAATGAATCCATTATCCAATTAGTACATTGGGTAACTTACACATAGGGGAGGATTTACTAAAACTCATTTTTATTTTTAACAAACCATGAAAAAACTCATTTCCACAAATGGCAGCCATTATTTTCAACTTGTCGCATGATAACTATGACTTTTTCATATTGTCACACAAAAGACAGTGTCAAAAAGTCCAAAAATATTTAACAAAGCAAAGAAAGATCTTCCAATTGTAAAAGGAACATCTGGCATTGAATTCTGCATGATCTTGACAGGTTTTAGCTGGAGTATTTTCAGATTTGAAATTGTCTCAGCTTTGTAGTTTTGTCGTGTATTTTTTTTCATGACTTTTCAGGGTTTTTGGTGACAAAAAGCCTGACCTGAAATCATAGTGGCCTAGTTAATGCCTGGTACCCATTTCAGAAACTTATGCCTAAGAAGCCAGGCTTTCCGACTTTGATCCTTTTGTGCATGATTTTGGAAGCCTCCTATAGAACTTAATGGCACTCTGCAGCTCCAACCTGGCCCAAGGAAAGTCTCCCATAGGGCTCAATGGCACTCTGCAGCTCCAACCCGGCCCAAGGAAAGTCTCCCATAGGGCTCAATGGCACTCTGCAGCTCCAACCCGGCCCAAGGAAAGTCTCCCATAGGGCTCAATGGCACTCTGCAGCTCCAACCTGGCCCAAGGAAAGCCTCCCATAGGGCTCAATGGCACTCTGCAGCTCCAACCCGGCCCAAGGAAAGTCTCCCATAGGGCTCAATGGCACTCTGCAGCTCCAACCTGGCCCAAGGAAAGTCTCCCATAGGGCTCAATGGCACTCTGCAGCTCCAACCCGGCCCAAGGAAAGTCTCCCATAGGGCTCAATGGCACTCTGCAGCTCCAACCTGGCCCAAGGAAAGTCTCCCATAGGGCTCAATGGCACTCTGCAGCTCCAACCTAGCCCAAGGAAAGTCTCCCATAGGGCTCAATGGCACTCTGCAGCTCCAACCTGGCCCAAGGAAAGTCTCCCATAGGGCTCAATGGCACTCTGCAGCTCCAACCCGGTCCAAGGAAAGTCTCCCATAGGGCTCAATGGCACTCTGCAGCTCCAACCCGGCCCAAGGAAAGTCTCCCATAGGGCTCAATGGCGCTCTGCAGCTCCAACCTGGCCCAAGGAAAGTCTCCCATAGGGCTCAATGGCACTCTGCAGCTCCAACCTGGCCCAAGGAAAGTCTCCTATAGGACTTAATGGCACTCTGCAGCTCCAACCCGGCCCAAGGAAAGTCTCCTATAGGACTTAATGGCACTCTGCAGCTCCAACCTGGGCCAAGGAAAGTCACGATAACGAAGCTTGTATGAACGCGAAACTTTCATACTCAGCGCGACAATACGATTTTGTCACACAAATTTTGTCGCAAAGTACTAAAAAGTCACGCAAATGTACGAAAAAGTCGTGCAAAGTATGAAAAAGTCGCAGAAAATAAGCACAGTATGACCAAATACGAATTTTTTGTATTTCGTATCTGTCGTACTTTGAAAAATGTGCCCCTAAGACTATGCAAGCATATATTTAGTATTCTTCTTAACTCTGGCTGAGCCTACAATGTTACAGAAGAGTATAATGATTAGTGATAGGCAAATAACTTGGAAGACATGGATTCACGGCAAATGTCCACGTTTCAGCATTGGTGGATTATTTCGAGAAACGGGCGTCAAAATTTGGCAGGTGAATATTTGCTGTCGTATCAAAATAATTTTTTTTACGTGTTACATTTTGCCGTTTTGTGAATCTTTTCAAAGATTCGAGAATGTTTTGGCAAAGCGAAATGGGACGAATTGGCTCATCGCTAATAATGATGCACTAATTATAACAAGCAAAATTTGGATTAATCATTTACTATGAATGTTTAACCTGAGGTCCTTCTTCCTTTGTCAATCTACAGTTTTTTTTTTTTAATATCATAGGGTTACTGCATTTAATGTATGCCAATGATGGAAAATAGATTAAGGTATCTTAGGCCGCCACCTACTTTTAAACGCCATCGTGCAAATGCTATACATTCTTTTGTTCATGCTTATGGAAATAATTCATACATTCTTTCGTGTCCGTGTCAGTTGTCTTGTCATTACTCCATTGCAGTGTGTGGGTTCTTCATGTGTATATGAAATCATGTATAGCTATAAATCATCTCCTGCTGTATGCAGCTAGCATAATATTGGAAAATAGAGACGAAGAAGGTAGCGTTGTTATGAAAACTAACATTCCATTTACATAAACCAGAGGTGTAGGAAGAGTGCCCTGTCCTGTTCCTAAGATCGACAAGTAGGAGGTATCCGTACAGGCCTGACCTTTGTAGTTAACACAATCTCTCTGTGCCATGTAGAAAAGTATTTCAGATTGTGTTTTAATTCTTGCAAATTACTTGCCAGAAGAACAGTGGAAGCATCTAAACAGTAAGTAATTGCTTATGATAATGAGTGCAAACTAATTTACTGGGGTATGTTAATATTCACAACACACGTTAAAAAGGATGACTGTTCCCTGAGTACAACCATTCTATTTAGATTCAGCCTTTAAATTGCACTTAAAAAAAGGACAATTATACAACAAATTCTTTGGACGTAAACCGGTTTTCAAGTCATAGAAATCTAAGCTGAAGTTGCTACAGGAAAGTTTACCCTTAACATGTACAGTGATGGGCTTATGTAGCAATTTTCCAGTTTGTGAATGTTAGAGGTTTTATTTCTACTCCCTTGGTTACTTATAGTGATGGGTGAAATAATTCGCCAGGCATGGATTCATGGCGAATTTCTGTGTTTAGCCATTGGTGGATTTTTTTTGTGAAACTGGCATCAAAATTTGCTGTGGAAAAATTCTGTGCACTTCCAAAAATTGTTGCCTGAATAAAAAAAAAAAATGTCTCCTGTGCGTAAAAACAATGATGCAGATTGAAAAAAAAGTCGCGCAGAACAATTTTTTTTTTGTTGTGCAACATTTTCGGAGTTACACAAATTTTTTGCCGTTTCGCGAATCTTTTCAAAGATTCACGCATTTTTCGGCAAAGCGAAATGGACAGATTCGCTCATCACTAGTTGCTTATTTATTAATACATCTGAGTATGAATCAAAAACTTAAATACCTCAAATTTGTGAGTTTAAAACTCAAAAAACTTGAAAATCTCTAATTGAAAAAAAGTGCTTAATTTTGCCTAGGACAACTCCCACTAATTCCTATATAAACTACATAAGCTTTTAGATGCCAAAGTTTTACATTCAAGTTTTCAGATTTTTGGCACTTAATAATAGTGATGAGCGAATCTGTCCTGTTCACCGGAAAATTCGCTTCACACAGGGAAAAATTAGTGAAAGTGCAAAAATGTTGCGCAATGGCGAAACACGGAAATTCGCTGTGAATCCATGTCTGGTGAGTTATTTCACCCATCACTACTTAATAAATATTGAGCATTCATGTTTGCGAGCAAGAATTGAAATATTGGGAGTTTTGGCGCAAAAAAAATTGAATCGTGGAAAAAATCTGAATTCGAACGTTGATAAATCACAACCTGAGTACTTCTAGCAGTTGTGTTTGTGCTTGGGGTTATTAACAGTGACTATTATGTATTAGTGATTGTCTTGATATCGACAGTGATTCTTCAAATCCACCCAAAAATTGTTACTTCCTAATAAAATGGGAGAAAAAAAGGTTCCCAAGGGTTTCCAGGTTATTTGTAAATGGAATTGCAAAGAAAATCATGTATTTGCTTATCTCTTTAAGGCAATAACTTATTAGGAAAGGTTCATTCGCTCTTGTGTCATCTGGCCTTGACATTCAAAGTAATAGTATTTTTCAGTCTGATCATTTTTCTTGTTAGAGTTCATTTTAAGAAACAGCAAAGAAAAAAAACAGGGGAAAAAAAAAGAACATTCAGACTTTCATAGCCTATAATCTGACTTTTCCAGCAACCTGACAGAAGCACCCGTTAGTGACAGCAGTAAGTGTTGGTTGTATTTTGACTGGTTAATGAGTCTGCTGACCCCTACATGATCGCTCTCCCACCATGCAGCTGAGTTATGACTCACAGAGTGACAGATTTAGGGCTCGTTTACGCAGGCTACACAATTCCCTGCCTTTAATATCAGCTAGAATTGGAATGCCGGAGGATGAGCTGCTGCACCTTTGCAGGGAAAAAGGGTGTGATTGATTACAGAGTGCTTGAGTGACAGCTTGTTGGGGGTAGGGGTAAATCAATGCCACTCACAAAACAATGGAAGTCCCATTGAGGTTTGGCCATTGTTATAAGAAACACAATGACTGTACTCCTGCCCTAAACGTTTACTTTGGGTCTTCGGGCATTATTTTCCAGGGTAAATGAAGCAGGAGTAATACTGTTTTTCTATGTACATCTGTACAAAAGAAGACATCACTTTTTAACATTGTTAAGGTGGCCATACAAGGTCGCCAAGTGAGCAGATCTTCTACCGATATCCCCACATATGGTTGGGCGATATCGGGGGAATTTAGGCTAAATTGGTTGTTTGGACCTGGGGTCAAACGATCGAATTATAACGACTGGAATAGGCGCAGTTGGTTCAGGTACCGCATCAACGAGCCGATGCTGTCCCCAATCCGACTGAATTTTTTAACCTGCCCGATCGATATCTGGCTGATTTCAGGCCAGATATCGGTCAGGCAGGCCAGTCGTTGTTTCCCCTACACGGGCCGATTAGCTGCCGAATCAGTCCAAGGAACCGATATCGGCAGCTACAATCGTCCCGTGTATGGCCGCCTTTATTCTTCCTTTTTTACGTATTTTGGTTCCACATAGTGGGATAGTTGTGCTATATCACAAATTGTAGTCGGCTGAATCAGTTTAAAGATTGCCATACACAGGCAGATCTAAGTTACTGATTTGGGTCCTTCAGACCGATTCGGCAGCTGATCTGCCCATGTATGGGCACCCCCAATAGGCCTACCTAACTGATATCTGGCCTAAAATTGGCCCTATTTCTGTCATTGTAATTCAGTCTTTTGGCCCCAGGGTTAAACGATTGGATTACTTCAATACCGCCCACCTTAGGTGGGCATATCGGTGAAAAGGTTTGATCATTGCCAAACAACCGTATCTTATAGTGGCCACCTTAAGTCATAGAACAAGGACTTTAGCAGACTTGAGGACAATTCAGATCCATTCGGGGGAACCAGCTGGATAAATAAAGTCCTTGCTGGACTGTGGCTCTCTAGATACAGTACCTCCATATGTTCTGAATATGTCAAGGCATCATGATTTAATAGTTTTCCTTTATTCTTTTTACAAATCTCTGCTACATTCAGTCGTGAGATTGATCATGGCTCATATCTCCGTTCTTTTCTCGGATGTGGATCTATTCAGTATGGTGCTGCCCAGTCCAGAGTTCCATATATTAAGAGGAAAAAATGAATGGACCTTTTATGGGGTTTTTTTTTCATAAAGTTGATCAGTGCTATTATATACTGACAAGTCTCACCTCTTGCCACATGTACCTCAATATTGTAGATACACAGTATTCCTTACATGTGTTTAATAAATTTTGGAAAAATTGTTGATTTTTAAGACATATAAAAATCTGCATTTTATATTCTTTTCCTGTATTCCTGATTTCTACTTTTATACTCTGTATTTCTTTCTGTATTATATTCTAGTGATGTAATAGTATTTCATTCCTGGAAGGGGGCTTTATTGTGGTCTATATGAGGTTTAATTCAGACCCCTCCTTCTTTTTGTCTGTTATTGTTTTCTCCGTTGGAAATTGGGAATATTGCATTATTACGGGCAGAGATTTCTGGGCAATGAATTAAGGGGGATCTCTAAGGTACTATATAGTTTATAGTTAAGGTAAACCATCAATAGAATAGAAATATCTGCCTGTTGACGAGCCTGCAGTATATTAAGAGGTGGCTACTGCAACTGCAACTTACTTATTGGTAAGTCAGGGTTAAATTCTAGGTGTCAGCTGCAGGAATTTAAAAACAGAACACATAATTGCCTGTTTTCTCCTAAATTGCATCAATACTGTTTCCTGAGTGTTTTTGCTTTCAAATAGTGAAGCAATAGGCATAGAACAATGTTCTTAATGCCAGCAAACGGAACAACCTGTCTACCCTCTGTATGCCAGACCACAGTTTGAAATCAGTTGTCACTTAATCATAGAATAATGGATGTCTACCCTCTACGGCTGAAGCAATCAGCATGCGAATTTTAGAAAAACCAGTGGAGGTAATAGAGAGCATTGTGCCAGTACACTGCATACCGCACAGGAAAGCAGAATAATCAGAGGGAAAAAAAATAGCAAAATGTTAATTTTCTGTTTGCGGGGTATTGTTAGGGGGGAATGATTGATGAACGCAATATGCACTCAAAATCTATATTTAAAATTATAGAATTTTTTACAACGGCATTGAAAAGGCTGAAACATCAAAATAATTAAGGTTTATTTTTGCTTACAATAAGTGATTAAGTTTAAGCACGTTTGGCTAGAACTGGAACAAAACAGCAGAGATGTTGGTCCCCTTTTGTGATTATAATATATCAGTATAAACCATGTGACTTTTTTACTTCATGACCAAAAAATAGTTACTTTTCATACTTTTGCATGGGAAAATAGAATGGAACATTTAGTAAGTTGCAAAAGAGTCACAAACCCTGTGTTCCAATGGCTCTAGAATTCTTTATATCACTGTGGCATAGACAGGATTTCATAGGTACAGGTATGGGATCTGTTATCTGGAAACTCATTATCTGGAATTCTTTGAATTACAATAAGACCATCTCCCATAAAGTCTATTATAAACCATAGTTCTAATTTTTAAAAATGATTTCCTTTATCTCTGTATTAATAAAACAGTAGCTTGTACTTGCTGGTATCTAAGCTACTGTACATGAATCCATATTGGAGGCAAAACAATCTTATTGGGTTTAGTTCATGTTTAAATGATTTTTAGCAGACCTAATGTATGATAATTCAAATTAAGGAAAGTTCCCTTGTCCAGAAAACCCCAGGTCCTGAGCATTCTGGATATTAGATCCTATACCTGTGTAATGATAAGAATTATTATTATTATTATTATTATTAACATTTATTTATAAAGCGCCAACATATCCTACAGCGCTGTACAATAAGTGGGTTTCATACATTGGACATACAGAGTAACATATAAAGCAATCAGTAACCGATACAAGAGGTGAAGAGAGCCCTGCCCAAAAGAGCTTACAATCTACAAGGAGAAAATGCAAACCACTTACTTTTTCCAAGTTACACAATATTAACCTGTCTATAGGTTTAGATTGCATTCCATAAAAGAAGAATTTATGTGAAGGCTGAATGTGAATGACTGTAAATACTCTCACTTTATCTTACATGGGTTGTTTATCTTCTGTGTCTGCCCTTGCGTCTCTCTGTGTCTATTATATGTTTCTCTGTTGTTCTTGTCTCATTTATAGGAGACTTGTGCTAATTTTGACTCATTAGTAAGTCAGTTAATGTCCAAAATAACAATGGCTACCAATTAGCAACAGCAATCCTTTAGTTTTGGCTGAAATATGTCCAACATTACTATTCCATTCCCATAGATTTTCATTTATAAATTTACCTAAAGATAAAGTACTGTTACTGATAAACCAAAACTCTATTACTTATAGCGTATCATAAAATGTTCATGTATTAGAAAGAGTTCCATGATGCCTACCTAACAGAACAAGGTTGCAGATCATGTGCTCTAATAAGGTCATTGAACTTTAGTGTTCATTGTAATTTATGGTTGAGGTACTTTATTATTATTTTTTTAATAACTGAGTTTTAACTAGTCAAGCAAAATCACATCAATGGTCCATTCTTTGCTGCTGTTACTGCTACTACTCTTATGGAAAGGCTTTTTACTAGATGTTGGAACATTATTGACAGGATTTGCCTCCATTCAGCAACAAGAATATTATGAAGGTTGGATATGAATGTTGGGGATCAGGCCTGGCTCACATTGGCATTTCAATTCATCCCATGGGTGATTAGTTAAGTTGAAGTCAGGGCTCTGTCTGGGCCATTCAGGTTCTTTCATTCCCATCTTAGAAAATCAATTCTGTATGGGCCTGGCTTTGTGCATGGTGTTATCATGCTGCTGACACAGGAAAGAGCTTTATCCACAAAGTAGGAAGCACAACATTGCCAAGAATGTCATTGAATGATGTAGTAGCACCTGTGTAGCCAATTTCAATAATTAGTGCACACTTACTATTGTCATATTGTGTGTATATTAGTGATGAGCGAATCTGTTCTGTTTTGCTTCGCCCAAAAATTTGTGAATCTTTCAAAAGATCCGCGAAACGGCGAAAAATTCGCGAAACGGCGAAAATGTCGTGCAACAAAAAAAATTGTCGCCCGCGACTATTTTTTTGTCACCCGACTATTATTTTGTCGCCCGCTGCTATTATTTCGTCGCCCGCGGCTATTATTTTGTTGCACGGCTATTATTTTGTCGCCTGGCTATTATTTTGTCGCACAGCTATTATTTTGTCGCCCGCGGCTATTATTTAGTCGCACAGCTATTATTTAGTCGCGCAGCTATTCTTTTGACGTCCGCGACTATTCTTTTTTGACGCCGGCGACAATTTTTGGTGCGGTGAATTTTTTCGCAGCAAATTTTTTCATCCATTTCGCGAATCAATCCGCCAATGGCGAAACGCGGAAATTCGCCGCGAATCCATGCCTGGCGAAACATTTTGCCCATCACTAGTGTATATGCATCTGCAATAGCTGCAGTGTTGCAGGCTGCAGGGAAACCATGGAAATTGTGTTCATCGAGGTTGCCCAGTAGCATACCTACGTTTAAATGCATACCACTAACAAGATCTGATCAAAAGCAAAAAAATTAAACAATAAGCCTACTTGATGTCTCTTTGGAATGCACCCTGTATATTTAAAAAAAATGAAGCAATTGATATGCATATTAAACAGGTTCTCAGCAAAGATGGCGTGAAAAGTACTGTGAAAGGCTAATATGCTGTCAGATATGAGATAAGATTAAATTATCAACTTTGTAGTAAAATGCTGCATTATTTCCATGTTCACGTTTGAAAGAGGACTTGTTAATCATACGTACTATGAAACCAGTTTAATTGTGTAGCTAATACTATATTCCATTTCTCTGTTGAATGTGATGCATTTTGATTAGTTTTCCACACTTGGAAATCAGATGTAGAGACTCCGGATTTGCAATGTGGCAGGTATTTTACGGGTCGTTATAAAGGTGGAATCCATTATCTGTTTTATCCTATGCATGTGATCCCAGAATAACAAAGATGGCTGATGAAATGCATCCTTATATCTGGCACTCTTTCATATCAGAGAGAATTGGATCTGAACAATTCTGACCAATTTATCACATATGTTGCAGAGAATTGTGGTGCAAAGGTTAGCACTGTACTACTGGGGTCCAAGGTTTGATTACAGCCATAGTGCTATCTCTAAGGGTGGATACACACTGAGCTACTAGTAGCAGCTACTTTTTTACAGCTACTAAGCTCAAAAAAATACCCTGCCATAGATAATACTGAGAATTGCCTCTGCTAAAACACACATACAGACAGTTATCAGTAAATGATCAGCATTGTGTATTTTAGTAGCCACGACAAGTAGCTGCTACTAGTAGCTCTGTCTGTCTTCACCCTAAAGACATTTGTATGTTCTCCCTGTATTCGGAAACTCAGTTTCCCTCCCACACTCCAAATCCAAGGCAGGTTAAAAGGCTCTTCATAAAACCGACCCTAGTGTGATAGGGAGCTCAAGCTATAATTTCTGGCTCCGTATGAAGAATTACTGTATATGCTGCTAAAGATGTTGTCACCTTATAATTTGGGGTTAATGTATTAAGGAAATTCAAAAACCTTTGTTTTTAAAAAATTAAGGGGTTAAAAAACCCCCAAAAAACCAAGGTTTCAGGAGATGTGTATCTCTACTATATGGGTGATATCTCAAGTTCAAATAATGATAATACTTTGGGAATAATGGGGTAAAAGAAGGCTAAAACTTACAATTGGGGCACAGACCAGTTTGGTTAATACAAACTGATCACTGATTTTGATTTTAATTTGGTCTGTATCTGATTCCCTTATCTATGTTCATTACATGATGTGGTCTCTAGTGGCAGCAAGGAATAAGTGCTATGAAAAGAGATATATTTTCTAGGTTATAAGCAAACTTTTAAGAAATTGAAGTGGAAAAGGGTTTAAATGTGAGTAAGTTGTGCTCCTGGAGGAAAGGCTTGATCTGAAAGGTTAAACCATGTTTGTTTCCGCATTTGTTGTTCTGTAGAAAGGTCCTTCTGGGAGTCATAGTGGTGCAACAGCTGGTAAGCCAAAGATTGGCTACCCATGGCAGTGTACTCTGGGAAATCTAGCAGATACAGAACAGAGACGTAGAACAGTAACATCTTCTTGTTTCGCAAAGAAGATATAATTTGTAATTTCGATGACGGCTGCTTCAGTACAATATAATTGTTGGAAACCAGATTGATTTTTGTCTAGAAGATTGATGTTTGTTATAAATTATCCTTTACATTCAAAGTGTTTGAGCAGATGGGGAGCTGAGAAATAGATGGATAACTGCAAATTTGAGAGGGACCAAGGGATGCCTTTTTTAATTGTGGAGGTAATAAGTGTGTATTTGAAGGATTTTGAGAAGATGCCATATCTGAGGGATATTTCATAGGAGAACTATAGTCAAAGTAGCAATCAGAAGTTTGATCTGTAAAAGAGTGCATAGTTTGGTCTTCAGTTAGCAGAGTAAATTCAAGTGTAAAAATCAAGTCGTGAGGTCTGATGAATAAATTAGTTTGTGGACTAAATGGACTGAATTGTAATCAATGACTGTATATAGTGTCTATCTTATGAAGGCATTTTATTACTAAAAAAGAGCAATATCACTAGTTGACACAAATCCCACCCCTAGGGCTTATTCTAGAAGCACTTGTGTCCAGAGTCTGGCTGCTCTCAGTACCTGTCCCAACCTGGGTCGGACTGGGGGGGGAGCAGGGCCCCCCAATGGCCCCCACCCCCTTCACCCCACAGAGGCCCCCAACATCCTCCGACCCCCTCCCCTGAGCTCTCCTAAAAGAAACTTATCTGCAGAGAGTCGGGGGAGGGAGACGGCGGATTGCGGGAACACCCTGGAGGGGGATCGGATTTGGGCTGCCGAGGCCAACTGGGTTTTTTCCCAGTACCCCGGCGGCCCAGTTCGATGATGATTGCACTAGTGTTTTGCCCTGTGCTTGATAAATGACCTCTTAGGACCTGGGGTATTCTGGAAAAGGGGTCTACAGGAGCTGTAGATCAGAGACACTTAAGTACCAGAAAGTTCCTAGGCAATGTGCTAGCCCCAATCACCCCTTCAGTGCCGCTGATAGTTTTCTTGCCACCAACTTGAATTTTTAACTTTATCAAATGCAGGACTCTGCTTTCTTATAACAGAGGAAAAGCAAATCAGTCAAATATGAATTATTTGTTTACATTGAACAGAATGGGAAATGGCCTCACTGTATATCCAAACTTTCTGGGTAATGGGTTACTGCATAAAGGATCCGTTACCTGTACAATTGATATTTGCTGTATATAATAATATCTTACCTTACTTGACTTTTTATGAGAAGTTCAGAGTTATGCTTCTGCCGTCGGAAATATAATATGTTTTCTGATTGAAAAAGCATTGTTTTACAATTCTCATAAAACCCTTTCAGAAGGCATGCAGCACTAAATTGATTTTACCATGTAATACACATACCCCAATATATACCTTTGGGCTTCTTCATAAACAATGAAGGGAAAAAAAAGTTATTGGCACTTCGGCAACTTTTGCAGAGCAAGTACTTTGTTAAGACGGGGCAATTTGGGTCGGTATCGACATTTCCATTGCAAATCCATTTTATCTTTTTATGTTTAAAATATGAAAAAAAATATTTATTTTGCAATGTAAATGCTTAAAACACCCATCAGGTCATTTGCCCCTATTTAAAATGTCTCGCCATGCAGCTATTTGCAATGTTTATTTATTTCTTTGCTTTTCATCCATTCAGGCAATAGGAGCAAATCTATCATTATTTTATCAGGTTTCATAAAAAGCAGCTTGTCACTTGCTAAAATTTATTTGGTGAAATGTTCAATCCCGGCCGCAATGTGTCGGAAAGATGAAAAACTCCGGTTCCTGTAATATTGACAGTTTTAATTTTGATTTCAATCTTCATTTTATCAGCGGCTTCCTTATCTGTCAGACATGGGAGAGAGATTAACATTTTGCACATAATGCGGAGCCACAGTCACTCCATTCCTCTCCCTCTCTCTAGGTGCCATTTAACTGGGATTGGAAACATGACTTACCCAGCCAGGGTATTTGCATGATCTCCAGATCGATGAGATAATTAATCAATGATCAGTTAATTGGCTGTCAGTGCAGGACACGGAGGTGACAAATAACAGGATTCACTAGGAGAAAAAACATTTGCTCTTTGATAATGCAGTAAAGGAACATATACTCTACTAATAAGCAGACTTTATTGGCTATTTATGTTTATATTGAAGTGAAAGCACATAGCTCATTGCGTGCAGAAAGGGCCTGTTTACAATGTAGAAGGTAAGGTGCAAAGTTTTGGAGCACATAGACCTGGCTTGGACACCTCATGAATACAGTGTTGCCTGCATTTGGCAATGATGTATTCATGAGGGGAAGGAGGGGGGAAGCACTTAGGAACCCCTACCTGTGCCTTAACTTGTATGTCATTTAGACATGCAAGTTAAGGAGTGGCAGTGGATGCTGGCCACAAATTGGGCCCCACTCTTACTATCTACCCTATGGAATCAGAGCTGTCTATAGTGGTTCCAAATTGGGGTAACTGTGAGGGCCCTTCATAGGACAGCAGCTGGAGGTAGGAAAAGCAACTATTATATAGGGCAAGATGGAGGCAGTAGGACCAGATTATGACAGTACAGGTATGGGACCTGTTATCCAGAATGCCCGGGACCCAGGGTTTTCCGGATAAGGGATCTTTCTGTAATTTGGATCCCCATAACTTAAGTCTACTAAAAATCATTTAAATATTGAATAAACCCAATAGGATTGTTTTGCCTCCAATAAGGGGTAATTATATCTTAGTTGGGATCAAGTACAGGTACTGTTTTATTATTACAGAGAAAAGGGAATCATTTAACCATTAAATAAACCCAATAGGGCTGTTCTGCCCCAATAAGGGGTAATTATATCTTAGTTGGGATCAAGTACAGGTACTGTTTTATTATTACAGAGAAAAGGGAATCATTTAACCATGAAATAAACCCAATAGGGTTGTTCTGCCCCCAATAAGGGGTAATTATATCTTAGTTGGGATCAAGTACAGGTACTGTTTTATTGTTACAGAGAAAAGGGAATCATTTAACCATTAAATAAACCCAATAGGACTGTTCTGCTCCCAATAAGGGGTAATTATATCTTAGTTGGGATCAAGTACAATGTACTGTTTTATAATTAAAGAGAAAAAAGGAAATCATTTTTAAAAATGAGAATTATTTGCTTAAATTGGAGTCTATGGGAGATGGCCTTTCCGTAATTCAGAACTTTCTGGATAATGAGTTTCTGGATAAGGGTAAGGGTATCACATTAATGACAATCAGTGTTGCCCAACTTGCTGCCCTTCCATTCTTTATACAGTACAACTATGCTTGCAGTGCTTTACATGGTGTGAACACAAACAGGGGTACATAATGTTCTATAATATTAAATAAACTTATAACAATTGAAATGTTTGCGCTCAAAACCAGTTTTGAGAATGCTGGGAGATACAGTTCTACTGTTACAGTGTCGGATAGATATAACTCTGCCAGGCTACGCATTGAGGTTAAAAAACTGTTTCTATCAGGGAAGTCCGATGATATCCTATTCTGAATGGCACTTTTAGCTCCATTGTACAATAAAAGAGTCACATTCTGCTTAAGTTATTGTGCAGCTGCCGCAGCATAAATATTAAAATGCTGGATAAGAACCTAGAGAGCTTTGTTCCAGGGATTTTGTGCTTCTAAGCTCTTGTGTTTCTGTGCCTCATTAATGGGTCTGTGCAAGCATTGCAAGGTGCAGTTTCTTATTGAAACATACCGATCCAACCAGCCTTATACCCAAATGATTATATTGAGCCATCTTATATCTACTAACCAGGGAATATTGTTCTGCAAACGACTCCAGCCCTGGGTCACCATGGGATAATTGGCTTCACGGCTCATTCACAAAAGTAGCGCTGTGTTCAAAGTGCAATTTATGGATGCAAATTGGCATTTTTCTACCCTCAGTGTCTTTGTACCCCTTATGTAAATGGACCCTATAATCATATTTTTCTGCAAAAAAAATTTGGACAATGTGAGGTCCAAAAACAGATTTTGCTATGGAGCCCAATAGCTTTAAGAAACATTATTATTATTAACATTTATTTATAAAGCACCAACATATTCCGCAGCGCTGTACAATAAGTGGGTTTCATACATTGGACATACAGAGTAACATATAAAGCAATCAATAACCGATACAAGAGGTGAAGAGAGCTTTGCCCAAATGAGCTTACACTCTACATCACTACTTAGTACATTCCCCCAAAACATCTTATTTAAGTGAATGGCTTTCATGCACCATGTCCTATCATGAAGTGCTTTTATTAATAAGTAACAACACTGACTTAATCTACTGCTGTATGTTCCTTGAAATGGGCCAGTGAGATAATATTCCCTTATGCTGTAAGTGTACAATATACTGTATATATTAATCTGCTCCATTTCTTTCTGCAGTGAAGGCAATTGCATCTGGGTGTCTGTTCTACATTTTCTAGACCAGTGATGAGCGTCGTTTTTAGGGTCTTGACCCCATTTTTGCTTCTCCTTGTTTGCAGTGACCCCATCTGATGTTCCCTTGCAACATTACAAGCACAACAATCAGCAGAATATTGCTCAGCCTACAGCTCTATTAGGTGCTGCAGAGATAGCAAGGTTTAGCAGACTACAGCAGTGTTCATTCAGAGATCTGTTCCATGTTAGAATACATAATCAGCTTCGGGTGAATAAGGAAAAAAAAGAGAGAAAATTTCCAATCCCAAGTTGACATTCTCACAAGCCCAAACGTGGTCAGGACAACAGGATAAGTACTACTGCTTTATCTGTAACATTACCAATAGGGCTAAGCCAACATGGATCATGGTTTTGCACTAAAACCTTATATACATTGATAGTAGGCTCTTTGTAGAAAATGAGACATCGATCTGCAAATGTTTTTAATCTTCCTACAATTAATATTCAAGGTGCTACTAAAGCTCCTTGCCTAGGTAATTGGTCAGCTAAATTGCTTGCTTGGCATTGTTTTGCCAGTACAGGTATGGGATCCCTTATCCGGAAACCCATTATCCAGAGTTCCGAATTATGGAAGGTCATCTCCCATGGACTCCATTATAAGCAAATAGTTCCAATTTTAAAAAATGATTTCCTTTTTCTCTGTAATAATAAATCAGTACCCGTACTTGTTGCCAACTAAGATATAATTACCCCTTATTGGGGCAGAACAGTCCTATTGGGTTTATTTAATGGTTAAATGATTCCTTTTTCTCTGTAATAATAAAACAGTACCCGTACTTGTTGCCAACTAAGATATAATTACCCCTTATTGGGGGCAGAACAGCCCTATTGGGTTTATTTAATGGTTAAATGATTCCTTTTTCTCTGTAATAATAAAACAGTACCCGTACTTGTTGCCAACTAAGATATAATTACCCCTTATTGGGGCAGAACAGTCCTATTGGGTTTATTTCATGGTTAAATGATTCCCTTTTCTCTGTAATAATAAAACAGTACCTGTACTTGATCCCAACTAAGATATAATTACCCCTTATTGGGGGCAGAACAGCATTTAATGGCACAGCTATCGTGGTGGATAAATAAGTACCTCCCTTCCTTTTGCAGTCCTTCACCCAAATGGGCAGTTGGATAATGAAGCAGTGCATGTTTGTTCCTTTCTACACAACACAGCTAAGGGACTTTGCACCCTAGTGGCAGGTAGGCACCCCAAGTGCCATAATAACCATCTAGAACCCCATCTATTAGTAGAAATGTAAATGGTTTCAAAAGGAATAGCAACATGTTAGGCTACCAGAGCATTTGATCAAGCTAGTTAGGCACCCTAAAACAAAGAAGCTATACCTTTTAACCTCTGTTTAAATAAAACCAAAATATTTATCGTGAGGGTACTGGAATTTCTGAGCTCTGGAAAAATTCCAAACTCATACAATCCGGCAGTCACTGGGGCCTGTTCTAATTGCATCCAATCTGATTTGTCTGACTCATCAAACAAGAGCGCTGTAAGACTGTAATTCTACCTAGCACATCTCATGCTATGCGCGCGTGGGCAACCTCCCATCGACACTCGTTCCTTCATCATTCATTGTCTTTTTTGATCTTGGTCCCTGTCCTCCCTGTCATATCTAACACATTTCATAAGATAGCAAGCAAATACAGATATAATAGTCCTCAAATCTGCCGTCTGTTTGTGTTTATAGACCCATCACTGTTTAGAGTATTACAAAAAGGACATTTTCCTCAGCTCCCCGGCATCAGATTAGCCCCTTGGGGAAATTCAAAGATTAATGGACAAAGGATTCATTGTAATATATGACAATCCCACCGACAGCCGAGCACTGAGGGGGTACGGAACACTGTACCAATGAACAGGAAAGGTCATTTTACAGTTAATATATATTATGATCTAGACAGTACTATTGAAACACAATTAGTTATTGATGAGTTGATTTACAGCCTATTTTTGTTGCAACCGGATCTACACGGGAAAAAAAAAGCGTAGACATAAAAAAATAATAGAAAATGCAATATTGTGGCATTTGTATAATCTTTGCAAATGACCATGAGAATGGTCGTTCTTTCTCTCCCAAGCCTGAGGATGAAGAATATATAATAGATGTAAAGTGATGTTTAGCCTGCTGTATACTATTAACCTTGCTCATGTCGGCAGCTTTCCTGAACAGTAAAGATATGCAGGTGTCCCAGCCTTACATTGTGTATCTAGGGAGCTCCTTCTGATTGATTCGTTTGGTCTGTGCACTTTCCAGATCACTTGGCTCAGTGTTTGATTTTTAGCTTTTTCTTCATCTTGTCATTGAGGGGAGAGCGGTTTTGCATGTGCTGACTACTCGCGGGCACGCTGATTGCGCATCGCTTTATTTTATTAGGAGAAAATGGCAAATGTGCTGTGCATAGTGAAATATCTCATTCACCTGAATGTTTAAAAAGTCATATAAATGAAAAGCAAAAAAACCAGTGGCTTAACTTAAAACAAAGTGGGGGTCATTCATAAAGTTCGTAAATTGCATATTTTTTTTACAAACTGTTATTTTGCACGTTTCCCCCGAAACGCTTTAATGTTGCACTGCCCATATTTCCTTATTTTGTGGATCGCAGTGAAATGCAAATTGCACACAAAAATTCGTAAATGATGCTTTTCATTTTGCGACTATGAATTTGCAATTTGCGAAATCAATTTAGCAAATTCAGAGTGTGAATAAAATTCGCAATTAGTTTTGCACATTAAATGCACCAGTCTTGTCCAGCTTTATATATAAACCCGGACAGGGCAAGTACAGTATATTCACTGTGCAAATAATTCTGCGCTGCATACATTTTATAAATGTCCCCCAGTATTACCAGTTTACTAGTGCACTTTCATGTGGAACATTTGGAGCTGAGGGGAAGCAACAGCATTTAGTTAGTCAGGTCAAGAAGATGTATTTGCCACTAACTGGCCAACATTTGTAATTACCTATCTGTAACGCTCTTCTTGGCTTTGAACCAGGGACTTACAGTACAGGTTACTATGCACCCTGGCCTACCACTGCACCATATAAGCAGAAAGGTAAGACTTTGGTTCATTCCCTTTTGGTATTTGGAGCATTTTCTTGTTGGCATGACTTGTTTCAGCAGCTGCTAATATGGCGACAGGAGCACTGTGTTAGCCATTAGTCTGCCTATAAAATCCCCAGCTCTGAGCTCATTCATGCCCATTATAGATTGTTTGTTCCTAGGTATTCTAATTCCTGCTGCTCCTTGTTTCCTGATACCCTAGGGTAGGTCCCTTGTGTTGTTTCCTGGTTTTGACCCTGGTTTTTTACTAACTTCAAGTTTGTTTAAGTATTTTGTGGTTGTTGTCTGGTACCAACTAACCCAGGTTGCCTGAATACATTTATTTCTGCCCTTTCCAGTTCCTTCCCTGCAGTATATGTATGGCTCCTGAGTAGCTGAGGCCAAAGATGGCTGTTCTGGGCAGAAGAGCATACCTAGCCCGGAATCCAGTCACTTTCCTTGGGGTTTGGGTTTGCCATACCCAACATTATCTGTACAACAATATCAATCCTTCTGTTTTAGAAATCTTTGTAAGCATATCCCATTTCCTACAGCCAGGTAGGGCAATTATCTTTCAGTTACCAAAGCTCATGGTATGGAAAGTGTTTCTCCTTTTAGCATCTCTATAAAGACTAACCCCCATATGTAATAAATGGCACTATGTTTGCCCAGGAGCAGAAACCAATAGCAACCAATAAGATGATTGCTTTTAAACAGGTGACCAGAAAATGCTTCCAGTTGATTGGCTGCTATGGGCAAGCTTAGGACCTTTTATTACATAACCCTCTATGAAACTAAACTATTGAAGGGTGGTGGTTAGGGGAAACTATGGGCACAGTACTGAAGACTTTATGTCCTATCTGTAATAGGGCATGGGTTTATACGCTTTGAAGGCAGATAATAAAACTGATTTGAGAAGGTTTAGCCTCCATAAAAAGAGACCAACTTATATATTTATACAGTATATATTCATGTTCTTCAATGGAAGACCCACTAATGATAGCCTCTCCAAACAAATTCTTAAGCACATTGGATTCAGATAATCTAGAAATAATGCAGTAAAATTAATGATTATAATCTCAAAGTAATCAGACTTATGCTGAATTATTCACTGACTGAGTGCTATTACTTATGCAATAGACAAAACAAATGGGCAGGATTGCTTGGTCCAAGGCCAGTGCTGAAAGCATTAGTGATTCCTATCAGTCAGCTAAGCTGAAGTGGAAGTAGCCAGTACTATCAATCAGCTTAATAATAATATGACTGATAAGCTTCACTCAATGAAGGATTAGGATCTAAAGCTTAGTCCCACTCACCTTGAATGGGAGACTGGAGGGTGGAGGAAGGACATCCAAAATGTCTTTTATTTTTGGGGCTGCCCATCTATTAGTTCTGGGGTGAATTGTTTAGGTATTGCACAACCCCCTAAGAGAAGGAAGTATGGCAATGGCCCCCAAATATAAAAAGAAAAGCAATTCGAAATGATATAGTCAGAGAATTTTATGGATTGTAGATCTTCAGAGACAATGGCTTCTGGCATACAGAATATAAATATAGAAGTAATAAGATTATAGCGTTTAACACTGAAATTCAGAATGAGTTGATTCCTAAACATAAAATTATATTGCAGAAATTATTGCTTTGTCTTCTAGAGCTGTAATTTGTATATTTGTAAATGCGCCGCTGTTCAGCCTTACTCCGGTAATGATCCTAAAGTTATATTAAAGTTCCAGTTTTGTTTTTAATATTTTAGTATTATGCTGAGCTAAGAGTGTACTGAGTGCAACCTAGCGTATCAGTCGGAGAATAAACAAATGTGCAATCCTACCCTAAATTAACCTTGAGCTGAGCATTGCAAATCAGCCCAGAGTAATAGCATAAGAACAGCATGCTTTGGGGATTATATAAATCCCAGCAGATTACAAATTAGATCTTGTGAATTTGTTTATAAAGAAAGCTTTATTCATCACAATGCCAATCTCGGTGGAAGTTTGGGGCTTTAATGCTTTCTCTTTCTCACTGACAGGGAATTAAAACGGCTGCCATCCCCACGTAATGCAATTTTGAATGCAACTGGGGCTCGTATTGTATCATTTAGGAAAAGAAGGTGAAAGCCTACGTGGAAAATAAAAGAGATAAACAGTATTGGTAAAGCTCAGAGGGACCGAGAGAAAGGCATATTTAATAGCAAGTTAGCTTCAATAGAGAATAGGGAAAAAGGCATTTTTGGAGACACTGTCAAATATTTAGAAGCCTATCTATCAACATTCTCATTTCCGTGGTTTCAGAGGTGTTTGAAATCACAAATAAACTCGTTTTTTTGCTAAGTGATTTATTAAAAACAGCCTTTTTTAGAAAAAAAGCACAAATGGAAAAAAAAACATGAATTTTTAGCTTTGTTGCACAAATTAAAGAGTCAAAACAACCTGAAAACCTCAACAACTACAAAGAGCAAAGAAAGATTAGCCAAGATTAGCTGCTAGGGATGTAGCGAACCCGCGCAAAAATGTTCGCGAACCTGTTCGCCAAAACTCGCGAATATTCGCGAACTTTGCGAACCCCATAGACTTCAATGGGAAGGCGAACTTTAAAACCTAGAAAAGCCATTTCTGGCCAGAAAACTGATTTTAAAGTTGTTTAAAGGGTGCCACCACCCGGACAGTGGCATGCAGGAGGGGGATCAAGGGCAAAAACTTCTCTGAAAAATACTTGTAAAAAAAACGCCAAAAAAAAGCGCCAAAAAAAAAAAACGCAAAAAAATAACGCAAAAAAAAAAAAACGCCAAAAAAAAAACCGCAAGCTATTCCTATGTATATGCATAGGCGATAAAACGAAGCGGAAAAAACGCGGCGGAAAACCAAGGAGAAAAAACGCGGTGCCAAAAAAAAAATGCGGCGAACCCAAAGTGGCGAACATCGGCAAAAGTCCGCGAATTTGCGCGAACGCGAACACCCGATGTTCGCGCGAATTAGTTCGCCGGCGAACAGTTCGCTACATCTCTATTAGCTGCCATTGACTTCTACATGACCTCAACACCTTTTAGATGGTGTATTTTAACTTTTAGATATTTTGACGCATAATTGATGGGGAAAAAATTGCTTTTTTTTCCTCAGGGGAAAAAAAATGACCTTTAGTAAATAGGCCCCTTAGTGAAGTCATTTTGTAAAATGGCATTTTTGCCATGTGTCTGTTTATATGAGTATATAAGTGATTCTGTCAGTCATAATGTATAACATTATGTGACTCTCTGAAGAGTCCTTAAAAAAACCATGATCTTCTACTAGAAAGATACAGTTGGGTTTTTTTATCAACACTGGGCAAATTTGCACCTTTGCAGTTACCCCTGTCAAGTAAACAAATATTTTTCTGCCATTGTTCTACTTAGCTAAAGAAAATCACCCGTTTGGTTGCTATGGACTACTGTCCTGGTGAAAATATGTACAGTGTGGTAATTGAACCCGAGGGAATCCAGGCTCTAAGCTAAGGTTATAGTTTTATAGAACAATACTACTAGATAACATTGGGAATAAGTAAGAAAGTCTATATAAGAAAGTCTATATAAAATCTATGAGCTGAGCTTCTCTTGTTTTAGTGTGATTTCCTAAAGAATGCAAAAATCATTCTTTACATTCATCTAAGCAGTAGATACAGTATCTGTTGATCTTTATTAGTATGGAATAAAGGAGTAAAAATGCAATGGCTAATAACACAAAGACAATTCTTAAAAGAAGAAAATATGAAATAATATAAGTGTTGTGCAGTTAAACAAAATTCAGATAGTGAAAACAATTGAAGAAGTTGATCAAATGGGAACCAGACTGAAAATATTTGTACTGAATTACAAAGTAACCAGTGTTATCAATAGGTCTGAATCATATTACACATAAAAACAGCGTCGCTGGTGCATGGGGAAGTCAATATTCCCAATGAGATCGTTTGGAAAGTGCTTCAGTAGGCAAAGCTGAAAATGCAACAGCGTAAAAAAAGAAAATACTTAAAGACATAACAGACACTTGGAGCTCCTGAGACACAAAAACAATTTGTGGTCTGCATTCCAGGTGTTTATCAAATCATTTTGGAAAAGTATAGAAATGGCTGAGTAATGCTTAAGGGCGTTTAAGGTGACACATACTAATGCTTGGAGAAATACAATAATAGTTTAGAAGATCAGCTGTAACGGTGACCATAAAGTGCAGATACCGGAGGCTAATAGGACTCTTTCGGACCAAACTGGCAGCTGATTAACCCATGTATGGGACTGATAGAATGTCCCATGATGATTAGGTCCGTTCTGATATTAATGAGACAAGGAAAAAAATCAGTAGGTTGGAACTGGTCACTTGATGTCCCATTAGGTATAAATTTACATGTATGGCTTTTCTGTTATGATGATAATTTCACATATATACATTAATGTTAAAAAAGGAACATCTGCCATATTACAGCAGAATAGCATAGCAGAATAGTCTTTCCCTGCTACTAGGAGTCCTCCATGTGAAGGGATTGAAGGGAATGGTACAAAAGAGTTCTTATCTATAGAGAAATATTGCTCCCAGATACAGGGGAACTATCAAACTGTTCAGCCCCAGCTGTTAAGCTATTGACAAGACTAGAAGTGAAGTTTAGAAAAATATATATATATTTTTTCTTGAAATCTGCATCAGCTTAAAGCTACGTCTCACTGCAGGAATGAGTGATGAGTCCATCTGATAGAGCTATCAAACTATTCAGCATGGTATGGACAACTAAGCTCTGAGGTACACTAGACATAAAGCACAGTCTCAAAAGATTTTTTCTTTTCTAAATCGGCTTCAGTGGGAAGTTGACATTGATTGATTGGTTCTGTAGGAGTGAATGATGGTTCTGTCTCACCCGTCACTCACTGTCCTGCTAGCCAGAGACCAATAGGGCTGATAGCAACATCACCATTGTCAAAGGGCAGAAGCTTGGCAAAAAATAAGAAAAAAAGAAACATATATTTTCAACAAAATTTTGGTAAAGTTCAGTGGCTTTCAATTCTAGAAAAAATACAGCAAAATCATTTTACCTACACTAATTTTTTAAACAACATGATATTTTGTTAGGGAAGAATTAAGTGGTCTATTTTGCGACACATTTTAGACTTTGCCTATGTTTTGTTTATAGTTATTTTCTTACCCTTTAGGGTTATTAATCAATAAAAATGATTTATCTAGGGGCCAAAAGTGAGTCATTTCCATAGCTAAATCATTCTTTAGATACTGCAAACTTTTCTAAATATTTATATTGACAAATTATACACTATATTTAGTGATGAGCAAATCGGTCCCATTTTGCTTCACCGAATCTTTAAAAATATTTGCAAAACGGCGAAAATGACGCGCGTAAAAGAAAGTTGCCATTTTCAGACGCACACGGAAATTTTTTGATGAGTCCGTCAAAAAAAATTGACTTGTGCGTCAAAAAAAAAAAACCATGTGTGCGCCAAGTTTTTTTGACGTTAAAAAATGTTGAAAAAATGCCTATTTTTTATTATGCGTGCCGTTTTTATAGTTTCACAAATTTTTTGCTGTTTTTTAACATGCATGACAATTTTTATTTTTCAATTTTGTCGAATTTTGACATCCGTTTCACAAAACAATCCGTCCATGGCGAAACACAGAAATTTTACGCGAACCCATGCCTGACGAATCATTTCGCCCATCACTAACTATATTATTTACTGAATACATATTTCAAAATCATAAAGGTGCCTATAAATAATCATAAAGCAAACAATATTATCCAGTCCCATAATTATAATACGGTTTATGTACAACAATAATGTTAATATTTTGTGTTGCGTCACATTATTTCATGCAGTTGAGCACGCACCATCAGAAAAAATACAGGCATTTTACTTAAATGCATGAGCTATAATCGCCAATTGCCAATTGCGCTGTTGTACCGGCTCTTTTCTTCAATAAATTGCACTTAATGGTCATAAATGATCCCTGTTCTGTGTTTCCTGGATAGAAATTTGTGTATGCCTTAAGGAAGAGCATTTTTTCACATTTGTCTTCAGAGATTATTATTCAACTATGTGTACTTTTTTGCTGATAATATTAAATCGGTTTTCTAAAATGAAGTGTTTATAATGTATAGCTTGCAGTACACATTGCATTATATAAAGGTACTTCTAGATATACTGTATGCATATGCCTTTTCTTGCAAATTGCCCCAAGCTTCCCCTGGAAAAATTGTCATGATAAGATTACCCATCTGCCATTTTCAATCCAGATATTTCTGTTGGTGGATTTGCCATTCTTTTGCATTACACAGCATCCAGTCTCCTTTGGGTACATGGGATTTCCTTCAAATTGCAATGGAGGCAATTAATGCGTCTCCTGTAATTAAAAACAAAGACTCATGGTTGTTATTATCTGAGTGGAGACAGATTCATATCTGTCCTCCTTTCTATTACAAGACTCAGTAAGTTCATGTGATTCTGTTCCATTCCTCTCCCTGTTACAGACTACTGATAATGAAGCAACACAATGGCATTTGCATGCAGGGCTTACACCACTTAAACTAAAGAGCTATTTCTCTAGAGGCTGCCAATATTTCTCACATTCCGTTAATCAAGATTATTTAATATGAAAAAAATGAGAAGCAATACCTGTTGTGACTTGAAAACATCTACAGTATATTATCATTGTATTCTACAGCATTGGCTACAGTCTTATGTTGGTGTCTTCTCTTTTTTCTCTTTTACAGCCGGCATAACATATATATTTAGCAAAGGAGGAGGACAAATCACTTACACATGGCCCCCTAACGACAGGCCGAGTACACGTGCCGACAGGCTGGCAGTAGGATTTAGCACTGTTCAAAAAGAAGCAGTTTTAGTACGAGTGGACAGCTCTACTGGACTGGGGGACTACTTAGAGCTGCATATTGTAAGTACTTTATCTAAACTATCACAGTTCATTAATGTGCTCCAAAGTGTTATGGAAAGCAAATGCTTTGTGGTGTGCAGTTGTTGCTCCCTGAGCAGGACAACATGGGAGTCTGGCCCCACAAAATTGCAATTCAACCACTAGCCTGTTCTCCAACGACATGGAGTCAAATCTAATCTGGTTTTGCTTTTTGCCTAATCAACTGCAATGACACTAGTTCCACAGGAGTTTGATTACTCAAAACTGTGAATCAATGGTCAAATTTGTTGGAAATGAATGATTAGTATAAAATGATTGGCCCATATGAGGCAACATCTGCCAATTACCAAAAGTTAACACCTCATGGCTCAAGAATGATTAATTGTGGCCTGTACAATCAGGTCTCCGGTTGTTTCCTCTTACAACCCAGGTAATATTTGATTCCAAAGCTGAACACAAATCATCTAGTCCAGGGGTGGGCAATACGTTGATTGCAGTCCATCAGTCGATCCCCCGCGGATCACTGGTGGACCATGATGATGGCGGAATGTGGAAGTGCGGCGTAAATACGTACGTACACTGCGACGGCGTACGTACGCATTCATGCTGCACTTCCGCATTCTGTGGTCATCATTCGACCGCAGAATGAAAAAGTGTGGCCACCCCTGACCTAGTCCATCAAATTAAAGCATATCATATATATAGAATGATGATAACTCAAGTCAGGGGTTTTGCACCATCATCATTTACTACTTGCTTATTTTTTTTTTTTAACAAAATGTTTTTAATTATGATTAACAAACACTTTCCAAAACTAATATTCTTGCCATCAAGGCTATTGTGTATTTTCAACTACTGGAAAAAAACACTAGTAAATTTGACTGATGTATCACTGATTTTTCTCCATTACAAAGTGCTCCTATGCTACACATAGAATTGAAATGCCCAACATGTAAGGCTACTAAATCTAACTACAATAATATTTAATATTTTACGTTCTCTTGTTAGTCACTGCTGTACAAGCTACAGTTATTTCTTATCAGCCATTTCAGTCTGTGAGAGACTTACTAATGTACTAAACCAAGAAGAACATTTGTCCTTTCCCATCACAATTCTATCAGTCATTCAGTCAGTATTTTCAGTTAAAAAAAAAAAACACTGTATGAATTTAATCAAAAGTTGTTAATTTTGGTGAAAAAAACTCAAATATTCCCTATGTCACTTCTCTTTTTCTAATTTTATATTTTTAAGACATCTATAAAAATGATAGATTGATAAATAATTCATAATTAAGTCGCTTTTATATATGAACCATAAATCCCTATATCTGAGGGACTGAGCAAAACATTTCCATGTACTTGGAAAAGAGGTTAAGTTAAAATCCACTATAACAAATGTATGGTAACCATTGGATACAAATATTCTAGCCAGAACCCCAGTTTGTATAGAATGAAAAACATTGATTAAAAACTATACAGTATGATGGCTTGAAACTAGACCCCACCATTTCCTTTGTGATTTGATATGAGGCAAATCACTTCTTTATGAAAATTCTTAATAATGAAATCATAAAACTAATTGCCACAATGGGATAATGCTCATAATGTTCATCCCAAAGAAGCACGCAGACGCAATGGCAATAAAATTACAAAAACATATCACTAAAACATGGTTCACAAACGCCATAACATTTATTATCTATCACCCTCAGGAGCCAGATCAGTTCAGTTCATATGTTCCCCTCAATTACTGGACTGGGAACTTCCCAATTTGTGAGAATACCAAGAGGACAAGTTCAGGAAGGTGATGATAAGTCGCATTAGCTCAATTTCAAATTCACACAGGAAGCCAAATCACTTTTAATCCATTCTGCTCCAAGCTGGTCTGCTCATCTAACAAACAAAAGAAAGCACTGTTAACAATGGCCATATTTATATTTAAGTTCCATTCCGTAAGTTTCCAGTTGCTTAAAATTACATCACTAAGCTGAACTCATAGTGCAGGGATCCCCAACCTTTTATTCCCGTGAATCACATTCAAATGGAAAAAGTGTTGGGGAGTAACACAAGCATGGAAAAGGTTCCTGTGGGGTGCCAATAAGAGCTATAATTGGCTATTTGGTAGCCCCTTTGTGGTCTGGTTCTGTTTGGTTTTTCACTGGGGTTTATGTAACCTAAACTTGCCTCCAAGCCAGAAATTCAAAAATCATCAACTTTGAGTGCAAACTCCTAGGAATGAGATTCAAGTATCTAGTCTTGACATGTCCTGGATACTTTTTAGGAATACAAACAATGTCACAACAAATAATAGCAGAGTCACACTGGATGGTCTGCAGTTTCATGTTTTATAATTGAGAAGTATTTTTTTTTTCTATTGAACTAACCTCCACTTGTGTTTTGTTGAAGCACCTTTGATTCAAGCTTGTGCTTGTTCCTGGAACTCAGCATTCATTTACTGATGCATACAGTAATTCAGTTTTATGAAAAGAAATGGCTGTGGTTCAAGAAATGTTACCTCTGGGTCAGTTAAGTGAATGAGCAAATCAATAGAAGCCAAGAGACAAGACTTAAAAAGGAAGCATAGAAACAGAAAGCTTAAGAAATGCAGAGCTTTCAGCTCGTCTTCGGCTGCATATAGTCTTACATCATTCCTATTCAACACATTATTCAGTAATCAGCTTGGTGATAGTCTTTGCAAGATGCTGGGTTGCATCCAATGATCAGTAGTCACTGTTTTTATTTGTGTTGAAGAATAGATATAATGCAAATGGTCATATATATGAGGGTCTGTTTACAGTTATGGGTCATAATTTGGTTTTTAATAACCACTCTACTGTATTAAATGCAGATGATGGTTTTGTAAGAAAACTGAAATTAAATGGGGTGGAAAATAAATATAAAAGTTATAATAGTTACATTAAGAGAAAATGTTTACACAAATAAAGCCAGAATCTTACAAATAGTATCACCAAACTGAATACTGTGTTGAACAGAAATAATAGAAGCCTGTTTCTATGCTTAAGTATATAACAGCAAACCATTTTAAGTAATAAAACCAAAATAATGCACATATTGACCTATGACCTAAGTTTAATGTGCATATTATTCTACATTCTATGCCCCAGGGTAGTTATTTTAAAACTGAGGGGCAGTGGCTGGGGGTGGGCAGGAACCAGCCTGAAGGCCACTCTTGGTAAGATTTGGGGACAATGCTTATTTGCTCTCCTAGGTGTATCTAGATCTGAAACTAGAGGTGAACATTTATTTGCTGTCCTATATATTCGTAGAACTGAATGGCTGATAAAGCAATGTGTTAATATATCATTATACACAAAGGTGGCCTTGACCAGATTTTGTATCACAAATGGGTTTGGGTTTTCATACCCAGTTTTTATGGAATGGGGCTTAAGTGGACTTGAACTTGGACATGGGTGCATATTAACCTGCTATGTTGCATTAGGTAGCCAAGAGGTAGAGAACCTACAGTATTTGAGCAACTCAAAGCCATTTGATAAGCTGTGGCTTCTGGTAGTGTGCTGAGCCTCTTTTCCCCTGTTATGCAAAGTCATGTTTATTGCCTGTCTGCCAACATCAAAAATATATCAAATATATATACCCTACTCACTCTATCATCCCTACAGCTTCAGAAGGGATTGCCATTGCAAAAGTTAGGGAGCTAGGCAGTCAATGTACTTTACCATGTAATTACTACTTGGGGCTTGCAACCAAACAATATTTCCCAGGTGCAAAGCAGCGAACAAATAAAACCCATTCATTTTGGGTCTAGCAGAAGTTTTCCAGTAGTTTCTATGGGTCTTTACAAGTCTAACAATGTAGTCATTAGTTATGTGATATTTGTTATATTTCCATTGCCATCAATTGTAAATGACAATGTTTTGAATACAAACAGAAGCATTGTATTAGCCTTTGCCAGATCATTCTTGATGTTCTGTTAACTGCACAATAAGTACCTTCTATTGAGAGAGCATCCATCTATTTATTATAATATCTGCCCATTTCCTAAATGCTGAATGCACAATAATACAGCCGTTTAAATAGCTTTTGTTGTGGGGAATGAATGAGCGTTACCTGCGTTCAGCTGTTAAACAAAGGGTTAACCATATTACAAGCCCAATAAAACCTCTTCTCTACCAATCCTGTATTTTTCTGCCGAACACCATTTACATAATAGATTCCTTTTTAGACTTTAATAAAAATCAACCCTATAGAATACACAGAGCTTGAAGAGATTTTATTACTGTTTAATAAATGAATTAGCCTTGGTTTAATTGCCCGCAGTACCACGCCAGTAAACATTATATTGCAAACCAATGAACTCTCCTCGATAAAAAGTTAAAGCATTTTCACCTCTACTTCAGTTTTTTCTTTTGTGGCTGTTGTTTATTTCTTTTTTTTTTCCAATTTGAGGTCCAGTACAGCCAATGCCATGTGTTTAAAATCCATGAATCTTAAATTCAATTAGAAAAATAGGTTGTGGTCTAAATATTTAATGGCAAGAAAAGGTACTAGGCCTTATTTACAGATAGTAAGGCAGGGAAAAAGTGCAAAAAAACAGGGCAAGATGCCATTTTTTGTATTTTGCACCCTGCTCTGCTTTCAGCACCTTTCACTACAGAATGGAGGACAAGGACCTTCACTTTCCCCATGTATACATCACTGCCACCAGTGTAGGCGCATAGGTGTCCCCTCTCCCGCCCCCTACCCGTTTCCCAACGTACATGTCATTCATACGTACAAGTTAGGGAACTTCGATGGGCTCAGCTGCCATTTAGAATTCATTATCTATTAAAATAGATAAGCCTCAAATATCCCTTGCCTTTTCAAAGCATATAAGAGTATAATAATGAACATTTTTTTCAAATGTCTAAGTGTTTTCCTGCTCCATAGAACAAGTGAACTTGTTCTGTATTCAGAAGTAATCAGTGAGGCCCAATAAAGGCACAGCAAGCATTTTAAAATCTTTGTAGTAATTTGGCCACTGATGTTAATGGACAAAATTAAACAGGTTTTGCTGCCAAGGGATAGGATGACAGCTCCCACTTATATGAATAAACAAATATTTATAGTTAAATATGGATCCTGTGGCCGGATAACTTTAATTTTTCATAAACAACTGAAGGAAAATAAAGTGCAATGACAAGGGCAGCATCAAGGATTACGGGAGGGAGTACCCTGTGTTCTTACCTCCACTCACCTTGTACCACCCCCTTTTGTTTTCTTTTTTTTTGTCTATTTAAGGCTTTATTTAGGTAATATCATCATAGAAAAGCACATTTTATACAGTGATTGTTCATCTTATACATGTATTTTTATTAATCCCTGTAAACCATATTTTACATCATTTTAAGTAAACCTTGTAGTTTTTTATACATAAAAACAGTAACCCCCTTTTGTTTTCACCTCCCCTGTGACATAATTATGACATCCAGTTTTGGGATTGGGTCACAGCTTTTAACAACAATGAAAAAATTGACATACAAACATAAAAACATTCCTCTCAAGAATTGCTTGCCAGTAATAACCACCATCCACCTTGATGGGCTACCTGGCATGCCAGCCGCCCAACCCCTAGGGGTCAGATGGGCAAGTGAAACCAGGCAACCACTTGTCCCCACCCTTGTGGGACCCTTGCCGGCAAAGAGCCTGCACCAGTACCAGTTGGCTTCCTAACCATAACAATCACTGGCCATAGGTTCCCCAAGGCACTGTCAGCTGTGACAAATGGTAGGCACACACCCCACTTGACCCTAATACTTAATTACCTACCCAAAAACATAGGTAGGTGTCTGGATAGGATGCTGCTCCCACTTCAGCCTCTGCTCCTTCTTTTGCCCCGCCTACCTCCCTATCCCCGTCTCCAGCTTCCTCTCCATATGCAGGGCTACCTTTTGAAAGTTCCTATTCTACTGATAATTTTCTTTTCTTTATCTTCACATTCATTTAGCCTCAAATTTTTGTTAGCAGAATAAAAGACACTTGAATTTAAGACTATACCAATTCCCATTTTTTTTGCCTTGCAGCCATTTTTCATGGGCTAGCTGCCCTTAATTATAGTTCTTGGTGGTGGCTTGCTACGCTATGATTTTACATGCTTTTTATGCATATCCCATATTTCCATTACCAAGAGTATGGTTTCATATTTAAACAGAACTTTCTGATATCTAGAATGTTTTTCCTTCACTATGAAAATAAAATGAAATTTGCCAGCATACCGCAAATTGCTATAGATTATTTTTGCGGATTTATTTTATTTCCCATTTCTTAAACCCATATTTTACTTGACCGGAGGTTTTATCTGCTTGGAATGCAAGCTCAGCCTTTTTAGGAATATGGATTCAGTAAGATGGTTCAAAGTGGACAAAATTGTTATTTTCAGAAATGTATCGCAGCCTGCTGATTTCATATAATTTGTGTGTAGCATATGGGTTATTTGAGAAATGGCAGAAAGTAATAGATGTTTATGAATATAAAAGGATCGTAGAGGCCGGGTTTGGCAAAGGCACAAGTAGTAAAGCATTCCTATTGCAGTATAGATTAAACTAACGTTATGATCTTAATTTACGGTATCGCACATGGCTATATTAACTGAAGCAGATGTATAGGAATATTTGGAAAGAAAATGAAAGAAGAAATCAAAAAGTAAACGAAAAATAGTTCTTAACCCTTTTATCAACAGCGTGTGTTTATCATTCCATTTCAGAGAACATACAGCACTGTTTAGATAGAAGAGATCATAGTGCATATAATAAAAGGCACTAAGTTTGCCCAGGAGCAGTAACCCATAGCAACCAATAAGATGCTTGTTTTTACCCAGTAAACAGTAAATGCTACCTGCTGATTGGTTGCTATGGATTTCTGCTTCTGGACAAATGTGGTGTCTTTTATTATGTAATAATTATACAATGAGTCTAGATAGACAGAGAGATTGATCTCTAACTCAAGAGATAGAAAGCTTTTACAATGTATTTTTTAGTAGGGACACACTGGCAAAATTTGCCTTTCCTATATTATCCATAACAACCAGTGCTAAATTATATGTAGAGCATGGTGCCTTAGTCAGTAGCATCTCTGCTTTACAGTACTGGCAACCTGAGTTCAGTTCCAGCATGGGCACTCTGCGAGGAGTTTGTATGTTCTCCCTGTGCCTGTCCAGACTTGCTCCAAAAACATATAGGAATAGTGTTGGACTGGCCCACTAGTATACCAGGAAAATTCCTGGTGGGCCCGGATGTCAATGAGCCCTCTTGCTTCAAACTATTTGTGGACCGATCCACTGGCATACCAGGAAAACTCCCGGTGGCCTATTTTATAGTCATACCCTATTTCTGTTTGAGAGCAAAGAGGAACAAAGAGTCTAGGATAATAAAGAGATTAAATTAGGAAAGAAGGAATACTAGCTTAGAGAGTGGGCCCATGGTCCAAGGTTTTCTGGTGGGCCCCTGGCATCTCAGTCCAACACTGTATAGGAAGGTTAATTGGCTTCTGATTAAATTGGCCCTTCAGTGTGGGAATGTAATATGGACCTTAGATTGTAAGCTCCACTGGAGCAAGAAATGATTTATAATCTTTGTATAGTGTGGCAGAAATTGGTGCTACCTGAAAAGAATAAGATTAGTAGTGGAAATAATGGGAGCCAGTGATCCACTGAGAGTTGTAGACACTGTTTATTATTTGGTCATTGTTATTAGTATCTTTAATTTATATAGTGTCGCGTTTTAGCCACATGTATGGGTTAATAAAAGGTTTAAGTCATTTTTAAAAATGCTGTTGAGGTATGCTGGGTAGTTCATTGAGTGAGGGAAGACTACTGCCTAATATTGAGAATATTGTAGGAACCCACTTTGTTTTCCCATTGTTTAAAGTAACAACAATACACCTGAATGAAGAAAACATAATGTGTTACATGGTTGTCAGATTGTGTTGCATCTTCATTTTTGCCATTCTATGTAAATGGAATTAGGAGCCCATTTCATTACTGCGCTCAATGTCAATACCAGAATATTATCAGCGAGTCCATGTTTATAATTGTTGTTTATCTAATTTGCTGCAAGAAAGGAAAATTTCAAATCACCAGGACATTGATGGAACAGTACAATTTCTTGTACCTATTCGTGGCTTTATCCCCCCTGGGCAGAGACAAGTGCTGTGTGACTATAATCAAGGACAGGCAGGACATGTACAAACAGAATCACCTGGTTAAAATGGGTTGTTTTGTACTGAAAACAAACTGGACACTTTATAGTCATACTATATAAATGCTATCATGGCTATCCAGGCTATATAATCTAATTATGGGCAGACTATCTGCATTTTTCTAAAATACCGGTGCATTTGGCAGAAAGTTATATACAAACGCAACAGCAGATAAATCTCAGCATGTTAGAATGACTTTAAAGCTGGAACATCAATGATATGAGCTTGACATTGCTGGGGTAGTTTGGTTCTGTGCCAGTCTGCTGCACCTGTAAGTACTTTATCATTAGCTCACCTAAGTATTCCTCTAGCTCTTTAAAGTTGTTGCTATATGCACTTGACTATGCCTGTGTATATAAGCCACCAGAAGTACTGAATGACATTCACAACACTGAAGGTCAGGTGTTTTTGTAGAGTGAAGACAGTTTGAGGCTTTAAGCCACAAAAAGAAAAACAATAAGCATTTCAATTTTTATGTGTTCATGAAGCAGTGCAAAGGCCAATTACTGAGTAATTATTGGTAGATATATTAAGGGGGGACTTCCGATTTTCAAATAGTTTTTTAAACCACGACTATACTAATTTCCACAAATGTCTTCTAGGTGTAAAAAAGGTGTAAAAGTGATATTTATTATTGACTTCTACATATTGCCTCCCTCTTATAACTATTTTGAATCTAGTAAAGCCTAACACAGGCTGCACTGAATTGAAACAGCAATTCCCTATAATGTATGGTATTGAGATTGTAGGTTTGGATCCTCAAAAAAATGTTGGTCAACATTGAAACTTGCCACGTTGCTGCTTTCCTCTAGATAAATGTTATTCTTAATAGAAAAAAACGAAAGATTTTGCAGCAATTCACCCATATAATCCTAGCTGGAACCTTGACCATTGCACTACACAGAACACATTATTATCTCTTGTCTTGCCCATATGGGTAGTGCCAATGATAATTAGTGAAGCAGAGCATTTGTTCTTTGCTCGGGATGCAAAAAAAGGGAATATAAGTAACTGAGAAGGTAAAAAGATTTGTAAGGGCACCTTATAGAAATGCATAGATTGTCATACTGCCTGGAAAAATAAATAATAATAAAAAAAATACAAACTAAGTATAACCTTTATTTTCCCTTTGTCAAGGTGAAGAGAAAACAACACCATACTTGCATCAGGGAAATTAGTTGTATAAATATTGCATACATTTAGATGTTACACTTGGCTGGAGCTTAACCTATTATACGGTGCATTAATTGCCTTGAATAATAGAACATGCTGGAGAAATTCATGAAAGCTAAGACTGATCAATGGGCATCTGTAAATGTTTTCTACCTCAGTGTGCATCGGGCAATTAAAGCATTGAGTTGTAAGGTGTAGTCTCAGCAAGGCATGTAGAATTATGGGGGTAATGCAACAGATAGATAGACAGACAGACAGACAGACAGATAGATAGATAGATAGATAGATAAAAGGTGCAACATTTGCAAGGACATTTTTTTAGACAAAGACTGTACATAACCAAGGAGAATGACAAATGGTCACCTCCACTAGCTGCCACTTTCCATTCATACGAATGGAATATATGTTGTCTTTGACAGATGCTTGCTAATGCTGACTTCCATATTCCTAAGCAATAGCCAGTTGACATTGTTAGTGTCTGTATTAGATTTATGTGATTAAATTCTTGGAGGTTGTCTGATTCTTCAGCTGTACTGCAGAAGTTTCTATAAAAGAAGGGCTCTCTGGGAAACTTAATCTGTTCAATAGCATGGGTGGAAAAAGTAAAGTTAGTTAAGCTTGAGGGTCATCATTAATGTTTTTTAAAAGCATATTCACAAAATGACTAAGAAGATTTTCCTTCATCCAGGTCATGGTATATCTAGTATAAATAAATCTAAAGCAACTGGACCTGTTAAGTAATCATTGAAGACGTTTTACTACTCATCCTAGCAGCTTCTTCAGTTCAACTGAACTGAAGAAGCTGCTTGGATGAGTAGTGAAACGTCTTCAATGATTACTTAGCAAGTCCAGTTGCTTTAGATTTATCTATACTAGACATATTCACAAAAGCTACAATTAACTGTAAGACCAATGTCCTGAACAGGCCTTTGCCTGAATTCATTTTCGGGTACAGAAAAAAAACTATAAAGGAACAGTCACTACTTGAGGATGACTAAGATTATAGAGATCCATTACATCTGCAAGTGCAGTAGGCAACTTATGTTTTTCCCTGGTCAGGTGCGCTTAAAACTTACAACAAAAGGTACTTGCGTCAAAATGCACTCTTTTTCCTTCCATATAGTTGCATTTGGTGCCGCTTAATCCTTCTTGCCTTTCTTCCAAATTGAGCTCTTCAGCACCTATTAACGCAGGGGAACCCTGGATCTACGTCTACCATCTGACCAGGCGGTAGTCCAGGGTTCACTTCACTTGCGCCTAAAAAACTGGGCACAGACCTAACACAAGCAAGTTGTGAACCAGAAATAATGCCAGGCACAATGATGCTTGTGTTCTGGAAAAAAAAATCTGCGTTGTGGGAAAAAAAACATGGTGACCATGCTTGAAATTGCACTGTGCTCACTGCATCTGGAGACATAAGTGAACCTTTATATCTAGCAATTTAAAAGAACATTCTTTGTCCAGCTTATTGCTAAGTCTTGTATATCTTTCTTTCTAGGGGTGAGGGGGGTCAAGAAAAGAAAAGCTGGCACTGGCCTTAATTATAGTGTAAAGTCATAGAATAAAGCAGACTTTCTGCCTGATTTACTGCTTGGGTATGCTTTCAACTCAAACGAATTTCCATAGCTGAGCAATATTACAATCTGTATTCAGGACCGAGAAGGCATGCAGAATATTGGAACAATGCTCTGTTAACAAGAAATCCACAGGATTATGAATTACTGACTATAAATAGTTATTATGTGTGAATAAAATTGCATGTGGCATTTTTATATCTTAAACCATTTACTCTTTCTTTTTTAACACATTTTATGTTACAGTAATGAACAATATCAGCTTTTATGGTATTGTTTGAGCTTGGCAATACCCTGCAAGCCAGTCGCTGCTAAAGAACTGACCTTATCATTAGCCGTACATAGAATGACTGGTATTCCTGGGTGAAAATCTAGTGTTTCTATGACATCTCACTTTACTGGTCTGGTTTATATATGGCATTGTTTGTATTTGCCATTCCCTATATACAATTCTGCCATAAATGTTGTTGATTTATTAATAACGTGTGCTGAGGAGGATGTCATCAGCCTCTACGAAAGGTTCAGATTTCAGTTGAGATGATAGAAATAATGCTGAATCAATTGGAAAACAATTAACATAAAGGAGGCAGCTTGGTTGATCAAGTTCTTTAGGGAAACAAGATCCGTGCTACTTCTTTGTGTTAATATGCCTTTCAAACGGGCAGCAGAGGACACGTGGGTAGTTTGTTCGTTCTCTGCATGCAGAGTTTAGCTGTGAATAGGACAACTGTGAGATGCATTTTGGTATGAATTTGGGGTCTGTAGCTGGGGGTTAAGGGAAGGATCCTTATTGGGGTAGGTATATTTTCAGTTAACCCAGGATTACTCCTCAGTTCACTGAGCCATGCTCCTTATGCGGTCATTTCAAAGTCAGTAGGAGGGGTCATTTCATGTTGTCATGTGGTGCTAATGGGTTGTTCACCTTGAAATTAACCTGTAGTTTGATGTAGATCTTGGTATTCTGAGACAAGTTACCATTGGTCTCCACTTTTTATTTTCAGTGATTTTTTACAATTATTTAGCTTTTAGTTCAGCAGCTCTCCAGTTTAGGATTTCAGCAGGCATCTGGTTGATAGGGGTCAAATTGCCGTTGGTTTGAATGGGAAACCGGAATATGAGTAGGAGAGGGGCTGAATAGTAAAAGAAGTAATACAATGTAGCAATAACAATAAAAATGTAGTCTCACAGAGCAACAGTTTTTGGCTGCTGGGGTTAGTGACCCCCTTTGAAAGCTGCCAGAGTGGGCTGGTTGGATAAACCTGGGTGAAGCAATAACACATTTTCACTATATCTTTTGATTTGAATTGTGTAGCACCATGAGTTAGTGGCAGGGTATGTCTGTGAAGGTTATTCAAGACTGGCAGCCTAATAAATTGTCAGTGGGCTGGGACATGCTGGGATTTGGCATTGGTGTAGAACTTCCATATTGCTTACTTCAGCAGTGGCAGTTACCATCTTCAACAGGATGGCACCCTGTTATAGCAACCTCTATATGTCTCTATATATCCCTTTACATTTTATTTTTACAGTTGGAAACTTTTGGTCGAATAATGCTACCACTGTGCCCATTCAAATCTAATCAACTTTTAAGAAACATTGTCCCTTGAACTCCATTATCCAGAGGAGAACTTGGCAGCACTCGCTGAACTTGTGAACTCCTTAATATCCAGAGAAGGTTGGCCAGCGCGCCATCAGAATGAGATGCTTGGTCATTACTCTTCACCTTTCATTCTTTCAAAGTCATTTCGGGCTCTCTACCACTAGTCTTGCTGTCAAGCTCTGCACCAACCTCCCTTCTTTCACACTACATTAGGCCTCTCCTAATTGATTCTACCATCAGTAGTTACTCTAGCAAGGTCATGCTGCCATCACAAAAAAGTTCTTCTTAAATTGTTCAATTATGTTAAAGATTCTGTATTTAATTTGTTTAGGCTTGTGCATATCTTTTTAGGCTGTTCCTTGTTTTAACCCCATGTGCTCTAAAGTGGTAATAGGTATATTAAGGGTATTTTATGCTTTATACCTGTAGTTCCTTATAGTTCCTCTTACCGAGTGCAACAGTTAGAGAAGAATGGGCCCCTGGCAGTGTCGGAAGACTGTAATTTTGTTGAAACAACAACTGCCAGAATCCTTAGGGTTTTTGGCTGATCTTGCAGATCAACAAAAACTGGAGATCTGTAGGTTGGAGTTCCCTCATCTATACTGACCATGTCTTAAGGTGGCCATACACGCACCGATAATATCGTACGAAACCTCGTTTCGTACGATATTCGGTGCGTGTATGGTATGTCGGCGAGTCGACCAATATCGCAGAAAGCTGCTGATATCGGCCGACTCGCCGATCGGACCAGTTTAAAAATTTTCAGTGCTGAATCGGCAGAAGGAGGTAGAAATCCTATTGTTTCTACCTCCTTACCTGACGATTCAGCCCTGAATGGTGTGTGGCGGATCTGACGATGTTTCGTGCGGCCAACTTAACATTATTATATGCCATGGTCAAAAATCTTCTGTGCAGTACTAAGGAAAGTTAATAGTCAGGTGAGTGTTGTTGTGAGGGTGTGATCGTATAATTCAGACAGGTGAAAAGAAAAAGAAAAATAAATTGCAGTGGTCAGGTCCATGTTGTAGCTTCAGTATATAGGCCAATGTTTTGGGAGCATTAACAAGGAAATTAGCAGCCAGAATGGACCCTAAGCCCTGTTTTGTTTAGGGGAGAGTATTAAGTAGCACTTTCCCACTAAATGCATGAATGTCCTTTAGTGTGTCCCTCAATGGTTCCAATTTAGACATGACAGTCTTTAATCATGAACTGCAAGGAGGTGAAACTAACCAAGAAGTGGTTGGAATCTGGATGCACAGTATAAGGGACATATTTCAGCCTAACTGAGCATGATGGAGATTGAATGTACAAAATAAGGGACATATTTCATCCTAATTGGGCATGATAGAGATAGAATGCCTAATTTAATATGTTGATATAAGTGGAGGGAATCTATTTTCTAATTTTCAGTCTAGACTGACTAATCCAGTGGGACTGTTGCCTTTCTACGTAGATGCATAACAGCTCAGACAGGATGACCAAATGACTTGTCAGTACCTTGTCGATACACACAGTGTTACCTTTAGTGGCCCCTACCAGCTATGTAAAGATATACCCACCAGCACTCCCTGGCCCCTTAGGTAGTGACAGTCTGGTACATGGTATGAGGGATCGACACCTTTCTCAGCAAGAAAATTGGAAAGAACCAGCAACCAGGCGTGATTGAAAGTGGGGTGACCCCTGGGTGTTTATTCAATTGTGTAACATTTTGGGGACATGCTGATAAAGGGGTGTTTCGCTGGAACGTTACATGATTGAATAAACATGCAGGGGTCACCCCACTTGCAATCAGTCCTGTGTGCCGGTTCTTTCCAATTTCCCCACAAGCTGTGAACATTACAGCGTAGAGGAAAGGCAACGAATCAACCTGTATGTCTCGTCGTCCCCAAGTAAGAACATTCTCTTGTTCCTACAGCAATGAGAAGGTGCAATTAGTCGGAAGAGGACATCACACTCATGTAACTTTTTCCTATGATTAATTGCTGCTGGAAAACCATGCAGTGTGGCATTACAGTACCCCTACAGTATCTGACCCTATGTGCAATTTAGTTTTACAATATCGCTAATCTATTCCAATTTGTATCTGTAATGAGACAGCAGGAAAGCGGCAGATTTTTTTTTTTCTTATATTAATTACCACCGCCCGCATTGCATTTGTTAGGTGTAGAACTAAGACCGGATAAAAATTGGAGCAGATGTATGATTAAGTGATTTGTAATCATAGATACCTAAATTCCTAATGGTCATTTAAATAACAGACGTTTTATGCCTTAGGGGGTATTGCATCGAGAAACTCCCACGTTCCAAAGCATGCAGTGATTGCTTTGTTAAAAGGGAAAAATAACTCAGGGAACATAGGCGCCCGGAACGCTCCGTGTTTATGTTGCATTATCTGTACAGAGATGATTTGATAATGGTACTGTAGGTGATGCATTAAGTTCCAATCTACAACACGAAGACCATTTTCGCTGTTAGACTCGAGACAGCGCCTTTGTGTGTTGCTTTTCTTAGGCTGTCACAGTAATTGATGGCTAGAAGCTCTATAGTACCACGTATATGGCTAACCACTGCCTCATATAAAAAAAAAAAAAAAAAAGAAGATGACAAAAGTATACTAGGTTTTATGGATTTTGTCATTTTATATTTAACTTATTTTAAAAACAAAGTAAAAAGAAAAAGAATCTTTGCTATAAAATCCAGAGAATTCTTAACCAAGAGCAACAATAAAGGGCAAATTTATCAAAATGGGAATTTAGAACTTAATACATAAAAAGGCAAATTTATGTATTAAAAAATTTAGAGCTTAATACATAAAAACGTGCCCACGTTCTAAGCTCTTCTACTTATTAGAAGCGTATTTATTAATGGGTGAAAATTAGACTACGACTCCTTTTCTTCATTCTCTATATGGTTTATCTGCTCCCCAGAGCTGAGGGTCCAGGGCTGGATCACCTCTATTACTGCTGTGAGTTTTGTCCCAATCTAAACACAACACTTACCTTCTGGCAAATTTATGTGTGAAATTAAAGCTAAACACAGTGAAATTCTGTCGCTCTTTGTTGTTTCCTGTGGGATTTTTTAGAGCATATTTATCAATAGGAGAAAGTTAGAGCTCACCATTTGATAAATACACCTCTAAAAATCCCATAGGAAGAAACAGAAAGTGGCAGAATTGTACTATGGTGAAATCTAATTTCACATCTTGATTTATCTGCCCCCAGAACTCACCCACGTTCTATTCATTCCTATGGGATTTTTAGATGCGCATTTATCAACTGGTGAACTTTAATTTTCACAAGGAGAAAATGTACAGATTGGGACATTAATACACGGGCCTCTGTAGAAAACTCACCACAGTAATAGAGGTGATCCAGCCCTGGACCCTCAGCTCTGGGGAGCAGGTTAACCATATAGAGAATGAAGAAAAGGAGTAGTAGTAGTAGTCTAATTTTCACCCATTAATAAATACGCTTCTAATAAGTAGAAGAGCTTAGAACGTGGGCACATTTTTATGTATTAAGCTCTGAACTCACATTTTCAAGAATCTGTTCCTACATATGTCTTGTTTGCAGAATGGTTTTGTAATGACCTTAACTCATTTTGTCAATAGAAAACGGTATGGTTTGGGCTCTACAAGATGCCTTATTATGTTATTTAGGGTTTCTTGCAACACCCAGGCAGGCTTTGTAGCTGGCATTATCATATGCAGCAGTGCTAATAATCTCTGCATAGGGAAAAAACACAATGCAGCTCTTTGAAACGACGGTTACAGAAGAGCTACATCAAAAACAGGTTTGAAGATAATAGCTGCTTATTGCTGAGCTGGTGTTTAAATCCAACACTAACCTTCTGGCATTAACGAGAATGGAGCATTATTGAGCCACATACACATACAAATTAGTTTTGATGCCACATTCCCTTTAATGCCAGAAGGCCAGTAATTAGACAGACGAGAGAGAGAGAGAGAGGAGAGAAGGAGAGAGATACAAATATATGTAAACAAAGAAGTAAAATGGTCAATACAATGTATATCTGGTACTATAGGCCTCGAATTATACTGTAAATATACAGTATTCCATGGTAAATTGTATAATATTACAATTACAATCTTAATATGGAAGTACAACTTTTAGCTCAAGGCCTTAAAGATGGTATAGCATCTGCTATGGTGCCCACCTTCTGGCTTCTTTGAATGTTATTATATACAAAATAGGAGCCCAGAAGTTAGTGTGAAAAATGTTGTGCCTAGTCTTTCAGTTAGAATATTGAACTACAATGTGAGCCAATAAGAAGCTTATTAACCCCCCATGCCAACCAAGTAAAATAGACATGTTTGGCAAGGAGTGGATAAATGCTATGGGACGAATATATTAGAATAACTCCTAAATTCCAGCAGTATGGTTACCAATAGCAACCAATCATTTTTGATCTACAACAAATTACAAAAGTGATAGTAAAAATCTGATTGGTTGCTATAGGTAACCACACTACCAAAATTAACCAACTACTGTTGGTAACTAGACTTAAATGGAGGGAATTAGGGAACCCAGGCTGGGACTGGCAATCTGTGGATTCTGGAAAATTGGGGGCCGCTGTAAGATGCCATAGGCAGTCACTATTTATTGGGCTGGTGGGGGGCTGTTTGGGCCTCTGTGTACTTGAAATGCCAGGGCATCCCAGTCCGAATCTAAGGGCACCCCCTTTCTCCATATAATGAGTGCTTCTACACTGGAAACCAGAGAATACTGCTGATAATAGATGCCATATGACTAACTAGTTTACTGGCAACTAGTGCTTTTACACACATAATAATAATTGAATGTCAACTGCAGAAAAGCCAAGCTAGTGTTTTGGATTTTATCCATGCCCAATAGCCCACAACCAAGCCCTGTTATGCCCACAAGCAGCCATACTCCCATGCTCTTCCCAATCTCTTCCCAATGCTTCCTGCTTCTGATTTATATTAGGTTGCTTTTTTAGGCATTTTTAATGGTGGTGGTGGGTTAATACCATTCTAGTGTAAATTACAGGAGTGGAAGACTGTTCTGTTACCGCGGGTAGCCAAAGGGGGTGACTCCTAATAAATACATAGGAGAGAATGACTGCAATTACATCCCCAATTTAAAAAAAAATCAACTGAAGTAAAATAAATGATCCCTATTGCGTCATACTAATCCCATCATGTTTTTGCTTCAATTTCTTTTCTTTTATGATTCGATGCAAACATTTTAAATCAGTTGCTCTTTTTTTCAGCAATACCTTCTGCTGTCCAATGAGTAATGCCACGGCTAAACTACTTAATTGCAAGGTTTGCTGTGCATTCCTGCAAGTAGCTTTGCTTGACAAGTAATAATTCTTGTGAGCTCTTGCGCCAGGGGAGAATGCCGTTGTTTGGTGCTGTTATTTTTTTTTTCTCCCCTCTCGCTCTCTCTCAGTGGAACGATCCTTCGGAGCTTTGCTTGTGCTATTTTACAGTCCTCTAATTGCTTGTGTCTGGAATCAACACCTGATCTAGTGTCCAAGGCTAAAATAGGATGGCTCTGAAGCTAATATTTCCCGGAAATCACATAAATGATCATTAAAATGTGTTTGCTGCCTACATTTCTTCATATTTATTGTTTTGGAAAAAGGACCGAATTGTAGCCACAAAATGATTTTAATTGATATTTAATGATTTTGCAGTTTTATATTCAGGCAAATCAGCTAATATATAAAGATGCACATCGTTTTTATTTTTAGATACCTATCTGAAAGGCAAATGAGATGCTAGCTTAGCATTTTTTTCTTTAAGCTTGGTCCAAATGTAAGGTAGTGTTTGAGCACTTGTACATTAAAGGGCCATATTATTATTATTATTATTAACATTTATTTATAAAGCACCAACATATTCCGCAGCGCTGTACAGTAAGTGGGTTACATACATTGGACATACAGAGTAACATATAAAGCAATCAATAACCGATACAAGAGGTGAAGAGAGCCCTGCCCAAAAGAGCTTACATATTCTCCCAGTAGAGGCCATTTTATTAGCCTTAGTTTAATAATAGAGTCATTATATTATATAATAATACTACTTACACTCTTGCACATTATATTTCAAGCACAGTGGATCCCACCAAAGAACCCTAATCCGTTTGGCCCATGTATCTGCTCAAAATGATGCCTTCCTTAATCAATACCTTCGGACGGATATTAATGAAGATGGGCAGAAAATCTGGAAGCTTGAATAATAAAAACAAAATCAAATTATAGATTCATAAGAACAGCAGCAGGAAATTGCTGTCTGTGTCCGTCAACACCAATTCACAGCCACTTTGTGAGTGTTGAGATGCTAATTTGTATCAATGTGGCACAAACACACAAGCATTTTGGACCAATTCTTGCTTAAAATTAAATCTGAAAATGATGATTTGTGAACAAATTTGAACTTTAACCTAACATGCCACCGTGCCATAATAGTGTCAATTTGGCCTTAAATTGAAGTAATTTATGCAGTCAAGTGATCTAAAAGAATTTGTAATTTTTACATAAATGACATATCACAGCAGGACACTCCTTTGTGTATAGCTACAGCAGCAGGTACAGGTATGGAATCCGGAAACCGATATGCAGAAAGCTCCGAATTACAGAATTCCTCCCATAGTCTCCCATAGACCCCATTTTAATCAAATAATTCAGATTTTTAAAATGTATTTCCTTTTTCTCTGTAAAAATAAAACAGTGCTTTTTATTTGATCCCAACTAAGATATAATGAATCCTTATTGGATGTACAATAATCCTATTGGGTTTGATTAATGTTTTATTGATTTCTTAGTTGACTTAAGGTATGAAGATCCAAATTACAGAAAGACCCCTTATCCGGAATACCCTTGGTCCCGAGCATTCTGGATAACAGGTCCTATATCTGTACTAAGTTTGCCCAGGAGCATTAACCCATAGCAACCAATCAGCAGGTAGAAATTACTAGTCACCTGTTGGAAAGCAAACATCTTATTGGTTGCAATGAGTTACTGCTAGTGATGAGCGAACCTGTCCCGAAACGGTAAAAATGTCACGCGTCAAAAAAGAGACAATTTTTTAATGCTGCCGACAATTTTTTGACGCGCCACAAATTTTCTGCGAAAAAATCTGCCAATGGCGAAACACGGAAATTCGCTGTGAATCCATGCCTGGCGAATTATTTTGCCCATCACTAGTTACTGCTCCTGGGCAAACTTAGTGCCTTTTATTACATTTGGTGGAAAGTACATTAAAACATTTCCTATATTATTATTATTATTATTATTATTATTATTATTATTATTATTATTATTATAATAATAATAATAATAATAATAATAATAATAATAATAATAATAATAATAATATTCAAGATGAATATCAAAGAACCAAGCTGTACGTTATCCATTAAAGGGAGCTCTGCTTTCAGAGAATCCGGTATCACAGTAAATGCTCCCCAATAGTTCAGTAGTTTGTATTGTTGCACCAGGATAAAGAAATTCCGTGGTTAGAACCTTGGCACAACAGAACCTTAGGAAACATAAACATCCTGTTCTTAAGAATATGCCTCAGTTTATTGAGGATTTGAAAATCGATCGGTAAAGTGTTATATGCTTTGAAAGCAGTATGGCTTACAGAATCAATTACTAGCCTGTAAATCAAAATTGATGGAGACAAGAGCTGATCTAAGATTAGAGGCAGCTAGAAAATAAAAGCTTAAATATATTGATGAAAAGGAGAAATCTGTGACATGCTCGGGTAATATTAGCCAGAAATAGCATAAGCACAACATTATTTTTCACACAACAGATTTGTAGTTATTGTATAATATCCATACTTTCACAGTACTTCCAATTGGAGTTCCGACCCACACACACACACACATACACACACATACACATATATATATATATATATATACACACACTGTTTTGCATACCACAAATCAGATTAGATTGTTGATGTTATTGTATATCTCGTTTGGAAAGGATTGTTATCATTTGGAAACTATTGTTTTCAAGATAATTAAGTCTCTAACAGATTCACTGTTGATGATGAAATTATAGAGTTCCAGATGGAGTGCTTAAAGGGGCTTTACATGTTCTTGCAGAATTGTTCCTGTTGTATGGGAATACCTGTGCTTGCATAGCTTTATAGAGTTTCTCTGAATGGGCTATGAGAAGTCCTAGGTCATTTTCCTGCTATGGAAAATGCCATTGTGTCCCAGTTGGATACTTTCAAATACAAAACAATTATGGTAAAGTAACTCTTTAAAAAAGGATTATAACTGCCATTTTGGAAGGGTGCTTAAAGCTGGTCATACACTTCCAGATCTGCTTATTTGGCACAGTTGCCAAATGTAGGGCAAAATCTGACTGGCCTGATTGTTAGCCATGAAGCCAAAGATCAGATCATACAGTAATGTCTATGTAGGACAGCAGAACGAGAATCACATCAAAGTGCCAGTGTTTTTCAAACCTGCCTTTGGATATCTGGGCCATTTTCGGACAGATTTTGGTTGGGCAACCCCACTGGTGGGCCTTATACATGAACCAATAAGCTGCTCAGTCTGGAGGGAGACTTGAAAAAATGAAAATATTTGGTAACTAAAACCCAGAGAGCTTCTATAGAAGTCTAAAAGACTGTAGAAAAACAAGCTCAAGTGATACCCTTCACACATACAGCCCCACACAATTTCCGCTGCACCAGATGCATCACTTAAATGAGCCCGGTCTCTAGGTGGCCCAGATCCATGATTATAATTTCAGCCCTTTTTTTTTTTATTTTAATCAAACTATATATTTAATTTCTTCTTGTTGCATTTACTTTAGGCGGTTCTGTGATAAAGCATCGAGTTCATTTGCTCCAGTTCAGTGAACCATATTGCTTCAATGGCACCGTGACAATTTTTTGGACACATTAAAAAGATGAAGATAAAAATTAATACAGTATTCCAAGAGTGTCATTTTTCCTTTTCTGAATAATTCTCTGGAACATAACACAAAGATGGCTTAACTTAAACACCAACGCAGGATTTGTCCCTGAGAGCTTGCAATCTATAGATGTTAGGATTGGCGCGTGCAATGCAAGTTCGACATTCTTTATTATTTTCTCACTCAAGCCTGTTGTTTCTGGTTTGAAAGCATGTCGATTAATGACCTGTGCATTGCAGGAGATCTTCTGATGATCCCTTCAAGTGAGCAGAAATGATTTCATCTCACCCACTGCACAGGCAGCAAGAAAGAACATTGGAAAATGGAAAATGAGGTCACAGGCAGATAAAAAAAAATACTACTGCTTTATAGAAATAGTGGCTTTAAAAAAATCTTATTAAATATGTTTTTCTTAGCCTTCAATTTACTGTTTAACAGATAGGCTGCTAATATGAAAAACCTCTAAATTATTGATTGATAATAGGCCTATCTCTGAGTCCAGATGGGCATCTGATTATTTATTACATTAACAGGTTTGAGGTATATGTTCTGAATGTAGGATAGAAAATGTTGATAAGACATGGCCTTTGTTTGTAATATTGGTGCTAAACTGCATCAGGGTACTTATCGTAGGAGTAATAACTACAGTAATTTGATGGATAAATTATAAACAGAACTAATAACTGACACACTAGGGTCAATGTTAACAGGAGTTAAGTAACTTACCTGTATGTTTGTGGCGTTTAGAAGTAAATTCATGCAAACTCTAAGTTTCATGTTTCCTGGTTAATACTGAATCCAGAAGTGCCGGACTGGTCCACCAGGGTACCAGGAAAACTCCAGATGGGCCCAGGTGTGAGTAGGCCCTCTTGCTTCTAACTATTTGCTAGAGTTGGACTGGTCCATCGGGATACCAGGAAAACTCCCGGTGGGCCCAGGTGTGAGTAGGCCCTCTTGCTTCTAACTACTTGCTAGAGTTGGACTGGTCCATCGGGATATCAGAAAAACTCCTGGTGGGCCTAGGTGTCAGTAGGCCCTCTTGCTTCTAACTATTTGCTAGAGTTGGACTGGTCCATCGGGATACCAGGAAAACTCCTGGTGGGCCCAGGTGTCAGTAGGTCTTCTTGCTTTTAACTATTTGCTGGAGTTGGACTGGTCCATCAGGATACCAGGAAAACTCCCGGTGGACCCAGGTGTCAGTAGGCCCTCTTGCTTCTATTTGCCAGAGTTGGACTGGGCCATCGGGATACCAGGAAAACTCCCGGTGGGCCCAGGTGTCAGTAGGCCCTCTTGCTTCTAACTATTTGCTGGAGTTGGACTGGTCCATCGGGATACCAGGAAAACTCCCGGTGGCCTAATTTATGGTCATTCCCTATTCCTATATGAGAACAAAGAGGAATAAAGATACTAGGATAATAAAGGGATTAAAAGTGAAAGGGAGGATTAATAGTTTAGAGAGTGGGTCCATAGTCCAAGGTTCTCTGGTGGGCCCCTAGCATCCCAGGGTACCAGCACCATACAGCCGAAAAAATCTAACCACTGCTACACCATCCCTTCCATTTGGTGTAATTCCTACAGGGCTACATGCAGAAAATCAAGAGGCCAGTATCAGCTAAACACTCATTTTGCGCTCCCTTTATAATACTTTGCCTTTTTTCTTCGTGGAAATCTATCTAATAATAAAAGTTAGGTTGCATGCTTTTCCCTTTATTTGCTTTTTATTACACAGAATTGTGTGAAGGTATAGCTCATACTACACTAAGCTATTTTTTATTCTACTTATAAAGTGTCATATTCCTGACTTCAGCAGCCATAAACTTGAATTTCCAGTAGCAGCAAGAACACCCAAAGTGGTTATATATGGTCCTGTTCTTTTGCTGCCTTTAGAGAAGTGCTGATAATGTGACCTTATTGTTGATTTTAGTTTCACAGGACAAAGAATTATAAATGTAGGGCAGAGCCATTGCTTTTCAGTATTATGAGAACGTCTAGTTTCATTTCATGACACAATTGGTGTCTTGTGTATTGTATAATTAAATGAAGATAACTGGCAAAATTGTGAGATAGTAGTGAGCGCATTACAGGATGTAGAAAAAAAAATCTATTTTAGTAACTAATTATTTTACTGTTTGATGAAGGTCATAATGTTTTTCATTTGCTCTTCCCCCAGTATTAAACACAATTTACTCAGTTACCTGTGTAAGCACAGAGGCAGAGCTGGGATTGGGAAATAGCGTTTGAAGTAGTTTTCTTACATGCTCTATAAGCAGTTTATTATTAGTAGTAGTGGTAGTAATTACTGCCTGAATTAAATAACAGCCAGCTTATTCTATTGTGTAAAAAACAAAAACCAAACAAACAAAAGGAAAACAGCTTTTCGTCTCTTGTCTTCTGTTAAAAAATTGAAATGTTCAGTCTATGAGTGGCTATGAGTTCTGTGTTATAGTTTAACGAGGTGAGGTAGTGTTATAGTCCTCTCTTTGAGATCCCCCTCAGTTAAAGGGTTGGAAGCACATCCAGACCCTGGGGTAAAGTAGGCCCCAATGAAAAGTGTACCTTGAATAGAAGATGCTAGGGTTAAGCAATGTTAGACAGGGCTGGAACTAGGGGTAGGCAGAAGAGGCAGCTGCCTAGGGCGCAACGACTGGGGGGCACCAGACAGGAGCCTCTCCTGCCTACCCCTAGCTCCTTTTTCATTGCCCCTGCCGCTTGTCATTACACGGTGGGGGCAATGAAGTATCGCGTAGCCGCCGCCGCCCCCCCCCCCCCTCCGGCACTGTGCATGCGCACTGAAACGCGAGGAGGGAAAGGTGTAGGGGCGAGGTGGCCGACCGGGTTGCCTAGGGCGCCCGGTCAGCTTGGCCCGTCCCTGATGTTAGATCCTAAGTTTAGATGCTCTAGGGGCCTAAGGAAAGAACTTACACTTTGGATTCCATCTTGGACTCTGTTGGGCTCTAGTGTGAGCATTAGCCTATACTATTTAACCCAGTTTTGACTTTCCTATTAAGAAGTATTCTCAGCTCAACGAACAGTTGTTCTTCATCCCCGGCCTAGTGAAGTAGGGGGAACCCTAAAAGATTAGTTAGGTAATAACTAAGGTTGGCTATGCCATTTGTGGGAATAAATCCTGCAGGCTAAGGCATTGCCGATGATCTAATAAAAGTACATAATGCTTTGTGGTTGCCCCTTTTATAACAACCTGCCTTTTGTATTTATTTGGTATGTACATCTTATATTTACCTGCAAATAGCTGAAATAAATACTAAGATGTAAAATATCTAATAAGTGTACCATTTGTTTGTTTTGGAATAAAAAGGACATGAAAAAATGACTTTACTAATATTAATAATGTAGGCATATGTTCATACATTAATTTTAAATTAGTGTAGCTTCACACCTCTATGCAGGTTTAATTAGTTCCGGTAGTCTGTCATTGCAGTGTTGGTAAATGTATATTTGAGTGTGGGTTTCACACACACTTCCAGACACATTTGTATATTTATAACGAAAACTTTATTAAAAAGAACATAACAGATTACATAACATTCCCAACTTTTCTGTTAGAGACATGTCAAAGGCTACAGTAAGTATGCAAAACATTGAAATTTTAGTAAACATTGATTTCAACATAACACAAATGTTGTTTGCTAAATTATTTTTGTGTTACTGTGAATGCAAAATATATACCTTATTAATTTGTTTGGCACAATATTGTTGCTTTTACCATTGCAACTTCTGCTCCATCCATTTATTGCAGTGGAGCAAGTATGGCAACTAGAGCAGTAAGGGCAATAATAACAGCTCCTTAAACAGGAAAGCAATAGGGGGTACACTGAATACAACTGTAGGGAACATTATCATTGAGGGCACTAAGAAAGGCCATATTTTGTATTGTTAATTATGTCACTGGGTTCTTAAATGGTACATTTGTAGAAAATGTGGGTTTTTGGTGATGTTCCCGCCAGGTATCATGCAGGAACCGGAAATCATAAATGGCAAAAGAGCTGTGATATGGTCATGGAGTTACCAGCTCTATGTAAGTATATGTATGAAATAAAAGGTTCATGTACAGATGTTGATTCTGGAACAGGGACCAAGATGATGGCCACCTAAAGGCAGATAGAAGGGAAAACTGCATAGAAGGCAGTATGGCGGGGAGTTCCAGCTATGACTGAAGTGTGATTCCTAGAATGCCTGCAATTCTCTAATAGTCTGACAACCCTGAAGTCTGATTCAGCTGACCATAGCAGTGACAGGCTGAAAATATCCAGACAGCTAGATAGAATTTATATGAATAATACTTAAAATTTAGATATACCAGCAGGAAACCTCAGCTTGTGATTTGTCATCTGAACTTCCATTTCTGGAAGAAGCACAAATAAGTCACAGATTGCCAGATTGAGATTCCCCCCATACTTACTTCTGAGCAGCATTCCATTCCATCTGCCTTTAGGTGGTTTTCAGCCGGGTCTCCTTCCATGTAAGCCTCTGTATACAAACCTTTTATTTCATCCATATGCTCCCAGCATGTTTCTGAATGAAAACAATCCTGCATTATGAATCAATGTAAAAAGTATGATGGAAAGGTCAGTGGTTACGTTTGGATTTATAAATGAGAACCAATGGTAATGTTTCTACTGATGGACACATACTGTACAAACTGGGCTAATTCAGTCTGTGCTTAAAGTTTAGTTGCCTGTTGGTTTGTGGTTACAATGTACAGAAGGTATATATATATATATATATATATATATATATAATGAGCTGAATCCCGGCGTTTTTTTAAGGATTCGGTTTTGGCGGTCCCGGGCAAACCGAATCCTAATTAGCATAAATTTGCATATGCTAATTAGAATTTGGGAAAGGGTTAAATGGGCGATTTTTAACCCCTTCCGATCCTACTCAGCATATGCTAATTAGGATTCGGATTTGGTTCAGGATTCTGCCGAATCTTGCTGGGTGGGTTCGGAGATTTGGCTGAACCCAAAAAAATGCAGATATTTCTATGAGTTTAGGGGGCACATTTACTAACCCACGAATCCGAATCTGAATTGGAAAAATTCCGATTGGAAAACTAACATTTTGCGACTTTTTCGTATTTTTTGCGTTTTTTTCGGCGCCTTTACGACTTTTCGGAAATTGTCGCGACTTTTTCGTTACCAATACGATTTGCGCGAAAAAAACGCGAGTTTTTCGTAGCCATTACGACTTGCACGAAAAAACGCGACTTTTTTGTTGCCATTGCGAAAGTTGCGCAAAATCTGGCGATTTTTTTGTAGCGTTAAAACTTAAAAAGACTTTTCGTGCAATTTTGTGCAACTTTCGGAATGGCTACGAAAAAGGCGCGACTTTTCGCGCAAGTTTTAACGCTACGAAAAAATCGCCAGATTTTGCGCAACTTTCGGAATGGCAACGAAAAAGTCGCGACAATTTTCCGAAAAAAATCGCAAAATACCGATCATTACGGAAAAAACGCAATCGGACGCATTCGGCCCGTTCGTGGGTTAGTAAATGTGCCCCTATGTGTTTGCCCCTACCTGTTCACTATTCCTTTCTTCCTATAGCCCCGTTTTAAAATAGAATATCATCAAGATGGAGCTATCTTCAACTGAGCATCAAGCATAAAACAGTATAAATGAGGATTGCTCCATCTGTAATTGTAAAACACATACTCCCATTTTATATTGTTGATGTGCCCTATCTTTTACCTGTTATCTATAGATTCATTTTTTACTTGTAAATATGAATATTATAATTAAAAAAAACAAAGGAAACCCACAGCAAAAAAAGAGATACAGTCCCATATTAATCTTCACTAGTCTGATGAGCGGCTGAAAGTCAGGCTGGCGGCTATATGACAGCGTTATTATTTTTGACCCTTGGAGACATTAGTGAGGGACTGCTTTCAGTCACAAACATTTTGGACTCCCGACAAACCTAATTGGCTCCCTGCAGCTGTGCCTTTTGTTACTGAAGGTAATAGGAGTCCTTTTCTGCAAATTGCCAGTGAGTGTACTATCATGGATCTTTCTGTTTTCAACCAAATTCTTCACAATATATATTTTTTTTTTGCTCCAACCTGCTATTAGCATCTTTATTGTATGCACAATTTGTCCTTCAAGTTGTATTGCTGGAGAGAGAAAGCAAATTTGGTAAGGGTAATCAAGTGTGATATGTGTGAATAGATAAACTCGTTCTACATAGAAAAGCCTTGCATTTATTGCAGGGCAAATGGTTCGGATGGTGTCTCGCCTTAACAACCTAAAATTGGATAGATTCTAAAAACTTGGACAAAGATTAAATATATTCTGTAGATCAGGAGCCCAGAATTTCATCCAATTAAATATTCTCTGATACTTGGTGAAATTCTCTATCCGGCCTTCTCTGAATAACAACCAAGGATATATGGACACTGTAGATTGAAAGTATTATTTTCAGCTATTTATAGCTGGCATGGCCAGTAATCTGCACTTTGGGGTTGGTAAAATTATCACTAGGGACTGTTATATAGAAGTGCAGAAAGGACATTTGTCTTGGGCTTCTGGGAGGTTTAGGGGGCAAAGCATTATAAAAGCACAAAGGACATAGATATTTTAGGCAGGTAAATAGGGAATATCCAAGATGCAGCCCTCCATTTGTTGTTGGACTGCAACTCAAAGAATTACCCTAGGCTGATGAGGGATACTGGGAACTGTGTGTTGCCCTGTTGTAATTCATGATGCTCTTACTGCCTTATTACATCCCTATTATTATTACTACCTCATATGTGCATGGTAATAGCCAATATCAAACATAAGGGTTTACTCAAACACACAGAAAACAGAAACGAGAAGAATTGCCCCACAGCGATATATAATGAAATAAAAGCATTATTTATATGTATTGAGCTGTGCAGACATATATAGTGGCTGCTGACTAAACATAAAGATCAATAATACATAGTTTTTTTTTCCCTTTTCCATCACATAAATATAAGACATTATTTCAGTACAATGCCATACATTGCCCAGACCTTAAGCTTGAGGCTAGATTTTATATGTGAGTTTGTACATACATTTTTAATGCCTGGGATGTTTGTAAGACACTGTATGATTACAGCAGAGGGACTATAATTCAGCCATATACAAATAAGCAGTTGTAATGCACAGGAACGCAGCATAATATGGTATTCGGAATATAAGATTCTGGCTATGTGCTCTACTGTATCTTTATTCCAAACAATAGTTTGATAGCACTTTAAATAAATACAATCAAGACACCTTCGTGGGAAAAAAAAAACCTTTGTAGTTTGTTTCATTTTCACAGATCACACATATTTGTCATCCTGTAGCAATTAAAGTAATTAAACAAATATTGTTGTAAAACAAAGCTGAGTAATAAAAATAAGCCCTGGATAATGGGAAGGAAAGCACATTGCAAAATCAACCCACAAATGATCTAGTGCAAAGAGAATAACAAAACCAATCCTGGTTGTTGTGGGTTGAGGGGGTATTGTCGCCTCTCCTTTTCTTCTTCTTCTCTCTTTCTTCTACATAAGGGTCCATTTTCATACTATTTAGATTTATTTCTCCCTCATCTATTTTCTTTATTAAAAGCAACAAAAACAACCCACAAATGATCTAGTGCAAAGAGAATAACAAAACCAATCCTGATTGTTGTGGGTTGAGGGAGTATTGTCGCATCTCCTTTTCTTCTTCTTTCTTTCTTTCTTCTACATAAGGGTCCATTTTCATACTATTTAGATTTATTTCTCCCTCATCTATTTTCTTTATTAAAATCAACAAAAACAACCCACAAATGATCTAGTGCAAAGAGAATAACAAATCCAATCCTGGTTATTGTGGGTTGAGGGAGTATTGTTGCATCTCCTTTTCTTCTTCTTCTTCTTTCTTTCTTTCTTTCTTTCTTTCTTTCTTTCTTTCTTTCTTTCTTTCTTTCTTTCTTTCTTTCTTTCTTTCTTTCTTTCTTTCTTCTATATAAGGGTCCATTTTCATACTATTTAGATTTATTTCTCCCTCATCTATTTTCTTTATTAAAATCAACAAAAACAACCCACAAATGATCTAGTGCAAAGAGAATAACAAATCCAATCCTGGTTATTGTGGGTTGAGGGGGTATTATCACCTCTCCTTTTCTTCTTTCTTTCTTTCTTTCTTTCTTTCTTTCTTTCTTTCTTTCTTTCTTTCTTTCTTTCTTTCTTTCTTCTACATAAGGGTCAATTTTCATACTATTTAGATTTATTTCTCCCTCAACTATTTTCTTTATTAAAAGCAACAAAAACACAACTAATAGGTTATTGCATATGGGCAATTAAAAGAAAGAACTGTATGTAGATCAATGAAAGGTATAGACAAAACATCTGTAGTAAATATATTAAAACTGAATTAACTATTTGCTTAATATATGTATAAGTTAATTAATGAAAATCCATAGTAAATGTGTGTCTATTTATGGAGTTGAATATTCGATTATGGATAAACCCTGTCCTCCTGATTAGTGATGAGCGAATTTTTTTGCCAGCCATGGATTCACAGCGAATTTCTGCATTTTCCATTGGCGAACTGTTTTGCGAAACTTCAGGGAAAATCCACCATGAAAAAATCTATTGCACGTCAAAAAAAAAAAATCAAAGTCGTGGCTAAATGGATGCGGCAAAAAAAGACATGCATGACAAAAAATGCGCGCAACAAATGCATTTTGAAGATTTTTTGGACAGATTTGCTCATCACTAATCCCGATGACCACCATTCAATACAATGGTAAAAGTCGGCATAATGTTGAATGGCACTGAGCCAAATTCGCAAATTATAAAGCCTGCTCCATCTGTAGATGCTTCAACTTTTTTTGTTTGGAGGGTTAGAGTATAGGAAGGGGCCATTAAGGAAGACTGGTTCTATTCTTTATAGGCATCTTCATGTTTCTGTTGTAGAAATACCAAATTAAAATAAACTTGTCTGAGTGATTAATGTTTTAATAACCAGAAAAGATTGATACTCCTCACATTGCATTACAAAGGCTCCACTAACACTTTTTGACCCCAAAAATATTGTGACTCGCAACCAAATTTTAACAGGTTTCTTGTTAGAAGGAAAAAAAAGTTGCAGACCAAGTTGTTTCTGGAACTTTTTCCCCTTTCTTTTTTAATCTAAGAATACTGCTTACTTTAATGAGTCTAACCTTGTGTTTAGAGCTTCATTACCTTTAGCAATTAATTTGTTCATTTTTGCCAATTAAATACTCCTGTGAAACTCATGGAGGAAAGGAAATTAATATAAAACAAGGCATCAAAGCTTTAGATTTTATTGGATTTCTATTGAATCTGACTGTTTTTATATTTTTTATAATTTTTGTTCTCTTGGTTTGATCATTTCATAACTTCTAACAATAGTGACGAATGTCAAAATGAATAAGATGTATTAAAGTTAATTGCCTTAAACCCCTGCAGACTGTTTTATACAGACCAAGGGCCTTTACACGTTAAAAATTTAAGGTCATCCCTTTCTTAAAAAAAAAAAAAAAAAGCCTAATCCTGCATTTTCGGCTCTGTGTTGTACAACAAACATCTGAAACCAGGTCATACGTTGACCCCTGCAGCTGTACACCTTGAATGCCAAGTGCTATTGTAGCACAGCAAAGTAAGCAGCAGTAGAACAATGCATCTATTACCCCGACAATTTATTATTATTAACATTTATTTATAAAGCGCCAACATATTCCGCAGCGCTGTACAATAAGTGGGTTTCATACATTGGATATACAGAGTAACATATAAAGCAATCAATAACCGATACAAGAGGTGAAGAGAGCTCTTCCCAAAAGAGCTTACAATCTACAAGCGATAATGGGGCTGTCTTGAAATTTTTCTGCCAATGCAATAGCTGGGAATGGTGGGGTGAGTTGAGTAACACTTGCTATGATTCACTACTGCTCTGTAGTGATAAGTGAGATTTTTCGGCAGGCATGGGTTTGCAGCAGATTTTTTTGCACAACAACCACAAAAATTTGCCACAGATTCCCACAGAAAAAGTGAGGATAAAATGACGGTCGCGGCAACAAAAAGTTATAGTTGCATAAAAAAAAAGTGCGCTCATAAAAAAGTTGCATAGTTGGCGTGTTTCGATATTTTTTTCACATTTTGCAAATTTTTCGGCAAAGAGAAATGGGACAGATTCGCTCACTGCTTTACTATGTATGTCTCTGCAATTTAAAAAGGGCAACCATTGCTTAATTTATTGCATGGATTCACGGCAAATTTGCACATTTTGCCACTGGCGTGCATAAAAAAAAATTGTCGCTCACGAGTAATAAAGGTTGGGGACCCCTGCCCTAGAAAATGAGCTGCAACAATAAGTGATTTGTTGGGTATTCTGCTGGTTCCTCTTGTGGACAATTGGAATAACTAATGGCACTGTGTCTCCTAAAGCAGGGGTCCCCAAACTTTTTTTTAAATGTAAGCCACGCTCAGATGTAACAAGTGTTGGGGATGCAAAATAATGACTGTGATTTTGGTAGTCCCATATAGACTGGTAGTCTGTAGGAGCCAGATATTTAAAAAATGGGCACCTACTATGAGCCACTGGGAGAAACATCAATGGGGGTGGTGAGCTACATGTTGGAGATGGTTGGAGATTACTGTTTTAAAGAAAACCAAACTCGTCTTCTTTATTTTTTCCGCTGTGCAATGAAAATACAGGCAAACGATGTATAATGAATGACCCACCATGTAGATGGTATTTTAAAAAGTGAGAAAACCGAGATAATTGCCTGCTGTATGTTTCTCAGCCCCATAACTTGAAAGATCTGCAAAAATTCCTTTCATTATAACCTCTCATATTGTTTGAAATGTAACTAGTATGTTTATTGTATTTTGTCTCTTATTCCCTGTGGCAGTTTGTTAATAATACAACAAAACAAGATCTAATGCAGAAAACTTGTAAGCCCTCAGGATCCGCAAAGACGTAATGACTTAGCCAGCACAAACAAACATAATCTCATTCATTAATTATTGAATAGGATTAAGACTTTGTAGGATTTAACTGAAGCTTCACCAATGGGGTCAAGGCTATACTAGCAGATAATTCTTCTTACTCTATGTTCCAAAAAGATACTTGTATGTCCTAACTTTAATATGGGTAGAACTAATTGTACCATCGTCACATTGCTTGTTCCTCAGCTAATTTGTCTTCTTTCTGTAAGGAGATTGATTTGAACGGATGACAATGCATTATTATGCTTAATGTTACTCCTGGTTGATTATGGCTCGGAGAGTAAAATGGTTTCTTTGAATGTCTGTTTGTACCCAACCAAGAAGTCAAGTGCCTCTAAGTAGAGGCAGCATCTAAGAATACTCCAGGTTAATAAAGTCAATCAGACCTTCCTTAGAGAGCTACCATTTGTGTGATCCTTATACAAATCCAATGAGCAGGAAATTAGATTTACATTGCATGGATTTTATGGCTTCCAATTCAAGCATAAACTATTTGCTAAACAGTATAGGCAGATGTTTATTTAACCTCTTGGAGGAAATAATCTAATATCTCACAAGGAAACAGTGGTGGCATTCTATATGAATGTACATCCTGTATCTATTTCTATTTGTGTGCACTCTGTATATTTGATTGTTAACCTTTATGTTGTACAGTGCTGCCTAATAAGCTGCCTCTATAAATATTTTTATTATACAGGTATGGGACCTGTTATCTAGAATGCTCGGGACCTGGGGTTTTCCAGATAAGGGATCTTTCTGTAATTTGGATAACTTAAGTCTTCTAAAAATAATTCAGATATTGAATAAACCCAATAGGCTTGTTACCTCCAATAAGGATTGATTATATCTTAGTTGGGATCAAGTACAGGTACTGTTTTATTATTACAGAGAAAAGGGAATCATTTAACCATGACATAAACCCAATAGGGCTGTTCTGCCCCCAATAAGGGGTAATTATATCTTAGTTGGGATCAAGTACAGGTACTGTTTTATTATTACAGAGAAAGGGAATCATTTAACCATGAAATAAACCCAATAGGGCTGTTCTGCCCCCAATAAGGGGTAATTATATCTTAGTTGGGATCAAGTACAGGTACTGTTTTATTATTACAGAGAAAAGGGAATCATTTAACCATGAAATAAACCCAATAGGGCTGTTCTGCCCCCAATAAGGGGTGATTATATCTTAGTTGGGATCAAGTACAGGTACTGTTTTATTATTACAGAGAAAAGGGAATCATTTAACCATTAAATAAACCCAATAGGGCTGTTCTGCCCCAATAAGGGGTAATTATATCTTAGTTGGGATCAAGTACAGGTACTGTTTTATTATTACAGAGAAAAGGGATACCTCACCATGCATCATACATGATGCTAATCCAGTGGCATGTTTAGTGGAGCTGTCCAAAGATAGCGTTATTGATCATTTTACCAATAAAAAGCTTGGGAAATGAATAATAAATCATGGGGAATTATGGGTAAAGGTATTACTAGTCATAACTGATCTGCTCCATGATCCCATGAAATCAAACTGCAGTTTTCTAAATTGCCTAACCTGCCTAACTAGTAGTTAGGCAGGTTATATATAGGCATTATGGTTGAACTTGATGGACCTATGTATTTTTTCAACCCAACTTACTATGTTACTACTATGTTACTATGTTTCTTCAAAAATATAAAATTAGGAAAATGTCTTTATCAGCGGGGTAGGTGTTTTTAGCTGAGGCCATCATGACTAATATATAACTAAAATGTATGCAAAATATCTTACCAACAAGCGCTGATGGGGCAGGGGAATGAAACACCCCATTTAAATAACATCCATCACTTTTGTAATAATGCACCACATACAATAATATCCATTAAATGTTCCTTACTGCCTCTGAAATGCTATATTGCATCGGATCTAACCGCGCTATATGATATGTCATTGCCTAATTGTTTTCGTTTTGAAGGTTACTGATGTATGATTTGCTTTAGTGGCTTGAAATAAAACATCTTCATAGGCATGCACATGATGCTTACGAGCTTGGAGGGTTTATTATTTGCGTTTTGGGCAATAACTTTAACGACCACTCACTTCCATAATGTCTTCTACCATCTTGGTAAATCACGATCAAAGCACAGATAAATTATTAAAAATGCCAATATCCAATTTACCATCAAATGTTATCTCAAATTGGTTCCTGCAATCGCTAGGCAGACAACTTTAATTCTACCCCATATATCTTAGTGAATTACATTACACGCGTCACACACTTGACTGTGAGTATTTTTTTCATTATAGATAAAGTAAATTTAGGCAGCAGAACAGATTGATGACAAAGTAATCAGCGTGCTTGTGTGTTTTTCATCTTGGATAGGTCAGCTTGTGTTCATGGCTTATGATATTATTGTGAATATATTTCATATCAATGCCCTGTACAAAATGTACAATGTCAATGTGCAAAGAACGATAAAGCACTGAATCTGCTAAAAGCATGTACAATACCCATGCACAATCATGATCAATACATGTGTGTCTTTGCTATGAGATCTGTTCCCTTTCAATATTAATTCAAAGTAAAAATAAACACTACTTTTATGTAGCCTAGAAAGTATAACTGGACATGCTTTGGTTGATACTGGCTACCTAATTCAGCACTCATAGCTGAGTGGGCCACTAATTGTTCCATATATGGGCACACAAAAATGACCTCAGATTTACTGTATGGAGTGGGAAGCCAGTGGATCTACTCATGTATGGTCAACTATAGTGATGAGCGAAATTTTTTGGTAGTTATGGATTTGTGGCAAAAAAATGACGTTAGTCAAACAGAAATTGTTGTGTGCATAAAAAAAATTGTTACGTGTGTCATTTTGGCTGTTTCACAACAAATTTGCCCATATAAGTCAACTTATACCATAGTGTACGCAGAGAAGTTTCTACTCATATATTTGGATGCATGTTAGAATTTATGGTGAATGGGCATTTTCCATTGATATAAAGAGAACAGTGCCATCTCTGAAGACTTGATGAGACACTGGCTGAGAATATTTATATAGTATAGTGAAGACTTATACTAGCTTCAGCTTTCTACCCATAATTGTTTCCTTTTAAAGGGCAATTACATAACGCCCTCTTGATTTATAAACATCTGGATGTTTATGTCAGATATTTGCTTCTCCTAAACCTCATCCATATCCTGATCCACGGCAACCAATATCCAATATCCTGATCCTAATCCACTGCAAGCCAAAAACCATTTTGATAACCCCTCCATTTTTAAGGTCCAGTATAGAGGAATGTAACTAAATCCCTAAGCAACAGTCTGAGTTTTTTTAATACACCAGTACCAAGAATACATTTCTGGTCTCCAAAACATAGTGAGATAAATATAATTACATAAGGGCATAACAAGTGGACATGGGAATCAAACCAATGTTTTTATATATTGAGTCCATTGACAGAAAATCGATGTTTCTTATCTTATAACTATAAATATGCAGACTGTGTATAAACCTGGTGTTTTCTCCATCCTAAGTATACAACTCATTAAAAGGAATTCACTTATCTCTAAAAGCCTCTGTCTGATGATTGTCAAATTATAATCAAGACCCTTAATAGTTATTGCAAAGCTGGCATTACATGATGAAATATGCCAAAACCGGTCCGGCTGTTGACATCTTTAAGCTTCCTTTATATTGGAAGAAATAATTCTCAGCCAACACGGCATTGTGCCTGAGATATTTAGAGAGACTTGGAGTATTGGATTTAGAAGCCAGTGATATTGATTTCTAAATCACACCATAAGAAGTAAAATATTCTGTTAAGGGAAGGTACGTATTATTACTTGTTCATATAACCGGAAAATGTGTTTATATTCCTAAAATAAAAAAAAAAATGCCATTTTTTACAATGAATACAGAAAGGCACAGATTTCATTATTCACAGTAGAAAAAAAAAACCCACAGTATTGTTGCAGAACCAATAACCCGATGATGAGATCTTAAATTGCAGTCAGAATTGTTGCTTGATGTATGAGAAATCCAGATGCCAAAAGGGAAGTCGGACAAAAAAGATGAAGATAAAATCAAAGAGCTAAGGTCACATGAACATATTGACTTGTCAAGATGATCTAAGCCCCGCAATGGGTGTATTTTATTAACTCGCAAAGTGTTTTGTCCAGCGAAATCATCTCTTTCTGCTTTTCAATCTGCTGGTAGAATGCAGTTACTTCCAAATAAATAACAGTATAACGACTAACTCTGACTCCATATGTTTCTAGCATCTATTTCACTCAAATTGTGAACTGCCAAACAATATTCTCTGGCCTTAAGCAGAGACCATTTCCTAAATCTTTTCTTTCGCCATGGCGGAAGACCTGCAGGCTCTGTTCAGAAACCTACGGAGATTATAAAATAGTTATTATTACTACGATACGAAAATATGACTGCATGCTTCCTGTTATTTTTTTATTATTCTGCAATTATATAGCTCTGACATATCCCACGGCACTTTACAGAGGTTATTTGTCATCAGCTTCTTGAATGGTCTCGTAGGTTACCAGCCTATGGGACTAACTTCCCATTCTGAAGACCAACATTAGTGGATGCTGGTAGGTCAACAATCTACATTAATGATTAGTTCTGGACAATTACTAGCTGTGTAAATGAGGGGTCCCAAACTACTGGGGTTTTTATTCTTGCCAGGTTCTTGGGGAACCCCTACACAACCTCTTGTAAGGTAGAGGAACTTCTGGCTATGCCACTGCTGGCCATCCATATGCATGCAGTCACATCAGATTGAGTTTAGATGCCTGTGGGTTAGGTATTTGATCACTGAATATTTTTTTAACGCTACTTACTAGATAGGTGCCTAAGTGGCCAATGCACTGGAATGAATCCAAAATGAATCCATCTAAGCTAGCTTTATATCCTGCCCTTGAAAGTGAAGTAACTAATGCCTGGTTTCTTGAATTATCTACTGCAAACTTTTGTACAGGTGTGGGACCTTTATCCAGAATGCTCGGGACCTGGGGCTTTCTGGATAAGGGATCTTTTTGTAATTTGGATCTTCGTGCCTTAAAGGAGAAGGAAAGGCTAGTAAAGAGTTAATCTCAAGCTGCAGGCATACCTTCAGTTGTCTCAATAGTGCCCTTAAGTCTCCCCATATTTCTCCCGTTCAGATGATCTGAAGCCTCATAGGAAAAAAAAACGCTGAGCTCTGTAAAGAAAATTCCCATAATGCCCAGCTCCTGCACCAAGACCAAGAGCGGTGTACATGCTCAGTTTGTAAGACTATAAGGAAGCTTCCTGCTGATTGGCTCAGATCCACATTCCTAAGGGGGGGAGGGAGTTCTTAGCATTCTTGAGGGAGGGGGGAAGCAGGAGAGGGGAGAGAGGAGAGCGCTGTATAGACTCTGGTAAGGGAAAAAAAGGAGACAAGAAATCCTCAGAACTCAGTGCAGCATTTCTGTGAGTGCTTATGGCTGTATTTACATAGACCTTTCTGATAAAGCTTACTTAGTTTTTACCTTTCCTTCTCCTTTAAGTCTACAAAAAAATAATTTTAACATTAATTAAACCCAATAGGGTTGTTTTGCCTCTAATAAGGATGTATTATATCTTATTTGGGATCAAGTACAAAATAATGTTTTATTATAAGAGAGAAAAAAGAAAACCATATTAAAAATTAGAATTATTTGCTTATAATGGAGTCTATGGGAGATGGGCTTTCTGTAATACGGAGCTTTCTGGCTAATGGGTTTCCGGATAACAGATCCCATACCTGTAATGAAAAAGTTCGATGATTAATAGATACATATACAGCATATAGGTGAATAAATGTGCATATATACACAGATACACAGGTTTGACTGTACTTTGCCACACATTTATTGCATTTATTCACTCCTATTTCAACTCTAGCCTTTAAAATAAAAAAAAAACCATGGACTTCCTTCAGCTTGATTAAATCAGCGTGATTCCTATCACCATGCAGCGGCAACATTCACAAGTGCCTGCCTCAACATGTCCTAAGTACGGCCCTACTTTCTTGTATCTGAAATTCTCATTAACCTCTCATTTGTCAGGCTCGGGAGTGTTTTTATTATGGGAGATATAGAAAACAAATCAGAACAGGTTACACATTGTACTGACCTATCTGTAACTGGTGTTTTAATACTTGGTAATGTTGACCCAAGCACTCAGGTGCATCTACTGAATGGCTCTTACATTGCACTTCCTCCATTGGGAATCCATTGAGAATAAAATAGATTTTCCTTGAAAGGGGTTGTTTATTTCCATTTGATGTCCACCATGGACATTGGCTTTGAGGCTGTATTGAAAATATTCATCTTATCGAGATTGCTCACACCCTTCTAATTGGTTCCAAACACTACAATAGCAATAGGGTGCAAGTGGAGCATCAAATGAGGCATTACACAAGGCTGGAGTGGAGCCATAATGAGGCATTCATATTGCCTGTCCCTTGTGAAATATAAGCACTGAGATGAGAATGGGGTGGGGGGGCAGTATAAAAATTGTCAATTTGCTCATGTTTTATTATGATGCAAAAATTGAATGTCTAATGTTGCGGATAGAATAAAATATCTTTTGTATTTGACCGTATTTTAGTTTTCATTTTTTTTCCTGCTAGGAGGTGCTTAGCATAAAAGAACAAGCTCTCTGGGCATGAAATTAAGTCGTGCCATAAAAGAACCTGATATTATACAGTTTCTCCCATTCGCATTTATAACCAGCTAAGGTACCTGTACTACAGATTTATGTCAGCAACGAGACTGTCGTGCAATTTTAGTAAACGGCAAAATGCATCAAATTAGGTTTCCAGAATGAACACCCATCGAGAATAATATAGAAGGAGACAGAATATAGTATTATTATTGGCTTCAGCCCCATGTGTGCCCTTTGGAGTGGTACATATAAGAATTCTAATAAAATAATATAATTTAGGATGCGGCAGAAAATTATAAGCAATTGACTTCTACAGAACATAATGTATTTGAAATATGTGTCGTATCAATATAACATGATACACTGCACTTCACTGTTATTGTTAGGAGACTGTTCCCACTGCCTAAGAACTAATAGAAGCTGACTTAAAAAGAAGACAATGAATATTTGATTTATATATCACTGAAACATTTATACAGCCTCTGTTCATTGTCAATTAACTGCCAATTGTCTTTATTTTTGGGGGGGGGTTTGCGTGTGGGAAGAAGTTGGACTACTAACATAGAACCCAGGCAGACATGGGGAGAACATCTAAAGTCTTTGCAGAATTCAGAACCGCAGTACTGACCCCTCAGCTACTGTTCTGCCCAATATATATATATATATATATATTTATCCAGAATGCTTGGAACCTGGGGTTTTCCGGATAAGGGGTCTTTCCGTAATTCGGATCTCCTTTCTTAGTTAGGATCAAGTACAAGGTACTGTTTTATTAATACAGAGAAAAAGGAAATCATTTAAAAAAAATAGATTTATTTGATTAAAATGAAGTCTATGGGAGATGGCCTTTCCGTAATTCGGAACTTTCTGGATAATGGGTTTCCGGATAAGGGGTCCAATACCTGTATATACATCAGAGTTAGTTATGAGCGAATCTGTCCGGTTTTGCTTCACCAAAAAATTTGCAAATCTTTCAAAAGATTTGCGAAATGGCGAAAATGTTGCGCGTGGAAAAAAAAATTACTACGCGCGTCATTTGTTTGATACACACAACAATTTTTCAACACGGCAAAATTTTTTGACGTACAGGAATTTTTATGTGCCAAATTTTGATGTCTGGAAAATCCATGTCTGGCGAATTATTTCACCCATTATTAATCAGAGTTTATCTTTATAAAGCTAGTGGACATTGGGTTCAAGCCCCTTTTATACATTCAATATTTAATCTGGCTCCTCACACCTCAGGATTATTGATGAGCGAATCTGTCCTGTTTTGCTTTGCTGTGTTTTTTTCGCAGCTAATACTCAACTTTTTTTTCTCACTCAAAATACATTACAGTCAATTGTTTCTCAAGTATCTTTTGCTCATTTTTTTAATTTTTGCAGTTCCGGTTTGGCTGCGAAAAAACATACGCATCACTACTCACGATAGTTTTTAGATACATGAAAGGACATATCAATCAGTCAAGAGTATTAATACTCTCCCTATTTACCTGGAAGTATTATTATTATTATTATTAACATTTATTTATAAAGCACCAACATATTCCGCAGCGCTGTACAATAAGTGGGTTTCATACATTGGACATAAAGAGTAACATATAAAGCAATCAATAACCGATACAAGAGGTGAAGAGGGCCCTGCCCAAAAGAGCTTACAATCTACAAGGAGAAAGGGTTGAGACACAAGGTGTGGGAATGGGCATGACCAGAGTTGTAAGAGGTGTGGCACAGGGTATTGCTGTATTGGTTGGATCTGTTGAGTTAAGCCGGTAAGTTCAGAACAAACAGCAATGGAAACCAATTGTATATAGTAGATATTTCTAGTGTCATCTATGGAGACGTTTTAGATTTGTTACAAGGAATTAGTAGCCCCATTCATCTGTCTAAGTTAATAGACAATGTTTTTCAGGGTTACCTATTAAAAGATGCCCTGCTCAGGTCACACTTTTATTTTTACATGCCCATACTATAATGGTGCATTGCAGTTGGGTGCCTTCAATCATAGAGTGCAGTAGGGGTTACATTTGTACCTTGAATCAATCTAGGTTCTTTAAACTCATTACAAAAATCCTTGGAGACAGACTTTACATTTTCTATTATGTGCTGATGCCCAGTACTTATTGTTGCAGATATTGAAGGCACATAACAGTGCTTAATTAATAGGCTGGATCATTCATATAGCGGCATTCATCAGAGGTATACATTAGGAGAAATACCTGATTTCTAATTGCCGTTTTAATCTTTTGCATATTACAGCTATTGTAAAACTCTGAATGAGTATCTCAGGGACATTGCAACAATTTAGCCAAGTATTTATAATAAAACATAGCAATTAGAAACAAATAGCACGGAACAGACCGATATTTTACCCACGTAAACATGATCAATGGAGAAATAGCCGAACGGCTCATAACCATGGTATCATGGGATTGATTGTTCCAACAGTTATCATTAAGGAGGAAATTCTGTTCTGAAATATCCACGCATATTGTCAGTATTTCAAAACAAACGGACTCAAGGGGGTGCAATTAAAATAACTGTAAAGTACGGCAAAACGCAGGCATTGTCTTACATGACTTAATTACCTTATGTTATAGCATCATCAATTCCGTTTTTTTGCTTCCTAATAAATTATTAAATTAGACCTTTTTTTAATGATCATTGGCGCATTGCACAATTTTTTAGAAAATAATAAGGCTTTACCCCCCCCCACACACACACAACTTTAGAGTTTCAGATACCTTAATAATATATAATGTGAAAGATTTCAAAACTGTATACCGCGTGAAATGGCAACTTTCTTAACCCTTTCCCTACACGACTATTATAAAAAAACGGCAAAAGTGTTAAAAAGAGATCTCCATTTTCTTTCAAGTTGACTATCTTTTGTTGTTCGCTTCCACTTATCAGCTAATGAAGGTTCGGTTAGGTGCAGAGCAGCTGCGTTAGCAGCATGTCTCTTCATTTATTGATGGCATTCTCTGGAGGAAAGTGTGTCTAGAATCGGGAAGTAGCGCCAGTCAGGCTTGGAACGTAGAAAACAAACTTTTTGTGTGATGCTTGTAACTTTGTAAATATATGAAAATGAAGCTGTGCGACTGGCTGCTTGCTGCTTTCAGAGTGAGTTGACTCTGATCGCTTCCATTTTTCTTAAGGCTTTTAATAAAAGATGAAGTCGTTGATGCGCTTGAAACTAAGCTTGGGAGGTTCAGGATAAGGAATACATAGTCGAGACTTTGACTTAAACAAGTAAATTAGGAGATTTGTAAGACAAGTGTCACTATGTGCAACTAAGCCAACAGGTATACTTTTATATATATTTAGTGATTCAGTTATAAGTATAAGTTTGGGCAACCTTTGTTTTTCTTTTAAGTAGATCACATCCACTGCCACCCTAGAGTCTAGGTTCCTGCTCACCCCCTCATAGAAAACAATTACATTAGTTTGGCTAAAATAAATGTATGCAAAAGCCATTCATTCACCCCCAGATTTTTAATTTCATTATTATGAAGAGTGAAATGCAATGGCTTACCCTGATCATTTTAAGTAGGAGTCACTGTCATTATATGAAGGTCACTTACAAAGTCCACTTTATTAGATGAATTCTTCAAACTACAACATGGACAGAGTCTGATGAGATAAGCTCCATGACAGACTTTACTTAAATACATACAAATTTTAAACAGAGTATATGTTTCCTTACAAAAATCCATATTAGATAGTTGATGGCATGAGATACGAGACATGGGGACGAAGTAACTAGACTTTATCTTGATCTTGATCCTCTTACCGATCAATACATGGGAAACGATAGAGACTTAACTTATATTACACAATATAACATGAAATTTGCTGTCCTTTAAAGTTTCTCCCATATTTCACTTTGATCTCTGTGAGTCATGAACGTATTTATCATTGTCTTAAAGTGCCCAGGACAAAAGTTTGGCAACGAGACTATCCCTGCATCATGCAGTATACTAAGTAAAGGGTATAAAGGCAGAAATAAGCTGTTTTCCATCAATCAACTGGCTTCTGCTTCATTGTTTTAGGAGTCAGCAGAGCAGTGGTATAAACAGTCAGAAATATGCTGCGTTACAATGACATGTACATGAATTTACAGTGGGTACAATCACTAATCACTGTAGATAGATAGATTGATAGATAGATAGATAGATAATAGATAGATAGATAGATAGATAGATAGATGATAGATAGATATATAGATAGATAGATAGATAGATAGATAGATAGATAGATAGATGATATATAGATAGATAGATAGATAGATGATATATAGATAGATAGATAGATAGATAGATGATAGATAGATGATATATAGATAGATAGATAGATAGATAGATAGATAGATAGATGATAGATAGATTATATATAGATAGATAGATAGATGATAGATAGATAGATGATATATAGATAGATAGATAGATAGATAGATAGATGATAGATAGATAGATAGATAGATAGATGATATATAGATAGATAGATAGATAGATAGATAATAGATAGATAAACAGATAGATAATAGATAGATAAATAGAAAGATGATAGATAGATAGATAGATAGATAGATAGATAGATGATAGATAGATAGATAGATAGATAGATGATAGATAGATAAATAGAAAGATGATAGATGATAGTTAGAGAGATAGATGATAGATGATAGATAGATAGATAGATAGATAGATAGATAGATAGATAGATAGATAGATAGATGATAGATAGATAAATAGAAAGATGATAGATGATAGTTAGAGAGATAGATAGATGATAGATAGATAGATGATTGATAGATGATAGATAGATGATAGATGATAGATAGATAGATGATAGATAGATAGATAGATAGATAGATAGATAGATGATAGATAGATGATAGATAGATAGATGATAGATAGATAGATAGATAGATGATAGATGATAGATAGATGATAGATAGATAGATGATAGATAGATAGATAGATAGATGATAGATAGATAGATGATAGATAGATAGATAGATAGATAGATAGATAGATAGATAGATGATTGATAGATGATGATGATCATAAATAGATAGATAGATAGATAAATGATAGATAAATAGATAGATTTAAAACATTTAAAAAAATGACTGCATTCTAGTTTTATTCTGATTGGACAGGGACCTTCTAAATACCAGTTAAAAAAAAAGGTATGAAACACTTACGATTCGTAACACCTGCACTATTTTAAACATGATTTTAAATTTGCAAGCATTTTATTTTCAAAGAACTCCGGTAATTTCGCCTCCCTTGTCTCATGGGTGTCAGAATAATTCTGTTTAATTTTGCACCTTTAATTCTCACAGGAAAAGTTACAATATTGTTGCAAAACTGTTTAAATCAATTAGACGTGCAAAAATAAGTGTGGAAGAACGCTTGTGAAGATTTTTCTTAATCCGGAGAACTTCAGTGTATTAATTGTTTATGTGTTTATTCTGTTTTATAAAGCGGAGGAGCGGGAGAAAAGTCTGGGGGGTTTTGCTTTGTATCATTCCCGAGCAACCAATACTGTAAAGTAACTAGATTATTTTGCAAAGTTTTTTGGGCACTTCTGGTTAGATATATATCAACTTGTAGGGACTTACTTGGGATTAATGAAAGGAGAAGGAAAGTCATTCTGGCATTTTACTGCCAATAGATTTGCCACATTAGTGCCACCTAGAACAGTATATTTATTCTGCAGAAAGCATTAACATAGCTGAGTAATCAGCCCTAGAAGCAGCTGCCATTTTAGCTTGGTCTTCATAGCTTCCTGCTACAGCTCTAGCCCTTATAGCTCAGATTACACATTCCTATGATTGGGGGGAGTGAGGTTTATGATTTCTTATGGGGGGGGGGTGGGGGGAGCAGGAGAGGGGAGAGAAGAGAGAGCTGCGCAGACTCCGGCCCCAGGAATGAAGGATTTTTCTGAAAGAGGAAGTCAGATACCTAAAGTACACAAAAAAAAGACAAGAAATCCTGTGTTTCTTTTGATAGAGGACTCAGTGCAGCATTTCTGTGAGTGCTTATGGCTGTATTTACACAGACCTTTCTGATAAAGCTTACTAAGTTTTTACCTTTCCTTTTATGGAAAAGGAAATTTTCAAAAGAATTTATCAGGCATAGAACAACAACAACCTGGTCTGTTTTTTTTGTGTATAAGGTTCATTATTTGACTGTAAGTAGCGGTGGGCGAATCTGTCCCATTTCACTTTGACCAAAAATTTCTGAAACCATGACCAAATTTCCCAAATGGCAACAAATTTGCAGAACACATTGAAGTCTTTTATTTATGTGCAAAATTCATTGAAGTAAATTTTTTTTTTCACTGTTTTTCACTCATTGGCTACCTGGTAGCCCCTTGTGGACTGCTGGCCTGCAGGAGGCTCTACTTGGAGTAGTTGTGTCTCTGAGCTTCCAAAACTTGCCTCCAAGCCAGAAATGTTAACAAGGGCGCCTACTTTGTGGGGGTGGTGAGCAACATGTTGCACACCAGCCACTGGTTAGGGATCACTGGTACAGCTTCCATTGTACTGGAACCGCATTCCAACTGGATTGAAACTGGCACTTAAGTATTAAGTATCATTGTCTTGTGATGAGCGAGCCTGTCCTGTTTCACTTTGCTGAAAAATTTTCAAATTTTTTCCACAGTTTGTGCACTAAGAAAATAGTAGCGGAGTGACAGCCATGCATGAAATTATTCTTACATTTCTATATTTTTTGCAGAGTAGCATACCCATATTATTATAACTAATAGTCACACCCTTTCACAGTAGTCACATTTTAGAGACAACTTAAAATTGTGGAGACCAAAAGGGCTTGGATGGATTGGAGCAGTGCTGACCAACTGATGGCCCCTGACCCCCCTCTGTCTTCCATTATTGGCCCTCCACCATGTAGGCCAGAAAAAATCCAGCCCTCTGTACCACAGAAGTTGGACAGCACTGGATTAGAGCATTCTAGGGTATGTCTGGCTTAACTGAAGGGACTGGGGCAAATAGTAGGCATGATCTAAATTGCCTTGACTTAATTTTGACAAGACATTTGGCAGTGTGAACAAACAACCAACGAGAAAATCACTTGGCTTATGCAAAAGTCTTTTCTTGCCAACTCTTTTGTGAAGCAGAATTGTCAATCAACATCCTTTCCATTCGACGAATTTCTTGATCTATCCAGCTTAAGAATTATTTCAGTTAGAAAACTTCCAGAAGAACCGTGAATAATGAATGCTGTTTATAGAGAGCAGAGGGAAGGTTTGGAAGTATCTGGCTAACAGTCAGTGTTCTGTCACTCTTCTGATTAATTCTAAGGCAGCAGATTAATTAATTAAATGTGTAAGTAACACTCCTTTTCAGAGCAACCGACACCATTACTGTCGTACAAAGTCTGCTCGTTTAGCATTCGCTTTCCTTGACGTGAAATGACATTAAATTGTTTGCCCTGCTTTCCAGAGACCAGATGTTAACTTGGATCAGAGATATTCACTGCTTGTGGAAGAAAAAAACTCTTATAGTATCATGGTAATATTACAGAAAATAAAAGTAAGCAGATTTTGAAGCTTTTAAAACACTTGTTTTATAGAATTATATATATATATATATATATATGCATCAGGAGAGAGCCGGCACTCACGTCAATCGGGTCACAATAGCCTGGGTGCAGGTCCAAGTGAAGAATTAGATACAGCAGTGAAGAGATCCGCACTCACAGGACTTATAGAATTAATCTGGTGTTTATTGAGAAGACTAATGTTTCGGCTACCTGAGGTATACATATATATATATAAGGAAGAGTGGAGCACACCCTATAAAAGTTCAAATGCCCTGGGTGCTGGCTAAAATGAGGCAATATATATATATATATATATATACAGGTGTGGAATCTGTTATCCAGAAACCCGTTATCCAGAAAGCTGCGAGTTACAGAATGACCATCTCCAACAGACCCAATTGTAATCCAAATTATGTAAAAAAAAAACCTTATCTAGAAGACCCCAGATCTGAGCATTCTGGATAACAGGTCCCATACCTGTAAAACGATGGCTGTATGATTATGACTATAGCCAGAATAAAGGTCGGGCTTGAAGTGAAAGACAAGCATCTACTGAAAGATATATAAAGATAGACAGATAGATAATAGATACAACCAAATGTTTTTAGACTTGTTATAAACATAAATACTTTTATAAATGTCTTTCTAAAAAGTTGCCTTGGAGCCTATGACAGGGTTGAGAATAATTCTAGCATTAAACACTGGAATTGTCCTTCGTCGCTGAAGGTGGTATTGTTATTTTAAGTGGAATTCAAAATAATAAGATGAGTGGGGAATTTTGGACTCTAATCTGACGTGTATTTCTGTATATTACTCCCATTAAAATTTGTGACTGCGTTGCAGAGTCTTTACTCTCCAGCTATCCGTCAGGCAAGTAATTGCCAGGAAGTGCTCCGTGCATAGAGATTTATGGCTTAATTATTTCACACGATAATAAAGTGAACTCAGAGAAGACTTCCGCAGTATATTTTATCTTGAGGTGTCCTTTTGTTTATAGTCATAGATTATAGAGCCATTTGTTCAAATCGGTGTCACATTTTTGCCTTCTCTCTACGTCCTCGATGAAGGATAGAAAGTGAATACCAGTTTGCAGATATTCAAGCTGGTTCGGTTAGCTAATTTATATTTCATGCAAATAAACTAGAAATTTCTAGCCTATAATTAATAACAAGAACACAGAAGAAGAAAGGCTAAGATTTGATGACCCCAATGATCATACATTAGCTATAATTCGAAGGTTTATACTTCAGCGCACAATGAAATATACTTGGGCAGTAATGCAACATTAGACCTCTCTTATACTAAATATTACAGATATTGTATGGGATTATTGTGGAAATAAGAAAGGGGCTTATTGTGGAAATAAGAAAGGGCTACTGTTCCTAACTGGGCTCCAGTTTGGTCCGCTGCAAAATGATGCTCTTGTAGTTGAAGCCAGTTTGACCCTGTATAACCTTATAAAAACACATCATTAAAACTTACATTTCTACACTACTGTTCAATTGTTTATTGATCAAATCAGTAAAGAATATACATGGTAAGAAACAGTAAATGTCATTCTGCTCTGAGTTATAACACATGTTGGAATAGCTTCAACCTAGACCTGTGGGTTAGAGCTTCATGTTCAGATCTAAACCTCCAGCCTTTATAGTTAAGAAAGCCACAAATGAATACTTTTGAATATTTTCATGTTTTTTTCTTTTACATTTTTTTACGAATTTGTCATTCTTTTGAAGCAACAGAATTTAAATATCAGCTACTCATTCTTTATAGGGAATTTGCCACTTTGCTGACTTTCAAGAGGAAATCACTTCAAAGCCTGTTCAGACTACACACAGATGTTCATACGTTTCTGCTTGATTAGTCATTGGATTTTTTTCTCTCTCTGTGTTTGAAAACACCAAATGGTTTCCTTCAACAGGCCCATTCTCCAGACACATTTGGCACACAGACTAATCTGAAGTTTCACTTTGCTAATTAATGTGTTATTTCTTCATTATGAAAGATTGATCTATCATAAATTTGAGAAAAAAGAGGTTAAGCAACTAGACTAGACTTCATAATTTTATGATTTTTTTAATTCAAATAACCTAGTTTAGCTGAGTTCATTCAATAAGAAGTTGCACATTATTATTTGGATAATAATGGATAGTACCCTGCATTTTCGGTGTTGCCCTTGCTGTCTTGGTGTTAGACTACAGAGCCATCTCAAGATAAGTGGCTTCAGAAAGGTTATAAAAAATAAAGGTTATAAAAAATAAAAAATATTGAATTTGTAGAGTTTCCCCCTACACCTATAGGATAAATTAACAACCTGAACCTGCCTAAATATGACCCAGCTAGAAATATCCCATGGTTGTCAGTATCTCATTATCCTCGTGTAAAAAACATCAGCATGTGTCTGTTCCAGTTAAGGGGATTTTTGTGTGAGCTCTGTTTGTAACAGAGCTAAAAACTACTGCATTGCTAGAGAAATGATGGAGGTCAATGGAGGAATAGCATATCCTGTGAGCTGGTATCTGGGACATTGTTTGTGGGTAGGCACATTTCACCCAGGTTCCTCTCCAGTTCCCATTTGTTTAGAAGTCTTCTTCGGGTATAGTCCCAGAAAGCCCCCATCTAAATGATAATTAGCTAGATATGTTACAAACCTGGTATGTCTTCAAGTGTCTATAGAGCATTGTTGACACCTACTTATTAGTAGAATGACTCTAGAAATAAAGAGATACAGTATATTACCTGGAGAAGTAGGTAGATAAAATCCAATTTCGGACCAGGTTTCTTCAGTAAAGCCAAACACATTTTTCCCAAAAAGCTTTTGGTCCTTGTAATATACTTCTGGGCATGGGGGGGCACATATTGTAGGATATACAAACATCAAATACATAGAATCTTAGAATTTTGTTAAGCCTGGCCTTTTATTTTATCGAAAACACTTAAGATATCAGATTAAAGGCTAGATTTTGTTTAACTGGGGCACATTCTAAAGATTTCAAAAATGGCCTTTTTGGAGTAAGTTTTTCTGACACCGCATTAGCTGTTATTTATGCTTCAGTCACACGCTACCTTGTGACTCCTCGGTTCAGTGAAAGCTGTAAATCTTCATGCATTTACATAATTATCAAGCAATTAACACATTTTAAAATATTTTCTCAAGCCTCCTCCGTCCTGAAGACATCAAAAGAACATAATGTTTTTGTGAGATATTTTTAATCACACCTTATAGATTTAAGCCCAGTGTTTTAGAAAATTAGCTATTCCTATATGATTTGGTTTGGTATAGAGTCTAATATAATTATATTACAATATTATACTCTGTAATATGCTACTCTTGCTGAGCTAGATAAGGTATTTTCAGGTAATGGAGGTTGCAACGTTTGTACACTGGTTATTGTGACCCCTACAAACCAGGTCAGTGGGTGGAATTTACTGGCCGCCTGTTAAAAAAATGCAAAAGATGGCCACTTTTTTGTTCTTTGCACCCTACAGAGAACAAGGCAAAGATACCTGTGTTTTTATGTGAATACAGTGCTTCTTGTTTCCATGTTATACATGAGTTGGGGGGGGGGGCATCCTTCACTGGCCTAGGGCAGTGATCTCCAGTCAGTGACTCATGAGCAACATGTTGCTACCCAACCCCTTGGATGTTGCTCTCAGTGTCCCCAAACCCGGGAGTTATTTTTGAATTCCTGACTTAGTGCCAAGTTTTAGTAGAATAAAAACAAGATTTCTTACCAAATAAAGCCTCCTGTAAGCTGATAGTGTGCATAGAGGCCCCTAATAGCCAATCACAGCCCTTATTTGGCTCCTCCATGAACTTTTATGGTGCTTGTGTTGTTCTCCAAGTCTTTTTACATTTGACTGTGGCTCATGAGTAAGAAAAGTTGGGGACCCCTGTCCTAGGGGGTGTATCATTTAAAAATCTAGACCTTCTCCAACATTTCACCAACATGCTCCAGTGGGAAATGTTAGCAGAGTGGATCTTCTGTCTGAAGAGATCAGTGCTCTTATGGTATCACAGGACAATTTATTGAAATTGCTTCCAAAAAGTTCAGACATGTAGGATTAAATTAGCCAGTGTATGCCCATGTGTAGTAAAGGAGAAGGTTGAAGTCATACATGGAGAGCCTAAACATACATTATTTTGGCATGTTCTCATTTTTTTTTCAAGCATGCAAGAATAAAATGAGGCTAGATACACTGAAACAGCCATTATTCTGACTGGCAAACAGAATTGAATTTTGAATAACGGCCTTTGACTCCTGTTATTTTGCCCCATGATCTATAGCGCAGTAAAAAGTTGCTCTGAAGGATTTGTTTCCTATGAAGGCTTCTAAGGCAGCTCTGTAGTGCTAATATAATGGATTCTGTTTTTGAAGTTAGACTATTACTAATTTTGTGTAAATTGAGCTGTTGAAGTTGAGAAATTACACAGTGAAATGGGCTGAATTATGTTTGATTTTCTGACAGCATACCTGTGATAGATTTTTTTGATGTGATATTTAAATGTCAGTGAACTGTACCTAATAGATACATTTTAGAATCACTTTATCAGTTTTATACTTGAAACATGTTTGAATTGCTTCCAGTTTTTCCCCAATTTCGGGGAATTACATTTTTTTTCTTGCCATAATTCTTCTCGATCTGCCGCCATTCTCTGTGTTTACTGGTTCAGTGCTTACTGCAAAGGTTATTTTGCAGTGTTGACAATACTATTGATTTTCTGCCTTACTTTCTAATACTAATTCTCCAGTAGCTAATGTGTAAACACAAAGGTACAAAAGCCTTCAACCCCTGGGTTCTGTGACAAAGCTTTATTTTGATAACTTTTAAACAATGTTTCTTCCAAATGTGGGATCTCCTAGGTACAGACAGAGCACAACAGTGCTAGCCAAATGGCTAACTATATAAATACAGGTATGGGATCCCTTATCCGGAAACCTGTTATCCAGAAAGTTCCGAATTACGTGAAGGCCATCCCCCATAGACTCCATTATAAGCAAATAATTCTAATTTTTAAAAATGATTTCCTTTTCCCCTGTAATATTAAAACAGTACCTGTACTTGATCCCAACTAAGATATAATTTCCCCTTATTGGGGGCAGAACAGCCCTATTGGGTTTATTTAATGGTTAAATGATTCCCTTTTCTCTGTAATAATAAAACAGTACCTGTACTTGATCCCGACTAAGATATAATTACCCCTTATTGGGGGCAGAACAGCCCTATTGGGTTTATTTAATGGTTAAATGATTCCCTTTTCTCTGTAATAATAAAACAGTACCTGTACTTGATCCCAACTAAGATATAATTACCCCTTATTGGGGGCAGAACAGCCCTATTGGGTTTATTTAATGGTTAAATTATTCCCTTTTCTCTGTAATAATAAAACAGTACCTGTACTTGATCCCAACTAAGATATAATTAATCCTTATTGGAAGCAAAACAAGCCTATTGGGTTTATTCAATATGTAAATGATTTTTAGCAGAATTAAGTTATGGCGATCCAAATTACGGAAAGACCCCCTTATCCGGAAAACCCCAGGTCCTGAGCATTCTGGATAACAGGTCCCATACCTGTATCTTGAATTTGTTCCTTTATTTTTAGATTAATGTTTTTTGTTAATGAAATGGTTGATTTATTTCACGTAAATACTAGTATCTATATCTTAACCATTCCCAGATATGCCCTGCCACTTCCCCAAATCTACCCCATTCCCAGTTGGGTTTATTGCTCTGTAATTCTAGGGTTTTTGTACTGACAAAACAATCAAATATATTTCTATTTCTCTATCAATGGGACAACTGCATAACTCTAGGGGGATACACTTATTCTGCTTTCTGGTACTAAGTTTCTCTATGTCCTTAGCTTTGCCTTTGATGAGACAATAGGGCAGATACCGACCAATCACACAAACTGTTGGTGTTTGTGGCAGAACCATTGACTGAAATAGATTGTTTCTGTCTAAAAATTATTTGCCCACTGTATTATTATTCACTTAAATTGTGAGACTAAATTGTAGCCGAAGGATTTTGCATTTGGGAAAAGATATTTGCTTACAGAGTAGCTGAAATCTCCTCAGTGAAAACCATGACAATTAAAGTGCACTTAACAGTTGATTTCATTCAGTAGGTATGGGAAACACACTTTCAAGGACATTCCAGCTTGAGTATGAAATATAAAGTGGAAAGTGTTGATATTATTCGAAATAGTCACTGTCTTCCATAGGCATTCACATACCATAATCAGTCAAAAAAAGCAACTGAAGTTGACTTAGGGCAATTTGATTGTGATAGATTATACCAGAGAAGATTGTGGCCTAAATGCAGCATTCCTCATGTTACTTTTGCATGTAGTATGATTCCAGTTAAGCATTGATGATTCTTGTGATGTTGAATATCTTAACCCTACAGTATTGGAAAATCTTTACAAGAATGGGGCAAGGGTGTGATCTGGCATTTTAATGTGTATTATCAGATATAGCCATATTAAGCCAAAAGGTAGTCAGTGGTGGAATTCCCTTGGCAGGACCATGCCCAACTGCAATGAGGGATATCAGAATACTATGTGATTATATTTATCATTATTATATCATAATTATTTGTTATAGAAAGGTTTATTTTAGTACATATTGGCCTGTTTAACAGTAACTGCATCTTGGCCCATTTAACTGGAACTATATGTATAACAGTAGATATGCTCCCCTATTAAAGTATAAAAATAAATGTATTTCCTAATGTGTTATTAAATCAGGTTTTCCCATTACTATTCAGATACATATTACACACAGTTTGATGACTGTGCCTCTTTAAATGAGATATTTTCTTCCATTTGGTGAGAACACAGGACATTACATACACTGTGTGGTCACATAAGGCCTATAACGTTGTTGGCAACGGTAGATTCACTCCCATGGAAGCCAGAATGTTCTACATGACACTGAAGGAGTTAAGCTGATGTTAAACATGACATTTCTAGGTGTACTTGCAGCATGACAATATATGCAAGTGATGTCTCTAAAGGCTTAATATCTGTGTGGAACTCCTACTCTGTTTGCACACGGAAATGCTGCTTGCTCAGAGCTAATGGAATGGCATCTAAAAGCCCAGAGTGCTGCACATTCTGGCACTCCAGTAATACAGGTGATTTGGGCTTTGGACAGGAGCCAAGAACCATCTGGTTACAATTTTAATTAGGAAATGAAACGTGCATTAAGCAGGCTGTCTTGGAATATTTCTTCTCCCTTTCGGTGTCATTCTGCTCCCCCCCCCCCCCCCCAGTTTTTCTATTTTTGCTTTCTTGGGCTCTTTTGTTCTCTGCTGTCTGTCCGGTCTTTTGCTGCTTCTTATCTCTCCGCTCAGGTTGTCTGCTCTATTTTGCTTTCATTTGAACTTTCTGACCTTGGTTAGAATATGTTCTCAGTTCCATTTCTGACACCCCAGTGAGTAATGCCTCCTTTGATTATGGCTCTGAGTGTTGCCTGAAATCCACGAGAGGGCCATAGAGAATCCTAATAGTTTTTTTGCGTATGCAAGGGCTGGTATCACACACAGTATGGATTTTGTGCAGAAGAATGCTCTTGTTTTTCACCAGTGCTGTTGGAACTCTATATAACTCACTTCATTAGCTTCCATTCTACATATTATAAGGGCAGGTCCCACCATAAACATAAATGTCTGCATGGCTCCATTTTTTATTCAAAAGGGCAAATGGATCTTTTAGCCTTGTCAAGAATAAGAGATAGGTAGTATTACATGATACAGCAATGTAATGTCATTATTTATTGTTTTATGTGCAGCTGGGAAAGACATGGTATCACTTTCCATAGAACTGGTAAAATGAGCAGCTATGGCACATAGCAAGAAAGTAGGAAAGTAAGAAAAGGGAGAACTGGCTGGTTTTCTTCTCCAGGCTCAAGTGAGAGCCAATATGATGGATGAGTAGGTATAAGGGGTATTTTGAGCATATAACGGGGGTAACAAATATCAACTGGTGGTGAACCGGTGGACCTCAGGTCCATCATGAAGGTACTGCTAGTAGACACTCAGCTTGGTGTTCCGATGATTAAAGGGCAACTACCATTAAAAAACACAAGATCTACCAATATACAGTGAAAGCTGAATACATATTTTGATAATATTCGATACATTTATAATAATTTTTACAATTTTTTTCTTATACAGTATTTGCATGTAATTTCTCACTTAACAAGCTTTTCTTGTGCTGCAGAAAAACGCACTAAGTACCAGAAAGTGGTCCTGATAAGTGTATATTGCTGGGTTGTGGATACATGTGTCAGTTAGTGATTAACCTGGTGTAACAAGCTGAGTCGTGGGCAATGCAAATAACAATTTCATATCTTAAATAGAATAAAAAAAAGTAATAAGACAGTCACTACAGTATTGACATTATATATATATATAATATGCTGTTATGACTGTGCATATGGTTCAAAGCCAACAACAATGGAATGGTTCATTATGGCACTTGCAGATCACTATCAATGAGTCAAGTTGAAGTTTTCTATAACAAGGCTGCCCTACTTTTCAGAGGAACACTTTCATCAGTGTCCCTGCACTAGCAGATGGATGCTCTATTTTTAATCCTAAACCTCTGTAGCATTTTCATTGTTGGATATGAGAACTATAGTGTGTTTCATTTTAATGTGCCATTTATACTGGCTTCCTTGCCTACTGTTTCTGCCCACTTATTCACACCTCATGATGGACACCAGGGGAAGGCAGCCACCTTCTCTCTAATTGCAATGCTAGTGATTTACAGAGCTGGAGCTGGGACAATACAGTCATGTATTGAAAAGGGTTCCAAACTAAAGGCAGAAGAGTAAATAGGCCTAGAGAAGGGCAAGCTACCATTAAAGAATCAGCAAAGTGGACTGCTTGTGGAGGGTCAGCGTGTATATTTACATTTAACATTTTAACATACATGAACTGCATACAGTATGCCAGGAATTTTCTAATATTTACTATGGGATGTAGGGTGCTTCATCTAAGTACTGTATATACTCGAGTATAAGCCTAGTTTCTCAGCACCCGAAATGTGCTGAAAAAGTCGCCCTCGGCTTATACTCGACTCGGGTGCCATGGGTCCCTCCAGACTAGCACCCTCTCTCCTTTGTGTGCAAATCACACCCCAACCGGACCCTCCAGTGCCCTGGCCCACTCCCGAATTCATCTTTATCTACCATCCTCACCTGTCCCATTCTGCACTAGACATTGCACTTTATATTCTATATAAACCATAGTTTTGAAGGATTTTAACTCTTTGTGTTTTAGCTTGGTTGTTGATTGAGCTAAGGGGGTAGTACTCTTAAGATATCATTGTTGATACCATATTGTTTCCCACCCTAGGCTTATACTCGAGTCAATAAGTTTTTCCAGCTTTCTTACGTAAAATTAGGCACCTCGGCTTATATTCGGATCGGCTTATACTCGAGTATATACGGTAAGTGCGAGAGGTTACAGTGATGTCCAAGTATCTTCCACCAAACATATAGATAATATCCCTTACCAGAATTCAAAGGGCACTACTGTTTTACTCAAATATTACTCAGTTTTCTATATTATATTAGGGGTATCACACAAGTTATTTAGAATGTTTGGGTCCTTGGGTTTTCCAGATAAGGGGTCTTTCCGAAATTTGGGGCACATTTACTAAAACTCTAACATTTCTCATTTTATTCTTTTTCAAAAATAAATTTGAATAAACTCATTTCCACATATGTCTGACATTTACTAAAAAGTCTGAATTGAAAAAGTCACAGAAAAGTCGCAAACCTTTTGCACCGAAACCTCTACTTTTTTGAATTATCGCACAAAAAAAACAGCTTTAAATATCCAAAACCTCTAAAGTTTTAAAGCAAAAGGAATATTTTGCCCCAATAATGATTCATTATATTTTAGTTAGTTTTAAAATTATGGAGAAAAAGGAAATAATTTTTAAAAAGGGAGATGGCCTTCTCATAATTCGGAGCTTTCTGGATAACTGGATTACAGGTATAAGACCCATTATCCAGAATGCTCGGGGCCAAGGGTATTCCGGATAAGGGGTCTTTCCGTAATTTGGATCTTCATACCTTAAGTCTACTAAAAAATCAACAAAACATTAATTAAACCCAATAAGATTGTTTTGCATCCAATAAGGATTAATTATATCTTAGTTGGGATCAAGTACAGGTACTGTTTTATTATTACAGAGAAAAGGGAATCATTTAACCATTAAATAAACCCAATAGGGCTGTTCTGCCCCCAATAAGGGGTAATTATATCTTAGTTGGGATCAAGTACAGGTACTGTTTTATTATTACAGAGAAAGGGGAATCAGTTTTAAAATTCTGAATCATTTGATTAAAATGGAGTCTATGGGAGATGAGCTTTCTGGATAACGGGTTCCCGGATAACGGATCCCATACCTGTACTTGTTACAGCTCAGATATAGTTTATAAAACTTCTATTACTCAGAAATACTTATTGCTAAAACCTTACAAAAACGGTAATGATGTTCAAATCTCAAGATCTGCCAAAAGATCATTTCTGGGCCTTTTTCAATTATAACTTAAGTGGCCAACTTCCACTGGGAAATTAAACAGAAGCATGTGTATTAAGTTGAATCATTTTGGTGGATTGCCAACAATTTAACCTGGCTGCACACTGAGGCATCGATTCACGGCTGTTAGAAAGGCATCATGTGGACTACTAATAGCCATCAAGTTAAAAATAAAAAAACAATAATAAAAAAAATAATATATATATAGAGAGAGAGAGAGAGAGAGAGGACAGATGATACATGTGACTATAACAATACATTATTCAAACAAGCACAAATGTAGTTTTCATTCAGGTATTGGCCTGTGTTTTATGCACAACAAGGATTTTACAACATTTTAATTTCCTCAACATAAGAAAATAAACAAATTAAAGTTAATTCTTCTGACACCAGAACAAACCACAACTATTAATTTAATCCATAACATTATGAACATTTTAGCTTATAAGCTTTTTCCCTCAGCTTCACAAGTGATGAGCAAATTTGTCCCATATTACTTCGCCAAATAATTTGTGAATTATTGTGACGCGCTAAGTTTTTCTGCGTTGAATTTTGTCACCCATTTCACGAAACAATCCAATGGCGAAATGTGGAAATTCACTGCAAAGCCATGCCTGGCGAATTATTATTTCACCCATTACTATTTGCTACTTTCCCACACATTTTCTACTTCATTAACAGGTGATATAGATTCTTTCTTCAGCTACCTGTAGTTCTTTTAGAAAAATTCCAGCAGTGTAGAACAGCATTTGATTGCCCATGACCACCTTAGCCAACACAGTGAATAAAGTCAGAATTCATTAAAATGCCCTTGAAGTCAAGCGGTTCATAAAACAGTTACATTACCAAGTCTGTTTTTCTAAAACTATACAGGTTTTAATTAGCAGAATATTTGGGCTATTGCTTGTGGAATACATTCTTAAATAATATACAATATTAGTTAATATGAATGAAATCCAGAACATAATATTATACTCTATTACCCTCTAAAGAACTAGCTGTAAATTTCATATATTCATGTGTATATTGATCTTCTTTTTGGTATTTCCATATACAAAATTTAACAAGGCAAAAAAAAAACCTGTAGACATTTAATGTTTGACTTCCATGCCAAGTTGTGATCTATGAACCCTGCTGTGTCCATTATACAATACGTTTGCATTTTGTATTCCTCCTCACCACTACAAAGAAAACTGTTTTTAAACCCAAGAATGGCTCGTTTCTTTCTATTTGATCAACGCTGGCAGCTGTTCATTTTCTGGCTGAGTGAATTTTGAAGATGGCTGTTACCTTGCAAAAAAGATGGATGCTTCATGATGCCTGGCCATCTCCATCTTCCAACAGCCTGATAAAAAAATAAAGTTTTTGCCGTCTCCCCGTAACTACTAAAAATATTCCCATCAATTGATTATTATTCGTGTTTCTGAGACAGGTCAAAAGAACGACTGACTAATGACGAGATGAACTATGCTGATGGAGAGAAAGAAATACTGCACGCATTAACACAGTCATAGCTAGCAAAAGATTCTGAGAGTAATTAAGTAGAAATAATTTAGAAATACATTACTGTAGCATCTTTGTGACATGAATTTGATTATTGTCAAAAAACGGAAATTAATAACATTATCTGAGACATCTACTACTTTAGCACAGTCTAATTACATTTTCTCAGGATACATAGTACCTTTTTTATTGGGTGCTGGCACTTATGTCCTTACTGCCCTTTTCAGTGCACTGGAGGTTTCATTGTCTAGGGCAACTTCAAGGCACCTGGTCATTAGGTTCCCCATAAACAAAACCAGCCACTTCCCATCTCTTCTGTCATATTCCACAAAGAAAATTCACAAACAGTCCCGGTCATTAGGTTCCCCATAAACAAAACCAACCACTTCCTATCTCTTCTGTCATATTCCACAAAGAAAATTCACAAACAGTCCTGGTCATTAGGTTCCCCATAAACAAAACCAACCACTTCCTATCTCTTCTATCATATTCCACAAAGAAATTTAATTGATACAGTAATCAATAAACTAAAAAAGACAGACTAAGATATTATACAATAATATTAAGAACCAGCACCACATGAATTTATGCCTAATCCATTGATGTAAACTGCCAGCTGCCAGGCTTAACTGTGCTTAGGTGGGTAAGTGAAAGCAGGGTAGGCCTCACTTACAGCCACTACCTCCCAGGAATAATACACAAGGAAACTGAACTGAACTCAGGGGGCAAAGATGAGACTAACCTATTACCTCTCCAGGTGAAAGAACCATCCTGTGGGAACTTGCAGTATATTTGGCAAAACTTTATTCTACTTTGGGTCTGTAGTGGTACATCACAGGCAAGTTGTGAGTGTTTTAGACATAACTCTCAATTTATAAATAAACAAAAGTAGAAGAGGATGATGGATGTGCGACTTCTTATATACAAATCTAGTTTTAGATGCAAATATTAACAGTGGTGCATTTCAAGAGTAATTTCATCATCTGAACTCGTATTATTGTCAATCTTTCACTCAGCATGTTTCCCCCATTATTTTGCAAAAATCATTTTACTTTGCTCATTCCTCATTCCATCACTAGAATTAAAATCACAGGCTGAACAGAATAAGGTTAATTTAAGCAGAATTAAATTTGTGGCGCTGAGATGGCTTTATTAATTCATCTGAAAATATGCAAAGATAGAATGACTTTTGATGCTCTAATTAAATAAAGAAATAGCACAAGGCTCATAATGAAATTCTTCTGAAATATAGCACCATGGATATGTTCTATTTCCACTTGTTTTATTTATATATGTTAATTAGAGAGGAACGACAATGTGCTCCCTAGCTGGTTTAGAACTTCCCCTGCTGTAAAATTTGCAGGGAGTTTGAGCCAATGTGCAAATGAAGGCATGAAAATAGCCCTTTCAGCTGAATTCATGAATGAATAATTGCCATTTTGACAGTGTCACAGTAGACATGTGTCCCAAATTTGGGAAGGAAACTAAATACATTATATTGTCCAACTTGTTGCCCTCTTATGTTTTTTTATTCAATTTAGTAGCCCAAGTAAATATGGGAAGATTCTTAATAGGAATGCACTTAATCCAGGATTTGGTTCGGGATTTGGCCAATATTCGTCCATTTTCGACAGGATTCGGAATCGGACTAATCCATGCCCCTGGCCAAACCGAATCCAAAAAAATCACATGACTTCTTGTCACATAAACACGGAAGTTGAAAAATTTCCGCCGGCATCATTGAACCCTTCCGAAACCTAATTAGCATTTGGATTCAGTTCGGCCAAATCCGAAAAAGGGGTTTAGGTGCATCACTAATTCTTAATCTAGTATCAGAGATGAGAGATTCCAGTGGATTCTAATAATAATAATAATAATAATGTGTAGTTTTTTGTTCTGTCTCTCTTCTTCCTCCCTCCCTCTCTCCTCCCTTTGAATCCTTTTGAGCATCGCCTCCATTATGGTTGATTGTTCTTCCTCCTCCCCCTCTTTTACGGTTTCCCCCTCACCTTCTTCCTATTTAGTTCATTATCTATATCTAAGAGCATCTGATTACAAAGTACACACTTTACTCTTACGAGATAACAATGCTGTAACTAAATTGTGAGTAATTCAATAAAGATTTGTTGAAATACAAAAAAAATAAAATAATAATAATAATGATAATAGGAAGGATCAGTTCCAAGTGTTACATTATATAAATTTATATGAATTTATACATTGAATCTTTCATCATAAATTTGTCTGCATATTAAAATTCTTTTTTTTGTATAAGACTCCTTAATATAAAGGTTAGCGGTCAGTTGAAAAGACTCGAGTAGGTTACGCAGTTGCTTCTGTCATCACATCTGGTGCCCATCTGGTATCCCATCAGGTGTCACATCTGTGCGGGTGAAAGTCAAAAGTGACCCCATGTCCCCATTGACATTACAGTTGACTCTTTTTGTGCATTCAACTGTAGAATAAAAAAAAAAGATGAGAAAGCAAGATAGCGCTCGCCTCATCTATCTGAGCAGAACAAAGTCAACGTTCATTAGGAAGAGTATAGGAAAAAGTAATTCAATGTGTTTTACTAGGTCTCAACTTTATGAGCTGCTACATTAATGCACTTCTTCACCCTAAAATTACCAGATTTAATTTACAATTTTAGAATGTATTAATGAATTGTAGTTATATTTTTTTTTGTCAATTCTTTATTTTGAATTTTGCATGTATGGGGAGGGATACAGAAAGGAAAAAAGGATGAGGGGGAGGGGTAGGGAACATTTTTCTTATACATTTTATCACAATTTAACGATTTAAGTATCAAGCATCAGCTATCAAATTGTAGTTACAATTTTATAATGTATGCCTTTTGTAAATATTCTTCATGGTTTGGTTAATTGTAAATTAATTAATAAGTAGCTAAAGGCAAATATAGCTAAAATTTGAGATATTCATTCTTTTTGGCTTAATCTACAGTGCTGTGAGCTGAGTAGCACATACAATTGGCACCTGCTCATTTAGATTTTATTGTGGACAATTTAGCTGCTAAATAACCAAGTGATTTGCAAAGACAAGGTGACGGTTCATACAAAGGACAATGATTTATACTGCTTCTCCTTTGGGGCGTAAAAATGTGAGGTTTCTTTGGGACATTAATCCAATATCTTGCTGGTAAGTGGTGTAGATGATTAAACGGGATATCACTTATTGTATTTAAATGAAGCCTTCCTCATGATTTCATTAAATTAGAAACATTTTAGCTAATTGAAACTTAACGGGAAACACCAGTTGTCTTTGCATAATATCAGGACATAAACTAATGAAAAATAGACACTTTTTGAATAAAGTCATGCAGATTCTTATGAAGTATACATTTCCATTATAACCAAGTAAGTGTTTCTTGTATAGGCTTTAATCCAATATCTTGCTGATTTAGATGATTAAGGATATCACTCAGTGTATTTCAATTAAACCTTAATTATTTAATTAAATTAAAAAAAATCCTCTAATGTATAATTCATAAAACAGTTGCCTTTGTATAACATCAGGACAAAAACAAAGGAAAATAGATCACTTTTGAGTAGATTTATGCTCATCCAGATTATCAGCATAAACTAATGTTCTGCCGGATGTTGTTGGGATTGGCTGGGCAGCCTACACACACCAAAATCATTCAAAAATTGGGTTTTATTGGAACATGTATGGTCAGCACCAAACTAATTTATAGAGGAAACATAGTTTCTAAGTGGCCACTGGGTGCCTGCCAATCATGTTCAAGAAAGCTAAGTTATTATTTTCAAAGCAAGAAGAAGGAAGAACCAGTAACAAGCTTACCAAGATATACCCCCTTTCCCTACTCCCAGAAAATCTTCTGCTCTGCAATATTATGATAAGGAAACGTACCATGCTTATCGCATATTTTCAATTCAAATAATTCAGAGAACTGCTGACAGATATGATTTTGTTCACTATGTTCTTGTAGCAGACATTCAGCAACAATTTTCACGGCCTGAATTAAAAAGAGAGAAATGCTGCTTACTGATTATGTACATTAAGAATATCAACAATTAGTAAATATACAATAAATAGGTAGCTTCTGTCTTGGTTAATATTTTATGCCAGCTCGTTTGGCTGTCTGCACCAGAAGGTTTCATATTCAAAGCCTGTAGAACATAATGCCAAAAGTGGAAGTGCTAGACTTAGGCACACTTTATAAATAGGGCCCAGAATACAACTTTTTTGCCACAAAGTAACCCTTTAGTGACAGATGCCTTTTTTTTTTCTTCTTTCCAAGGATTTGTGGGACCCATGTATTAAGCAAAGGAAAGGGCATGGGGACTAAATCCACATATGTAAACCTTGACAGTTCTTAAAAGTCACTGTTACAACAACTCGCCTTGCCAGCCTAACCCAAGGCAATATTCTAAAGCCAGAATTCCATAAGAGATTGCTAATATGCTCTGCCATTCCTCACTGAAGACTTGAATTTTACTTCCATAGTTGCTTTTTGAGATGAAAACTCCTGATATTTTTGCAAAATATTCAGAAAGGGGGAGGGTGGATGGGACGTTTCTACCTGCTCAGAAGATAAGGAAGTGAGTGTTTCTTCCTGTGACATCACTTCCCTCTTTTTCTGCACCCCTTGGCCCAGCTTTCTCCTGCCTTAACTCTTTCCTTCTCTTCTAATCATGGTTGCACCTGATTCTGCTAATCTCTAAACATAAGCCAGTGTAATCTAGCTGCTGGTCATTCAGATCCCACCATGCAGCCCTGCTCCTGGGCTTTCCTTTCCCCATATAAAATTTATTTTAGACAAAAAAAAGTGTGATACATTTGTCCACATTCACAAACTTTAATTTTTAGTTCATGTAGTGCTCAGGAAAGAAGTGATTTCAATAGGTTAATATTTTAGGAAGTCACTAGGGGTTTTGTAAATGTAAAATATATAACCTTCTTTAGAATATATATACAGGAAGATACAATGGAAAAAGCTAAAATATCAATAATGTATTATATTTGGAAATTCTGTAAAATTAAAGAAGCAGATATATAATGCTTTAAAAATAATATCATCTTACATTCTTACATCTGTGTTTTTTTTTGTTAAATGCTCTTTGCTCCAAAGGTCACTGCACAGTTTTATCATAGAGATAGTATTATATATAAACTTTCTTCTTAATTCTTGAAAAGTAGTTGTAGGCCATTTGGTAGATAAATTATAGGACCTTCCCAAGGTAAATTTTAGGACCTTCCCAAGTCCTAGGAACAGTGTTGCATTATTTTTCCCTTTTTTTTCTGTTTTTTTTTATTAAAGTAGAGTTTATGGGAGAAGGCCTTCCCATTATTCAGAGCTTTCAGGATAATGGATTTACAGATAAGAGATCCCATAGGTTTAAAGGGGTCCAGAACATGTTGTACTGTATGCAATAGAATTCACCGATCATTACATCTTTGCATTGGTGTCTCCCCCTTCTTCAAAGTTGTCAGTTCTTAAAACTGCAATGTATCCTGTATCTGAAAGTCAAATTTTCTAGTTAATGCCTGCTTTCCAGTATATATAGGCACCAAATTGTAAAGGTAAAATAGAACATATAATTCATATGTTTTAAATAAGTGAATTTAAAAAGAAATGCATTCTTTATTCCACAAAAAAACTTCACATTAACTTTAAAGCTTCCAGAAAAAAAATGAAATTGCATTAAAGTCAATTTACATGATGACAGCATCCATTGAAATGAGTTTATATGTAAAGATATGAAAGCTAAAGTACTATACAATAAAGAAAAGCATAACGGTTTTATATACTATATATATATAGGGACTTGATACAAAAGAAAAAGTGGTTTTATTGAAAAAATTCCAACGTTTTGAGCACAATCTGTGCTCTTCCTCAGGGACAAACCATACAAAAGAAAAAGTGGTTTTATTGAAAAAATTCCAACGTTTTGAGCACAATCTGTGCTCTTCCTCAGGGACAAACCATACAAAAGAAAAAGTGGTTTTATTGAAAAAATTCCAACGTTTCGAGCACAATCTGTGCACTTCCTCAGGGTTTGTCCCTGAGGAAGAGCACAGATTGTGCTCGAAATGTTGGAATTTTTTCAATAAAACCACTTTTTCTTTTGTATCAAGTCCCTATGTGTGCAGCACTCTTTCTATTATATTTTTGTTTTTGACCTGCACCAAGGGCATTTGGACTTGTATAGGGTGTGCTCCTCCCTGTATACTATATATATATATATATATATACTGAACAGCCAACTCTAGCACTGATAAAAGGCTTTCATTAAAGATGGTAATCCATATGCACGATTGCCTGCCCAGATTCCAGTACTAAATAACATTTATTGTAAACATGAATATTTCAGGAGAGGTGTGGTTAATTTGTTCTATAGAAATTGAGCTCTCTGACTGAAAGAAGCACACACTTACATTTCTTCTCCAAAGTTCTGTATTAAATGGAAAGTAAATGGCAGATGTTTGTCCTGACATTTAACCAAGGTCATTAAATACATTAATACCAAACAGAGCAGCCACTGAATGTGTTCTGCCTTCCCAATACGCCAGTTTCTATATTAAACCACTATGCTGAAAGAATACATGTTACAATTTGACTGCTCCCTGCTCTCTGCTTATAATACTTATATTGCTTTCTGTTTTCTTTGGATTTTTTATATAATCCTACATGGGACATTTTTCATATGCGCGGCTTATTAAATGTATCCTTGTATTTTATCTTGACTTTCAAACATGGCTGGGGATTTGCATGCATGCATTTTTATTTGCTTAGTTCAGGAACATACATCCTATGTCCTACTCAATCGTGTCAATTATCTTCTAAAAGATTTGCTATAACTTAAGTCTTTGACCCATAATGTAAAAGCAGCGTAAGCCGGAAAGAGTATATATTATTAACATTTATTTATAAAGCACCAACATATCCCGCAGCGCTGTACAATAAGTGGGTTTCATACATTGGACATACAGAGTAACATACAAAGCAATCAGTAACCGATACAAGAGGTGAAGAGAGTCCTGCCCAAAAGAGCTTACATATAAAGACAGACAATGAGCAAATGCAGGCTTCTACTAGGGGTATGCAAGAGAAGGATGTACCCAGGGTGCAACAGTAGGGGGCGCTGGGCACATACCTCTTCTGCCTGATCTTCCCTAGGTTCAGCTCTTCTCTAAGCATGGTCCACCCAATCTTTCTGCTCACAATGCACCTGCTGGGGCCGATTCAATGCAACAGGGGCAGGTGGTTAGCTTTGGGTACCCCCACCTGTAAGCCCTCACTAAGTTAATGTATTGAAATTATTATTAGAATGGTATTTAAACCTAATTATTATAAATGACAGGGGAGCTGTCATTTAAACACATTAATGCATGCATCATCTCATGGATATGAGATATAATCAATTAAAATTATGTCCAGTTTCGGAAATGATCAAGTTACTCCCCCTTCTCAACAATCTGTCTTTCTTCTCTAAGGCTTTGTGTTGAAACCTGATTTTTTGATGGACAGTTTGCTCAAATACATTATCAAATAGAGCACAGACCAACGATGTATTAGAGCTAACTGTCCATCAAAATCAGACCTTAACACAAAGCCCTCATGTAGATAGACAGATTGCAGAGGGAGGATAAAGAGTAGTTTGATTATTTTAGAAATTGAACATCATTCTTAATTGATTGTATATAAAAGTATCTTATTTACATGCCGTGAAAACATTTTTGTTTTAGCGATAGTTACCCTTTAGTATTTGTAAGACTTGGGCCATACACAAGCTAAAGCAGATCATTTGAAGGCTGCAGTAGTCATATTCTTTAGGACAATGGGGGAAGGATCTTACATTTTTCATATTCTAGAAGTCTGTAAATTACAAATAGATTAATAGGCAGCTCTCTCATCTTGAACACAGAGAGTTAGAAGATTAACTGTACAGTGATTGTGTTTGTTTAATAAAAGTTGATATCATCTAAAGGTAATGGGATAAATTTTAGGACTCTGAAGCGAGACGGATTGCATAGTGAAAACATGCTGATATGAGAAGTAAATGCATGATTAAACTAAATACAGGAAGTTTTAAAAAAAAAGACGAGGAAGTAGGAGAAACACCATATATTTAATTAACTCCTCTGCCTACAGAGATAAATGTGATGATAATTATAGATGAAGGATAAAAACAACAGGCTTCTTAACTTCTTAATGACATTGATTAAAACAGGCCTGAATATTTATAACATTCATTTAGGCATTTGTACTGACTTTTAGTGGAACAATTTTAGACTAAAGACTGCGCAATGAGCAGGCTTCTGGTTTCTAACTGGCTGTCAACGTCAACCGGAGTGTTTCAGGTTGGACATTCCTGATTATAGAACGTTATGAAGAGTTTAAGTCTTTAAAAGTTATTAACTCTAAATCCCAGATGCTCTGAATGTTTTTGACTAGCTAAAGATGCTAGGAGCTGTTTTTAACCAAAAATCCTAATACTGTATAACTCCTAAGAAAATACTCACCCACTGTGACCTACAGCACTTATATTTGCCTATTTGTGTCTGTAAGTTACCCTCCCATATAGATTGTAAGCTCTACGGGCAGAGGCCTCCATCCTCTTGTGTCTTTGACTCTTAACTTCTTGCAACTGTATTTATCTGTATTTATTGTTATACTTTGTATTTATCTATTATTATCTTATTAACCCCCTGTTTGTATTAATATATTCTACTGTACAGCGCTGCGTACATAAGTAGCGCTTTATGTACATTCATACATACATACCATGTGGTCTGCAATAGGATTTAGCAGGGGCAGACATTTTCAATGGGTGTGCAATGACCAAGGTAAAAAATATTCCTCAGTTTCCCCACAATCATTGTTCTTCCCTTAATTACAAAGCTTGCAATCTGCTACTAATTAGGTCCTTAAATTGGGCAGAAAGTGCTTAAATATCAATGTTTGCACCTTCTCTAACAAATCCACCATTAGAGTACAATTCAGTAGGTGCATGATGCTGAAGGAACTGTTAAAAAGATATATATCAGGACTAGTGTGCATCTATAACATGTTCTTTGCACCATATTTGTATGACCTAGGCCAACACTTTATTGCATCTGTGCTAGTTTAATATAAACACTCAAAATACTGCCGTGTCTGGATTTAAAAAGGGCACTAGATAACACAAGGGAATCATTAAGACTATGGATAATGGGTATTATATGCAGCTTGCTGTTTTAGTGCTTATTGTATGTGTGTATTGACCCTAAAAAGCTGGGTGTGTGAACTGCATGTCTCTCTAAAGTCAAATATCCAGTGCAAGGAGTGGGTTTTGAATTTGCCGTTTCTAATTTACTTTCCGTGAATCAATATCTTTGTAGCCTCATTGTGCATGAGAGACAGTTTTCCGTGATTACATGCAGAGATGTGCAATAATTACAGTAGATCCAGGCACACTAGATAAAACTTGTCTAAAGAAAATGCATTATGATCTGCAACTAAGGAAGAACATGATAGAAGACAAAATAGAGACTTTGGTTTAAAAAAAAAACATGGCTACTACTCTGCATTGAAGAGAATTATGCACCACGTTACTGAAGGAACACTCTTGTTAGGGATTATGATGTCCAGAACCGCAGGCACCATTTTTCCAGAAATGTCCAAATTAGTTGTTTTTTCTTCAAAACTTTAATGCTGGAATGTCAACAAATGTCAGCTTTGAAGTGTGAATTTGAATACTGACCTGGACACTATATAGATGGAGTTTGTATGCTGTCACTATGGGGCAGATTTACTAATCCACGAACGGTCCGGGGGCGTCCGAATTCGTTTTTTCGTAATGATCAGTATTTTTGTGTTTTTTTCGCCGCCGTCGTGACTCTTTCGTATATTTTCCGCAACTTATTCGCCGCCGTTTACTATTGCTCAATACGAAAAAATTGCGATGGCGACGAAAAAGTTGCGCAAAATACAATAAAGTCGCGACAGCAATGAAAAAGTCGCGACAAATACGAAAAATCGTGACGGCGATGAAAAAAAATCACAAAATTTTCGTTTACACTACGATTTTTTCCCTTTCGGGATTCGGATTCGTGGATTAGTAAATCTGCCCCTATGTCTGTGTAGGTTAACTTCCTTCAATCCACTGCCCATAGAGACAAGTGAATTGGTTAATATTGTAACTTCCAGTGGGGCAGGGACAGATGTGAATGATGAACAATTGCTGCAAAATGCGGTGGAAATATCAGTATCAGTGTTAAATAATTAAATAATAATTACCCATCACTCTTCACACTTATACAGTGGTACCTCATTACCCTATATAACTTTATAGAGGTTGGCTTTTGCCTAGATAACTTTAACAAGGTCATCATTTAACAAGGGGCCCCTCCACCCACCCAACATCCGCATAAGTGAAACGCGTCAGGGGAGGACACTGGGGATTGGGGCCCAACAGGGCCACAGCCCACCGGGTTTTTTCCCAGTATCACGGCGGCCCAGTCCGACCCTGCATTTATGCGCGTAGCAATTCCATGGATTGCAAAAACGATCAACATGGCTATAACTTTACCGTAATTATCAACTGCTGTTGAGAAGTTACATCTTTCTGGGTACCCCGCTGATATTCTAAACAAACATTCGCTTGTGGGCATTGCTTTAAAGGGAACAATTTATCTCTATGTGATTTCAGCATGAATATAATGACTACAGGAAGGTTGTCGGTGTGATATTACTTTCCTACTTGAAAACACCCACTGGAATTATCTATAAGATTCAAAGGGGGGAAAATACATTATAACTATTAATAGCTTCAAGAATGAAATGAAAGTGGAATATGAGCAGTCATTTAATTTTTCATTCAAACGTAGATAGCTTCAACTGATTTTAAATGTATCATTGTGGTCACATGAAAGGTACGTTGAATAAAGGCGATGGAACGCTTTTGCAGTTGTTTGACGTAGAACAAAAATGTTCAATTCTTTTAGAGGCTGAAACATTTTCTAATTGTCACCTCCCTGAAGTGGTCAGTTGGGACAGGAATTCTGAGCTATCATCTCTTGAAAATTAGCACAATACTGAATTTGTCCATTCCTCATTAAAACAACGGCTTAGTGAGAACTCCACTTGAAAAATAAAAAATAAAAAAATAGCCTTTGTTCCACTTTCATTTGCTGATCTCATGAAAGCCCTCAAAAGGCTTCCTACGGCCTTCTAGCAATGCTCAGCCAGTCTCCATTATCACCTTTAGATAACAAGATAGAAGGCACTTCTTATTCATTGTCACTTTTGTACAAGTGAGGAAAGATGCTCTTCCATAAGTGTGAAGTGATTTTCATAAACAAATTAGGACTAAATTCCATATCCTGTACATATGAGATACCATTAGTTTATGAATCTTTAAAGCTGATTCTTCCCAAGAGGGTTTGATTGTGAGTTCCCCTGGTAATGAGTTGCTTATCTGATGGGTAGCACTAAACACATTAAAACAATAATTAAACGAGTACTAAACCTCTTTTTTTAGCATAATCCTTTTTATCCTTTCCCAAAGGTCTTCTATCAGTCTAATCTTTAAAAAAAAAAAAACAACAACAAAAAACTGGGTTTGTTGGTCATGAAACTCAATATTGTGACCTTGTGGGCATCAACAGCTGAAAGTGATCATAATAATGTAACAACATTTACAAATAATAATAATTTAACTGATATAAATAAGCATCTGGAGAAACTTTAAAAATCATAGACTGGACCTACTTGAAGCTAAACCAAAACATAGGTTTGATATTGAGTTAAACTCAAGCCTATCGAGCTGTATATATTTTTGCAGGTGAAAATTGTCCAAATAGCAAAATACTGAAATGATATGTTAGGGCTTTTGCAGCAGTAAATGAACTGCTGCAAAAAAAACTGTCCATGTGACATTATTCTGCCTACAGTTCACTGCTAACTACGTGAAAGATCTCTTGATATTGCTGACGCTTGCACCCAAAAAAGCTATGCAAGTCATTCTACTTCTATTTCCCAACAGGGATCATAAATTATACTTGGAAACAATGTTAAGGAAATGTCACAGAAAGTGCTGGTGCTACAGTTTTACTAATTTGCAGTTAATAAGATTAAGAAAGTTAAATGTATTAAGATGGATACAAGTCTCCGGTGGTTTCACAGACCATATGTGATGCCTCATATAATAGATAGAATCAATAAGTGATGTTAAAGAAATCACTAATACATTAAATTAAAGTAATAACCCAGCTGCATTCTATATGTGTAACAGTTAATATAGTACAGGTATAGGTCCAGAATGCTCGGGACCAAGGGCATTCCGGATAAGGGGTCTTTCTGTAATTTGGATCTTCATACCCTAAGAAGCACATTTACTAATCCTCGAATCCCGAATGGGAAAAAATCTGATTGGAAACTAAAATTTTGCAATGTTTTCGTCGCCATCGCGATTTTTCCGTATTTTGCGTGACTTTTTCGTCGCTGTCACAACTTTATCGTATTTTGCGTGATTTTTTCGTCGCCATCGCGATTTTTTCGCATTGTAAACGACGGAAAAACCAATCCGAATTTTTCGCGGCAGCGCCGAAAAAGTCGCGGAAAATATACGATAAAGTCGTAACGGTGCCGAAAAAGTCACGCAAAATACGAAAAAATCACAACGCTGACGAAAAACACGCAAAAATACCGATCATTAAGAAAAAAACGCATTCGGACGCTTTCAGACGTTCGTGGATTAGTAAATGTGCCCCTAAATCTACTAAGAAATCAATAAAACATTAATTAAACCCAATAGGTTTATTTTACATCCAGTAAGGATTAATTATATCTTAGTTGGGATTAAATACAAAGCACTGTTTTATTTTTACAGAGAAAAAGGAAATCAATTTTTAAAATCTGAATTATTTGATTAAAATGAGGTCTATGGGAGACAGGCTTTCTGTAATTCGGAGCTTTCTGGATATCGGATTTTTGGATAAGGGATCCCATACCTGTATAATAAAATAGAAAACAAGGCCCCCAGGCCCCGGTTCTGGACACAATAGTGATCATAGTTACAGTGATAAAGCTTTCATACGAATATTGCTATCTAAGCAGGTTCATGAACGAAAGACCAAAACTGATGCCATGTTTGCATATATCTGTGGAGGACAGAAGAAACAACCTTGTGTGTGTCTATCAGAAAGACAAATGGCTGGTAGCCAACTCCTAGGGAGGAAAGTGCATTAATGCCAATACCATTTGCCTGACCAAGATAAGGATGGAAATCCCCTGCAAAGGGAACATCTTGTTTGTGACTTTGATCGAATGTTACGAGAAACATTAGGATAAGATGGCAATGCAAAAATCTGTCAGGGTTTAAATATTCAATACTGATTGCGGTTTGGAACATTGATATAATAATTCTCTTTATTAGACTGTTGTTTAATAATAGATTGTCCTTGGTTTTGAAAATAGACATCTACTATTTATCTACATAGATGATTATATTTGTGAACCTTGATTTAGCTGGCGTTGGTTTTTCTGTTTAAAGCAAAATAAAAGACCAGGCAAGTCAAAAACTCCTTCTGTGTAGAAGATCATGACGTGGTTCCCCCACCCTCAACTTACAATCAGCAACATTAGGGTTAACTGAATACAGGAAATGCATAGGCAGTTAGACATTAAAACTGCTATTATCTCAGATACAACTAAATATAGAAGATGAATGTAAACTGCACAATTCATTTAATGAAAATACAGATATAGGATTTATTATCTATAATACTTGGGGCCTGGGGTTTTCTTGATAAGGCATCCTGCCATAATTTGGATCACCATTTCTTATGTCTGCATAAATCATTTAAACATGAAATAAACCCAATAGAATTGTTTTGCCATTAAAAAGAATTAATGGTATCTTAGTTGGGATCAAGTACAGGTACTGTTTTATTATTACAGAGAAAAGGGAATCATTTAACCATTAAATAAACCCAATAGGGCTGTTCTGCCCCCAATAAGGGGTAATTATATCTTAGTTGGGATCAAGTACAGGTACTGTTTTATTATTACAGAGAAAAGGGAATCATTTAACCATTAAATAAACCCAATAGGGCTGTTCTGCCCCCAATAAGGGGTAATTATATCTTAGTTGGGATCAAGTACAGGTACTGTTTTATTATTACAGAGAAAAGGGAATCATTTAACCATGAAATAAACCCAATAGGGCTGTTCTGCCCCCAATAAGGGGTAATTATATCTTAGTTGGGATCAAGCACAAGGTTCTGTTTTATTATTACAGAGAAAAGGGAATCATTTAACCATTAAATAAACCCAATAGGGCTGTTCTGCCCCAATAAGGGGTAATTATATCTTAGTTGGGATCAAGTACAGGTACTGTTTTATTATTACAGAGAAAAGGGAATCATTTAACCATTAAATAAACCCAATAGGACTGTTCTGCCCCCAATAAGGGGTAATTATATCTTAGTTGGGATCAAGTACAGGTACTGTTTTATTATTACAGAGAAAAGGGAATCATTTAACCATTAAATAAACCCAATAGGGCTGTTCTGCCCCCAATAAGGGGTAATTATATCTTAGTTGGGATCAAGTACAGGTACTGTTTTATTATTACAGAGAAAAGGGGAATCATTTTTAAAAATTAAAATTGTTTGCTTAAAAAAAAAACAATGGGAGATGCCCTTCCTGTAATTCAAAACTTTATGGATAATGGGTTTCTGGATAATAAATCCCATGCCTGTACTGATTTAGCATTTTTTTAACTAATATTTCTTCTTTTTTTAACTAATATGCAAAAAAATGTTTGTGTCCATGTTTTTTTTTTTTTAAAGCCGTGGTCATAGTACAAATGAAATAGATTTTAGTGTCATTTTACTATTTTACTGTAATATCCATTCCTATTGTATATCAATGGCTTGTCTTCGTTGTTGACAGTTTTCGAATGCTTTATAAATAAATGCTATCCAACTCCACCCCCAAATTGTCTTTAACAATTTATAGATATAGATCCTAATACTTTACGACTATAGAAAGAAATACTACAATTTTGTTATTTTGTTTGAGTTTGAAAAGCAGGAGTTAAAAAATAAACACAATCAAAAACATCATTAAATTGTGAATTGAAACAAAAAATGCTTTCAATGGAAAAGAAAAAAAGGCAAACATTCTTCTTTTATGTTGCTATTATCCGCTTAGCCTGTCTGTTTTTCATTGATGTCCCCTGTTATGCAAGAATAGATCTGATATATTTAATGACCCTTGCCTCAAAGAAGATAAGATACATATAGGAATTGCTGTATTGGGTATAACTCCATAGCAGTTGCAGCAGTATTATTGAAGAGAAACACAAGTGTTCTTTATAGGTATCCTGCGAGCATTGCACGCTTTGAAGGTTTCCTTATCTAGTGAGTTTGTGAAGTGCCCGCTTCAAAAAGAAATCAAGGTTGTTCTGAAGGCTCTGGACACTATCATTTCACTTACAAATAATTCTACTGATGATTCCCTAAAGAGAGCATCAAAGGACTCTTAGGAATAAGCTTTTTCTATGTCTATGACAAACACACTGAAAACACATACCTGTACAGTAGCTGAATACTGACTTTCAAGCTCAAAAATACAGGGTTGTAAAATGGAGAAAAGTCAACCTTCTCTATGGTATTCGGATCCAGAAAGATATCCAGAAACCTACCCAAAAACCAGAAACAATATATATGTTATCCTAAAGAACCTATTAGACAAATCAACAATAAAAGGGAATTTGTAAGAAAAAAAAACACCATGGGGCCCATTTACTAACATTCATATTTTTTCTCATGATTCATTTTTTGTGTGAAAACGCACATTTTTTGCCATTTGTTATGCATCAATGCCACGTAAAAATACACCATCTAAAAGCTGTCGAAGTCATGTACTGTAGATGTCAGTGGGAGCTGTCCTAGGCAAATTATAACAATCTTTATTTCATTTGGGGTTTTAGAGGTTTTTGGGGGGAGGTTCAATGATTAGTGCAAGGAAATTTTTGAAAAACCTTCATGAAAATTCTGTAGTTTAGTGTTCTTATAGTTTTTGTTCTGCATTTTTATTTGTCCGTGCTTTTTATATTCAGATCTTTTAGTAGAAAAACGAAATCAGAATGTTGCTAAATGGGCCTCCCCGTTTGCTCAGAAGCATTAACCCCAGCCAGCAGGAAGCATTTACTGGTCACCTATTTAAAAGCAAACATCCTATTGGTTCCTAGGCAAACTTAGTGCCTCTTATTATACAAAGGGGGAATTAGTGTAGTTGCCAGTTCTAACCAATCAGCAATTAGTTTTGATTACTCCAGTACAAGTTATAAATAAAAACAAAGATTTGAATGGTTGGACTGGCGTATCTTACTACCTACAGAAATGAATCAGTCCCAGTGTTAGCCACTTTTGCCCCAGTCTTATGTGCTTAAGAAAATTAGATGGTATGTAATTACAGTATAGGATCATTCTATAGTTCATGCTCTAAACTTAAGCAGTACTTATTTAGAGGTAATCCCTATTAAATTTACGTACCAATATCTACCTAATGGCTTTGTTTTGCCTGTAAAAAAAAGTCACCTGTTTTTGGAAGTTTATTTTTAATATATTGCTCAGGGTATCCTATTTTTGAAAATATTTAGCCACTGATGGGCATCTTTATTGTAAACAGTAGAAAACATTTTGACAGCTTTGGCTGAGAACATGGCATAGAAGCTGTTACAGATGATGCATGTATCAAAAAAATGAATGCTCACCCTTAACCCTAATATGATTTAATTACTGAGATTTCCCTAGTTACTCATTAACTACAAAATGAAGCCGATATCTACTGTATGTATTTAGGTGGCATATATGAAAATGCCTCTTTTGCTCCAGTAATCTGAGAGTAGACTACTTGGTTGCTTTTATTTTTATATGAAATGTGGATAAACAGATATAAGAAGTTTGAAGCTTATAGATTTTGCTAAAAGTGAGGCAGGTTCTTTGTTTGTGAGATTAATGGACCTTTCATGATCTTATGGGTTCAAGAGAGCTCAGCAACACTGATACGGTTTTAATTTACTCTTTCTATCAATGAATAATTTGAATTTTCGTTTTCTCGGAACGCCGGCAAAATGCCTGCAGCTGAATGCGGCTGGAACTTTTTCTTACATATTAAAACAAGGTCAGAAGCCATGAATTCTATTAGTAGGACTGATTGATCATTATTGATAGAAACCTTACGGTACTAACGATTGTAGAGTTGCCGGTTCCTACAAAAAGTTTGCACAGTGCTCAAAAGTAATTATTGATTTTTTTCTTTAAAACATATTATGGACTAAATAGTCTACAGCAATATTTTTTTTCAACTGCTGATAAAGACGCCTAGCTAATAGTACGTTCTTTAGATTTCAAGAAACATAAAGCATTAGCAAGGTGTTTTATTTAGTATATAGATATAATATACTAGAGCAGTGATCCCCAACCAGTGGCTCGGGGGCAACATGTTGCTCACCAACCCCTTGGATGTTGCTCCCAGTGCCCCCAAACCAGGTAGTTATTTTTGAATTCCTGACGTGGGGGCAAGTTTTGGTTGAATAAAAACAAGATTTCCTACCAAATAAAGCCCCTGTAAGCTGATAGGGTGCATAGAGGCCCCTAATAGCCAATCACAGCCCTTATTTGGCTCCTCCATGAACTTTTATGGTGCTTGTGTTGCTCCCCAAGTCTTTTTATATTTGACTGTGGCTCATGAGTAAGAAAGGACCCCTTTAACAGAGATAAAAAGTTACAATATCTATTCATTTTAGCATTATTGAGACTTCGCACCAACTCAATGGAGAAATGCTAAGTTGAAAATGTACACACTTTAAATTTCTGCTTGTTGGAAAAACCACTTACGCTGCTTCAAATGGAAACTCCGTTCCTCCAATAGGGATGTAGCGAACATCGCCAAAAATGTTCGCGAACCCGTTCTTGGACTTTCGCCAAAACTCGCGAATATTCGCGAACTTTGCGAACCCCATAGACTTTGATAATGGGAAGGCGAACTTTAAAACCTAGAAAAGCCATTTCTGGCCAGAAAACTGATTTTAAAGTTGTTTAAAGGGTGCCACGACCTGGACAGTGGCATGCAGGAGGGGGATCAAGGGCAAAAATTTCTCTGAAAAATACTTTGTAAAAAAAACGCCAAAAAAAACCAGGCAAAAAATAACGCCAAAAAAAAAACGCAAGCTATTCCTATGTATACGCAAAGGCGAAAAACCGAAGCGAAAAAACGCGGCGGAAAAAACCAAGGCAAAAAAACGCGGCACAAAAAAAAACGCGGCAAACCCAAAATTGCGAACATCGCCAAAAATTTGCGGACTTGCGAACACCCGATGTTCGCGCGAATTAGTTCGCCGGCGAACAGTTCGCTACATCTCTATCCTCCAATCTAAAGGAAGGGGCCTTTGGTGCGTTGATTGTTTTTATGGGAAAAAAGAACACCCCCTATCTGTCTATAATCCCCTCTAATGTACTTGTACAGAGTAATCATGTCCCCTCACAAGCACCTCTTTGCCAGAGAAAACAACCCCAACCCTGACAGTCTAACCTCATAGTTTAAATCTTCCATTTAAGCTTCCCAAGCTTCCCTTCATGTATCAGGAAGCTATTGTTGAGTTTGAATCTGAGGATTGGGTTGTCAGAATGTTGTACCATGTGACCACTGAGACACAAATGTCTGTCCCTGAGCTCATTAAACCTTGCTATGTGGTACAGCTTACAACTCACAGAAAAATATGTATCTGTGTGCTCAGCCTATAATGACCCATCAGGGCTTATCTAGCAATCAATAAAGTACCAACCCTCTCTCCTATGCAAGGTGTTATCTTTATCGGCATGTGTTCCCTAGTGATTATTGCTGCCGTTGCTCTGTTTTTGCAATGTATTGATAATGTATCTCTTACCTTAACATCACGTATGTACTGTATGTTTTTATTTACATAGCTTAACTTATGTACACTGCTTATGGATTTGGGGGGACAGTTGTTTCCTTAGGGCCCAAGAAATACTAATTTTTGTAATTTTTTCCTTTTGAATGGGCCATGGGAAAAGGTTAAAAAAAATTATATATATAATGACTACTTGCAGCTGTGTGATGTGGCTTGATAGGGGCACACATAATACACATAAATCTTTTTTACAAATACATTTTCAGTGTTGTCCAGATCATTTCAACCCTGACTGAAAGGCTGGTATTTAGAAAGCCAAAGGCCAGATGCATTATCCTGTCTGCAAGTTAACATACTGTATGACCCGGCGCCATGTTGTGTTTGCTTGCACTGAACCTTATCATTGACGTTTCCTTGAAAAATTTCACTTAGGCTGTTTTCTATAAGCTAAGTGGGTATACTCAATGTTTTTTTTAAGTTTTTAGAATAAAATTATTTTTTTAAACCCCTGGAATATGATGTTAATGCCACATTATTTAAGATCTAGTTTCTCTGTCATTTAAAACTAAATGTAGTAGTTTGAATGTTACCAGTGCAATGCTGCCCTCTGTGGGGTATGTACAGAAGTAAAGGTACTAAATGAACTGAACAGAACAGAGCTCATTTAGCAAGAGAGAAGAAGAATAAAAAGCCAAACTATAGTATTTAAAGAACTCAAGCTAGAGCTTAGGTCGTCTGCTACTTAGCAACCACTTGTGCCCCTGGCCACTGCCAGTTACAGTGTATAAAATGTCATGTAAAATTCATTTTAAAATGACAAATTTTAGATAGGTGCAACAATTGTGCAAATTACAATAGTTAATGTCTCTTTGGTTCCAGTTTGCTTGCAGTTTTGTTGGACTTATTCCACTTGGGGACTCAGGGCAATAATAGAAAAGCCCAGCAATATGGTCAATCATAGTTTTTTTAATATTTCTGAAACTCTAATAGGATGAAAATGGGCTGATTTCAGTGGTATGGCTACTGCATTTTTAGTAGCTTTGTCATCAGAACCAAAAATGCACCACATTTCCCATCCCTTCCCCATTGGTGTCTATGGGACTTCCAATGCTTGTGCTTGTGCATTAACTCAATTCCCATTAAAGTCAGGGGGTAATGGTAAGTACTTTGTCACCACATCCTTGGAACACCTAGAAACAAGGTGGCCTAGGAGCAAAAAAGTCCTTATGGCTTGCAGGTTTTTGGTTGCTGTGAACTTCTTAGTCATAACAAGAGTGATCAAAATCTGCAACTACTGCCCAATTCCCAGGCTTTACTTATTTGTTTATAGTCTACAGAAAATATGATTATCATCAGTATCTTGCTATATTCTATCTAAAATAAAGTGGCTTACAATTGTCCCAGGTCTCTTGATTGTGGCAAAACACCAAGTTAAGGCCTCATATTGTGTATGTGTGGTGTCAATGAGCTCTATTAGGTTTTAGGTCTTCCAAATATTATACATTTTCTCTGCTGGTTCTGAGAAAAAATACCCATAATCCTGCCGTAATGAGGCATCTGTACTGTATTACCTGCCTTCTATGTGCTAGATTTAATGCCCTGTGGGATGGACCCACCAGTAAATGCTGGGTTTTCTAATTGCTTCTATTTCAGCCTAGAAAGCACAGCACATTAAGTGAGAATTCTGTTTGTATTCATATAGATATGAAACTTGCAATTTAGCTATGGGCGCAACTGTACATGCCAGCTAATGCTAGTTTTTATGTACTTCTCCGAGATACACTTTAATCGTTGTAGCACGTTACAACACACTGGCTTCTCATATAAAACAAGGCACTACTGTACAAAGTTTGCCGTTTTACCTTCTTTCCATGTTATTATTTTAAAGGAATATCAGGAAGGAACATTCTGGAAGTCCCATTTTTTCTGCATAGATCTCAAGCCATTTCTACTGTAGAGACACTGTTAGGGAAGGAGGAAAGTAAAACAGAGGTAATTAGCAATAATTAGTATTGAAGAAGCCTGCATTCTGTCTTCCAGACATTTAATTAGGTGAAGTAAGGGAATACATTGACAGGTTGCAGGCAAGTTAAAGGTGTAGAACCCAAAGGGTCTGCTGAGAAAAGAAAGGAGACATATTGTCATTTGTCATGTCTGCAAGTCCTTTGACATGTGGAGGAGGATTTCAGCGCACAGGAAGCTTCACTTTTACAGCAGGAATGGTTTTTTTCTTGATATAAGGCAGAAAAGATGAGATGAGTATTAGAAAATATCCTGTTCTGTCTCAAAAAAGATTTGTTCAAAGGAATTAGGGAATCACTGTCAGCAAATATTATTTTAAAATACAGGTAATGGACCTGTTATCCAGAATACCCATGACCTGGGGTTTTCTGGACGGGGGTCTTTCCGTAATTTGGATCTGCATACTTTAATGGGCTTCTTTATCAGTTTTCGAGTTTGTGTATTCGAGTTTGATTTTCCAAATCAAATAAACTCGCATATCGAATGTTCACTTGTTTATTAATAAGGAAAACTTATTCAAATAGAAAACTCAAATATCTCAAATTTTTCGAGTTTACAGGCTCTAAAAACTTGAAAAACGTTAAAAATGTAAGTTTGAGAATATGGCTTGACTTTGACGACTGTGACTATGACGACTCCTGTCGGCTTCTATAGAAACTCGCAAGCTTTTAGATGGCAAATTTCTACTTTCGAGTTTTCAGGTTTTTTGCACTCATTAAATACCAGACATTCGAGTTCTCGAACCATAGCTTGAATTTGAGTTTTTTAAGCCCCAAAAAACTCGAATCGAGAAAAAAAAAATCAAACTTGCCATTGATAAATCACCCCCTAAGTGTACTAAAAACTCATTTAAACATTAAATAAACTTATTAGGCCTGTTTTGCCTCCAATAAGGATACATTAAATCTTAGTTGGGATCAAGTACAGGTACTGTTTTATTATTACAGAGAAAAGGGAATCATTTAACCATTAAATAAACCCAATAGGGCTGTTCTGCCCAAATAAGGGGTAATTATATCTTAGTTGGGATCAAGTACAGGTACTGTTTTATTATTACAGAGAAAAGGGAATCATTTAACCATTAAATAAACCCAATAGGGCTGTTCTGCCCCAATAAGGGGTAATTATATCTTAGTTGGGATCAAGTACAGGTACTGTTTTATTATTACAGAGAAAATATGTTTTAACATTTTGAATTGTTTGATTAAAATGGAGTCTATGGGTAAAGACCTTCCCGTAATTTGGAGTTTTCTGGGTAACAGGTGTCTGGATAACTGTACAGGTATAGGACCTGTTATCCAGAATGCTTGGGACCAAGGGTATTCCGGATAAGGGGTCATTCCGTAATTTGGATCTCCATACCTTAAGTCTACTAAAAAATTAATAAAACATTAATAAAACCCAATAGGATTGTTTTGCATCCACTAAGAATGAATTATATCTTAGTTGGGATCAATTACAAGGTACTGTTTTATTATTACAGAGAAAAGGGAATCATTTAACCATTAAATAAACCCAATAGGGCTGTTCTGCCCCCAATAAGGGGTAATTATATCTTAGTTGGGATCAAGTACAGGTACTGTTTTATTATTACAGAGAAAAGGGAATCATTTAACCATTAAATAAACCCAATAGGATTGTTTTGCATCCAATAAGGATTAATTATATCTTAGTTAGTACAAGATATTGCTTTATTATTACAGAGAAAAAAGAAATCAGTTTTAAAATTCTGAATTATTTGATTAAAATGGAGTCTATGGGTGACGGGCTTTCCGTAATTCAGAGCTTTCTGGATAATGGGTTTCCGGATAAGGGATCCCATACCTGTACTATAATATTATATTCAATGCATTTAAAAAAAACAATGGGAATGAATTCTTTTATAAATGAAACATCGTTTTACAGATGCTTTTTCCTACTGTAATGGTGACTTTAGAGTATCATTGCTTGTGTCCCCTATTGAATTTCAGAACGCCGGGTAACATTAATAACATACAAAAATTGATTTTTCATGCAGCACCTTCTCCTAACCTTAAAATAAGTTTGAATTCATATATATGCTAATTTCACATAACCCAGCCAGGTCCTACTTTCTAAGCAGATTTCTTTAATACTAGTGCAAATACTCCTCCCTTTTAAAACTTCAAACATGTTGATTAGCAGCGACCCTTTGAGGATCAACCACTGTACGCAAGGCAAAGTTTGAAAACAGTAGATGCTAATTGTGGGAAGCATTTTGGAATTCTGTATATTTATACCGGTGTTGAACAGTTTACATCTGCAAAAAAATTAAGTTGCAAAGTTGGTGTAAAATAAATGTTGAATTTGTAAGTTTCCATTGTTTTCTATTCAATTTTGGCTTTGGAAATAGTGGAAAATGTGGTTCCATCATTGGAACACTCACAAGGCATTACTCTATGCCAGGGATCCCCAAATTTTTTTACTTGTGAGCCACAGTCAAATGTAAAAAGACTTGGGGAGCAACAAAAGCACCATAAAAGTTAATGGAGGAGCCAATTAAGGACTGTGATTGGCTATGCACACTATCAGCTTACAGGGGCTTTATTTGGTAGGAAATCTTGTTTTTATTCAACCAAAACTTGCCCCGAAGTCAGTGTCATTCAGTGTTTTTTGAACACTGTATCAAAGGGAAACTCATACAAATAATACAAGTCAGGAATTCAAAAATAACTCCCTGGTTTGGGGGCACTGAGAGCAAGCAACCAAGGGGTTGGTGAGCAGCATGTTGCCCCCGAGCCACTGGTTGGGGATCACTGATCTATGCAAACTCACAGCCATACATGTATTGGATACTCCCTGTGTCCACAGTTGCTAAGCTCCCCAAAAACAGTTGGCGTCTCACTGAAAATGACCAAAAATGGCTTCAGCACATAGGTTGATATTATTTAGGCCATATTTAGAACCAATCAAGACAAAGAACAGATGTAGCAGTGACAAATGCCCCCAAATGATCTTAAAGCCTTTACTGAGGCACATGGTATATATTATCTGCATTAAACACAGTTAAGTAAGAGTATAGCTTTATTATGAATAATAGTAGACAGCCCAACTGGGCATAACAGACAAATACCAATTCAATTACAAATGTTAACTGTTAATAGTTTTCTAATGTCTGCCCAAGAGCATCACTTTCAATCAAAGGCCAGAGGCATTAAGAAAACTAAACAATATAAAATGTATCAGGCATTCAATGTTTTTCCACCATCAGAGCTATATAATACACACTGTATCAAAGGGAAACTCATACAAATAATACAAATAATACATAGTTAAAAAAAAAAAGCTTTATTTACTGTACAGTTGTTGCTGGAAGATTCAACATTTTTCAAGAATTCCTTCTGGAGTTATTGACATATAAAAGGATTCCAAACATTATCACCGTAAATGTATGACTTTAATAGAAAGTGTAGGCTTATAGTTTGGAAGAATAGGTTAGTTTTAATCATACATCATTACGCAGGCTGTAGGTTCTCTTATAATTTCAGTAGGTTTTTATCTTTCTTTTCGGAAAATGTTATGTCAGTGAAGGTGGATATTGTTAGAAATTCACCATTGCTTCATACTGTGCTGTGGCTAGAAATGTCATCAGCGTTGCTGAAGATATTTCCAGTCAATAAACCCCAAGGCAAATACACAGAAAATAACATATTTAGCAATTTAAAATACACGCTCTGAGAATGGAAGTAAATAATTTATCATAAAACATACCAGTCAAGCCTATAACAACTAAATGAAAGAGATACTTTAACAGTAGAATCTTAAATGTACGAAGATTATAAAAGTGGTGTATTAAACATATTTTGAAAGACACAAATTAACTCTGTAAAATATCTTCTATCCTGGGTAAGCAAAAATATACATTTCTGTCCTTCAATTGATTGTACATAGATATGTAGAGCCCTGCAGCCATTAGAGAAGCAACCTGAATCCAAATGATATATACATAGCATGTAGATAACATGCATCCTATTTTTAAGTGGTCTTCACTTTTCAGGGCAATTATTAGGGGCATTTATTGCAATTTTATTGCCACAAAAAAATAAGAAGATGTAATTTCTGATTGTTTCTGCTAGTACTAACATTTACTTCTATAAAATGTAATGGTGCCATATTGGTTACTATAATATTAACACTCTTCCTAGACCAAGATCTACAGGTATGGGACAGAATGCTTAGTTTTCTGGATAAGGGGTCTTTCCTGAATTTGGATCTCCATACGATAAGTCAACTAAAAATCATTTAAACATAAATTAAACCCAACAGGCTTGGTTTGCCTCCAATAAGGATTGATTATATCGTAGTTGGGATCAAGTACAGGTACTGTTTTATTATTACAGAGAAAAGGGAATCATTTAACCATGAAATAAACCCAATAGGGCTGTTCTGCCCCCAATAAGGGGTAATTATATCTTAGTTGGGATCAAGTACAGGTACTGTTTTATTATTACAGAGAAAAGGGAATCATTTAACCATGAAATAAACCCAATAGGGCTGTTCTGCCCCAATAAGGGGTAATTATATCTTAGTTGGGATCAAGTACAGGTACTGTTTTATTATTACAGAGAAAAGGGAATCATTTAACCATTAAATAAACCCAATAGGGCTGTTCTGCCCCCAATAAGGGGTAATAATATCTTAGTTGGGATCAAGTACAGGTACTGTTTTATTATTACAGAGAAAAGGGAATCATTTAACCATTAAATAAACCCAATAGGATTGTTCTGCCAACAATAAGGGGTAATTATATCTTAGTTGGGATCAAGTACAGGTACTGTTTTATTATTACAGAGAAAAGGGAATCATTTAACCATTAAATAAACCCAATAGGATTGTTCTGCCAACAATAAGGGGTAATTATATCTTAGTTGGGATCAAGTACAGGTACTGTTTTACTATTACAGAGAAAAAGGGAATCATTTTTAAAAATCTGAATTATTTGATTAAAATGGAGTCTGTGGGAAACAGCCTTCCCATAATGCAGAGCTTTCTGGATAATGGGTTTCCAGATATCAGATCCTATACCTGTATTATATGCCAGCAAAGTGAAGATCTTTCAGAACATCTATTTGCATACTTCGTCAACTATAACCACATATTAGTACTATAACACAGTATATGTGTATCTTGCATTCATGGAATTTATTGGAGTCACAGTTTTCTCTAATTGATAGTAATAAATACCAAATATAAGATTTAGATAAGGTATGGAAGGTATTATCTGGAATGCTTGGGACCTTGTGTTTCTCAGGTAGAAAGTTTTTTCTGTAATTTGGATCTCCATACCTTAAATCTACTTAAATAAAAAACATTTAAACATGAAATAAACCCAATAGGATGGTTTTGCCACTAATATGGAGTCACGCAGCTTCAGTGTTGGACTTGGACCCCAGGGGCCCACAGAGAAAACCTTAGACCCTAGGCCCACTCTCCAAACTATTTTTCCTCCTTTCTTCACTCAACCATTTTATTCTCCAAGTCTCTTTATTCACATGCTAGCACCTATGCTTCCATCTATTTCTTCTCTTTATTCCGATTCATAAATAAGGAATGACCATGTAGTAGGCCAAATGATCAGGAGCAGGAGGATCCACTGACCCCTGGGCCCACTGGGAGTTTTCCTGTTATCCTGGTGGGCCAGTCCAACACTCCAACAGCTTAGTTAACATCAAATACAAGGTACTGTTTTATTTTTATTACAAAGAAAAGGAAAATAATAAAAAACAAACTAGAATTATTTGCTTAAAATATACTATTTGGTGATTCAATTCCTGTCATTTTTGGGGGTTTTTGGATAAGAGATCCTAAATCTGGATATGATTAGGTGCTGAGTGGATAATAACATTTCTCTTGGGTGCCACCAACAGCCCCACACTGTGATGACTTCTAAACCATTTGGAGGTGGTTGTTAGGGGACTGGGGACATCAGCAATACATCACACAAATATCAGCTGGAGTCGAACATTCATGGTACATATTTCTTGAAATAATGATTCAGTGCAGAGGAAGTCATGTAACACGAATAGGATATTACACATCTAATACACATGATTTATTGGCTTCATCTTTTTGAAGCTATAACATTTGTACAGTTTGCATTAACGATCGCTGTTGGCTAATGTTAATAAGTTCTGGTCATTTAACTAGAAAGCATTTCATTCGACATACCTGATGTTACCGTGATAAGGTGCAGGTTTAAGGGACAATATTTTACTGCTCTGCCAGTGCTGAAGGGGTAAATACTGTATTTCACAGCAAGAGATTTAATTATGCATTTCTGCAAATCATTTGCACTTTCTTAATGCGAGTGATATTGTGCTGCAGGCCAAAAGAGCTTTTCGCATCTGCTCACCACTTAACATCACCTCCTACATTCAAGAATCCTTCTTAATTAAATACAAACTTGCTGTTGTCATTTGCCAAATGATATTTAATATTGGCCCATATTACTGAATATTTCACAGAACAGAAAGTTTATTTGTGTCATTTGAGTTTGGAAGAAATTGAACTTGAAGATGTTCTTTTCTTCATTTTTCGAGTTAGACCAAGATTTATCAATAGATGCCAATACATAATAGAAAGGATGACATAAAACTTGACTTGCCATTTCTACAGATAACTTGAACCTAATAATGACCATGTCATGTAGAATGCTCTCTGATTTGGGATATAACATACTTTGACATTTTAAAGAATGCAAGTTTTGTAGCTTATTTCAGAATTTTCAGCTGTATGGTTACCTGGACATCCTGCTAAAAAGGATATGTTACTTCAGTCCTTCATTCATATGATTTGTGGCAGTTTTGTAAAAAAAATTCGGCAAATGGTGAAATGCGGAATGTGACAGCGAATCCGTGCCTAGTGAAAAATTTCACTCTTCACTACTTAGAATTCCTTTCCTTTTACCCATGTCTTTGTATGGCTCCACCTGGCACATTACAAAAATGAAATTAAGTTTGAGATGCACATAGCTAAACAGCCAACCTGGGGCAGGAAAATACATTAACAATGCCTTTTATGAGGAGGTGAGCAGAAAGCTTGATGCTGGAATGGCAGTGGATGTCATCTACTTAGATATTGCTAAAGCGTTTGATACAGTACCTCACAGAAGATCAAATTAAGGAATATTGGCCTAGAACATAATATTTGTACTTGGATAGAGAACTGGCTGAAGGATAGTGTAACAAAACACTTACCAGCGCGGCGGGGACGCCCACCGCGCTGCCATCGGCGGGGACGCCCGCCGCGCCGTTCTTCCCCTGTGCCGGCTCCTTCCTAGTGTGCGCGCGCGCGCATTTTTCGCAATTTAAAGGCGCACGCACGCTGGCGTCATGACGTCATCGCGCAATGGCGCGAAATTTAAACTATTTAAAGGGACTTTTGTTTACATTCATTGCCCGTGATAGGATTCGATTCCTGGTGCCTTCCTGAGCCTTGTGCATTCTTGTTCCTGTAATTCTGATAGTATTTCTCCTGTTTTGACCCGGCTTGTTCCTGACTATTCTGATCATCCATATCTGACCTCGGCTTATACCTTGACTACGATTTCGTCTCATCCTGTTGTATTGATTACCCGGTTTGACCCTTGCCTGTCCGACTCTCCTTGATTGCTGCCCGCCCCGACCTAGCCTGCCTGAAGACGACCTTGTTTAACCCTATTTGTACCGTGATCTTTGGCCTAACTGACTTTCTACAGTCGTGCCCCATTGCTAGCCAGAACTCCTGCTTTGCACCTCTCGTATAAGTCCAGGTGGCATCCGAGTAGCTGAGGGCTCCTCCCGAAGCCAAAGGCGGTCACGCTACTGGTGAAACACGAGCCGAGACCAGGGTGCTTGGCACTAGCTCTGGTATTGGGTGCCGACCGTGACATTATCACGGGCCATGGAGGATCAAGATCACGTTGAGCCTGCTGCTGCTTCTCCCGCTCCATCTGCTACTACTGAAGCGCTTCTTACTGCCCTGCTACAGCGCTTGGAGGATCAGGAGCAAAAGCAAAATTATCTCCTGCAGGGTTTTCACAATTTAACCCGCCAGCTGGAGACCCCGCAAGCTTCACAGCAGCAGCCAATTCCTAGTTCTTCCCCTCCTGTGGGTTCATACGCTTTGGGGGGTAACACTTTCAGGCCCCAAGAACCCAAAATTGCTTTTCCAGAGAAATTCTCTGGAGACAGGTCCAAATTTTTCGTCTTCAAAGAGGCATGTAAACTGTATCTTAGCTTTTTCCTTCATTCTTTCCCTTCGGGTGTGGAAAAAGTAAGATTTGTTATGACTCTTCTTGTGGGGGATCCCCAAGTTTGGGCCCTTAGACTGCCTCCCTCTGATCCTGCCCGTTTTTCCCTTGATGTATTCTTTGATACTATGGCAGTTCTTTACGATGACCCAGATCGTGCATCATCAGCCGATTCAGCGATTCGTAAACTGCGCCAAGGGAGGCGGGAGGTAGAGGTATACTGCACAGAGTTCCGCCGGTGGGCAGGAGAAACTGAGTGGAACGATGCGGCCCTGCGCAGTCAGTTCCGTGTCGGGTTATCTGACTCTATTAAAGATAGTCTGGTGAATTACCCCTTGTCTTCCAGTCTAGATGATCTCATGTCCCTAGTCATCCAGATCGATAGGAGACAGAGGGAGAGAAGGAGTGAGAGGGGTCATGCTAATTTTTCTGGGGTTTCTTATATGGGACCTGACTTGGTGCCCAATGTCAAGTCTTTGGTTTCCCCTGTGTCTCCACCTCAGGAGGAGCCTATGCAACTAGGCCTATTCCATCTCTCTCCTGAGGAAAAGACACGCAGGCGGACCCTTGGGTTATGTATATATTGCGGGGACAAGGGTCATTTTCTGAAGCAATGCACTAAGAGGCCGGGAAACGCCCCAGCCTAAATGAAGAAGGGGAGCTTCATTTGGGTGCAGGCGTTTCCTCTCCCCAATTTGCCTCCAAGGTTCAGCTACCAGTCAAACTGACCTGGCCTTCGGGCTCTATTAATTTGTCCGCTTTTGTGGACTCTGGGGCCGAGGGTAACTTTTTAGATGCCACGTTTGCAGCCAGACACGGCATTCCTGTGGTTCCTCTAGATGTTCCCATGAGAATTTTAGCGGTGGACAGAAGACCTCTAGGCTCAGGGGTGGTAAATAAGAAAACCATCTTCTTATCATTAAGTACAAATGATGTTCATAGTGAGGAGATAGCCTTTTTCCTCATCGAAGGTGCTTCTTCTCCTCTCATTTTGGGGTTACCCTGGCTCCAGGCTCATAATCCCCTGATTAACTGGGTTACGGGGGAGGTCACTCAATGGGGTGATGGTTGTAGGGGTGTTTGTATTCCTCCTGTTATTGCGAACACCTTACTAGAGGGTTTACCTGCAGCCTATTCGGCTTTCGCTGATGTTTTTTCCAAAAGGGCTGCCGAGACCTTACCTCCGCACAGACAGTATGACTGTCCCATTGACCTGGTTCCAGGCGCCTCACTTCCTCGGGGTCGTACATATCCTCTTTCCCTACCTGAATCTCGGTCTATGAGGGAATATATCCAGGAAAACCTCGAAAGGGGTTTTATTCGGCCCTCTAGTTCCCCTGCAGGTGCGGGCTTTTTCTTTGTGGGTAAGAAGGATGGTAGTCTTCGCCCTTGTATTGACTACAGAGGTTTAAATAAGGTCACAGTTAAAAACCGCTACCCCCTTCCTCTAATTTCTGAGTTGTTCGACCAGGTCAAGGGGGCTAAAATCTATACCAAGCTCGATCTGAGAGGGGCATACAATCTCATTCGTATTAGAGAAGGGGATGAGTGGAAAACTGCTTTTAACACCAGAGACGGCCACTACGAATATTTAGTAATGCCCTTCGGGCTCTGTAACGCCCCCGCAGTTTTTCAGGAATTTGTCAATGACATTTTCCGTGATTTACTAGGGTTATTTGTAGTGGTCTACCTAGACGATATTCTTATTTTCTCGTCTAATCTCAATGAACATCGTATCCATGTTTGTGAAGTCTTAAAAAGGCTAAGGGAGAATAACCTGTATGCGAAACTTGAAAAATGTATCTTTGAGGTCTCTTCGGTCCAGTTTTTGGGGTTTATTATTACCAGCAAAGGTCTAGAGATGGATCCTGGTAAGGTGAAAGCGGTCCTGGACTGGGCACAACCTCTTTCTTTACGTGCAGTACAAAGGTTTCTTGGGTTTGCCAATTATTATCGTCAATTTATTAAGAATTTTTCCCTTATTGTAGCCCCCATCACGAATCTAACTAAGAAGGGCGCTGATCCCAGTATGTGGTCCCCTGAGGCTGTTCAAGCTTTTGAAACTCTTAAGAAAGAGTTCAGTTCTGCCTCTTTCCTTAAATACCCCGATTCTGCACTCCCTTTCATTGTGGAGGTAGATGCATCTGAGGTGGGAGCTGGGGCAGTCCTTTCTCAAAGACACCCGATGACCAACAAGTTACATCCCTGTGCTTTTTTTTCCAAGAAGTTTTTACCCGCGGAGGTAAATTACGATATAGGGAACAGGGAGTTGTTGGCGGTCAAATTGGCCTTTGAGGAATGGCGTCATCTCTTAGAGGGGGCTAAGCATCCGGTGACGGTCTATACGGACCATAAAAATTTACTTTACATTGAGTCTGCTAAGCGCTTGAACCCAAGACAAGCCAGATGGGCTTTATTTTTTTCTAGGTTCAATTTTGTTTTAACTTTTAGGCCTGGTTCAAAAAATACCAAGGCAGATGCACTCTCTAGGAGTTTCAATTCTGTTTCCTCCGACTCTAGTGAATGTACTCCCATCATTCCCAGGGAGATTGTTGTTGCAACCTTGGAGTCCGATCTCTCTTCCTTATTGTCTCCTTTACAATCTTCTGCCCCTGTTGAAACCCCATCTGGTAAATGGTTTGTTCCTGAAGAGCTTAGGGAACAAGTTTTAAGAGAGGTCCATGAGTCTAAAATAGCAGGCCATCCAGGTATTGCAAAAACTGTTTCTTTATTGTCCCGTCATGTTTGGTGGCCTTCCTTTAAACAGGACGCTAAAACTTTTGTCAATTCCTGTGCAGTCTGCCAACGCTCTAAGCCATCTCATCATCTGTCCCAGGGTCTCTTAAATCCCTTACCCATCCCAGTGAAACCATGGTCTCACATTTCTATGGATTTTATTGTGGAATTGCCTCCTTCCCAGGGTAAGACAGTGATTTGGGTGGTGGTTGATAGGTTCAGTAAGATGGCTCACTTTATGTCTTTACCACAACTCCCTTCTGCTAAGGTCCTGGCGGACTTATTCATCACACACATTTTTAAGTTTCATGGGTTTCCTGAAAATATTATTTCTGACAGGGGGGTTCAGTTTGTTTCTAAATTTTGGCGTGCTTTCTGTTCTTTGGTTGGTACAGAATTGTCTTTTTCCTCTGCCTATCACCCCCAAACGAATGGTCAAACCGAAAGGGTGAATCAGTCCCTTGAGCAGTATCTCAGGTGCTATGTATCCGATAACCAGTCCACATGGTCTGAACTGCTTCCTTGGGCAGAATTTGCTTACAATAATGCTACCCATTCCTCCTCAGGGAGGTCTCCTTTTTTTGTCGTTTATGGGTTGCACCCCAAAGCATTTTCTTTTTCTGGCTCTAATTCCCCGGTACCCTCTGCCAATTCCTCTGTCTTAAAATGTTCTGAAATATGGTCGTCAGTTCATGATTCTTTGTCGGCAGCTTCCCTAGCCCAGAAAAAAGCTGCTGACAAATCCCGTAGGGAGGCGCCCCAGTACAAGGTGGGGGATTTGGTATGGTTATCTACCAAAAATATTAAGTTGAAGGTTCCCTCTCCCAAACTGGGTCCCAGGTTCATTGGTCCATATCCCATCATTGCTATAATTAACTCATCTTCTGTCCGTCTTCAGTTACCTCCTAATTTCAAGATTACTAATACCTTTCACGTTTCTCTCCTAAAACCTGCTTCTAATACTCGTTGTCTGTCTGTTCCTCCCCCGGTGTTGGTTGAAGGTCAGCCTGAGTACGAGATCCAGGAGTTCCTCGACTCCCGTCTGGTGAGAGGTAAGTTACAATATCTCACCAGGTGGAAAGGCTTTGGTCCTGAAGAGAACTCTTGGGTCTCAGTGGATGACATCAAGGCTGATCGTCTCAGGAAGCAATTCCATTCAAAATTTCCTGAGAGGCCTGGGGGTCCGGTGGCCCCCCCTAGAGAGGGGGGTAATGTAACAAAACACTTACCAGCGCGGCGGGGACGCCCACCGCGCTGCCATCGGCGGGGACGCCCGCCGCGCCGTTCTTCCCCTGTGCCGGCTCCTTCCTAGTGTGTGCGCGCGCGCATTTTTCGCAATTTAAAGGCGCACGCACGCTGGCGTCATGACGTCATCGCGCAATGGCGCGAAATTTAAACTATTTAAAGGGACTTTTGTTTACATTCATTGCCCGTGATAGGATTCGATTCCTGGTGCCTTCCTGAGCCTTGTGCATTCTTGTTCCTGTAATTCTGATAGTATTTCTCCTGTTTTGACCCGGCTTGTTCCTGACTATTCTGATCATCCATATCTGACCTCGGCTTATACCTTGACTACGATTTCTGTATGTATTGATTACCCGGTTTGACCCTTGCCTGTCCGACTCTCCTTGATTGCTGCCCGCCCCGACCTAGCCTGCCTGAAGACGACCTTGTTTAACCCTATTTGTACCGTGATCTTTGGCCTAACTGACTTTCTACAGTCGTGCCCCATTGCTAGCCAGAACTCCTGCTTTGCACCTCTCGTATAAGTCCAGGTGGCATCCGAGTAGCTGAGGGCTCCTCCCGAAGCCAAAGGCGGTCACGCTACTGGTGAAGCACGAGCCGAGACCAGGGTGCTTGGCACTAGCTCTGGTATTGGGTGCCGACCGTGACAGATAGATTACAAAGAGTGGTGGTAAATGGAACATTTCCTAATTGGGCCAGTGTTGTCAGTAGGGTACCACAGGGGTCAAGATGCTGCATTACTAATTATAGTTGTTTTGGTATTATAAGTTTTGATAGTAAGTCCATCATAGCTCCAATACATATTTCCTAATTTATATAAAACTGTTAACTAACAGATAGTTAATGGTATATTAAGTGGCCAATTCAAAGAATCTTACCAAACTGGAATATATATCAGTAAATATTGCCCTTTTCTATCTTTTCCCTTGAGCCACCATTTTGTGATGGGCTGTGTGCTCTGTCAGCGATCACCTGACAGGAAATAATGCAGCTCTGACTGTAACAGGAAGTAGTGTGGGAGTAAAAGGCAGAACTTTCTCAATTCATTGGCTGATGTGACTTAACATGTATGTGTGCCTTGGTTTGTTTGTGTGCACCGTGAATCCTATGATCCCATATGATCTCAGGGGGTGGCCATTAGTACTTAAAATGGCAATTTTCTATTTAGGAATACCTGATGGCACATACTACTAAAATAGTATATTTTTATACAAAAATGGCTTATTTACTGTAGATGAAGCAGGGTTTTACTGTTTTATGTGATATATTTTTATAGAGACTAGTGATAAGCGAATCTGTTCCCTTTCGCTTTGCCGAAAAATTCGCGAATGTTTCAAAAGATCCGCAAAACGGCGAAAAATTCGCGAAACAGCGAAAATGTCGCGCGACAAAAAAAATTGTCGCCCGCGGCTATTATTTTGTCGCATGGCTATTGTTTCGTCGCCCGCGGCTATTATTTTGTCGTGCGGCTATTGTTTCGTCGCCCACGGCTATTATTTTGTCACCCGCGGCTATTATTTTGTCGCGTGGCTATTGTTTCGTCGCCCGCGGCTATTATTTTGTCGCGCGGCTATTATTTTGCCGCCCACGGCTATTATTTTGTCGCGCGGCTATTGTTTCGTCGCCCACGGCTATTATTTTGTCACGTGGCTATTGTTTAGTCGCCTGCGGCTATTATTTTGTTGCGCGGCTATTATTATGTCGCACGGCTATTATTTCGTCGCCCGCGACTATTCTTTTTTTACGCCGGCGACAATTTTTTGACGTGCGCCGAATTTTTCCGCTGCAAATTTTTTCATCCATTTTGCAAAACAATCCGCCAATGGCGAAATGCAGAAATTCGCCGCAAATCCATGCCTGGCGAAACATTTTGCCCATCACTAATAGAGACCTATATTGTTCAGAGGTGTACTCTCCCTTTAACGTTATCTACCCATGTTTTACTAACATTAAATCTGTAATACCAAAAATGCTTACAACTTATTCTGTAAATATTTTGTTTAGTTATTATAAGGCTCATTTTAGCTTCAGAAAATGGCACCTATACAGAGTTAATGTATTTCTAAAATGCATTCTCTATCACATTTAGCAGAAAGATGATACTGAGTCAGCACAGAAAATCATTATATTAAGCAGGATTCTTGCTTAGTATGAATTTTATAATAGAGCAAGCAGACCCTCCCCTCTAGTCAAAACACAGACATTTACATAAAGAATGCCTTGTACCTGATTACAGAGGAGCATTAACTATGCAAAGTATCATAATCATGTATTGAATACATAAATTAGGCAGGTAGTCATGATAAATACACTTATTGTATCAACAAAAATACCTTCTGCAATTTGCTGATTTATTCTCATTTATATGGAGCTTATGCAGATTTTACTTTGGAAGAAAATCATGAATGCAGTCTTGTCTAATGGTATTCTTCTTTTAATTTGCTAGCTTGCACTGAAAGCAAATTAGAAATTTAAATGAAAGCTAAACTGACCATATCTTGGGGGAAAAAAGTTTGCAGCTTTCTCCATAGCAGTTTTGTAAACTCCATTGTACATGCCCCTTAGTACTGGATTCCTTTTTTTTTTATACCAGCCCCCCAATATACAACTGCTGTTATCCTCGTAGATCAACCTCAGATCATAATTCTCATGTTTTTTTTCCAGTCAATTGATGATTGGGATGATATCTAGAGCCCACGTTTATAAATATTGGTGCAAAAGAATTTTATTATGACAGTTTATCTATTTAGTGTAAACTAACAGCAGAGGTATGATAAACTGTTTCTCTCTCTACAGCTGTAATGTAGAGATATTTGCGCTATCTGGATGTTTTCTATTATAGCGCCAAGCATTTCTTTGTACCAAGCAGTTCCAGTTATCTACTTACTACAGTTTGAAATATGGAAAATTCACACAGCTCCTTTCGGAGATTTAAAAACTACTGTAGACTGATAAATTCTTGTCAATAACTGTGCAAATAATGGACAATGATTTTGTTTTTACTAAAGATGATGGGTATTGTAACACTTGGCATACCTATTGTTCAGCTTTACATTTTATATATATATCAACAGCACTGCTGGACAGGAGGTGTGAGGTCTAAAGGATCTTCCATTACTAGCGAATTAGATAGGCACTCTCTAAACCAAGGTTTATAACATACAATATTTAACAACACTATGGGGTTGATTTACTAATCCACGAACGGTCCGAAGACGTCCGAATGCGTTTTTTTCTCAATGATCGGTATTTTGCGATTTTTTTCGTAAATTGTCGCAACTTTTTCATAGCCGTTACGCATTTTTCGCAAAATGTCGCGACTTTTTCGTAGCGTTATGACTTGCGCAAATTGTCGTGACTTTTTCGTAGCCTTCACGCCGAGTACAAAAGTTTTGGATTCATTCAAGCTTCAGTATCGTGACTTTTCTTGGGCCAGGTTGGAGCTGCAGAGTGCCATTGAGTCCTATGGGAGACTTTCCTTGGGCCGGGTTGGAGCTGCAGAGTGCCATTGAGCCCTATGGGAGACTTTCCTTGGGCCGGGTTGGAGCTGCAGAGTGCCATTGAGCCCTATGGGAGACTTTCCTTGGGCCGGGTTGGAGCTGCAGAGTGCCATTGAGCCCTATGGGAGACTTTCCTTGGGCCGGGTTGGAGCTGCAGAGTGCCATTGAGCCCTATGGGAGACTTTCCTTGGGCCAGGTTGGAGCTGCAGAGTGCCATTGAGCCCTATGGGAGACTTTCCTTGGGCTGGGTTGGAGCTGCAGAGTGCCATTGAGTCCTATGGGAGACTTTCCTTGGGCCGGGTTGGAGCTGCAGAGTGCCATTGAGCCCTATGGGAGACTTTCCTTGGGCCAGGTTGGAGCTGCAGAGTGCCATTGAGCCCTATGGGAGGCTTTCCTTGGGCCGGGTTGGAGCTGCAGAGTGCCATTGAGCCCTATGGGAGACTTTCCTTGGGCCAGTTGGAGCTGCAGAGTGCCATTGAGCCCTATGGGAGGCTTTCCTTGGGCCGGGTTGGAGCTGCAGAGTGCCATTGAGCCCTATGGGAGACTTTCCTTGGGCCGGGTTGGAGCTGCAGAGTGCCATTGAGCCCTATGGGAGACTTTCCTTGGGCCAGGTTGGAGCTGCAGAGTGCCATTGAGCCCTATGGGAGACTTTCCTTGGGCTGGGTTGGAGCTGCAGAGTGCCATTGAGTCCTATGGGAGACTTTCCTTGGGCCGAGTTGGAGCTGCAGAGTGCCATTGAGCCCTATGGGAGACTTTCCTTGGGCCAGGTTGGAGCTGCAGAGTGCCATTGAGCCCTATGGGAGGCTTTCCTTGGGCCGGGTTGGAGCTGCAGAGTGCCATTGAGCCCTATGGGAGACTTTCCTTGGGCCGGGTTGGAGCTGCAGAGTGCCATTGAGCCCTATGGGAGGCTTTCCTTGGGCCGGGTTGGAGCTGCAGAGTGCCATTGAGCCCTATGGGAGGCTTTCCTTGGGCCGGGTTGGAGCTGCAGAGTGCCATTGAGCCCTATGGGAGGCTTTCCTTGGGCCGGGTTGGAGCTGCAGAGTGCCATTGAGCCCTATGGGAGACTTTCCTTGGGCCGGGTTGGAGCTGCAGGGTGCCATTGAGCCCTATGGGAGGCTTCCAAAATCATGCAAAGTCTGAAAGTACGAAAAAGTTGCGACAATGTACGAGCAAATCGTAACGCCTACGAAAAAGTCACGATTTTTTGCACAAGTCGTAACGGCTACGAAAAAGTCGTGACAATTCATGGAAAAGTCGCGACGGCGATGGAAAAATCGCAAAAAATACGAAGAAGTTGCAAAATGTTCGTTTCCAATCCGATTTTTTCCCATTCGGGATTCGGATTCGTGGATTAGTAAATCAGACCCTATGTTTGGCTAGAATAATCTAAGAATCTAATCTAATCTAGAATAATCTAGGCCTACTACCCACCTAATTATGTATGATGAGGATTCCAGAACCTACTATGTTTTCTCGTAGTCCATCAGTGCTTGGCTTTTGGGAGGATGAGAAGAAGACCTTGAGAAACAACCATTTGATTAAATAGGTGGTTACTAGTATGTATATATAGAATACCCTATTGTTAGCAACTTTGCAACCGTTTTTTTATTTTTAATAGTTTTTAAATTATTATTTGCCCTTTTCTTCTGCCTTTTTCTAGCTTTTAAATGGCGGTCACTTGCTCTGCTAGCCTCTAATTTTACTGTCTTTGTTACTTTGTATTGTCTATATTTCTATGCAGGCCCTCTCCTTTTAATATCCCCATCACTCGTTTAAACCACTGCTAGGGTAAATAATACCCCAGCAACCAGACTGCTTCTGAAATACTAAATGGAGAGGTGCTGAACAAAAGGCAAAATAACCGAAAAACCAATAAAAATAGAAAATGGAGACAAGTTTCAAGTTGCAATACCCCTTTAAAGCTTTCTTCTATTAAACACCCTACCTCATATTCTAATTGTAGGGAATTCATGAGTTATTAAAAGTCCATTTAAAAAGAGGCGCACCTGCCGTGTCAATTAAAAACTATGAGCAGTTTTGGGTTATAAAGCAAAGCTTTTTAAGCTATTTGTGTATTTGAAATCTGGACGATGGCTGCAATTAGTAAAAGGGATCGGAAACATCAAACTCACTGATCAAAAGAAGGAAGGTTGGTGATGCATGCATATCCCTACTGAAGTTTGTACTAATGATGATCAAATTTGGTCTGGCACAAATACCTAGGCATAAGGACAGCATATAAGCTAAACAAGTAAAGGAAAATGACTTTAGATAGAGCCTATATTTATGGCTTTAATATACATAAGTATGTTAAACAAACACTCACTTAGGAGGAAATGGCACCATTCTAGATATTATCCTTATATAAACTAGCAATGGAGGAAAAACTCAATTGAGTTTTGTTGCTTCTTTATTTATTTGTTTGTTTATTTTCGCTGTAGCGCAATTTTTTTGAGCCCTTATTGCCTGGCGTACTAAATGCAAATGAAAATTTTGGGACACGGTGTAATAAAATATGAGTAAAAAGAGGATAGAATGACCCAGAACATTGAGTTCAGAGGCGAGTAAAGCTTGGGCCAATTATCTATAAATCTATTATGACATTGTTTTTGTAATGAACCTAGACTTTGGGTTTTAGTAGTGATATAAACAGCAGTGTAGAATGGGCAACACCCCATAGATACAATTATATTGTTAATTAGAAAAATTTGCGAAACTTCAGAAAAATGAGTGTGCCCTGTTTATTGTTAAACTTTGTGTGATCATTACATCATTGCTTTGAATGAGTAGTTTGCCTAAAATCACGTAATTATTTATATATCAGCTTTTCACTGTATCTTAATTTTTATTTGTATGTTCCTGCTTCTCTGTTATTTGGGCTACTGACCCCCATAGCTGTTAGTTTAATCGTTCTTTTGATGACCTCTAATATTCATCTTCATTCTGACCTCCAAACCACTGATGGGTTGATGTGAAAATAAGTCCTAGCAATCAGATTTTTAAATTCCCAACTGGAGAAATGCAGATCATAATGTTAAAGCAAAATGCGCCAAAGCATAAAAACTAAGGCCATATGCATACAGGTATGGGATCCATTATCCAGAAACCTGTTATCCCAAATAATGTGGAGTACAGAAAATTTATCTCCCATAGACATTTTAGTCAAATCATTTACATTTAAAAAATTATTTTCTATTTCTCTGTAATAATAAAACAGTACCTGTACTTGATCCCAACTAAGATATAATTACCCCTTATTGGGGCAGAACAGTCCTATTGGGTTTATTTAATGGTTAAATGATTCCCTTTTCTCTGTAATAATAAAACAGTACCTGTACTTGATCCCAACTAAGATATAATTACCCCTTATTGGGGGCAGAACAGCCCTATTGGGTTTATTTAATGGTTAAATGATTCCCTTTTCTCTGTAATAATAAAACAGTACCTGTACTTGATCCCAACTAAGATATAATTACCCCTTATTGGGGGCAGAACAGCCCTATTGGGTTTATTTAATGGTTAAATGATTCCCTTTTCTCTGTAATAATAAAACAGTACCTGTACTTGATCCCAACTAAGATATAATTACCCCTTATTGGGGGCAGAACAGCCCTATTGGGTTTATTTCATGGTTAAATGATTCCCTTTTCTCTGTAATAATAAAACAGTACCAGTACTTGATCCCAACTAAGATATAATTACCCCTTATTGGAGCCAAAACAATCCTATTGGGTTTAATTACTGTTTGAATAATTTTTTTAGCAGACTTTAGGTAGGAGATCTGAATTACGGAAAGATCCCTTATCCGGAAAACCCCAGGTCACGAGCATTCAGGATAATGGGTCCCATACCTGTACTAGTTTTTCTGTAATGAAAATCTTCTGATAATAATATGTTAAAGTATTATGGGACATCACATTAGCTTATCCTTCCAGGTTTGGTGCAACTGCTACTGAAATGCATTCTTTTCAGGTAGATGAAAATTAAGAACGTAACTAATGCCTTCTTCCTTAACAAACTGTATTTAACACTCTTGTCTTATTTTGTTTGTAGCATCAAGGGAAAATTGGAGTGAAATTTAATGTTGGAACAGATGACATATCAATTGAAGAAGTCAATGCAATCATAAATGACGGGAAATACCATACAGTACGTTTTACGCGAAGTGGGGGTAATGCCACCTTGCACGTAGACAACTGGCCGGTAATAGAACGTTATCCTGCAGGTAAGAACATTAATAAAATAACTTAAGGAATAATATTATTAGTAGTATAATTTCACTTGAGATAAATGAGAATAATGTATTGAAGCAACCTAGGTTTCAGTTCTTTAGAATACACAATGTTGGCCAAAAATACTTATACTATATAAGCTTGTCTTGCTACCGCTACAATAATTCCAGTATGCCATCTGGTATCATTTACCATAAATGGAAAGGTTTTGACAAAAGTAAAATGCAAAAACCGAGTAAAACACGCAAACAATTAAGTTTTGATATCTCTGCATAAGTAGAAATTAACTCCAGGCCTTTTTTAGGGCTTGCGCTAGGAACCATTTAGTTTGGTGCCTCAGTCCACTTGCTTGAGATAGTGTTATAGATAGTATCCTGGTTTATTTTACGTGTTTAATTTTTTATTCATTTACAGTATAGGTACAGTGCCCGGGAGCTATAGAAACGAGTACACAATCTCATTACAAAGATTTCTACATACTGTTGTACCTGCACACAGACACCCATAAGTATTTCTTAACTATTTAGTTAGAGTTTAACTTATATACAACTTTTTTTAGTATTCAGGGTTATGGTGAGTGGAATTTTGTAGTTACATGGTGACTGTCCTGTCTATGTTTATTAACTATGCTAACCTGGTGATGTGCCCAACATAAGTTTTGTAGAATATATAACACCCTGAGAATCAATGCCTTGCAAAATAATTATAGGTTTTTTAGGTACTGCTTTGTGCAAAATGAACAGCTTGTGGAATGCAATGTTCTGTCTACACAGATGCCCTCAGGTACCGAATCTCATTATATTTGGTATAGTATAACCCCCAGAGTAATAGTGACATCTAGTCAAATTTTCATGTATATTTGGGTGAGAAAGAAGTTGGAGAATTGTACAGTTTTCAGTCATCAAACCATAAATTAAATTAAACCTTTGTGAATGACAAGCAGGGCTCATTATATCTTTCCTAGTCCAGAGTCATGGCAATGCTCAAAATACCACTTCTTAACATTTGCACTGAAAAAAGAACTACATAACAAAGGAACTTACAGTAATTAGCCACCAATAGTTGTTCCTAAAAGTTAATTTTGGCTAATTGAGTGTTTCCATTGTTAAGAATAGGAGCGTATTGATGCAAGTAACTTTTAAAGAACTACTTACCACTTTCTCTTTATGTCCTGCTTGCCAATGAATTCTGTGGTGCCATAATTCTGATCAAAATAGACAAAAACCAAGGGAAACATGACAGCTCTTTTATTCCATTTCCATTTTATAGGACTACAATATTTTGTACTGGTTCACCTTGATAATTGATAGTCAATTTCATCTGGGCTTGTGGTCAAATCCAAACGAAACAAATATGTCCAGTCAACAACATTGCCATGGTAGATTCTAGAGAGGTATAGGAATTGGTATAAAATAGTGAATCAAGTAACTCCTACTGTAAAATATATAAATATATGTCATACACATCATTAGTATAATACACTGCATGTAGATGATTACCTTCAGTGGAGATGAAAATGGAGTACAGGAGATACATTAATTAGGATTCTAAATGCCTGAAGGTAAAACTTTAATTGTGTAATAGCCTGGAATATTGCCCGGAACAGACAAAACACCTTTACCTGTTCCCTAGTTTTCCTCCTACAAAATACAATGGATTTTATATAATTGCTATCTACAAATTTAAGAAAAGATTGAAAATATACACAAATTAGCAGTCATGCTCTGTCATAGACAATGCTGCGCCATAAAATGACTTACAGAGAATTTCATGGTAATATTATTCACGTAGATACCGTATAAATCAGCTCCACTGATAAGTAACTATATTTAGCACGAGAGACTGAATATTAATAATGCTTTCTTTAATCAATGATTTAGAATTGTGCTGATTTGGATTGATAAGTACTACATAGTCCCTGCTCATCAACTTGCAAGCTCCCTTTTAAATATTCTAGTTCTACCCAATATCACATTATCTGTCTTCATAAGATTGTATTAAACACTCACACTCATGGGGGGGTTATAGTTTTTAGATTATAGTCGCATTCATTCAACATTATAATGACATTAAATACCTGGATGGTTGCCGTGGGCAGCTGGATTCTAGAAAATCATCCCCATGTGAATATTCCAAGTCATAAAATAGTTAAAAGTGTGCGTTTTTATCTCATGAGTACTAGTTTAGAAGATCAGACCTGGACATGTTCAAATATCAAGGCAGTGAAGCATCATTATGATGAGTATGCCTTTCGAAGGCTATGCTCCAGTGTTTTCTGTAGGTACCCAGCATGTCATGGATGTAAACTATAAAAAGCATAAAAGCACATCTGGAGAAAGCTGAGTGCACACAATGCCCTGGTGATATCATGGCTTCCATTTAGTGGAGGTTCTCATGTAAGTTGTGTCAGCTTAGGTTATTGTTAAAGCTTCAAAGAGAGGACTGCTGCTCTGTGTAAGAAGAACAGTCCAATGGAGCTCCCATGGACCTGTACTAGGCACAGAGTGTATAACAGTGGTAAGGCAGTGTAAAGATATTTAACACAATGTCTGTAGTACTCTTACTCAGAGAATGTAAAGATGTGAGTTTCTCATGTTGTTTTCTGATCCTTTTTTCATTTCCATGGATCCTTACTCATTAACAAGTCCTAAGCACTAAATAATATTAATTGGGAATGCTAAAATTGCACATGCCTAAATCTCATTGTACTGATGGAGTAGTTCTTTCAGAGTAGGACATTTACAAGAAAAGCATTTAGGCTGTGGAGGAACCATCCTCAATTGTATGCAAATCAGAAGGAGTTGTTGGAAAAAAAGGCCTAGGATTACTCATACAATTTCCATTTGTTTGGATTGCCCTAGAAAACCACTGGGTTTCATCACAGAGCAGCATGTAGATCCAAACTATAGAACAGTTGACCCTTACTGTGGCTCAGCTTTAGAGTACACAGTCAACATATGTAGAGCTTGTGGATCTACTTTCATTGATCTACATTTGTTGATCACACAAATAACGGCACAACTGGTGTGTAGTGGGCATACTGCCCTTGCTGTGCTTTGAAACCTAGTGGGTGAGCTTCTGCCTCTTGGGTATTCCATGTAAATAGATCATTAACAGATGAACCTTGGCTTCCGAACCAAAATTTGTTAGAGCCCCACACAACACAGAAACCCCTAATATACCTATCACTGTAATCTGTTCCTTCAAAAAAGTTTGAATAAATACCATTATTATATGCTGAAATCCAGCTGCAAAACAGTTCTTTGCTGTCTGCATCATTTGAGATCCTGGCAAAGGAGGGACTAAAACATTGATGTTACAAATTATAACAATGTCCCCACAGCTTACAGACAGCATGCAGGAACTACAAAACCCACAATGCATTGCACTGTGATGTTCCTTTCCTTACTGACATCACATGTGCAGGGAATTGTGGGATTGGGAGAATGCGGGCTGAAAACAGTTGATTACTGTTACTTTTTTTTTTTTTAGTCTCAAAATAGTCAGCCAGATCAGCAGGGGAACAGGGGGCCAGGCTTAGGGAACTGTTCCAAACCATATTATTACATTAAAAAATCATGAAGACAGCATGTTGTTAAAATGATTTATATTACAAAGTTGCAGGAATTATCTTTTCTTCTCAAAAAGATAAAATTGTGTTTGGATGGAGTTCCCCTTTAAAAGTGACCCTGAGCTCTTTTCCCAGCATTCTTTCTGCAGAATAGGAACACAAACACAGTGCCAGGATTATATTAATCTACATGTTTGCAAGTTTTACTAAGAGATGAGTGCCAAGGTTAACAAGAAAGTTGGGGGCAGTCTAATGGAAATGTTCTTGATGTTCCTATCCAAATAAGAAATACGTCCACCATCCCAAAGAAACACATGCAGGATAATTACTGCCAAATGAACACGTTAGCGTTAAGGAGCAGGCCATTGTTGTTTTGTTCCTGGAAAAAAATAATCTCACCATTGTGTAACAATAAAATTGCCAAGGAGTTTTATTGGTTCGCTAACGACGATATAAAAGAGAAGATCTCATCATCTTCACTTTATGATGTATATATTCTACAGCAGTTTTATGTATTTGAAGTGTTCATAAAATATAAACTAGATAAGCACATGTACCATTCACTTTCAAGATAAGAACACATTTATTTAGGCGTGAAAACTTCTGCATTTTGTGTATCCATGGTTACCACAAATTGTCGAAAATTAATCTACATCTGGGGCAAACAACAAATCCGTAATTTCAGAAACTGAAATACTAAATAATATATTTCTGGGGAAATTACATACAGTATGCATAGGACTAACAGGCTTATGAAATGTTCCAAGTCCCCATTATTCATTTTAGGCAACCTGTATATTAACACAGCTGCAGTGCCATAGATTTCTTTTCACATTCTGCAAAAATGTACAGTTTATTGGGATAAATCTGGATCAAACAGTACACCAAGCAAGAATGCCACGTAATTTAAGTGTGTAATAGCATTTAATCCTGGGTACTTGTACTGCTATTTCTTGCCTGTAGGATCTGGAAACACAGCATGTCTTGATAGAATTATTTGCTTTCTTAGTCAATGGCAAAGTCTTGTAACAAACTGTTAAGAAGTTAAAAAAGTACCAAAAGAAATATTTTATTACATTAACTTGATTCCATTGTGTAAACACTACTTAATGTATGTCCCTGAGCTAGTTTCCCATAGACCAGGGGTCCCCAACCTTCCTTACCTGTGAGCCACAGTCAAATGTAAAAAGACTTGGAGAGCAACACAAGTATCATAAAAGTTTATGGAGGAGCCAAATAAGGGCTGTGATTGGCTATTAGGGGCCTCTATGCACCCTATCAGCTTACAGGGGGCTTTATTTGTAGTAAGTCTTGTTTTTATTCAACCAAAACTTGCCATCAAGTCAGGAATTCAAAAATAACTACCTGGTTTGGGGGCACTGAGAGCAACATCCAAGGGGTTGGTGAGCAGCATGTTGCCCACAAGCCACTGGTTGGGGATCACTGCCATAGACAATATGTGGAATATGTGGACAATAAGGTGGAAGGGCTGGCTGGGAAATTATGATGGCCCAATACTGATGCCCCAGGTAAGACCCCTATTATATAAAGTTATATCTTAAATATACCCTCTTCTAGGAAGAAGAGAGAATGCATGTATAGACCATAAAGCCTTATTAAAGTCAAGATGAGTAGCCTTTTCATAAAATGAATCTAATAATAGGGCTATATCCCTTGTTAAGGCACTTTAGGAGTATAGTGAGCATGGGTTTAGTTCCTCAACGATATCCAGAACACGTGCAAAGGCAATCCATAAGAATTCACTTGAGAGCAAATCACGTGACTACAGATGGTGGCTATCTGATCAGTGGCACATATCTTGAGTAAATTGCACCACACTTGTAGAGTCTACAAGCCTCCAGTACATATTTTAGTGACATGTTTTTTTTTTTCTGACAGCAGCAACAGTCAATCCCCCCAATCTCCCAATGTGCTGTAGCCCTTAGGGAAATGGCAGAGTAGGTACTTGTTGTCCATGGGAAATCACACTTCCAGTAAAGAGAGACTGAAGGCTGAGTGCACTTAGAAAAGTAAGAAAATGGCTAGCCTCATGTCAGATTTATTTCAAAATTAAATCAGTTTAAACATAGATTTCAGTGCAGGATTCTGCTGGAGGGGCGCCATTAACTTTTACATTATATTTAGTATATTTCAACAAACATCTCACAGCTGTTACCGACATGCTTTAAAATAGAAAAATAGCTGTTAAGTCAATTTAACAAAAAAAATTAATTAATATGCATTCAGATAACTATATTAAGTATGTTGAATATATGACTGAGAAGATTTATATAAGTCCTGTTACTCTCACCGACTTTCCATTTGAATTCCGAATAATGAAAGAGGCAAATTTCACCGAAATGTTTCAGCAATGCCAGCTGAGAGATCCCGGTATTAATCATGGCAACACGAAAAAATGTCCATCCAAGAACATTTTACTGACGTCCTATAGCAACAAGTGCTCTCTAATACATTAACATGATATTTTATTAATGACAGGATATTGTCAATAAGCAATGGGATATTAATATCTAGGTAACATTTGAGTAACATTCTTTTTATTTTAAAATTCCAGAATGATATATTAAAACATATCAGTACTTTTCAAGTTTAGGATTTTTATAGAATCATTTGGATAGAACTTTTGTTGGATAATTTTCAGATTGAGTTTTGCTCTCATTTCTGCAAAACAGAAATTTACTTGGCGATGTGATTTTGGTGAGATAAAAATGCCTAGCTCTTGTCCCCTACCAAAGAATGGAAAACTCTATGACTAAAGATGATACTGGCTGGTTAAGACAGGACTACTCAGGGTGTCCAACCCCACCCCACTGATTTGGATAGGGTAGCAGTATGGGAAGCTTGTCTTTAAAGATGTAAAGATTTAAAGTTCTAAATTAAGTTGTAATTGATCTCATTGGATTGGACCACCAGGATACCAAGAAAGCACTTGGAGGGCCCTGGTGTCAGTAGACCCTCTTGTTTCTAACAATTTGACATATCTCTTGATTATTTCCTATTTCTATATGAAAACAAAGAGGTGAAATAGATAGAACATTTTATTACATCATAGAAAAAACTTGATTGAGTAAAGACAAGAGGCAAAATAGTTTGGAGAGTAGGCCTATGATCTAAGGTTTTCTAGTAAACCCCTTGCATCCCAGGCCAACTCTGACTGATTTTAAGATATAATCATGATTATTTAGCCCTCGCTAATCCTAAATATATTGAATAAAAGTATAGGTGACCAAAAAACACACAAATAATACAAGTTTTGGGATTTTGCTTTACCGATAATTCACTGAAGTGGTTTAAATTCCAAATGTATTTTCAAGTACAAAAGCATTATAAATAGGTTTTGTCGATTTAAACTCCCCCACATTATTTATAATTGACTATCGGCATCAATATGTAGAACATAGATCTTTACTTCAATACAATAAATATCTAGAAATGTGGCATTTTGCGTCTATGATATGCAATTAGCTTAGCATTATGGAGGCCTATGTTCCCATAATTAGTATTATGTGAGTGTGAATGTAATGTTCAGTCAGTGGCAACACCGCAAATTATAAATCTAATGATAGTACTGGATGCCAAATATAAGAATTTCTATGGATCGTTAAAAATGCTCAACGTACCGAAACACTGATGAGAAAGTACCAACCAAATGTTTTATTTGATAGGATAATGAGATAATCTAAATATCCTTTCTGAATATATATAAAATGGCTGTAATTGTTGGTTGGGAGGACTTTCATATCAGTGTCTCTGAGCCCCTTCTCCCTCCCTTCTAAGTTTGATTTTGTTGCGCCCACTGATGTTTCATCATGATTACAGTGGCCTCTACCAGTAGGCGGGTAGGGAATCACTAAAGTGTTTGTGCCCAACAAGCAAAGCAGAAAATCAGCTGGCCATTTAATCATGAGTTAGTTCATTCAGAGCAAACCATCATTAGATAATTTGTTCAAAACAGTAATGTCAAAAGCTTTGACACTGTGGAGAACAACTGTTATTATTTCAGATTCTAGAACCACTGTAAATACGCTTTCATCAACTGACCCAGATTAAATTGTAACACCACTATGCGCTGATTACCTTATTATCTAGTATAAAGGAAAACAAATTCAATAACTCCATTTTGTTTTTCCGGGATGCGACAAAGGTCCTGATTGAAAGTCCATCCACATTTCAAGGGTTAATCGTTTTCTGTAGCTTTGCATGCATTGCCTTTCAGCCGTCACATAATGATGATAAATATTTGTGATTTAAGTAACACCAAGCCATCTTCCACACCATTTATTCTGATGAATGCACATCATGGGAAAACCTACAGTATGTCATTTTAATTGCCTGTATTAGATGCCAACCTGTACTGTACAATCAGCACTTTTGTACGGAACCATTACTCTTTATCAGTCACCACTAACATCTGCCTGAAATCACCAACCAGCAATTTGAAAGAAATTATTTTTTAAATCTAGGACACTTCCTTGTCACCTTCCATTTATATCATGTTATAAGTGTTGTCTGTACAAATGTTTCAGTGCTATAAAAAGACATAGGTAAATGTATATATGTCTCCCAGGTGCAAATAGCATCAGGACTCTAGATTCCAGCACTAAATCACAAATGATTTGGAACTTGGTGACACAACAGAATGGAAATTGCTGTTTTTCAGGATAGTGATATTTTGTTCCCGTAGTCAAGACTTCACTCAGAATTGTACTGTCTGTATCTAAGGGAATCAAGTTGGTAGTATCTTTATTGCTGTATAGTATGTTGAGACATAGGCAATCTTTATTTTTATTTACTTCATTCTGTCATAAGGCCGTTGTAAGGGTCGTTTATGACTGCAAGTGCAATTTTGGATGTAATTTTTTTACCCACAATTTTTTTAATAGTTCCAATCTAATTGTGTCAGCAAGAGGGTGTTGTGTCTGACACAAATAGGGCCAAAAACAAGGTGATCTTTGTCAGGGGGACTTGCATTAAGAACAAAAATGCAGGTGGTGCATGTTTTTTTGTTCCAAAATACAATTTATTATGCAATAAAACTGCAACAAATCCGAAAGCAAAAATATGCCATCTAAAATCCTGTCGAGATCATGTAGAAATCAATGGCAGATGTCCCTTTTACAACAGGATGATCATTCTTTGCTTTGTGGTTTTAGAGGTTTTCACGGGGGGGTTAACACTGTCATCAACAATATGAAAAAGTTGCAGTTTTGCGTTTTTTCCGTCTTTTTACTAGGGATGCACAAATCCACCTTTTTTTGGGCCTAACCCCCGAATCCTTTGTAAAGGATTCTGCCGAATACCAAACTGAATCTGAATCCTAATTTTCTGCTAATTAGGTTCTGGAACGGTTAAATGTCAGGAAATTTTGGAAAAATTTTCAGCTTCTGTGTTACATGACAAAAAGTCACGTGATTTTTAGGGTTCGGTTCGGCCAGGACCGGCAGAATCTTGGCCGAATCCCGAACCGAATCCTGGATTTGGTGCATCCCTACTTTTTACATTCCTGTTTTTTCAGTTCGGATCTTTTGATAAATGGCTGACATTCGTGGAAATTAGTTTAGTCATGGTTTCTAAAAACTCTATAACCATGGAAATCTGAATGCTAATAAATGCCCCCCCCCCCCCCATGAGTACAAATCAGACACAGATGTGATAAAAATGTTGACATTTCATGTGATTTTTTTTTAGAAACAAATACACTATGCCTATTGACTCCGCCCACTGTGCAACCCCTTAATTTTCATGGTCCCCAAAAGTCAATAGGTGCAATTAACAACTGAAGGAGAGATGGAAGCACGAGCACTGAGCAAAATGATGTTGAGCATGTTTGGATGCAAATACCCTTAACAAATGGCACCAGTTAGCACACAATGACTGCAGCTATTTTTGTATCATGACGTGTTTTTGTGCATACTGACACAGTAGAACTCTAAAGCTAACAACACATGGAGCCGGCAGTAGCTCCAGGTTAACCACAGCAGTTACCATCAATATGTACTGCATATTTTGAGCTCCGGCATCTGGATTTTTCATTGCAAATTAAATACCTATAAGTACATCTGACAATGCTTATTTTTGGGTAAAAAAATAAATATGGTAAATTGTGTTTGAAACTGCACTTCTGCATAAATAAAGTACTTTCTCGTGTTTTAGATGAAGTAGAGCATGACAGCTTTACCTCTTAAATAAACACAATTACACATATTCACCCTGTACAGAAAAGGCATTCCATAAATGCTTTACTGTACTTATAAGAAAATAAAGAAAAAGCAACTGTTTCCTCTTATTACAAAAGAACAGAAACTCTACGGCAGTGATCCCCAACCAGTGGCAACATGTTACTCACCAACCCCCAATGGAAGTTGCTCCTATCGGCCTCTGACTTGGAGGCAAGTTTTTGAGTCATAAAGACCATGGGTACTGCCAAACAGAACCTCCTGTAATCTGCCAGTCCACATTGGCCTACCATATAACCAATCACATCCCTTATTGGTCAACCCCTAGGAACTTTTTCTGTTTGCATTGCTCCCCAACTTTTGTTTCTATATTTAAATGCTGCTTAGGGGTAAAAAAAAAAAAGTTTGGAACCCCTTCTCTAGGAGATACAACCATTAAAAGCATACAACATGACTATTCATTTTCTAAGTAGTCTTAGTAGCCCCAGATTCTAGTAATGTATTAATTTATTATATATATATATATATATATTTATTTATTATATAAGTTTTGCCTCAATCCATCATTAACGAGACACAACCTTACTTTTGGTTAATGTTTTCATTGAGATATTAAAATATACAGAGTTTATTAATTCTCCTATGTCTGTTGTATGTGGATACTTATCTAGGTTGAGTTTGTCCTTAGATATACAGTATATATATACATATACCATGCCATAAAATGATATTTGCAATGTACAGAACAGGTGCAAACCCTCGCAGCTCCTATCAGTACATTTCCAATATGGCGAGTGACAGCTGCACGGCCGGTGCACCTAGAGCTGACAGGGTGCCAGGAATGACATTTTTCCGGCAGTTTCCCAACAGAGTGCGAAAGCCTCTACTGTGAACCTGCCGGGAAGGTCTCTCCTACTTCAGAAGAAACAAACACATTGAAGGAATGTAAAACACAGACACAGCTTCTTGGTACTTTTCATTTCCAGAGCCCCTAAGACTGTACTTTAAAATATCCACTCCCCCTGTGCCTAGCATATGCCCTGATACTCCTGTGCACCATAGGAATGGCTTTCTAAGCTGTTATGTTTAGCCTGCAAAATACTATTGATTTTTCTCTTACAATATTACATTTGTATTCTTTGATAATGTAGTATCCTGCAGTTATATCCGAAGAACGAATGCTTCGCTCTTCAAAAGGTATCGGAGCAGTGCTAAACATCAGAATGGCATCCTGCATTAATGTATCTTATACATTTAATGTTGTGTATTTTCTGTTGTGATCAATCTAGTCATCTGTTTTGCCTTCCCCGAGCTAATTAATGAATTTCCACCCACTACGCAACTCACACTGTGCAGCATGAATGCACATATGATACAGCTGACCTATGGATTTGCTTGACATACTGCAAATAATGAGATCTGTGGAGAAAGCAGAATATGAATATATCGGCAGCACTATATTTATATTAGTCCTCAGCAAATGTTAAAGAGGGTTATCCGCTTTTAATATGCAACATTAATTTCAAAATATAGCACCAAAAAAAAGTTTGTCACCTTAGTTGTATCCCTTAAGTTCCATAAAAACTTGCAGCTATTAGGTTAAGTTTCATTTTCTTTTTTTACTTGCTAAAATCCAGGACATTCCAGGTAACAGATGCAATTATTGCATATGTATGTATGTATAACTTTATTTATAAAGCGCCACAAGGGTACGCAGCGCTGTACAATCTAACAGAATACAAAATTACACACAGGGAGGACAAGTGATATAATAAATAAATACAATAAATGTATATATATATAAGTGCCATGTGGTATGAGACACAGTAGGAAGGAGGTCCCTGCCCCTTAGAGCTTACAGTCTAAGTGGTTGGGTAACATATGTATGTTTCTTTAAAACAGAGAGGCCAAGAGCTTAGGAGTTACCACCCTAGAGCAGGGGTGGGCAAACTTTTAGGCTCAGGGGCCACATTGACTTTTAAAATTTGACAGACGGGCCAGACCAGCGCTTACATGCAGTCTTGACACCAAGTCTCGCGTAATGAGACTTACGGAGTTGGGACAAAGCGAGACACACCAATCCTCGGCGGGCTGGATTAAAAAGACCAATGGGCCGGACATGGCCTGTGGCCGTAGTTTGCCCACCCCTGCCCTAGAAGGGCCAAAAACACTGAATATAGGACAGGGCAGGTTGGTGAGGCAAATAAATATTTAATGTAATATAGCTTTCTTGTAGTATAGTGCTTCTTGTAGTATAGTCCTAAGCCCAAATAAGGTGATAGTCTAAGGGTGAACTAATATTTAATGTCCTACACATTTCTGTTATTATTCAACAATCATACAGCAACAGTTCCATATCTATTAGTGAGCTTATTATGAAGTTAAGTATGCACCAATCACAAATGGAGGCTCCAGGGACCCCACAGCGGCCTACGTCAATAGACGCAGTATACAGGCACCTAAAAAAATACTCACAGGCATCATTTGTTGATGCTAAACACAGAAAATGGCCTTATCCTAACACCAAAGATAAATAGTTCCTATTAGGAATAGGATTTTACATGCAACAGTTGGTAAATAATAGTTTGCTAGCAGGTCATTTTACTCGCAAAAATATATTTTTTTTACAGTGGGGGAGTCATAAAACACCCGGTTGTTCAATTGTAACACCACTTATTCTGCAAAATTCCTTTAGCAAAATTGGGAGACAGATTTATCACTTGGCAAATGTGAGATTTGCCTTGAATTTTTGTTTGCAAAAATCCTGATTATCGTTATTTTTTCTTGCAGTTGCTAACATTGTTGCATTCATTTTTACAAATCTGACTGTTATAAAGCAACTCTATAAATAAAATAGCTTGAAGGTTAAAAATACACCTCCCATCGACTTATAAAGAAGTTAGCCAGGTTTTGACTTTAAAATTTTACATTTGAATTTCCGTGATGTTTCAAGTCTAAAAAAAAAAAAAAAATAGTAAAACTCAAATTCAAAAAAACTAAGGGGCACATTTACTAATCCAGGAACGCTCCGTAGGCGTCCGAATGCGTTTTTTTGTAATGATCTGTATAACTTTTTCGCCGCCGTCACGACTTTTTCGTTTTTTCACCAACTTTTCGTCTCCTTACCGAAATGTTCGGATTAAACGAAAGAATGTTCGTTGCACAACGAACATTCTTTCATGCGCAAGTGCACTAATCGAGCCCATGCAGACATGCACTGAAGGATCAAAGTCAGAAAGGTTTTCCCGGCGTTTACAATTGTTCAATATGAAAAATTTGCGACGAAAAGTCGTGAAAAATACGAAAAAGTGACGGTGACGAAAAAGTTTAGAAATTTTCGTTTCCAATACGAATTTTTGCCGTTCGGGATTCGGATTCGTGGATTAGTAAATGTGCCCCTAAGATTGTGTTTTTTCTCTGAAGTTTTTTTCAAAATGGGTAAAAACATTATCCTGAATTTAAATAAATAGGTCTAATGCACATGGATATTTATATAATACTTTAAATACTTGCTCTGTGCTAATCATTATCATTAATAACTTGGCTCCTTGCATGCCTTCCCAAGCCCTTTAGTACCCATGAGTCCCTCCTGCCCTCCAAGGACATCTTCTAACCAAGGACAAATTCTATTTCTTCCAACCACTGCTCATGTTTTCTTAGTTGACACTAATTTGATGGGGACACAGAAAAGCAGTTTATTTACCATTCTAAGATCTTTCAAAGGAACAAAAGAGTGTTCTTGCCTTAAGTTATAATATTATCAACCATTTGCCTTAAGAAATGAAGGAAAAGGCTACACTTATAAAAGGAAAGGTGTTCTATTTGTAGACTTTTTCTTTCATTTTTTTTCCTTGGATCACCATTAATGTATGGAGCACAGCTAATTGTGTTCATAGAATGACTTATTTGAATTCATATACAAGTATTGCTTTGCAAGTGATAAGCTTGAAAGCATTAGTATCTCTTGCATTCATATATTAAGCCATTTGTGCTATTACAATATATTTCTGTAAAATGCTGGCTCGCAAGAGTCAAGCAATAAGATGGCTCCTTTTTCTGATCCATAAAAACCATTAAATCCTACCCTGCTCTGCTATTGGACAAAGGAAAGTAGATGCTCTTGATCTATGTATGAAGCGCTACAAGGATACCCAGCCATGTACAATATCACAATATACACAATTAAACACAGGGAGGACAAATGTTACAATAAATAAGTATAAATAAACAGAGATTAGGTGCCATGTGGTATGAGACACAGTAGGAAGGAGGTCCCTGCCCTGTCCAGCTCATAGGGGCAGATTTACTAATGCACGAACGGACCGAAAGTGTCCGGTTTTTCGTAATGATCGGTATTTTTGCGACTTTTTCATCGCCGACGCGACTTTTTCCTATGTCCCGCGATTTTTTCGATGCTGTTACAACTTTATCGTATATTTTCTGCAACGTTTTCGGAGCCATCACAAAAAAAATCGGATTGGTTTTTCCGCCGTTTACAATTGCTCAATACGAATAAATCGCGACGACGACAAAAAAGTAGCGCAAAATACGATAAAGTAGAGACGCCGACGAAAAAATCGTGCAAAATACGAAAAAAACACGACGGCGACGAAAATGACGCACAATTTTCGTTTCCAATCCGATTTTTTCAGATTCGTGGATTAGTAAATGTGCCCCATAGAGTAAGGTATTATTACTAAGTGAAAATCCTTCATGAATCACTAGGTGGAGCACTTGACAGTATTCTGTCACTGCATTGCAATTGCAAGAAGCTCGTTATAGGCTATTTTGGCTATCATTTACCAAATGAACTTTTCCTGGAAAAAAGGGACATTTATCAATTTTTTTAAAGAACACACCAACATAAAGTAAAAAAAAAAAAAGGACATTCAATGTCATAGGCTCATTAAATGGACTGCTTGAAATAGTTCCATGGTACTAAAACTCCCATCTGCTGTCATTTCCCTGAGCATCTGTTTTTGTTACTTAGAGTAGCTACATACCTTGCCAAAAGCATTCAGAGACAGTGAGAGCAAAATTAAGCATCCCCATTACAGCTTTACAGTAAGATATCTCTAAGGCATAAATACTCAAATGGAGACACCACATTCTGAGTCAACAGCAGATAAGACCAAGACCTATTGCTTGTTTCCTGCTGACACAGAGTTGTAGCCTCTTGACTTACAACAGATTTGCTTCACTTAAAGGTCATTTTGAATGTGTGCACCTTCATAATGAGATGCATGCTGAGAGCTTGCACAACTCAAGACAGATGTTCTTAAGTTGTCTGCAATTCGTTTTAAGGACAAATACAAAAAACATCTAGTATCTATTGGATACAATATGTTAAACACAAGTCCGAAAGACTTTTCTTTTTGCTTGTGAATTGAGTCACCACTTTATTTTGTCCAATATTTTGTTCTTTTAAAGGAGAAGGAAAGGTAAAAACTAAGTAAGCTTTATCAGAAAGGTCTATGTAAATACAGCCATAAGCACTCACAGAAACACTGCACTCTATCAAAAGAAACAAAGGATTTCTTGTCTCCTTTTTTGTAAACATGTTCTTAGGGTATCTGACTTCTCTCTCAGAAAAATCTTTCATTCCTGGGGCCAGAGTCTGCACAGCTCACTCCTTTCTCCCTTCTCCTGCTCCCCCGTCCCATAAGAAATCATAAAACTCCCTCCCCCCTACCTTAGGAATGTGTAATCTGAGCTATAACGGCTTGAGCTGCAGTAGGAAGCTATGGAGACCAAGCTAAAATGGCAGCTACAATCTTAAACAAACAGAGACAGATTCTATGGCTCTTTACTCAGGTATGATAAAACTTTCTGCAGAATAAATATGTTGTTCTAGTTGGCACTAATGTGGTGAATCTATTGGCAGTAAAATGGCAAAATTACTTTCCTTCTCCTTTAAGATTTCAAGATAATAGCAATTATTTAACTATTTATATAGTGAAATTTAAATAACAGTGCCACCTCCTGGTCACTTCTGCTGACCCGGGTGACAGTCGGGAAACAATTTCAGAAGACTTCTCATGTTCCATAGGAAAGACCACATATACATTTTTTTCTGGTCTTTTCCAAGCAGAGAAGCATCAAAAAAGTTTCCTACTTCTGATGTTTTCTCCCGACTGTCAGGCCAGTTGGCAGAAGTGACCAGGAGATGGTGCTGTATGTTTCATCATATTAGCAGGGTTAGATTTGCTAACATTTTACAATCCAGAAAAAAAAATACTAATGTAAATTGCAAAAGTGCTTAGAAAACATCCAAGCAAGTTTACATTCATCCCTAAAGTACATCGTTTGGCCTGATTAATTTCTAAATGGCGTTTTCCTTGGATGATAGATTGAATGGAATGGTAAGTGTAAGCTGGACATGCTATTTCTATTTCTCCATTGTTCGTATCTGTAATGCCGGCATTATTTCTGTACACTGGTGGATTGTGTGAAAGCTATCTGTCAAAGTAAGATGGAGATTGCATAGTCTGTTAACTGACTGCAATCCCAAAGCCCAGTTCTTGCTTATTATCAATCCTTTTGTGATTGTTCCTTAAACTAAAGATTATACAATGGAAGTAACATTTAAAGACAAGATGGAAATCCCGTCAGGGGAACATTATACTTGCCTTTTCAGAAACTTGAATGCTCTGAATAGAAAGTATTTTAAACTCAACCGATGACTAAATTTCACATGGGATAATTTTACCTTCTATATATATATATATATATATATAGAGTCTTTACCTTATATATATATATATATATATATATATATATTATATTTTTTTAAATGTCAGTCTTACAGATAACTTTAGCTTTAAACTTATTTTGTATGGCTGTTTAATGTAGTATTTGCAGTAAATATTGCTGGTCAGTACAGTATCTTTACATACTTGGGCTGATCTAGAACAGTGTTCCCCAACCAGTAGCTCAGGGGCAACATGTTGCTCCCCAAACCCTTGGATGTTGCTCCCAGTGGCCTCAAAGCAGGTGCTTAGTTTTGAATTTCTGGTAAGGAGGCAAGTTATGGTTGCATAAAAACAAAGAATAATGGCAAACAGAGCCTTCTGTAGGCTGCCAGTCCACATAGGGGCTATTAAGTGGTCAGTTGTAGCGCTTATTGGCACCCCAGGAAGCTTTTCCATGCTTGTGTTGCTCCCCAACACTTTTTCCATTTAAATGTGGCTCAAAGGTATAAAAGATTGTGGATCCCTGATCTAGAATATCATTATTACAAGGCAGCCTATAGGCATTCTTTACAGTATATGACCTGTTGACATAGTTTGCAGCCTCGGGATTCATTGTCCAAAATGCTATTTATCATGGATATGATGAATCCCCTTTAAAACCAGGGAAGACACCCTACCCCTTATCAAAACAAAAACAAAGATCTGAAGATTTTTTATTAAATATTGTATTGTAGCTGGGTATCCTGAGCTCCCCTTCTTGTTTTATAGCCAAGGTGCAAAGGGTTTGTTGAGCACCTGGATCTGAATTGTACATTCAGGGAAAGACTCAAGGAAAGACTTGCTAGTAAATGAAGATTTAATGATTTACTAACATGTGGTAAACTGTACCAGTACGGGTATCAAAAGCAATCAATCAGTCAGCAAATACTTTTTGAAAATAAACTAAGAAAGGTTAACCTTTCTTAGTTTATTTTCAGTAATTTATCTATACACATTGTGCACCCACTCCCTTCTTGTGCGAGGTTTTTTGTTATTGTAGCAAATACTTTTTATAAAAGTAGTACAAATTGATTGTAAAACATAAGGAATGATCTAAGGGTTTGCTATAGGTACCTTCACTAGTATGATTTAGCTCTTATATTAGACCAGCAGTCCCATATGTCTATACTGACAAGATGCGTGGAAAAATGTAAAAACCATGAATATATTTGTGGTTCTCATGCTCTTTTCCTGCATTTCAATTTTAATTCGGATCTTTTATTAAATGACTAGACATTCGGGATATAAGTGGAAATGAATTTATTTTTGGGTTCAGATACCTTTAGAACCACGAAAATCAGAATGTAAATAAATCTGCCCCTTGGTCTTTATTAGCACTGGACATTTAAATGAAAACTATACTCACAAAAAAGTGTAGTTGTCTCTATAAACAATATATAGCATATAACAGTTCATATATAAAACCCTGCTTCATCTAAATAAACCATTTTGTAAAATTCTATCATTCTAAAATAATAATAAATATATATTTTCCAGTTTGGTAAGATTATTTCATACCCCACTTAATATGATATAAACTATTTGTTGGTTAAGCACTTATTCTGGGGGATAGATTTCCTACTACAATTACACTATGTATAATGATAACCCAGAAACAGAAGACAAACTGTATGTGAAGCTTTCTTGTTGCAATAAAACATAGACAAGTTAATATGCACTTTCACAATAATGGCATTTAAGTAGAAAAACAAGTTCCTTTTGAGTTAATATAGCCGTAAGATGTAATAAAGTAGATTGTTTTATGAACTACATTTACGCTACTTATGATGTGGGCATGTGTTTTCTAAATGTCATATTACACAAAGGTGCTCATTATTCCGGAACAAGAAAGAAAGCGATCAATGTCATCTCATTTCAAATACCAGCAGGAATGTGACACCACAAGAATGCTTAACTTATGACACTAAACCTCGGATATGAAGGGTATATATTAATAAGCTTGAAGGCAATACAATTGAATGATGTAAATTAGAATCACGTTCAAGTGAGTAGCCTCAGCCACGGTATGAATGGAAAATGCTGCCAATTCAAATATTCTGGGAATAAAACAAGAATAAAAGTTGAAATGAAATCTCACTTTCACTCAATTAATGGCTATTTGTTCATTTTAATGATAAAATACACCTCAACTGCAATAAGGATTTGTGATGCATTTTAGAAACATTCAGGCTAATATTATAAAAGGCCCAAAGTCTAGTATCAGATAGTTTGTTTTTCAACAAGTAACCTGTAAATGTTGGGTAATGTGGGTGACTTGACCAGTAGTAAACTTAGTAGCTTTTATTATGTTACCCCCATTCTTTTAATCAGAACCAAGGTAGCCAATGTAGGTCACAAAGTTGCAGAGAATTATATGTTAAGGCATAAAAGGCACTAAGTTTGCCCAGGAGCTAGCCATAGCAACCAATCAGCAGGAAGAATTTACTGGTCACCTGTTTAAAATTAAGCCTCTTATTGGTTGTTATGGGTAACTGTTGCTATGGGTGTCTGTTTGCTATAAATAGGACATCCTACAACATATATTCATTATTTATTATTTACGGATTTTGAATTATTTGTCTTCTTCTAAATCTTTCCGTCTTTCCATTGACCATGGCAGCTAAAAATCTATTCCTCTGCGCGGCAAAAATTGTATTGTTACTGTTACTTTTTTTTACTTACTTTGCTATATAGGCCATCTCCTATTCACAACCCTGCCTGGTTGCTAGGGTAAATAAGACCATAGCAACATATAGCTGCTGAAATACCAAACTAGAGAAAAGCTAGAGAAAGCTAAATAAGTAAAAAAATAAAAAATAAATAATGAAGACTAATTGCAAAATTGCTATGAAAAGAACATCCTATATCATAAGTTAACTTAAAAGTGAGTCACCCCTTTAATGAGAGGGTGTTGCCCATTCTCTTGGCCTTTAGCAGAGATTGGGCAGTAGAATAGTGGGCTGGCGCTGCTTTAAAAGAGTATATATGCACCATAATAATAATAATAATAATAATGGTACAGGTATCAGATCCCTTATCCGGAAACCCATTATCCAGAAAGCTCCGAATTACGGAAAGCCCGTCTCCCATAGACTCCATTTTAATCAAATAATGCAGAATTTTAAAACTGATTTCCCTTTTCTCTGTAGTAATAAAACAGTACCTTGTAATTGATCCCAACTAAGGTATAATTAATCCTTATTGGATGCAAAACAGTCCTATTGGGTTTAATTAATGTTTTATTGCTTTTTAGTAGATTTAAGGTATGGAGATCCAAATTACAGAAAGACCCCTTATCCGGAATACTCTTGGTCCCGAGCATTCTGGATAACGGGTCCTATACCTGTACAAAGATGCTTTATTCCCCTGATGCCCCCTTTAATGGCTTACTACAATGTCCATGTATGAAACAGGATTGGGTAACTTTATCAGTGTTTAGCAGTTGGAAATTATGCAGTACATGCCTTATAAATCAAATATAGGATAGCCTGGGATTAATTTAGGGTCTTCAGCATAACAGGCATTTCAGAACTGTTGAAAGGACATTACCTGGTAGGTTCTACTCAATATGTACTTTTGTACATATTTTGTTTTGGATTTTGGATTTTGTTTGATTTCTGTCTCTGCTCTTTTTATTGCTAATAGATTCCCATAATTACCCTTTACATTAGTCATCCACTTGTTGGGCAGGAGGTCAACACAGTTCTCTACATTGCTGTGTAAAGTTCAGCATGGAAGCCATTTTTATTATGTATATGATATCCTAAATATTCAATATACTAGAAGTAAAAGTAGGCCATTCTTGAAACATTATTCCTCAAAAATATACAGTATACTTTCATTTTTTTTTTTAGCCTCATTTCACTGTATTCACACATCCGAGATGATTTTTTTATCTTGGCAACAAAGAGATGTCCCCAAGAAAGCTTTATGCACATCACTTGTTCTCATTCCTATCAGCACTGACAAGCATGGATATTGGAAAATACGCAGCACTTAAAACTTTTTGCTGAAATGAACATCACGCTGGATATTTTATATAGAAAATGAAAGCAAGCAGATAGGTTAATTTGTGCATTGTATTGCCGTTTCACATTTTAGTGTAGTACATTTATTTGATGGATAACATAATACAGAACAAGATCCTTTTGAAAGATACATTTTATTAGGATTAATGTTGCAAGTAAATCTGTGTTAATCCAAGAAGACAAACAATGAAACAATATCTAACGCATTCTACACTCCCAGGAAATCTTAGATTTTTCTTCTCCCTGAACATTCCTTTATAGAATGCATAACGGAACCAATAACCTGGTATTGCATCAACTATGCTTAAGGGACAGACAGGGTCTAGACCAGCAGTTCCCAAAATCTGTGTATGACTGCCTAGGAGGGGCATTTTTAAGATTGGTTGCTACACCTTCCTGGGAATCAGGCTAGAAGAACCTTCTTGTTAGCTAAGGGGATTCTCACTAAAGGCTGGACTTCATTAGGAAGGGGGGGTCTTCAAGAAAAAGTGTCTAGTTGCATGGAGAGAAGTTCATAAGGCATTAGAGCAGGAACCCCCAATCTTTCTTACTCGTGAGCCACAGACTTGGAGAGCAACACAAGCACCATAAAAGTTCATGGAGGAGCCAAATAAGGGCTGTGATTGGCTATTAGGGGCCTCTATGCACACTATCAGCTTACAGGGGGTTTATTTGGTAGGAAATCTTGTTTTTATTCAACCAAAACTTGCCCCCAAGTCAGGAATTCAAAAATAACTCCCTGGTTTGGGGGCACTGAGAGCAATATCCAAGGGGTTGGGGAGCAACGTGTTGCCCCTGAGCCACTGGTTGGGGATCACTGGATTAGAGGTAATTATATCAGTATAAAAAAACCTTGATATGGTCCTAATTGTCAGGTTGGTTTTACAGTGGTGCAGAGAATGCATTTACAATTGTCCCCTGCCCATCCAGGGGACCCTTTGTGTAAGAGATATATAATTACTTACATGAAGGATGTTCAAACTGCAGCCCTCCAGTTGGACATTAGTTCCCAAAAACTTTCCAACAGCAATTAATCTCCAGAATCAGTATTAGATCATATGTTGCATATCAGATATAACAGTTATTTATAATTGTATTTACAAAGAAACGGTTTAGTTGAAGAGAATGACCACTTTGCTATAAGAGACAAGAACATAAACAACGTTGTTACCTTTCTTACTGGGTGTCCAATTTACAGAATTAACCCATTCTGAAAGGGAGGAATACTGTTTCATATCAGTTGACAGATAACTCATTTGTGGGGAAGGCTGACAGAACATCATTTATTTACACTAAGGCATTTCATACTTTAAACACTGAGCACCTTAGAAACGTGCTGGCAGCTCTGATGGATGGCAAAGAAAGAACAAAGGAATGGAAGGCTGCAGCCTTTTTTTTTTTTTTTTTTTTTGCTTTGCTGTGTTTGTCACTTAAAGCTGAGATGGAGATTAGATACCTATAAATAACTGTTCGTATATTGCTTAATATTCCTATCTAGTTACTTATAATTTTAAGACTGAACTGTAACTGAATTATTTTGAATATAGATTTCTACGACTGGCATTCCTAGAACCAATAAATGTAATATATACTTATATTATGTATATTATATGTAGACAAACACAGTGGCTGCTAGAAATGGTATCTCTTGGCACAAAGTCTGTTTTTTTCCTGCAGTCAAAATTTATGTGCATATTTCAATTAATGTTTAACCCCACTGGAGCTACATAATTGCATGTGAGATGTAAAATAAATGGCACAAGACCCAAGTTTGCTGTCTTGTCACTCCAGATAGGTGTCCCTCTGGAATAACAGCCATACTGGAAGGTGTTACATTGAGATGACATCATTCTGCTGTATCCTTGCAGATACTTCCTACTGTTGCTTGTGATGGGAGTTGTGAAGATGGCAGTTATGATTCTCAATAAACAGATTTCAGGGGGCTTTTGTTCTAAATACTAGTGATGAGCGAATTTTTTTGGCAGGCATGGATTCGCAGCGAATTTTCGCATTTTGGCATTGGCAAATAGTTTTGCAAAACTTCCGTGAAAATTTGCCGCAGAACAATTCATTGCACGTCAAAAAAATTGCCCGTGGATCAAACTGGACACGGTTGCGGAAAAAAAAAACCACATGGGCAACAAAAAAAGATGCAGGCGATCACGGGACAAATACGTTTTGCTAATTTTTCACCATTTCGCGAATTTTATGGCAAAGCGAAACAGGACAGACTCGCTCATCACTACTTAATACCAAAACAATAAGTAAATATAAACGTAACTTATGAAATAAGGTCAGACTGGTGACTTGCCTTACTGCTAAAATGTATTTTATAGTGGGAACAGTAGAAAGCCCCCCCCCCCAAAAAATCTTCTTTTTATTGCATACCACTAACAGGACCTTAGATTAACACCTCCTCAAGGTTAATGTTAAATACAGAGCTTCCTTGCATCGGTTCCACTGCAGGGCAGACCTTGTACAGACTTGGGCACAATGCATTACAAGAGGCACATTGGGTTTAGGTGCAAAGTGCAAGAAGGGTGTAGTAACTTTGAGAATAGCATTTCAGAGCAAGTATCTCATTCAATTTTTCCTTTTCCCCTTCTAAATTTTCTTTTTTTTTTTCAAATAAGAAGCCATCAAGGGTTGTGGTCAAACATTGATGGGGTGAGAGTTCAATTTATGGGTAGGAGGACCAGCCAAAGTTGGCAGTTATTGCAAACACCTAGTAGATTCTCATCGACTGAAGATCTTTAACAAGTAGGTGTTTTGATTAGCTGAGCGCTATAGAGTGGGTTGGACAAGAAAGACTGTCTCCAAAGGAACTATACTTAGGGGCACATTTACTAACCCACGAATCCGAATTGGAAAAATTCCGATTGGAAAACGAACATTTTGCGACTTTTTCGTATTTTTTGCGATTTTTTCGGCGCCTTTATGACTTTTCAGAAATTGTCGCGACTTTTTCGTTACCAATACGATTTGCACGAAAAAACACGAGTTTTTCGTAGCCATTACGATGCGCTCGTATCTTGTCGTGACTTTTTCGTATTGAGCGCTCGTAAGCGGCGGGCGAAACTTTCAGACTTAGCATGATTTTGGAAGCCTCCCATAGGACTCAATGGCACCCTGCAGCTCCAACCTGGCCCAAGGAAAGTCTCCCATAGGACTCAATGGCACTCTGCAGCTCCAACCTGGCCCAAGGAAAGTCTCCCATAGGGCTCAATGGCACTCTGCAGCTCCAACCCGGCCCAAGGAAAGTCTCCCATAGGACTCAATGGCACTCTGCAGCTCCAACCTGGCCCAAGGAAAGTCTCCCATAGGGCTCAATGGCACTCTGCAGCTCCAACCCGGCCCAAGGAAAGTCTCCCATAGGGCTCAATGGCACTCTGCAGCTCCAACCTGGCCCAAGGAAAGTCTCCCATAGGGCTCAATGGCACTCTGCAGCTCCAACCTGGCCCAAGGAAAGTCTCCCATAGGGCTCAATGGCACTCTGCAGCTCCAACCCGGCCCAAGGAAAGTCTCCCATAGGGCTCAATGGCACTCTGCAGCTCCAACCTGGCCCAAGGAAAGTCTCCCATAGGGCTCAATGGCACTCTGCAGCTCCAACCCGGCCCAAGGAAAGTCTCCCATAGGGCTCAATGGCACTCTGCAGCTCCAACCTGGCCCAAGGAAAGTCTCCCATAGGGCTCAATGGCACTCTGCAGCTCCAACCTGGCCCAAGAAAAGTCACCATACTGAAGCTTGAATGAATCCGAATCTTTCGTACTCGGCGCGAAGGCTACGAAAAAGTCGCAACTTTTCGCGCAAGTAGTAACGCTACGAAAAAATCGGCAAATTTTGCGCAACTTTCGGAATGGCAACGGAAAAGTCGCGACAATTTTCCTGAAAAATCGCCAAATACCGATTATTGCGAAAAAAAACGCAATCGGACTCATTCGGCCCGTTCGTGGGTAAGTAAATGTGCCCCCTGGAATGAATAAATGGGAAATAGCAACTGTGTAGGGTAAAATAATGATGCCCTTCTTTAATATAGCATGTGTTCCCTTTAAAATCCTTTTAAGAAAAGATTACTAGGAACAACTTGTCCAAAGCATTCCTGAGCGTTCCTCTGTGCGATATGTTAAATAAAAGGGAATACATTATATAAAAATGTATGTAAGAACAGCTATGCCCTTCACAACGGACATTACCTCTTTGTCTTTTATGTACTGTGACCGCCTTTTCCACTGTAATAATTTGACCATGCCTAATCATTCCTGACTTATGTAAAGACCAAAATGAATGTTTCATAATCCTCTGCAATTTTGCTTTTGACTTCCCCAACAATTTTACAAAGTGCATTTATGATTCTCTCTTCTTCATATAAGCGAGGGAAGGAAAGCAGATAACAAGGGAATGCAGGCAAATGGTATTTTTATGTCTAATTTATTGATTGCTGAGAAAAAAAAACAAAAACTTTTGCCTTGTAATTGCAACATTAACATTCCAAAGCGGATATAAGCCCATTAGGCATAACAGCTAAGGGAAGAGGAAAATATTTATATATAGATAGAAAATGTATGGGCTGATTGGAAGAACATTTTTCAGTGCCATGTTTGTGAAATATTATATTTTATGTCCTGTTTGTATTTATATAGTGTCAACAGATTTTCACAGCACTTTACAGAGATCATACATTATTCACAGCACCAGAGGAGCTTACAATCTAAGGTCCCTATTACGTTCACACTCTATGGTCAATTCAGTCAGGAACCAATTAACCTGCCTGTATGTTTTGGAGAACCACGCCAGAGAAAACTCACTGAGACACGGAGCATGAACAAACTCCTTGCAGTTAGCGGCCTGGCTGGAAGTGAACTTAAGAAGCTGGTGCTGTGAGGTTGAAGTGGCTCACACTGTGCTTTAGTACTAGCACATAGCAATATTAACAATAGAGATGATTTTATTTTGTAGTAAGTAGTATCAAGTTCAACGTGTTGCTGAAGTAAATACTAACTCTTGGGAGATCCAGGGAAGCATAACCCTTATGAAACCATCTCCAGTTTGCATCAGAGGGGCAGAATTCCTCCTACAGTTCCTCAACTTATAGCGGGATCCTACCAATTGCTCTCACATGAATTTAATTCAGTGCATTAAATGCACAGGATGCATTATATAAAGCAACAGCAGCAACATGTCTTGATTACATGTATGTAGATAGGCAGTGATTTTGTGCAGCATTTTTTATGATTAGGATTTATGGTAAAATAACCCAGTGGTTGAGCTTCATGTATAACATGTCTAGACCTAATGCCATTTATGTAATCTAGAATACACACTTGCTGCTATGCTTGTACAAAGAGGCTTTAAAGGAGAAGGAAAGTCATTTTGGCATTTTACTGCCAATAGATTCACCACATTAGTGCCACCTAGAACCCAGAACACTATATTGATTCAGCAGAAAGCTTTACCACAGATGAGTAAGGAGCCCTAGAAGCTTTCTCTGTTTGTTTAAGCTGCCATTTTAGCTTGATCTTCATAGCCTCCTTCTTGCAGCTCTAGCTGTTATAGCTCAGATTACACATTCCTAAGGGTGGAGGGAGTGATTTTTATGAATTCTTATGGGAGGGGGGAGCAGGAAAGGGGATGGAGGCGAGAACTGTGCAGACTCTGGCCCCAGGAATGAAGGATTTTTCTGAGAGAGTAGTCAGATACCCTAAGAACATGTTTACAAAAAAAGAGACAAGAAATCATGTGTTTCTTTTGATAGAGGACTCTAATAAAGCCTACTTAGTTTTTACCTTTCCTTCTCCTTTAATTTATCTACTGTAACACATACTTTCTACCATCAGCCCTAATAATCTTATGGTTATGGTGTTATGGAGATATATTTAAGACTTGTGCCAACAGGCTTACATCTACAGCCTAGGCAAAAGCCATTAAGGACCTTAGCAGTGTTTTTCCAAGCACAGCCTATACCTGAAATGTAAAACATAATTAGTACACAGTTCACTGAAATCAGATCAATACTTAATTCCTCCAGGAATAACTTTTGTCAAATCCTTATTCCATGGTAGATCGTACCAGAATCCAAAATGAACCGCAACAAAGACCTCTCTATCTTGTGCAATGCATTTATACCATGTGATTTTTTGAACCTTGTGGATTATTTTTTTTTCCCGAGCAGAAAATTGACTTCTATTAGAACCTATATGACATGGATGCATTGATGGTATCATCCAAACGACTTATTCTGTTCTGCGGCCTTTTTTTTTTTTAAAAATGACTAACCTGAATGAAGAGGTTGGACGTATTCCTGAAAAATTTAAATCTGTGACATATGAACATGTTTAACTAGATAATAACAAATACCAAAAACAGCGACTCTTCATGTAAAGCCATTTATATGATGCTTAAATATGTTTTTGGGGTGTGTCTATAACATAATTTTAATAACCTAGCTCAAGTGCAGATTTCTAATTTTCAATTTAACGTAGGAATAATTTTGTTGGCTAAAATAAAATAAATGAATGAATGACAAGTCTGAAACATGATATGTTCTAGCTACAGTTTTTTTCTAAAAAAAAAAAAAAAAAAAAGTCCAAATTTCAAAAAGTCATGTGGCAACTGTGTAGCTCAAGCTTTAAGTATTAACTTTTAACCTTTGACCTTACAGATTTTAACCAATGAAATGTCTCTTTAAACTTTAAAGGAAACAATGATAACGAACGCCTGGCGATTGCTAGACAGCGAATTCCATATCGACTTGGTCGAGTAGTTGATGATTGGCTACTCGACAAAGGTAAAAAAACATTGATTAAAACTTCCAATAAAAAGAATTTGAACATAACCAAGTAGTATTTGATTGTAACTCTAATAAACCTAAACCATAAATTTTCAGTAAAACTAAATTAAAAGCATTTAAAACCGTAAAAAAATGGAGACAGTAAGATTTGCATACAGTGTTCAATAATTTTGACGCCTTTTTGAAACATCTGATGCTTAATAATCGTACCCTGTTAACTTAAGGTTAAAGGGACTGTAAATATAACCTCCCGCTAACTCCGTCCATGAAGGCGCTTCCAGATAACTTTAACCAATCACGTTAAATCATTTGCAGACGACATTCCTGTTCCAGCATCTAAATTATGAACTAAATATTGTAGATATGATTTCGGTTTTTTTTTTATGGTCCAGAAAAATCTTGGCTTAAACTAATCCTAAATAGTGGGCAACGTGGATTGCCAATCAAAACCAAGTCCCTTTAACGTTTGCATCCTTTCAAGGAGATTTCTTAAGCAAAGCTTCATTTAAAAAGAAAAAGAAAAAAAATTCAAAATTGTGTGCATGCTTTTCACGTGCAGAAAACTGCTTCAAATGTTTTGTGATAGTACTGGTAATTTTTCAAGATTTTTTTTGGTTTTTTTTTGTTTAATGGAATTGTGCCATGATTTCATCATTGGTATGTTTATCATTACTGAGGCCGCTTTTACATCTAAAAGCTTAGATCTGATTGATAGTCTTGCTGAATGCCAATCAGAGCTCCTATAATATATCTGAATTTCTTGCTTTACCTGAGCCGAAGCATTCAAAAGCCACCTACAAATTAGAATTAAAAAAAAAAAAAAAATAGATGGTCTGATTTTTCTCATAGACCAGGGATCCTTAAACTACTGCCGTGGGATGGATCCAGCCCCCCAAGGTAATTTACGGGAGCGGGAGGGGGAGCTGGGAGAGGAAGGACGGAATGGGGAGCGGGAAGACACAGCAGGGAGGGGGGAGGATGCAGCGGGGAGCTGGGAGAGAGAGGATGTAGTGGGGAGCAGGAGGACATAGCAGGGAGTGGTAAGATGCAGCGGGGAGGGGAAGGACACAGTGGGGAGCGGGAGGACAGCGGGGAGTGGGAGGATACAGCAGGGAGCGGGGGAGCGGGAGGATGCAGCTGGGAGGAGGAGAAGGCAGTGGGGAGCTAGGAGAGGGAAGACAAAGTGGGGAGCAGGAAGACACAGCAGGGAGCTATGAGAGAGAAGACAGAGCGGGGAGCAGGAGGACAGCAGGGAGCGGTTGGATGCAGTGGGGAGCTAGGAGAGGGAAGACACTGCGAGGAGCAGGAGGATGTAGCAGGGAGCCGGAGGATGCTGTGGGGAGGGGGAGGACACAGCAGGGAGCAGGGGAGCTGGGAGAAGGAGAATAGAGCGGGGAGCGGGAGGATAGCAGGGAGTGGGAGGACGCAGCAGGGAAAGGGAAGACGGAACAGGGAGCTTAGAGAGGGAGGACAGAGTGGGAAGCAGGAGGACAGCAGGGAGCGTGAGGAAACGTTTGAGGACCCCTGTCGTAGACAATAATTTTATGCCCAATTAACTATGAATGTTTTGAGTGCTAAGTCTTCCAAAAAAAAGTTTTGTTTTTTTTTTTAAAATTGGACTGTACATCTTTATATCATAAATACATTTGGTAAAATGTATATTAATTACACGGAGAACTTTGATTGGCCTTCAAGCAAAAAGTTCATATGTATACAAATATCTACATATAGCTATTCATATCATGGCCACCTCACAAATTTCAATGAATTATAAGCCTGATTCTATCTTATAATTTATTGGCCTCATTATTCACTCCATAAAATCTGTTTTTCATTATTATAGACTATAAAGTTCACAATCAACATTTTTGCATGTATGTAATATTCTTTTCACAGGGCGCCAGCTCACAATCTTCAATAGCCAAGCAACGATAAAAATCGGTGGGAAGGACCAGGGACAACCATTTCAAGGACAGCTTTCTGGCCTTTACTACAATGGCTTGAAAGTTTTGAACATGGCAGCTGAAAATAATCCTGACATCGTAATAGAGGGAAACGTCAGGCTTGTTGGTGATGTGCCTTCATCTATGACTACAGAATCTACCGCCACTGCTATGCAGTCAGAAATGTCTACATCCATTATGGAAACTACTACGACACTGGCCACTAGCACTAGGAAATCACCTACAAGGGAACCTGTTGGTCAGGTCAGTGAAGCTGTCTAATTCTTTAATTATGTGCAAAATTGATTGTCTTTTTAGAACAAATTACTAGTAAAATCCAGGGTAGTATGAGATCTGGAGAATGAGACAGAATCATTACAAGTCCATAGTCATGATAAGTAAAGGAACTTCAGATCTTGAAAGCTCTCTACTAACTGAAGATAAACATATACAGTCAGTAATATTGTTTAGATCAGCATAACATTGCTTCCACAATTTTTCTGGTTGATATCCATTTGTCAGCATTTAGAATGGACATGTTGGAAAATCTCTGTGGTCACTAGGGATGTAGCGAACTTCACAAAAAAAGTTCGCGAACCCGTTTGCGAACTTCTGCCAAAAAGTGCGAACTTTTGCGTACTTTGCGAACCCCATAGACTTCAATGAGAAGGCGAACTTTGAAACCTAGAAAAGCCATTTCTGGACAGAAAACTGATTTTAAAGTTGTTTAAAGGGTGCCACGACCTGGACAGTGGCATGCAGGAGGGGGATCAAGGGCAAAAATTTCTCTGAAAAATACGTTGTTGTAATCAGTAATCAGAAAATAAAAGCAGTCCTTACAAGGACTATTGGGTTACAGCAGATGAGATCAGAAGGACAACTGTCCCCAGCAGCTACATACAGAGCAGTAGAAAGTAGATTACTAGTCAGCAAAGCTACCTAAACTGTCCCTCAAACCCCTGCACAGCTCTCTCCCTATGCTAACTCATCAAGCACACACAGGCAGAATGTAAAATGGCTGCTGGGCTTTGGTTTATATATGGAAGGGAGTGGTCCGGGGGTGGTCCAGGAGGGAGAGCTGCCTGATTGGCTGCTATGTATCTGCTGGCTCTGGGGGGAGAGGTCAAAATTTGGCTCCAGCTAAGGCGAACCCAAAATTGCGAACATCACTAAAAGTTCGCGAACTTGCGAACTTGCGAACACCCGATTTTCGTGCGAATTAGTTCTCCGGCGAACAGTTCGCTACATCTCTAGTGGTCACTGGCCCAATATTCTGCTTAGCAATCTACTAGGCTGGCTCTTGAAAGAACAGTTCGATTCTGCTTTAATGGGCACTTTATCTATCAACAAATTCAGTCTAATATGTTTTCCAACACAGTGATAATGAGATGACTATTGGTTGATTCTAATGTAGTGATGCCCAAAGACCTACAATTATATAACTGAATCATTATTGTACAGTCCCAATGCTATATTTCCCCTGATCATTTTTAGGGGCGCTTAATGAATGCTGTTAGTCTTTGCCATAAACCTTAAATCCTATGCTACCACAGCGTTTGAAAAATCAGGGGCACTTTTTACAAATAACAATTTCTGGGCACATTGATTGTAAGCTGACACTTTTGACATCACAGTGCAGATCTTCTGGTTGATGGTCAATTTTTTTTACACAATCAAACTTAAAACTGCATTTTGCTTTGTGGAGCTTCATTTGAAAGTGAATCTTACACTATAAACCTAGGAAGATATAACAAAATATAATAACTATATTAATGTATGTGAAGACCTTTAAAGGAGAAGGAAAGCCATTTACTGCCAATAGATTAGCCACATTAGTGCCACCTAGAACACTATATTTATTCTGCAGAAAGCTTTACCATACCTGAGTAATCAACCCTAGAATCTCCCTCCGTTTGTTTAAGATAAGAGCTGCCGTTTTAGCTTTGTCTCCCAGCTTCCTGCTGCAACTATAGTGGTAGCACAGATCACACATTCCTAACAGAGGGGGGGGAGTAAGATGTTTGAATTCTTATGGGTGGGGGGAGCAGGAGAAGGTTGAAAGTAGAGAACTGTGCAAACTCTGGCCCCGGGAATGAAGGATTTTTCTGAGAGAGGAAGTCAGATACCCTAAGAACATGTTTACAAAAAAGGAGGCAAGAAATCTTGTGTTTCTTTTGATGACTCTGTGAGTGCTTATGGCTGTATTTACATAGACCTTTCTGATAAAGCTTACTTAGTTTTTACCTTTCCTTCTCCTTTAACCAGACCTTTTGCCAGCAGTATCAGAATACAGTTGAGGCAGAAATAAATCAGTTAAATGTCATCATAATAGGCAGAGCTCTTAAATCACAATTTACCACTATCTTGTGTCAATGGATTGTACAGCTCACAATTTACAATTCACTTATTAACTCTACAACTTGTGGATTCTTTGAGGCAAGAAACAGAAAAGTAGGTCACCAAATCTGAGTTATTAACATTTTTTTTTTTGTTGTCGCAAATGCAGTTAACTCTATATATCCAGCGTATGAATTATGAGTTGTATACAAATATGGCAAATTTCACATATTATCCTCAAAACTCGGCAAAATGTTATGTTCAGTGCTATTATATGTTTCAATTAATAGCTGACCTAGTTTAGAAGCTTGAATGTAAGATATTCAGCTCCATACACAGCAGCTGTCATCTGTTACAAACAGTTTCTATAAATGGTTCCCTACCAAAAAGAATTCTGTCATGGTGTTTTGTTTTCCTCAATAAAATGGAGCTTTCCATGATAACACTGAGACACTTAAACAGAAATTGCAGCATGCCCCGTGGGGATTGCATGTTTTTTTGGAACAAAAGCAAAAGATTTTTGGCCAAGCAGAATTAAATTGGTTCCATTCTAAATGAAGGAACTGAGCATGGCTGGTGAATCTAGAGGGCACATTTGTGGGGAAAGATGGATTTCTGTTTATACTGAGGCAATGGCTTTGAAGAAGATCTATCAAAATATTCTCACGGCAGCTTCTGCTTTGTGCCCTGCAACCTAAATAATATAAAAGCGTAAGATCTCCACAAGCACAATGTTTCTGCTTACATACATACCAAGGTGAAGAATATATACACATATGATAGATAGATTCATAGATTGCTAACAGATAAACACTGGCATAAGAGCATAACACACAAGGACAGTGAATTCACTGGGGTGCCAATATGTTAGGTATCCTCAGTGAATTGAATCATTATGTTTTTTCCTTGGGCCCTTGGACCTGTTCTTTTTGAAAAAAAAAAAAAAAGTAGCACAGCACCATTTTACATACCTTACCTCCCTGATGTCTCTTTTACTTTAATGGAGCAGCACAGGAGGGGGAATGCCTAGAAGTAGTGATGAGCGAATTTTTTCACCAGGCATGGATTCGCAGCAAATTTCCACATTTTGCCATTGGCAAATTTTTTTTGCGAAACTTCCGTGAGAATCCGCCACGGAAAAATTTGTCATGCAAAATTTTTTTCTGTTGTTGTGCATCAAATTGGGCGCAGTCCCATCAAAAAAGGGTGTGGTCACGTCGAAGAAAAGGTACAGTCGCGTTCAAAAAACACGGGCAACAAAAAATAGATGAGGGTGACAAAAAATAGATGCGGGCGGCAAAAAAAAAAAAAAACGTGCGACAAATGAGTTTCACAAATTTTTCGGCGTTTCACAATTTTTTTTGCCGTTTTGCAAATTTTATGGCGAAGCGAAACAGGACAGATTCGCTCATCACTACCCAGAAATCCCCCCACCCGCCCCCAGTTGCCTACTAATTTATCAGAAGCTCTAGTTAAGGAGTGGCAGAGGGTGTATGATGCAACAGGGTCCTGTGCCCCCGCTGCTCTTCCACTATGGTTGGCACCAGGCAGGCCCATTTCTCAATGGTCTGCCCAGGTCAAAAACCTTTGCCCTATTTTCAACATTTAGAAAAATGGTCAGAAACCTCTGGAGAACACAAACCCCCCACCCCCAAATGTCATCACACGTGCCCACCCAGGTTTATAACCCGACAACCCTATCTTGTAACAAACGCCAGGTTTTTCATCTGACACTTGGCGTAGAGTTCAGCATTCCCCTGGGTGCAAGTGCTTGCTAAGTGAGCACTAAGGTATGAGTTGTATCCAGTAGCCCTTGTAAATGGCCCCTATTAAGTTAATTGTCCAGTTGCATTGAATGCATGCAACAGTACAAAATGCAGCCTGAACATGTGTTGGAAAATAAAAGTGAGTTTAAATCTTAGAAGATTCCCTCAAGCAACACACATAATGCAGCACGTGAGTGCTCAGCTGCTTATTAATATGTATAGAATCATGCTTTCCGAGGTCCCATGGCCACATATTTCTAAACAAATCAATGCATGTCCTTATATCTGAAATTACAAGGTAAAGATAGACATTCTTCTTATGTTAATCTCGGCTTTATCTACACAAGGGAATCCATTTTCGTGTAATGAGCGCGTTTTACATTTTTTAAGCAATTGTATGCCTTTCAATAGTCAATTCATCTATAACAATATACAGTAAACATTTATGATCCCATTAAGATTTTGCATTTCAATTAAAATAAAGTTGGACCGTGAAAGCTATAGAGACAAAGTCACTGAAAAGGCATCTATGCAAGCTGCAGTAATAATAAACAGCATCTTTGCTTCTGCTTCTGGTAAACAGTTTTTCTTTGCTATAGTCAGGATTTCTATTCCATTATAGAAAAAAAAGAGGAGAATATACTGTATATGAGATTCCATATTCTATTTCTCCCCAGTGATGTCACTGGCCGGCAGCGAGCAGCTTGGCATAATATCTTTAGGAAAACTGACCATAATAAATAAATCAAATCACAACTGAATTGTTATACTGAGTAAATATAGGATGGGTTAATAAATGATGATAATGTTGCTTTAAATCCTTGGGCCTCAAATTACTGTATAGATGAGATAAGGGATGTCAGAATCAATAGTGATAAACAAAGTACAGTATTTATTGATCAATGGGTGGCTTAACTCGTTAATAGTCCATACATGGTTAAATTTATTGCATGGGGCGCACATTTGAAAGAGTATATAAGTGTATAATGGAAATATAACAAGAATAATATAAAATGGGGTTATTTTCATAGCTCCTCTTAATCTATTTTTCACCTTTCCTTGCATATTTTGTCTAGCTTTTAGCTCAGCTCCATTTTCTGCACATTATCCTTACTTTCAAATGTCTTCTTTTAATTACAGTATTGTAATCACCTAATTAACTTGATGAAATTGTGGTTTAGGGATGAATGGAACAGTGTGCCATCCTCTTGGATGAGTTCTCAAAGCATTTTTCAGCATGGCAAATTGAGAGTGGGCAAAGCAGAGACTGATGCAGTTGTTTCTGGATAACATATGGATGAGGCATATACAAAACATGAAATGTCCCTTTAATTCTTATATCAAAGACTAAAGCTTGAGTCACATGTAGGGAAAAATAATCCTTGCATACGTGGGGGTGAATAGCACACCAGTAGGGAATTTCACAAACGGAGACAATTTCCATTAAGGAGAAAAAAATTGTATTTCACAATATGATATTTTTCATTATACTTTTTTTGCATTGCGAATTTTTAAGACCTGCTTGGAAAGTTTCATGAAAAAGTTTAAGCACATTCACTGTGCTCTTGTGCAAACGAAAAAATTCACAATCATAAATCTTCTGTCGCAAAGAATGCAAAGGTTTAACTAACGGGTTTTCTTGTCGCTCAAACACAAAATTCTTCGCAAGGCACAATTCTTTTCGGTAGTGATATAAATGATGAGCGAATCTGTCCCGTTTTGCTTTGCCAAAAAATTTGCGAAACGGTAAAAATAACACGAAACGTGCGTCAATCTCTTTTTTGACACAGGCTACAATTTTTTTACGCAGGCTACATTTTTTTAACACAGGTGACAATTTTTCTACACGAGGTACAATTGAAAAAGAAAAAATCCGCCAATGGCAAAACGTTGAAATTCGCTGCAATTCCATGCCTGCTGAATTATTTCACCCATCATTAGTGATACGTGTTACATTCCCCCATAAATCTTTTCTCTCTTAGAACCAGAGGACTTGTGGATCTTTCATTTAAAGAAGTAAAGGTCAGTTCTTCACGGTGAAGGCAGCGAGGTTGTGGAATGCCCTGATGGCAGATTCTATAAATGCCTTTAAGAGTGGCTGAATGACTTTGTAACAAAGTATTATATCTAAGGCTATTGGGATCTTAAGATCTGCTGTTAGTTTAGTACAGGTAGTGGTATCCAGATTTTGTATATAAGTATATTTATAGGTCCTATTCGGACCTACATTTTCAATGGGATTCATTCGGAGGGGTTAAACTTGATAGACTTTTGTCCTTTTTCAACCCATCTATCTATCTATGTAGCTATGCAATATGGTCCCCTTGCTCCTTGGTTTTGAGTAAAAAATAATAGATAAGTCAGAATCCTCCACTGATACAGTACCTATACCTAAAGAGGTTAATGGCGATGGTAGGTTACTAACACAGTTGCCAAAATCAGACTTTTTCCAAGTTCAGATATTGCTTAGCATTACAATCTGATGACTAATGATGGGCAAAATGTTTCGCCAGGCATGGATTTGTGGCGAATTTCCACGTTTCGCCATTGGCGGATTGTTTCGCGAAATGGATGAAAAAATTTGCTGGGTGACAAAATAATAGCCGCGGGCAACAAAAGAATAGCCGCGGGCGACGAAAGAATAGCCGTGCAACAAAAGAATAGCCGCGGCCATTTCGCGAATTTTCTTTCAAAAGATTTGCAAATTTTTCGGCGAAACGGGAAAGATTCGCTGATGACATTATTAATTTCTATAAAATTATGTTCAAATTATTTTGGAAATTCTTTCTTTTGAATTATTTGTAGCGTCTTGTTTTGCAAAAAAATGTATTTGTTACAGCGTAACTATTCTCTTCTCTCTCAGCTAGTCTTAGTGTAAGGGTTAGTTTGACTTCAACTAATCTTTTTCGTTCTTTTTTACTTGAAACGCTGACAAAGGCACTAAGGTCTGCATGGCTGTAATTAGGTGAGGCTTACTACCTGCTGGGATGAGAAATAGCACAGAACTATCTACAAGAGCAACTCCAAGTGGGGATGATAGAAAGCCCTGCACACTGTAGTATCAGTAGCAGAGGGGATAGTGGTAATGAGTGCTTTCCATTATACTGTGTGAGTGTCCCTGTCAAACACTTTATCACACATTGATGGAGGATTCTGAGCAAACAAATCCAAGTCAGTTATTGATCATTTATGACTGCTATCTAAAATGAATTGCAAATTGTAACATGTACAAATACTTGGGTGGAAGTCAATAAATGAAAATAATGCTGTACACAAAGAAATATAGGCTTGGAACCACCAGCAAATACTTATACTAAATTAAAATAGACGTTACACCCTACTAGTTTTATACCCCACTTAATGGAATGTAGAAAGATGATTTATTACTGAAACAGGTTCAAGGTGGTGACACCTCCACTGATGATGGTATTTCACTTTTTTTTTTTAAATTGCTCATTAAAACTGAAAGTAAAGTTACTCAAAGGGGAAGATGTTCATTAAATATAAAGATTCAGTGCTCAATATGGTGTGGCGTTAAAATACGAGTCAAAAGGAGACACTGTACTCCCCAAAGCAGCTGCTTTCTGCCACCATGTATAGAACTTGATGGGTCAAAATATAACTCTAGGTCAAGATAAGGGTTTTTCCTACAATTGTATTTAAAGCTAAGACAACCAATGAAAATACAGAATGAAATTGTTTTTTTAGCTTTAAATACTGTTGTTTCAAAAGCCTCTTTAGCCTATGATTAAGTGCCCGCTTGAGGCACGAAACGCGACAGGCTGTTCATGTTTGAGATTTTTTCTTTAAATAAAACTAACAGAGGTATGGGATGCGTTATCCGGAAACCCGTTATCCAGAAAGTTCTCCCAAAGACTCCATTATAAGCTATTAATTCTAATTTTTAAAAATTATTTCCCTTTACTCTGTAATAATAAAACAGTACCTTGTACTTGATCCCAACTACAGGTCCCCATACACAGGCTGATTCTAGCTGCCGATATCGGTCCCTTATACCGATTCGGCAGCTAATCGGCCCGTGTATGGGCACTACCGACGGGCCTGCCTGACCGATATCTGGTCTGAAATTGGGCAGATCTCGATCGGGCAGGTTTAAAAATCTAGTTGGATCGGGGACGATGCGGTCCCCGAACCGACTTTGCCTATACCCATCGTTATATTTTGATCATTTAACCCCAGGGCCAAACGATCGAATTAGCCTGGACTCTCCCGATATCACCCACCCGTAGGTGGGGGATATCGGGAGAAGATCTGCTCGCTTGGCGACATCGCCAAGCGAGCAAATCTGAAGGTGTATGGGGACCTTAAGATATAATTAATCCTTATTGGAGGCAGAAAAATCCTATTGGGTTTATTTAATGTTCAAATCTTTTAGTAGACTTAAGATATGGAGATCCATATAACAGAAAGATCCCATATCCGGAAAACCCCAGGTCCCGAGCATTCTGGATACCTTTATGTTTTAACTGCATTGCTTTTTGGCTAATTGGTCCAATTTTCTCTAGTGCCAGCCTTGTTTTTCTCATTTTTGAGATATATTGTTTTGGAGTGTCCTGTGGGCTGAAGGTTTTATGGTTTGAGTACCTGGACCCTATATACCAATAGGGTAAATATATTCCCTTTAAACTAATCCAGTTGGAACCTTTTTCTTAATTACTTTGATATATTATTTACACATCGTCACTGAGCACCAACATACTGTAGAGGTAATAATGTCACGTAGGTGCTGTAGAAAGAGGAAATGGCTGTTTCCTTGTCTCCCCTTATGTCCATACAATTGCTAAATGATCAGTGCCCTTACTTTTACGGTTACTAATCACCTACCGATGATTCCTTACTCCTGCCCATTCATATCACCACCATCTTTGTTTTGGCTCAATTGAAAGATACAATGATATTTTTTGCACTGTAGGGATATACTAACTATTAGTGTTGCTCACATACACCGATATTATTTCCAATAACAGCAATAGTACTTATTCTTTAGAACTCTGAAGCCATTTTTTCCTGCTAAACGCATTTCCACATTTTGCCCCTAGAAATGACTTCCCCCCCACATAAATAGACTTAATAAATGATGCATGAGTTTAAGAATGTGTTCTCTAACCACCGATTGAGTATCGCAATGGATAATATGTGTTGCCACTTTCGTATCTCAGAGTGGAGTCTAGTAATGACTTGCTTCAAATGAACTTATTGTAGAACCATCAGAGCTTTCTGCCTGGAGCAAGAGCATATTCCATAACAAAGCTTTTAACAATTTCATTTTAACATTAAAATCTCAGCACATTTGCTGGCATATTCCCATATGCGATATCAATCTGAGCTGTTATGCATATTTTATATATTAATGGATATGGCTTATCTTAAATTATTCTGATTGTTATTGTCAGATTTTTGTCTTGAGCACCGCAATGCATTCTTTTTCACGTGCTTAAAGAAACTGAACAAAATGCAATTTGTAGATATTTTTATAAAACATGACTGAATAACTGCTACTTTATCATGTATTGTATTTATAATTCTTATAATTTTCCCTTTTTTACTATATGGAGCATAAACATAGGTTTGGTCATTTCAAATACCATAAGTTCTTATTTTACCACAATCATGGATGACAAATGATGGCAGTCATATTAGGTTCAACACAGGGTATCTCATGACCTGCTCCAGTTCGCAGATCAAACCTCTTCTGCTGTGTCCATGTTTCCCATACTAAGACAAGAATCCATAAATATGTAAGCACTAATTCTCCATAATGACAACACTTGACCTGCTGGTTGATCCTAGGCAAGGACAGAGCTGCAAAAAAGCTGTCCCATTGAAGCCCCTAGTTCTCTAAGGTGGATGATTAAAAACCTAATTATAATTGCAAGAAAACTCAGCAATCAGAATGCTGCTTACTCTCACTATGTCAGTAGTAGGTAATGTCAATAGTTAACTTTTAGCATGCAATAGTAGCAGCAACCTTTCTGGGGCTGCTGGCATGTAAGATGGTGGCCCCAATGCTGCTCCCCCTTACCCACTCCGCACTTACCTCTTTCACGTCGGAGCGGGTCCTGGGGGGCCTACGTTGCTAGAAAGTGCAATAGCACTCTCTGCACTAGAAAAGTCACATTTCTGCTCCAAAAAATGGAAATTCTACTCTTAAAGGAAAACTGTACCCCAGAATGAATACTGAACTTTCATATAGTTTATATTATGTTATGTGACCTATTAAAGAATCTCGCCAAACTAGAATATATATATATCAGTAAATATTGCTCTTTTACATCCTTTCCCTTGATCCACCATTTAGAGATGGGCTGAGTGCTCCCTCAGAGATCAGCTGACAGGAAATAATAATAACTGTAGGAGGAAGTAGTGTGGAAGCAAAAGGCAGACGCTGCCCATTAATTGGCTGATGGGGCCTAGCATGTATGTGTGCCTTGGCTTGTTTGTGTGCACTGTGAATCCTATGATCCCAGGAGGCGGCCCTTAATTCTTAAAATGGCAATTTTCTATTTAGGATTACCCAATGGCACATACTACTACTACTAAAACTATGTTTTTATGAAAATGGTTTATTTCGATGAAGCAGGGTTTTACATATGAGCTGGTTTATGCAATATAGTTTTATAGAGACCTACATTGTTTGGGGGTATAATTTTTCTTTAAAGTTACCAGAGGTGGCTTTTTGCCCGTTAGGGAATGTTGTGCTTTGCCATTGATTTTTCTTTTATGTCCTTTTTATTTTCCTTTTTCCCCTCAAACTCATTTTTCCCCCAAGATTGCCAGGTTTAAGATGGCAAACTTTTTACTAAACAACGTCATCATAAAAAAAGATAAAAAATACCCACAATCAATGCAAAAACAGCCTTTGTAATATTGAGATAAATATTATCTGTTTTTTCATGCCACCTTGGCTCGAAACCAATCTGTTTTCATTTGTAGAGTGTTAATCAACTAACATAGCACATATGTATCCTGACTGTATATTTACATTTTTAAAAATATATCCAACAAATGCTTCCTCTAACATATGACACCAACATGTGCTTGTCCTTTTTCCCCTGCCTAATTACCATTAAATTAGCAAAGAGCCAAGAATTTGTCATACATTAGCTGCAATTATCACCTCTGCATCTAATAGCTTTTCATTTTTTGTCATTGCCCTTAATTGTTTGGAAATCATAATATATTATTTTTTTAAATATTTTGCAGCGTTTGACAAATCATAATTTTTTTGGTAAAAACAAATTTACAGTGCAAATTTTTTTGTTTGTTGGTCACTGACTTTCTAATTTAATGTACAGGTATGGGATCTGTAATCCAGAAACCCATTATCCAGAGAGTTCTTGAATTACAGGAAGGCCATCTCACATCAACCCATTATAAGCAAATAATTCTAATTTTTAAAAATGATTCCCTTTTCTCTGTAATAATAAAACAGTACCTGTACTTGATCCCAACTAAGATATAATTACCCCTTATTGGGGCAGAACAATCCTATTGGGTTTATTTAATGGTTAAATGATTCCCTTTTCTCTGTAATAATAAAACAGTACCTGTACTTGATCCCAACTAAGATATAATTACCCCTTATTGGGGCATAACAACCCTATTGGGTTTATTTCATGTTTAAATAATTTCCTTTTCTTTGTAATAATAAAACAGTACCTGTACTTGATCCCAACTAAGATATAATTACCCCTTATTGGGGGCAGAACAGTCCTATTGGGTTTATTTAATGGTTAAATGATTCCCTTTTCTCTGTAATAATAAAACAGTACCTTGTACTTGATCCCAACTAAGATATAATTACCCCTTATTGGGGGCAGAACAGTCCTATTGGGTTTATTTAATGGTTAAATGATTCCCTTTTCTCTGTAATAATAAAACAGTACCTGTACTTGATCCCAACTAAGATATAATTACCCCTTATTGGAGGCAAACAACTCTATTGGGTTTATTTAATGTTTAAATTATTAGTAGTATAGTAGACTTAAGGTATAGAGGAAAAGGAAAGATCCCTTATCCACCATCTTGTGCCATTGGTAAATACCAATACAGCAGGCCCTGATTAGGAATTATGGCTCATAGTGCCCAAAGACCTTATGCAATGCCCTGCAAGTCTGCCCCATCTGTTGCTCAAACTGGAAAGTTTCCAAGTTATACAGCTATGTAAACTGATTTTATTTCAGTATACTAGTGTATAGCACAATCTGGGATACACGGCATCTCTCCCAGTGATAATTATTGAAAGCTTGAAGCCACTCCAACAACAGGAAGGAAAAGCAAATTTGTGAATAGTTAATTCCAGCGGAGGCAGCTGACGTCTTCAGCATAACTCATTAACATGCACTTGCTACATCAGTAATCACTTTATTTCCTGAATGTTTTCACACGGGTTGTGTGAAGTATGCATTTCTCTTTTATTTTCTGTAAACATCCCCAGGCAAAGATACTCAAAGTCTGTCTCCAAGCTTCACCACCAGTGCATGTTCTAAGCTTATCCTCCCAGGGGCGCCGGCAGATCAATCATGTTTGCGGGTGGATATATCTTTAGGACTTACCTGCTGATTAATTCTTCTGGGAGAGCTACAAAACATTCATTGTTGGGAAAGATCACAGGATCTGACCTGATTAGGGGGAACCAGCCATCTTGTTTTATGTTTTATTGAGTTTGTACATCCTTGAAATCCAGTGAAAGTTTTTTTTTTGTTACAACAGATACAGCTAGTTCTCATGTAAATAGGAACACATACCGTTATGATGTAAACGGGAAAAATGTAGTACTTTTTTTTTCCTGTACTTTTTTTTATTAGGTTTAATATGCAGAAAAAGCATGTTGACAATAAAATAAACGTTCCTATTATGCATTGTATTTTCCAGTAGTTGACAGCTGTTATGAATGTTGCCCTAATATGTAGAATTATAATTCTAATTTAATAACGGTTGGATTTCTTTTTTTTTTCAATTTGGATTTTTTAAGTCTAAGGGGCACATTTACTAATCCACGAACGTCCGAAAAGCGTCCGAATGCGTTTTTTTCGTAATGATCGGTATTTTGTGACTTTTTCGCGAATTGTCGCAAATTTTTCGAGCGCTCAATAAGAAAAAGTCGCGACAATTCGTAATGGCTATGAAAAAGTTGCGACAATTCACAAAAGTCATAATGGCTATGGAAAAGTCGCGACAATTCACGAAATTTGTAATGGCTATGGAAAAGTCGCGACAATTCGCGCAAGTCGTAACGGTTACGAAAAAGTCACGGCAATTTACGAAAAAGTCGTAACGGCGATGAAAAAAATCGCAAAAAATAAGAAAAAGTCGCAAAATGTTTGTTTTCCAACCCGAATTTTTCTCATTCGGATTCGGATTCGTGGATTAGTAAATCAGCCCCTAAAAGTTGCAAATAAAAAAATCTGCAACTTTTTGGAGATTTACCATGCAACAAAATGGCTAAAAATCCAAATTTGACTATTCGCCAGATAAGATCATGTAGAAGTCAATGGCAGATGTCCTTTCCCTGGAGGATCCTTCTTTGCTTTGAAACTTTAGAGGTTTTCGGGTTTTTGACGCTGGTTTTTTGTGTGACAATTCCAAAAATTAGAGGTTTTGCAACTTTTTTGCAAGTTTTCCCACACATACTGTTTCAAGAGTAAAAAAAAAAAAAAGAGAAAAGTTAGAGTTTTAGTAAATCTATTTAATAATGTAACTTTTATAGAGACTAAATCAAAGGAAAACTATATTCTGAGAATTAATGCTTAACTAACAGATATTTTATAAGTGGCCTGTTAAAGAATCTTACCAAAATTGAACATATATAGTATATCAGTAAATATTGCCCTTTTACATATTTACTCTTGAGCCACCATTTTGTGATGGGCTGTGTGCTCCCTCAGAGATCAGCTGACAGGAAATAATGCAGCTCTAACCGTAACAGGAAGTAGTGCGGGGGTAAAAGATAGAACTCTGCCCATTCATTGGCTGATCTAACATGTATGTGGCCCTTGTTTTGTTTCCCAGGATCCCAGGAGTCGGCCCTTAGTTCTTAAAATGACAATTTTCTACTTAGGAGTAGCATATACTACCAAAAAAGTATATTTTTATGAAAATACTTTATGTAGCTGGTTTTGCATATAAGATGTTTTATTCAATTTATTTGGGACCTAACTTTTTTTTGCTTTGATTTCAAACCAATTATCTCTATATAATTGATTATTTCCATGATCAAGAGCCGTTTTGGACAAATTAAAACAAAATAAATTCCAAAGAATTTATTCCAACATTCCAATCAATCTAAGATGACAGTAATTAGCAAAACTAACATCAAACAGCCAACAGCTCTACGTTTGTTATGTTATACCTGTAGATTATCACTCCAACATATGTTCACTTGCTGGGTCTCTAATAAAAACAACCTCAGGTTTAGAGAGGGAATTGTTTGCCGTGTGTGTGTATAAATAGACAGAATGACAGACGGACAAACAGAAAGAACACATCAATCAACTTGATTTCCACCTGTTAAATTCCAAGCTATCGGGTTCCACTGTCAATGTTATGTAGAAAAACCTGAACAACTTGGTTACCTATGGCAACTGCAACCTCCATAAACACACTGTTCCACATTCTGCAGTCACTATAGCAACAGCAGAGTGATTTAAAATGATAGAAAGCAAGATAAAACTGATATAAACCATACATATATTTGCACATATTATATATGAATACATATATGTATATATTGTATATGTATACATATTGAATATAGATAGATATAGATATGGATATCTAATATATATACCGTATATACTCGAGTATAAGCCGAGTTTTTCAGTACAAAAAATGTGCTGAAAAATTAACCCTCGGCTTATACTCGAGTACTCAAATAAGTCGACCCCCTGCTAGTGATTCCTAAACCCGCATCGCTAAAGCCCCACACGCACGCGCAGCATCAACAGTGAAAAACTCCTGCAGTCTTACATATGGGCGCTCGCAATAAGTTCCTTCAGTTCTGCTCTCTGCTTTCCACAGCAGCTTGGTGCTGTGATAGGAAGCGCTGAGGCTGAGCTCTTCTGTGCGCTCCCTGGGGAGGGAGGCGGGGGCCAAGCAGTCCTGTGGGGGGGCGGCAGGGGCATCCAGCAGTCCAGTGGGAAGGGAGGCGGGGGGCCCAGCAGTCATGTGGGGAGGGCAGCAGGGGGATCCAGCAGTCCAGTGGGGGGCCCAGCAGCCCTGTGGGGAGGGAGGCGGGGGGCCAAGCAGTCCTGTGGGGAGGGAGGCAGGGGGCCCAGCAGTCCTGTGGGGGGGCGGCAGGGGGATCCAGCAGTCCAGTGGGAAGGGAGGCGGGGGGCCCAGCAGTCATGTGGGGAGGGCAGCGGGGGGATCCAGCAGTCCAGTGGGGGGCCCAGCAGCCCTGTGGGGAGGAGGCGGGGGGCCCAGCAGCCCTGTGGGGAGGGAGGCGGGGGGGCCTAGCAGTCCTGTGGGGAGGGAGGCGGGGGGCCCAGCAGTCCCTAGGCTTATACTCGAGTCAATAAGTTTTTCCGGTTTTCTTAGGTAAAATTAGGTACCTCGGTTTATATTCGGATCGGCTTATACTCGAGTATATACGGTATATACAAGGTACAGGGAAGCTGCACACCATAAAATTATACTGATACCTGGGTGCCAGTGCAAAGAGTAGGTATAGAGGCTGGAGTGACGGCACACACAAGATTTTACGAAAAGGTCACAGGATCAAAGAATTAGAAAAAACAGAGGTTTCTTAAGGCCTCAATAAACCTCTGTTTTTTCTAATATATATATATATATATATATATATATATATATATATATATATATATATATATTCAAAACGCTATAATCAATAGCTATTAATAAAAAACAATGATTATGACAAATAATAAAATCTAATTTTACGTACTGTACAAGTGTAAGCAAAAATGTAAGCTCTATTTTACCAAGTGTAGCACTTCCATCAATAGGAAGGACAAGAGCAAAAAGTCTCAATGATTTATAAATTTCTCTTTGTACCGTAGCCAAATATATTATTATCTAGATTGGCATTCATATGTAAATATTTCACACACGGTCCTTACAGTACTGGGTTTAGTTGCGAAACTGAATTTATCCTTGTTCCTTTTGTGAACACTGGTTAGGAAAGACAAAGGACACACGGTCCCATGTTGTACAACAGCTAATTGTAAAAGTGAAGGATCCCGGCACAAAGCTAAGTGTGTGCTCAGAGACTCTGAGACAAAATTAATTAAAAGACAATTTGACTGTCATGCAGACCTGAGTAGCTCTAACTATATCAGACAGCATGGCAGCTGCTAATCCTATAGGTCGGCAAATAATCATGTAACTTCTGGATGCCCCGACAGTTTGATGGCCAAAGTCACCTGTGGGAGCCAAAGTCGTGACTTACACAAATCTGACAATGTAAAGTCTCTGACTTTTTTTCTTTAAAATCTCTTCTCATTTTTATTTTATGTTCTGTATTTTAAGGTAGGAGGGATGGTAGAAGATAAGGAGTTGCATAATTAACCCTTTCACTGCCAGCTATCATTGTCACTTTGGTCCCCACATCTTTTAATTCAATTAAATTGGAATGTGAAAGGGTTAAACACTGAATTACATATAATAAAAGAAAGTCAACAACACCAATAGTTGTCTGAAAGTTTAAGCAGCCAAAACAATGCTTGCTGCTACTGGGGGAAATATGTACTTTATCTATCAAAAAAATAGCTTGCTCTGCATGATTAACTGCAGTAAATGCAAAGCAGAAAAGAGAGAAGGCAGAAAGTTGGAAAGGTGGGATGGGAGTAGCACAGGGTAGGTGCAGGTAAGAGAAGCGACACAAACTACAGCAGAAGTGAGTGGAATTAGAGCAGGTCAGGGTACATGGGTAAAACAGATGTGACATAAGGTTAAGCAGAAGGGACTTGAAGCAACACAATGAACATGGAATAATGAAGGAAGGTAGAAAATGTGTGTGTGATAGCACAGAGATATTAGGGTTGGCAAATGGTATAAGAAGGGGAATGCTTGAGATAGCAATTGAGATGACAATAGGGCATTAGGCAGAGGAGGCAAGCGGATCTTCTTCCAAACGATAGAATTATAATGACGGGCATAGGCAAAGTCGGTCCGGGGACCGCATCAACGAGCCAATGCGGTCCCCGATCTGACTAGATTTTCTAACCTGCCAATCGAGATCTGGTCGATTTTCAGGCCAGATATCGGTCGGGCAGGCCAGTCGGTAGTCCCCATACACGGCCCAATTAGCTGCCCAATCGGTCTAAGGGGCCGATATCAGCAGCTAAAATCGGCCCGTGTATGGGGACCTTAAGAGGTGGATGACTTGGATAAGGTTAGGGTATGTTGGCTGGAGTGTAATGATGCAATGCAGCGTTTAAGAGGGATGATATGATGCAGAGATAGGTGCATCCGTAAAAGTGATTTATACAAGCATATAAAATTGAGCAAAAAAGATGAAAGGCACAGTAACTTGGGGCAAATCAGGATGTACAGTATGTTATCATATAGAAATAGTAGACAGAAGATTCAGAAAGAAAAGGTGTACAGCTGGGAAGGCATTTTGCAATTGATCAGATCAGATACATCAAAATCATTGCAATTCAAATGCAAGTTGAAGTTAACATTTTTAGAGCTGGAGTCACTTCCAGTGTTCATAATAGCACCCAGTAGGGTCAATGAGTAGAGATGTAGCGAACTGTTCGCCGGCGAACTAATTCGCGCGAACATTGGGTGTTCGCGTTCGCGCAAATTCGCTGACTTTTGCCGATGTTCGTCACTTTGGGTTCGCCGTGTTTTTTTTTGGCGCCGCGTTTTTTCGCCTTGGTTTTTCCGCCGCGTTTTTCCGCCGTGTTTTATCACCTATGCATATACATAGGAATAGCTTGCGTTTTTTTTTTTGGCGTTATTTTTTGGCGTTTTTTTTGGCGTTTTTTTTTTTTTGGCGTTTTTTTTTTTTTTGGCGTTTTTTTTACAAAGTATTTTTCAGAGAAATTTTTGCTTGATCCCCCTCCTGCATGCCACTGTCCAGGTCGTGGCACCCTTTAAACAACTTTAAAATCAGTTTTCTGGCCAGAAATGGCTTTTCTAGGTTTTAAAGTTCGCCTTCCCATTGAAGTCTATGGGGTTCGCAAAGTTCGCGAATATTCGCGAGTTTTGCCGAAAGTCCGCGAACGGGTCCGCGAACATTTTTGGCGATGTTCGCTACATCCCTATCAATGAGAGAGGATTGAAATGCTAACAATGAACGTTAGATTAGGAGAGGAGAACAGGACAAACTGCATGGGATGGTGCAGGAAGGATGCACAGAAGGTAATGAAATAAAAGTTACAACAACTCGGCACTGGGTGCAAACATTGGAACTTTTATTACATTACCCCCTAAAGTATTATGGAAGAGAGCAAAATGCAGGAGCAGAAGAGAGTGAATATGATGAGACAGAAAGGGTTCTGGGAAAAGGTTTAAGTAGAGGGCCTAAAACAGAACATGGTAAGTCAGATAGAGAACAAAGTTGGTGGACTTGTCATCAGTCTCAAAGAGAAAATTCTAAGATGCATTTCTTTCATGCACTGTATATAATAATTTCATATCAATATATCATAATTGTAAAAATCACAGTAATAAGCACCTTTTTGCACACTTCAAAATCATATTTGGAAATAAGTTTCCACTGTATTCATCCCTGTTCTGATATTTTGCAACAAGCGTACACGGAGAAGCCAACACAATGGGGGGGTCTGAGGTAAGATGTAACGCGCGCACTATCATTATGGTACATGGTTCAGTAAACAGCTTTTTGTGTTACCTTACCTCTCCCAATTATCTTTCTGTACAAAAAAACCATGCTGCTATAATATTCTCTACAGCCATCTGTAATTTCCATCTAGTAATTTAGTAACTGGATTCCTTTTAAAACATATTATTTGTATGAGCAAATGGAACGCTGTGGAAATAGTTATATTTTGTCAAAGACAGCAATTTTATTCCCTAGCAGTTTTTTTTTTTTTTTAACAAAGTAGCCACAGAGGCGTAATCGAAACCTTTTATTTCCCGTCTTTCAATTCGTACAAAGTGTTACACAGCTATCTTTCCATCTTTCCAACCAGTTCCTAGTTTGATTGCCTGAGTCTCCAGAGAGGTGATGAAGTTCACTGCATTAGGGGACCACTTACTTTAGTGTTCTACCAAACATCTCAACAACTGAATCATAGTAGTTAAAAAATGTATATCTATATATATAGCTGAAACACTGCTCCTATTGCTCTAGTGATTCTTCAGCAGGACAATGACCTAAACACAAGCAAAGTAACAGAAAGGCTCAAGAACAAAAAAAGGAGCGAGCGTCCAGAACGCAATCCACTTGAGAGTCTGTGGCTCTATTTAAGGTGCACAAGCGTCATTCGACTAACCTCAACAACCTGGAGAAAATCTACTGATCCCAAATGACTTAAAGGAACAGTAATGGCAAAGTGTTTTGTATGCAGTTAAATATAATCTGCTGTTACCCCACAATGGTAAAAATTATGTGTATATGTAGGCTTCTGTGAAGCTATGGGGGTAGTAATTCAATCTGAATAGGGCAAAAGAGATAACAGATAAGCTCTAGTGAGTAGTGATGAGCAAATCAGCAAGAAAATTCGCAAAACGGCAAGAAAATTCACAAAACACATTTGTTGCACGACTTTTGTTTTTTGTCACCTGCACCTTTTTTGTCAGCTACTTCTATTTTTGTTGTCTGTGATTGATCCTTTTTTTACACAACTGCACCTTTTTTTTAACAAAACTGTGCCAAATTTGACGCACAACCAAAAAAATTCCACACAACAAATTTTTCCGCAGGCAAAAATTTGCTCATCACCAGTAGTGAGCCAGGATTGGCAATGAAAACATGCCCATAGCAATGGGCACAAAAGATTACGCCGTATGGAAAAAGTTGTTGCTAAAAAATGCCCATTGAATTCAATGCATTTCACTAATTTTTGCCATTTCTCAAATCTGCTAGGGAAACAGATTTGCTCATCGCTAATGAGCTCTAAGGAAACAATGGGTTCAGTTCTTACACAAGAAGGTGTTACAAAAACAGGGGTCAAATGCCTTTTATGGCTCTCTACAGGACTACCCAATGAAAACCTCTTTCATATTAATTAGGACATTGGTATTTTTGTAGTTGAATGAACAGACACAAACTTCAGATGTAAATAAAATATTTTAGGTGTTATTTACAACCATCTCTGCCGCAAAGTGCAGTTGTAGTTGCACATCAGGCCAGACTGAAAATTTGGTGTGTAGTGCAAAGTGCAGTGGCTGTGGGCACAAGTGGCCCTATCATTACTGCCTGCCATACAGCCAGTAGGGATCAGTAGGGATGGGTGACTACTACGTGCCTCCCCCCTACCTGCCCCCCCCCCCATTGATCACAGGCAGAGAATGCAGAGACCTGCCGCAATTCATTTGGAGTTCAGGCCTGGATGCAAAGTGCAAAAATATGGCACCCATATTAAATGACCCCTTTTCAGTTTTTATTGCTATTGGCCCATTAGAGCTAAATATGAATACATATATCCCATTGCAAAAAATAAAAAAAGGAAACATGAAAATACATAAGTCAATGCCACATAAAAAAAAAATATTGAGTATCGGTGCATGAAACAAAAATATCACCCAGAAAAAAACGTCACTGTAGGATTTGTCATTGCATAAAATGAGGAAAACGGTCAAGGGTCGGAATATTTTAGGAAACGACTGTGTTTCATGGGTTCCATCGACTCCAAGTCCCATTTTAACGATGTCATCACTCATTTTTCTTTTAAAAAACATATCTGGCAACATAAAAATAAATCATAAAATATTACAAATTGCCAACAGACTGCACTAAGATGTAAATTTATTGTTAGTAATTCAGTTTTGCAGTAATGGGAACATAGAGATTTTTTGGAAAGCAAATGATAAACATTGTTGGATTCAAGGGTACATTCTCCCTATGGGATACACACAGGATTTCTCTTAATGATACCATCAGTAATCTGGGGTTTTTTTCGACACCTGTTCCGTAAGGTTGAAGAATGAAATTCTGCCTGCTGCAAATATTCCTTAAATGAGTTAGCAAAGGAATTAATATTAATGTGGCATAACCCAATTTTCTGCATAATACTGAAGGGAAAGCAGAGCTGAACAATATTTTAGGAACATTAATGAAGAAGGAAATGTGCTGTGAATAGTTACTGATTTATCGCACGTAAATTATTTGGGTGACTTTGAGAGTCTCTTCTTGGGATGCGGTAATGAGGAGGTTTCGTGTTATTACCCTGGGATTTAAGGAAAGTCATTTTATCTTCCTATTTAGTATAATAAAAGATGCTAAGTTTGCACTAGATCTAGTAACCCATAGCAACCAATCGCACTGTAGCATTTACGATCAGCTGGTTGGGTTTCCTAATCCCCAATGACTGAAGAATGGAGACAGAGGAATGGAATTAAGTGGCACAGCAATGGGGAGAGGGAGATGAAAGAGAGCTTTGATATTGTTAGTGTAATTCAAAATGATCTAGCCTGAACACTTATGGGACAAAGGTAATTGTTGTCTATGCCATTTCTGGCTGAGTTGAAAGCATTCAAATATAGCATTTACAAAAATGTATTCGGTAATTATTCAGTATCATGTTTTACTTGTATATATAAAACTTAATTTAGCCTCAACAGAGGAAACCATAGGGCAGGTCCGAGGCCTACTTATACATACATAAGGGACAGATGTATTCATATTTGTACCATGATTCCAGTTCTTTTAAAAGTCATTAGGAGTTGCCCTAGAAAATTTCAACCTTTTCTTTTTTTTTTTTTCAATTCAAGTTTTTTGGTGAACTCATTGAAAATGATAAGCTAAATATGATGGTGCTAAGCTCGATTTTTTTTTCCACGTTATTAAGCTATTAAGTTTTTGAGATGCAGTGCATATTTGAGTTTGGGCTAATCCAGCCTTTTTTTGATGGATTCAGTTTTGGCCGAATCCACGGTCCCACCCAAACCGAATCAGAATCCTAATTAGCATAAATTAGCATATGGTAATTAGCATTCAGAAAGGGTAACATTTAAGGGGGAAAACTCTAACCCTTCCTGATCCTAGTTAGCATGTGCTAACTAGGATTCGGCAGAATCCATCAGGCAGAATCCATCAGGGTGGCTTCAGGGGCTTGGTGCATCCCTACTTTGAAGGGCATGGATCATAATTTGGATCTCCATACCTTAAGTCTAATAAAAGATTATTTAAACCCCGTAGGATTGTTTTGCTTTCAATAAGGATTAATTGTTCTTAGTTGGGATCAAGTACAGGTACGGTTTTATTATTACAGAGAAAAGGGAATCATTTAACCATTAAATAAACCCAATAGGGCTGTTCTACCCCCAATAAGGGGTAATTATATCTTAGTTGGGATCAAGTACAGGTACTGTTTTATTATTACAGAGAAAAGGGAATCATTTAACCATTAAATAAACCCAATAGGGCTGTTCTGCCCCAATAAGGGGTAATTATATCTTAGTTGGGATCAAGTACAGGTACTGTTTTATTATTACAGAGAAAAGAGAATCATTTAACCATTAAATAAACCCAATAGGGCTGTTCTGCCCCCAATAAGGGGTAATTATATCTTAGTTGGGATCAAGTACAGGTACTGTTTTATTATTACAGAGAAAAGGGAAATTATTTTTAAAAATTAGAATTATTTCCTTATAATGGAGTCTATGGGAAATGGCCTTCCCATAATTCGGAACTTTCTGGATAATAGGTTTCCCATACCCGTATATTACACGAGTGAAAAATTCACAAAACGTTTTCGGAATTTTTTTTTTACCGCACATCATTTTTTACGCCTACAACAATTTTTTTTACTTATAGCTCTGTTGTGAATCCATGGAAGAAGTCGACAGAGTGGCAGCAGTTATCCACACAGTTCCAACAAAAAGCTTGAGTACCCCCAAGTTTACACAACGTTATCATTACTGTATACACAATCCATTTTTAATACTGTTTACACAATGGAGCCCGGAATGTTCTTTTTTTCATTGTTCCAGTTCGGCTTCATAGTTTGCAAATCTAAATAACAGCTTTTGTTCCTTGTACTTGAGATAGACGACAAATACAAACCAGAATTGACATTCTTAAAATAAATATAAACTAATTTTTTTAGATTATTTTTCAGTGGTATTCGGCAGATGTTCTGCCTGGCTGGATACAGCTCGACAAGCAGTGCCTATTAGCCACTCTATAAATCTCTGGCACCAAAGAAATCAAAGTTATTGCTAATTTGTTCTGTAAGTCGATCTGTACTTTGAAGAATGAATATTAATATTCTGTCACTGTGTTATTCTGCAAAAAAAAGAAAAAAAGAAAATAGCGCATCAAAGATAATGGAAACTATCTTCTAACACGAGACACCTTCATTGCAAATTCATTCATGTCAAATTAGCTCTCTTGTTCCCACCAACCTTCCGCATTAAGCACTCCACCTACAAGTTAGTGATTTTCTCAAATTATTTTGAACATCTCAATGTCTTTTAGTCAGAAAAAAAGCTATTCCGGGAAAATAGCAATCTAGGTAGGATTCGGGCTCATAATTTAGTACGCGAATGATGAATAAAAAAACTGATTACTTTTTGTGTTTGGTGAATGATTATTTTTCTCAGAAGAGCAACGGTTGGCACAAAGCAGTGATCTGACCTGGAAGAAATAGTTCTTTTAGTTTTTCCTTTATGTGTACTAAAGGGAACAAAAATTAGATTATACTTAGCTTTTATTGGTGAATACACGGTTACAGCAATAGCTGAGATCTTGACCCCAGGGAATGGGGGACTGGGTATGACTGGGTTCAACACTACACACCACTTCCACACAGGCTGGTACAAACATGTAACACGTTCCAGGCTACACCACTCTACACAGACAGGTAGTAATGAAACTTTACTTTGCCTGGAGTATTATACCTTCAGATGGGGATGGGGGGGGGGGGGGGGGGGTTCAGAAATGGTGTTTTCCCAGAACTCTACATATGAAGAGTTGGAAAACAAGGGTTGGTTGGAAAACAAGGGTAAGCTATCCTCCTAGTATCCCTAACCTTGAGATAACTGTAGAATACTTAATAATGAAGCTGTTTCTCATGAAGAGAAGGTTACAGTTCAGTAGTGATGAATGAATCTGCCCCATTTCACTTTGCCAAAAAATTTGCAAAGCACATTGAAGTCAATAGTCAACTTTTATTTTCCGCAACATTTGTACATGTGCAACAATTTTTTTATGCACACCTGTTTTTTCTTACTCAAAATGCATTAAAGTCAAAGTCAAAGCCGACTTTGTCTCACTAATATTTTTCTTGGTGACTTTTTTTGTCTCAGATTCACAAAAAAATGTTCTGACGCCAAAATGCAAAATTTCACTGCAAATCCATGCCTGTCAAAAAAAATTGCTCATCACTACAGTTTAATAAACATTCACGTAGCCTGATTTTTATTGTATTGTCATCCCAAGCCTAATTTACATTTACCATTTTGTTTGATTGACTTCAAGCAAATGGACCTGTAAGGTATAGGCATATTTATCAGAGGCTGGAAAAGTTCACTTTGATAAACGTGTCCCTAAAAATTCTATACAAGTTAATAGGAAAAAGCAAAGATAGGAGAAAGCAAACAATAGAAATTCCGCACAAGAAAATGTATTGGGTGCAAAAAGCAGTGTAATCAAAGATTCATATTGTACCAAACAACAGCAGTGTCTTAGTAATTTGTGATCCTTCTTCCATTGGGCCCTTTATCAGATGAGATCCCCTTTGCTGATGAAGCACCTGAAATGCATTAGATGGAGGAGCTACATTGTTAATACTGTATTCATGAGGGGCAGGGGAAGACACATAGGTTTGACCCCTCCTGCCCACTATCTGTCCCCTAACTTGTGCATCATTTAGGCTTTTAAATTAAGAAGAGCCTGCTACCTCAGTTTTTACCTTCAGTCCAGTGCCACCAATCTAAGTCTAGATGCAGAGGGCGGCCAAATCCTGACTGCAAGTATTTTTTAAATGGATATCCAAGGTCAAAGTCAATGACTCCTACAGCCTTGGTTAAGCGGCTATTTGTGGACCATAATTAAATCACACATTCCTTATTCTTTGTAATAAGAATCTAGGAGCCACAATACTTTAACACTAGGATTATCTAGATCAGTGATCCCCAACCAATGGGGATCATCTCTGAGCAAGATGTTGCTCACCAAGCCCTTTGATGTTACTCCCAGTAGCCTCAAACCAGGTGCCCATTTAAAAAATTCTTGCTTGAGGCAGAGCCTCCTGCAGGCCAGCAGTCCACATGGGGCTACCAAATAGCCAATCACAGCCCTTATTTGGCACCCCCAAAGAACATTTTTCATGCTTGTGTGCATCACCAACACTTTTTAAATCGGAGTGTGGCTCCAGAGTAAAAAAAGTTTGGAGATCCCTGATCTAGATCATCATATTATCATTAACCATAAATTGTACCATGCCACTTGTCGCCCCTTATTTATAGCTTTGAACCCACAAGTTGCACCAGGACCACAATTTGGGAAATTCTGCATGGAGTGGCTGAATTTAAAAACATCAGTAAGCCACACCAATATATGGTATTCTTATTATGTGCTTGAGTGTTATGCTGCTAGTGGTTGAAAAAGTGCTATAGTGTGTGTATTAACTATGGCTGGCATGCTAGCTTTCAAAGCACTTAGGTCTCTGCCTCGGGCAAGATATAAAATTAAGTACGACTGCATTTATTGAGACAACTACAAGACATTGCTTGGATAGTGTGATGGATGACAGTTATGTATCAATGGCAATATGCAATGCTTGTGTTTGTGATTTAATAGGACATCATATTGACTGGGCATACAACAGTAATCCAGCAATAAAGAAATTATTTGTAAAAAAGCAATATATAATAGTCATATAGTTTTCTACAGTAAATGGCTGCACTGGGCACTTGGCACCTATAAATATTATGTTAGCCCAGCTTGGGGATTTTTCCTCACACGTGAAAGAAAAAAAAAGGGATTTTTTTTTTTTCATTTTAACTCCGGAGTTGTTAAATCAAATTACCTCTCTATATATTTGCGTCAATATTCTATTTTGTGGAAATAGGTTAGGAAGATGCATTCACTTATATGATACATTATACGTGTGTGTCTCTTAATGGGAAATACATAGCACTGGCAAGTAGAAAAACATTCCCATTAAATTCTCTGGCTTCTCTATTCAGCCTTGGCTCAATGGGAAACAGAATGAGCACAAGGTGATGGGAAAATTGTCACACGTTGCACCGTTATTTCCAAACTGGAGCAGCCTGCCAAGCTCATTCGCTGTAACAAATGATAATGAACTTGAATTAAGCACATCAAGTGCAACATGAAATTCAATCTGAAAATGAACCAATTTTTCCTGGTAGTATTTCATTCCATATACTGTATAAATATATTCCATGTATGTATTATATAATGCCTGAATGCACTAGAATATATATTAATTATAAAGAGACTCAGCAGGATCATCAAATGTCTATTGGACAGAACTGCACATGGAGGCTTGGTAACAACCCAGAGTCCAATAAATGTTATTGATGATTATAAAATGTCCTGATATGTCTTGAATGCCTGTTTTTTTATATACTGTATAATATATCAAGGGGTGAAGCTATACTCACGCTATCTGGACCTTCTCTCTTGATTTATACAAGTGGAAAGGCAATGACCTTTCTAATTTATATTTTTAGTTTTCCATGTTATTATTTGGTGTGAAATGGTGTTCAATAGCTTAAAGGAAAACTATACCCCCAAACAATATAGGTCTCTATTGAAAATATATTTCATAAAAAGCTCATATGTAAAACTCTGCGTCATCTAAATAAACCATTTTCATAAAAATATACTTGTTTTAGTAGTATGTGCTATTGGGTAATCCTAAATAGAAAACTGACATTTTCAGAATTAAGGGCCACCTCCTGGGATCATAGGATTCACAGTGCACACAAACAAGCCAAGGCACACATACATGCTAGGCTCTATCAGCCAATGAATGGACAGAGTTCTGCCTTTAGCTTCCACACTACTTCCTGTTACAGTCAGAGCTGCATTATTTCCTGTCAGCTGATCTCTGAGGGAGCACACAGCCCATCACTAAATGGCAGCTCAAGGGAAATTATGCAAAAGGGTAATATTTACTGATATATATATTCCAGTTTGGCGAGATTCTTTAATAGGTCACTTACCATAATATAAACTATCTGTTGGTTAAGTATTCATTCTGGGGGTAAAGTTTCCCTTTAAGATGAGCACTCTTTATTCTGTAGTTGGATCCCACATAGGAAATATACCTGCAGACCAAAAGGTTGTTTATCTCAACAACAATAGTTTAACTCAACTTTTTCAAATTCAAACCAATTTTTATTGCAACCGAGTTGCACAGCCTCAGGATATTCTAAACAGGATTGCAAAAACCTAATTTAACAGCCTAAAAAAGCTTTATAATTCACCAATTCCATCTCTAACTGGTAAACTCATGTGTTTGGGAAACTACAATGAATTCTACCATGCCCTCTACAGTTTGATGTATGGCCTTCAATTACATTTGTCAAAGACTGGCGCCATCATTATATGTTGCTCGCCAGTCGCCACATTTTCGTCTTGTTTTATAATCATGCTACAAATGAAAACAATTAACCTTCAATCAATTCAGACCAAAATTAATAAAGTAATTTGTCAGGTCACCAGGAGACAGTGTGTGACAGTGTTAAAGCATCTGTTCCAATCTTGTGCTGTATTTTAAGAATCACTTTTTGACTGGCACTGGAAACATCAAATGCAGTTGGCATCAAATAAAACATATTTAAATGTATAATTTAAAGTCTATTTATATGAAATAATTGATTGTTCATGCTCTATGGCCTGTTTATCAGAGAAGAGAAGACTAGTTGCTATTTCCCATCAGCCTACTTTGACTGAATATGACAGGTCCAAGTATAACAGTAACCCATGAGAGAAGTTAGCTGTCTCTGTGTCTTTACTCTCTGAATGTGTAAATAAAACTACTCTATTTATACAACTATTATCTTGCCCACTCTTAAAAGAGGACTATCTTCCATTGATGAAGAGTTAGGAGGTAGGAAAACAAATGGCTCAGGTACTAAGTAGGGATAACACCCTCTGAGAAGACCTTAAAGGGGAGCTTCTTTTATCCTATTACAGGTATTGGACCCCTTATCCGGAAACCCATTATCCAGAAAGTTCCAAATTACGGAAAGGCCATCTCCCATAGACTCCATTTTAATCAAATAATTCACATTTTTAAAAATGATTCCCTTTTCTCTGTAATAATAAAACAGTACCTGTACTTGATCCCAACTAAGATATAATTACCCCTTATTGGGGGCAGAACAGCCCTATTGGGTTTATTTAATGGTTAAATGATTCCCTTTTCTCTGTAATAATAAAACAGTACCTGTACTTGATCCCAACTAAGATATAATTACCCCTTATTGGGGCAGAACAGCCCTATTGGGTTTATTTAATGGTTAAATGATTCCCTTTTCTCTGTAATAATAAAACAGTACCTGTACTTGATCCCAACTAAGATATAATTACCCCTTATTGGGGCAGAACAGCCCTATTGGGTTTATTTAATGGTTAAATGATTCCCTTTTCTCTGTAATAATAAAACAGTACCTGTACTTGATCCCAACTAAGATATAATTACCCCTTATTGGGGCAGAACAGCCCTATTGGGTTTATTTAATGGTTAAATGATTCCCTTTTCTCTGTAATAATAAAACAGTACCTGTACTTGATCCCAACTAAGATACAATTAATTCTTATTGGAGGCAAAACAATCTTATTGGGTTTAATTACTGTTTAAATAATGTTTTTAGCAGACTTTAGGTAGGGGATCCAAATTATGGAAAGACCCCTTATCTGGATTACCCCAGGTCCCGATCATTCTGGATAATGGGTCCCATACCTGTAATAGTGTGGTTGGGGAAGATAAGATATAGTATAGATAGGAGATTAAATATATTTGCCAGTGTAATTAAGGATCAGAAGGCTCTCTTTACCTCTTGTATCGGTTATTGATTGCTTTATATGTTACTCTGTATGTCCAATGTATGAAACCCACTTATTGTACAGCGCTGCGGAATATGTTGGCGCTTTATAAATAAATGTTAATAATAATCAGAAGTCATGCCCAAACACCTTTATCACAATTCATGGTGTCTTCCCAAGCCTCTATATAACACAATTTATCTATATAGAGTATCCTCTTCAAAATCACGTGAAGCAACCAACAATTTATTCCCTCGTAGCTTCCAATGGACCATTAACAGTAAAAGAACAAATAGCCCCAACAACATGTTTGCATTAAGTGATTATAACCGTATCCCAATTTTTATAATTGTAGCCTATCACAGAATACAGTGATGAATCTGGACATGTGCACCTTTGCCTTTTAAAAAATAAGAAAAGTCATCTCAATTTGAGTGTATAAATTAAACATAACATAAGTTTGGTCAAAATACCCTTTATACAGCAGATGAAAACTAAAAACAGCAGTAGATAATACGTAGGGCATCAGTGAGGCTAATGGATCAGTATCAGGTAACTGAAATATTTCTTTCATCCTAGACACACCATACAAAATATCCCATATGGTATCACAGATGTGCTTGGTCTTGTTATAAATGAATTATTGCTGCTTAGTTAAGGATAAAGCATTGAAATGAACATATATAGAGACCAAGCCAAACCCTAACATGCCTAGCTTAGAAAGGAGAAAGGAAAGAGCAGGGAATTAACAAGGTTTGGTTAGGAAGCCATTTTCAGACGTCAAGCTCTGCTGCTATGTACATTATTTGGAATTACTATAAACTTGTACAGTTCAAAGGCATCTGGAAACTTTCCAGTTTTTTATAACTCCTAATATTTATGGCATATGAAAGTTATGAAAGTGCTGTTATGAACACATGTGACAATCAAACTATTCTTTTGCACCAGTACCACTTCTTATTCAGGTGAAAATGCAATATGCTACCTATGAAAGATGCCTGTATTGTTGGTTATGGATCTCTCAAGAGTGCAGGAATGAGTATTTCCAGCAGATAGTGCCAGAACCTAACCTAGTTGGTGTGAAGCAACTGCAAGGAGCAGTGTGTTGACCACTCGAGGCCCCTTAATGTGACATCTGGGCTGATTTACTAGAATATAGAATTGATACTTTTAAAGAAATAGAGAGAGTCCAAAGAAGAGCAACTATGCTGATAAAGGGGGTGGAAATGTCTCAATTCTATTATACAAGGAGACTATCCAATAAACTCTTAGAAGCTTTATTCACCAATAGGCCCTTCCAGCTGATGCAAGGGTAGCCATTCAGAAAAGAGGTTTGATTGATCTTTTTTACAATGAGAACTTGTTGAAGTTGTGGAATTATATTCCAAAGTGGTTGTAGTGGCACATTAGATAGCTTCAGAAAAGGGTTTAGAAATGGAAAATATACATTTTCTTGAATAACTCCAGGGACTATTTCAATTGCCTTCTTGGAGTCAGGAAGGATCCCCCTCCTTCCTCTGAGGCAAATTGGAGATGCTTCAGAGAGGGTTTTTGCTTTCCTCTGGATCAGCTAACAGTTTGGTAGGTTCAACTAAAATGTTGAATATGAACCTCGTCTCCTTGCTATGTGTTTCTGGGCAACAATCCTGATCTATACTGCCCTTCCTATTATAATTAAGAAGCATGTATTTGTGGTGATCCTAACATGTTTGGTCATTAGGGGCATTTGACCATTAGGGCCATGGTACCATACTGGTATAATATGTACTTATTACTAAATGTCATAATCACATGTCTTTGCATGTTTCCAAGATTTCAAAGTTAAACCAATAAAGTTTGGAAAAGTGTGGGCAACTTAAATGGTCACCAGGTAATAATTATTATTTGAACCCATTAAATAGGGCTCATCCAGGAATTAATAACGTAATCCTTGATAGAAGATTTCTATCTCGATAGAAGATTTATTGCTAACATATTTATGTGCACATAGCATTTACACAACAATTGTTGAAAACATTTGCCTTTTTTATTCCTGCATCACTTAGAATGATTGTTCGGAAAGAACCATAATTCAGCATAAATGTGTAAGCACCGAAACGATCAATCTTTGTTTGCAAGAGAATATTAATGTACTGAATGAATGTTTTTTAATTGCCATACAAGGATGTTTGAAGCTTATACAGGACTTTGAAAAATTGCCATTGATTAACCTGAGAAATTGACTTGGGTACAAAGTACTTCACTCGGTGTAGTGATCAACATGTAAATTGCTTGAAGTTTAGAGTTAAAAAAAAGGGGCCTATCTGCCTGTTAAACATGTAGAAGACCAGGGATATCATTAGGGATAATGGGGCCTTTGAATACTTTCCAGTACTTGTTATGCTATAATTCCCAGCACCCACTGAGAACCAAAGAATCATGGGAGCTGTAGTTCACCAGCTAAATCTGTTTACTTTCCCTTTGTATGCCAATTTTTCTGCCTTCCCATTGCATTCAAATACAACCTGCAGCATCTTCAGCCTACTGGAATGCTAGGAACTAGAATTAAATCAATAGGATCATCTGTTTTTTGGGGGGTTTTATGTGAAATGCTTAGGTATCAGTATGGTGGCCCAACAGAAAGCACGGCACAAGCAGAGGCTGTGAATTCAAGCGTGTGGCTGCATGTCAGAAGCTGGCTGCTTTATTAGAACACATGACTGTGATCTGCAGCCCTTCTCGGCAAACTGCAGCATCTCGCTCCGCAGCTCGCTGCCAACCATTGGCTACCCCATGACACGTGACAGATGGAGGCTTCCCTGTGTGCTCCGACTCCAATCTGTGAGCAGGGCACTGATAGGCCAGGCTGATGCGCAGGCAATTTATCATCCTGATCTCCCACTGAGAAAGGGAGCTCTTCTGTCACCAGTATTGATTTCAGAGGATGGACTAAAATTTCCTAGGATTTCCATTAAGAATTAAGAAAAAAACCCTTTAAGCACGCAGGGTAGCCAGGCAGACATGGATATGAGATGGCACTGTGAATCCTCCCAGGTAGCTTCTTCTATCACAGACGATACAGAGCACAGATCGAGCACTGCAGCATGCAGGGTTGAACATGTTTAACAAGACAAAAATAGTCCAACATGGAGAATGGGGAGGGGGGGGGGGATGCAAGAAAATAGCAAGTTACAAAAAAAATGTGGATTTTGCGGGTTTTCTGTTTTTTAATATCTGTAAAACGGAAACCGCATGTGAAGCGACTGCATGTCATTAATATTAAAAATCACATTTCTGCATGCAAGGACGGTTTATAGCTTCCAATTGTGCTTCACGGTACGGGGAAACGAGCGAATCCACTGTTACTGGAGCTTTCAGCAGGGGACATTGCTCCCTGCTAGAATCCTCTGGTTATTGTAGAGCATGTCTGCCCTAGCAATGTGTAGGCAGTGGAAAATCCAGGAAAGACACAAACAGCTTCTGATAGACCGTCTGCATGGTTAATCCTATTATATCTGCAGAAAGCTTTAATCTCTGACCATTTTAGTTGTGCATAACCTTTTTTTTCCCCCCTCTTTTCTTTACCGTTGGCAGAGATGAAAGTTCTGTATGTCTCCTGCATGCCGTTAGCAATAAAGCATGCATGAAATAAAATGTCTAACAGATATCTGTGTAATGTGCAATATCCGACCTATTTATCGCTGTATTAACATGAATTTCTAAGGAAAGACCAAGTGCGTGACTTGTACGTGTGTTTATGGCTTGCTAGGAGACACGCTGCCATTTTCAGCACTTTGACTTATTGTACAGTATATTCATTGTTTTCTTTTGCTTTCAAAATGGTGTTGAAACTTGGAATAGAAACAAATATACGACAGGCACAGAGCTGTGTTCAGATCATGAAGTATGAGATTGGCACTAGATCATATCATTATATGAGCAATTTGTTGCACAAATTTTGATATGTTGCCCTCCATTATGGTCTTAGCCATTATTCTTACCAAGGTGGTTAAATTAGTAGGTAATAATGAATATTACATACATAAATATTACAGCGGTCTTTGGCAGTCTTCGAGGCATCTTCCTCGGAGGAGGTGTTAAGTCCTGAAGAAGATGCATTACCTTTAAAACTTGCCTGCCGCTAAATACACTTTTTTGATGAATTTGCAACTAATATTGCACACTTATTTAAAATGTGTGTGGCTGTTTGTGGCAACTGCCTATGAAAGGTTTTCCTGAGATTTTTGTCTTGCTGATTCCCAGCCCCCCCAGCATTCTTAATAGTGCAAGGCAAATCACATATAAAATAGGCTTTTTTAAAGACTACTATGGCTATTGCACAAATTCTGGGGCAGAAACATTTTCCAAAAATCCAATCTTTTTTCCATTTGAAATCATTAAATTCTGGCAGATTGTTAATTTTTACATGCATCATATGGGGTAAAATTATATGGGGGTAAATTATATTTCATCTGCTGATAAATTCACCCCAGAATGAAAAGAAGATAATCACCTGCATGTGACAAACCAATGCCTTTTCTCCCTGACTTCAGAGCTGTTATCCAAAATGCTCAGGACCTGGGATTTTCCAGAAAAGGGGGTCTTTCCCTAATTCAAATCTCTATACCTTAAGTCTACTGAAAATTTGTTTTAACATTAATTATACCCAATAGGATTGTTTTGACTCAATACGTATCTTAGTAGGGATCAAGTACAAGGTTTGGTTTAATTACTACAGAGAAGAAAGAAAATCCTTTTTAGAAATTAGAATTGTGTGCATGTGTCTATGGGAGATGGCCTTCCCGTAATTTCTGGATAATGGGTTTCTGATTAATGGATCCCATACCTGTATATAATATGGCTTTATCATGTGGGATGTGTGGCCAGTAACACCTGCAAAGTAGGGATGTAGCGAACCTAAAAAAAAAGTCAAAAAGCGTGAATATTCGCGAACTTTGCGAACCCCATAGACTTCAATGGGAAGGCGAACTTTAAAACCTAGAAAAGCCATTTCTGGCCAGAAAACTGATTTTAAATTTGTTTAAAGGGTGCCACGACCTGGACAGGTGCATGCAGGAGGGGGATCAAGGGCAAAAATTTCTCTAAAAAATACTTTGTTGAAAAAGCGTTGCGTAAAAACTGGCAGACCTAGCGGAAATACGCGGCGTTTTTTGCTATTTCGCGCTATTGGCACCATGGAAACGGGATTTGCTTACACCAGTACTAGGCTGAAAAACGCCATGTGTGGTTGTGGGGCGTTTTTTAGGCTGAGAAAAAATGCAGAGAAAAAACACAGCTAAAAAAAACGCGGCGAACCCAAATTGCGAACATACGCGGAAAGTTTGCGAACTTGCGCGTTCGCGAACACCCGATGTCCGCGCGAATTAGTTTGCCGGCGAACAGTTCGCTACATCTCTACTGCAAAGTGTTGACTATTCTGAATACAGGTTTGTTGAATGATAAGCTACAATCTAATAATGATATTCTACATGGTAAACATTAATAGCAATAAAATGATTACTAAACAAAATCAGGGGTAGCTGTCTAAGGAGGAGATAACATTCTTAGAAAGAAATGAATGAAGTGAGTATAATGCCCTTCAATGCACCCCTCCTGGCCGCAGTAAAAGCGGTGTCTAGTTCACCTATGTGCAAATGAAGACACAGCAGCAGAGCAGAGGCAGGGGTGCAAATGGACTTTGATGTATAAATCATTACCTGCAATGAACAGATGCAGATTTTTTCCTTGACATGCTTGTAAAAAGGTTATATATGGATTTGAATCTCAACTATATAAATCTCACAGTGACAGCATATTTACTTGCATGGCAAGAGGCACACAGAAACATTTCCCAGTAGGAAACCGGATTTTAATGCTTCTTTTTTTTTCCCGTGGCCATAAAATAGTAGAAGTAGGAATGTCTCTTGTTCATGTTGATTTATAAATTGCTAGATATGTATTCATTATATGTTAACAACATACATTAAGATAATGCCTAGTTATGCACATGTATCGAAGTTCCTAGGTGTGCCATTAATCATTCTGTTAGTAGCAAGTGCTAATAGTTTCTTCACTCTCTTTGTGCTGCCTACGACATACAAATGGAGGAGACTGTAAAAGCTACATTAGGGCTCAGCATGGTGCCACATGCGGTGCCTGATCACAATTCACTATAGTGGAACCAAGGTGGCTATATTGCTCTGTTTTGAGCGGAATGCACCATTAATCTTTCATTATTAGATACTATTAGGATATTTGAGGTGATGTTAGGTTTTGTGATCTTTGAGAAATATTTGTAAATAAAACGTTGCAGGAAGAGAACTGGAAATAAATATAAACACATGGCCGGGCAATGACAGAAAAAGGCCCCCATTCCCGTCGTAGAAATGATGCACTCCATACCATCATGACCGATAGGAATCCTTGTTAGCCACAGCTTTTTTTAAGAAAACAAGTGCATTTTCAATTACAATTCATAACTTCATAAAGTAAATATTAGCATGTAACATAAACATTATATCAATAATAACTTGTGTAGAAACACTAAGGCCCCTGGCAGCAACTCCATAACACAACCGTACCAAATCCAGCAGCCACCCAATTATCCAGCTCGCTGGGTACGTGGAGCCACCTGTTTTTCTTTAAATCACTAACAATTGCCTGCCAGGGACTGCAAACCCCTTAGAGAGGTCTTATCAAAAAAGCACTCTTTGTCCTTACCAAAATACAACCATCTCTGGAATTTTTTAACCCATCAAATGCATTGCCAGGGACCCACATCTTCCTCGCTGTGACAAGCCCTAAATTGCAATCTGCTATTTAAATATCATGTATTACTTGTATTCCTTTCTCCAAAGGCCACATGTGACAACTTACACAACCACTAAATTGGTATTGTGGGCTGGACTGCTTTTCCTCTTCCCCTTGACTTAAAATGACTGCCCTTCCTAATATGGTCACAAAGATGTCCATTATGTTCCACCCACCAACTCTAATGTCTATTCCCCTGCTAACTAACCCAACCCTGCACTCTATTTCCTGGCCTATCATGAGCCCCTGAAACATTAAAATTGGAACTATGTGGCTATCCTTTCTGGAAATACAAGTTCAACTTTTCCCTGATATTGTGGCCCACCTTCACCTTCATTTGTTTTCATTCATACACATGGAGCAGCATCCTGGGCAAAGATCCATCAGTTAAATTTGCTTCATCTGTAGATCAGCAGTTTGAGTGGTCTTCAAAGGATCATTCATTAATGCACTTGCAACTGTTGGCGCTATGAATGTTGAACGTGTTGATGCAGTTCTTGAATTCAAACCCGCTCCTGCACTTTCATATGAGTTCAAATTGCATCCCTCCTGTACAAGTGTGCCCACTGATGATGGGAAACCCTTGAGCTACAGTCACCACATAAGTGGGCAGTAGCTCCAGGATTCCTACAGCAGGTTGTGCAAAACCCAAGAATCCAATATACCGGACTAAAACACTATTTTCAAAATATGCTCTGAAGTGAAGCACTTCTACTTTGGAAGTAGGTGACACAAATTGCCCCAATTTGCATCTGCTTTGAGACATTCATAAAGATCCCTCAATAAAAGCATAGCACTTGATGAGATAAAGTCAATACAATCCACTCATTTATGAATTTTGAACATAATGGATTGCTCTCTAGCAAGCAGCAACATATTTAGCAAGTAAGCTTGCAGAAACAAAAAAAGCTACAGGTATAGGACCTATTAACCGGAATGCTCGGGACCAATGGTATTCCGGATAAGGGGTCTTTCCGTAATTTGGATCTCCATACCTTAAGTCTAGTAAAAAATAAATAATACATTAATTAAACCCAATAGGATTGTTTTGCATCCAATAAGGATTATTTATATCTTAGTTGGGATCAAGTACAGGTACTGTTTTATTATTACAGAGAAAAGGGAATCATTTAACCATTAAATAAACCCAATAGGGCTGTTCTGCCCCCAATAAGGGGTAATTATATCTTAGTTGGGATCAAGTACAGGTACTGTTTTATTATTACAGAGAAAAGGGAATCATTTAACCATTAAATAAACCCAATAGGGCTGTTCTGCCCCCAGTAAGGGGTAATTATATCTTAGTTGGGATCAAGTACAGGTACTGTTTTATTATTACAGAGAAAAGGGAATCATTTAACCATTAAATAAACCCAATAGGGCTGTTCTGCCCCCAATAAGGGATAATTATATCTTAGTTGGGATCAAGTACAGGTACTGTTTTATTATTACAGAGAAAAGGGAATCATTTAACCATTAAATAAACCCAATAGGACTGTTCTGCCCCCAATAAGGGGTAATTATACCTTAGTTGGGATCAAGTACAGGTACTGTTTTATTATTACAGAGAAAAGGGAATCATTTAACCATTAAATAAACCCAATAGGACTGTTCTGCCCCCAATAAGGGGTAATTATACCTTAGTTGGGATCAAGTACAGGTACTGTTTTATTATTACAGAGAAAAGGGAATCATTTAACCATTAAATAAACCCAATAGGACTGTTCTGCCCCCAATAAGGGGTAATTATACCTTAGTTGGGATCAAGTACAGGTACTGTTTTATTATTACAGAGAAAAGGGAATCATTTAACCATGAAATAAACCCAATAGGGCTGTTCTGCCCCCAATAAGGGGTAATTATATCTTAGTTGGGATCAATTACAAGGTACTGTTTTATTACTACAGAGAAAAGAAAATCAGTCTTAAAATTCTGAATTACTTGATTGAAATGGAGTCTATGGGAGATGAGCTTTCCGTAATTTGGAGCTTTCTGGATAACAGGTTTGCGGATAAGAGATCCCATACCTGTAATACTATGTGTGCAAAATAGTAAGCCCTACTCTTATGTAAACTAGGTTATGGGATAAATCCATGAGGCTTTATTCCCAATATTGGAATAGAGGTCATTTGTATTGCATTACCTTCTAAGGAACCTCTCTAAGATGTGCACTCTACTTCCTTTAAAGCAATGTCATTAAATAAACAGAAAGTAACACTGCAAATCCCAGAGTATCTAAAGCTAAATCTAAAAAATAGATTGGAGGGTAAAAAATCCATTTCTTTAAAATTAAAAAATACTGCCTGTTTTGGTAGAAATAATTTTTTCCGGATGGAGATCTTATATCTCAGAACCATCTATAATTATGGATTCTTTCCATGGGCCAGCCTAAGGCATGATACTATCAATAGTAAATTTTCTGTACACCTGCAGGAAAAAGAGTAAACCTTTGGGAACGAGAAAGAGAAATTAAACTGATATCATGGTTTTTTTACTTTATTTTAACATTGAACTAGAGCAGCGGCATTTCAGAAAGCACAAAAGTCGTCATTCTATATCTAAACTATATATTTTTAAAGCATCACAAGTGATAAAGTGCAGTATATGTGTTTCTAAATATTTAATGGTGAAAGATAGGAATTGCGCACACACACATACACACATATCAGTTGCTGAGCCTTTTGCCTATTTATTAGTACACTAATGTGACATTATGGGGCATATTTAATATAATGTGAGTTTAGAGCTTAATACATAAAAACTCAAGCACGGGTGAAAGTTAGGACTCACCATTTGATAAATAAGTTTCCCATAGGAATAATATGGCTGATTTTTGTATGTATTATCCTTCAAACTCACATTTTGATATATCTGCCCCAAAATGTAGTAGTCATGGGCAAAATAATTCAGCAGGATTCAGCAGGATTTCGCCATTGGTGATTTTTTCCTAAATGGGTGACAAAATTCGCAGTGGGAAAATTCGGCAAGCGTCAAAAAATTGCCGCCCGTGTTAAAAAATTGTCACCCATGTAAAAAAAAAAATTGTTGCAAGTGTAAAAAAAAGGACGTGTGTCAAAAAAAAAGTTGCAACAAGTTGAGACAATTTTTTGATGCGCCAAATTGTCACTGTTTGACAAATCTTTTCAAAGACTCACAAATTTTTCGGCAAAGCAAAACGAGACAGATTCGCTCATCACTACCTAAGTGCTTTGGGCATGATTCAGAAACCCAAAATGTTGGCTACCTAAAAATTCTACCTAAAAAAAGCTCCTATATTTTGTGAGTTAAGGGATTTATGTTGCTGCCGTGCTAGCTATCGAAGAAATATTTGCTCCAAACTCAAATATATATACAATTTTGTGTTCAAGAGTAGTGTTGAACTGACCTACTAAGATACCAGGAAAACTCCCGGTGGTTCCAGGTGTCAGTGGGCCCTCCTGCTTCTAACTATTTGCCCAATTGCGTGGTCATTCCCCATTTCTGTATGGGAAAAAGGGATGGAAGAATAGAGAAAAGAGGACAATAAAGAGGTTGAGGAAGGAGGGGGTAATAATAGTTTAGAAAGTGGGCCTATGGTCCAAGGTTTTCTAGTGGGCCCCTAGCATCTAAGTCTGATGCTGTTCAAGAGGAATTATATTTTTGTGTATTATTCATTCAATTAGAATTACATTTTTTCTATCTATCTCTGATCAAATTCTTTCTTACCCAAGTGTGTCTTTAATATCATCTCCTGAAGTCCGTGTACAAAACTCCACCACCCCCTTCATAGGATTAAATGGATAGGAAGAAACCCTTATACATTCAATTTGTAGCATGCTGGGGGACAACAATTGAACCCAAAGCTCTATGTATGTCTTCAACTAACTTGAAAGCCTGAGGGCAAACAACCACAGGCATCAGTATCTAGATCCCTAGCGGACAGGGAAACATTTGCTGTGGTTGTTTTTTTTTATAAAAGATGTTGATTTCCCATCCTGTGCCAATTTTAGCACAAGTGAAAAAATGGAAGCCTAAAATGATTGTTCTGTTTAATTTACAACACTGTTCTACGTTTTAGGCTATAAAGTTTTTTTCATATTTTTAATTACTTTTCAATCAACTTGCAGCTTATTATTGCCAGAAGGTATAGATTTGACACTTTCCTATTTCTTTCCTATCAAATATTATCTGTAGAGCTTATTTTAGAAATGCCCCTATGACGCATTGGCAACATTCGCTGAACATGTGGTTGGGAACGTCGCTGATGAAAGCGCCGGTGCTGATGCGGCAGAAGCATAAATCGTTTTTTATCGTTAAAACATTTTTAATTAGCCAAGCAATGCGTTTGATTTCAAAGCAGTACTTTCAACTTCGCACTTCACAAAATACATGTTAAGCTTTGAAGATTTTTTTTTTCATATTCCAAATAATCCCACACAATGAAGTATGTTTAAAAAAACACGCAGAACAAACTATAGTTTCATACTAAAAATGGTTTAAATCATTACATTACTATAGCAGAGGAAAACATATTTAATAGGACTTCTTTGCTTTAATAAATGTGGCCAATTTGGGTCTATTTTGTATTGGGAAAACACATTTTTCCTTAATTTTTCATTTGTATGTTAATACTATGGATTGCAGAATTCAAACTTCAATTATGCTGACAGGGGTGAGGATGTGAAACTACAGAGGGTCATTTATTACCCAAATGAAAGGTGTTTGCGGGACTACAAAGGCATCACCTTGCATCCAGCTCATTTTCATTTCAAGGTAGCTGTATCCCTTTAACGGTATTTTATAATGAATGCGTTTCTAGTTTGGTCTTGCCAAACCTAAAAGATTTTTTATTAAAGAACAATACAATCGTCACTTAAAGAACCATTAACCACAATAAGGCTCACAGTAGATCCATGCAAATAGATTATGTGATTTTTCCACTTTAGCCAACAGAGGGGCTTATACCTAAAATATGTCACTTTCAATATGTACATATCTGCCTACAGAGACACTTACCACTAATCCCGCGTCACATGCAATAAACTTTGATCTAGTCAATAGTGGGAGTAAACAATTAGCTATGTATGAGCAAAGAGATGCAAAGCCATAGTGATTGCAGTTCTGTTCAATTAGGGCGCATCTAACTTATAAAGGGAATTAAATGTCACGTCCATTAGTGACCTGAAATAGCACTCTACATGTGAACTGCATACTTTCCTACTGGTTATAATCTCAGGTTATTAAATCTTTGCTTTGAGCCCCACTCTTTTGAATTTGCATTTTTGTTATGTAACCAATTTATTTAGTGGGTTTTGTTTTTTTATGGGGGGCAGTATTAGAAAAGGAGCTTTGACATTGCCTAAGATAAAGCATAAAGAATGTGTAGTCATTGCTTTATGTAAATAGTTATTACACTGATAGGAAGGAGATTAGGGCTGTAAGTGTAGGAATCTGAACATGATGGAAGGAAAGCTTGGTGAATGGTGTGTTTTTGGAAGGAACAAGCTGGGAATTTAAACTGTCAGGACATGAAATGTAGTAAATAGTGATGAGCGAATCTGTCCCGTTTTGCAGAACAATTAGCGAATCTTTCAAAATATTCATGAAATGGTGAAAAATTTGCAAACAGCAAAAATGTTCTGTGGCAAAAAAAAAATTGGCGCTCACGAAAAAAAGAAAAATGGCTTGAGGCGTGGGAAAACTTTTTTGACACGCAACAATTTTTGCGTCGATTTTCTGCAGTGAATTTTGTCACCCGTTTCACAAAACAATCTGCCAATGTCGAAACACGGAATAATTTCGTCCATCACTAGTGGTTAAGGAAAGAGAAAAATGACCTGAATAATGAAAAAGGCAATTGGGTGTATCTGTAACGGTGGTGGTGGATTAGTTTGCTCATGTGTCCTTAAACCTAGCTTAGTATCTATCTCTCAGACACTACAAAGAACAGGAAGAATGGGAACGAGCTTCTCTAGGTTTTATAGTCTTATTATATAAAGTACGCAATGTGGAAGAAGGCGCTTTTGATAGCTACTAGACCCTCTACCAACCAGAGCACAGCTTGCTTAAGTAAGACTGGTGGTGGTGCAAGTTCATAAAGTAAATAAAGTCAAATGTCCTTGCAATTTTTGCACTTTGCTTGTATGTTCTTTTCTTTTGCGTTATCACTGAATGAATCCAGAAATGCCGGCAGAAAATGATGTGTGTTTTTCTCTTCTTATGTAGGCGCCTGATTAAATAGAGCTATTCTTGGCTTATTAGATGACACACATGATAATTAAATGTTCTTGTGATTATTAAAAACCTGCTTCATGATATAATGAACATCCCTTGTAAATAAATGTGTCTTGTTGCTGCTATATTTGCCTTTTTAATGAATGGCATTACAATGGGTAGAGGCTTAAAGAGAAAGGCATCATTTTGCCTTTTCTTAAACAGATTTGTTGTTTGCTTAGAATCAAATAAAAGACATAACTAAGATAATGTAATAACATGGAAACCAATTCATCCACCAGGTAACCAATCAATAACCAGGTAGCATATAAATAATATTTGAAAATACTATGTAATTCTTCTATATATAGCCATACATCTTGCATTAGGCCACATCCGTATCAACCCTATCCATGCCCAATGCCACTAAGACAGTTGCGTTTGTAGCGACAGAGTTTTCCTAAATGGACAAACACTTACCTACAAATAAAAATCTACAGTCAAATTTGATAAAATAGTTTTTATTTAGGGGAGAAAATAATAAAAACACTAATAATAACCATTTATGGGCACTTCCTTTAGGGCTATTGCATTTTATCATAAGCAGCTTTATATTGTATTCACATACACTGGAAAGATTCAGATTTCATACATAAAAGAAAATCTAGAGGTATATTTGCGAATGCCACTTTATTTGCCCATTACACCTATGGTTCGTATAATGCACCACCCACATAGCAGGTCTATTCAAACTACACAGAATGGAAGGCTGACATTTTATACTATATTCATAGAAAAATGATTATGAATATTTTCAGACATTTAGCTTGGAAAGACACTTTTAGATGATTTTTTTTCCCCCCAGCTTTGAGTGCTTCTCTTAGAGTTTCTATGGGGAATTCTGCATACTTCATTTCAATCTACTGTTAAAATGTGTTTGTCACTGCTAGCATTAATTAGCCAGAAAGGAATGTTTCCCTTCCATTTTCATTATGGAAGAATAACTCTGCTCATTAGTATTCAGTTGACAAAGCCCAGTGGATTTCAGAGGATGAAAATGTTCTATATGTGTAAATTCACAACATAAAGTGCCAAGGCAGGAAAACATATCTGCAAAGCTACATCATATTGACATTTCAGCACGAGAGAAGCCAGTCTGCCTATGCTAGGCAAATAAAAATCACAACGAGGAGGCCCGTTTATCAACATTCTGATTTTAGTTGTTTTAGGGGTTTTTAAAACTACACAAAAAACTCTTTTCCACTAAAACTATGACTGTATAGTCATTTATTATTACAAGCTTTGAATTGGAAGAGCACGATCAAATTAAAAATATGGAACAAAAACAAAAACAAAAGCGATATGAAAACTTACACTTACAAACAAAAAACCCCCGAAAACTTCTAAAACCAGAAATAAAATTAAGATTGTTATAATTTGCTTAGGAAACCTCCCATTGACTTCTATATGACCTCAACAGCTTTTAGATGGTGTAGTTTTTTTTTTTTGCTTTATAAATCACATCTTTTTAGAGTAATTAGGAAAAATCCATGTTTTTTAGTGCTAAAAAACACAAGTTACGAAAACAAAAAACATACGAATGATAGCAAATTTGCACCTTAGAATCAGTCATGAAGGAGAATACAGGTATGGGATCCCTTATCCGGAAACCCATTATCCAGAAAGCTCCGAATTACGGAAAGCCTATCTCCCATAGACTCAATTGTAATCAAATAATTCAGAATTTTAAAACTGATTTCCTTTTTCTCTGTAATAATAAAACAGTACCTTGTAACTAATCCCAACTAAGATATAATTACCCCTTATTGGGGGCAGCACAGTCCTATTGGGTTTATTTAATGGTTAAATTATTCCCTTTTCTCTGTAATAATAAAACAGTACCTGTACTTGATCCCAACTAAGATATAATTACCCCTTATTGGGGGCAGAACAGCCCTATTGGGTTTATTTCATGGTTAAATGATTCCCTTTTCTCTGTAATAATAAAACAGTACCTGTACTTGATCCCAACTAAGATATAATTACCCCTTATTGGGGGCAGAACAGCCCTATTGGGTTTAATGGTTAAATGATTCCCTTTTCTCTGTAATAATAAAACAGTACCTTGTACTTGATCCCAACTAAGATATAATTAATCTTTATTGGATGCAAAGCAATCCTATTGGGTTTAATCAATGTTTGATTCATTTTTTAGTAGATTTAAGGTATGGAGATCCAAATTACGGAAAGACCCCTTATCCGGAATACCCTTGGTCCTGAGCATTCTGGATAACGGGTCCTATACCTGTACTAGGTTTCAGATATCATAATGATAGGACTTAATGTAAATAAAAGAGTTTCCAGGGTCTATATGTTCAAACAATATAATCTAGTTGGGAAGAATCTATTCTCGAGAGGATAAAGGAGCAGCTCGAAGTGCCGCATACAGCTAGGCCACCCAACAAGGCAACACTCAAATTAAAGAACGAGTGAGGATGAAAAATTATGTTCAAATATTCCTTGGGACTCACTCAAACAGCCTGTACTTGATAGCTTATTGCCCTGGGGGGTAAATGCCATTTTCTCTGAATCTCTGTTCCCCAGGCAGATTTCATCTCTCCATTTTCATAATACTGAGCTCATCTTAGACTGTAAGCTCCACTGGGGCAGGGACTGCAGTAAATGACTGATGTGAGCAGTTTCTGTAATGAGCCAGGTATATATGTCAGTGCTATATATAAAGCAAGAAAGTAAAATAAGAAACCCTTTTCCTCCGATGAACGATGGCTATTGAGTTGGAAGGTTGCCATGCTGAAATGAATACCTTAGATAATTATTAACCCCAGCCTCTCTATTCACATTAAAATTGACATTATCGTCCACTGCTTCACAAAATGCGATGTGTTTAAATCACAGAGTCTGCTTTAAATGCCAATGCATTGTGTTAAGGTTTTCTTGGCGTTTCTGTAAAACCAATTTTACTATTTTTATAATAGTTATTGTTGCCTGCAAAACCAAATGTAATTAAAAAAGTGGAGACTATGATAAGCAGGCTGGATAAACTAGGCTGGGAAACATTGGTTTCAAGTAAAAAAAATAATGAATAGACCCTACCATATTTAATTTTATGTTTACATTGTTAGATTTTTGCACTTTGGAAAGAAATGTAATTCCTATTACTATTCACTTGCTTCAGAACGGGAAGCGGGTTCTGGTCTCTCGTTGTGGGTTGTATTAGAACCCAGCAGGATGTTACTGAGATCATAACACTAACAGAGCAGAAGATAAAAGTTCCCTGTCAACTAGTTAAAGACTGGTTTGGTTTATATTTCATAACATGGATGAAAAGTAAATGTTTATGAATGATGCATGCATTAATATTTTTCACCAAATGCTTTTTTTCAAGCTTTGCTATCAAAGAAAGAACCTTTATCTCTGTATCCTAGCATAGTACAGTTTAACACTATAAGATGCACATTCTGCCCTCCTGTTCCAGCTTATTATTGTTTGCCCATTTTTCTGTTTTTTCGTCTCGTTCAGGGCTAGTAAATAAGTGTTTGCAATTAGGTAAATAAACCATGAATGATGGTACAGGTATCGGACCCCTTATCCGGAAACCCATTATCCAGAAAGCTCCGAATTACAGAAAGCCCATCTCCCATAGACTCCATTATAATCAAATAATTCAGAATTGTAAAACTGATTTCCTTTTTCTATGTAGAAATAAAACGGTACCTTGGAATTGATCCCAACTAAGATATAATTAACCCTTATTGGGGGCAGAACAGTCCTATTGGGTTTATTTAATGGTCAAATGATTCCCTTTTCTCTGTAATAATAAAACAGTACCTGTACTTGATCCCAACTAAGATATAATTACCCCTTATTGGGGGCAGAACAGCCCTATTGGGTTTATTTCATGGTTAAATGATTCCCTTTTCTCTGTAATAATAAAACAGTACCTGTACTTGATCCCAACTAAGATATAATTATCCCTTATTGGGGGCAGAACAGCCCTACTGGGTTTATTTAATGGTTAAATGATTCCCTTTTCTCTGTAATAATAAAACAGTACCTGTACTTGATCCCAACTAAGATATAAATAATCCTTATTGGATGCAAAACAATCCTATTGGGTTTAATTCATGTTTTATTGATTTTAGTAGACTTAAGGTGTTGAGATCCAAATTACGGAAAGACCCCATATCCGGAATACCCTTGGTCCCGAGCATTCTGGATAATGGGTCCTATACCTGTACTAGGAGTACATTTTTACATTTAAGCACCGTAGTATAAAGGAACTTTCTCTAATGCTATCTTAGGATTTAAGCCCACCAAGAGTTAAGCTGAGCATGTGTTAGAAACGGATCGCAATATGTTTTAATCACCATGTTCCCTGGCCTTATGATTATTGATTTAAATTAGGCTAGTTAAGCTCTACATCGAGCAGGAAGCTCTTGGCTTTATTACAGATTTGATGGCCCTCTTCTACATCCAAAATCTTGTTATCGGAATGACTGTTCAGTCTGTATTGATATTTCAATTGAAGAATGTGCCCCTTGGCTTCCTGATTGAAAAGAAGACAAACAAGGCCTACCTTGTAGCATAATTCAACTTTAGAAGAAACATAGTTATCATTTTAGTCTTAAATATACTCAAAAGCATTTTTCTTGTTTGTTTGCTTTATTCTGTCTTCATGGGGTATCTTGAAAAGACATTCTACTGAACGACTGTACCATTTTTCTCAAGGGAATGTAATATGTATGTATTTATGTATGACTTTATTTATAAAGCACCACAAGAGTATGCAGCGCTTTACAATAATATAATTTATATTATTAATATATAATAATAATAAATAAATACAATAAATATATATAAATGCACAGGGAATAAGTGCCATGTGGTATAAGACACAGTAGGAAGGAGGTCCCTTCCCCGAAAGTAATAGCAAGTGTTCTACCATTTTCATGAGAGTTTGACCAGTAGAGGACCTTATCTTTTGTATTAACCTACTGGTGCACATAAAGGAATACAGATATAAAGATAAATAAGGTTCCCCATGCAGAAACACCTATGCCAGTATGTTTTGATGAGATCTGAAGACATAGTGAATGTTTACTCTATGTATAAATAGGTCTGTTCTAATATGTTCCTTTAATTGCTTTGGAGAGAAAGCAGGAGCAGTTGTTAAATAAAAACCGACCACTCATGAAGCATGACAGATATCTCTGATCTATTTTTATATTAGGAGGAGCAATTTTAAAATATATTACCCGGTCCTCGAACTTGTATTAATGGATAATATTGAATTTTCTGTAAAGGGCCATGATGTCTGCAAAGCTTTGCGATTAGATGCAGCTGAAGTCAATACGTCTTCATAAACTCTACAATCATAAGTGAATTGCTAAGATTTCTTTACAAACTTTTTTCTCGGCTTTTAAATAAGAAATGTACATGGTACTTTAAAGCTCTGCACAAAGGGAAAATATGCATGCAGTTCACACTTATATTTAGTGAATTGTTTTAACATTAGACTCAGTGAGCACTTTTCACAGCCGGAAGTGCTGTTGAGTTAACAGACTTGGACTTGTGTCCAAACATGCTCATTGCACTTTATTACTGCTGTACTAAGCTCCATTCTGTCCGTCCTGCTTCCTTTGCTGAATTGTGCGCAAATGTGCCTACTGAAGCTGTAGCTACCCTGACCCTGAAGATGTTATAGTTCAGCTACTGCTAGAAGTACGGTAGCTATCTTAGAAGTAAGAAGAGTATAGAATGACTATCCCCCAATAATGTTGGGAGCCCTGAGATTCAATGTTTAATGCTATTCTCCTAAAGTAGTAGAAAAATCATTTTGGCATTTTACTGCCAATAGATGTGCCACATTAGTGCCACCTAGAACGCTATATTTATTCTGCAGAAAGCTATCATACCTGAGTAAAGAGCCTTAGAAGCTTTCTCTGATTGCAGCTGCCATTTTAGCCTGGTGTTCATAGCTTCCTGCTTGCAGTCTAGCCGTTATAGCTCAGATCACATGTTCCTAAGGGAGGGGGGAGTGAGTTTTATGAACTCTTATGGGAGGGGGGAGCAGGAGAGAGGAGAGAGCTGGGCAGACTCTGGCCTCAGGAATGAAGGATTTTACTGAGAGAGGAAGTCAGATACCCTAAGAACATGTTTACAAAAAGATGACAAGAAATCCTGTGTTTCTTTTGATAGAGGATTCAGTGCATGTTTTCTGTGAATGCTTATGGCTGTATTTACATAGACCTTTCTCATAAAGCTTACTTAGTTTTTACCTTTCCTTCTTCTTTAAAGACACCTAGGTGACCAAGTAGGTTTCTAAGCGAAGAACTGAGTGGAAGAGCTACAAGTTTAGGAAAATTCAAATACCTATATTCAGATGTTAAACATACTCCCTCTGTGTCTGCAACTGCCACCTCTTTTTATAAAGTCTCTCTAAATTCTCTGAACATGGTAAAATATGGAATTATTCTATTTTCTATCTTACTTATTGGCTAGGATATATTTTCTGCAAAAAAAAATCTCTGGCTCACTTCTAACTCTCCAATTGTTGTTTTGCCCAAAAAGGGAACTGAAAAAGTAGTAATTTGTAATGAAAGCTGAGTAATAAAGATAAATGGCTATCTGTATTATTACTGCTTACAGTGTAGTGCTAGTCTGTAACGAGCGAGAGACCACGAGGGAGATTGCAGATACATTTTCTTCAGTAGCTTAATGAAGAGAAATGCGAGAAAAAGTTACAGACAGAACTTTTAGTCTACAATATACAAACTTAAAATCTGAGCTCTATATATCAGTTAGTGCATTCACCAATCAAAAAGCTTATAGGCTACAATCCTATTAACTGGCAAACTAACGTCCCTAAAGTCCCAAGCCCACATTGGCCAGCAGTGTGAAGTATATAAACATAATTCACCCATTCAGCCTTTTTACATTTGTAGAATTTTGTAAGGTTTGTTAAATGAATGGATGAAGGTCTTGAGCCTAATTCTTACTATAGATTTTTAGGACTTCTCCCAACTTCAGACTTCATTCTCATAGTTTATAATGTAAATTGCGCAATGGCAACGCCATCTACTATACCATGCAGCAATGGGGCAACACCAAAGATGTATTCTTACAGTATGTGCTGGAGCTGCCAAAACTCTTTGACGCCCACATCAAAAGAATAGCCGCGTGACAAAAGAATAGCCGTGGGCGACAAAAGAATAGCCTAGCTCGACAAAAGAATAGCTGCGGGCAACAAAAGAATAGCCTCGCGACAAAAGAATAGCCATGGGCGACAAAAGAATAGCCACGCGACAAAAGAATAGTCGCGGGCGACAATTTTTTTTTGATGCGCGTCATTTTCACTGTTTCACAAATTTTTCGCCATTTCGCAAATCTTTTGAAAGATTCACAAATTTTTCGGCGAAGCGAAATGGGACAGATTCGCTCATCACTACTCTTAACCATAAAGTTGAATGTGTGACAAGGCTATTTTTTCCATAGACTGGCAATAAAATATGAGCAATCTATTTATAATGTGAAATAAGCATAATGGCCAGCATTTGTCCATTTGTCCATGTCCATGTTAGTAAATTATTTTAGTTTCAAACTGATCCACAGCAAAGTGCTGATTTCTTGGAAAGGTCAATACATTTTGAAGGAAGAAAACCAAGAAAAATGAAGTGTAATCATACTTTCTGCCAAACTGTATTTCTGTTAGTAGAATATCAAACACATACAATAGTTAGACAGATGGACAGATAGATGGACATTTTGGCTGACTGACTACTTGACAAGTAATTGTCAGGGGTTGAGCATATGTGATATTATTATTATTATTATGGCTTTCCTCCCGTAGCTGGCAGATGTCAGCTCTCTACCCATAATCCTGAGGATGACATGTTGTGAATCCAAGTAGTATGTCACTGTCTCATCAATAGTAAAGACAGTTGGTCTCTCCAAGCACTTTATTCCCCTAAAATGTAGCTTTTTTTTTTCTACATTTAGGGGCTGATTTACTTACCCACGAACGGGTCGAATGGAGTCCGATTGCGTTTTTTTCGTAATGATCGGTACTTTGCGATTTTTTCGTATGTTTTGCGATTTTTTCGGATTCTTTACGAATTTTTCGGATCCAATACGATTTTTGCGTAAAAACGCGAGTTTTCCTATCCATTACGAAAGTTGCGTAAAAAGTTGCGCATTTTGCGTAGCGTTAAAACTTACGCGAAAAGTTGCGCATTTTTCGCGTAAGTTTTAACGCTACGCAAAATGCGCAACTTTTTACGCAACTTTCGTAATGGATACGAAAAACTCGCGTTTTTACGCAAAAATTGTATTGGATCCGAAAAATTCGCAAAACATACGAAAAAGTCGCAAAATATTCGTTTTCAAGTCGGAACTTTTCCAATTCGGGTCGGATTCGTGGGTTAGTAAATCAGCCCCTTAGACTGGACACCTTTTCTGCAGAGGTATTACCAGCCTTCATATGCCTGTTATCCCTTTTCCCTATTAATAATATTGGTATCCAGTGTTATCTTTATCAAATGATCCAGTAAAATACCAACCAGATGGCAAACGTCCCCTGATTTATTTAGATGGTTTCTAGGCAGGTTTATCTACAGAGTATATTCAGAGCTTATGTCAAACAGGGAGATAAGTAACTGAAAATCTGTTTTTATTATTTAAATAGCTATGGCACACACCATCTTCAGTCACTATTGCTGCATGCTAGGCAACCCATGGCGATCTCCTTATCAAGTTATAGAAATGATCAAAGCACAAAAATAATGGGCTAAAGAAGATCCTTCAGTACTAGTTAAACTAAAAAGAGAACGAGCATTCCCTAACTGCCTTCAAACATAAATGAAGGACATGTACTCAGGATTATTAATATGGATTATATACAGGGGTGGGTGTAGCACGTTAACCAATATAACTGCACAACTATTGTATACAATGTGAATATTAGGGTTACTATTACAATGTTTGGATCACAAAGTCCTTTTACTCCATTGTGGAACGTAAATAAATGCAACTAATGGATGGGTATTCTTTTAAACTAACTGGGCATGATAATGACTGCAAATAAGAAATAGGCAAGTTAATGCATTATGACCCAAACTCTTTAATATTTTCACATTGTTAAGCCCTCTGCACAGCCAGCAGTTCCTATACACTTGCACTCATGCAGGTATTATTATTACAAATTAAATAAGGATATTACCACAATATGCCACTAAGAAAAAAGTCCATGTCTAGACATATACTTAAGCTATCAGTCATAGAATATGGACTGACATTTGACATGTTCTCTTCAAATTAAATAAATGTGTGGTTTAGCCCCGTATTTCCTGCAATGTTACATTCTAAGTGCATCTTTATGCCTATATTTATATCATTTTAAATCTTACAAGCACACATTTATTATTATTGACAGACATCATTTGTCTTGGTATCGTTGGCATTTTCTCGGCTGACAATTCTGTACTTTAATTAAGAAAAATCAGGGTGTTCTTCTCATTATTAAACAAGCAATTGCAAGACGGCAGATCAATTTATCATTGCTGGAGAACATAGGAAAAGCCAGAGATGTGTAGAGTATATTAATTCCAAACATTAATGAACCCTTAAACAGTGACATTTCTTGGCTTTCTTTTTGCCCAAGGCAGCAGGCCCACTGTTTCCCTGTCATGATTATTCTCCCCTCTCCTGAGCTTAGATCAGTGAAGCACCATCAGCCCCGCCCACTTTATAGTTAAATAAATGTAGTATTTTGTGTGCTTCAACCCATCTACTTGTACTTAGCGACATAGATGTTGACCAGGATCCTCTTGTAAAACAACAAAGGAGGAACATAAGTTATTTTATATTTTTGGAGTAAAATATAATTGATTTAAATAGATGATCTTATCAGCAAAGTCCTAATTGGCCACAAGAATACCCAAAGACTGATTGTGACCTCATAGACAGTTGTTATTTACCCCAAACTAATCTTACTATCAACTGATTCACTCGTTCATAGACAGATACAAAAATAATGTGTGTCTTGATAATGGAATACCATATGAATGATTTTGTTTAGTATTTTAGGGTATGAAGGAGTCTTAATAGCTTGTAATAGAAATTCTATTGCTTTTTATTGTTTTAATGGATTAGGGCAGATGACTACAAGGGACACACTGATTTGTATTACTGTAGTTGCCCTCTACCTGTATAACCCTTGTTTATAACATTATCTACTCAGTAATAAACTTCTATCTCCTGTTTTGCTACAGCTATTGTTTTTGCAATAGCAGCAGGCAGATTTATTTAATAGCAGTTTTGATCAGTTTTAGTAACCTATATCAACTAACCAGCATACAGCATTCACTGATCAGTGGGTCAAATTTTGATACCGGAAAAAAATATCTTTACGTGAACGTCTAAAAAAGTCACATGTTGGTAAAACTACCATTAGTAGTCAAAGAAGGAGCTTGTGATGAATAATATGTTTACAAGTCCATCTATTGAATTTCTGAATTTATGCGTTGTCTGTGCTCTCAGATCCAATAAACTTGACTGTGTTCATTATACAGGAAAATAAACCGACAGGTAGAGTCTGCTTCACCCTAAAATGACCATTTAGAGTTAACTGAGATTTTATTGTAAAAAAATGCTCCATAAAACCCGTTATTGGAAAAAAGCTACAAAAAAATGTTCAACATGACCCCAATACAATGTGCTTTGGATGAGCATGTGTTCTTCCTACTGTAAACAATAAATCCTGAGTCCCCTGAAATTGTGCTTTCTACATTTTGATATATTGGACCTTGTTTCCCTTGATCTGGAGGAAATGTAATAGTGAGTGTGACTTCTATAGACAACCTCTTATCTTTAACTCTTAAATCGTATTTAGTACTGCTAGTTCTTGCTTAGTATTGCTAGTTCTTGTTCATTATATTGAATATCATCTTAGATTCTAGGGATCCTACTGAGAAGTCACATTTTTTCAACATTCTTTTTTGTTATTCTCTTACAGACCACTGATGACATCTTGGTTGCTTCTGCCGAGTGTCCCAGTGATGACGATGAGGACATTGATCCCTGTGAGCCGAGCTCAGGTGGGTTAGGTTAGTCATCTTTTTTATTCTTTTTATATGAAATCTGTTTTACATTGTGCAATGTATGTGCAGGTCGAAAATACTCGGTTGCTAAGATGTAGGTTTGTATAAATAAACCCACAAATTTGGTTGGCTTCTCTGTGTTTAATGTTATATGTACAGTCAGTGAATATCACAGCTACCTGTTTGAGTCAATAAGCAATAGGGGAATATAGTAAAAATAAGCTTTAACAAAAAGCTGAAGACTCCAAGATAAGGGTTATCAATAGCATGCCCTACTCTGCAAGCCTTATGACTTGTATGTAAGAACCATTTTACTTTGCCTTTTTTTAAATTTGAAGTGAAGCCTCTTAATGTTCTAGCACTTGCATCCAGGACATTATTAAACAGTATGTTTTGTGTATATTCACAAAAATTTCCCATTCACGCAATGATTTATCTCCACCTGGGTGATCATATTCTCAAGCAAACACAGCCAAGGAGGCCTGAAGATCCGTTGTAGGTTCCAGATTGTAGCGCAGTTATTCTTTGTTTCCACAACTGCAAAATAATAATGGTAGATATCAAAGGGACAATGATATTTATCACTTAGTAAATTGCAGGCATATAAGTGCAACTGGCAGTTTTTACATCCTTCCAAGTGAGTGGGATTTAACTTGCACAACATCAAGTACCGGTAGTCGCAGTACACAAAGGGGACCCTCTAGCTAGCAAAGTAGGTGCTACTGGCTAAGTAGAACTTTTTAAAAGATACAATGCTGCCCTGTTTGTGTGGATTCATTATAAAAGATTCCATATATATCTTAAAATAGTAATTATGAATTAATAGTAATTACAAACAAATGCTGAGTGTCTGTAACTGCATTTAAACCTGTGTTACATGAAATGATTACTTCCTCAGTATGTATATATCCATGCAGTATTGCACATTAAAGAAAGCTTAAATATCTCAAGGTGAAGACATTTAAACAATGTCATAGTAAGAAAGAATATCTCCTAATAGATGCAGGGGGAAAAAAGCACTTAACAACATTAGATAATAAATGAATCATTTAGTACCGAGGCCATTTCTTTTAAATTAGATAACCTAGATTAGCTTGGGTGTGAAAAAAAAAAAAACATAAAACACGGACTGTAACTTACTAGGACTTACGTGGAGCATATTTATTATGGAGTAAATTGCCACTGCTAAATTGCTTTGCCCTGTTTCACCCCAGGGACAATATTGCAGAGTTAGGGTAATTACAAACCCCCGAGGTGAAGGCAAAATGGGCAAATGTTAAACAGAAACACTGGTCGTTTTGTCTTTTACGCCAGAACTTGCAAGTCATTATTTTGATGAGTATGCCTGACTGAATTTTAATCATACATATTTATGTATGTGTACATTATACTAATAATTTATATATTATTTTTTATTTTGTCTTCTGGTATCTGTTTCTTTATGGTCAGTATTTCTATAATGTATTTTTTTTCCCGCCCTCAAGTGAAATATACTATTTTCCTTTTTGGCACGTTATGATCTATGATAAATCTTATATAACTACACACCCAGTTGCACCACATGACAGATTTATTATATAAAAATGACATTTAAATGCATATAAATTATTTCTATTCCCCTACACTTGTCTGGTAAATAGTAGTTACTGCAGGAGAATATCAGTGCTGCCTTAGACATATGATGTAGCTCTCTGTGGCAGCATTGTCCTTGCTGAGCACAGTTCCATTTGCAAAAGCTAGTGATGAGAGAATCTGTCCCTTTTTCTACAAAATTAGCAAAAATTTGAAAAACTGCTTAAAAATTTGTGAAAATTTCCTGAAATTGCTAAAAAAAATTAGTGAAATACCAAAAAATTTACAAAATGCCTTTTTTTTACATGACCGCACCTTTTTTGATGCAACTGCAAATGTTTCAAAGCAAAATTTTCCAGCAGTTTTGAGAAAAAGTTGCCCAATGGTAAAATGCGGAATTTTGTAGCGAATCCATGCCTGGCGAAAAAAATTGCTCATCACTAGGAGATACTGGTGCTTTCTCCAGTTACACCAGAAAATGACTGCTTTAAATACTTGATAGGAAATTGTGACACAAAAGGAGTTTTTTGAAGTGTAAAGGACATTTTTGACAAAGCAAGGCACAAACTTCAATGAGAGTCATCTTCACAGAAGATCATAAATCATAAAATGAAAATAATACTGAATTCACTTTTCTGATACTTGCATTTGACAAATGCAAAGGAAAAAAAATCATCAAGGTAAGGTAAACTATCAAGAAAATACAAATGTAGTATGTTTCTTATCATTTCAACAAAAAACTTTGTAGATATAATCAATTAAAAAATCTGTGTCATTGTGGCTATCAAGTTACTTTATACTCTCATAGCAATCTGTCTCTCTACATGCAGGCTTTGTGTTGGAGTCAGTTATTTTGAAAGACAGTTAGCTCTAATACATAGCGTAGCAATCTGTCTCTTTACATGCAGGCTTTGTGCCGGAGTCAGTTATTGTGAAAGACAGTTAGCTCAAATATATAGCATAGCAATCTGTCTCTTTACATGCAAGCATTGTGTCGGAGTCAGTTATTTTGAAAGACAGTTAGCTCTAATACAGTGCCAAGGCAAAGGGAGAACGCAACTTATTTCCATAAATAAAGATCATATGACATTTTTATTTTCATGATTGTTTTCCCTTTAAGAAGAGTTTAATAATATGTGGAATGCTATTCCCGGCTATTCCTGTTTACCACCATGCCTCCCTGAATGTGGGTTATACAATATCCTCAGCAACAGAACTTTACATGATTAATGCAATTAATTAAAAATATCAAGCAAAAAAAAAATGTTCTCAGATTACAGAATTACAGACACTTTCATATAAAGACATTATATTTGCAGAGGATATTAAAAAAAAAAACTCTTATAGCAAGTAAAGATCTTGAAAAGCAAGTAAGTCAGGCAGATTGTAAGTAGAAATCCCATTAAAACAGCCGGCCGGAGCAGTAGATTGGATATTGCCTGCAGGATCTTTGCGCTGATCTCTGATCTTGAAAGTGTTTTAGCATCAGCTTCAATTAAGTGGCGGATAATAAATTCCAACAATCAAACTTGATTATCAAAATACATTTATTTCAAACCATCCCCTCTGGTTGTGAGGCGCAACAAGTTATTAAAATCATCTCTTTTACAATTATTTCTGATCATTCAAATATTGTTCCATGGCATTACTAATGTGAGTGTGGCCTGCTGGAATCAATGGGAAGCCAAGGCCCGTGTATACTCAAATAGAGCACAGCACAGTCTGCAGTGAACTACAGTCCAAATGTACTTTTATTTAATCCCTTCAGTGCCACGGATGTAGTAAATGTGGAGTAAAATCAGTACAGCTTAGATTTACCACTGGTTTCTTGTATTTCCATTTTAAAAACAACACTTGATGCCAATCTTGTGTGCAAGAATAGTGATGAGCGAATTTTTTCACCAGGCATGAATTTGCAGAGAAATTCCACATTTTGCCATTGGCAAATAGTTTCACAAAACTTCCACAAAATGTTGCCTGGAAAAAATTGTGGCAGCATCAAAAAAAGTTGTGGTTGTGGCAAAAAAATTGTGGTCAAGGCAAAAACGTTGCTCACATAAAAAAGTCGGCTCGACACCCGCATTTTGCTCCTTTTTTTGCTATTTTTTTTGCAAATTTTTTTCCGAGGCAAAATGGGACGGATTCTCCCATCACTATGCAAGAAATATAACATAGATAGGTAGGTATTTTTATTAGAAATGAAGGTAACTTTAATACTGTGATTGTAACATTTCAGGACCAGTTTTAGGGTAGGACGGAATGTAAAACTTTATTGGCAGTGCATTGGGGATTCACGGATTTTGTTCAGCATTTCTCCATTTGGAATTTCAGCAGCTGTCTGGTTCCAAAGGTTCAGTTTAACCTATTATAACCAGGCAGTTGTTTGAAAGAGAGACTGGAATATGAATAGAGGAGAGCCTAAATATAGACAAGTAAGTAATAAAAAGTAACAATAACAATAAAATTGTAGCCTCAATAAGCAATACTTTTTTGGTTGATGGTGTCCGTGACCCCACCCCCCTTTGAAAGCTAAATAGAGTCAGAAGTAGAAGTCAAATAATTCAAAAACTATAAAAAAATAAATTAAAAAAGAAGATCAATTGAAAACTTGCTAAGAATAGGCCATTCTATAACATACTAAAAGTTAACTCATAGGTGAACTACCTCGTTAAGCCCTAAATAATATCCATACTGTGGTGCCCCCTAGATAAGCCCAAATAACCATGTTTTGCAACTACTTGTCTAAGCGCTGTACTTATGGAGCACAAAGAAGCACACATGTCCCACTCTTCTGCGTACAGTTTGCACAAGATGTGTGCAAAAGTATTTTGCATACAAAGCCTGAAAAGAGTTAAAAGGAATTTTAGATGTATTACTTTTTGTTGATAGTTTATGGCACAGTATGGACAGTAGTTCCTCTGAATCTGAAGTATCAAAGAAGCCAGAATGTATTTTCACAATATGCACAGGTGTTCCCATGTATAACTGGGGCAGGGAGAGACAGATATAAAGAGATGTGAAGGGAATGGGTTAGACTGGAATCTGTTGCAGTTGACCATTACATCATACTCTTATACTCAGCAGAATTCATCACGCTCTTCAATATGCTATTTTATTCATCAGAGTCACCGGCATTAAGTGTGTGACATTGTAAGTACATATCTGTTTTTCTAATATGTGGCAGCAATCTTTTAAGTATAACCCAGTGTTCACTTGGATAATATGACTCTAAAAGCTTCTGTGCTCTTTTGTGCTCCATTTTATACAAATTCTAACTGAGGAAACATTCGGAAGCCCTCACTTCCTATTCTGGGGTTTGAAAGAAAACTTCAAATGCCCACAGTTGTTTAAAGAAATCAAAGAGACGCTTTACTTTTCCATTCTCTCGTCAGTATAAAACCCCATTGTTGATTTTTTTTTTTTTCTCTCTGAAAGATTCTTCAACTTGGTGCTGAATGTCAGATTTAAAAGCTGCAATTCTGTAGCTGACTGCAACAAATTCTATAGAAAGCTACACACACAATGCCCACACATAAACCTAGCATTCTTCATCCAGTTCTTCTCTGAAGGTCACCACAAAGAGGTGAATTTGGACAGTTAAACCAATTTTTAAGGCTGCTTCTTCTTGTTTAAGAAATGTCATTGCATCATTGGAAGTGCAGAGCAAAATTACTGTTTTGAAGCTGTGCTGTAGTTTGCTGTAAAAGGTACTGTATTGTAATTGTGGCCAATGGAATAGCAAAGGAGAGGGAATGAACATTGTTCGGTGAGCACCCAGGTAAAGATAAATACTTGGTGACTTTATAGTTTTTATATTATTTATATATATATATATATATATATAGAAGTCCAAGAATTGGGTGCACACCAGGATATTTTTTAAAAATTAAAACGTTACTTTTATTTAAACATGCTGTCAAAAAGGCCAACGTTTCACCTTGATAATGGTCTTAGGAGGAGACCGAAACGTTGGCCTGTTTTAACAGCATGTTTAAATAAAAGTAACGTTTTAATTTTTAAAAAATATCCTGGTGTGCACCCAATTCTTGGACTTCTGGATAATTAGACACATGGAGGTAGCACCCAGGTGATTTATATTACGGGTTTGGTGTGCTGAAAATTTTGTGGACTGTATATATATATATATATATATATATATATATAAATATATATTTTTCAAAATATTAATGGGTGGTTCACCTTTAATGTTAACTTTTAGCATGTTATAGAATGAACTGTTTTTCAATTGGTCTTCATTATTTATTTTTTATAGTTTTTGAATTACTTGCCTTCTTCTTCAAACTCTTTGTAGCTTTCAAATAGTGGTCACTGACCCCGGCAGCCAAAAACTATTGCTCTGTGAGGCTACAGTTTTTTTTTGGTATTGTTACTTTTTATCTATTCAGTACCTCTCCTATTCATATATCAGACTCTCATTCAAACCACTCCCTGGTTGCTAAGGTAAATTGGACCCTAGCAACCAGATAGCTGTTATAACTCCTAACTGGAGGGTTGCTAAACAATGATTGAAATAACTTTAAATAATTAGTTGTGAGAAAATCTGCAAATTCGTGAAACTCATTGAAGTTTTTTTTTTTTTTACTCCAAATGCATTAAAGTCAACGGGCATTTTTTTCTCATTCCAAATGCATTAAAGTTAATGGGCATTTTTTCTATCGGCGACATTTTTGTCTTGGCAACTTTTTTGTCTGGGCGACATTAATGTTGCAGCAACTTTTTTGACACAATTATTTTTTCAGCCATTTCATGAAAACATTCAGTGATGGCAAAATGCAGAGTTTCACAGTGAATCCATGCTTGGTGAAAACATTTGCTCGTCACTACAAATAATAAAAAAATGAGACTAATTGCAGATTGTCTTGGAATACTCTCTAGATCAGAGATCCCCAACCTTTAAAACCCATGAGCCACATTCAAATGGCAAAAGTGTTGGGGAGCAAAACAAGCATGAAAAAAGTTCCATGGGGTGCAAATGAGAGCTATCATTGGCTATTTGGTAGCCCCTATGTGGACTGACAGCCTATAGAAGGCTCTGTTTGGCTTTACACTGGGTTTTATGCACTCAACACTTTCCTCCTAACCAGAAATTCAAAAATAAGCACCTACTTTAAGGCCACTGAGAGCAACATCCAAGGGGTTGGGGAGCAACATGTTGCCCCTGAGCTACTGGTTGGGGATCACTGCTCTGCATCATATTCAAAGTTAATTTAAAGGTGAACAGCCCCTTTAAGTGGTTTATGGCCACTAATTGGGTTCTATTTATGATTGTTGCTTTAATAATCCAAAAATATGATCTATAATCAAGACCTGTATTTAAATGCACGCAAGAGCTGCCAACCCCTTTCAGAACTGGCTTACAGGTAGATTTATAGAAAGATTTGAGTGAACTGAAGAGGGAAAGTAGTTTAACTTTGTTCTAACAGACATAACAGCCCTATCTATGGTAATTTCATAAAAGGAAACCAGTGTCAGTGTTGCTTTAATCACTTCCAATGATCCATTTTCATATACAGTACCTTAGCGGAACATACAAATGGCAACTGAGATTGCACAGTAGTTAAGGCGACAATGTGCGTTGGAAAAGCTCATCCTGATTGTGTCATCACCACGCCTGACAAAAGAATGAATGAGTCACCTTCATTTTGTCATTTATTTCTTTGTTATATGTCCCCTGAACAAAGCCTCAAAAATAAAATCAGATGATTCCCATCTATTTGATTTCCTGGGGATACAAATGATTCCTAAATAATTTAGTTCACCTAGGACTCTCGGGGGGGGGGGGTTACATTTTATTCGCCAGTGACGTCATTAACAACCACATTCAGAGAAGCAACAGGTACTTGCAGATATCTGAAATGGCAGCAAAGCAAATGATCAGATCTAATTTTAGGTTTTTGCTCATGCACAAGATTCATATAAAAGTATCCTATGCAGATATTTTTAAGTGTTTTTAAAGAGTAGTGTCAAACATGTACAGGTATGGTATCCGTTATCCACAAACCCAGAAAGCTCCGAATTACGAAAAGCCTCCCATAGACTCCATTTTAATCAAATGATTTTTTTCTCTGTAATAATAAAACAGTACCTGTACTTGATCCCAACTAAGATATAATTACCCCTTATTGGGGGCAGAACAGCCCTATTGGGTTTACTTCATGTTTAAATGATTCCCCTTTCTCTGTAATAATAAAACAGTACCTGTACTTGATCCCAACTAAGATATAATTACCCCTTATTGGGGGCAGAACAGCCCTATTGGGTTTATTTCATGGTTAAATGATTCCCTTTTCTCTGTAATAATAAAACAGTAACTTGTACTTGATCCCAACTAAGATATAATTACCCCTTATTGGGGGCAGAACAGCCCTATTGGGTTTATTTAATGGTTAAATGATTCCCTTTTCTCTGTAATAATAAAACAGTACCTGCACTTGATCCCAACTAAGATATAATTACCCCTTATTGGGGGCAGAACAGCCCTATTGGGTTTATTTAATGGTTAAATGATTCCCTTTTCTCTGTAATAATAAAACAGTACCTGTACTTGATCCCAACTAAGATATAATTACCCCTTATTGGGGGCAGAACAGCCCTATTGGGTTTATTTAATGGTTAAATGATTCCCTTTTCTCTGTAATAATAAAACAGTACCTGTACTTGATCCCAACTAAGATATGATTACCCCTTATTGGGGGCAGAACAGCCCTATTGGGTTTATTTCATGGTTAAATGATTCCCTTTTCTCTGTAATAATAAAACAGTACCTGCACTTGATCCCAACTAAGATATAATTACCCCTTATTGGGGGCAGAACAGCCCTATTGGGTTTATTTCATGGTTAAATGATTCCCTTTTCTCTGTAATAATAAAACAGTACCTGTACTTGATCCCAACTAAGATATAATTAATCCTTATTGGAGGCAGAACAATCCTATTAGGTTTATTCAATATTTAAATGATTTTTTCGCAGACTTAAGTAATGGAGATCCAAATTAAGTAAAGATCCATTATCAGGTCCTGAGTATTCTGGATAACAGAATACCTGTACCATGTGCTCGATGCATAAATGTATACCCATATAATTCCTTCGCAATTATTTGCCTTTACACTAATTAATATGCTCTGTTATTACTATTTAATATTAGATGTTTTAGATCTATTAGATGTATTTATTAAGAACCAACACATTTATTATACAAAAGAATGGCGCATACATCAAACTTATTACATATAAATACTGATACAGCAGCTTAAGAGGCCTGCTAAGTAGAACTTAAAAGGAGAAGGAGTAACAAGACTCATATGGGGTGTATTTATCATGCTGTATAAAAAGTGGAGTAAAACATTACGGGTGATGTTGCTCTGCCAATCAGATGCTGTGCTTTGGTTTTCTAACTGTTGAAATCTAATTGTTGATTGGTTGCCCTGGGCAACATCACAGGTAATGCTTCACTCCCCTTTTTACACACCATGATAAATATACCCCATAGTGCGTGACTCATTATCATTAGCAAGTGGTGATTTTGGTATTAAATGCCTTAGAATTCAAAGTGGCCTCCAAGCACTATGGCAGCCATTTTTAGAAATTCATGTACATATACATATTAAGAATATTCCGTTCACAGTAGAAAGAGAAATGCTATTAAAGCTGTTATGGTTATAGAACAAATGATTAGAAAAGTTAATTGCTCTGTTACTGTTATTATGTTCTGTACGACTATGAAAAACTATACCTCATCCTCTACTGAATGCTCTTATTGATTACTATGTATTGCCAAGAAGAAGAATACACAAAAAGTATTATATATGATCTTAAAAAAGAAATTTGGAAAAAAAGACATTTCACATTTTTGCTTGAAAACAAACAAATAAATAAGAACATACAATGAAATCATAAAAACACTCACGCAGACCTTTGGTTATAAAATGGGGGCCATAAAAATGATATGGGAGCTGAAACAGGGATTTCTCCGTAGACGGAAGAGACGATAAGCGAGACCACGGTGACACATTTTTATGCTTCATTTAAAATACAGGCAAACAGTCATAAAACAGAAGATAAAAGAAATGTAATTCACTTATAGCACATGAAACTGAAAACTTTGATCCATAAAAAGATAGAATTGTTATTCTCCGAGAAACAGCTACAAGTCCTACACAAAGCTTGTCAATTATTGAATAAAGCATAGGAATCCTTTAAACGGATTTCTTCTTTAAAATAGCTGAAAGTCAGGGCCTTGTCACTCACGACCAACAAAAGGATGATCTTTCCCTAACTTTTCTCTATATAGATTACTAACATTGTAGGGTTGTAGCTGTACCCTTGCCAGGTTAGCGTGGAGAGCCTTGAAAAAACGGAAATTCTACAAAGCCCTAGCACTGGGTCTCATCCTGTCCCTCTTCAACCCTTACAGAAATAATTTTTAGATAAGCAAGATAAAACCTGTTTATGAAGGTTTTTATTCAACCAGGTCATGATAAAAACGCTGCACCGGATTTCACTATAGGGCACCACAGGCCGGTCCCCTTCTCCGCTCCCCCAGAAATTCTACAAAGCGCTAGCACTGGGTCTCATCCTGTCCCTCTTCAACCCTCACAGAAATGATTTTTAGATAAGCACGGTAAAACCTAGTTATGAAGGTTTTTATTCAACCAGGTCATGATATACACTCAGTGCCGGATTTCACTATAGGGTGCCCATAGGCCGGTCCCCTTCTCCGCACCCCCGGAAATTCAACAAAGCCTTAGCACTGGGTCTCATTCTGTCCTTCTTCAACCACAACAGAAATTTTTTTGTAGATAAGCATGGTAAAACCTGTTCACAAAGGTTTTTATTCACTCAGGTCATGATATACACTCAGTGCCGGATTTCACTATAGGGCGCCCATAGGCCGGTCCCCTTCTTCACTCCCCCAAAAATTCAACAAAGCCCTAGCACTGGGTCTCGTCCTGTCCTTCTTCAACCCTCACAGAAATTATTTTTAGATAAGCACGGTAAAACCTGTTTATGAAAGTTTTTATTCAACCAGGTAATGATATGCACTCAGTGCCGGATTTCACTATAGGGCGCCCATAAGCAGGTCCCCTTCTCCGCTCCCCCGGAAATTCAACAAAGCCCTAGCACTGGGTCTCATCCTGTCCTTCTTCAACCACTACAGAATTTTTTTTGTAGATAAGCACGGTAAAACCTGTTACAAAGGTTTTTATTCACCCAGGTCATGATATACACGCAGTGCCGGATTTCACTATAGGGTGCCCATAGGCCGGTCCCCTTCTTCACTCCCCCAAAAATTCAACAAAGCCCTAGCACTGGGTCTCATCCTATCCCTTTTGAACCCTTACAGAAATTATTTTTAGATAAGCACGATAAAACCTGTTTATGAAGGTTTTTATTTACCCAGGTCATAATAAAAACTCAGTGCCGGATTTCACTATAGGGCGCCCATAGGCCGGTCCCCTTCTCCGTTCCCCTGGAAATTCAACAAAGTCTTAGCACTGGGTCTCATTCTGTCCTTCTTCAACCACTACAGAAATTTTTTTGTAGATAAGCACGGTAAAACCTGTTTACAAAGGTTTTTATTCACCCAGGTCATGATATACACGCAGTGCCGGATTTCACTATAGGGCGCCCATAGGCCGGTCCCCTTCTCCGCTCCCCCAGAAATTCAACAAAGCCCTAGCACTGGGTCTCATCCTGTCCTTCTTCAACCACTACAGAATTTTTTTTGTAGATAAGCACGGTAAAACCTGTTACAAAGGTTTTTATTCACCCAGGTCATGATATACACGCAGTGCCGGATTTCACTATAGGGTGCCCATAGGCCGGTCCCCTTCTTCACTCCCCCAAAAATTCAACAAAGCCCTAGCACTGGGTCTCATCCTATCCCTTTTGAACCCTTACAGAAATTATTTTTAGATAAGCACGATAAAACCTGTTTATGAAGGTTTTTATTTACCCAGGTCATAATAAAAACTCAGTGCCGGATTTCACTATAGGGCGCCCATAGGCCGGTCCCCTTCTCCGTTCCCCTGGAAATTCAACAAAGTCTTAGCACTGGGTCTCATTCTGTCCTTCTTCAACCACTACAGAAATTTTTTTGTAGATAAGCACGGTAAAACCTGTTTACAAAGGTTTTTATTCACCCAGGTCATGATATACACGCAGTGCCGGATTTCACTATAGGGCGCCCATAGGCCGGTCCCCTTCTCCGCTCCCCCAGAAATTCAACAAAGCCTTAGCACTGGGTCTCATCCCTCTTCAACCATTACAGAATTTTTTTTTAGATAAGCATGGTAAAACCAGTCGATTTTTATTTACCCAGGTCGTGATATACACTCAGTTCCGGATTTTACTATAGGGCGCCAAAAGGCCGTCCCCCTTCTCCCCAACCCCTCCCCCTGTTTACATGCATGCACGTTTATTTCGCTTACATATGGAGCACTGGGGATGGGACATGCTGAAGTTTTCTGCATGTCCTGTTCCCTGTTCTCTGTATGGGAGAAATATTTACATGCAGCTGGGCAGCATACTGCCCCTAAATTTAGGCCGCCCTCGGCCCAGGCCTTTGTGGCCTCGCCACAAATCCGAGTTTTCAGGTGATAAACAGTGAAATATGTTTTTTTTAAATTGAATTCGACCCCAAATTGAATCTCGTCCATAGGTTTTTCACTAAAGTTTTTACACCGTGCTGATGCTTTAACCTTGTTCAGCAAAAATATTACTTTTTGCATGTTCTTAGGATAAAAATGCAGACGGTCAAATGAGAATTATAAGGCAGAATAAACACTGAAAAAAAAGTACATCATATATTATAAAATTCTAATGTACCAGAAATTTCTGTTTGAAGGTTATTATCCTAATATATCCATCAGTATGTGATAAGCAAAGCAGATGATTATATTCAGTTGCTGACAATGATGCATTATTGCTTAAAACCTTCTCCTTCATAGTAATCAGACAAATATCCTGCTCAAATCTCTTTTACAAAATCCCAGTATGAGCAAAGTAAGAAAAATGATTCTTTCATTTAAAATAATGCAATTACGCTAATTTCAATTCGCCAACTCCGCGGGAGCCTGAATGCGCAATGTTCTTTCTTCAGTATTAATGAAAAGTGCATGTGGAAGTGGCCAATGCGTATTCTTAAAACCAAGTCCAATTTCCAGAACAGCCAGGTATTATAATAACTTTGAAAGGCTTAGTGGGATGCTATAAAGATCAATATATCATTTTCATACAAAACATGTCTAATTATAAAACGATGGATTTAGCTTATCTGTAAAATATATTACATATTAAAAAAACAAAGCATGAAGATTTTCATTTTTTTATTGACTAAATTTCTAGAAGTCAAATTTAGGAAGAATACCTGAAATTTACAAGAATGTATGGTACAAGGATTCCCTTTGTATTGACATGTAGTTAACGCCATCGCTAGCTAAGTTCAGATACATGTATGGGATCCAATATCTGGAAAACCGTTCTCAAAAAAACCTCAGAATTACGGAAAGGCCAACTCCCATAGACTCCATTTTAATAATATCATTTAGATTTTTAATCTTAACTAGGATATAATGAAGCCTTATTGATGTCAAAACAATCCCATTGGGTTTAATTAATGTTTATGATTTTTAGTAGACTTGTAGTATAGAGATCCAAATTATAGAAAGATAATTTATCCAGAAAACCCCAGGTCCTGAGCATTTTGGATAACAGGTCTCATACCTGTATCAAATACACACACTCCTGAATATTTTCTCCTTGAATATAATCTCATTTGTGTGTATTTCCTGTAAATCATTGAGCCTCAGGCAGATCTTAATTTGGTGACCAGTGTGTCGGAAGTGGTTAATGGTACTGCTTATATAAAACTACTAATACAAGTGCCGACTCACTTGTGTGTAATGGTATAGGGGTATAATGATAACCTTTTGGCTCATGTTATTTATATAAAAATAGGTATATTTATTCCTTGTTAAATGAACAAGATACAAGACAGATACAGTTACATAAAATAAAAGCAAAGGGAACCAGCATAAGATGTTACAAGGCTGTCCCTCAATCCTGACTGGCTGCTAAGTCCAAACATCTAGGGTCTCTTATCCACCTTTTCCCTGGGAAAATCACATCTCCACAAAAAGTGGCTTTGATGTTTCACAGACCCCCTGTTGTTTATACATAAACAAATAGGATGCAACCCCATACAATGTAAAGGTCCCCATACATGGGCCAATAGTAGCTGCCGATATCGGTCCCTAGGACTGATTCGGCACTAATCGGCCCGTGTATGGGCATTTCCGACGGGCCTGCCCAACCGATATCTGGCCTGAAATCGGCCAGATCTCGATCAAGCAAGTTAGAAAATCTAGTCGGATCGGGGACCACGTCAGCTCGTTGATGTGACCGACTTTACCTATACCCATCATTATAATTCAAGCGTTTGGCCCTAGGGCAAACGATTGAATTATCCTGGATTCTCCCAATATCGCCCACCCTTAAGTTGTAAGCTATGTACCAACCAACATTCCCTATATTATCAGATAAAATATAAACATATGACCCCCCACACACTCACTACACAGTGGACCATGGTATTAAGGCATTGCCCACAAAAAGTTCCCTAAGATCATTAAATTTCTAGCTATACGTCTATAAAGACTTAATTAACAGGTGTTTCAATAAAGAATTCATATAAATATTATTTATATAATATTCATTTTTAGCATATAAGCAGGATTATCTATCTATTTAGACTTAAAAAGTAAGATAATTGTGACGGAGTTCAAGTGATTGCTCGTTGAAAACAAACAAATAATAGCATATTAATTAATCATTTTCACCTTTTTGCATACAGAACACTATTTATATCTGTAAACTACAGAGAAATATACCTGGGCAGTATTCAGAGGGACTGAATCTTACATTAATGAGTTGGGGGTTAGGGGCTGCTTAAGAAAAGGGAACCTTTTCCAATAGTTTAGAATTGCCAGATGCTATAGTGTATAACTGAGTCCTTAAAAGGACTTATACAATAATTAAATATCAGATGGAGCTTCTTCCCATCAGGCTGGTGTACTAAGTTCATGACTGGTTCATTCTGTTGTGTTAACAAAAATTATGATGCTTGCATCAAGGTGAGACTAGTGATGGGCGCAATAATTTGGCAGGCAAGGATTTGCGGAGAATTTCCGCGGATTATTTTGCAAAATAGGCAAAAAACATTTGCCACACAACAAAAAATTGTTGCCCGCTTCAAAACATTGTGGGAGAAAAATGATGCGCGTCAGAAAAATTACTTGCACAACAATTTTTTTTTTGACGCTCAACATTTTAGGTGTTTCACGGCCTTTTCCCCATTTCACCTTTCTTTTCAAAGATTCTCAAATTTTCGAGAATTTGCTCATCATTTGATGATGTTGTTTTGGGAACATGGGAACTGGATTGCCATATTGCCTTGAGGAAAAGAGATCCTGCTCATTAGAGCATACACCAATATATTTACTCCAGCTGCAATGGACATATTTCATTCCGGTGCTTTTTAGATACAATACTTAGTTCAGACTCCTGATTGCCCCCTTACACTTGGGCAGGTCTTGTTATTTGCTATGGGAGGAGCTTCTGTTTGTAAAGGTGAATTAGGAAGTGATTGAAACTTCATTAACTTACAATAATATGGTTGGAATTGATAAAATGTCATAGAAATGGTATTGTAATCCTTCAGTAATATTTCTGTTATTATGTTCATCACAGCCCTTTACTAGAAGTTTATTCAGGCATTATAAATAGGCAATAAATACATCAAATGAGGCCATTGGTTTGCAGTGATGAAGTAACTCTAATAATTACCACTTTGCCGCTTTATAAATAGAGCTCTGCATGTTAAAAAAAAAGTGGAGGTTCATTGAGCTCATAACTTAAAGTATAATTTACTTTCAAGGCCAAAAACAAGTTAACATCATTAATTCAGGCCATTTCAATGCCATTTTTAAAAAGGCAGTGGGTAGCATCAATCAAATCATTGTTTCCACAAGAGGACTGAAGAGGTAAGTGAGATAATTGTGGAAATGTGCTTACTTTGAGAGACGTTCTAGCAGGTGAAACATTGATTTAGCTTGCATTTAAATGCATTTCCTTGTTCCCATTATAAAGCTGAATTGTTAATAGGAACTTGCCTTTTTTCACATCAAGCTGAGATGTCACAAAGTGAACATTAGTTGACATTTCTTTCCTGGAGGATGTATAAAAGGGAAGAGCAGTTTTAATGTAATCCTTGTTTGTAAAATTAAAAAATCAGACCAGTGTATCAGTAGAATAAATTTCTTTATAAATAGGGCCAAACTGGAACAAAAATGTGCCTATAGTGGCTGCACTATCCACGTTTGATAACTTTAATGCATCTGTGTGCTCATGTAGCACTTTATAAATAAAGTTTTGAACCTATGGGTTTGTTATTGTAACTACTTTGCAAGGGGGTTATATGTTAGTGTAGAGTTACTTCAATAACAACAAACCAGCCGCTATGAAAGTAGTTATGTCCTACTGGAATGGGCAAAGTATTTTTTATATTTACTTTATGGAGTTTTTAATTAACTATACAGGGCTAAATTATGGCCATGCTGCAGGCAGACATTATAGCATTTACATCTGTTTAGCAAAATGTTGGCTTTGGTGAGTAGGCTCATGCTGAATTTCTGTTTCTTGGATGTTTGGGAGGTGCCAAGCTTAGCTGCAAAGCCTAGCCTAGCATAGATAGGTCAGTATGGGTCTGTATGTGAGTGTATAGATAGGTCAGTATGGGTCTGTATGTGAGTGTATAGATAGGTCAGTGTGGGTCTGTATGTGAGTGTATAGATAGGTCAGTATGGGTCTGTATGTGAGTGTATAGATAGGTCAGTATGGGTCTGTATGTGAGTGGATAGATAGGTCAGTATGGGTCTGTATGTGAGTGGATAGATAGGTCAGTATGGGTCTGTATGTGAGTGGATAGATAGGTCAGTATGGATCTGTATGTGAGTGGATAGATAGGTCAGTATGGGTCTGTATGTGAGTGGATAGATAGGTCAGTGTGGGTCTGTATGTGAGTGTATAGATAGGTCAGTGTGGGTCTGTATGTGAGTGGATAGATAGGTCAGTATGGGTCTGTATGTGAGTGTATAGATAGGTCAGTATGGGTCTGTATGTGAGTGGATAGATGGGTCAGTATGGGTCTGTATGTGAGTGGATAGATAGGTCAGTATGGGTCTGTATGTGAGTGGATAGATAGGTCAGTGTGGGTCTGTATGTGAGTGTATAGATAGGTCAGTATGGGTCTGTATGTGAGTGGATAGATAGGTCAGTATGGGTCTGTATGTGAGTGTATAGATAGGTCAGTATGGGTCTGTATGTGAGTGGATAGATGGGTCAGTATGGGTCTGTATGTGAGTGGATAGATAGGTCAGTATGGGTCTGTATGTGAGTGGATAGATAGGTCAGTATGGGTCTGTATGTGAGTGGATAGATAGGTCAGTATGGGTCTGTATGTGAGTGGATAGATAGGTCAGTGTGGGTCTGTATGTGAGTGGATAGATAGGTCAGTATGGGTCTGTATGTGAGTATATAGATAGGTCAGTGTGGGTCTGTATGTGAGTGGATAGATAGGTCAGTATGGGTCTGTATGTGAGTGGATAGATAGGTCAGTATGGGTCTGTATGTGAGTGGATAGATAGGTCAGTGTGGGTCTGTATGTGAGTGTATAGATAGGTCAGTATGGGTCTGTATGTGAGTGGATAGATAGGTCAGTATGGGTCTGTATGTGAGTGGATAGATAGGTCAGTATGGGTCTGTATGTGAGTGGATAGATGGGTCAGTATGGGTCTGTATGTGAGTGGATAGATAGGTCAGTATGGGTCTGTATGTGAGTGGATAGATAGGTCAGTATGGGTCTGTATGTGAGTGGATAGATAGGTCAGTATGGGTCTGTATGTGAGTGGATAGATAGGTCAGTATGGGTCTGTATGTGAGTGGATAGATAGGTCAGTATGGGTCTGTATGTGAGTGGATAGATAGGTCAGTGTGGGTCTGTATGTGAGTGGATAGATAGGTCAGTGTGGGTCTGTATGTGAGTGTAAAGATAGGTCAGTATAGGTTTGTGTGTGTTGGGTTTACTTGGAAAGGTTGACTCTGGTTTTTTTTCAATCCTATGTAAGTATGTATCATAAGGCCAACAGAATACATACAGTAAATATAAGTCTTTTTTGTGGATATAAAAGAAAGGGGAGGATGGACAATGAGCAACATGAAAGAGTAAGACTGGCAAGCCCAATGGAGTATATAGGATACAGGCATTAGTAACGTTTTAAAAACAGAAGATGTATGGAGTATTCAGTTTTATGATTATTGTTTTTTCACAACTGAGAAGAATTAAAATCTCTTAAAAATTGTATTTGTGGCTGTAGATTTATATCAACAGAGAACAGACATCAGCACTTTCTTTAGACATGAACATGATAGGAAGTCTTTATTGTTTTTACATTTTGGTCACTACAACGAGCAAACAACCGTGCATTACTAGTATTACACTTTTTTATCATATTCACCACAAAAAAAACTAAATTGTACTTTTCTACATTTCTTTTAATGGTGTTATTCCTTTATAGGATTTTTTGGATAATTAATATAGTTTCCCGATTTTACTATCACATTTTGTTTTCTGGACATTTTACTAAATAGTAAACAGTTTCTCTTTTTTCTTTTACTTTTTCAGCAAATCCTACTAAAGCGAATGGAATTCCTGGCCCATCGGAAGTCATCCGAGAATCCAGCAGTACAACTGGCATGGTAGTCGGCATTGTTGCAGCAGCTGCGTTGTGCATCCTCATCCTCCTCTACGCTATGTACAAATATCGAAACAGGGATGAAGGCTCCTATCACGTGGATGAGAGTCGAAACTACATCAGTAACTCAGCGCAGTCCAACGGGGCTGTGATTAAGGAGAAACAACCCAGTAGTGCTAAAAGCTCTAACAAAAACAAGAAAAACAAGGACAAAGAATATTATGTCTGATCCCAGCCACTTAATGGACAAATGTATAGAAATAGTCTTCATTTTATCTGAGACATAAAATTAACAGACTTATTTACTTTACTTTTTACAAAGCACATTGAAAAAAAATTAAAAGGAGACAGGGGATGAAATCGGAAGAGCGAGACTGTTTTAAAAAAAACAAAGTAAAAACAAAGATACCATGGTCTAGGTTGCCAGAAACAGGAGCCAAAACAAGAATCCCGAATATCCACAGTGTTTTCATTTATTCTGCCTGTCATTGAAATGTCGCAGGAATGCTTTGGAAAGACAGTTGCGGCTCCAAATATTCTATGAATTTGGAGTCAATTCCAGCATTAAGGCACAATTTTAGAAAACGAAAGAAAAAGCTACCTATGATTCTGGATTCAGCCAAAGTGCTAGTGCTTTTTTCCAAACGTAAGTTCATTCTGGTGCCAGCGAAGAATCGTCTGAACCTGCCAACGTCAGTGGTTTGCTGTACTGTGCAATGAAACAATGATATGTATTCAGTAAAAAAAACATGCTCGGAAGACTTAAATACTTTCACGAAGCCCCTTTCTGGTTGCTAAGGGATGTGTTACGGAGGCCTTATTTTCCGAAATATGAAATATAAGGCACTTTTTCAAAATAAACAAGAGGGATAGATGCAATCATTGGGAAATTTTCATGCACGCTTAATATGTTATTACATATGTTTATATAAAACACATCTATATGTGCTTTCTGAACTGTGATAAGTGATGTTTTATAGCCTGTTGTATAGACAATGCAAAATATATCTGCTCTTCAGCCATTTTTGGTAAGTAAATGTTCTGTGTTGCTAGGTATAGGAAGTTTTCTGATGTCTGATGCAACAGACCAGTTCTCTTTTCTTTTTGCAGTCATCCAAAACAGTAAATCTCTCTCTCTTTTCTCTTTATTTTTTAATTTGAATTCTAGTATGCAGCGGGATAGGTATGAATGTATATATCATGTAAATCGACAGCACAATAGCCTAAATTTCACTGCAGCCAAGTTACAGTGTGTTTTGGGTGAGGACGTATAAAGGGGTCTTTAACCCCCTGTAAAAATGACCAAATTTCGGTAAAACTTAGAGATCTATACCTTCGCGATTAACCTCAACCCCTTTTTTGAAATGCTAAAATACCCTTTTTCAGCCTTCCTAAAAAAAAGGTTCTATCCTTTAGTTACACAAATGTTAACAATTTTTGTATGACAGACTTGCCTACCATTAGAGGAGGGACAAATATATTCTCTGAATTAAAAAAAAGAATATATTTTTTTTTTTGTTTACAAGAAATTTGCTGTGTCATAAAAAAAGTATTTTATGTTGTATTTTACAATGATATTAAAACAGTAACACCATTTTGATTTTTTTATATTTATTTAACCCTTTCGTTTCTTTGAGGAAAAATGAAAAAAAAAAAAAGTTAAAAACTCTGCGTTATTTGGTTTATACATTAACCCAACAGTGGTTATTTAAATATACCTCTGTTAGTCCATGGAGGTCCTCTGGTAGAACCAGGGGTTTCACATATTTTAGATAGGGTGAAAGTAAAACGCCCAAAATAAATAAAATGAATTTTAACAAAGAACAAAACAAAATAAAAATTCAAATGGTATTTTCCTAAAGTTTATGGTTATTATTATTAAATCACAATTGATAGATTTTGTTCCTCATTACAACAGCCCCTGCCTTTGTGAAGTTTAAAGTCCCTCCCACATTCTCACAACATGGGATACCCTGGAGTCATTTCATTAGAAGTCAGTAAACCACCAGTATGTTTTTGGAGTCTAAGGGGAAACCAGAGTACCTGAAGGAAAACCATATAGACACGGGAAGAGCGTACAAACTCCTTGTAGACAGTTCCCAGGTCAAAATACTACTGTTCCTGCCTTTGTGAAGTTTAAAGTCCCCCCCACATTCTCACAACATGGGATACCCTAGTGTCATGTCATTAGAAGTCAGTAAAAGTACCAGTAAGTTTTTGGAGTATAAGGGGAAACCAGAGTACCTGAAGGAAAACCATTGAGACAAGGGAAGAGCATACAAACTCCTTGTAGACTGTTCCCAGGTCAAACTGCACGCAGGACCCAAACCTTCAAGGCAACAGTGCTAACCACTCAGCCACCAGTTGATCGAAATACTACTATACCTGCCTTTGTCATGTTTAAAGTCCCTCCCACATTCACACAACATAGGATACCCTAGAGTAATTTCATTAGAAGTCAGTAAACCACCAGTATGTTTTAGGAGTCAAAGGGGAAACCAGAGTACCTGAAGGAAAACCATAGAGACACGGGAAGAGCATACAAACTCCTTGTAGACAGTTCCCAGGTCAAACTGCATGCAGGACCCAAACCTTCAAGGCAACAGTGCTAACCACTTAGCCACCAGTTGATCGAAATACTACTATTCCTGCCTTTGTGAAGTTTAAAGTCCCTCCCACATTCTCACAACATGGGATACCCTAGAGCAGTGCTGTCCAACTGGCGGCCCGCGGGCCGCATGCGGCCCTCGACCCCCCTCTGTGTGGCCCCCCACCTGTCTGGCTGCTTTGATGGCTTAACTTTGTGTTAGCCTTAAATGGTATCAGTACTGAGATTAACTGGCCCCCTGCATGGTTCTCACCTCAGATTCAGGCTGTAATCCCTCTGTATTGTTTAAAAATGTAATCCCCTGTACTGTTCACACCTTTTAATCTCTGTATTGTTCACCCCCTGCAGTGTTCACACCTCAGGCTCAGGCTGTAATCACCCCCATTGTTCACCTCTTCACACCTCAGACATTGTATGTACTGCCTGGCCTATGCTGCCTGTGTATAGGCAGCATAGGGTAGGCAGAGTATGGCACATAGGTAGCATAGGGCAGGGAGGGTGTGGCACCCACAGGCAGCATAGGACAGGCAGAATATAGCACACACAGGCAGCATAGGGCAGGCAGAGTTCTGCCTGTGTGTGCCATATGCTGCCTACCCTATGCTGCCTGTGGGAGGTGAACCTGGCAGGGGTTTGTTCTGGGAGTTTGTTAGCAGTTGGAAATAGCCATTAAATGGTCCCTAAGGTGTGTAATTATATGCTGGGGGTTGCTGAGCTATCCACAGGGGAGGAGGGGGCATATGGATTTAAGGGTGTGTCTTAATATGACATAATATAATTTTTCAACATATGAATGATGGTTGATATCAGCGACCATTGTGATAAAATGGGTGTGGTTTGAAGTGGGTGTGGTTTAAAATGGGGGAGTGGCCAAACTGGCTTCCATTAGCGGCCCTCCACCATGTATGTGAGAGAAATTCCGGCCCTCAGCACCGCAGAAGTTGGACAGCACTGCCCTAGAGTCATTTCATTAGGAGTCAGTAAACCACCAGTATGTTTTAGGAGTCTAAGGGGAAACCAGAGTACCTGAAGGAAAACTATAGAGACACGGGGAGAGCATACAAACTCCTTGTAGACAGTTCCCAGGTCAAACTGCATGCAGGACCCAAACCTTCAAGGCAACAGTGCTAACCACTTAGCCACCAGTTGATCGAAATACTACTATTCCTGCCTTTGTGAAGTTTAAAGTCCCTCCCACATTCTCACAACATGGGATACCCTAGAGTCATTTCATTAGGAGTCAGTAAACCACCAGTATGTTTTAGGAGTCTAAGGGGAAACCAGAGTACCTGAAGGAAAACCATAGAGACACAGGGAGAGCATACAAACTGCTTGTAGACAGTTCTTAGGTCAAACTGCATGCAGGACCCAAATCTTCAAGGCAACAGTGCTAACCACTTAGCCACCAGTTGATCGAAATACTACTATTCCTGCATTATTAGGGGTTGCCAAATATGTTAAGTACTTCAGAATGCTATATGAAAGGGCTTTTTGTTCAATTCCTAAACCTGATAGCCTGTACTCACAGAAAGTATATTGGAGAGAACGCCTCATGTTCACTCTGTGTAGAACTTCTAACTGGACACCAGCTGTACTCAGGGAAAGACAGTTATTTAGTAGGTTGCTAGGTCTTATCAAAGGTGAAAGGTTACGTAATTACAGATGCCCTTAACTAGTCTTGCCAAAACTATACGTTAAATTTATCATAGAGAAAAATATATAAAAAATGTATCAGATGTGGAGTATTTTAATACTACTGCAAAAAGTCACTTTTATCAAGATATTTTATGTGTATATATACATATATATTTTGTTTGTCAGCTCTTTTTATTATTTTCTTCTTAATGAATCCTTTATTCTTTTTGGAAAAGAAACACCAAACTAGACCGTATTAGCATTTTAAAATATAATGCTTTAACATTTGTTAGAAATATTATATCACTGTATTTTTTTGAACCTTTGCATCAGATTCCATGGTACAGGAACCATTAAACACCTTTTATATAATGGGTCACAGTACTTCTGGCAGTCTAAGGGTAATTAATGACCTTCTATGCCCTGAAAATGTTTTATTGCCCAATTATATGCTGTAATTTGTCTGGATGAGGTGGCTTATTCCCAATTTTGTAATGTGTTGCCTTTATGACAAAATACTAAAGTGTTAACTGATCCATTCCACAAAAACAAAGAAAATATCAAGAGGCCCAATGCCCCTTTAATGTGTTCTGTGTGATAGATATTTACATTTCTTTTTCTTTTTTTCCTTCTTTTTTTATTTGCAAGGCCAATCTATCCATTACTGGAAATGCTAAGCAAGTGGAATTTATTGTTTTGTTAATAAAATGTTTCTTAATACAATACTCGGCTTTTCTACTTTACTCCATTTTGTTTGGGATATAGAGATATAAAATAAATCATTATAAATCATATAATAGCATTATTCTAATCTAGTGTGTATTAAAAATAAAAGTTACAAAGAAGTATAGAGAATGAGCTACATGAATTCATCAGTGTATAAATAGTGTTTCATGTTAAAATGGTAACATTCTTCAAAAGCAATATTCACATTGGCTTTTGGGAACTCGGTTTAAATATCTCCTTCAATGCAATATACAGATATAAGATACCATAGTCTCAAGCAAGTTGGCAGTTTATTGGCCTAGGCATATGGCCATAATGATTACCTTCTGAGTTCAATATGTGATGTTGGCAAGTCTGTACCAGCCAGTGGTAACAGTATTGGATCACCATGAAATTATTCAGGTAAAGATTTACTCATTTGGGATGTCGCCCGCAACAGGGGAGATTTGTTGCGGGCAACTAATAACTAATCTCCTTCCTGTGCCACGGCCCTAATATGACTGGCTTGCCTCCTTGGTAAGGCCAATTACAAGGTACTGTTTTATTATTACAGAGAAAAAGGAAATCATTTTAACATTTGTAATTATTTGATTATAATGTAATCAAACCAAACTTTATTTACCCATGATCCACATTCAAATGTAAAAAGAGCTGGGGAGCAACACAAGCATGAAAAATGTAGCTGGGAGTACCAAATAAGTACACCTGGTCTTTATTAAACTAAAACTTGTCTCCAAGCTAATAATTCAAGAATAAGCACTTTCTTTGAGGCCCCTGGGAGCAACATCCAAGGGCTTAATGAGCAACATGTTGCTTCCTAGCCACTAGTTGGGGATCACTGACGTAGTCTGTGGGAGACGCCCCACCCACCCATAATTCAGAGCTTTCTGGATTACCGGTTTCCGGATATATAGATATGTATAACATAACCCAAAGTCTACAAATTCTTGGTTTATCAAACAAACAGTATAGAATGTGAAGGCTAATTTTCCCATTTCCCAAAACTGAAGGTCCACTTGGTAGATAATTTTTCTGTCATACAATACCTCTGCAAAAACCAAAGTGAGTGTTCTCTTGGGAATTGCACATATGGGTCTTATAGATCAGACAAATGTTCGGGGTTCAATGCCATAAAGAATATTACAGAATATTTGGGCTGTTCTATGATCTGTTGGTATTGTGGGACCCACACCAGTATTAGTGTTTTCCAAAGGGACCCTTAACAGTTATGTTTAACCTTTCATTGTATATGTAATATTACTAAATTTTGGGTTTCAGGGGGCTCCAGCAATAGGTAGAACCCCTACTTCTGTACCCCTGTACTAATTGATGCTCTGGGGAAGCAATGAGTGAATACAAATTCATTTGCATTATAGATTAATTAAAAAAAAGAAGAATGGGCAAAAATGTTTCAAAGCTATTTTGCATTGATTCATTTATATAAATCACAAATCAACTAACAATTTATTTTGCCACAAATTGATTGTTTCACTAAGAATAATTTATCTATTAGTTATTTGTTTAGCCACAAATTGATTCCTGCATCATGCATTACACACCATATAATGATTCACAAATCAATCAGTCTTGAAGCAATTCATTTGTAATCCAGAATTTGATTTAGTAATTTGATTATTTCAATTGTTCATGTTTTGTCAAAAAATACAGCCTAGACAACAAATGAGGCCGGGGAAAAATGCACCAGAAAAATTATATGTGTTTACATATATATATATATATACATTTTTTATTTTTTTACTTAGACTATGGAGATTGTTTTTTAAAAAAAACACACACAGAAGCAGAATTATCATTTTCAACCAAAAAGTACACAAAATTATTTATAGGCAAATATATCCATGGGCAAATATTATCTAATAAATGAGTATTTTGGGAATAAAGTTCTTGGTGTGCATAAGCATTACTATCCTGATTTGCACCTAGATTGATGCTCATATACAGTAGGTGTGTGCCGTATCTTTTTAATTTTATATGTGAATATATATTGATATATATATATATATATAAAGAAAAAGAATGACTGCACCCACAGGAATTTTCACACCGGAGACATCAGTTGAAATAAATAAAGTGAAGTGTTTATTCAGTCAGGACTGAATAAACACTTCACTTTATTTATTTCAACTGATGTCTCCGGTGTGAAAATTCCTGTGGGTGCAGTCATTCTTTTTCTTTATCTACATGACTACATGGCACTGGCACCCAGGTAGTATCTCATTATTTATGGTGTGCAGCTTCATCACTGCTTGTACCTATATATATATATTTATAAACGGTGCCCTCTGATATAGGAAAGCACTGTCTATAGGGATGTGTATATAAAGTTCTCACGACAGCACCTCACTCCAAAATACTAATAAATAGCCGCCCGTGTGCACGGAATACAAAATACAAAATAAAACACAGGGTTGCTGTGGTAGGATTAGCAAGGTATCATGTAATTTATAGAGATGGGTGTTACTAATGAGATGGCTGTGTGAAGTGTTCGAAAACCATCAGGGTACAGCATTGAATAGCATTGTATGTAGCATGACATGTATGTAGCAGACAGATGGTGTTGAAGGCCCCCACCTCTGTTTAGGGATGGTTTCTCCACCTTAACGTTAATAGGCAACAGGGAAAATTCAGGGTTACCATTTAAAGTACGTTACGTTATATGTGTGACATATAAACTTACCTCATATATTTAATCAATATCCACAGAGGTGCATTTACTTCCTCTACAAACACACAGCTGTGCAACTTGCTCTTTAAAAGCATTCATAAGAATTCCAATTTTTGCTTAGTTTCTAAAATCCCTACTGGGATGCTGGTGTCTGAAAGAAAACATTAAACTTATTACTGTAACAGTAGACCAAATCTACTAAGTCTAATATCTTAAATCTGTTTGTGATATTTTATTTGAACCAATGAATATGTTCTTCATTTTGTATCTTGGAAGTGTTATGTCCTTGTTCTTTTTTAGCTGTTCTTGGAGCTTGGTCATTAGAAGTTCAAGATTGTTTCCACAATCTGCTCCAGGACATGTTTGCTATTAAAATGAGTTATTCCATTGATTGGCACAGCTAAGCTAGTCTATCTGAGTTCAGTGAACTTCATCTGGTGGTGCCCAGATGTAAACATGTTGCTTTAGTTGCTTGAAACATGTTTTTGAAGGCAAAAACACAATAACGATATCTAGATTTTTGGAATTGAAAAAGTCACAGCTTTAATTACAGTTCAAAATACAGATACATAAATATTAACTTACAGCTTTACAAATGTAAACGTAACTCTTGCCAAGAATCACTATACATGGGCTACCTGACATGCCAGCTACCCAGCCCCTAGGAGTCAAGTGGGAAAGTGAATCCTGACAACCAATTGTCACCACTCTTATGGAATCTGTGCCCATTAAGAGTCTGGATCACTACCAGTTGTATACTTAGCTATGACAAACCCTAGCCATAGGCTTCCCCAAGGCAAGTATTCCACCACCTGCTGTGACATAATTGAAGCCCAAGCACCAATATATACAGTAAATCCCAATGAGTGATCACCCAGACTGTACCCACGGGCATTTGGGCAGGAAGCTTCTCCAGTTAAGATAAGAATGGTGTTTAGCTTCTTTTCCTGTCTCTCTATCTCCTATCTACCCCCCACACTCTCTGACTTCACTTCCCATCTGGGGACTTTACTAAGGTAACCAATCACCACTTTTAAAAGTATTTCTTACTAAACAACAGCTTTTTCTGCCCTTTGCACTAAGCAAGATTCCTGATTCTAAATGTTTAATACAAGTGCAAGCTGCCCAAACTCATGTGAAAACTAACCATTGTATTAAATGTGCAGCAGGCTCTAGCACACAGTCTGAGACAAACAGGCAGAATCGCTATAATCATTAACTGTATGAATAACAGGACAGTCCGTTTCTGCTAAAGGTAGGCAGCCATGTACAGTATATTAGGTGCCTTTGCTATATCAGAATGCAGGTACAACAGTAGAATGAAATGCTCAAGGACAGGGACAGTCTATGCTGCAATTTTCCATGCTGAAAACTCTCTAAAACAGTAGTTACAATCCAATAAATCCAATAACAAGTTATTTTAGAGATGAAGGAAATTGTCTGGCTTGATATTTGACCTGCTTCGACTCTCGTGTTGTCCTACAGAGAACTAAATGATGACTCTCCATGCCATGAAAAGAGCTTGTAGTGACCTACAGAACCATAAAAAGGCTTCCTACTTCTCTCCAGAATAGTTTCTCTGTAGCAGAAAAGTTCTATAAGGATTAGACACAGGACAGTGAAGCAGAACACTCAAAGCATAAAAAGTTCTAACCTAATGGGTTTTTATGTTAATGGCAACTTAATTTCTAAAACAGCTTTTATCTTGTTGATATAAAGTGGGCTCTGTGTAAATTACAATAGATGAGATAATAAGATTTACTCCTTCTGTATAAAGCATACGTTTTATCCATTAAACCTTGGTCTTCTTAGCAAAGCCATCGCCTATTTTTTTTAATTCACACAATTGTCTGAAATTCTAATCTATGTACTGTTCAAAAAGTTGACATACAATCTATAAATAAAAGAAACCAGGCACTTCTAAGTCCAATAAAATAGGATGTTTATCCTCCCTTTGCTGCTATTTCTGCTCTTCTCCTTTATTCCTCTATATGTTGAACCATTGTTGGATGAACTTTCTTCCATTCAGTCCCAAGAGCATGAGTGAGGTTGGGCAATGATGTTGGATGATCTGGCTGCCTCACAGTTAGTGAACTAATTTATCCTACAGGATGCATTTAAGTCAGGGCTCTGTGTGCGCTAGTCAAAATCTTCTGCAATCTGTCATTTTATGCTGAGTGTTAAGGTTTAGCTTTCAATCGAACCAGATGGCCTAGATTAGAACAATCCACAAAAAACAGCCCCAGACAATTTTTCTAACTCTATTATACATAGTTAAATAGTTACATAGGGTTGAAAAAAGACCAGAATCCATCAAGTTCAACCCATCCAAGTAAACCCAGCACAAACAACCCACACCTACCAATCTATACACTCACATACATAAACTATAAATACAACCACTAGTACTAACTGTAGATATTAGTATCACAATAACCTTGGATATTCTGATTGTTCAAGAACTCATCCAGACCCCTCTTATAGGCATTAACAGAATCTGCCATTACAACATCTCTATTATACCTCCTCCACCAAACTTTCCAATGGGCTCTATGCTTTCAGAAAGGCAGTGTTCAAGTAAATGTGTTTGCACTAATATTGACTCCACTGACAATGACCTTTACACCATTCCATTTGACTCTTGCACATTGTTAGAATGTCCCAGCTAAGGATTTGTGATTAGAAATGGTGACTGTAGATGGTAAACGTTTGACTATATAGTTCATCTCCAAAAATTGCCATGCATTATTATTATTATGATTTTTTGCAGGAACAATAAGATGAGTTTTTTATGCATTTCAGATACATATGAAGATTAGCAGTTCCATATATTTGTTGGGTGAATACTTCTCAAACCTAATGTAAAGGGGAACCTTAGCGCTCCAAGGTCCTGAAGCTCCTTATAGCGTGTATGGCACCATTGGGTGCTTCATCAGAGGAGGTTAAGCACCCAATTTTGCAGGACTAAAAATCAGTAATTTAACTTTTCATCATTGTTTCAGTTGAAAAATGGACTGTGCACTTGGTCTATGTCTGCAATAATATGCTTGTAGTTTCTTTTTTCCAACTGCTCTATTAGTACATGATCCGTAGAAGAAAAAAAAATATTTTTAAATCAAATGCAAAAAAAATAAATGTCTTCTAAAATAAATGTGTACTCAGTTTACAAATCACTGGAATCTTTGGATTGTAAAGATGAATAGGGATGTAGCGAACATCGCCAAAAATGTTCGCGAACCCGTTCGCAGACTTTCGCCAAAACTCGCGAATATTCGCGAACTTTGCGAACCCCATAGACTTCAATGGGAAGGCGAACTTTAAAACCTAGAAAAGCCATTTCTGGCCAGAAAACTGATTTTAAAGTTGTTTAAAGGGTGCCACGACCTGGACAGTGGCATGCAGGAGGGGGATCAAGCAAAAATTTCTCTGAAAAATACTTTGTAAAAAAAACGCCAAAAAAAACGCCAAAAAAAAAAAACGCCAAAAAATAACGCCAAAAAAAAAACGCAAGCTATTCCTATGTATATGCATAGGCGATAAAACGCGGTGGAAAAACCAAGGTGGAAAAACCAAGGCGAAAAAACGCGGCGCCAAAAAAAAACGCGGCGAACCCAAAGTGGCGAACATCGGCAAAAGTCTGCGAATTTGCGCGAACGCGAACACCTGATGTTCGCGCGAATTAGTTCGCCGGCGAACAGTTCGCTACATCTCTAAAGATGAATACAAATGCAAGTGCTATGCTTTGACCTTCACAGCTCACAAGTTGAGGTCTATGTTGCGTGTACTGAGGACAACTGAAAATATTTAATATACATGCCGATCATGTAAGTGCATATATTGACTGAATGTTTTGAATGTGCCCTTTAATAAATATCGTCCTGTCAGTTTAAGATACGTTGATATGTTAACCATGTTATCAATTATAATGAGACCCTGTGTAATGCAATGAATAATATTTCAAGCAAAACTACAGAGAGTGACCTTAAACTGAATTCCAGAAGTATTTCACAAGTGCAATCTTTAATCCAGGGGTCCTCAAACTTTTTAAATAGAGGGCCACTTCACAGTCCCTCAGACTGTTGGGGGGCCGGACTATAGTTAGTCCTCAAACTACGCCCCCCCCCCCAGCCCCCGCTGCATCCTCACCCCTGGCTACTACCTGTCTGCCTCAGTGTGCTCCTCGGCCCCAGCGTGTCATGTCACACCAGCTGACGCTAATTACGCTGGACGCGTTGGCCTGTGGGACATGGTGACGTGACGCGCTGGGGCTGAGGCAGACAGGTAGAAGCCAAGGGTGAGGATGCAGCTGGGGCCGGGTAAATGACCTTGGGGGGCCGTATCTGGCCCACGGGCCGTAGTTTGAGGACCCCTGCTTTAATCAGTAAAGCTTTAAGGGTTAAATACTTTCAATGTACAATAGACACAAGGGACATAAAAGTGGGAAAAGGAAAGATGAACCTGAACTGGCATAAACTAAACCTGGACAAGATAGATGTACTTGTAATTGGTGGGTAAAGGCTGATAACAAGATGGCAAGAAGCACAGTCACAGCAAGTGGGTTTAAAACCTGTGGGTATAAATCCTGATTTGTCAGAGCAGGTGCGAATCTAGATAATGAACTCTCCCTCAAACATCAGATGTCAGCCAACATCAGTTTTACATTCTTCCATCTCAGAAACAATTCAAGAGAGGACATACCAAAATGAATCCATGTTTTGTTTCCTGAAGACTGGGTTATTGCAATGCCCTGTATTGTGGTCTTCCAGAAAAAGAATTGCACCAATTCCAGTCGGTACAAAATGCAGCAGACAGGCTACTCACCCATCAGCACCGGCAATGCCATGTAACCTCAGTTCTATACTCTTTACACTGGCTTCCAATTAAATGGAAGATTCTCTTCAACATTGGCCTTCTTGCCTTTAAATCTCTAAATAATCAAGGCTCTGTTTATCTGGAAGAACTTCCAATAACGTCTTCACATACCTTCCTGTCTCCTTCATTCATAAATACTCAAGGTCCGTAAAGTAGCATTAAATCTTGTGTTTTCTGTCACTCCGCACACCCACACTATGGAATTCTTTGCCATATACAATCCAAGAGACATGCATGTCTGCAAGATATATCTATTCACCTAGGCTTTTTGAACACAATAAGAAGCATATTTTCAATCTGTAATGTATTAAGCTCTTCAAGTCCTATGGAAGAAAACGCTATGAAAAATGTATTATTATTATTATATAAGGGGTCATATAGAAATGCTACAGCAAGAGTGGGTTCTCTAAAATAGACACAATGGAGAGTGCATATTGACAGAATTCATAAAGGTACTTGCATTCTACATGGTTGCCAATGCACTCATCCTGACTCTTCTGATGAATGATGAGCAATGCTGCTTTTTGACATTGGGAAACCCCAAAGCTATCTGGGAGCTACCCGGAACCCCAGGGTTCCAACACTGAGTTGAGTCTGTGCGCACCAGACTTGCAATGCAATGATTGCAATGATTTAGAGGCAAACTCAGTTTTGAATGTATGCTCCAGAAGTGACCCAACCCCCACTCCCAATGCTGGATGCAACTTGCAACCAAGTCTACTCAAGCTCAATGCATCTGGTGCATTTGTGGTGGACACAACCTAAAGCATGGTTGTAATGACAAATGGGGTCCGAAGTCCAATTCCAAATTGGGAAAGGTGTATTTGTGTTCTCCACGTGTGGATTTCTTCCCACACTCTATGTTAAATGGCTCCTGATTAGAGATGAGCAAATCTATCCCATTTCGCTTCGCCGAAAAATTTGCGAATCTTTCAAAAGATTTGCGAAACGGCGTAATTATATCTTAGTCATTGTCGCCCATGACTATTCCTTTGCCGCGTGACTATTCTTTGCGACAATTTTTGGATGTGCGACTATTCTTGCGTCATTTTTTGGACACGCGACTATTCTTGCGTCAATTTTTGGATGCGCGACTATTCTTTTTACGCCTGCGACTATTCTTGCGACAATTCTTGGACACGCGACTATTTTTGCAACAATTTTTGGAAGTGCCAAGAATTTTACCGCGCCAAATTTTTTTGTTCCGTTTCGCGAAACAATCTGCCAATGGCAAAACGCGGAAACTCACCGCGAATCCATGCCTGGGGAAACATTTCGCCCATCACTTGGGTACTTAAGATGGATCAGGGACTTCTGTGAATATTGTAAAACTCATTGTAAATGAGGAAAGCACTATATAAAATAATACATATTTAAAATTACATTTATAAATGGAGACGTTGCCTATTTTTATAGAATAAAAGCCTTAGCTGCCACACAGGACCAATATATGCATCAGTGTATGGCAGGCTACAACAGCCCTTAGGATTCACTTGCAGTCAATAACAGAAGGACAATATCAGCAGGACACAGTTGTTTCAGTATTTTTTGTTTTTTGTGTATGTCTGATGTTTACACCCTTCTCTTGTACAGCATTACTGAATATGTCTGGGCTTTATAAATACATAATAATACTAATTTACAAGTTTCCTCTGAGGAACCTTCTGCGGTTATAAACAAAAATAGCAGAAATAACAGAATATTTTAAAACTTCCCAGTAAGACATTATCAGCAGAACAGATAAATGCTTGTTTATGTATTTATTCAGGTTTGCTAAAGACTGCAAAGGTAAGTAATGCTTTTCAAATCATAAAAAAACAAGTCTTCTCTCCAATAGCACTTTCAAGTCTAGCAAATGTTTTTACTTTTCAGATTTAGAACCATAATGTGGGAATGTAACATAAGTAGTAAATGGAAAAAATATATATATTCCAAATCATTGATACACGCAATAGAATTTCCCCCATTCTCTCACCATGTTGCTCCTTGGATCCACTGTTTCCCTCCACTAAAGGTGGCCATACACGAGGCGATTTCGCTCGTTGTGCGATGAACGATTATATCGACAAACGATCGTATGGCGATCGAGTTCCCATACGATATGCCATCCACGGGCAACGATAATTCGGGAAAGATTTTGTCGCATCATTATCGTAAAATACCTACGATCGTACATCTACGTACGATCGATGTCGTTGACTTCTGCTGCTGGCAATCGTGACATGCGCAGAGAACAATCGTTGAAAGACAAATGTCTGACACTCACACCAACTGGCAGATTTTATCGTTAAACGACCAAAATTTTTAAACCTGGCCGATCGATTTTGGGGACGATAATGTCGGCTCGTTTAGTGGGCCGACGATCGTTCGTACACCACCAACTATACGATAACTTAACGATAGCATCGGATCGTTTGGGAATCGGTCGTTTGTAAGTAAAAAATCGGTCCGTGTATGGCCACCTTAAGAACACTTGTACAACTGTAGAATCTTCATTGAAGAGGAATTAGCAGGAATCACTAGGGATGAGTGAATCTGTCCTATTTCGCTTAACCGAAAAATCAGCGAAACATCAGGAAAATTCCAAAAACGCCATTTGCTAACGTCTATTATTTTGTTTTTGTCATGGGAAAAAATAGATTTTTTTACTGATTTATATACAGTATTTTTTTATCTTTTATAGTTAAAAAATTGAAATTTGAAAAATTCCGAATTTTCGCAACTTTTCCGTGACTTTTCCCATGTGGACTTTTTGCAAGATGGATTTTTTGCGAAACAAGTGATAAATTTGCCACGCGACAAAAATGTTTTTCGGGTGTGTAAAAAAAAATTGTCATCTGCATTTTTTGACGTGTATGTAATTTTTTTGGACACTCGTCACTTTTTCGACAATTTCTTTTGCAGTGCAAGATTAGTTTCGCTAATTTTACGGCAAAGCAAAATGGGACAGATTCGCTCATCACTAGTACCCACTGTGGCTACAATGACATCACTAATAGTTGAAAAAAAAAATGATTCTTCATTACATTTGTATTCTTTTTTTAATAAACTTGATTTGGAAAAAATGACCTTTAAGATAAGAAAAACACATACAATTATGAGAAAAGGGAATAATTTAAACATGAAATAAACCCAATAGGGCTGTTCTGCCCCAATAAGGGGTAATTATATCTTAGTTGGGATCAAGTACAGGTACTGTTTTATTATTACAGAGAAAAGGGAATCATTTAACCATTAAATAAACCCAATAGGGCTGTTCTGCCCCCAATAAGGGGTAATTATATCTTAGTTGGGATCAAGTACAGGTACTGTTATATTATTACAGATAAAAGGGGAATCATTTAACCATTAAATAAACCCAATAGGGCTGTTCTGCCCCCAATAAGGGGTAATTATATCTTAGTTTTATTATTATTACAGAGAAAAGGGAAATCATTTTCAAAAATTAGAATTATTTGCATATAATGGGGTCTATGGAAGATGGCCTTTTCATAATTTGGAATTTTCTGGATAACGGGGTTCTGGATAATGGATCCCATACCTGTAATGGCATCTATGGGAGATGGCCTTTCTGTAATTCAGAACTTTCTGGATAACAGGTTTCTGGATAAGAGATCCCATACCTGTAGTTGTTTTTCATTGTGTTCTCCATTAGAGGATAAAACAGTATGCACTTTTCATGATAAAAATAGAGCAATAAAATGTGCAATGAAGAAGTCTTACATAATATATCGTCACCAGTTCAGTGTTACAAATCATACACCATGAAAATAAGGCAAGCAGTGGGGGCACATAAGAACATTCAGAGACAAGAACATAGCAACACTGGTTAAATTGTCATAGAAATACTGTATCTCTCACGGAGGCTTGGCACTTCTAGGGAATAAATCCTCTGTGAGCACAGTATGCAGTTGTTTTGCAGGATTTAAAAACATGAAAGAAAAACAGATCAGTAGTAAAGACTGGGTGAAAATACGGCATTATATGAACAGGAAGAGCCTCTAGGTGTATTTTCTACATGGCTCCCTCAAGGGCTATATGAATAAACATAAACGTCTGTTAAAGATTGTGTATTGCTTCTTATGAAAATATATAATTTTCCCCCAAAACAGATACTGCATGTTGTAACAGTGTTCCTAGCTGAATTTCATTACCAGGAAATGTTTTATCCAAAACAATGACTGAAACGCAATACAAAACTTAAAATAGCTGAAAGATACTGTAACGTTGATAGTCTTCTCCTGAGCGGTTCCTTCTCACCTGGGAGGCAACAGTTTTCCAAAGACCACAAGAGGACAGCATCATTAGGAATAAACAAGTAATACTTACTATTAAAAAACTGTAATATTTAAATCAATGAATTTGCAGCAAGCTCATTCAGCAGGAATAGCACGGAAGGCATAAATCAGAGATGATTTGCGCTTTGCAAAGCTTTTTTTTTTTTTTTTGTATCAATTTATTGCTAATTCATCCTAAAAAGGGATTCCTGCAGTGATGGATTTAGGATAAAATGCCCATATATTCCAAATGCAAGACTGGGTCATCACATCTTATGCTGTGTTGGTAATAAATACAACAAATAAAACTGAAACTGTGAGTTCATCAGGATTTGGAGTTTATCAAAATTGGGGCTCAGAACGGCAGAACAAGTGCTTTTTGCAGTGCTTGGCATAGATTTAGCTATGGGGACTGGGTGTGAGATATGATATGGGTGAGTGAGGGTGGCACGGGTAGCCTGGGAAAGTCGGAGGAGCCCGGAAGTCTGACGGACAAGGTTATGACAGGCAGGGAAAGTCATATGCTAAACTGCAATTGTGCTGAGCAGAAGCTGTAGTTAGTGATGAGCGAATCTGTCCCATTTTGCTTCGCCATAAAATTGGCAAAACGGCAAAAAATTCGCGAAACGCATTTGTTGCGCAATTTTTTGTTGCCCGAAGTTTCATGAAACAATTCGCCAATGGCGAAATGCAGAAATTCGCTGTGAATCGATGTCTGGTGAAAAAATTCACTCATCACTAGCTGTAGTACTTTGACGGTCACACCTGGCAGTCTAAAGTTTGTGCACTGAGTGTATACACCTAATCCGGAGAAGTGTGTTGAAACCTCCGCATACGACTTACACTTGCACTTATGCCAAACCAGACACTATACATGTTTATTTAACACACCCAAAAAGCAAACACATGCATTACAAACCTCGGCTCTTCCAAAAATATAAGCAGAGTTTTATCTGCTGCTAGCTTTTACTGCATTCTCTATCCATTGACAGAAGTTAGAATATATTAATAGATATTAATAGCTGTACTAAATGTACAGTATATGTGACCATTAGTAAGTTTAAGTACTGTAATTGTTTTGACAAGACCAGTTTGAATGGCATAATATCAGCCTGTAATACTCAGCATAAGGGCCAGATGGAGGAGAATTGGGTAGAATGGCCATTTGGTCTCCTGAAAAAACAGCATAAAGGTTAGCAAGGGAGGAATATGCATTTGCTGTGCTAGATTTTCTTGAAACGGCTGAAATTATTAATTCACTAATATTTTCCTATATCAGTACTCACCATAACCCTGATTAAAGGTTGACCCTAAATGGTTCTCTTGCCTTATCTCATGTGCAAGAAATTACATGACGCATTTAGTGATGAGCAAATCTGTCCTGTTTCGCTTGGCCAAAAAATTCACAAAACTACAGAAAAAATTGCAAAACGTGGGTGTTCCATGGCCATTTTGTTGCACGCTAATTTTTTTGGCTCGACCGCTTGCCAAGGAAGGGTTTGGGGGAGGGAATGAGTAGTTAGTTAGAACCACTTTAAGTGTGATGTAAACATGGCTTTATGTGGAAGTAATGCGTAATACTATTATTATTGATAAGAGAGTCTGCCCCATTTTCTTTTGATGAAAAAAATGCAATATGGCAAAAATGCATTGGAGTCAATGGCCATATAGTCTTGGCCATTCTAGCACAGATTCGCAAACATTTTTGCCACTCAAAAAACACAAATTTTTATTATATTATGTATGTTTTTTCTTTTACTGTTTAAAATACTGATAATTTTAAGAACAGAGCCCCAGAACTCCAACTATTTGCTTTGGGTGCAAACATCATTGGGGATTTTCTGCTGGCACATTCTAACACATTCCTGGTCATATAAATTGGGCACTGAGTTAACAGCTGTCAGTCCATCAGGAATAATTGCATTTTAATGAAAGCATGGAATACATAGCTTACTAGGGCACATCTTCTTGATTTTCTGAATTGTTTTGTTGATTATGGGGCTACTAACCTTTATCCTTGTGTCAGCAAAGATGACTGATGGAGAGATACCTTTAATTAATAGCAAGTCAAGCTATAAACTGCTAGTAAGCATGCATGAGCTGCAACTCTTTAAAAAAAACTTATGGTAATATAACATTTTAGCATTTTTTTAATCTTATTATGGAAGGGTTTGATACAAATAAAGTCATTGCTACAAATTGTGTTTGTGTAGGGAAGCACAATTAACTGACCATACTAAATACTAAATTGTGCAAAACTATAAGTTCCATGCAGGAGGCTGCCGCTTTGCAGAGCGATTTGACAAAATTGGAAAACTGGGCAGCAAACTGGAAAATGAGGTTCAATGTTGTGCAAAGTTATGCACTTTGGTAGAAATAATATAAACACAAGTTATACACTGAATGGTAGTGTGTTGGGGGTTTCCTTAATGGAGAAAGATCTGAGGATTTTTGTAGATAACAAGTTGTCTAATTCCTGGCAGTGTCATTCTGTGGCTACTAAAGCAAATAAAGGTCTTGTATAAAAAAGGACATTGACTCAAGGGATGAAACTATAATTTTGCCCCTTTATAGGTCCCTGGTAAGGCCTCACCCTGAGTATGGGGTGCAGTTTTGGGCTCCAGTCCAGAAACATATTAATGGTTGGATTAGGATCTGGATTAGGATCACAAAATTGATACCAGCTGGCTCTCCAATTAGCAGAAAATCCCATGCAGGTGAGTGATCCTCTCCCTTTCTTCTCCTTTATAATGATAAGACAAAACAGAGGCGCCTCCTCCAGGCAGATACCAACAAAAGTGGTAATTTTCAATAATAGTTTATTCACAACAATATTGCAACGCGTTTCGCAGGCTTTTCCCGGCAATGTAGAATAGGAGCAAAAAAAAACAACAGTGTTTTTGTATAAACACACCAGGAGCCTCTGCTTTCTTCTCCTTTAGCTGTGATCCCAGAGGCTTATGTGCCTCATGTGCTGCTAATCCTTACCCTGACTTGACTAGAACCTGATTTCTGCCTGACATTTATTACCACCCACACTAGAAGTCTCCACCGATTCCTGAACTTCTGTTTGATTTCCTGCCATATTGACACGACCATACCTATTTTGACATGACCGCGTCTATTTTGATGCGTCCACAACTTTTTTGACATGCAATGAATTTTTCCCCTGCGAATTTTCGCAAGAGTTTCACAAAACAATTTGGCAATGCTGAAATAAGGAAATTCACTGCAAATCCATGCCTGGCAAAGAAATTTGCTCATTGCAACTGTTGAGGTCATGTTGAAGTCAATGGATGTTGTCATAGGCAAACTGAGCAATCTTTATTTAATTTGTTGTTTTAGAGATTTTCAAAGTTTTTTTTTGTTTGTAAGTCCATGAAGATCCAAGGAAAATTGTAAAAACCACAAAAACATTGTGGGTTTGTGTTCTATTCATTTTCCTTCCACATTTTTTAATAGCTTTGTACCTCTTCAATTAAAACTGTTGATAAATCTGCCCCTATATACAGTATGTGTGTGTCTAGCTAGCTTGACAGACAGGCAGGCAGACAGACAAACAGATAGATCTTTTAAAGCTCTTAGGCATTGATTTGCTGCATTTGGCTGCACCCCATAGAATACTGAAATCTGATTGGTCAGATAGAATAGTGGATTGTTGTGGGTGGGGGGGGCAATGAATATTTATTTTGCAAACAAAAAATTATGTCATTGAGTTTGGGGCTGAGAGGGTAGCCCCTAAAAAGTTTTGTAATATAAGAAGACACATACATGGTAACAGAGAAACTAATAATTTGGTTGAGAAAAGACACTTGTCAGCTTATCTGTAGCATGTTAAAGAACCTCCTGTTTATAGAAATTAGTCTTCATTTTTCATAGTTTTTTTTTAGTTTATTGCCTTCTTTAACCTGTAAGGGATTACCAAATACATGACGGAACACTGATAGAAGGGTGACCCAGGCAAGGATATGTTCACGATCAAGAGGAAAATAATGAGGGACTAGACAAGGTGGAGGGGCCAAAGATCTAACACAGATTGGAACAGGCAGAAAAAACATTTATTAATCAAGAATTAAAAATTTTAAATCTTGAAGAAAAAAAACACATTTAGACTGACTGTTTTCAAATGTTGACCCGTCCTCAAAGTTTCTGTGGTACATAGATATTATGATTTTGTCATCTTTCTTTTTGCAAGGAACTCTTTGATGGCAACATTCTACCAAGGTTTATTTGATATATTTTATTTAAGCCGCCATTAGTTTGGCTTCCACATTCCACATTATGCCCTTGGCTGTGTCTCTAGGAGCTAAGGAGTACAAGTTGAAATACTAATCACTAGTTTGAAGGCATCTCAGCACATTGACATTTGTTCTTATCTGATATTTTCTTCCCCAAATCTTTGATAACCTATTTTGTTTTATTCAGCATCACTTTTCACAGTAATCTGTGAAAACTACTAGATTATTCTCCATTTTTCCTAATCTAAATGTGGCCTTCAATACTAACATTAATGGGGAACAATCCAACCAAATATGGAATCTTTTTAATGGTCTTTTAGTGCTATAGTCGCCAGTATGGTATCTTTTCCAGGTGCTCTCAAGGGTAGATCGTAAAAAATACAAGAAATTTGTGTCTTTTGTGGGGGTTTTTTTGTTTTTATTTAATTTTATTTTAATTTGTCTGTGCTTTTTCAATTCTGATCTTTAAATAAATGACTAGAGATTCATGGTTTTAGTGGAAATAAGTTTAGATCTCATTGGGCTTTACACAAAGCTACCCATACTAGCTTACACTCTCTATCTAACACTGATAGAGCCCAAAGAGACAGAACCATGTGTTCCCTGTACACATAGTTACATAGTTACATAGGGTTGAAAAAAGACCAGTGTCCATCAAGTTCAACCCATCCAAGTAAACCCAGCACACCTAACCCACACCTACCAATCTATACACTCACATACATACACTATATATACAACCACTAGTACTAACTGTAGATATTAGTATCACAATAGCCTTGGATATTCTGATTGTTCAAGAACTCATCCAGGCCCCTCTGAAAGGCATTAACAGAATCTGCCGTTACCACATCACTAGGAAGGGCATTCCACACCCTCACTGCCCTCACCGTGAAAAAATCACCTACATTGCTTCAAATGGAAGCTCCGTTCCTCTAATCTATAGGGGTGACCTCTGGTGCGCTGATTGTTTTTATGGGAAAAAAGAACCCCCCCCATCTGCCTATAATCCCCTCTAATGTACTTGTACAGAGTAATCATGTCCCCTCGCAAGCGCCTCTTTTCCAGAGAAAACAACCTCAACCTCGACAGTCTCACCTCATAGCTTAAATCTTCCATCCCCTTTACCAGTTTAGTTGCAGTCTCTGCACTCTCTCCAGCTCATTAATATCCTTCTTAAGGACTGGAGCCCAAAACTGCACCGCATACTCAAGGTGAGGCCTTACCAGGGACCTATAAAGAGGCAAAATTATGTTCTCATCCCTTGAGTCAATGCCCTTTTTTATACAAGACAGCACTTTATTTGCTTTAGTAGCCACAGAATGACACTGCCTGGCATTAGACAACTTGTTATCAACAAAAACCCCTAGATCCTTCTCCATTAAGGAAACCCCCAACACACTACCATTCAGTAGATAGTTTGCGTTTATATTATTTCTACCAAAATGCATAACTTTGCACTTATCAACATTGAACCTCATTTTCCAGTTTGCTGCCCAGTTTTCCAATTTTGTCAAATCGCTCTGCAAAGCGGCAGCATCCTGCATGGAACTTATAGTTTTGCACAATTTAGTGTCATCAGCAAAAATAGATACAGTACTCTCTATGCCCACCTCCAGGTCATTAATAAACAAGTTAAAAAGCAAAGGACCAAGGACTGACCCCTGCGGTACTCCACTAACCACACTGGTCCAATTAGATACATACAGATTAGCAAGGAGGAGGAACTACGATCATCATCTCTTGGCCTATGGAAACACATTCCCAAGATATAGGTGTACTTCCTTACAGTAAGGCCAGTTAACTCCTTCACATACCCTACAAGGGTAATGGGGGTGCTCAAAGAAACTGTAGTTTTATAAAATCATTCAAATAAAATAAATTATTCTATCTTTATAATATTGCATAGTCTGCTAAAGAGTTACTGCAAGATTTCAACACCCCTTCCTGTATAATGCCTAGCTTTAGCTTTTGTTTCCATGGAAACCGCAGTTCAGGACTCCTAAAATGCTCATTTTATATGAAGACAATAGATTTTACCTACATGTTTTGTTTTCTAAAACCGTGATCAATTCTTTTCTTGATTCTGTCTTTTGTTTGTGCAGCCTCATATGCATTTACAATTCATTTTGTACACTATTAAGACAAAGTATGAAGAAGAAAAATACTTCATAAATAATACAACTATGTGTTTATTTCACTTTCCAATCCATTAAATATTAGTTGTGTTTGCTTTTAGGCAGGACTAGATTAAGGTTCCACCTCCATTTGAAGTGCCGAATATCTGCAGTATAATACAATACATTGTAGTCGAGATTTATATTTTGTTAATGAAAAAAGAAGGAATATATTATGTACCAAATAAGATATTATTGGAGGCTGTAGTATGCACCTGGTATTACCATTCACACCCTGTAAAGTTGTAATGACATCTGCACACAAAATATTTGGGGTGTAAATATCTACTATAAAAGTTACTGATATAAATTAGGCGTTCATATATTAAGATAATTGTTAAGATAATTGTGTCCACTCAACTACATGAGTCCCAAATGTTATCTTAATCCCATCGCCTTTTCTTAAGACTGGGTTTATTGAGAGAGCTTTAGGATAAGCATTATAACCATTGTTTACATGTGCCAGTCTTGATATTGTTTCCTCTGATGTGCGTTGTCACATATGGGAGAAGTTTACCCTATGGTATTCTATCATTATTATTACTCTTGGGATTGCATACTGATGTTTCATGTTTCTTAGTTTTCTCTTGTTCTTAGTTCTAGCTTGTTCGTGAATCCCCACTCCTGGCTCTACCTAAGCTGATCAGAAAACCCTGCACTACACTGATGAGCCCCAAGAAGGGCGAAACCTGTCTGTAGTTGGGAATATGATCAGCTATTATCCTGGCTTTTGCTTTAAAAATTCAGTGGGTGAGCTTTAGCCTATAGGATAAACCCATGTAAATGGGATTTTGTCAAGCCGAGCTGGTCCGACGAGAAATGTTACCCACAAGCACCTCACACTAGGCTGGAGGCTTAACCTGAAGGTGAGACAGGAAGCACAGCAGTGAAGAGAGGCTGGAAGGCCGAACAACGAAGTACCAGGGAGTAGGCAAAGGAGTAGTCAAACGGATCCGGGTCAAAGGCTCACAGGCGAGGTAACAGGCAAAGGGTCAGATAACAGGTTTTCAGTAATAGTAAAATGCTGGGCACACCAAAATGATAACCGAGCACTGAGGGCCTGTTGCAGAGACTATTTAAAGTGTCCCCTGATGTAGCGCTGCATCATGACGACGTCGCGAGTCAAAGCGCGCGCGTAACCGCGTCAGACACGTGCACTAAAACGTGTGTGTCAAAGCGCGTGCGTCGTGCATGGCAGGCGCAGCGCCGTCATGCATTGGAACACAAGATGGCGCATGTGTTCCAAGCGTACATGACGTGCCTCTGGCCCAGGGACCTGGCGCCGGTGAGTGGCCTTACAGATTTTTCTAAGAGCCTTAAGAAATTTGTTTCCAGAATCCCTTTGACTTAGTTTTCTCTGTGTCATCTTGTATGATATTGCATGATTAGAAGGTACAGTAAAATTCCCATCTTGCCCTCACTTATTTTTTTGTGTGTCTATTTTTTACGGAGTGTATATAACCCCATTTGTTCTCAAACTTTTACACTATAATATAATAATTTCACTCCCCTTTTGTGCATCTCCTATTGCCGGTTTATGCATCTGTTGAAAAGACTCATTAGGGAATACAACTTCTGGGAAAGCAGCAAATGAAAGATTATACTACAGGATAATTGAGGACATTGACAAAGTGTAAGTTTCAAGTCTTTTTGAGCATTTCGTTCATACACAGTCACTTGAAAAATAGTAAAGTATTATATTATCATATAGATGTTTTAATGGTCTGAAATGTTCTTAGCAGGAATTCTGATGAAACTTCCACCAGAAGTTCTTTAGATATGGATTTGTTTTCTACAAAATTCCTTGGGGGAAAATGGGGGAAGTGATGAGGTAATACCTGTCTCTAGTTACATGTATAGGAGAATCCATCAGGGCAAAGAGTTCATTCGTTTTAATTGTTTAATAACTGATAAAATTGCTTTTCTAGGGAATATAAAAGTTCAGTTGTTCTTTGCATGACTGCCTTGGATACATGCTTATGTTTTAAAGTTTTAAACACATTTGAATAAAACCTCTTTTTAGTTTCTGATTGAATTTGTTTCTTGGAATAATGCTTATTTGATACTTTCTTAACTTTTATTTTTTAAATTGTTTTGATAAAGTATGGTGTATTTTAGGCAAAATAAACTCAAGAAATACCTCAATTCTGGAACTTTGTGTTGGGAAGCCATAAGATGCAACAAGTTGAACATAAAACCAGATATTATCATTCTGAAAAGGTGAAGGAAAGGCTAATAAAGAGTTAATCTCAAGCTGCAGGCATACCTTTAGTTCTCTCAATAGTGCCCTTAAGTCTTTCCATATTTCACCTGTTCAGAAGATCTGAAGCCAAACAGTAAGAAAAAACGCTGAGCTTTGTAAAGAAAGTTCCCATAATGCCTCACTCCTGCACTGACACCCAGACCAAGTGAACATGCTCAGTTAGTAAGACTATGGGTCAGCTTCCTGCTGATTGGCTCAGATCCACATTCCTAAGGGGAGGGAGTGAGTTCTTAGCATTCTTGAAAAAGGGGGGAGCAGGAGAGAGCAGAAAACAGAATGCTGCGTGTCTCTGGCAAATGAATTACAGACACAACAAATCTTTTTTCAGAGAAGTCAGGGCAGCGTTTTATCAGTGCGTATGGCTGTATTTCAAGCTTACTTAGTTTTTACCTTTCTTTCTCCTTTAACCTCCAAGTTCCTGGTTGTTTTCCTTAAAAACAGGAAAACAGCTGACAAGTTCTCATATCTCATTCTCATGTTTTTACCTTGCTTTCCCATCACAACCCAGCAGCCTTATTGGTCAGTTAACCAGAGCCAGTTGTAACCTATAGAAATCCATCCCACACATCACTAACTGGCCTGAGCATTGGCTTCTGGTAGTTTTAGCACTATGGCTAGTACCTAGGTGTCATTCCTTTTCCTCTGAGTTTGTCCTCTGTCTACACCTGCTCTTTCCTTCTCCTGCCCCATCCTATCTCAATGCCCTCTCCATCCCGATTCTGTCTAAACACCAGCAATGTCCCACTCCAGCCTGTCCTGTTCTTGATTGGTTACAATAACCTTGCCTTGCCTGAAGGACTCACCACCCATCAAAATCCATTACAGCCAGAGCTGTCCATTAACAGCATATGTTGAAATGATAGCCGCACACCTAAACAATATATCAGATGACCCCAGTGGATTATAGGAGGTGGTTAAGTTCACTAGTAGATCAAGAATACAGAAAAGCTTCTATGCAACTATTGTTTTACTTAACTGTCTAATGAACTGTCAGTTCTCAATATGGCAACATCTAGTTAAACAATTGATGTTACTTTGATGTCATTAGTTAAATAAAATTAAGCAAATTCATTATAAAATTAACACATCAACACATCTAATAACAACTCTTACTTCCAGGGTGGGAAGATGTTTTATGGATTGGAATTATGAACAGAAAACATAGTGAGTGTGATTTGTAGAGTATAGTATAATAATTAGTTCTCACAGCATTTAATTCCAAGTGCTTCTCATCTCTTGGCTCCTGAGTTATCCAAGTTACCCTAGCAACCAGGCAATGGTTTGGAAGAGAGACTTGAAGATGAACAGGTGAAGTCCAAATAGAACAATACACAATAAAAACTAACAATAACAGTTTGTTTTTTATTCCTGGGTCAGTGACCCCAATTTGTATACTACAAAGAGGTAGAAGAAAAAGCCAAATAATTCAAAAACTATATAAAAAAAATTGAAGACCAAGTGAAAAAAGTAACACAGTAACATAATAACAAAGTGTTGAAGTTAGACATTTTAACTGCTATTTATATTCAGTCAGGGAGCTGACATTAGATTATATGCTACTTACTTGTGTCTCTAAACAATTGAAAATACTTTGTCATCTTAGGTTTTGTGAGAACCTTAACTCACAAAGGGGTCAATTGAAGGTCAGTTGTCAAACCACATCTGAGATTGCCCTCATCAATAATATTACTATTGTGCTCTAAGGTTCTAGTTTTATTGCAGTGCAGGTATGGGATCCCTTACACCGAAACCCATTATCCAGAAAGTTCCAAATTACAGGAAGGTCATCTCCCATAGACTCCATTATAAGCAAATAATTCCAATTCCTTTTTCTCTGTAATAATAAAACAGGACCTGTACTTGATCCCAACTAAGATATAATTACCCCTTATTGGGGCAGAACAGCCCTATTGGGTTTATTTCATGGTTAAATGATTCCCTTTTCTCTGTAATAATAAAACAGTACCTGTACTTGATCCCAACTAAGATATAATTACCCCTTATTGGGGGCAGAACAGTCCTATTGGGTTTATTTCATGGTTAAATGATTCCCTTTTCTCTGTAATAATAAAACAGTACCTGTACTTGATCCCAACTAAGATATAATTACCCCTTATTGGGGCAGAACAGCCCTATTGGGTTTATTTCATGGTTAAATGATTCCCTTTTCTCTGTAATAATAAAACAGTACCTGTACTTGATCCCAACTAAGATATAATTACCCCTTATTGGGGCAGAACAGCCCTATTGGGTTTATTTCATGGTTAAATGATTCCCTTTTCTCTGTAATAATAAAACAGTACCTGTACTTGATCCCAACTAAGATATAATTACCCCTTATTGGGGTCAAAACAGCCCTATTGGGTTTATTTAATGGTTAAAAAGGAAAATGTAACTAAACATTAATAAATCACGAATTATGGGAGTTATTTTTGAAAAACTCTAAAAAATCGAGTTCTGGAGAAAACCCATTAATAAATCTTCAAATTATCTAGAAGTAAGAAAAAATCTGACTTTATCTCAAAATTGCTTAGTAAATGTGCCCCTTGAATTGTGACAAATTCTGGATTATGGGTAAAAAACATGGCTATGTCGGCTAAAGGCTGGAACAAATTGCTCGATGCTGTCATTAAAAGGCCAATCTGTGATGTAATTGTGGATATATTATAACTGGTTTTGTAAAGCATATACAGGTATAGGACCCATTATCCAGAATTCTCGGGACCAAGGGTATTCCGGATAAGGGGTCTTTCCGTAATTTGGATCTCCATACCTTAAGACTAAAAAAATCAATAAAACATTGATTAAACCTAAAAGGATTGTTTTGCATCCAAAAAGAATTAATTATATCTTAGTTGGGATCAAGTACAGGTACTGTTTTATTATTACAGAGAAAAGGGAATCATTTAACCATTAAATAAACCCAATAGGGCTGTTCTGCCCCCAATAAGGGGTAATTATATCTTAGTTGGGATCAAGTACAGGTACTGTTTT